>NC_140591.1:312924285-314315958 GCF_964204655.1 Triturus cristatus
ACACAACCCTCCTGTCTCTGGGCACTGCTGGAAGGACTCTGCACCCACCCCTCCTGTCTCTGGGCACTGCTGGGAGGACTCTGCACACACCCCTCCTGTCTCTGGATATGTACGCTTAGAACATACACGGGTGTGGGTTCGCTCCATGCATACGAGGTATGGGTAGGGTTGTACATACACTGTTGGGGTGGGGGTACGCTCCATACATACGCGGGTGTGGGTACGGGCCGTACATACACGGTTGGGGTGGGGGTACGGTCCGTACATACACTGTTGGGGTGGGGGTACGCTCCATACGTACGCGGGTGAGGGTACGGGTCATACTTACACTGTTGGGGTGGGGGTACGCTCCATACGTACGCGGGTGAGGGTACGGGTCGTACTTACACTGTTGGGGTGGGGGTACACTCCATACGTACGCGGGTGAGGGTACGGGTCGTACTTACACTGTTGGGGTGGGGGTACGCTCCATATGTACGCGGGTGAGGGTACGGGTCGTACATACACGGTTGGGGTGGGGGTACGCTCCATGCACACGCAGGTGAGGGTACGGGTCGTACTTACACTGTTGGGGTGGGGGGTACGCTCCATACGTACGCGGGTGAGGGTACGGGTCGTACATACACGGTTGGGGTGGGGGTATGCTCCATGCATACGCGGGTGAGGGTATGGGTCGTACTTACACTGTTGGGGTGGGGGTATGCTCCATACGTACGCGGTTGAGGGTACGGGTCGTACATACACGGTTGGGGTGGGGGTACGCTCCATGCATACGCGGGTGAGGGTACGGGTCGTACTTACACTGTTGGGGTGGGGGGTACGCTCCATACGTACGCGGGTGAGGGTACGGGTCGTACTTACACTGTTGGGGTGGGGGGTACGCTCCATGCATACGCGGGTGAGGGTACGGGTCGTACTTACACTGTTGGGGTGGGGGGTACGCTCCATACGTACGCGGGTGAGGGTACGGGTCGTACATACACTGTTGGGGTGGGGGTACGCTCCATGCATACGCGGGTGAGGGTACGGGCCGTACTTACACTGTTGGGGTGGGGGTACGCTCCATACGTATGCGGGTGAGGGTACGGGTCGTACTTACACTGTTGGGGTGGGGGTACGCTCCATACGTACGCGGGTGAGGGTACGGGTCATACATACACGGTTGGGGTGGGGGTACGCTCCATGCATATGCGGGTGAGGGTACGGGTCGTACTTACACTGTTGGGGTGGGGGGTACGCTCCATACATACGCGGGTGAGGGTACGGGTCGTACATACACGGTTGGGGTGGGGGTACGCTCCATGCATACGCGGGTGAGGGTACGGGTCGTACTTACACTGTTGGGGTGGGGTGTACGCTCCATACGTACGCGGGTGAGGGTACGGGTCGTACATACACGGTTGGGGTGGGGGTACGGTCCGTACTTACACTGTTGGGGTGGGGGTACGCTCCATACGTATGCGGGTGAGGGTACGGGTCATACTTACACTGTTGGGGTGGGGGGTACGCTCCATGCATACAGGGGTGGGGGTACGGTCCGTACATATCCGTACCCACGCTATGGAATGCTTGTGCGGGCCGTACCCAGGCCTTTGCCATGTGGGTACAGCCGTCCCGCCATTGCTGGGGTGACGTAGGTGTGGGCGTGGTATGCATCGTACCCACGCTCTTAAGGCGTGGGTACGGGACATACCTGTATTGTTGTGTTGCCGGTTCGCGTCGTCAAGCACTACCGTTGTGGCGGACTCTGGCTTTGCTGGACACGCCCCCACCCCCTCGTAGTGACCAGGGCCTGGGGGTCAGGTATGTCCAGGGCATGTGTGCTGTGTGACTTTGGTGGGGTTTTGTGGCCTGCCCCTGCTCCTGCCCCCCCTTTCCCCCCTCCCTTTGTTGTTCTGACCTTCTGCGGCATCTGCGTCGTAACCTGTAGAGGAGGTCGACTGCTATGAGGGCCGGGATGACACGTAGGTTCGGGTCCATGTCTGTCCGTCGCGTGCAGGTACTCCTTGTTCGCGTCGTCCTGATTTCCCGGCAGTTTTTGGCTGCCGGAAAATATTGTCCGTGCGGGATGACGTCGGTGCGAATCGTAATTCCTAGTTCGTGAATGGCAGGCTGCGTGCGTCCCGACGTCACGTCGGCGCTTTCCCGGATCACATTTGTATGTTTATTTTCGTCGGTCGGGGTTTTGTACGATTCGTACGGAAATGGTGTTTCCGTGCGAATCGTAATTCCATGTTTGTATATTTTTGAGCCCGGGTACGCGTCGGACGGAGAATATGCTCCGTCCGACGGTTCGTACCCGGTTTTTACAGGATCGTGATCGGCACCAAAATGTCAGATGGAAATACAAATGGCAACAACCTCTAAAGGGCCTTCACAAACTCAAGGTGGCACACTCTAAAGAAA
Organism: Triturus cristatus; assembly: GCF_964204655.1. Classification (NCBI taxonomy): domain Eukaryota; kingdom Metazoa; phylum Chordata; class Amphibia; order Caudata; family Salamandridae; genus Triturus; species Triturus cristatus. The sequence continues at coordinate 312,926,692 of NC_140591.1, forward strand.
TGTCACAGATATAACTTTACCACCCTCCCATATGTGGTCCCCCCCCAAAACTCTGAAGCACCTAGACGGATTTATGAGCCAGCAGATCCTAATCACCATAACCACAATATCCCTTTCTTGTGTGTGCCTATAATTTACAGCTGGCATGCAATTATAACAAAAGTCAGGCCTCATGGCTTTACATAGGGTGTCACCATGCCATCAACAGTAGAATATCAGCCTTTAAAGCACAACAAACATTCCAGAATCCTACCACCAACATGAACACATTTTAAATGCAATAGGTTTTGCCTATATGATTAATAATAAAAAAAATGGGATGTAAGTTTAGCTTGGTGAGCAGTTGTACAATATAAGTCCATAAGTGTTATAACTTGTTTATTGAGAAAGCCAACATAGTGTGCAGTAACTGGTAGTAATATGCGGGAAGATTAGGTAAAGGGCGGAGGAAAGAGAAAGAAAAAACATGCAGCAGCCAAGTATGTTTGAAAGTGTGCAGCCACGGGGATATTAGCTAAAGGGTGGAGGAGAAACCAAACAAACACAGCGGAAGCGCTGTGCAGGCAAAACCTAAGAAGCACAACCAATAGAAATGGAGGGAAAGTAAGTGGCAAGCACATCAACCAATGAAAAGGGCAGGATGTAAAGCCTTTATAAGCTTTATATTAAATACAATAGATTTCACAAGCACAGCGCAAGCGCTGTGCAGTGAAACCCAAAATTGGTGTTGCACCCAAAAACACGAGAAACACGCACAGCAGTTCATATCCAGAATAGCAGTGGACTCTTAATTAATATTGGCAGGGCACAATGTGTTTCATATCCTGATAAGCGGCGCATAACATGTTTCAAAGCAGATCTGTACTGCACAACATGTAGAACCGAGTCATGTTGCAGCTCTCCCGGTAACTTCAGGTATCTCACAGTTGGTTGCTAGCTAATGATCGATGTTTCTGGAGCTTTAGGAAGAGAAACACTACTCATCACCCCATGAAGAAGGGGGGAACTCGGGAAATTCTTCCATAGACTTTTGATTCCAGAAGTTTCCTTTAGCCCTTGCCTTGATTACTTTGACCCGTTGACGTTGGCTAAAAATTGAAGAACGGTCTGACGTCATCTTATTGCTAGGGTCCCCGCCCAATGAAAAGGACCAAAAGTGCAGGTCTAGCTTGCGCCTCTTTTTAGCAGTGAATTGAATGCAATAGAAACATATCTGATTCATAATGGGAAGCTTATGGAAATTGGGGAGAGTTAGTGGAAAATGAAATATGCGTTTACCTGCGTGATAGCTAGAATTCTTGATATTACGACAGTATCCATGGAAACATATTTCTTTCCATTTATTATAAATATGACAGCATGTTTCCTCAAACTTGAATGCAATTACTCAACAAATTAACATTCCCTTTGAAAACAATATAGCCAACCCTTTAGTAGGCAGCAGCGAACTCATGCGTCGCTAAACGTGAAAGACATACGTTGTAAAATTACTGTTCAATACCGCGAACATGGCGGCCAATGTCTCTTTTGAGGGGACTTGCTATTAAGGTACCAAAACCTAACATTAGTGCTTGGAAAAAAACATATTTAGTCATGCACAGTTCTCCTTTATATACAAGTTTGTGGTACAATTGAGTGTTACCGCCTCAATTGATTTCTAAAGCAATGATGCTCACGGCAGGTAGTTTAATTGGCAATATAGTATTGTTAAAGAATACAGTTATTTAATGGTAGCCATAGCATTTTCTTCCACCAGATGGGAATTTCGCAACGTATCTTCTGTTCTGTGCATGTGACCGGAGTTAAGCCTTTCATTCTTGACTACTGTTTACCTGTGCAGGGAAGATGGAAGGGGGTGGGATCTAAGTATTATTTATTATCTTAGCTGAGCACCAGAGAGCTACACATTCCTTTGTGCCAAGACACACTGGGGAACAAATCCCTCTCAGCTGGCGTTAAAGTCTGTCATCAAAAGAAGTGTCCGGCTGTGGTCTTTTCATTCTGACAGGGCAAAACTGTCTAGAAGGAAACATTCCTTGGTGGTTATTTCCGACTAAAAACCGGGGGTCGAATCATCTTATTTATCAAGCATGTTTGCACTTTTTTGGAAGCTAAAGTTTATGGCCTTGAGAATGGGAGAATGGCCTTTTTTAAAGCATTTACCTGAATGACGGTGCCCTACTGTTAGTACCGAATGTAGGGAGTGCGGCTACCATGCTGAAGCAATGGAGAATATAGCCTGCGCATGTCCCGCATTTCTCAACGACAGAAGGACCTTACTGCGGGACAAATGGAATAAACTCGGAGCTTGTACATGCCGACAGGCTATAACAGCTGCTGTGAACTCAGAAAACACGAAGCTAAACTTTAGGTTCGCCACATTTGTTACCAGAGCGGCCAAAGCACTTGGAAAAAACAGGGCTGCAAATCTCTCTGCCTCTGGTTGCACCATCATGCCGCCCTTTGATCAATATATGAACTCTTGACCATCCAGTGTTGTTTATTCGAACATTGTTTCTCGCCTAATATTAATTGCTCATAGTTCCTTATATGACTTTTTGAAGATATATGTCTAGTTGTCCCTTTCCAGATTTTAAAAATGATGCTACGGCCCTTCTGACATCTAAGACTTCGAATATCACCGGCAATGAATCAATTTTTGGACAATTTAATCACAACCCATTGTTTAGTTAGATCATTGCACTCTTTCTAAATCAATTTGTGTCTTTTAAAACTTTGTTTTATACATGATTTAAACGTTTTTAAAAGTGTTATGCTTTTAAGTAATCAAACAATAAAGATAAATTTGAATTTGAAATTTTTGCCAAGACAGCAACAGCTGACGTGTGGGAGTGAGTGGAACCACCTTACCATAACCGGGGGCAGGGCTCAGGGCTGAAAGTGAGGCTCGAAGAACCATATGTTCCAAGCCTCGGGGAATGAATGAAAGTTACAGAAACAAGAGAATGAGGCACACACTAGAGAGAAAGAGCGCTAGAACACTGACCTTTGTTGGCAACAAGACAGCTGCAAGGAAATTACATAAAGAGCGTAAGACAAACGAAAGAAGCACAGTGTGTGAGCGCTGTGCAGCCAAGACATTAAACAAATTGTTCCACAAAAGTGGATGAAAACAGTACTTGGGCCACGAGACACTGATAAAAGAAACGCATGAGAGAATTAACAGGAAATACTATTTTACAGCCAATAGAAATGGAGGAAACGTTAGTGACAAGCACACCAACCAATGAAAAGTGAGAGCGGGATATAAGCCCCTTTTAAGATCTATATTAAATAAGCACAGCGCAAGCAATGTGCAGACGAAACCTAAAAAGCCTTACTTACTTTCTTTGACATGAATCCAATAGTGAACATTTCAGCTGAAACCTTAGATCAAGCTTTAAACCATTTTACATAACAACCACAGAAAACCCCAAATCTCAACTGCTCCATGCACTCCTACGGCACAATAGGCAGCCAGCCCTAAGTGTGCTTAACACATAGCAAAATGTCTCCTAGGGTCATGTAACATGTATGCTGGGTCCTGGGAGAACTGTTGCATCACAATTTATTAAATATGTGCTTGGATTCTAGAGGGGCCTGCTAAGTTTTCGACAGCTCTCAACACATATTTTAGCCCTTCTGAGGTGCACCAGCCCTCTTGCGGAAATCCAGAGGCTAATATACATTTTCAATGACCTTGCTATTGCGCCTGGGGCACTTGTCCTGCTGCACTGCAGCTAAGGCTTTGATAAGGGTGCTGGCCTGTGGACTGAGAACATTTTACTTTTCAGTTTTCCTTTTGGTTTTTAGTTTTGGTTTTACAAGTTGAATACCCTGCCGTTAATAATGCACACAGAGCCCCAGAAAAACCATGTGATTTTTTTTTGTTTCCTCACAGCCCTCCCTGCACAGTTTCCTCAATGCTGGGCAGCTGTTCTCTGTCCTACCCTACTCTGCGCTTCCCCAGTTTAGGCAATGAAGGCGGAGCATGTCAGCAGTTCACACATCTTGGGGTTGAAGGCTGGGACCCATAGCACATTGACCTCTCTATTGGTCGTTAAACAAACAACCAGGGAAATGAGGAAATGGGCCTCAAGTGGGAACTAGCCTGGGAATGCAGACATTGATTGCAGACTCCCCACAACACCGGGGCCAAGGACCACATAGTACAGCCTGTGCCAGCTCTTTAGATGCAGTGCAATCTCCGTGCAGGCCGCATAAATTGATTGCGGGATCCCACCAAAACACCATTCTGAGATGCCGAGGACCCGGACCAAGGACTACATAGTCCAGACTGTATCAGCACTTTGGAGGTGGGGCAAGCTCTGTACATGTGGCATAAATTGACTCTGAGCTGAACGTGGTGCGGACGCCATTCTGAAGTGCCAGGGGCCTGGACCAAGGACTACATAGTGCAGACTGCACCAGAACTTTGGTGGCGAACCTAGCTCCACACAGGCCGCGTAAGTTGATTGCGGGCTACCCGCAGTGCAGAACGCTATTTTGAGGTACGGGGGGTCCACACCAATGACTATACAGTTCAGACTGCACCAGCACTTTGAAGGCAGGGCAAGCTCTGCACAGGCCACATAAATTGGTTGTCGGTTCCCTGCGTTGCGGGACACCATTCTGAGATGCCGGGGGCCCAGACCAAGGACTACATAGTCCAGACTGGATCAGCACTTTGGAGGTGGTGTTGAAGATTGCATTAATCTCTTAGCATGCGCTGAAAGCCATTTTGTCTTGGCAGCCATTTTAGTTAGCTATGTGCTGGCCATTTGCTGTTTCCCTCTCCCAGAGTCTTGCACATGCTCAGATGTGCTTAGCTAGTAGAGTGCATCTGTTCCTAATATAGAACTGTGAGGCTGTTCTAACTGATGTCAGCAACTTATTACTCCTCCTACTTGTTGACTGTGCAGTTTCTGTATGACCATCTATGTGCATAACTCTTCTCATGTGTACTGCCTTTTTTCAGCCCCTGTGTGGGTATATAATGTCCCTGTTCTCTGTACTCCTTAGAAATGTCTCCTACAGTGATTTGAGAATTCTGTATGACGCATTTTTCCCTCTTTAGAGGTTAAATAAAAAGATGTCTTTTATATTACAGCTTCTGTGCCAATCTCTTCTTTGTTGGTTTAAAAGGACCAGGTGTATCAGTGAAGCCCCTGAGAAGGTTTTGATTTCTACAATTGGTGGCCTATTTGAGGCTCATCAGAGAAGTGGCTATCCAAGGGAGTGATCCTGATGGGAGACAGGAATCTACTGAGGAGGACAGAACAGTACTCTAGTAAAAAGGTACCCTAAAACTGAGATTCTGTCTCTGCAGCCCAGTATATTTCTGGTCTTCCTGATTGGACTCCTCCAACTGCTTACCACTCCTGACTGAGAACATTTTTGGCATGTGTATTCTAAAAATGACCGTTTGGTCACTCAGAACTTGGCAGTTAGAATCTGGAAACTTGTGCTTGGTAAGGTCGTTTGTTGCGACGCTTTTTGGATGTGTATGGAAATTGGCCAATATTTGGAATTTGGAAATATGTAAACTGCAGTTTCTGTAGGCAGGTAATGAGAATCTTTTGTATACTTGAACGGCACACTTTGAGTTAAGTGCTACTTTGTGTATAATATTGTATATGCTGCAATATTTTTGGCATGCCTGTTCTTAGCACACATCGTAGAATGTGTTGCATTTGTGTAGGTACCCTTGGAACTTGTATTGAATTAGCCGGCTCCCCTAGAGGGGATACTTAACTAGGTTAAGGTATAGAAACGTATTTCTTCCTTGGTGACTAGTACCCCAAGGAACTAAATATGTACGTAGAAAGGATCCTGGTCTGTGCACTTACTAACATTCATAAGTGGTGATATGTACAGCGTTTTTTTCTTGGTGTTCTGCCAGCCAAATCTAGTGAATATGACTTACAACTAGTATTTACAAATGGTTTGGTTTAAGTACAGTCTGTGGGCTGTCTTTTGTTTCTGGCTTAAGTGTTGATCTGTGGGTTAAATGTGTGTTTAAGGGGGGCGTGGCTTGGACGCCAAAGAAGATGGCCGCCGGATCGCGGAGCTCCTCACTGACGTGAAGACCGGAGCTTCCACCAGGCATTTTTTCTCTATCCTCGGGACGATGTTGACGCTGGCAAGAGGATATGAATCATAGCGCTTTCATTTGAACTCATTTTCAAACTTCAGGGTGAGCTGTTTCACTCTCTTTCAGCGCACTTTCGTTCGCGCTCGTTTCTGTGGCCGCCATTTTGTTTTTTACCGCGGCGCAGAATGTTATCTCCTCAGATTTGACTCGAGGTCATGGCTTTTTTGCTTTCTACCTATGCAAGGTCGCTCTCTTTGTTTTTCTGAGCATTTGCTGTTTATAAACAACCTGTGCAGCATACTTTTCTAAATGCTTTTTGCCTCATTTCTTTCCTTTTTTCACTGACTTTCATCATTTTTGGCTGGACTTCTGCGTTTAAACATTTGTGTATCCACATTTCTCCACACGTTTACATCTTATTGTGTGGTTTACTATGGCAAAAGCACGTGCACTCCGTACTAGCTCTACTCTGGGTGACAACACTACAATGAGTGATTCTAATCCCTTCAGTGTATTACAAGACAATACGGAAGACCCTGAGCCTACGCAGTTCAATGCCGCTACTACTCAGTCCAGCTTACCTCGTGGTAACACTAAACAGCTGCCTAAAAATTCATCTATCACTTCTACAAAGCGTGTCAAAAAAGACCCACCGTCTCCAACAGGCTCTACAACGACGTTATCCATGGAACTTCTTCTTCAGGAAATTCGCGCACTTAAACCTCATATGGAAGAGACCAACATCCGTCTCCAAAACCTTGAGGATAAATGGTTTCAAATGGAACAACAGTCCTCACTGCTTTCTCAACGTGTTGATTCCATTCAGTCTGTCACGTCTCAAATACCTCCATTACAGTTAGAGGTCGCTCATCTCAAGACTCAGATTGAGAATTTGGAAAATCGAAATAGGCGTAACAATCTACGCATCTATGGCCTTGTGGAAGGAATTGAGGGCTCCGATGCGCCTTCATTCTTTCAGTCTTTTTTACCAACCCTGCTGGACATTCCTGAATCTCCAAAATTGAACATTCAAAGAGCTCATCGACTAGGCCCAAACTCTAAGTTTGCTTCCTCTACTTCCAAGCCTCGTGGTGTCATTCTTTATTTTTTAGAATACACAGACTTACTTAAAGTTCTTCATGCAGCCAAAAGTAAAGGGAGAGTGTCCTGGCAAGGTAATAATTTATTTTTTGCTCAGGATTATGCGAAAGCAACTGCTGACCGGCGGAAACAATTTTTGGATATGAGACCTGCACTACGGAATCTCAATGCGCGTTATGGCCTGTTTCACCCATGTCTTATGAAAGTCACCCTTAACAACAAAACTACGTCCTATGAAGACCCAGCACGTCTACAAACCTTTCTTGACTCTTGTATTGAAGACAACATGGAAATTCCTCGTACTTCAAAGACCTGAAGATACTCAAGACTTATAACTTATGCCTTATAGCTAAGCAAATGCTTTATCTGTTCTAAATGCTTTATCTTTTCTAATTGCTGGTGGTTTATATTAATTTTTGTTCTTCTGTTCCTTGTCATTGTATGTGATCATAAGTCTCGTATATCCTTTGTAATTGGTCTTCCTCTCCCCCTTTCTCTTTATTTTAGAAGCAGCAAGGTATCGTCATCCTTCCGTGATCATATCTCCAATGCATGGATGATGTCTTCGTTTTCCGTTCTGTATCGGGGTACCCCGTGTTTGGTGTGCTGTTTTCCTCATGGGCTTCCACCATCCCCATTTGTCCATGTCTTTTTGTGGTATGTGTTTTATTTATTCTTTTATCTCGTTTATCTCGTTCTTCTCTATTTTTATCCTCCTTGTCTTTCCCCCTTTCTCTTTTGTTTTTGCCCTCGCCTCCCTGTCCTATTCTCTATGTTGGGCTCTCTGTTATTTCTTTCATATCTTGTATCTCTTACCTCAGTTCTGCCTCTTCTTCTTCTTTCTTTTTTCTATTTACATTCTTGTAATAATCTATAATTTCCTTTCTTGTTCTTCCTTTCCTCATTCTACTCTATTTCTTAGCTTCTCAGTTTCTATCTTATACCTTTACCTCTTTCTTTGGTGTTATAACTTCTCTTTTTCTTGTTTAAGTATGTCTAGCTTTTCTCAACAGTTTTTTATGATACTTCCTTCTGGTACTAATTTAGCGTGCACTGTACAGTTAGTACACATTACATATGACTGTTTCTACGATAATTGAAGAGTTACTATTTATATTCTAGATGACTTTGAACATTGTATCGTGGAATGTCAAAGGCTTGGGTTCTCCCATTAAACGCCAAAGGGTGTTATCTCATATTGCTAATCTAAAAGGAGATATTGCGTTATTGCAAGAAACTCATATAACTGAAGGTGAATTATCTAAACTGCGTCGTCAATGGGTAGGCCATGTCTATGCTTCGCCTGGTTCAGGGAAACGAAATGGTGTGACTATACTATGTCACAGACGCTTAGACATTCAACTTGTGAAGCAAGAAAATGACTCTGAAGGTAGGTGGGTTGTTGTATCATTATTGATTAACAAAATTCCCTTAACCATTTTCAATATTTATGCTCCCACAACTTTGGACAAAACGTTTTGGCCTCACCTTCTTTCGTCTTTAATGCAATATACGGATGATTACTTAATATTGGGCGGAGATTGTAATATGATTTTAGACCCCTTTTTAGACAGGCGATCCAAATCCCGATTTTCTCCTTCTTCCATGCACAACCAGTTCACTTCCACTATTCAGCAAAGATCTCTAGTAGACTCCTGGAGACTTTGTCATCCTACAACCCAGGAATACACATACTTTTCCCCGGCACACTCCTCCCAATCCCGAATTGATTATATTTTTATTTCCAAACCTCTCACACAACATATTTCCCATTCGGACATAGGATCCATTCTAATTTCAGACCATGCACCAGTTACTTTAAGTTTAGATTTACTTCCTCCCAACAAAGGCACTAAACGTTGGAGATTTAACAACTCTCTATTATTAGATCCCAAATTTTCATCATCATTTTTGGAATTTGCAACCTTATTTTTTGCTGAAAATGACACTCCCCTTACATCCCCCCAACTCATTTGGGACACTTTTAAAGCTGCCTCAAGAGACTTCATTATTTCATTCGTGGCCCGTAAGCGTCGAACATCTATGCAATCTATTCAAACACTTAATTCACAAATTAAGAAATTGGAACATTCTTATTATATAACAGAAAATCAATCTACGCTGAATGATCTTATTAAAGCCAAACTCTCTTTTAATAAACTCTCTACAGAATTTGCAAACCTAATTCTTTTAAAATCCAGTGCTAAATACTATAACGCTCAGAATAAATCTGGCAATTTACTTGCCAATTATCTTAAGGTCAAAAAAGAGCGCACAAAGATCGATTCTATTGTAACCTCTAATAACACAACTGTCCATATAGATAAAGATATTCTCTCAGAATTTGTCAATTTCTATCAAACGCTCTATACTCCTGAGTTTTCGCCCTCTTTGACTGACATTTCTCACTACTTATCCTCTATCCCCTCCCCGTCTCCCCCGGATGTTGATTTCTCCTCTTTGGACTCAGATATTCTCCCCAGTGACATTCTTAAAGCTATTCATTCACTCAAAAAGGGCAAAGCTCCTGGGCCAGATGGCTTTACCATGGAATTCTACGCACACTTTGCTTCGTTCCTTGTTCCTAAATTACACCAATTGTTTTTATCTTTCATTTCTTCTGGAAAATCTGAAGGCTCTTTTCAAGAGGCTCTAATATGTCTTCTTCCTAAGGACAACAAAGACCCTACTCTGTGTAAAAACTATAGACCCATTTCTTTGATAAATTTGGATTATAAAATTTTTGCAAAGATTTTAGCTCTTCGTCTAGACAATATCTTACCACGGTTAATTGGCAGAGAACAATCTGGTTTTATTAAAGGGCGTTATTTATCAGATAATACTCGTCTCTTTTTTAATGTTCTTAGTAAGTCCCATTCTCACACAGGTTCTTTAGCGGCCATTGCATTAGACGCTGAAAAAGCTTTTGACAGAGTCAACTGGCAGTTTATTTTTTCCACACTTCGTTGGTTTGGTTTTGGTCCCAAATTTATTGCATATATCTCATTATTATATTCTTTTCCTAGATCGTTTATTTTAGCCAATGGCCTTATATCTTCGTCTTTTCCTCTCCATAGAGGGGTTCGTCAGGGTTGTCCCCTTTCTCCACTTTTATTTATTTTAGCGTTAGAACCCTTTTTAACAAAAATTCGTTTGAATTCTAACATTTCCGGCTTCCCTTATGCAGACAGCAGTTTAAAACTTTCAGCGTATGCGGATGACATTCTTTTATTCATTTCAAATCCTCAATCATCCATTCCAGCCTTTTTATCAGAAGTCTCTGCTTTTGCTCTAGTCTCGGGATACAAACTCAACATTGACAAATGCGAAATTTTCCCTCTAAACAAATATTGTTTTCACGCTGATTTTGTAGATTCTTCCTTTCACTGGAACACTTCTAAAATTAAATATCTGGGTCTATGGTTCACTCCCTCCCTTAAAGATACTGTGGCTTTAAACTTAAAAAACTTACAGCTCACTTTGAGTAACTCTACATCAAGATGGCACCCTTTATTCTTATCTTGGTGGGGCAGATTAGATTCGATTAAAATGATGTTAGTCCCGATAATCTTATTTTACTTAGCCAATCTACCTGTTAATATCCCTAAATCTTGCTTCAAAAAAATCTATGGTATTTTATCAAAATTTTTATGGCAAAATAAACATCCTCGGATGTCTCTCTCCAAACTTAAGCAACCTAAGCATATGGGTGGAGTCAATTTCCCTGACTTTTCTTCCTATCACACATCGTTTTTTCTCAAACACTCTGCGTTTCTACTATCTACAGATCTGGACACTTTTAATCCTCGTCCCTTATGGGTAGAATTAGAATCTTCCTTTTTCCATCCATTTTCCTTTGAAGAATTTTTGTCCTTAACTCACATCCCATTGAAAATGTCACTCCCTATTCTTAAGAATGCCCGAAAAACTTTTCAGCCTCTTTTGTTTGGAGGTCTTGATGATCGTTCCCGTTTTCTAAATTCCCCAATTTGGTACAATAAACATATTAAAATCAAAAATAGGACCCTTTTTTGGAAGGATTGGCTAGCACTTGACCTTAAGTGGACCCATCAACTATTTCAAGAAGATGCTTGTATTCCCTTCTCTGTACTTTGCACCCGCTTTTCTCTTCCCCCTTCCTATCTATCGAAATACCGACTGTTGACTTCTACTGCTTTAAATTCTTTCAATATTTTATCCTCAGTTCCTATCCATACAACAGCTTCTCCTCTCACACTTTCTTCTCTACGTACCCCATCCTCGGCATCCACTATTTATAAAAAATTAAGATCTACATCTCTTTCCCGTACTAAGTCTACAACGGAATGCAGTTGGGAGGTAGATTTGGGTATATCTTTTTCAGTTTTAACATGGGAAAAGATCTGGAATAAAATAAGGAAGTCGTCAAGAGCAGCTAATACCACACAAACTTTATTTTTTCTTTACAATAGACTCCTAATTACCCCGACCAAATTACATCATATAGATCCTACTGTTCCTTCTACTTGCTGGTCATGCCCTGCCCCCAATGCAGACCTTTATCACATGCTCTTTACTTGCCCTCCTGTTCATGCCTTTTGGATCAGAGTTTGGCAGCAAATCAACAAACTCTTTCACACACATATCCCTTTTTCTTATGCTCATATTTTTCTAGGTAGTGTCTCAGAGGAATGGTCTTCTCTCGGAACCTCCACCTCTATTGTGGACTTACTTTTAGCCGTTGCATTTCAACAAATTACAAAATCGTGGAAAAATGCCTCTAACATTTCATTCCAAGCCTGGTGGTATGGCGTCTGCTATAATCACAGATTAGACCGAGCTTATGTTTATCCAATTGCTTTGGCCATTAAGCGAGATCTGTTGTGGTTACCAGTCACCAATTTCCTAAATGCCTCTGCTCGTGCTATACCTTTACATACTCCTTGTAATGAAGAAGTACCCAAGCCTCCATGAATTTAATCAGAAAATTTACTTTATCTAATGTTAATATTTTAATGTATAATGCACGTTTGTTACTCATACTACTCTTATCATTCGCCGAATTGTTTACATGCTGTAATCTAGTTACGATATCGCTGTCTATCTTTTGATCTCCTCTCTCTTTCCCACTTTTCCCTTTCTATCTTTCTTTTCTTTCTCTCCTTTTCTTTCTTTCATCTCTCTTGTTCTACAACCAATTTTGGATTTATATTATGGTATATGATGTATTTTGAATTGTTATATTTCTTATTTATATCCAATAAACTTTTCTTTAAACTCAAAAATGTGTGTTTAAATGTCTGTGGTTTGTCATTAGTGGTACTTGTGTGAGTAAGTAGCGATTGCGCTCTTGGTGCAAGAATGGCTAGCCTTAAGTGCCCTGTATTATGTGTATGACACCGTTTTGAAAATGTCTGGAATGAGCTCAATGTTTTTTTTTGTCATCATTCTGTTATGCAAAACATCATTAAAATAAAATATATTTTAAAAGAATCCAGCAATGAATTATATAATATATGCTAAATAGCTGCACACTATCATTAAATTGACAGAGTAAGACACTATACATGTGTGCAAATTGCCACAATGTTAAAGATAAAATTAGAATCCACATTTAATAGGAATAAAAAAGCTTCAAAAAACGAAATTGTGTGTTTTGCTATAAATAAATTAAGATACAAAATGTCACAGCATTTATCCTTCTGTATTAGGTATTAAAAGGCATTCACATTATCTGAGTGAGTTGGTTGTTGCTGAACTAAGTACACATTACAGAACGACAGATTTGTGCTGGCTCGAAAGGTTGACTTGAAAGGCTTGTGAATTTGACGCCTTTACGTTTCAAGCAGCTGTGTAAGCACGTGGGTATTTCTGACTCCAGGCCACACAAACAAAAGAGCTGAAGTCGACTACCCCGTAAGTCAGTGCAAACACGGTGTAAAATCCTGCATTTCAGACTGCTGTTTTAAAAGTTAGAAATATAGTTTCATTATTTTTGATAAACAGAGGACAGATTGACGGTAGGGATTTCTTTTCTTAATGCCTTTTTAAATAAGGATAAGAGTGGTTTTTGATGTTAAATAATAATAACTGTCCTTTAAAAGTGGCGCAGACTTTCAAGTTCGGTTTCTGTCTTAGGGCTAAGAATGAATGCGTTTAAATATGATAGGCAAGGGATGCAGCTTGCTTTTCATATGTGGACTCATCAAAATGATTGGATTTATAAAAAAAATAATATATTATTTTGATTATATAATTTTTTTTATTTAAAATAGGTGCATTAAATTCGTTTTTTAATATTTATAATGCCTAATAATGATGCTGTGACCTCCTAGCATCCAAATTGAATTTAAGCCGTTCTATACAGCAATAGGGGGTCACTTACATGTGAAATGTCACTTTACCCAGGCGTACAAAACTTCTTTTAATAATGGTATACATTATACATTTCTGATGCCACATCTCTGGGATATGTAGAGGACATTCTGGGGATGACTATTATGCAAAAACATTGTAGGATATTCATTTTTAAGTACCCCAAACATCAAAGACGAAATTGAGTAAAATTCACTATTTAAATGAGGTTATTCCAATCAGAGCAACTTTTAAACTGTCTTAGGCTCCAGTAAATGCACATATGTAAGTATAGAATGAATAGCTGACATCTATACTGCTAGACAAGCACTCAGCACACTGCTTACAAATATAAATATGTACAAAAAAAACTGGCAGAAGTTATTAAGCTTACCTCTGAATTGCTGGTAGACAGGAATGGAGTGGGTTGCTGTTGCACTCTCAGTCTCCAGGGTCACTTTGAATTGGTAAAACTGCATGAAAACCTTGCACACAAGATGAAACAGCTGCATAGGTTAAAGGTCGAAGTCCTACATTTAGAAGCCTAGCAGGGCTCAGCGCAACGTTTGCTTTGACATTTCGACATTTGAAAGACGAAATGGCAGGGCAGGGAAAGAAAGAGGTTTTGCTTACTTTTTTTGGCAAAAGCAAGTTTTTGTGCACTCATATGAACAGAGTAGTATAATGGTATATGTGAGCTTTTATTAAGACAATGGCTCTGCCATATATATAGCACTAATGCTTTTAGGGCTGAATTCAGGAAGCAATGGGATTTAGTTTGAATTCATACGGCCTCATGTTACACTTCTACATTTGCTAAGGGAATATGTTCTTTAGCTAGCTCAATGTGCTATTTAGCTCCTCAGAGTTTGTTTATGCCCAGTTGCTACAAATTGGGGTTGATAGTGTTGACAGAATGAAACCTGTTACAGGTTTCCTACTATTAAAAATGGGGGGAGGAGGCTAGCTCCTCTACAAATTAAGGGTAGGCAAATTTATGTTTTCTCTCTCTTTTTCTTAATTTCTTTTGAGCCTGTCTAAACTGTCTGTGAAATAGCCATGAGACATTTAATTGGCTATTCATTAATACTGTTTTAAACATTATTAGCATTAATAAAATGAATAAATAAATTTGCTATGTTACTGCCCATCCTGTCTGATGAAATTATGAAAGGATGAGTAGTCTAGATTGTGGTTTCCTTATTTGATCTTTAAGGGGAACTAGCTGTGGGTAGTTTTTGTTCTGAAATTCTCAGGTGATAACACCACTATTGTTTGTTATTCTCATGCTACACACAGTTTTGCAAGGGTATTGCTAGTTTTTATTAGCTAGTCTGTGTAAATAAACTGACAGTCCTTACTAGAGCTGATGTTGCATAGTTTGGATTGTGAAAAATAGAATGCAGGGAAGATGCCCATGTGATCCTTAGCAAAAAAATTTGAGGAATATATTGTTTTATAGGAGTCTGTTTGTCACAAGATGTTCTGCTGGAGAAAATGTACCAATTATGTTGAAGTTTATAGTTCTTTATGTAATGGGAATCCCTGTTAAATTAGCAGTTTTAGATTTTCCTGTTGCTCCTATACATGAGAGCATGGTCCTAAGCGTACAATGTAGGTGCTTTTATTAAGAGAAATCATTTTAGAAGTGTCTGCAGTCCTGTACAAGTAATGTAAAGTCTATGAGTAAAAGTGTAGAACATTTCCTTTTTTCTTGAGGGTCTTTACATGATTAAGATAGGAATATACAGATGTAAGGATTTGGAGTATGTCTGTATTGTTTTTCCCTTTTCCTCAGAGTTTAGTAAATGAACACAGACTTCCTTGGCTGCTTGGGATTGGGTGACGTATTACTCTTGTCAGTTCACCAAAGAGTTCCTTTTATACTTGCTAATAGGTCAAGGCTGTTGTTTTTTTTACTCTCACATAGATGAAAGTGGTTCTTGGGTGCCTTGCTAATGTATGGGGTGTCCCTAGTCTAGGAAGTATTCTGAGACTAACCTCTCTGTTGATAGATTATTTCTGTGCCTTGTCTAAAGAACTTTTGTTTTGCCCACCAATAGATATTTGCTGCCTTACAACTATTGCCAGAGGGGCGCGGACGTCAGATCTAGCTTGAGGAGTCAGCACCAGTCCAGCTTGAAGTCAAAGTGAAGGTAACCAGCACAGGCATTGCTGGCAACCAGGACCTCAGTGAAGGTAGAAGGCCGGAAGCACTGGGATGTGAAGTGTGTACCCCTGCCACTGTCTTGGGCGAAAGACTGGGTCACAAATCAGAAAGGAGAAATCGTGGATCAAGTTTTTGATGCCCAGCCAAGAGTCACAGACCGACTAGGAAGGCGAGAAAGTTTTTGCTTGAGGTAACCCCCATTGAAACAAGGGTTGCTTCAGAGATCCTAGCATCAGGCCTCTGAATCCTGGTCCCAAAGGGGCTGTAAAGTCTTTACCTTTGTTGGTCAAGAGATACCTGGGCAGCTGAATGCAATCTATGGCCCCAACGAAAGAGCAGTGTGCCAGCAGAGTAATACAGGAGTTAGGGAAGGACTTGAGTTCAGGGTACAGGTGCTGTGTCTCTGGTGCCTGTTAGATTAAAGTGAAGAAAACTGGTGCACTGCCTGAGACACTGGACAGGATCGCTGAGAGCATTTGCCCTGGTGGGTGATTGCCCTATCCTGAAAGAATAAACTTTTCCCTTGAAACTGGGCCGTGATTCCTGAGTTGAGAGTTGTGCAGCTCCACCGTGGGAACAACAAGAGCCTGCCTGTGAGGCTCAAACGGACAGAGGGAGAAGACTCCCCTCTGGTTGGTTGTACAGCGGCTTTAATTTCCCAAGGACTTCTTTTTCTTTTTTGTTGAAAATGTACCCCATTGGTCGTCCCATTTTTGAGGAGGAGCAGCCCTTTGCAGCTCTTCGTCCTAATTCTCATGGTCCTGTTTGTATTAGGAATAATGTTTATTCCACGAGAGAAAAGTTCCTCTGAGTAGTTGACAAATGTTACTTTACCCTTTCCTTGATTGCTACTCTAGCCCTCATGAAGGAAACACTGGAAAAGTTTAGCGAAAATGTTTTTATCAGATATGTGCTGTTGGCTATTTTGAAGTTGAAATTGATGGTCACTGAAATACATAGGAGCCTTGAAAATGTTTTTACTGGATGGTTCTAGGATTTGCTTAGTACTAGAAAGCTAATAGTTCTGTTTCTGATAATAGTAATTACTCTCTCCTGCTATCTGTATGACCCAATTCTCTGTTCCCTTTGCACTCCTGCTTATACCTTATACATACCCGCTTAACAATATTTAGAATGAGAAATGCCCACCTAGCAATGAATTAGGATATTGATAACTGTATGAAAAAAATCTCATGTGCATATTTTCTGTTTTCCTACTGGATTATAGGAATGTCTTTAGCTCATGCTAAAAGGACCATCTGTTGAAGATTGCATTAATCTCTTAGCATGAGCTGAAAGCCATTTTGTCTTGGCAGCCATTTTAGTTAGCTATGTGCTGGCCATTTGCTGTTTCCCTCTCCCAGAGTCTTGCACATGCTCAGATGTGCATAGCTAGTAGAGTGCACCTGTTCCTAATATAGAACTGTCAGGCTGTTCTAACTGATGTCAGCAACTTATTACTCCTCCTACTTGTTGACTGTGCAGTTTCTGTATGACCATCTATGTGCATAACTCTTCTCATGTGTACTGCCTTTTTTCAGCCCCTGTGTGGGTATATAATGTCCCTGTTCTCTGTACTCCTTAGAAATGTCTCCTACAGTGATTTGAGAATTCTGTATGACGCGTTTTTCTCTCTTTAGAGGTTAAATAAAAAGATGTCTTTTATATTACAGCTTCTGTGCCAATCTCTTCTTTGTTGGTTTAAAAGGACCAGGTGTATCAGTGAAGCCCCTGAGAAGGTTTTGATTTCTACAGTGGGACAAGCTCCATACACATGGCATAAATTGATGGTGAGCTGACCGTGGTGCGGACGCCATTCTGTGGTGCCAGGGGCCTGGACCAAGGACTACATAGTCCAGACTGCACCAGAACTTTGGAGGCGATGCAAGCTCCATGCAGGCTGAATACATTGATTACAGGCTACTCTAAGTGCATAACACCATTTTGAGATACCGGGGGTCCACACCAATGACTACAGAGTTTAGACTGCACCAGCTCTTTGAAGGCAGGGCAAGCTCTGCACAGGCCATATAAATTGGTTGCGGGCTCCCTGGGGCACGGGATGCCATTCTGAATGCTGGCAGCCCGTACCAAGAACAACATAGTCCAGCCTGCACCCCCACTTTAGAGGTGGGGCAATGTGCGTTCAGGCCATTAAGATTGTTCGAGGGCACCCTGTGGAGCGGAAAGCCATTGTGAGACGCGAGGGGCCCACGCCACGGACTACGTAGTCCAGACTGCACCAGCATTTTGGAGGCAAGCATGTGCCACTCAGGCTGCATAAATAGATTGTGGCTGCCCCGCAGCACAAAACACCATTCTGGGCGGGGCCAAGAACGACATAGTCCAAACTGCACCAGCACTTTGGAGTAACCGAGGGCGGGTAACTCCGCTCCTCAAGCGGAGTATACAGAGTCTTGCCTACTCCGCGTTCCGTTGCGAACACGGAGTTTAGGCAAAATTCCGACTCCGTGGAGAAGCGGAGGTAGACGGCCCCTCCACCCCCCCAAAGTATTTCTAATGTAAAAAAAGGCACTCACCTGCTGTGGCTGCCTCCTCCTCACCATGGCCACTCTTCTTCCTCGTCCTCGCCGTCCTTCTTCTTTGATAGTCCCTACGTTGTACATCTTGTGCACGCGCAAGATGTACAACGTAGGGGTTATCAAAGAAGAAGAAGAAGGACGGCGAGAACAAGGAAGGAGAGCGGCCATGGAGAGGAGGAGGCAGCCGTGGCAGGTAAGTGAATTTTTTTTATATTATAATTACTTTGGGAGGGGGGAGGGAGCGGAGTGGAGTTCCACTGAGTTTTTTTCCAACTCCGTGGAACTCCGCATAGAGGCACTTCGCCTGCTCCGCCCACCCTTACTTTGGAGGTGGGGCAAGCTCCAGCAAGCTGCATAAATGGATTGCGCCACTCCACGGGGTGTGGGACATGCCTGGGTGTTCACCAGGGCGAAAACACGGCCACGAGTCAGTAGGCCAGTCTTCACCAATCAGGGCCGAACTGAATTTGGTTGTGCTTTCTTGTTATTTTTTTCTGGTACTTATTTCTTTTTGCTCAAAGAATTGCATTGTGAGCCCTGATAAGGCTCTATCCCCAAAATGTACACAATGAAAATGTGTAATCCTGGGGGAGGGGGGGAAGTGGGGGGGAGCAGAGTGATAAAACTGTAGCTTCCATCACATATTATCTCACCAGCACGATGGGTGTTATTCATTTGGAGACCAGTAGTTTATTTGAAGGGAGATTAGAGGCCCAGTGTCAATATTGTCTTCTCTGCGGGGAGGTTGAAGTTGTAGTTACTACTAGTCCACCTGAGTTGCTGCCTGGCCAGAACAGTGTACCCTATGCTAGTGTTGCAGCCAAACACACAACTTATAACCTGTTTGTCCTTAATGACTCTCTAGTTATCATCCCAGATGGCACTTCACTTCCAGATATTTCTCTCTCTGCAAAAAAGAAAAAAGGGAATATAACTCGTCCCTTATGCAACACATTGAAAAAATCAATAACAAAGAGGCCAGCTTGACCCCCTGAGATGGTTTTGCATGTGGAGGCAGCGTCAGCAACCAGACTTATTAGGTCGATTGAATACGTTGTAACAGGTTTTATGCAAACATTTAGATGAGGGGTTATCTACGTTACAACAGAGAATGAAACGCACTTGCAATATAGTGCTAGAGAGTGAGACCCAGATGGAGCAATTGCTGTTTAATATCTTCCCAAATCAAGAGGAGCCTGGTAGGGCCCCTTTTATGGTATTGATTAGCCTTCCAGCCATATATCTACAGTGGACATGGTCCAGCAATATACCCCTACTAACTTGGGTATGGAGATTAGTAGTGACTAGTGCGCCAATGGAAAGGTTGAACCAAGTAGAAATAGTTCTTGGGAAAGCTGTCCCCAGTCTAGCCTTGAGGGGCAAGACATTGTTGCTAATCCTGCCTCCAAAACGTTGTCAAAACTCTCCTTTGAGAGGGTGCCTTGTTTGGAATACCTGCAATCACCCACAACATCCACACCATATGCTATTACTGTGGTGAATGTGCCACCTGTCCATCAATCAGAGAGGAGAAGGGGGAGATTTCTTGTATAAAGTTGTGCATTGGTTGAGGAGGCACCTGGGGAATAACATTGACTTATTCAATGAAGTCATTATGGTCAGGAGTGTGGCATGGCTGAGATTGAGGTAGTAAACTTTAAAACTCCTTGCACTATTAGAAACATCCTGCATATTTTGAATCTAGCATCTTATCAAACAGGCAAGAGTAAGGCACCACTGCTAGGCTGTTTTTTATGGACTTGAAGATTGTACAACACTGAGGAAGGGGGATGCAGTGATTGGCATTAGGGAGACACTCGCAGCTCAAATTCAATGTAGTTAGAAGCAACTCTTTTTCACCACTTGAAGTTCTGAAAGAGATTGACTGAGTAACTGATTTGGACAAGCGGTCATGCTCGTTAGCGGTAGGCGATCAGGCCCCCGTGCACCCTGTTCCTAGCTTAGGAATTACTGATCCAACATGCAGCCTCGAGAGTAGCTTAAAGCACCCAAAGTCTTCTAAATGCAACAGTTTTCAATTAGCATCCTGGATTATCACAGGTATTTAAAATAAATAAGATAGCCTGGGTTGGTTGGAATTAATTTCTCACCTCTGTATTGTCCGTTGTAAGGATTTTAGAACAGTTGATCCATTCTTTGTTGATGGCTTTTGTTCATTTTGCTGTCTAGCAGAATGGTCACATTATGGGATAGCCAAGAAGGCTTCATGTATTTTAATATCCGTTAATAGCACAATCACTAAGACGAGATTTATTGCCTCTACTTCCCATTATCAGTGTCTGAGTATTCAACTCTCTGACATAAAAAAACATCTTTGGAAAGGAAACCACAAATCTACGGGAAGTCAGGGCATGCAGAAGGGATTACAAGGCAGTGATTAAGTGAAGAAAGACTACAATTAGAAAGAATGTGTATGAATACCTAATTGAAGCTGAAGAGCTAAGGGACATGGGCAACTTTTGGAAAATTATCAACTCATCATTTTTTAATGAGCCAAATACTCCAAAGGTGGAAAGTCGGATTCCATCTGAAAGTTTATTTTCCCATTTTAATTTGCTCTATTCATCCACCCAGCCTGTTAATAAGCGATTGGTATTGGAATGCAAGTTTGATGCAGCGGGCAAGGGTCTTTGTATCCTCCATTAGAGATTGATGAGATAGTTGCAGCATTTTAGGATAGTCCAGATTGCAAGACCCCAGTCCCAGATGGAACCCCTATGGATTTGTTCAAAAATAATATAGGCTTTTGGGGTTTAATTTTAACTAATGACTTGAAGGCCTCTTCTAACTATCCTCTCCCAGCAAGTTAGCTGGAGTCCATGACTGGACCAATTTTTAAAAAGGGTGACATGAATGATCCCTGCTGAAATCAGACAATATTCTTGGTAGACTCCAAAATCAAGGTCCTAGGGAAAGTTCTCTTGGCAAGATTGGAATCCTGGGTCAAGCAGAAGTCTATTTTATTAGCTTTTAACATGGCACTGTAGAGGAATAACTTAATTTACACCTTATTACCGCAAACTACTCTAAAGCTAAGGGTACCATCATACATTTGACATTTATAGATCTGACTAGCACATTTGACTTGTCAATCACTCAAAGCTTTGGTCTATTATGTCTGAGATGGGGTGTAGACGCCATTGTTATCTCATCTGAAGGAGCTGCATTTGGATGCATCCGTAAAGGTACGCTTTAGCTTGTCATATAGTTCCTATAAACCTATATAGGACCTGCGCATTTGGACCACATACATTGTGGGATTGGTGTCCAGACGGATTCCAGACACCCTCACCGGGTATATTTGCCTGTATACCAGCTAGCTCACAGTGCCACTAAAAACCCCCCTTATCAAGGAGAGAATAGTTCTTGGCAACTATCGAACATGACAACCCTGTCTCATCAGGGATCATGACAACAGTACAGTACTTTTCGCTCTGTCACTCATGCTCACTTTGTCTCAGAGATAAACAGAATACATGGTGGGGACATTTTTCAATAAGTATTTATTGAACCACCGTCATTCTAGTGTAAAATATTTGTGCTGAAACAACAAAAAGACAGAAACAGATGTAAATGATTATAAGCACCAATAGGGTAAGCGAATGGTAGATTCCTACCATAGTGCTAAACACAATGAATATATGGAAGCATATAAATACATGACAATAATGATGCATGCACATGCGATGCAATCCTAACTAGATGTACCTAAGTGTACCTAGCATGTATGTCGGTGTAGAGCCAAGAATCCCCCTAGGCTGAAGCCAACCCCATTACCTGCAGTTAGTGACTGTGTGACCCCGTCTTGGTCTTGAGATAACACCCCTTGAGGGATGTCAGAGCACTGTGGCTGGAGTGTCTGCGTGCAGGAACCTCAGCGTCTCGCGTCAGTGTGTCAGCATGGAAGACTTTCTCCTCTGCCTGCCTTGGCAAAAATATGATGTATATATACCCAAAAGGTACCCTCAGGGGATTCTACCTTGCTGTGTCATGTCGGCCGAGGATGAAGGAAGGGATGATCCTTATACATTGTTATTATGCAGAAGATGGCAACCCTGCTGTAATTCTTAGAATCTTCATGCATGATTAAAGAGACTAGTTTTCGGGGAAAACCACACAGCATCTTATGCAGTGCTTAACTAGGTAAAAGGTCAATACCAAAACCTGTTATGTAGTGTAATGGTATGGTAAATGTAGGTGAAGGGTCATCTGGACTAATCAGGCCTATATTTGGGGTACCCTATGAAACATAACAAGTTCAAATGGGGAATGCACTGAACCGATCAACTCTAACCGATGGGTCCCCCAAGGCTGCGTTTTGGCCCCTTTTTAATTTACACTCTATATTAACGAATTGGTGGACCACGTAGATAAAAATGGGAAGGACTTACCACTTGTGGGTAAGCACCCAGTCCTCATCATATTTTATGCAGACGATGTAGTTCTCCAGGCCAGAACTGCAAATGGTCTACAGGGTCTTTTAATTCAATTCACCTCCATTATAAAGAACTTGGATCTTAACACACATCGAACTAAGTCCTTCACCATGATTTGTGTACCAAGGAATACAAATAAGTGTGTCCATGTAATAGACTATTCTCCAGTGGACTTTCACAAACGTAGGTATTCCTCTCCACTCATCTCTCACCTGGAGTCATTTAATTAACACCAGATCTCAAGAGGTGATTTTCAGGTTTGCAAAGCAACTGGGACAGAAACCTATTAATAAATTGCTCACTTTATATGAGTAGGTGTATGTCTATCACTAAGTATGGGGCTGGTTTGTTGGTCCTAGAAGAAGCAAATCAACTTCAGATAGTTAGGAATACATTTTTAAGTAGACTACTGGCGGTCCCTCCGGTTTGCCCTACTTTCATTTGTCATATTGAGATAGGCTTATCCTACATCAAGGATTATATAAAGATCCACCCTCTTTTATTGTGAGTTTTTGTGTGGTGAGAACCTGAGCTGAGTCTCACCCAACAGATTATAAAAGACTGTTTTACCCTTGATAGGGTCTTCTGTATTCCTTGGTTGATGTACATAAAAAATACTTTTCAGTCTTTAGGGCTCCAAAAGCTTTTTAGTGATTTAGAAAGAGCTGCTTTATTGAGTAGGGAAGTGGTGAAGCAATCGTATGTTGCTACACTTGAAGATCTTAGATTAGCTCAGCAACTATGAAAATTGCTAGTGTAGTATCATGTTGATTTATTTTTGGGGAATGGACTAGCATTTGAATTCTTGTGGATTAATAATCCTCAGCACAGATTGTATCAATTGCGTATCAGATTAAATACTGTGGAATTCCTGGTTGCTTTACCCAACTCTCACACCTGGGTTGAGAATTTGCCTTCTATGCTTGTGTGCAGCTCAACTGTTGGAAATTGGGGGGGGGGGTTGTAGTTGGCAAGGGTTTGTACCTTTGTCCAAGTAGGGACCCTTCTTCCTAGTCAGGGTAAGGGGGATACACTTCTAAAATAACCCCTGCTCACCTGCTTGGTAGCTTGGCACAAGCAGACTGGCTTATCTCAGAAAAAGCATTTGTGAACATATACAGTAAGACAGTGAAAACACTTCAAATGGACACCACTCCAGTTTAGAAAAATAAGTAATCTTTATCTAAACCAGAACAAGACTAAAACGACAAAAATCCACAATACAGTACTAAAAATATGATTCTTAAATGGTAGAATCAGTCCTGTTCCAAGAAAATGTGGGATGCAACACTTTTACACAAAGTTCCTTGGATGCCTCAAAAAAGGCAAGCAAAAAGGGTTGCATGGAAGGTGAGGCATCGGTTCCTTACACTCAGGGAAGGTGATGCGTTGGTTCCTTGATCTGGGGAAGGTGATGCGTCGGTTCCTGACTGCTGCGCAGGGGAGGTAATGTGTTTGTTCCTTACCGGAGAGGAGGTGATGCGTTGGTTTCTCACTGTGTGAGGAGGTGATGCGTCGGATTCTTACTGCATCCAACAACAATTCAACAGACTTGACGTTTTGATGCGATACGTGATGGTCCGTACGATGCGATGCATGATGTCATGGGATGCGCTGCAATGACTTCAGCCGCTTACCCTCAATGCGTCAGTTTCTTCCCCAACAGGGCCTGCATCAGAATCAGTGCGGTCATCTCGGATGTCGGATATCTGTGCACAGGACTCATCGCGCGTCAGACACTTCAGCCACAAACAGTCGCTGCGCCGATTCTCCGCCGGCGGCCGCGATGCGTCAGAAGTTTTTTTTTGCACCGCTAGGATGCATCGGTGTTAGACCTGGCATCCTTGGCATGGTTTTCCCTGACTTTTTGCCTCTACCTCCTGGGTTTTTGATGCTGTGCTGGATTTCCTTTTTGCCGGCTTGATGCTTTGGGCACTTTGCCACTGCTGATCAGTGTCAAAGTGCAAGTGCTCCCTATGTAAATTGTTATTGTGATTGGTTCTCCCTCATTGACATATTTGTTTTACCAGTGGGCCCCTAGTAAAGTGTATTAAGTGTGCCAGGGCGGGTAAATCAAATGCTACTGGTGTGCTTGCATCACTGATTGTGCCACCCACATGAGTAGCTCTGAAAAGAGGTCTCAGGCCAGCCACCGCAGTGCCAGTTCACAGTTTGTTAACTGCCATGTCGACTTGGCAATTGCACCCACTTGCCAGGCCTTACCCTTCCGTTTTCATACACATAGGACACCCCTAGTGTAGGCCTAAGGTACCCCCCTGGGCAGGGTGTAGTGTATGTGAAAGGTAGGACATGTACTGAAGTATGTAACATGTCCTGATAGTGAAATACTGCA
Source organism: Triturus cristatus (assembly GCF_964204655.1). NCBI lineage: Eukaryota > Metazoa > Chordata > Amphibia > Caudata > Salamandridae > Triturus > Triturus cristatus. The sequence goes on from NC_140591.1 coordinate 312,951,743, forward strand.
AATTTCGTTTTTCACTATTGAAAGGCTATCTTGCCCATAGGACAGAATGGGGAATTTTTGTAACATTTTACAAGCATATCTTCCAATAGGGATAACATAGAAAATGGAGTTTAGTACCCCTGAACTCAGAATTTAATAACACATCTTTTAGTAAAGATGATTTTTAAATTATGTGTTTGAAAATAGCAGTTTTTAAAGTGGCTATGTTCTTGTTCAACCTGTGTGCCTCTGCCTGTTTGTGGATTGACTGTCTGGCTTTGGAGTTACAGGGGCTGGGGAGGTGCAGTGGCTCCAGGAGTCTGGATGAGTCAGGACTAGGCTGAATAGGCCTGATCTGTATTTGGAGTGGTGGGGGAAGTAGCACCTGTACCTGAATAGGACTGTGCCTGCCTTCCACCGTGCTGGCTCTGGCCCCCTGTGGTGTGTCTGGGACCAAGGCCCGCACTGACAAAGGATGTTGTTGTGCACTGGCAGAGTGCCCCCAGAACTGGTTTAAACTGAGCTCAGAGCCCCTTGCACAAAGAGAACAAAGACATTTTGGGGAATAAGTATTAGACCTAAAACCCCTGAACTTTAGATCATTCCTGGAATTCAAGAGGAACTTTGCCCAGGAGAAGAGCTGGAGAGACTGAGGAGAAGTACTGTCCTTGCTGGGTGTCTGGGGTTGGCCTGCAGTTCCTGTTTCTGCCAAGGAAAGGAGAAGGACTTTGCTGTGTGCTGTATCCTCTGTTTGAAGGAGATCCTCAAGGGCCTGAAGTGAGCTGGCCTCCTGTTCAGAAGTCTCAGGGACAGAAAGACTTCACCCCCTGCTCCCCTGAACTCTGCTGTTGTGAGTTGTGACCTGCCTTGAGGTGCCTGTGCCAGTTTTGGACCTCTGGAGGTTGATGCTGCTTTTTGGAAGCTGGAAGAGAGAAGAAACTCAAAGAACTACAGAAATAGACGCATCGCGCTTCTTACAGCTGTTTTCCCGACGCATCTTCATGGCGCAAGAAGAATTTCCACGCATCGCCGCGCCACTGCGAAAATTGTGGCAGCGCCTGTCGATGCTGCAATAATCTCCGCATTGAGGGATCGCGGCTGAAGAGGACCGATGCAACGTCGCGCAACGCTGCCGCATCGATCGCCGACGCATTGTACCTGTGCGGCACGTTTTTCCGACGCATCACCTGCGGACCGGAACCAGCACAAAAAATCGACGCATCACTCCCCATACAGACCGCAATCCACGCAACCCTTCTTCTGCGTACAACGGGACTGTCACATCATCTCCTCAGGGTCTCAGGAGTGTTGCATCTCTTTGTTTAATTGTGTATGTTGGTTTTGTCGTCTTGTTTAGTTTAGATTAAAAAATAAAATTCTAAACTGGTGTGGTGTTCTTTTGTGGTGTTTTCACTGTGTTACTGTGAGTGTTAGTACAAATACTTTACACTTTGCCTTTGGGATAAGCCTGTCTGCGCATGCCAAGCTACCAAGGGGGTGAGCAGGGGGTTTCTAGAGTGTGTATCCCCCTTACCCTGACTAGAAGCAAGGGTTCCTATTTGGACAACGGTACCTACCTCTGCCAACTAGAGACCCCCATATCTAACAATCGGAAACAGGTGATGTGTCGATTTCACAGTTCTTGCAGTTTCCAGTCCCAAAACAACCTCCAGACATCCAGAACACTGGAAGGCACCTCTCAGCAGGTCAGAACTCCCAGCAAATTAGTTCAGGGGGACTGGGGGTGAAGTCTTTGTGTCCCCGAGACTTCTGAACAGGAGGCAAGATCTATTTCAAGCCCTTGGAGATCTTCCTCAAGCAGGGGACACTGCACACAGCAAAGTCCTTCTCCTTTCCTTGGCAGAAACTAGCAACTGCAGGCCAAACCCAGACAGCAAACAGCACAGGGGCAGTATTCCTCCTCAGTTTCTCCAGCTCTCCTTGGCAAAGGTTCCTCTTGATTCCCAGAAGTGATCTAAAAAGTCTGGTGTCTAGGCCCCTCTTTTCATAATACAACATAATTTATTCTCTGTGCCAGTGAACCTCTTTGCCCAGCCAAAACCAGTTCTGTCCTCTCTGGTGCAGCTTCCTCGCAGGAGGTGGAGACAGCATTGTGTAAGGCAGACCAGGCCCATTCAGTTGTGAAAGAAATGTCCTCCCCCGACTCTGAATGCAGCCAAGGTCTATTTGTTCCAGCCCTGACTCATCCTGGAAAGACAGGACACACCTCAACCCCCCAAGTGGCTGCCTGAACAGAATGCACATTTCCAGCCCCTGTCACTCCAAAGCCAGAGAGTCAATACACAACCTAGCAGAAGCACACTAGATGGTTAGGCAAGGAAATTCCTACTTTCTAAAAGAGGTATTTTCAATCCCGGAATGTAAAAATCACCCTCACTAAAAGATGCCTCTAAACATTCGGAGTTTAGGCATATCAAACTTTACTTCCCATCTTGTTCCCATGGGCAGTAATACTCATAGGATGTTATGAGCAAACTCCCCATTCTATCCTATGGGACAGATGGCCTTACAATAGTGAAAAACTAAATCGGCAGTATTTCACCATCAGGACATGTCACACACATCAGGGCATGTCCTATCGTTCACATACATTGCACCCTGCCCACAGGGTTACCTTGGGCCTACCTGAGGGGTGACTCAGATGTAGAAAAAGGGAAAGTTAGGGCCTGGCAAGTGGGTGCACTTGCCAGGTCGACATGGCAGTACTAAACAGTCTGAGTTACCTTTACAGGCTGCTTATGTGGGTGGCACAATCAGTGCTGCAGGCCCACTAGCAGCATTTGATTTACAGGCCCTGGGCACACACAGGGCACTGTACTGGGAATTGACTACTAAATCAAATATGCCAATCATAGAATCATCAGTCCATAACAACAATTTGTAGGGAGTACTTGAACTTTGGAACTGAACAGCAGTGGCAAAGTGCCCAAAGCATCCTGACCAGCAAAAACAGTCCAACACACAGCAAAATAACAGGAGGCAAAGGCAAAAAATGCAGGGGAAACCCACGCCAAGGCTGCCAGGTCTATCAACCACCAAGAGTACTCTGCACTCAACAATTTTTTACCACCTTTATTTGCTGCCTAGGAAACAATATATTCTGCCTATATTGCGTGACTTGAAGAAAATAAGAGCTAAAAAGGCAATCCTGGCAATACAGCAATTCTTCCCTGTAAAGACCTGTTTTACTGTAACCAGATTTTTACAATTTGCCCTAAGATTAAGGCAACAATTTGGATAATACAGCCTCATGAATTGTACCTTGAAGTATCTCTCTCCTTGGTGTGCATAAAGGGCTTTCGATATAGTGTTTATAAGTCATCAGTTTTTTATAGTCTGTATTATTTTAAATCTTGGAAATAGTTTTCTTATTGTATGGATTTCTGATTTTTTATTTTAATTATAATTGTATGCCTTGGATAGGTATAAAATTGATTATGTGTGCACTTGTTTAGCTTGAGGTTACATGCATGGGTCACTGATAATCTTGTTCACAAGCATTATATTTTAATGTAATCTTCCCATGGCATTATCAACCTAGTCTTTTTTGCACACATTTAAACGTTTTTTAACTGCTTTATATGTTATGTACCTGACTCGATATATGTGTACTGGGCGTGATACTTAAATAATTCTAGTGCAACTGTGATATTTTTGTACTTTTATGGCTATTCCCTGGCCCAATAAAGATATTTGATTGATCGACTGACTGACTGACTGACTGACTGACTGACTGACTGACTGACTGACTGACCTATGTGATATCTTGTAATGGCTTAAGGTACTGCAGCCGGCTACGTCTACCTCAAGCAAGGTACAGCAGAGTGCACTGGGCAAATTCTGATTGCAGCTTTTGAAAGGCATGAACAGTCAAAGGTACTGCAGCCTGCAATGGAAAGTGCATATTGCAACTTTTGAAGGGAAGGAAAATGACTGCCAATGCTTCCTTAAACAAGCATTTGCAATGCAATCGGTCTCGCCTGTGGGAACCTATATGTATTTAGCTATGCAGCACATTAGCCTGGGTGCTGTATATCTACTGTTCTTTCAAATGGAGGGAGAGTAAGCACCAAACTGCGTGACGCGCCAGGTATGGGAACACATGGAGAGAAATATTGCCTATCAGAGAGAAATGGTATAGTCCAAAGCTCTGGTTTTAATATAAAATCAGGGCCTTCGGTGGTCATATCACTGAAAATACAAGATTTGAAGAAAAGAAAATTGTCTACGGGTGCTCGTGGAAGACAATTTCTTTGGACTGGAATCTAGAGCATGCTAAAGTGATTCTGGTATTTTACTGACCTCTGCTGATCGTTTTCTATCAAGACAAATAGAGGCAGTTAAACAGAAAAAAAAAGTCCTTAAGCGAAGCAGACAAGTCCTAGGTCTAATCTCCAGAGCCCACAAAGTACATACACATATAAGTATATAATAAGTATATACTAAAGTATATACAAGAGGTCTCGAATGCTCGACCTAAACACACAAAGGGGAAAGAAGGAGGATGAGAAAGACTTAAGTACCGCCTTAAAGAGAGACAGCAGGAACCAGCAAGAGGAATAAACGAGCCAAGGGTATCAGGTACTGGATTAAAGAGGCCTGGGATGGTTTCAATTCTAGAGAGCCATGGTATTCGGCCCTCCGACATTTATTTAATAGGGCTTCCGAGCAGAGCTTTGGGCACCGGTACTCCTTATTTGACAAATTAAGCACTGACCCATCTGAAAAATACTTTTCCGTCGACAATGCACAAAGCACTCATCCCACTGTGGCGCAATGCTTTCCTATTCACATTCCACTCGCAGGCTCCCGCACCCAGTGTGTGGAAGTGCTTCGGGCTCGTGCTCTGACCAACTTGCTCCTTTAATGGACTGTAATGGAAGTGAAGTTCCTTGTGCGCTGCAGGGCTCGGGGTTTACTGCTCCGGTGTCCCAGTGGGAGAAACACCGAGCAGCTGAAGCATGAGGCAGGAAACGCGGAAATTACCCGAGAGCATAACTGCCATGGTTTTAGATTGCTATGTGTGAGATTTTCATAATTTCTGTGTAATTATGAGGGCCATTAGGACCACTATGAGTGACACTTTTCTTGCAAGAAAAATCAACCAATAAAAGATGAGCGAAACATAAATATCAGAAGTCTGACCCATTTGAGCAACGAGAAACTCTAAGGGGCCGATTAAGATGGCGGGCGGATCGCCACCGCCGGCCCGGCGGTGAGGACCGCTGGCCTGGCGGTGGCGATCCACCCGCCATTACATTGCGGCATGTGCTGCTTGCAGCACTGCCTGCCACAATGTAAAAATATGGGATGCACCCGCCAGTGTGGCGGGAGCATCGCAATTGGTATTGCGGGACCGCCGCACCTATTGCGGGCGGTCCCTTTTGTCAATGCGATGGCAGACAGACTATGTCCGCCCGCCACCGTAATCGACCCCTAAGATCTTAAAACTGCTGCAAATTCATAAGGTGGCTGAGTCATAATTACAACAAAATTATCAAAATATAACACATAGCAATCTGAAACCTTGGCAGATATGAAAGAGGGTGAGCATCACTTCACATGACATAGCATTGAAGACCATGCCCATACTTCTGTTCTTGACACCGAGTCTTGTTTACTTAAATATTTCATAACAGTGATCGAAAGTATGTGTTTTTATTCTATTGCTATTTTATTGCTTCTCTTGTACAATGCTGATTATATAATAAACTTGTGAATTTTGGTTGGCATAATGTATTGACTAATAAGAATAAGAAGGCAGAAGCAATGCCAATTAGACACAAAAAAAAGAAAAGGAGCATGACAAAACAAGGAGAATAAAACAAATCACTTTTACCAGGTGGTGGTCATGACAGCATGGTGCTGTGCAAGCCTCAGGAGAGGCTGGGAGATACACACAGCGGTCAAAGCAGGCTCTATTATTTCAAACTGTAACCACAGTGAAGTGAGCAGTCCAGGGGTCTGGCGCACCACAGCTACACAATTCACTTACTTGAACGAGTCAATAAAGTAAGAGAACTGCATGTACACTGTAGCAAAGAGAAACCTTTTAAGTCATTTTTAGGTCTCGCCTACGCAGCGCGATTGCGCTGCATAGGCAAAAAGACCTTTAGCAATGGCTTCGGCTTTTCAGCCAAAAACGTGCACGTGTTCCATTGCCTTCAATGGCAACGCGTGCACGTCTGGAGATTCACTTGCGGGAGCGAGCGGCGCCATATGGTAGCAATTATCGCTCCCACAAGTGAATCGCGCAGGCCCCCCTCCTCCCCCCTGCTGCCGCGCGAGGCACGTGCGCTTGTGCTTGGTTTAATCCGCTGTTTCCATTAGTTTAACTGTAGTATCGATGAAGAGGTACAGTGCACTGCACCACAGCCTGCAGAGCAGCATTATATTCATTCGTTCATTAGTTTAATAATGGTGAAGAGGCACAGTGCACTGCGCCACAGCCCGCAGAGCTGCACATGTAATATTAATAAAGGGCACACTGTACCCCTTGCAGCTTGCAAAGCAGCATTAATATAGGCATTCATCCATTAGTTTAACTGTAATAATGTTGATGAGGCACAATGCACTGCACCACAGCCTACAGAGCAGCATTAACATTAAATATTTTTACTGTAATAGTTATGAAAGAGCGCGCTGTACACCGTGCCGCCCGCAGAGCTGTATTAATTTAATATTAATTCGCACACAGAAGGTGTGTAAATGTAATGGTTATGAAGAGACCCCCTTCTCTCGCTGGGCTCGGCCTACACACACTCTTTAGCCCCCCCACCAATTTCCCTCGGTGCCACTCCGATGTTAATATGGTAAGTCGGTCGCCTCACGCAGCGCATCCACTGCTCTGAGAACTTCACAGGGCAGAAAGACCAAAGCGCATTTTGCACTCCCTGACTATATTTACCTGCTTAGTCAAATATTTTAGCGCCTTCCAGCCACGCTGAAGTGGTCGTCCACTAAGTGTCTCTATGCTTCCTGTACTGCCTCCGCCCCATGAGCACATGCTTCTTGCGCACACACTTTTTGCGTCTCTCCGTATGCCCCGCTAAGCTTTTATCTCATGCATACTTATCTGTGCACACATTTGACCTCTTTTTCGTTGCACTCCACTCTGTGTATCCAGTTGTGTCTTGGTCCTCATTCTTGCACGCGCATCTATGTGTATGTCTGCCTTATTTTAGCTTTAGTTCACTGTATATTCCCTCATCTGTACCCTTAACTTTCTTGTGCACCAGCAACACCTGCCTAGTTTTCATGTTCATTCGCCTTAGGGTTCTCAAGTTTTCCAGTCCGTGCTGGAGCAGCCACTCATTCCCAGTATTTTCTTTGAATACTGGAACTTGTAGTCCTTATTTTAAAATGGGTTAAATGTGACTACAGATCTCAGCATGCAACTTAAACAACTCGGATATTGTGCGGAATAAAGTTCGGTATTTACCGCTCCCACTAAAATGCCTTTTTCTATGGGTTTGGATATTTACTGGTTGTGTTAAATACCTCTAATGCTGACTTTTTAGCTTCTGAATGAGGCACAACTTACATATTCAGTATTAAACACACCAAAAGTCTGCATGTTAGCCTTTTTCCAGGTTTTTTCTGCTAATGAATTTTTGCAAGTTCGACATGCCGGAATCTGTCAGTAGTAGACTGTGAGGTTATGATAATTATTAGACAACTCGTAATTCCTAACTCCGTGCAAACTGAAATCAGAATTTAGCACCTCATTTGTAAGCAGAGCCGCAGTATTCGCTTCCTGCATATGTACTCGTCTGTATCTCTGCCTCCTGAGCTCGAGTTATCACTATAAATGACTTCGTTCGTTTTCCTGCACATACACCTTTGTGGTGTACAAAGTGCATTCACAGTTCCTCTATAGTTGTGCCTACTAAGCTCTTGTGGCCCCACACACTCACACTTGTGCACCCATGACTCTCAAGGTTCTCTGCACACCCAAATATGAAACAGGGCCATCCGTAGTCCCCTGCCCTGCTGTACACTAGGAACCCGGTGCCCAGATCTGCAAATTGTAGGTCCTCCTCTGAGGGCTTGGGCCTTACCCAGACTTGCACATGTTCAAATGTGCCAGTAAAGTGATTTACAAGTTTTGGGTGGTAATGGCCATTGACAGCTTTAAGTGGGATGAAAAACTGGGGTGAGGGGTGTCTCTCGAAAGGGCGAGGCCGATGTAATTAAGGGTGTGGCTTAAAACACTTAAGGTAAAACTCTGTGTGCAGCCCGACTGGTGTGTGCTATCTCTTTCTGTCATTGCATCCAGATATATAATACAAGTAACATTACACCTACAATAAGCCATGACTATTGGCTTTGTCACTGGTTGTTAGTTGCATAAGATAAATAAGCAACAACAATGACTCCGTTCTATATAAAATTAAAAATGCTTCGGTTCTGAATTGATGAGACTGTGAAAGAACTATAACGAGTTTATTTGTTACATCAAAGGAGTGAGGAGTGTTACTGCTGCACAGTTGATTTTTTTTTTCCTTTTTGTGCGCGCTCACGCACACAACTCCCGGTCGCGGCCGCACGTCTTGCTGGCCATTACTTTCGCGTGCACCATTTGCTTGTTTAATGATTGAATTTTGACCATTTTTAGGATTTAAGCGCCTTTTGCTAAACCAAAAACTGCAAGTTTTATGGAAAGTTTATTCAATTTTGCGAAAACATTTTACTAAGTGGAGAACTACCTGGTGATAGTGAACAACCCCTTTATTTTAAGGACATACATTACCTCGTGAGACAACTGCCCGGATTGTTTGGTTTTAAAAGTTTTTTTAAAGTTTCAAAAGTTTCATTGATATGTTTTTAACATGGGCGGAGGCGCCACAGGACAAACAGAATATTCTTAAAGTTCTTCTTAAAACAAGTTAATAAAATGCACTTAACAGATCCGCAATCAGCCAGTGGCGAACCACGATGCCTTAAAAAAAGTGTGAATTATAACAAGAAAACAAAACAAAATAGTTTAAAAGACATCAGTGAATTAACACAAATGCCATATTTGCGTTTCACCCAGGCTTGATGGCAGTCACATGGTTTTCACATCCTCCTGGAGTTTTTGCACACAGGCGTGACTAACAGGCGGTGAATAGTGGTGCGGTCTCTTTCACATGCAGATTAGCTTGTCTTTCGACTGTCTAAATAAATAGCGTTTCTTGCTATTTTTCAACATCCGCCTCCAGCCTCCAACATCTGCTTTACCGAAAATAAAGTTACTCCTGTCCACAATTCTACAATAATTATTTTGTGAGTTTCAAATAAGCCCTCCGAAAGCATCTGTGCGTCCGCCCCTCCACCGAGCTCCTACCTCACACTCCCATCCTATCCCTGCAGGACCCCACCAACGGATTACTGTTTAAATCTCATTACGTATTCTAAGATGACTTCCTTGGTCGGGTAAAGGAGCCCCTGTCAGGGAGACAAACATTGTCCCTTCTCCTCCTCCCAAGAAATTGTACCAACACCAACACCATTGCTTCAAAAACAACATCCTCATGCACAAAACTAACAACAACAACAAAATCACTGCAACAGAAATAACAGAAAAAAACCAACAAACAGGACTCCATGTAACGCAAAAGCCCAATATGCAACAACCGAACACGACTCATTGCAACATTACAACTTAAAAATCAAAAAATGTAACCAGTACTCATTGCAACTGAAGTAGCCCCTAAAGTCAATCAATATACATAACTCACTACAGCACAAACAGCCACTAAACCCAACTCACCACTCACCAAAGCATCCACAAACAACAAAGCCAAACTCAGTCTAACAGAAACACACCCAAACCAACAAAGACAAGCATTGGCATAGCCAATAGGTCTTGCCTTTGGGACCTTTTAAGTGTTTAGCCATGCAACAGTTGTTGTTGCACCAAGAATATTGTGCTGCATAACTAAATACTTAGAAGGTCCCAAAAGCGAGACCAATTGGCTATGCCAATGCTTGTTGAAACATGCTTACTGCATATTTGCTATGCTGTGGGTTTTAGAACAAGCTGCGCACGATTCATCCTGCAGCAGAGATTGTCACATACAGGAGACTGCTAGGGCCAGGACAGGTAGGGGACACGTTTGTACTCAGCAAGCAATGTTCAAGTGCTAAATCTCATATTTTTTTTAATTAAATCCTGGATGTTTATTTTCCAGTGTAAAAAACACTTAAGCCGCTCTTTTTAACGAATGGATAAACCTTTCCTCTTGAAGCAATATCTTGATCAGAACAAAAGGACAATACTCCCTGGGGCGCACAATTGAAAATGTCTGAAATCAGTTCTTAGGTGTGTTGGATTCATGAGTTTTACTTAGCCCACATGTATGGAAATTGAGAATTTTCATATTCTGCAGTGTACATTGAAATGATGGTTCTGAGATGGACAGTTTGATTGTCTTGAAAATAAATTCCTACGAAGTCATTTTGTTTGGAGCTCTGCTGCCCTCTTGTGGGCTCTGTCGGCACTGAAATTGGCGTGGCGAATAAGGGAAAGCCGGAGAGCATACATTTTCTTTCGTCTAATTGCTGAACCGCAGATATTGTCTCATCTACAGGGTAGGTTATATAATGTTGTGACCCTTAAGCAATGCGTGAAACAGATTAGAGTAATACCAACAAGCATTGGCAATGCAATAGGACTCGCATTTAAGCGAGACCTGTTGCATTGCACATAGCAATGTGTGCGGGCGACGAGACACCAGGGGGGGCGGCGGCGGGAAGGCATCGGACTGCGGGAGGGGGGCAAAGGAAGAAAGTAGTCTGTGCTGTGAAGGGGCCAGTAGCCGTGGAAGGACACAAATGACTGACATGGCTGTAATGGGGAGGGACTAAGAAGCTTAAAAACAATCGGAAGGCAGCATTTAGAACCTAAGCCAATGAAGAAGATGAGCTGGAGAGTGGGCGGAGCTTCCACAAAGCTTCCACACTATAGTGTATAGTGCATGCCTCACAAAGCGATTGCAGCGCATTCGCACTGCAACGCTAGGCGAGACCTAGGAAGAAGAAAGTAGTCGGTGCTGTGAAGGGGCCAGTAGCCTTGGAAGGACACAAATGACTGACATGGCTGTTATGGGGAGGGACTAACAAGCTTAAAACCAATCAGAAGGCAGCATTTAGAACCTAAGCCAATAAAGAAGATGGGCCGGAGAGTGGGCGGGGCTTCCACAAAGCTTCCACACTATAGTGTATACTGCAGGCCTCAAAAAGCGATTGCAGCGCATTCGCGCTGCAACGCTAGGCGAGACCTAAAAAGTGAGCTACTGTCTTTGGCAATGCTTGTTTCTATTTAGTTTGAATACACTAACATAGCTAATCTTTCTCTTTTCTGGCCCTATGTAAGATGTCTCTCTAAGGCTTTTCGGGACACGGTGTATTCTGAAACCTCTTTCAGTGCTGTGTTTTCTACTTCACCTCCCTCTACTTTGATATTTGGAGGCTTCTTTGTCTGCGTCTCGGGGAGTTTTATTACACAGTACTTACAAGTTAAGCATTGATCTGCATCTTCTGGGGCATATTTACAATAACTGGCGCATCCCCGCATATCAGCAGGGATGCGCCAGTTATTGTGCGCCACAGCTGCGCCACCATGGATGCGCTGCATTTACAATGAGGCGCACCATGGGGCAAAAACGGCACAGATGCGTGATGCATCTGTGCCGTAAAAGTGCCGCATTACTGGAGTTGCGTCGCAAGCGCGACGCAGCTCCAGCAATGCTCTGGGGGGCCCTATCTTGGTAATGCTGCGTCAATCCTTACGCCTGCTTCATGCAGGCGCAGGGTTTTGACGCAGCATGGGCCGAAAAGTGACTGAATGAAATCTTGTAGATTTCACTCAGCAACTTTTAGGAGGCGTTCCTGCGCCGGAACGCCCCCCCGCGCAGGAACGCCTACATGTGGCGCAGGGCTTTACAACGTGACGCATCTCCCAGATGCGTCACGTTGTAAGTACCCTGCACCATGGCGCAGGATTTGCGCCGCCGCTGCGTCACAAAAGTGACACAACGGCGGCATAAATGAGGCGCAAGGGGCTTGTAAATCTGCCCCTCTGTCTTCACGACACCATCCTAATGCTCATAGGGCAAATTAACACATATTTCTACATACTAATCCTTATCAGGTTCCGGAGTAGCGTGCTAGTCGCCAAAATGCGCTTTGACGAATCTTTAGGGGTAGCAAACGCTATATAAATACAATTACTATTTCTAAGTGCAACATTTTCTTAATCTAGTACATTTTATCTTGTCCTGTCACTTACATGCTGTATAGACTGTGCTGGCTTTGCGTATATCACAAGCGACTTCAAACTTTTCGTTTTGTATTGCACTTGTCAGAAGAGTTGTTTTTGAGGGTGTGGTAAAGGGAATCACAAGTGTATATGCAATTAAAAAACACGTTTAATGAAAAGTGACGATTATTACCTGAGCGGGGCTTTGGGCAACGTAACAGTTATTTGAGCATTGGTTCCTCAGGGGTGTCATGCGTGGAGCGGCGGCGCAGGCTGTTTAGTCACTGAGTAAAATTAGCTTTGTCCGTGCAGCCAGTGGGCTGGAATGCAAGACGTCGCCAAACATGTGAACGCATTTTCTTCCAATGATTGTTCCCGGGCCAGGCTCGAAATATCTCCCACTCCTGGTTTGAAAGTGGCGGACAAGTCACCGACTGACTATAGCCGCGCCTCAGCTCGGAAGACACGTTTTTAGCGCCCAAATTTCTGACAGAAAACAGAGGTACGTGGTAAACAAATATCTTTTCGCCAAGTTTTGCTTCGTCAGTGACAGCGAACAGCTGTTGAACTGCCGACTGCTCACTGCGTTCTTTTCCTACGTCTCCGAATCTCTGGTTGCGTTTAAAATTATTTCCATCTGGTACGGGTTGTTTGCACTTCTGGTTGAGGGTCAGTCTGTGGTTTCCTGGGGAGAGACGGCCGTCCACGTGTATCACATTTCTCCAACAAAATGCCTGTTACGTTTGGGTTGTATAGAGTATTGTAGTTTGTTACATATTTTCGTGAGGTGAAAAAATGATCTGTGTGCGGAATGCATAATTTTGAGATTAAATTTTGTAAACATGTATGCAACAATAGTTTTGCGGTTGTTATAATTCAATTTTGTATAGCAAAAAAAAGCATCCGGCGTTGAGCGAAATGTGCCCGATTAGGAGCCGTCAAAGCACTATCCTTAATCTTTCTTAAATTGAGAGTGTTGTTATAAAGAAGACATTCAAGAAGTCGGGCACATAATATATGCCGGAATGTATTGTATTCCGCCTCTACTGTATGTGCTCTAGAGTGTTGCAAATACTATCCAGAGAATGCTGTGTTTTTTTAGACATGCATATACATACAAAGAAGTCTTTCAAGTGACATTTCTCTGTTGAACTGTTTCAGCCTTTTGCCACACTGACATTTTCTGATAACCCCACAAATTTAACTAGAAATTACTTCTAGCTGTAGTAAGAAACGTCAAGGCCGTTCTACTGTTCTCAATACACAACGTATGACGTGCAGAAAGAAAGGTGAAAGTCTGTTAACTGAGTACGAGTCTGGGCTTCGGCTCCATAGGCTAGAACCAGGGAAGTGCCGAAAGGAACACGCGGTATAAACACTGGGCTTGAAAGGCTGTTCGCTGGGGCGCATTTCGAGGCAACATTGGTAAGGTTGCATTTGCTATCTGTGGTGCATGGTGACTTCCTTCAGGCGAATATCGTGACCTATATTGTGCAGTAGATGCGTACACATTTAACTCAAAAGGTGCTCCACTTTAAAATCCCTAATGATGATATAAATGCCTAAAACACAGTATTGTAAAAATGCCTACACCACGTTAATACAAAAAAAAAGCAAATGGCCAGGTAAGTGTGAAGGCTACGGACGTTTTCTGTGAAATTCGCACTCTATTTAAATTTTTGGGTGATTTTTAGTGGCCACATAGCAGAGTTTGCCTTTGAGGGCTGGTTTGCACTTGACATGGCATTGTTTGTTACTCTGTGATTTACTGGGTGGGAAGCGAGAAACCGCAGAATGTAAAAAAGTTTCCGGGTGGTAGTTTTAGGCCTCTAATTGTTCATTTTCTCCTGTTTATATGCACCTGTATGAATGTCCGTCTAAAACAATCTTGGCACTGCAAGATGTAATGAAACATATGAAGGAGAGTAAGGAGATTATGGATAATAATAGATTTAATACAAGTAATTTAAAAATTTGAAAGTGTATTTAAAAATACTAGAGTTTCTGCTCCTGCCTGCCTTGTACTCAGTCTCTTTTGGAAGGAGCTCGCTTCCAGCGTAGCGGACATACTGTTATGCTAGTCCTTCTAACATGCTTACTGTTTCTCGAGTCCCTGCTGCTCTTTGTGTCATAATCCTGCTGTTTGCAGTACCTCCACTCTGGTTTTTCCTGTTGCTTCAAAGCCCTTGAAGAAGGAAATGCTTGGATCATCACTGAATGTCTTATGTTGTTTCTTTATTATGCTTAATAAGAGCTTCATCAAATGATGTTCATTGGATATTGTTTACAGTGGTTATTCTCAGTTTCAAACAATGGACAGCCGGTGGTGCAGGCATACCATATTTAGCAACATGCAAATACATATCTAGGCCTATGGCCAATATTTGACAAAGATTGTACTCTTGGTCACAACTGAAAAGAAATAAGTATACTGTATTCCATTCAACTGAAATCAAAGATCTTGTTGCTGGCTGGCTATTACTGTAATCTGTTTCACACATTGGAAAACAACAAGAAATTTTTCTAGGAGACTACTTCGATGCCCTTTATCCATCCTCATTCGCTCAGAATCACATACACACAATCTTGAGAGTTGCTGTACTGACCAAAAACACAGTGTGTTGACACAAAAACAGTGAATGTAAATTAAAAACAATTTATTAAAAAGATTTTGTGGTCAATTTAAAAACACAGTTCATATAAAGTACAAAAATGTGTGCTGGTGTCAATATCAAAACCAATACACATAAGACCACAACAACAATCACAGTGATCAATACGAAAGAACAACAATACGAGAATAACAAGAAGAGACACTAGTTTTTGTCATTGAAAGCCAAATCCATATCATAAATCTAAAGATGGACCCTGAGGTATTACAATCCGTCAATATCACGAGTAACATCCAGATTGAATGGATTAGTGGTGTAAAGGTGTTGATGCATTTCGATGGTTTAGAGCCGGCGAGTGGTGTTTGGGCTGCAAGTCTGTGATCTAACTCTGAGAACCCATTGATCACAACAGCTCATCTCTGTCTTCACTTCCAATGCATTTTTAAACATTCTTGTGATGTCTGCACACTCAGTATTTGCCGTGCCATGTCTATTTGATACAAGTTGGAATGTAAGTCTCAAATATTCAGGGCCAACTGTCCCATTTCTTCAAAGGTTTTGAGGAATCGTCATTTGGATAGAATGGATATGACTGAATCCCTAATTAGGATAAAAAAACATTTCCAGCTCAGTCTCAGGAGAAACTCAGAAGCCTGATAAGCAACACTTTTTACCTCAGAGTTCAGATGTAATGGAAGATCCACAAACTAGTGTGTGAAGTGGCAAACACAGTGAAGAATCAGTGGGCGGAATTTTCTCCTCTACCGGATTCATATGTTGGAAGATACGTCCCTCTGTTGATTCATCGTACAAGTTGACACTTCATCCACATGTCAAAGGATTTTCCATTACATCTCAACCCTAAATCAGGCCATTACCCTTCCTTTTTTGTTGATACTGGTTGCTTTATAACCAAAGTCTAAAGAGAATTTGTATTTCTGCCTTTTTTTCCTCCCAAAGATTCTGTGTATCATCTCAGACACATTGGTCTGCTGCACACTGCATCTACTATGGCATAGTTTCCTATTCCATTTTTTCAAACTATGAACACATTGTAATAGTAATGCTAATAGTTTCTGATTTTTAACTGTGTATGTTCTGTTTGGCTGCTAACTGTTTATACTGGAGCGTGTGCATAAAAAATACAGTGCTCATTTACAATGATTTTCATGTGTTAGACCTGGCATCTTTTTGGGGTGGTCTTCCCTGACATTTTTGCTTACTGATGTCATATTTGGGCCTTGTTTTGACAGCCTGAGGACTTTCAGCGTGTTTGACACTGCCATTCAGTGCCAAAGCGCTGTGCTGGTTATATACATACTGGTGATTGGTGTATACATTATTGGATTATTCAAGTTAGCTGTAAATTCCTTGTCTAGGGGTAAGACATATATCCAGGGCATGTACCCCGAGTGCTCCTCCGTGGGCCTGCAGCACTGGTTGTGCCATCCACAGAGGTAGCTCATAGATAGTGCCACATGTTTGCCCTGGTGGGGCTGGTGTGCACAGGTTACTGTTACTCAGCTCGACATTTAAAAAGCCATGTGCCAAGGTTCTGCATGTATCTTGCTATATCGAAGTTCTCCCTGGGGACAGTATGTGGTGTTGGGAAGAGGTAGGGCATGTGCATGTTTGCTTTACATGCAAGGGTGGTGAATGGCACCTGATGGTGTGTTCTGTATGTCGAGGCCTACTTCTCACATTGGATTAGCATGGGGAAAGGTAGGGAAAATCTATTGAGCAGCATTTTCTACGTGCAGAATAATAGAAGTGTAGAGTTTGATATCTATGAGTTCATATTGGTGTTTCCTCTTCGGCAGTGCTAGTGGATCGGACATTACGTGTGTGGAAATGTCACTTCATGAAAGTGGGCATTTCGATGCTTGTGGCTCTGTCTGCCTGTCGACCTGTCTCCTATTCATATCTGGGTGCTGGAGGGACAGCTACATCCTTGCATTCCTGATAGAGGGCCATAAACTAGGGGCTCAAGGGAAACTGCAGACCTCTGACTCTGAGAGGCCTTTCTGGGACCATTACGTGGGGGTGGAATTGGGACCTGCATTTCAAAGGGGGGGGGTTTTGACCTCCCTAAAGATAGTGATCAAACTTCCCGGGGTAGGATGGCAGACTAGACAAAATTCAGAGAGGCCCTGTGCATTTCAAAGGTGGCCTTTTGAACTGATTGCATCTTTAAAGGCCATTGTGGATATAACGACTGGGGCCTCAGAAGTAAGAGACGCTTTTGGATTTGGAACCAGACTAGGCTGGTTTGACGCTGGCTGGGGCATCGACAAAAGGAATTATTAGGGCAGGAGGGACAGCAACTGGATAATCGCAGACTGGTGATGGCCTGGAGCTTCTCGGACTCCAGGAAGGGGACTATCAATTGGTGGATTTTGCCTGGACATTGCTGGCCTGCAGCTAAGTGCCAACTGTCGTGACCTGGGTCCCCAAGTATTCTCCAATGGCAGGTTAACTGGCCTCCTGTCCACGAGATCAAAGGGACACAAAGGAACTCTCAGTTTTCGCAAGCCTGTAAGGACCACGCAGGGTGGGGTGAAAATGTGTGGAAGTGATTGTCGGGACAAGGACCGTCCTGACATACAGCATCATCACACTGTACAGAGGAGTGTGCTTGTAAAGATCAGCAGCTCACCTGAGGTGCCGCAACGTGATGAGTTAGAGGAGTACGGGGAAAGCTTGCAGAGTCCGAGGGACCCTTGCTTGCAACCAGGGGACCTATTCTAGCTTGCTCTGCGGAGCATGTGGTGTTCGAGGGGTGTTGAGGGACCTGAGCTGGGAGCTGAGACTGTCTTCGACTTCCAGATCTGGAGGACGACAGAATCTGACATCATGGCCTCCGTCCGAGGTCACTTGCTTCCTCTCCCTGGACCCAAGACACAAGGTACTTTCTTGTGGAGAACATCGTGACTGGGCCCAAGGGGTTTCATTGTGGGCACCTACGACTGGCTGTCTGGAGCTATGGCAGCTCACACCTCCGCTTGAGGAGAAACATTTCTCCAGACTTGGAAGTGCGCCAGCTTCCTGGATCACAACCTTTTGTCTACGGGGGGGGGGGGGGGTTGGTGATCCCGCACTCGTGCAGGGCGCCTGAAGGTCTAATATGGATGGGCGAAACTAAGTAATTGTTTCTTTCCATTTTTGGCGGTTCCAACAATCTAATCAACATGGTGTCAGCAGGGGCAGCGTGTATCGTTGGCTGGTGTAGTTGAGTGACTGAGGGGCTGGGTCACAAGGTGTAGTCAAATACCTGTGATTGCTTAACCATTGCAACTGTTGGGGATTGCGATATCGTGATATCGTGGAATGTTGTGTTTGATCAATACCTTTGATTAGGGCATGAGTGCTCATGCCATTTTGCTGCTAATGGGAAAGTTTGACAATTGCATTTAACTGTAAAGGGTATATACAATGTGTATTTCATTTTCATTTCATTGTGTGTGTAATACAAAGACCAGTGTTTTATACATACAGTGTGGAGTCTTTTTGGGCATACGCAGTGTGTAGCGAGGGTGGTGTTTTGCCCAATACTTTACAATTTGGACCTGAGGATAAGCCTGACTGCTTGGTGCCAAGCTACCTAAGGGTAAGCACAGGTTATCGGACATGTGTATCGTACTTATCCTGTTTAGGACAGTGGATTCGGACTGGATTCAACACATCCCAGCCAGCCAGAAACCGATGGGTTTAACACCATGGGTATCAGACACAGCCTGGGTGAAAGACAATGTCCATGTGCAACAATATCAAAACAGTGCACACGTGCATCTTCAAATTGCATGTAGCCTGTCAAGAGCATGGTCAAGGTGCCAATGGGCATACAATAAAACAGATGTTGGTATTATGTTGATGCATTTTCCTGTCACAAACACATTTTTACAGTGATGGCACCCTGGCATAATACACAATGCACAAAATTATGATCCAGCTCATTATCTAGCATCTTTGAGCATAGTGCACCTGTAGGAAAACAGGATGTGACCTGTGAAGCCCCCAGTTTTCTTTACTTTTGAAACACTGGTTTTTGAACCTCTGCTGTGAATAAGCCTTCTAAAAGATGTCTCTTTAACTATAAAACTCTGATTAAAATTGATGTGAGCTGAACAGTTAGTGCTAATATTCTAAAATAAGGTCACTTGCTGTGTACTTCTGACGTAAAGAGCTTTGAGGAGGTTGTGTCACTTGTGTGGGACAAGTATTCAGAAGCATGTTCGCACATGTGGAGGCTTGGAGAAGGAGTACCTGTCTAACTCAGTCTGACATCTGCACACAAGTAGCTCTGTGCATAGATGAGACCCAAGCTAAATTGGTTGTTACCTGCAAAGTCCTTTTGAATCAATAGGAAAGATAAATACATTTTTATAAAAAGCAATTGCCCAAATGTTCCAAATGTAAATCTATAGTACTTAAATTGTTTAGTACTTTGGAAAAAGCGTCCCTTAAATGTAATTTTTGGTTGGCATAAGCTGCAAGGATATCCTTATACATCAATTTCTGGGTCAGTAACATATACCAAGTGTCCATTTCACTCTATAAGCTTTCTTTCATGTATAATAAGTAATGCATTTTTCTCTTAGCCAGCCTATGTGTGATTCATGTTTTGAGGTCAACTGTTCCACTGCACAACATTGATCCATCTCGGAGAGCTTAGACTTCTGCTGACAGATTTAGGCAGAGGATGAACTCTCCCTAGCTGTTAGTAGCACCTCCCTGTAATGTACCCTTCAAATAGTTCCCACATGAATCAAAGGAAGACCTCTGGCTCTAGTCACCAGAGGAGATTTCCTTGAAGTCTTGGAAAGAACAAAGGAGGGTTGGGTGTGAGAAGCTTCAGCTCAGGAAAGTGGTATTCTGTGATTCTAGAGGGGCCTAACATTTCTAATTCTTCCCAGATTACTGTGCAAGGCATAGGACACCAACGAGCTGTCAGTTAGAGGTGGAGAAATGTTGTGGTATCACTGAATTGGATTGGTGACCCCCAATGCTCTAGTTCTTCCACCACCACTTTTGATCCCTTCCATAGGGGTGAACAGCTAAACAGAATGGGAGCAGAAAGAATATGGAGTCCCCCACCCTGTGCTTGTATTCCTGAAATCTTGTGGACCACTGTTCTCTTCTCAGGGTCAAAGGCATTAGCTACCTGCTTCCTTCTGAAGACCAGCAGAAGGTTAACTTGTTGGGGACCTTGAAAGAAGTGGGTCCACTGGTCTGCGGTTGGACTGGTCTTCCTATGATGCCGTGAGGATTGGGCACCAAGACTCTTGCTTAATACACAACACCTTGCATCTGGTGAGTGCACGTAGAGAAGGTGATCTGCCATGGAAGGCCTGTCCGGAGAACCCCAGGTATAGAATCCCCCAGAACTGGACAGGATGGCACGTCCAGGACCCTTCATTCAAGCTGCTGATAAGAAGAAGAAAGTAGAAGTGCCAGAGGCTGTAGAAAGGCACCCAGAAATTCTAATCATAAATAAATTCTAGAGGTCAGGAGACTCCTGAAGCTGGCCTTTGACTGGCTGTATGCCACAACCAGAATACAATTCACAAACATCCATAAAAATTGATATCTTAAACCACAGTAGTGACCTTGAGCACTGGGCACTTGTAGTGGTGATGTTAACCCCAAACATTATCTGTAAAATCCCACTGGGGAGTCTATGACCAATTGAGTCCTTCCAAGTGAACAGGGTCCTCCTGCGTTAATTTCAAGAATATCGCAGAACCCAGACTTCCCCATGTCACTAGGAAGACTTTGGCTGAGCAACATGAGAGAATCTGAAACACAGAGTAGTGAGTCAAGAATTGTTTGTACAAATTTACCATACAACAGAAATAAATTTGGAATGACGTAATTGTACTGGGAATTAAAAAATATTACATAGGTTCATTGTAATTAGTCATAATAATAAAGATATCTCATTCTTATGCACATATTTATATAATCCTTAAACCTTCATACTGATACTTAAGTTGCCAAGTTGCCAACATGTATTACGAGGAGTGAAAAACAGTTTCTTCAGGGAAAACAAACTTCAGAAGGAATATTAGAGCAGTACAAGCCAGAGGAACTCAAAAACATGTAATATTAAATGACAACTCTTTTTTGATGTTTTGTTCCTCAAAATCTAATAAGCAACCTTCATGATTGTATGTTGGATCACAGTTCCTGACAAAACCACACAGAAGTCATCATAGAGAAAATATCGTATATGAAAAATACCTAACAATCTTTCTTAGTTCTGACTTTTCAAATATTCAAGCAGTGTAGTGCAATATCATACACGCCATATTTGGAAAATCAAATGTTAACCAAAATATTCCAAAGATATCAGATAGTGTCTTCTCTAAGCCTGGATCAGAAAAGCGTTTCAGCATCAAACCTCCTCGCATATAGCCAAGCTTGATTTTCCCAAGACGCCGTGTATGGTATTGCACTACATTACTTGAATATTTGAAACAGGGTTAAGACTTATTGGCATACTGTTGGGTCCGAACTGGAAAGGCATGGTGAGCAAAAAGACTTGGGCCCATATCTATGTACTAGTGATGAACGTTTGACATTGTTCAGCATTCCGTCCATCAATTGTTCTTTTTGTATTTCTCACCCTAAGTGGGACTGGTATGCCCAAACTTGGGCCCCGTGCTCACCATTTCACTGGAGTCAAGCTAGCCTGGCTGATGAAGGGTGATGCCCTGAAACCGGTCCCAGCATGCTTGTTTCCAGTCCAGGGATGACCCTGCTTGATAGTTTGGGCTTGACTCTTGCCATGGGGAGCAGGGTCAAGACTGATTTGCATATAGCTGGGTCCGAACTGGAAAGGCACTGTGAGCAAAAAAACTATGGATTCAGGACCAGGCCCAGATCTCTGTACTGGGGCGAATGTTTGACATTGTTCAGCATTTCATCCATCAATTGTTCATTTTGCTCCTGAGGTGAAAGACATCAGTTAACACAGCAGTGGCCAGTACCTCTCCTCCTGGCAAAAGATTATGCAGGACTGCTTAGTTTGAATTTTTGTGAATTTTTCATAATGCAAAATTCAAGAAAATGGCAACTTTCGCCTATGTAGTTAACATTTCACCAAGAACTACATTATTTACACATTTAGGTTGGATTCAGATGGGCTCAATATGTTGTAAATAAAGACCACATTGTTTATATTTATTAATGACTATATTATATATATATTTTGAAGTTTTTTATAGCGTGAAAAAGATCTGTACGGACAGAAGATAACTTTACATAAATACAAAGGCTAGTAAGTAAATGATTTTATTTAAGTTAATAAAAACCATAAAATATTGCACAGATAAAAACATTAAGAAGAAACATATTCTGCTGATAAATTCAGATTTTTACAATTTCCTTTGAGCATCGCCGGAGTGCATGTTGTGCCATGTTTAAGTAAAGTCACTTTGGATCCATCCTTAGGTTGCATTCATCAGACTATTTGCGATCAATAATCGTTCGCCTTTAAGATACAATTTTATGAAAGCAGCTATTATTTTTGGAGATTCCCCATTCATACATAATTAAAGGACATGCCAACATGATCTAATGCTATACATATTAAAAAATCATTTTCAACAATATTGTTCTTTCTATTAATAAAATCGGGCAAATTGATAAAATGTGAGTCAAACTTTCTTCATTTAGTAAGCAATGTCTGCACTTTGTATTCAGAGGTTGCGGTTGCCATTTGGGGTTGTATTCTAATGTTTGGCTTAGACCAAAAAGTAACTGCAGTAGCTTATTTTTGTAAAACGATCCAAGTAATGTCGTAAAATATTTCTGAGATGCGGCTCCCTGTAAGTGTCAATCGTTTTCCAAGCATACCTTCTTTTTCTAAACTCTTCTTTATCTTCAAACCATGACAACTTCCTTGTTTGCTTGTTGATTACTGTTTTTGAAGGAGTCATGCGGTAGTGCCATGTCCCATAGTTGTTTAGCTCTCCACATCGTTAATGCTATATTGAAGGCTTGGACCCAGTTGTTTGAATTTTGGTCCATGGTGTTTTGTATTTCGTTCCATATCAAAGCTTGTAATGTGTTTCCATTCGAGGATCTTACTAATGACATGTATTTGATCAATGCACCTGTTTGTGCTAAATATTGGTTTATTTGCCTGAAATCTAGTCGAATCTGAGAGGGGGATGCACTCTGGGGTAACTGAAATAAAAGTCTGAAGACCTTAGTTTGTACAGAATTGAGGAAAGACCCGAGTTTACCTAGGAAAGCTTAAGTGCCATAGCAGAGAGTTGGAATAAATTTAGCTTGTATTGCAGTTAGTAATGGCTGGAATGTCAGGCTTTGTAATTTCTGGTGGATTCACTTGAAAGCTGAGATTAGGGAAGCAATTCTTGGTTTTAATGCACTCTGATGTAGGTTGTGTGACTGCCGTTCTTGTAGCCATACTCAAAGATATTTGTATGACGTTGCTCTTAGAAATGGTTTCCCCCCAATGACCAGCTGCCTTTCTTATTTATTTTTCTGCCAAAAACCACTACCCACGTTTTCAAGAAATTAATAGTAATTTCATTCTCAATGCAATAAATATTTAGTTGGTTAAGTAGTCTCTGTAAGCCCATCCCAGTTAGATCCATGAGAACAAGATCATCAGCGTAGTGTAATGATGCTATGTTCCTGGTTGCCAGTTTTGGTGGATGAGAATTAGTTGTCGCCAAATAAGCACTAAGATCTTCCAAAAACAGGTTAAAAAGTACAAGAACCAAGACGCAGCCTTGCTTCAGACCTCTCTTTATAACATTTTTTTCTGTCAGGTTGGTATTTTGGCTGAGTTTGACCTGGGTCCAATTATTAGAGTATAGAAGTTGAATTGCACGTAATAATTTTGGTGGGATTTCCCAACTGCACAATTTTTCCATAATAAATTGTGGTTGACATGGTCGAAGGCTTTTGAGAAATCCACAAAACGTGTATATAATAATTGTTTCTTTGACAAGCATTTGTCAACAATCATGTTAAGAGCTACCAGATTATCTAAAGTACTAGCTTTCGATCGAAAGCCAGTCTGATTATATGGTATTAAGTTTTTCTTGTCAGCCCAGTCTTCAGGTTATGTTAAAATAAGTCCTGTGAATATTTTGGAATCAGTGTCTTATAATGCTATCATTCTATAGCTTTCAGGGGAACTATAAGGACCCTTCTTATAGATTGGCTGTAAGATTGAGCCATGCCAAGTTTCCGAGATGGTTTCTGTGGTTAAACAATGCTATGTTGAATAAAGTTTGGAAACAGCGGCTCCAAAAAGCCCTGTTTTCTTTCTATATAGCCCCTGGAAGGCCATTTGGGCCAAGTGCACAATTCCCCCTACATTTCTCGATTCTTTTTGAGATTTCGCTTTGTGTAAAGGCCAACGTTGTTTCACAAGTAATATCCGCTACGTTTACTGGCCGATCGTCTTTCATGTCATATAGGGCGGATATATGAGCTTTCCAAACTTCTTCAGTGGCATTGTCCCCCACTGATCCCGTGCAGTGACTATCTGATTGATTTTGACCATATTAACTTTGAGTTGGCTTTACAGGCATGAAGTATATCTATCCAGTCTTGCTCGGATTTGCTCTCTTTGCTTCCCATATTGCCTGTTTATAAGACTTCTTCATCTCTCCAAACTTTCTTTGGCTATGTGGGTTTAACTGGAGATTAATAGCTTTCATTTCTCTGTCCAGGGTTCTTCGTTGTCGTCTAAGTGAGCTGGAATACCAGGTGTTGCGCTTATACTGATGACATGGGCTTTAAAGTTGTTTGGTGGTGCCAGAGTGGCCTTGAGTTCTTTTTGTGATTGACTCCAGGCCAGGATTGGATTTTCACGATCCCAGATAAGTGTTGAGCCAGACTTTTTCCAAAATTTATATTGGGAAGATGAAACTCGATTCCATCTGATTTTTTTCCAGTTTGTGTCTTGTATGCCGATAGGCTTATTTATTTGTCTCTTCGTGTTATAATTGATAATGCTAAAGATTTGTGGTGAATGGTCGCTTTCACACCAATCGCAGATTTTGAAACATGAGGTTTTGTGAAAAAGTTTAAGGGATACAAAAGTGTAACCCAGAAACAAATTTGATTTGTTAGTTTTCCTTGTGGCACTCATTAGAATATCTCCTTGAGTGCGACCATTTAATGATTGAAGGCCCAAGTCTTCCATTGTTTGTAATAATTCATGATCTGATTTATTGAGTGAACCGAATTTAGAAATTTGGATTGGGATGCCTCAATGTCTGTCTGTTCTTTTTAAGATTCCTCTTATTCCTTGGTGATTAGCCATGTTTATATTAAAATCTCCTGTAACTATGCAGGGGATACCTTGATGCAGAATTTCTAAAGACAGAAGATAACTCTGTATTATTTTTACAATTCGTTGTTTTTTAGTTGAATTCGGGTGGATTATACTGATGACATGGGCTTTAAAGTTGTTTGGTGGTGCCAGAGTGGCCTTGAGTTCTTTTTGTGATTGACTCCAGGCCAGGATTGGATTTTCAGGATCCCAGATAAGTGTTGAGCCAGACTTTTTCCAAAATTTATATTGGGAAGATGAAACTCGATTCCATCTGATTTTTTTCCAGTTTGTGTCTTGTATGCCGATAGGCTTATTTATTTGTCTCTTCGTGTTATAATTGATAATGCTAAAGATTTGTGGTGAATGGTCGCTTTCACACCAATCGCAGATTTTGAAACATGAGGTTTTGTGAAAAAGTTTAAGGGATACAAAAGTGTAACCCAGAAACAAATTTGATTTGTTAATTTTCCTTGTGGCACTCATTAGAATATCTCCTTGAGTGCGACCATTTAATGATTGAAGGCCCAAGTCTTCCATTGTTTGTAATAATTCATGATCTGATTTATTGAGTGAACCGAATTTAGAAATTTGGATTGGGATGCCTCAATGTCTGTCTGTTCTTTTTAAGTTTCCTCTTATTCCTTGGTGATTAGCCATGTTTATATTAAAATCTCCTGTAACTATGCAGGGGATACCTTGATGCAGAATTTCTAAAGACAGAAGATAACTCTGTATTATTTTTACAATTCGTTGTTTTTTAGTTGAATTCGGGTGGATGTAAATGTTTAAAATTATGACAGATCCCAGGGCATTGTCGTAAATCCAATTATTTATTTTTATACCTTGTATAAATGAAAGGTTGCTTGGGAGACTGGAAAAGGAGAAGTTTTTGTTTAATGCTACATATATGGATAGTCCCCCTTTGGGATGACCATGTTTCCTTGACTTTTGTGCGGGGGTGAAGATTTCTGCGTATCCTCCCAGTGGGTGTTCCTCCTCTTCCCATGTCTCTTGGATGCATATGATGCCAAATTTTTTGAAATACGAACTGAGTTCTGACTCAACAAGTAGTTTTTTGATGCCTGCGATGTCCCATGTAAGCAGGGTTGATTGAGAAGGGGTATTATCCACTGAAATTCCTTTGGTTTTTCCATGATGTACTTCAGTTTTGACCAAATTATATTGTTGCTTTAGTGCATTTCTTGTCCTATGTCGATTTGGAGTCCAATGATAGACTGTATTGTGGCAAATTTGTTCCTGTCAATCAGTTTTTTTTTTTGGTTGATGGTAGCGGAAAGCCATTTCCAATCTGCTTTATCATTTTTGGTGCTATTTGGGAGATGACAAATGCATTTTTGTGTTTGATTTATTGATATTGTTAATGAAGGGTAAGCATCAAAACCTTCCCCTATTGAATTTCTTAATACGGATATAGTCCTTCCCTGTCCTTGTCCTAATTGGGTGCTATCCTTTGTGGATTATTCTGTTTGATAATTCTTTAGTAGCACTACTGGGTATTTCTCCTCCGGAGGCTCTGATATGATAATTCCCCACTCTTGGAAAAGGCTGTGTTTTGTTAGACTCAGGTCAGCGATTTTAGGAGAAGCCCAAGTTACTAGAGTGGCTTCGTGTGGATTACTGCACCTGAAGTCTGTTGCCTCAATACATGTGGAAGGTAAATGTTTTAAATCTTCCTGACCCACCAATAATTTAAAAATATTTGTTATAATGTTTAAGATGTCATTGTTACCATGTGATTTGTAAAGGGGCTGAAAAATCGTTTGACTCTTTTCCCTCTGGGGAGTCCCCTGTCTTGGAAGCTTTCCTGCACTGAAATTGTGGGGAAAGCTGACTTGTTGCGGATGTGGTAAATAATTTCATTACCGGGATTTAATTTGATACAGAAACATAATAAAATAGCTCAGTAAATAAGAGGCAGAATCCGTGGTATTAGAGGTTCGGAATGGGCTTTATTCCAGTGGTCGATTATAATCGGTTGCTCCAAGTTCCATCACCACGAAGGTTCAGGAAGTGAAGTACATACATTATTGACAATCAATTACTTTTATACAATAGGCATTACAGTGAAGCAAATACAAGAGGCGTAACAATTGATAGCAAAGATAACATTTCGCATGCGTAGCTGAAATAGGCGTAACTGGGAATGATTTAAAGAACGTCATCAGATGTGATGTCATAAGAGGGCGGTTACATGAAAGAATTTCGCAATGTCAGCAGAAATACTTGACAGATATGCGCGCGTAGCAGCATGACGTGTGATTGACGTGTAACTAGGGGGTGAAGGGGACTTGACATTTGGCTCTACATGTGGCGACAGAAGTCTGGAGGGTCAAGTCAACCTAATCCCAAATCATATCTAACATCCTATGTTTAAAGAACTATGTTATCCAAAAGAAAGGTCTCTCGAACAAAATCTATTCTATACTGACTGTGAGTGCGTGTACAAGCGTCTAAGTGTCTACACTAAATGCGAGGGCGGAATCTTCCATAGTAACAGGGCTATGAATTACTTGCATAAAGACAGAGAAGCCGGGCCTTTGCTCGGTAGCTGGAAGAATGTTTACTTAAACTACTAGACAGGAATGCATCGGGCAGGGAACGGAGCAGATAATTTTCGAAGGTGAAATACAGTTTTTGGCAGACAGCAGGCTGATGTCAGGCTTCGTGAGCCGCGCAGAGAATGAGACAAAGTTCATGGTCACAGATGCAGGCTCGGACTGGAGCTTCAGAGACAGAAAGCAAGAAAAGCTTGATGACAGAATCAGGGCCTACTTGCCTGGACTGTAAAATGGCATAAGTGAACCATATAAAGGCGGTGGCCTTTCGTACTTAGGAATGGAATATCCGGCCCATTCATGGCGGATCAACAGAGGACATGTTAACGGTGGACGCACATGTATTTGCGTCTTCATAACTGGAACTGGAGGGAACATACATGTACTTGTAACATGCACATAGAACCGTTGGGGTCCAAGATAGGGGACATAACTGACCAGAAAAATCCATATTTCCACATTCCCTCCTTGTCCCCTACTTGCCCGTCAAGAGATATCAATCTTCATTAATCCATTGATCTGTTCATATAGCATCATTTGTTCTTCTTTCTTCTTCCGGGATCTTGAATGAAAATCTTGATGTGGAATGCACGATGTGGCACACAGACCACAAATCGCTGGTCCACATTGCAGGCATAAGCAGCAACTGAATAGTATGAGAAGGCCAATACCTAGGAAGGATAGGACCCTCCATCCAAAGGTAGATAATACACTCCAAAACCAACCGGACCAAGTCCAGGTGCCTGGATTCTGGTGTATCTGGCTTACAATCTTATGAAGGCGAGTTATGGCTTTATATACAGATGGCGAATTTTCTGGTATGAAAAATGCAATAGCTTGATCCGATGACCCTACAAGCTCCGCCCCTATCGGCCAGGATAACGTCAAGGACAAGACTATTTTGAAGCACAACAATCCGCATAGCAGACTGCTCTTCTGTTAAATTGCCTAAGGCGGAAATAGTTTCGTTCACTACTGCTTCAAGGGTTCTGGTTAATCTACGTATCAGCTTACTATTGGTAACTGTACCTATATAGGGAAAGAAACCTTTATTGAAATCTGTGTATTTTTCCCATGCTGTTTCAGTGTAATCGACAATTGGGAGATCTCTCTGCTGTCTATTGTGTACTAAATGAGTATTTCTGTGATAATCAGGAGGAGCTAGAAAAACAGGTGGCAAAAGAAATCCAATGTAGCAGGTACCATCCCAATCTAGAGGCAAACGTACATATGCCGTCTGACCACATATGAAATAGGAATGGCGGGAAGCTCTAAATGTAGACTTGCCTTGATCACTAAATTCTACTACAGTGGTGCATCTACTATGGCCCATATGTATGGAACCATTCTTTCTTACACATAATTCACCTTTTACTGGAAATATTGACATAGCGGGCAAAATTGGAGTAGCTTCGGATTCGACGTTTAGGATCATAAGATTAAGCGTAAAATTACCTAATCCATACACTTCATTTTCGAGATCAGTTCCTGTTCTCTGGGGAAATCCCTCCTTGTTAGGATAGCAGACCTTAAGTAAAACTAAATTCAAATTTCCCCATACCCAGTTATCTTGATAAACTGCAGAATTCGAATCTAGAGAATTAATTAGACTAAACCATGCTCCACAGGAGCCGTTGTGTGTGAACGGGTATGGAAAGAGAGGTAGAATTCCTTTATAATTCTGATAGGGAGGGAGTCGGCCACATATCCAACAATTTGTAGCATTGCTGACCTGATGGGAATGATGTAACATATTAATAAACGTGTTATTGCGCAGCGCAAATCTATAAGACAACTCAAGCGGAGGTAATTCACTAAAAGAATGTTCGGCAGTAACATTGTAAACATGTCTAGAAATAGGGTAATATATGTGCAACAATATACTTGCAGTAATTATTAAAAGACTTGAGAAAAACAAAATTAATAACGTCACTATGCAATGACTACGCAGTGATTTACAGTACGCCTGTCGTTTCAACATTTTTCGGGTGCTTTCTCTATTCAGGTCCAAGGGATACATGTCAGAGACAATTCAACCGCTTCACCTTGGAGAGGACTTAAACAATCAAATTGCTCGACTGATTGGGCCTGAGCTTTAATTTATAATGTTCGGAATCACTTTTTTCCACAAAAGGAAGTTTTGAGTCAATGGGTGAAGACACACAAGGTGTGGTATTCACTTCTGATTGTGGTCCATGAAATTTCTTGATATGACTTGAATGAATCCAGCCTTTCCTGCCCACGATCTTCACGGCTGTTCTTGTGGTGAGCAACACCAGCTGGGGCGTCCTCCACCTAGGTTCCAGCTGAGTCTTTCGATCAAAGTTCCTCACGAGGACCAAGTCTCCCGGAACTACGTCATGGGGTTTCACCTCAGTGTTGTCAGGAAAAGCTGCAGCTACCTGTGAATGACAAGATTGTAGTGCAGACATCAAGGAAGCCAAGTAATCTGTCAGCATATTACAGTCAATATCAGTTATTTTGCGTGGTATGGGCGTCCCCCACATATTTGGTGGTCTGCCGAAGATCACTTCATACGGGGATAGCCCTGTTCGAGAGTGTGCTACCATTCTCATGTAAAAGAGTGCAACTGGTAATGCTACTACCCAGTCGACACCTTTCTCTCTGCATATTTTGGACAATCTTATTTTCAGAGTCTGATTATGTCTTTCTACGAGACCCGCTGCCTCGGGGTGTCGGACACAGTGGAATTTCCACTGATAGCCTAACAGGAGCGAAACGTGTTTCATTAATTCGGACGAGAACGGCTGGCCGTTATCTGAGTGAACAACACGTGGTAAACCGTATCGTGGGAAGAATTCTCGAACCAACTGTTTGGCAGTAGTCGGGGCAGTGTGATCTGAAACCGGGTATGCCTCCGTCCAACGGGAAAGAGCACACACAACTACGAGAACATATTTGAATCCTCTACATCGTTCCATCTGGATATAATCCATCTGGAGGACTTCAAAAGGATGATCAGGAGGCTGAAATCCACCCTGTTCTACGGGAACGCTTTTTCCTGGGTTGAACTGGCAACAGATCATACAGGTACGAACTTTTTGTTTGGCTGCTGCTCGTAAATGTTTATTGAACCAAATGTGTTGAATGCTATCTAGCATAGCTTTTTCTCCTAGATGTGCTGGACTATGTACAGTGTTAATTATAACTTGGACCATTGAATCAGGAAGGAACCACACAGACTTTTCCTTCATCAACCATCCTTGATCCGTTTGGATCCCTCCTAATTCAGTCCATTTCTTTATTTCGTCTGGTGTAGCATGTGTCTGTATGTCGATTACGTCAAGAGCGGGATCTTTAACCGTCATACAATGTGTTGGCGTCAGGACTATTGTCTTTGTCATGTCGGATGTTTGAGTTTGAGCAGTCTGTTTAGCTGTTCTGTCAGCTAAATCATTGCCTTGAGAAATGATATCAGTAACTTTCGTATGAGCTTTACATTTCATAATTGATATTGCAGTGGGTAGATGTATTGCATCTAATAAAGCATGAATGAGGGGTCCGTGCTGAATGTGGGCACCGTGAGAAGTTAAATAACCTCTCTCTCGCCACAGCACGCCGAAGTCATGTACAACTCCGAATGCATAACGTGAATCAGTGTATATGTTGACTTTTTTATTTGTGGCTTGAATACAGGCTTGTGTCAGAGCGACGAGCTCTGCTGCTTGAGCGGACAAGGTATTTATGCAATTTGTTTCAATGATTTCAGTGTCTGTTGTGACTGCGTAAGCGGCCACTAGTTCTCCTGTACTAGTTCTCATACATGAACCATCTACATACAACGTCAGGTCTGGGTCTGACAATGGGACATCGGTTAAGTCTTGTCTGGGTTTCGTCGTGATTGTAGTAACTTCAATACAGTCATGAGCTAGTGGGTCTGTTCCATTTACAGGTAAAAGTGTGGCAGGATTCAATGTGTTACAACGTCTGATTTCTATATGTGGCTGAAACAGTGTTAGCTCGTACCCTGTAAGTCTTGCTATAGTCAAATGTTGTGTTTGCGTTCGATTCACAAGAACCTCTACTGCATGTGGTACTTGAACTGTCAATGGATGTCCTAACACTATGGCATCGCTTTGTCTGATTGCTAAAGCTGTCGCTGCCACTGATTTCAGACACGCAGGCAAAGCCTGAGCTACGGGATCTAAGGTACTAGAAAAATAAGCACATGGTTTGTGTGCTCCTGCTTGTTCCTGTGTGAGCACTGACAAGGCAGTACCTTCGCGTTCTGTAACAAAGAGTGTAAAAAGTTTTCTGTAACATGGTGTTGCTAAAACAGGTGCTTGGCATAGAGCTTTCTTTAAGCTTTCAAAAGCTTGTGTATGTTCCTGAGTCCAAGGGAGAACAGTCGATGTGGCTGCCTCCTGTGTTGTCAACTGAATGAGTGGTTTTGCTAGAAATGCATACTGAGGGATCCACTGTCTACAATATGAAGTGAGGCCTATGAAAGCCCGCACCTCCTTTTGTGTCTTGGGTATTGGCATGTTAGCTATTAACTGAATGCGGTCGGGTGTAAGCTGCCTCCCCTCCTTGGACAGCGAGTGTCCAAGATAAACAACTCGCTGGACACAGAATTGCAGCTTAGAAGGGGACACCTTGTGCCCTTTTTCGGCTAGAAATTGTAAAACTGTCAGTGATGCTTTCTCACATTCGGGTTCGCTTCTAGCGGTGATCAGCAGATCATCGACATATTGAAGCAGAGCAGTGTTAACTGGCATGCGGATACTGTCGAGTTCTCGTTTTAGTGCTTGGCTATAGATGCTGGGGCTTTCTGTAAATCCTTGAGGTGCGCGGGAGAATTTAAAGCTACGTCCATTTAAACTAAATCCGAACAAATATTGGCTTTCCGGATCTATTGGGACGCTGAAAAAAGCATTCTTGAGATCAATTACAGTAAAGAATGTTGCTTCGGAATCAATAGCTGTCAGTAATGATGAGATATCTGGGACCACAGGGAATTGTGGCACAATGCATTTGTTTAATTCGCGCAGATCAATAACCAATCGATATACTGGCGGGGCCTTCGGATCTGTTCGTTTGAGAATCGGAATTATCGGTGAATTACATACATTGGAGTCTGTTTCTACAACCACTCCTTGGGCAATGAGCTCGTCAATGATTTGTAGTAAAGCCACTACAGCATCTGGTGGTAACTTGTATTGTCGCATTCGTGGTAGTACCACTCCTGCCTTTAGTGTAACTCGATATGGTGTAATATTCATGCAACCAACATCAGTAGGGCCTTGTGCCCATAGATGTGTAGGTAAAGTCTGCAATCGGGGATCCATGTCTCTAGACACATAATGACCTTTAAAATCACGTAAAAACAATCTTACTCCTTCCGGAGAACAACATATTATAGCTCCTAGAGCTTTCAATGTTTTTATTCCTAACAGGTTTTCTGGACATGATTTAGTAAGCAATAAATCTGTAGTTCGGGTCAAAGGTCCTATCGTAAGTGGAAGAGGCTGTGACACTTCATTAACAATAGGTTTTCCTGAAAAACCATGGGAAATATTCTGCGAGCCTGAGAGGGGTACCCCTGGAACTTCACTACGTTTTATAGTTGTTCGACTTGCCCCTGTATCGAGTAAAAAATTTCTGTCTTGGCCTAATAATTCACTATGTACATAAGGTCCTTCTTGATCTACAGGGATCTCGATAAGGGGTAAGTCTACTTCCCTCTCTAGGCTTGTTCATGCGTATCGTTGATAATCAGGATAGTCATACTGTGCGGTCTGGTACAGTTGTCGTGTCGTGGTTTGTGTGGCAGCAACAGGCAGCGCAGGTGCAGCTGGCACAAACTGTATAGACTGTTGTGGAGCTGGCATGGACTGTGCATGCTGCAAGGCTCCTTGTTCATTCTGATCCTGTCTAAGTGGCCGTGGTCTTTCTTTTGTAATACCTGTGGCGATATTACGCTTCAGGACTGGACAATCGTGTACATAATGACCTGGTTGTTTACAATAGTTGCATGTCCCTTTTACAGGTCCTGCTGAATCACCGGAATGTGTCGTACCCTTTTTATGTCCTTCAGCTGGAACTGTCTGGGAGACTAGCATTTTCATTTTCGTGTCTTTCATGCGTCTTTGTTCATGATCTTGTTCCTCTCTAATTCTATTGTGATGATACTGTAACATTTGTAACATTTGTGATGGAGTGTTACCTTGCCAGGTACTCTCGAATTTTAATACTCTATTCTTCACTTGGGGCAAGGAATTTTCAACTAATTTTGTCACAAACAGATGTGGGTATGATTCGCTACTTGCTTTTATGCCACTATTTATACCGAAACATTTTTCAAATCGCGCATAGAAATCACTAGTGTCTTCATCTTGCTTTTGTTTACAGGCTGAAATTGCACCCCAGTCTTCCTTTTTCGTAGTTAATAAGCGTGGCAGTACCTGTACTAGTAGACCTGGTAGTGCTTTAGTTTTGTCCCCAAGCCCCGAACCTGGACCTCGGGCCTTTTCTTCATTTTCTAATGCTGTCCAGTCTATCTTTTGGTCTCCCACCTCCCACTCTTTTTCCTTGAGTTTTTCATAAATGCCAGCAGGCATCAATACCTTTAATATGGTCATAATGTCGGGATAGGTATACTCTCCCATGAGTAACATGTCTTTAATTTCTCGGTGGAAACCCGCTGGGTCTTTGTCATGACTGGGTACCACTTTCTTCATTTCTAGCAATTCTATTTTCGATATGGGTGTATATACAAATACACGTTTAAACTCATTGTCCTCGCCTTTTATTGGGTGTACCTCTCGTAAGGGATTCTGTCTGTCCATGTAATACGTGGTTCTTTCCTTGATGGGCAATGAGACATGTTCTGGGCATACAAAAAGAATGTACTGTTTTCTTGATTCTAGTATTTCTTTAATTAGCTTAGTACCTGAACCTCTCCATCTATTCGTGAGTAATTCAGTCAATATATCAGGTAAGGGACCAGGATCTGAATGTTGGCTTTTATATAGTATAAGAAGTTGTTGAATCATATAAATCCCAGCTAGACGCTGTTCATCTGGGGTGAGATTCAAAAATGTGTGTGCTACTGTATCATCACTATACTTCCCGGGACTGTCAACCCAATGGACAGCTGACCTGGCTAATTCTTGTTCATCCATAGAATCGAGAAAATGATAACCCCTTCGTTCTCGCAGTAATTTGTCAGCGACTTGGAACGAATGCTCGGGGGACCTCATATTTATTTTAGGTGTTTGAAAATTCCTGTTATTTTCTAGACATATCGGACGTATCGGGTCAGTAAGACATCTAGTACTATTACAAGATCTTCCTCTACCTACATAGGCTATAGTTTCTGACTGTCCTGTGGGCAGTCCTGATCCTTCTTCCTCGCTTTGTTCGAACTGGTCTACCGCTAATCTTTCTTCGTGTAGGCGTTCTATTTCTTTACGGATCTTTCGGCACATGGCTATTATACAGTTTTGCTTATCATGTCTCCCTTCTGATATATTCTGGCTCCATCTGGTAAGAATTTGCATTGCTTCCGGGTCTACCCCCGGTCGGTCTTGATTTCGGATCACACAATTTATAAGGAAACGTAACAGTTCCCCCTGTATTTCCACTTTCTGGTATTCCATAGCTCTGTTAATACATTCAGAATCTCGCCCTGTTTGGACAAAATGGTATATATTATCTAGATGCGCAGTCATTCCTGGTAACTTCCCTAAATACACCGCGGCTCGTCTGATACGTAATGATGCCAGGGTCATTTCGTCCTCTTTTCCGGGCACAGGATCATATCTACAATCTATAAGAAGTTCCTTAAGCGTACGGGCATTTATGAGTTTGGGGGTACGTGAATGTGCAGATTCTTGAAAAGTAAGTTTATTTATTCTGGGTGGCGTAGAAAAAATATTGGTAGCACCTCCGGTAGCCCCGTCTGGGGTATCGGGTGTGAAAGGATTCGTTGAACGTGATACAGCAACTATAGGTGTGGATACAGCTATAGAAGTAGCTGTAGGAACAGATGCAGAAACAGATGTGCTTGCCGGAACTTGTGTCAGAACTTGTTGCTGTAGGGATACGGGTACTGGATCTTGGCGTTGAACCTCCCTGGCAGGCGGTCTATGTGGGGCGGGATTAGCATACTCGGGAGCTGCGTCATCTAAATAAGAGGAAAGAAAAACATCTTCTGCGGTTCTAGGATGCCCCTTAGGATGTACCTTTATTGGAAATAATGGGGGTGGCAAGTCTTTTGGTATCCCCGGAGTAGCCTTAGGTAATCCTTCGGCCAGAAGGGGATACATACCCTTCATAAGGGCATGTCTTTGTCTGTCTACTTGTTCTGATTTCACTCGTGCACCTTCTTCAATTAATAGATTTTCTCGGACTTCATTTGAATTCTCTTTACTCTTCTCTTCCTGTCTACGTGCTTTTTCTGTACGTCTATACGATTCTTTACGCCATAATTCAATGGCGTCTTTCTGTGATTGTCTAGCTTTCTTTTTCCATAATTCTTCCTCTACTTTCACGATGCACTCTGCATCCCAGGTCCCAGCCGCGGGCCACCTCTGACTTTCTGGTAATTCCTTAGTGTAGTCTACCCATAAATCAAGAAATAATATGGCATCTAGGCCATGTTTATGATACATGAATTACCCTGGAGTGTCCCTAGGAGGAATAGGAACGGCTTCTTCGAGTACCCCTTTTCTAGTTGTGATCTGTCTTAATTTCGAAAAGAGCGGCATATTGAAAACTGATCTGATACTTGATTTTGAACAAACTTAATACATTAAACACAATAAGGAACAGTCATTCATACCACAATATGCAGAAAACATTTAACATTTAACGTTTAACTGAGCAACGATGATGACGGTCTAAGGAAAACTTAATCACTAACATAATACTCGACATTAACTGAATCATTCTGAATTTATATATTTGGTATACTAGATATACTGCTAAACAGTACAGATACACTGCTGGAACAGTGCAGACCGGATTTGTGTACCCAAACCCGTCTGGACCGGCACAACTTATGTGCACGCCAGAACGCCTCCCCAGTAATGGTACTCACCGGGTAGCTCGGAAACGGAAGGCCTCGGAAACTGGACTGAACTTGAACCAGACTGGACTCGACTCGAACACTTCGGACACTGGACTCGACTTGGGACTTCGGAAACTGGTGGGCCTCTGTATACCTCGGATCTTGCTCTCTCAGCTAGGCTCTGGTCGGGATACTTCGCACTTCTCACCGCCTCGTCTGGGTGTTGATCGCAGCCTCAGTCGCCCCCGCTTAACCGGAGGGAGATACAGGAAATCCTGCTGGTACGCGTTATTGTCCGTCCAGCTGTGGCAGGAGACCGGGCCTGCAACGCACCGCCGGCGCGTGAGATGAGAAAGTGTCCCTATTCGGGCGCCATTCATGTGGTAAATAATTTCATTACCGGGACTTAATTTGATACAGAAACATAATAAAATAGCTCAGTAAATAAGAGGCAGAATCCGTGGTATTAGAGGTTCGGAATGGGCTTTATTCCAGTGGTCGATTATAATCGGTTGCTCCAAGTTCCATCACCACGAAGGTTCAGGAAGTGAAGTACATACATTATTGACAATCAATTACTTTTATACAATAGGCATTACAGTGAAGCAAATACAAGAGGCGTAACAATTGATAGCAAAGATAACATTTCGCATGCGTAGCTGAAATAGGCGTAACTGGGAATGATTTAAAGAACGTCATCAGATGTGATGTCATAAGAGGGCGGTTACATGAAAGAATTTCGCAATGTCAGCAGAAATACTTGACAGATATGCGCGCGTAGCAGCATGACGTGTGATTGACGTGTAACTAGGGGGTGAAGGGGACTTGACATTTGGCTCTACATGTGGCGACAGAAGTCTGGAGGGTCAAGTCAACCTAATCCCAAATCATATCTAACATCCTATGTTTAAAGAACTATGTTATCCAAAAGAAAGGTCTCTCGAACAAAATCTATTCTATACTGACTGTGAGTGCGTGTACAAGCGTCTAAGTGTCTACACTAAATGCGAGGGCGGAATCTTCCATAGTAACAGGGCTATGAATTACTTGCATAAAGACAGAGAAGCCGGGCCTTTGCTCGGTAGCTGGAAGAATGTTTACTTAAACTACTAGACAGGAATGCATCGGGCAGGGAACGGAGCAGATAATTTTCGAAGGTGAAATACAGTTTTTGGCAGACAGCAGGCTGATGTCAGGCTTCGTGAGCCGCGCAGAGAATGAGACAAAGTTCATGGTCACAGATGCAGGCTCGGACTGGAGCTTCAGAGACAGAAAGCAAGAAAAGCTTGATGACAGAATCAGGGCCTACTTGCCTGGACTGTAAAATGGCATAAGTGAACCATATAAAGGCGGTGGCCTTTCGTACTTAGGAATGGAATATCCGGCCCATTCATGGCGGATCAACAGAGGACATGTTAACGGTGGACGCACATGTATTTGCGTCTTCATAACTGGAACTGGAGGGAACATACATGTACTTGTAACATGCACATAGAACCGTTGGGGTCCAAGATAGGGGACATAACTGACCAGAAAAATCCATATTTCCACACGGAGATGCAGCATTTCTAGTTTTGCTTTGGGCTAGAGGCAAGGGAAGGTTTCCCTTGTTTGTGATGTAACCTCAGCAGATTGGGCTATTTTAGAAAATAGTTGTTTTCAGTGCGATTCACTATCCACCATGGGCTCAGTTGGACTCTAATGTGTGTTTGCTTGTTTGACCACCTTGATCTGTAAAGATTTTTGCGGAATTTAGTGTTTAAGTTTTATATAGCGCGAACATGACCCGACGGTATTAGAGCACTTTACATGAGCACCAGTTGCGTTATACAAGGACACATTCATTTTTGTTGGGCATAGGGAGATTAAGTGATTTGCCCAGAATCACAGCATGTTGAGCGTCCCTGCCGAGACTCGAACCTGGTTCCCCAGCTTCGAGGTCGACCGCTCTAGCCATAAGGCCACATCCTCTCCCCAATCCTCATTTGAAATGGAGGGTGGAAAATGTTGTCTAATGTGTTCAGATTGGTGGTTTTGATGGGCTCCTTTTTGTGAGGATGCCTTGAAATGGTTTCATTGATTAAGGGAGAATACACTCCACTTAGGTCCTGAGAAGAGTATGAGACATTTGTCAGTTGATCTTGTTGAGACCTATGTGGTGGACTTGCGAGGCTCCACTGTTCTTAACTAGAAAGGGGGGGGGGGGCTTGGGGGGGGTGGACTATTGTGTTGATCCATATTTGAGTCGAGTTTCTTCTTTTGATAAAAAATTGGAAAAAATCTTGCGGTTGTTTCTTTTAGTTTTTTTGCCCTTACGGTCTACTCTTTTTCCTATTTTGTTTCCGAATCTTTTTCTGTTTATTCTTTGAAATGGCATCCTGTTCCATTGAGGAATTTAGTGTCATATTTTTATTTGGAGGAAGAACGACTCCTTGACTCTGAGGAGTATTTATGCCTATTGTCTGGGCCATCGGTTTTGCGCTTTTAAATCAATTTTTATCGTCGGAGTCGTGGCTTCTCTGTACATATGCTGTTATAGTATACGTGTGTTGTTGCTGTAACATTGTGGAGTTTGGGCATGGGGCAGCTATTTGTATTGAATTCTTTGTTGCAATAGGGGGTGTGCATGGGGGAGGTTATTGACATTTTATGACAGAAGTTGAGACTTCATGCTTTTTATTTCTTCAACTAGTGTGGATACGATTGCTGGAAATTTTTGCACATTGTCACTAATTAAACTGCAACTATGACACTGGTTGAGTTTGTTATGACTTTTGTTTATTGTTGGAAATTCCGTAGACTCCCTCAATAGCTCATTTATTGTGGTGTGCATGTTCTCAAAGCGAGAGTCAATAGCTGCAGTAAATTGTGCTAATGATTCTAATAATGTTATTTGTATATTGAATGTATTTGATTGACATTCAAGTGCCTTCGATGTGTTGTCCAAAGTTTGAAATAAATGGGCTCACGTGTCTGGTTCCATACATCTACTATAATCATAAGGTGTTCGGCAAACTCCCTTTGCGTTAGGTGGTGTGAAATGGTTCCAGCACTCTGTTTCACTTTTTTGCTGTAACGTATATTGGTTCCAGCATTCAAGCTCGCTATCGTTTTTTTTTGAGGCATTGTTGGATGCCCACTTAGAGGAGCCTCTCCTGGTTCAGAAGGTACGAAGATTGAGTTATGTATAAGTTCTTTGCCAAAGGAGAAAGCAAAGGGTTAATTGCAAAGGAGTAATTGTGTTTTGTTTTGTTTCTGGAGTACTGACAACCGGGTGTTGCTCAAAGAAAGATGGAGTGTGGGTTGCCATGAAATCCTTGGTTTTTGCCGGCGAAGCTATAGTGTGTATATTTAAAACACTTGATGTCAATTTTGTTCCTGTTATTATTAGTTTCCTTCTATATCTGGTTTATTTGGTTTATTTTTGTTTCCCAATTTTATCTCCTCTAGGGAGAAGACTACTCCTTGTAATTTATTGTTTGTTTCCTTTCCAGGGGCCTGGCACTACTCGGCTTCATTTGTCTGCTGGCTCCCCTGTAGCTGGTGTTGATTTTCTGGTGTGCTTTCTTTTTAAGAACTTGCGGTATTATAGCACAATGCCTAATAATATCAGTTATTTGATTTTTAAAAAGACTTGTGGTGCCATAGGTGCAAACAGCAAGTTGGTTTCTGTCTCAAAAATTGCCTGTTGCTAGCTGACCACAAGATCTGTATATTCCATTGGTTCATCTATTCGAGTTGATTCTGGCGCTGTCAAAACCCCCCTGCGGCCCCATGTTTCTAAAAGGGACATCCTTCGTGCTCCAAAAGAAAAGCAGAAGGTAATAAAGCCTTTGTGGGCTTAGTCAGAGTGTCTAATGTCCAAGTAGATTCCACAAGCCAACTCCAAAGGGCAGAGACGAGGGGCTAAGAGGTTCAAGCAGAGAGCTGAGCGGGAGCTCGCTGGGGGGCTATAAGCTGCACCCAGACCTAACTGGGCTGCTTCCACGGGGAGCCCCGGGCTTCGTCTCAGCACGCGGTAGCTACTCCGCTGTGCTCGGCTTAGCTCGATCGACTTACCGTAATACAAAGGCTGATTAGTACAATAGAGATTAGATCAAACACCATTTGAACACCTATAGGCAGTGACGGTGCGTCCATTGGGGGCATTGGGGCATTGCCCCCTCCGCCCCCGCCCACGCCCGCAGCTCCCTCAGCGTCTCTGAACTTAGTTTACTTAAGTTCAGAGACGCAGAGGGAGAACTGACAATGCATGTCAGTCAGCATGACGTCGGACCGTGGGCGGTCCAGCGTCATGTTGACTGACATGCATTGTCAGACCAGCCAGGGACAGGCAGCACTGCAGCACAAGTTCGCATGAGTGGGCAAGGTGAGCTAATTTTTAGCCCGTGCCCAGTCATGCACACTTGTGTTTTCACGGACTTGCGCATGCCCATTAGGAGCCCCTCGGTCTCCTAATGGGCAGGCTGCAGGCGAAGAGTAAGCTGTGCTGTCAGCCAATGGATTGGCTGAGGGGATGCCACTCCAGTGCTGATGTGCTGTTCCTGTTTGAAGAGGGCAGAGGCGCCTACGCGGACCAGGAGCAGAGGCGGTCAGGTAAGATTTTGTCGTCATTTTAATAGTATTCTCCCGTGCAACCCCCCCCCCCCGGCACGACCCCCCCTTGCAACCCCCACCCCTCGCGACTGCCTCCTCGCTCTTAGAAGAATGTTTTTGCGTGCATTGGAAAATAAAATGCATACTGGGCGCACGGCTCTGTATTCACAAAATGGTCTTTTTAAACCATTCTGCTTTCGTTTTTTAATGATATAAGCAATGGGCATTAGGTCTCACTAGGTACTATAGATAGATAGTTTATGATGTTCAACTGATTGTGAGATGTGCTCTGTCGTAAGTCACTGCTTGAGTCCAGTTCGCCCACTGCTGGCAGCTGCCTCCCCCCTCCTTTGTTCCCCCTCTTCCCTCTCTGTCTCGCTCCTCCTCATGTAGTAAAAACCGGTTGGAGACTTCAAGAACCAGGTAACCCTGGGTGTAGTTCGCAAAGTAGTGCTATGCGTAGCTACGCAAAGTACACTTTGCACTTCGCGAACTGCATAGTACTCTGTTCGCACTGTGCAAGATGCGGTTTTCAATGATTGCACAGTGCGGACAAGCATCCGGCACTGTGCAATCATTGAAAACGGCATCATGCACAGTGCGAGCTGTAGTTTTCTGCCGCTTGAATAGATTTTTACTCGAGCAGCAGCTTTCTCAATGCGAACTGGTAGTTTCTCATCACGAGCGGTCGCGAGCATACGCGACCACTCGCAATGAGAAACCTGACCTCCCTGCGTTGAGAATCTTGCCAGGAGGTTTATTTTCCATGCTCGCGATCGGCAACTTGATGTTGCTGATCGCGAACGAGGAAAAAAGTCTCGCCGGGATGTCATTTTGATTGCTCGCTGTGGCCAACTTGACGTTGAGGACCGCGAGCAAGCAAAAAATCACCGTTGCACTACGCTAGTTTGCACTGTGCTATGTGCAATTCGCGTAGTGCGAAGTAGCGCAAACTTTGCAAACTACGCGAGCGTAGCGTAGTGCTTTGCCCAGGCTTAGAAACAGGTATTACCTTCTCTTTCCTCCTTTCGTTTATTTGCTTCCTTGTGAAATGGATCAAAAAAAGAAAAACACTTGCTGGAAACATAGTCTTTTGCTGACATTTTTCAATTTCTAAGTGCAGCCTTAGGATAGAGAGAAATAAAACATTCAAAATATGAAAAATAACTAACTAACTAAAGCAAGGTGGCCATATTAATTTATTCACACCTAAACACATTAGCGCCACATTACAGTGTTTGCCAGTGAAGCCCTACTTTTGTTGCCTCCTTGCTCTTTCAACAACCATGTTTTCCCTGGGTGGGAAAGCACACTATTCCTGGAGGTACTGAAATACCTGCTTGTTGGGTGCGTGCATTGGAAAACAAAATGCATACTGCGACTCTGTATTCACAAACGTGGTCTTTTTAAACCATTCTGCTTTCGTTTTGTAATGATAAAAGCAATGGGCATTAAGTCAGCTCCGTTACTCTCACACTTTCCTT
Organism: Triturus cristatus; assembly: GCF_964204655.1. Taxonomy (NCBI): domain Eukaryota; kingdom Metazoa; phylum Chordata; class Amphibia; order Caudata; family Salamandridae; genus Triturus; species Triturus cristatus. The sequence continues at coordinate 312,994,610 of NC_140591.1, forward strand.
TCTGCACCCTTGTTCCCTTATGTCACTGTTTCTTTCTCTTTCTATTCCCCGGTTAATTGACTTTTCTCTCTTGCTCTGGGGGTGAAGGCCGATGATGAGAAATACGCCCCGGACCGGACGTCGGACCTTAAAAGAGTGGCAGCGCTAAGTGCCCACCACCTGCAATCACCGGTACATTTTAGGCGCTATAGTAGAGTCTAGAGATAGTTCATCCGATTCTTGTGTGAGATGTGCTCTGTCGTAACTACTTGTCATTTGCTTTGACGGGGGAATGGAGGTGCGGAGACAGAGAAAGAGATGAGGGAGGAAGGGATACTGAGATGTAGGGAGGGATAGGAAGCAAGATAGATGTGACAGCAACAAGATAGGAAGAGATAGCAAGATAGAAGGAGGAAGCAAGATAGGGAGAGAGGAGAGCATGGGGGCTTGCAAGACAATGGAAGGGGCAGCAAGAGACAGTCACCGGGCAGTGTCAGCAGCACCCAGCCAGTGACAGAGGAGGGGAGATGCTAAGATAGTGAAAGAGATAAGGTAGGAAGGGATTCTTAAATGATGGGAAAGTGAGAGTGTCACTGGAAGAGAGTGACGCCGATAGAGCAGCTTGCAGCCACTGACAGGTGAAGGTGGTGAATTCTGGGAGAGAGATAGGTAAAGAGAAAAGTGACAGTTCACAGAGGCACTTACACAATTTCTTCATTAACCTTCCTGCTTTCTCAAATTTGCTTGAAAATGCACAATTTTTTTCTCTTTTTTCAAAATTTTCACTGGAAGAGAATCGCAACAACCCCCCGACCCCCCCCCCCCTTATGGTGGTTCGGGCTCGCTACGCTCGCTCGCAACGGTGCAGTATACCAATCATTTTACGCCCACCACTTTCAAATGTCACCAGCCGCCCCTGCCTATAGGGCAGATAATATGTACATTTAGAGGACTTTTCCGAATTTAATAAGGAATCACTAGTCAGTGGAATATCATCTAAGAACAAGTCACTGGTAGAATTGGCCTTGAATTTCTTTTTTGAAGTTCCCATAGGAAGGATTTGTCCTAGCAAAAGGAGGAAAAGGAGGAAAAGGAGGTCCATACTTTGAGTGACTCCCTTAAAAAGATTGACATAGGGTATTTTTTTTCAAAATGTTAGGCTTCCTAGTAGAAGAGTATCAGAACTTTGACGGTAGCAAGAGTCACCTAAGAAGAGCAATGATGTCAGATAGTTTGGTGTCCATGAATGAAGCCTTTTATTCACTATTTAAGACAGCTTAAATATAATGTCCGCTTCAATAGGATATGATACCATAATTTTATTGTCAAAATATCGCCTGACATAAATGTTGTGTCCTAAATAATGAATATAAAAATATTGCGGTATTGGAGATAATAATAGATTATCTATATTTCTGGTAGCAATATTTAGGACACAATATTTATGTGGTGATGTGTTTCCTCCTGAAAATAACCTTTCAGAGGAATGTAGGGCTGCCTTAAGAGGAGCAATGTGAATGCTTGAGCTAATTATTCGTAAGCTGTTGCTATAATGTAGTCAAGATAAGATAAAAGAGCCAACTACTTACTCAAAGTCATCTGGAAGGAAGATGTTATTCCTTATAAGAGCTTGCTATGGTATTGTGCGCCTATGGCTAACTAATTTATGTAGTCATTAAGGCTCAAATATCTGTCCGAGTGGAATCCTTAAGCTATAAAACCCTCAATTGTGAAAGTCTAGCAATCAAGGAAGCTGCAAAAATCGAGGTAAATTTGCACTGGAATGAAATGTGGGGAAAGATTACTAGAAACTCTATTTTGAGTGTATTTAATCTCAGATGCTGAAGAGACACCCAAGACTGAATGTGCCCGAGGATCAGAGCAAGAGAGGTGATGTGCTCCAGGGACGAGACTTTCATATACATTTGAGTGTCATCAAATATGGTAAAAAATAATGGAATGTTTTAAAGGATAAAGAAAGAGTACCATGCGATGATTGAAAACAAAGAAAATAGGCAAGAGATTTGGGAAAAATCCTTATTGAAGAGGGCGAGAGTTTGGTAAGAGAACTGGACCTTTTAATTCCCTGAGAATAATTCTCTAGATAAAAGAAAACCCTAATAAGGCAATCATATTCATCTTCATATATTCTTCCATAGTTATAATTAGAAAGGTCTGATTGGTTGTGTGAAACATTGCTGGCTAGTGCAGGAGGCACAAGTAGTCACACCCCCTCTGTGCTTAGGATAAACAGCGCTACATTAAATATGTGCTGCACAGTAGTCACTGTGCTACTGCCAGTTCTCTAACCCAAGACTCATAGAAAAGGTTTTATAAATAATATTGATTGTGTCAATCATTTTGGATTATGTTATATGGAATTCTTTCTCAAGTTTCAATACATGGCACAGAGAATGACTAAAATATGCACACAAGCAGTGAAAACTTTCCTCAGACAGAACACATACTACCTAGGAATCATCACTGTAATTTAAAGGAGCAGTAGGGTGACCAGGTGGGAGTCATAAATATCAACTTGGGACCTGCTCTCGAAAGGGTACTCTGCACAGGTCGTGACCGGTGGCACCTAGTCTCGAATGGAAACCTGCAGCCCTTAAAAACAGCAGGAGAGATGGATGGGGGCACAGGATATGATGCATTTGTGGGTGCCAGTTTCTCCATTCTGAACCACACTAAAGCTCTTGTAGAACAGATTCGTGTGGTGTATAGGGATCCCCTGAATTCATGAGGCCTGAGTGGGAGCTAATCACCATGGGCAAGCAGAGGCAAGAAAGTCCTCTGTCCTAATGTAATTTAATCCCTAATGCTGACAGAAGGCAGAGCATGCTGCAGCACCGACATAGTGCCACACAGGCAAGAGTTCCCCCAGCCAATCCTTGACAAGAGTTCACAGTCCATACATGATCAGCACACTTTCTCACCGGCAAATAGAATATGTTTCCACATACCTGTTTGATTGTGAGCACGTCTGTCACCAACTCTGGCCCTTTGCTGACACAATTATGGGACAGGTCCTTCCACTAAAGTAGCTATTTTCATCATGAATCATAACTAATGTACCATTAATTTTACTTTTCTGTTAATTATAAAACTATTTTGTAAGCACATTCTAAATGTGTATTTATGGATCACAATAATATAATTATCGTTCTAGCAATTACTGATGCTCTTACAAAAATACAACTAGATTGGGTGACACTTTGTTTGCAAGGGTGGGGTATTCTGATTCCCTCCTACCTGAATGACTGTTATTGCAGTTGTTAAAGAAAGCCACAATTTCAAGATGGCTCCCCAAATAATGCCAGAAATCCAGAAAACAACAGGGAAGAGAGCACCAATCTTCATGTCGGAGGAGCAGGTCAGAGGATCAGTGCACATTGCTTGCACCCAGTGCAGCATGATATAGTCTTTGAAGGAAGGGTAAAATGTAACGGATCCAGTACCCCATGCCCCATTTTTCTTGAAATACCATTCTAATAGTTTAGTTTTGTGGCATTAAAAATGTAAACATTTTGCTTGAGACATCAAGTCCAAAGAAGGTACAATTTTGCTCCCATGCAGAGTAGTGACTAAATGAAAAATATGCTTTTTAATAAGCAATGCTCCGAAAAATTGGAATAAATGACAATTCCTGCTGAGAAGACATGTTATACACAACAAAAATAACGTCAATCGCAAGCATGTACCAGTAGGTATAACATAAGAAATCAGAATTGGGCATTGTGGGAATTAATCTATTTGGAATTGTATACCAAAGTGCATATGAGATCTACATTAAAGATATGGTGCCAAAGTGATCATAGTGGGGTACTAGCTAGGGGAGAGGGAAGGCCCCTGTGTGCCCTGCTCCAAAGCTTCTCTTTCCTCTACCCAACCCACATATCCTGGAGAGGTAGATGAAGAGAGAGGCATAGATAGGCAAAGAGAGAGGCAGAGGCAGTGGATTAGGACATTGTAATCTTGAGAGCACCCGGCCGCTGCTGTTTCCTTGTTTTGAATGGAGGTCTCAACATTCCAATGTTTTAATATACCTTAACAAATAAGCTATGAAGGTACTGCAACATGACAATTGTGTTACAGAAATGCTGCACAGTTACAATATTGTTCATTGAGTTTTTTGCCACGAGAATAATGATCCAGAGTAGTCTGCGATTTAATGACATTAAGGCCCACCGAATGCTTCTAGAGAACATGTCCCCAGATTATGGGTTCTAAGAATAGCATTGCTGGCTTTATTCTACTGTGATAATGTTCTCTAAAATGTGTGACAGGAGGATCATGTGATTGTTTACCAGAGTAGTGCCTCACTCCCAAAGGCTGCAGGCTCTGTCTGTCGCAGAACTGGGTGACTCTTCAGAGTTTGGTGCCAGAATATTGTAACCAAGGTATTGCCCAGCATAAATATTGCATTCTAAGCATAGTTTACAAACGCATTACCCGTTTGGAGTCAAAGCACTATGCTACGCTCGCGTAGTTTGCAAAGTTTGCGCAACTTCGCACTACACGCATTACACGTAGCACAGTGCAAATACGCGTAGCGTAGCTTAACGTAGTGCAGCGATCATTTTTTGCTTGCTCGCGGTCCTCAACGTCATGTTGGCGACCGCGAGAAAGCAAAATGACATCCCGGCGAGACATTTTCCTCGTTCGCGATCAGCAACATCAAGTTGCCGATCACGAGCGTGGAAAATAAACCTCCCGGCGAGATTCTCAACGCGGGTAAATCAGGTTTCTCATTGCGGGTGGTCGTGTATGCTCGCGACCGCTCGCGATGAGAAACTACCAGTCCCGTTGAGAAAGCTGCTTGCTCGAGTAAAAATCTACTCGAGCAGCAAAAAACTACAGCTCGCACTGTGCAAGATGCCGTTTACAATGATTGCACAGTGCGGACTAGCATCCGGCACTGTACAATCATCGCAAACAGGGTACTACGCAGTTCACGTAGTGCTACGCGTAGCTCACGTAGTGCGTAGTGCACTTCACGTTGCTACGCGTAGCGCTACTTCACGAACTACGCCCAGGGTTAATATAAAATATGTTCTAGATCTGAACATATTTTTGTAAACGATATTTAGGATACAATATTTCAGTCAGGCTATATTTTTGCTAATAATATTATGACTTACAACCTCTGTCGGACCCACCATTGCTTGAAAGTTGATTGCTTTAGTTGTATCTGGCACGTCACTGGGACAGCACGACAAAATATATATATTTTTTCTGTTAGCTTAAAAAGTATCCAGGGAAGCTACTTGATATTGTTTTGACACACCTGGAGCTTTCCATTAGTACAAATCTAGGGGCCCAAAACCGGCCCTCACCCTGGCGGCCCACTGGGAAAACACCCGGGGTTTGCTACAGCCAGTCCGGCCCTGTAAATGTACATCTCCAGAATAAAGGAACAGCAAACATTCTGTCATGGAGGAGTTGCTGTATTCGCTACGTTTAAAACGCAATAGGGGTATACCAAAGAAGACTTTCAAAGATGTGTGAGTGGGTGTGTGAATGAGTGAGAAGATTTAATAATTTTATATATCACACTGTCAATAATCTGGAGTTGTAAAGATTGCCATGCAACAGCAAGTTCCTTGCTATGCCATGTAGGTACCAAAGAGATGTAGAAGTAACAGGTATTATTAGACACCAATGACTGATATAGGTTTGGTTTCGTTAGCATAACTAGGCTACATTAATAACAGTGCTTGAAACATTGCAGAAAATACCTGTTTATTTGTTGTGCATGAGCTACACTCGTTCATGTGTTTTATTATTCAAAAAATGATCGAAATTCAGCAGTAAGCCAAGGGGCCAGATGTATGACCATTTCATTTAGCGCCTCGCAATTTGCGAGACATTGCGAGTCCCAAATTGCTAGGCACTAAATGAAATGTACAACAGAGTGTGTGACAGTATTTGCGATTCCCAATCGGGTCGCAAATTGCAAGGCTCATTAATATTAATGAGCCTCTCGCAATTTGCAAGCCCATTGGGAATGTCAGCCCTCCCAGGGATGGTGGCCTGCTGGACTCAGCAGACCACCATGTCTGGGACTGCATTTAAATAAAGCAGTTTTTTTTGTTTTAAATGCAGCCCATTTTCCTTAAAGGAAAACGGGATGCATTTAAAAAAAAAAATGAAACATTTTCGTTTCATTTTTTAAGGGCAGGCAGTGCTCCCTGGAACCACTGCCTGCCCTTAAAAAATAAATTTGCATGCATTCGCAAAGGGGAAGGGGTCCCCTGGCGAACCCTTCTCATTAGCAAATGCATTACCACCTACTTGAAGTAGGTGGTAATTGCGAGTGTTTTGCAACCGCAATTACGGGCGCAAAACATTTGTACATGGTTTTGAGACTCGCTTTTTGGAAGGGAACGCCCTTTCCAAATAGCGAGTCCCAAAACCTATTTAGCGAGTCGCAAAAAAATTGCAACTCGCTAAATAGGTTATGTACATGGCCCAATAGGTTTTTGCATGCGCAAACGGGTTCGCAAACCCGTTTGCGCTTGCAAAACCGGGTTGTACATCTGGCCCATGGTCTCTATCCTTGTGTGCAAATGTAACTTATCTCTAGGATTCCCGTCTTCATGAATGTATAGAAGCAATTCTTTGTTCTCTAGTGTTTTTGCATTAATAAAATATATGATCTCTTCTGTGCAATAAAAAGATATATTTAAGGGCCAATGAAAATAATGTGTAAGTGAAGGCAATTTTGGAATTAATAATGTGATTGGTGCTGTTTAAGTAACGTTTTTAGTGCTGCCCACTTTCTCGAATTCATGCTATGAATTCATGTATTTTTTAAAAATAAATACGTTTTGGGGAAGAGCCAGAAATCGGATTCATCTTCCTTTTCAGCTGCCATGCTTTTATGCTTGTTGGTTAGAGAAGCCTAAATGTTCCTAGTCTTTTCTGTATTTAGGCCTATTTACTATTTAAAATTATTAACATGATTGATTGCCAGATGCACTGTGCTTGTTAATTTCTTAACCCCTTCGCCGTGGCACGAATTCCGTCGCGGCGCTGGGGGGGTTCGGGGCCAGCGCGGTGCCGCCATGCTCGTGACGGAACCACGCCGTCATGAGTCACGGGCGAGCTGTGCTCATCTCGGAGTGGTTCCGTCACGACTCCGCCCACTTGCATTGTTTGCCCGCACAGGCGGGGAATCCGTGCCGAGTGGGCGGAGCGGCCGCCAACGGCCGCAGCATGACGGAACCACTCCATCATGAGCACACGCCGCCCGTGGCTCATGACGGAGTGGTTCTGTCATGAGCAGGCAAAGGGTTAAAGCCACATAGCATTATTGTATTTATTATGATTTTGGTTTTATGCTAATTCCCTTGATACAGTAACTTTTGTTTTCTGTAATGATACAATTATTTTAATAAAGCCACAATTACTGAATATAACTAGAAAAGACTACTTTTATGAGCAAATATCTGACTTTCCAAAGAAACACAAACAATACCAGCAGTGGAGTACCAGTAGACTCACGTGCATAAAGTGCATGATTGTGGAATTTTCACCAAATGGAAAAGTTTGCATGGTCAAATTTGAAACAACTATGCATGTTCACATTTTACTATTTTTCTTCTTTGGATTGAAACAAGAAGCCCCTTTCCCTGCACCCTCACTAACTATTTGGATAGAACCTCAACAGGTGCTGATCTTCTGGACCTGCCTTTCCATGCAAATAAACCATTTTCAAGGAATTTGTGAATATCCGCAGACCAATGAATTTGCAGGTGTTCAACAACTTGGAAACCCCCACACAAGTTAACAAAAAACCAAACCCCACCTTACATTTGCAGTGGTGGAAATTCCCACATACTAGCTGATTTTCCACATTTGCAGTCTGAATCTGTGGCTCAGTTTTTCCAATTTAATAATGCAAATTACCTTTTCTATTATGTGAGGAACTGAATTTAAAAGTAACTTTTCATTTCTATTCAATTGAAGAAATAGGATCATATGAATCATGTACATATCTACACTCCTTCTAAGTAATTACATTAGGTACATTAAGTAAATACATTAAGAAGCGTACACCTACTATAACTATAGCATTTTGTATTAGTAAAGGAATTAATTATTCAACTGCACAATCAGGTGGTAAGAGGGGCACGCTTCATATTCGGCATGTTCGTCTGCAAACAAATATATAATTTGAAAAACTAAGATTGATTTGAGAAAATAAATATGAAAGCATGATGTATTGACATTGGAGCCTCGTAGTATTATGATCTTAGCATTTATTAGAAGAGTATTAGTAATCAAACTCACTGCATTAGAGATGAGGTGGTCCTATTTTACGAGGTTTAATTTTAGAAGATGAGTTTGCATATCATGGAAGCGTTTTTGGTCTGATGTTTAGAAGTGAGGTGTAATTGATTCTTCTTAAACACGTGTAAATATAATTCATTAACTCACACAAGGAGTGCAGTGGCTGATGATAGTATAATCAATGATAAAGAAAGAAAAGACAGCTTTGAGCCGATAGGATGATCTACGCTTGAACATTCAAATTAATAAACCTTAAATAATTTGTCAAAATGAGAAGAGATATATATCTTTGTATTTAATGATTAAATGTATTAGGTATATGAATATATAATCACTCCAGGTATTCTACTTTAAGTAATTTACCAATACCATTAAATATGAGTGGATTCGATGAGATGCAGAGCAGTAAACCAAATGTGGTCAGTACATAGAAGGCAATTCATATGCACAAGATTCAGAACCAGATTGTGTTCTCAATGGCCTAGAACAGGAGATAAATTGCATATATGCAAATGTGCAGAGTGTAATATGCTATTTATTACTATTGTTAAGAGTGGAAGGAGGCAATAACTCATGAAAGGTGAAACCTCAAGTGGGTCATGATGCTCCTCCCTTTCCAAAATAGTAGTATTAAATAAGATAAAGTATACCCTGTGGTTCACTCTAAGGGGTCGATTCCGATTTCGTCTGGAAAAGGGTTCTCCCGACACGAACCCGTCATATTTTCCGACCGAACCGTACACACGCCTTCCAAATGGCTGAGTACGATGCGATGCTTGAAATTTACAACCGACTCGGACAGAATCTTTTTTTACGGCCGAGTCGGCAGGAACGGAGCCTGACGCGATAGACTTGTACGAGCAAGATTCGAGATAGCCAAGCGTTAACCCGACGCAACAGACCCGTACGCGAACGACTCCATGTAGCCAAACATTACCATGACAGATACGGACGTGAACAATGCCACATAGTCCAGCATCAACACAACCCAACAGACACGTACGCGAACGATTTGACACAGCCAAGCACATACACGACGCGACATACACGTACGTGAACAACTCCATTAACACGACACAACAGACTCGGACGCGAACGATGCCACATAGACCAGCATGAACACAACCCAATAGACACGTACTCAAACTGGTCATTAGGGTGTCATCCCTAGGTGTTTCATTTGTAAAGCCCGGGGATGTTGTCAAACGCACGTGGGACACATTCAGGATTCCCCTTGGCACTTCTGTGTTGCCAACATGATGTAGTTTTCCCTATGTGGTATCTGTCAGTGAGTGGGTCACTTGTATGTGTGTGTGACTACTCCCACTCATCAGGGTCATAGCTGCAATGTTGGAAGGTGTCGACATGTGTTCTTTGTGGTTCATCATTGTTGTGGGAGTGTGGAAGTGATCCCAATGAATCCGGTAGATTTCGAGTCATGCCCAGGTACCGCATACTGTGCAGTGTGGCGGACACTCACAAGGGTTGTTGACTGGCCATGTGTGAGTATTTTTGGGAACCTTAGATCCCCCCCACCGCCCCTGGGATTGTCATGGGTGCATGAGCAATGTCACCAGTCCATGTGTGCTTAGCTGATGCACATTGTTGCAGATCAAAGTGTGTTATGTTGAGGGTGGCCAAATGTGAGTTGTCTCATGGCTAGACCCCTACCAACTTTTTGTTCATTGATGACAGGCCCTGGCCAGTGATTTGTTTGTGTAGGTGTGATGGCAGTTTGTTGTTCAGGACACATGACCCAGTGCGCGCAGGTGACTGTACTCCACAGTATGGGCAACATCTACCTTTGTCATCACAGTGGGATTGTACACTGCACGCACCTTTTTCCCTCCTGAGGCGGAAGCCGGGAGGTCTCCTGTCTGTCCCTGTGTTTTTAAATCGCTTGTAACTCGCTTTTATTGTGTTTGTATTATTACTCGTTTTTGCCCCACACCTGATCCTAGAGGTGTGCTGAGACCCCCCAGTGCCCAGCAGCACCCAGAAGTCTACTCTTACCTGTCCTGCTGTGCCGGTCCTGCTCTCGGCTGAGAGCACCGGGAGCCGGTTTTTGGCGGCCATCTTGGGTTGGGCTGGGTTGGGGACGCCATTGAGAGCACTATAAAAGGTGCCTGGTGCAGGTAATCGCCTATTCTGACACTGCACGCACCTTTTTCCCTCCTGAGGCGGAAGCCGGGAGGTCTCCTGTCTGTCCCTGTGTTTTTAAATCGCTTGTAACTCGCTTTTATTGCGTTTGTATTATTACTCGTTTTTGCCCCACACCTGATCCTAGAGGTGTGCTGAGACCCCCCAGTGCCCAGCAGCACCCAGAAGTCTACTCTTACCTGTCCTGCTGTGCCGGTCCTGCTCTCGGCTGAGAGCACCGGGAGCCGGTTTTTGGCGGCCATCTTGGGTTGGGCTGGGTTGGGGACGCCATTGAGAGCACTATAAAAGGTGCCTGGTGCAGGTAATCGCCTATTCTGACACTGCACGCACCTTTTTCCCTCCTGAGGCGGAAGCCGGGAGGTCTCCTGTCTGTCCCTGTGTTTTTAAATCGCTTGTAACTCGCTTTTATTGCGTTTGTATTATTACTCGTTTTTGCCCCACACCTGATCCTAGAGGTGTGCTGAGACCCCCCAGTGCCCAGCAGCACCCAGAAGTCTACTCTTACCTGTCCTGCTGTGCCGGTCCTGCTCTCGGCTGAGAGCACCGGGAGCCGGTTTTTTGCGGCCATCTTGGGTTGGGCTGGGTTGGGGACGCCATTGAGAGCACTATAAAAACGGGCAGGGATGACTCCGCGCAGCGGACGCGATCAGCGGGCGCGCCGGATCTGCGCCGGAGTCGTGCCAGAGTCCTGCCCGTCTGCGCTCGTCCGCGCACGTTCGGGCACAGGGCTCAGGGACTCTGGCACACGCTCCTGTTATACCTCAGCGGACCTCCTAGGACTGAATTCCGAAAGGTATAACTTACCCCCTAGTGTAGGTGTTATACTCAAGGAACTCAACATCCTACACAGCTCTAGTTGTAAGCACCAAAGCCTCTCAGCTCCTGTGAAACTGGCTACCCTTAATACCAGGTCACTGCAGAAACATCATTTAGAGATCTTTACCCTGCTACAGGATGAGACCATTGATATCCTGACACTTACCGAAACGTGGCTGAGCGACGCCTCTTCCCCGGATATCATCGCCGCCCTTCCCAGCGGGTATGATATGGTCTGGCACAATCGACCAGAGGGGACTCGGGGTGGCGGGGTAGCAACGATCTTCAAAAAACAATTTATGGTAACAAAGATCTTAGCCGAGACCACAAATACTGTCGATCTACTGGGTATCAAAATTACCATGAACAACTCCTGTCTCATTATCTTAACAGTATATTGTCCACCCCAAAGTACTCCTGGGTTCAATGATCTCTTCCATCCAATTATATCAGATCTTTGCACACGCTATAAAAACATCTTGGTAACTGGCGATTTTAACATCCACTGGGATAAAAGTAATCAAGACCTGTCAGCCCAGAAATTACAGACCATCATGACCACCCTTGGACTGACACAACTTGTGGAAGTTCCAACCCACATAAAAGGCCATATCCTAGATCTTATTTGGTCTTCAACCCCAACAGCGGTCATTACCAGCATCTCACCTTGTCTCTGGTCAGACCACCACCTTATCTCATATGACCTACTGCAAGACATCTGCCAGGCTAAACTACCGTTAAAAACCAAAAAAGTGCGCCAATGGAAAAAGGTGAATGTTGAGACCCTAACCAAAACCATGCCCAAGTACATACAGAACTCTATATTCCCTGCTGATAGTACTGATCTAGACTCCAAGTACAATTTGATAACAACCATCCTTAGGCAATCTATTGATGAGTTAGCTCCCGAAAAGGCACAAAAAATAAAAGGTGTAGAGAAAGGAGCCCCCTGGTTTACTGAAGGTCTACGCGAACAAAAGAGAAAGCTCCGCTACCTCGAAAGATGCTGGAGGAAATCTAAAAGGGCTACCGATAGGGAATCATATCGAACGTCGTTCCAAGCATATAAAAAGCTTATTACATCAGCCAAGAAGGAGTATTACGAGACGCGTATCAATAACGCCACAAACATACAGAGAGAGACCTTTCAAATATTGAAAGAGTTAAGTAAGAAAGAGGAAAAGACAGATATCACGATCGATTGCGATACCTTTCAAGGATATTTCCTGGGAAAGGTAGCGACTATCTTGTCCGACATCAAGACGAACAACCCAGTCCCTTATATCGAACAATCGCCCCTCCCAGACTCTCCTACTCCAACTGTTACCAGTTTTCCCTACATTGACTCTAGCACTCTGAGGAAACTCGTAGTGTCTACCAAATCTGGCTCCCCCGCTGACCCCTGCCCGCCTGACATCTTTCGGATGGCAATACCGCTTCTAGAAGACCAGATCCTAGACCTTTTAAACATCTCATTAGTCACTGGATCTTTACCATCTACCTTCAAAGAGGCATGTGTCAGACCTTTGATAAAAAAGCCTGGAGCCGACCCAACTAGCCTGAAGAACTATAGGCCAATTTCCCAGCTGCCATTCCTGTCAAAGGTACTGGAACAGCACGCACTCAAGTCCCTGTCAGCCCTCCTGGAATCTCACCATCTTCTCCAGGAGCGGCAAGCTGGTTTCCATGCCCACCATAGCACGGAACTAGTAAGGCTGTCGGTACTGGATGAGCTAAGATGCATGGCTGACAGTAAAAGGCCAAGCGCGCTGATATTATTAGATCTTTCAGCAGCGTTTGATACTGTCAGCCATGCACTGCTCTTGGACAGACTGGCTGGGTTCGGGATAGGAGGGCAGGCTCTTAAATGGCTAACAGCCTTCTTAACAAGAAGGACACAGAAGATCCAGTTGGCAGACCAGGTCTCAGAGGTGGGCATGTTAGTCTGTGGGGTCCCGCAGGGGTCAGCACTCTCGCCACTTTTATTCAACCTCTACTTGCAACCACTGATAGAGTCACTGGCAAACATGAAGTGTAAAGTATTTAACTATGCCGACGACACTCAGCTATTGCTGAGTATCGATAATACACCATCGGCACAATCAGTGGCTCAAGACATCCTACGTTTTACAGTGAACTGGATGTCATCTAACTTGTTGAAGATCAATCCGGATAAAACGGAAGTCCTTGTCATCTCGACTTCTGTTTCCCCCTGGAGCGATTTGTTCTGGCCACAAGAACTAGGCCCTACTCCAAAACCATGCCCCAATGTCAAGAGTCTTGGGATGAAAATCGATCAGGAACTCTCAATGGTCAATCAAGTCTCCGCTGTAGTTAGCTGCTGTACTAAGCTGATCAGGCAATTACGTAAACTCGCCCCCCTGCTCTCGAGAAATATGCTGCAAACCATTGTCTCAGCCACAATAGTGTCTCGAATAGACTATGGAAACGCACTGTATCTCGGCCTTCCAAAGAATTCCATCAACCGTCTTCAGGTCATTCTAAACGATGCAGCACGCCTGATCTTTGGAGTGCCGAGGAGGACCCATGCTTCCCCCCTGCTACACCGATTACATTGGCTGCTCGTGGTGCAGAGAGTGGAGTTCAAGAGCATGTGTATCTGCCACAAAGCAATCCACGGACAGGCGCCAGCTTATATAAAAGAAAGGCTTGAACTCTACGAACCTAAACGTATCTTGCGATCGTCTGGATCTTTCTTACTGTCTCAACCACGCTTCAAGCTAACAACCAAAGGAGGCAGATCCTTCTCAGTGCAGGCCCCCATTAGTTGGAATAAGCTACCGGAGGTGCTTCGGAGAGAGCCCAACCTTCTCCGCTTTCGGAAGTCTTTGAAGACCTTACTCTTCAAAGACGCATTCCCGCTTCTATAGGCGATTGTTAGACCTGAGACCCATACTTCCTCTTTCCATCTTTGTTCTGTACTTGGTCAGTAGCGCTTTGAGACCTGTTGGTGAGTTGGCGCGATATAAAACCCAGTTACAATTACAATTACAATTACAAGCTACTGTCACCCCAATGTAGGGTCCCTGAGGGTTGTGCTGTGTTGGGCTGTCTCTTGCTGTGTTGTTTGCTGTGCCGTCCAGCTTGTGTCACATGAATGAGTTGGGATCCCACTCACCTGACGATGCATGCTTGCCCACCAAGGGATGCCCAGTTCATGAATTACTTTTGTATGCCACTGTGTACACATCTGTGTCATTGGAGTTCTGCCCACTGTCATGTGTTGTGTACTTACCTGGGGACACTGAGACACACACACATGTTGTGTATGATATGCAGTGTAGGGCTGCCTGTCTGTGTTTGTGCATCTGCTCCACTGCATTGGTATTGCTTTTGAGGTCCATTGGCTGTATGTTGTTTGGAGGTTTTTCACTAGTGTTCCTGCGTCTCCTGGCTCATCAGTCTGCACATTCATCATGTTTGGGGTGTTCCATTGCTGCGATGTTATGGGACTTGGTCACCTGACATCTACAGTCTCCACAGGATTCCTTAGTTTGTGTGTCTGTTTGTATAGATTTGTGTGTCTGCATCATGGTGCTCACTTGTCGCATTGTCTAATTGTACACTGGAGTAATTATCAGGGATCATGGCCATTGCTTGTCTGCACATGGCAGAGGGTGTTCTTGTGATACACAGCAATCTTTGCCTCACCAAATCTGTGTTTGTATGTGACACAACCATTACATTGCCACAACATTGCTTGTGGTGTTGGGACCAGGAATCATGCATGCTGGTTTGGAGATGCTGCTATTTTCATGTCCACACTCACCCTATGGTCACTGTAGTGATGGGGGGTTTAGGACACATTACCACATTGGTCCCAAGATGCTGGATTTTTTAACCCCACTATCTGCTTTTGGGCACTGTAGTGATGGGGGGTTTAGACCCCATTACCACATTGGTCCTGAGATGCTGGATTTTTGAACCCCAGTAACACCTTTTGGGCACTGTAGTGAGGGGGATTTGAGACCCCATTGCCACATTGGTCCTGAGATGATAGATTTTCAAACCCCACTAACACAACCATTACATTGCCACAACATTGCTTGTGGTGTTGGGACCAGGAATCATGCATGCTGGTTTGGAGATGCTGCTATTTTAATGTCCACACTCACCTTATGGGCACTGTAGTGATTTGGGGTTTAGACCCCATTACCACATTGGTCCTGAGATGCAGGATTTTTGAACCCCATAACACCTTTTGGTCACTGTAGTGATGAGGGGTTTAGACCCCATTACCACATTGGTCCAGAGATGCTTGATTTTTGAACCACACTATCACCTTTTGGGCACACATGTGTTGGGAGTCACAATGTATGTTCACTGTCAGGATCTGTGTTGTGAGCATTTTACACACAGACATTAAATCTTGCAAAGATGGTAGGGGGGGTTTGCTTACTCATCCTATGTGTGTGAATCCTGGTAGTGCTAGGCATCCAGCCCCCTATGAGTGGGGATGGTAATAGTGATGGGCATACAGCCTCCTATGGGTGGGGGTACTGGTGGTGATGGGCATTGTGCCCCCTATGAGTGGGGGTACTGGGAGTGATAGGCATCCACCCCCCTATTGGGTGGACAATGCTGGGATTGATAGACATCCACCCCTGATAGACATCCACCCCCCCTATGGGGTGGACTATGCTAGGAGTGAAATGCATCCACCCCCGAAGGGGTGGACAATGCTGGGATAGGCATCCAGCCCTCTATGGGTGGACTATGCTGGGAGTGATAGGCATCCACCCCCCTATGGGGTGGATTCTGCTGGGAGTGATAGGCATCCACCCCTCTATGGGGTGGACAATGCTGGGAGTGATAGACATGTGCCCCCCTATGGTGGGGTTTCCTTTCGTGTCATTTTGGTGTGTGGTAGGTGTCTGACTTACCTTCTGTGTCGTGCCCGTCGGTAACGATAGGCATACAGTATAGGGAAGACATGTGTGATTGGATAAATGGCTGCTCCGTCTCGTCCCCGTTGATCGTGTTCTGGCGCGAATCTGAGCCTCAATACGCCTCGTCCGAATGCTGTGACGTGCTGGAAGCGGCGCCCTGTACGACACGTAGTAAAGACGCATCGTACTTGCGTGTCCGGAAACTGGTTGGGAAAAGCCTCGGTCCGACTTGATTTCCCTGTTTCCTGAGCCTGTTCGGTCGTGAAAGAGAGCACGAATCAGAGCGGACGATTCGGTTGGACATTTGGCAGTAATATGCATCGGATATCCACAAGACAATCCCTATGCAACTACACAATGGTACACTACTATTACACAGTATCACACAGATATGATTGAATTCCAAAGTTTGTCACATTTATTAAAAAAGGTTTACATATATCACGATTAAAATCGATCCTCCGTTGTTTCACAACATTTTAAAAAACACATCATTTGAACATTTATGAAAAAAATACAAATCAAAATACAAATAACAACCTGTTATGAGCCCGCATAACAGAAAACATAAACAGACAGTGAACTTTGTCATTAGTAACACATCCTATATGACCATCAATTTGAATCCGTAGTTCGGGATATGTACAACCCACTTATATCTCCAATTCTCTACGGCGGTCCCTTGGATTATGTGTGTAACTTGCGTCGACGCGTTTCGATGGTTTTTACATTATAGAGCCATCTTTATCAAGACGATTCATAGGCTTTTATTCATACCGGCTCGATTCGAACCTATAAAGACATAAATACTTTTAGTGAACTTAATAAAAGTTCTACTAGCAAAGACATACGATGCTACATCAGTATTCATAGGTGTTTTACTAGTTATCTTATATTGCTAAATACCTTTTCCTGCATCCCATCGTCCCTGCAGTTACATATTGTTGCCAAAGGTGCTTCCCTCAGTATTCGTTCCCTCATTGACGGTTCTCTGATGTATCTATCCAATCTAATTAAACAAAACCGCTAGACACCCTGCATAATCCCAACATGCTAGGTAAATGCCATATTTATATGAGTACTCTTTTTAGCGAAAGGGTGATTTGCCCATTTGTAAATGTAGGCTTGGTTACAAGCAGTCATGGATTCATCTAGTTTTAATATACGAATAGAGCTGTACAATAATTAATGTTAGATAGTAGTGGTTTATATACTTTGTTAATATACCTGAGGGCTTTTTTTGTTTATATTTGATTGTTTTTTTAACACTTGCTTTCAGACTTTGTACAAACTCATTGAGTTTTAAAAGTGTAAAACTTTCTCGGAAGGGAAAAAACAAACCCTGGGCCCCACCCAACCATAGACCCGGGATTCATGCAAACCTGTTGTCATTGGCCGCCCTTCAGATGAGATCCTATAAGCAGCAGACCACATGAAGACTGCACTCACGCAGAGAGGCCGGCGACATCAAACGAGCATATCATCTCTATGAATATAAGAAAGGAGTCGTTTATGGCCATAATGTGAACCAGCAGGGTAAACATTGCACTGCACCAGTTAGTACACTCTAGCAAGGCATCCACGAAAACACTGCACGTGATGCTCTTCTGCGAGCTGTTAAGCACAATTACATTTGCAGAAAGCCGAGTAAGGCAAACAAAAGAGCAATTTCTTCACTGCTTCCTTTGTCATGAACCCGCGTGCTTTGGCTGCACACGCAGGAGGTAATGCTTCTACCATAATGCCCATCTCTTTCTTTCAAAGTTGGTTCAATTTGTATATTTTAAATTATGCACAATGATCGGGTTGTTGTTCGATGTCCAACCATGGAGTCCATTTCTCCCGCTGAGCTGTGCACATCAGAAGCAGTTGCTTCATTGTTCACCACCCTGCTATTACTTGAATTAGCTACTCTCAAAAAGTGCCTTTGCTAAAATTGTGTCCTTTTGTGATATGATACCCGGCGTGATCATTAGAACGTGTTCTTGGTATTATAAACTCAAGTACAAGTTTAATGGTGTTAGTTGTGATTTCAGTAAATATTAATCTGTTCTCCATATTGTGTTGTTCTTACACTTAAAAGGTCAAAGTTGTCGCTCAGAGGGACAATAACCTCTCATGTTAGTGAAAATATAAGCTACACTTCATGAAAGAAGGAGATATATTGTAAGTGCCACAGGCTATAATGCGCTTGCAGTATTGTTCGAGGGGGTATTCACCATGTTTGGATTGAGTATTCTGCCACCAAACTTCACATAAGGCCCATAGTCATTGGATCAAAGTAGGACAGTGGTTTCTGAACCTACGCCTACTCCGGGTGTCTGCGGTTATTAACAGATTATTAAAGGTTTCAGAAAAAAGAAACACTGAAAATTGAAAAATGCAACAATCTGTAAATGTAAAGGGATTTGTCAATGGGGCTAAAAATGAAATTGGCATCCTCACATTGATTTTGGAAGCAGTGCAAGTGCATCAAACACAATATAATATAGACAATGTTCAGCCTCAGTTGAATTTAGAAATCTCCAACTTTCCAAATATTACTTCGGTTTTGTGTTACATTTGTTTGTGAAATAAATTCTTACCAAATATAAATTTTACTTAAATTTTGGGTTATATTTGTTTGTGAAATAAATTCTTTACATATTTATTTGATTAATGCTTGTTTCCATAATTGTGTGTATTGTTTTGAGAATCATTGAAATGTTTTATTATAGGGTTAAATGTTTCACTATTAGCCCTTGCAGACCCAAAGGCTACACTCAGTATGTATAAATAACAAGTATAAACCCAATATGCCCATCAGGATCTGGGTACGTATACTTAGCACAAACAATGGTCCCCTGGGACTCTGTTTTTATGATGTACATGCTGGCCACGGAGTACTGTGTAGGCGGAGGTGTTCGTTTCTGCCATTCACGAACGAACTGCCAATGGGAGCGCGTCAACTTCCATTTAAAGAGCAGTGTTGTTTGACTTCCCCGGTATATTATGGCCATTGAAAAAGGCAGTTCCTGCCGAAACGCGTCTGGCTAAAGGAAAGAAATAAAGCTGCTACTTACCCGTGAGTGTTCTGTTCCTTTGGGATTTGGTGGTAATATTAATACATAATTTGATCACTATCATGACGGAGGCACCCGTTCAACGGTGTTAGGCAGTTGTGTGACTGAATAGACCGGCACTGAGGAATGGAGTGTCTTCAGGCTTGTATCACCGCGCCATTCATTAAGTACTTGTGAGAGCACAATTGCCAGCGATCAGCTCTCAAAGTGCAGCGTGTAATAACTCTACCCATCCCACCTGGTGAGAGGTGGGCCATTCTTCTCAGGATCTTGTTGACTAGCACAGCGTTCTGACCCAAGATGTCCCGCCCACATCCCTTGCCACCAAGAACCTCAACAGATGCGGCCGGGGCCGTAAATTCACGAGGAGAAGCACATTCAACTTTACTACGGGCCCAAGTGAGAAACTCCTTAGCGCCTTCACCATAACTCTTCCAAAAGGGAGGCGTAGCGAGGCCTCTCCGCTGCTTTGGCCTTGAGCGTACCTCCCCCCGTGCTGAGCATTGTTAACAGTAGTCCGAGAAGCCCCAGAGGGTCCCGGACACACTGCAACTTCGGAAAACAGAGGCGCAGAGGGTGGTTGGGAGAGCATGGACGGTGTCGCTCACTCCCTGACCCCCTCCAAAGAAGCTCCCATTTTGCAGCCGGTGCCCTGGTCCAAGGAGGACCTCAGGAGTGCACGGGCCGAGACGAGCCGCTCAGGGTGACTGGCAATATACTGCCCGCTCACAGGCTGCTGCCTTCGGTTGCTCCCTGCGCAGGGGACCCAGTGAGGTCTCCTGGCTATGTGTGTGTCCTCTGGTGGTGCTCGTTATGGGGGCACCAGTTTGTCTTCACTAGTACGTGAGCGAAACCTCGATGGAGGTTGCCTGTGTGGCCTGCAGTACCATATAACGAGGATTAGGTGCACAGAATTTCCTGTCCCCTAGTTTTGCTGGTGAATGTAATTGTTGTTATGAGTTCCCTAACTACCATATTATACTTAATATGAGTGCAGATGCGCTGCACCCTAGGTTTGGATGGGAAATCTTTTGTGATCCATGCCTGTATTGCCAACTGTGATGTGATAGTAATTTCTGCATAGTGCTTATAATTTACATGTTCTGGTCATAATCTGCTACATTTCGTGCCCAGATGTTATGATGTATGTTGTTGTACATTGCCAGGATTTGCATAATATGTACAGCAGTTATGATCCATGTGTTCTTATGTTGTATTTTCATGCCCTATCATCATAATGTATGTCTTGTACATTCTTGTCCTATCAGGATAATGTATACTAATTTAGGATTTGCATAGGGTGCACGGGGGTATGATTCATGCCGTTTTGGTCTATGTTTATATACACAATATACTATTTCTTTTTTATATAACCCTGTGTTGAGTCTCTTTTTTGGTGCATTTATTGTACGTTGTGCAAACGATTTACACATTGCCCCCGGGGGATAAGCCTGACTACTCTGTGCCACGCTACCGGCAGTGAGCACAGGTTATCTTTGGTGTGTAACTTACTTGCCCTGACTAGATTTGTGGGTTCTGCCTGGCTTAGGTGTATACCCTATCCAACCATAAACCCCATTTCTAACACCCCTCCTGTTATCTCCAGTAAGTCCCACACAGCAGGATTGCTAAGAGGTCTTCAGAGGCCACACCCCCTTTCTGCACCACTCTGCAAACACGGCTGGTGGTGTAGTACTGTTTGGTGGATGAAGTCCACTTTACTCCTGAGGGACCTTGGGGGCCAAGAACCCCTCCTGGTACCTCCTGTAAGTCCTACACAGTGGGATTCCGGAGAGCCGGTCGGAGGCCCAGCCCCCTTACTCTACCACTCTGTAAACGTGACTACTAGTTAAAAAAAACATAGAAATTCACAGAAAAAAACAAAGGTTACAGGGACGTTATAGTTAGGAAATATCATTAAAAAACCCTTAGAAATTCACTGAAAAAAACAAAGTTTACAGAGACGTTGTAGTTAAGGGTCAGATTTCACTCATACAAAACCAGAGAAATTTGGCAGTTATAGTTACCTGAGCTAACTATAACTTAGCCCCCCATGCACTGCTTATGACCTCACATAGTACATGCCTCATAACATGGTCAGAGACATCACTGATGATATCTCATATGACATCACTGATGACATCACTGATGAAATCATCCACATAACCACTCACACACCTACTCACACCCCCAAACTACCTCTTGTATGCTCACTCACACACTCGTACAACCACTGACATACCCACTCACAGATCTATGCCAGTACTCACTCACACCCACTCACTTCTCCATAGAGCTACTCACACACCCATTCACTCACCCATACAGCCACTCATACAACCAGTTACTCACATATACAGCCAGTCACATCACCACACACTCATCTATACAGCTACTCACATACCCACTTATTTACTTACAAAGTCACACACCTACTCACTCACCCAATCAGACTCTTAACACAGCCACTCACTCACCTATGCAAGCGCTCATACTCTCACGCAGCCACTTAACTACCCATTCACACATCCATACAAGCATTCACACATCCCTATATTCACCCATTCAGCCATTCACACAGGAACTCACTGTCCAATACAGTCACTCACACACTGTCTCTTAATGAAACACCTACTCAAACAACCACTCACTCACCCATAGAGCCCCTTACACACCCACTCACTCACCCATACAGTCACTACACACTCACTTACCCACTGACAGAGCCACTTATGCCATCATTCACCAACCCATACAGCCACTGACCCACCCACTCACTCACCAATACAGCCACTGACACACCATGTCACTCACCCACAGCTATTCACACAACCACTTATACACCAATACACAAAAGGATACATACAGTCATACAACCACTCACATGATTTATATTAAACTTAGTATCACTCATTTGTAGTACACCTAGTATACTACTTTAACATATGTAGTACCTTAGTATATATGTTTAACAAACATAAACTCGTACAAAATACTTACACTCACTGGATGGTGTCATTAGTGATGTAATCAGTAATGTCATTTGAGATGTCATCAGTGATGTCACTGACAATGTCATGAGTGATGTACTATGTGAGGTCATAAGCAGGGCATGTGGGGGCGTAAGTTATAGATAGCTCAGATAACTATAACTGCTGAATTTCTTTGGTTTGTACAAGTGAAATCTGACACTAACTAGTACATCCCTGTAACCTTTGTTTTTTTCTGTGAATTTCTAAGGTTATTTTAATTCCATGTGATAACTATAACGTCCCTGTAACCCTTGTTTTTTTCAGTGAATATATAGGTATATAAATATAGGCTTTAGTCCTTTTGGACTTATCGGTGGCCTTTGATACGGTAGATCATGACATCCTATTTGATTGTATCAAGGCCGCGGCCCTATAGGTATTAGCATTAGATTGAGTGAAATCCTTTTTCTCAGATCACTCTCAATAGGTCCGTCTTGCTCCTTTTTGCTCATCTAAGGTTAGGCTTGATTGTGGAGTACTACAGGGCTCTTCTTTATCCCCCATCTATTTGACATCGACATCCACCTGCAAGCTTGCACTTTACAGAGGCGAGGGGTGAAAATATACAGATATGCCTATGACATGCAGTTGCTCTTCAACACTGATGACGCAACGGAATCCACAGAGTTTACTACGCTATGCATCCAAAATTGGATTAACCACCACCAGTTGAAGCTGAACTCTGAAAAAACTGAAATTGTGATGATCAAAAACAAACTGCATAGCTGGAGCCCCTCCCTCTGGCCTTTAGAGATGGAGGCACCTCCTGTTCAGATAAAAGCGGTCAAGAGCCTCGGGATTCCAGTTGACGAAGATCTTTCTATGAAGCTTCAGATAGGAGCGGTAACTTCGTTTTGATTTTTACAGCTCAGGAAAATAAAATACATTTGGAAATACTTTACTCTAGAAGCTATCATTCAGATTATCATCACTCTTGTTATGTCCCAGATTGATTATGCTAACTCCCTCTAGCTGGAACTTTCAAAGGGATTGAGTCAGAGGCTGCAATTGGTTTAAAACCAGGCAGCCAGCCTGGTATGGCACCAACCGAGATACTGTCACACCAAACCCCTGATGACAAAACTGTACTGGGTTCCAGTCACTCAAAGGACCCTGTTTAAAACCTGGTGTATCATTTTGAAATATCAACACGGAATAAGCCCTACCTTTGTGACCTCCAAGGTGTGGAAATATACTCCTAAACATAATCTAAATTCAACAGAAAGGGATTGGGTGGTACTAGGTTTGCTTTGATTGCCCCAAATGTATGGGACTCTCTTCCCCCACATATTAGAGCTGCAACTTCTTACGTGAGCTTCAGTACCTTATTGAAACCCTGGCTTTTTAAACATGCTTATGACTATGTTTTTGTGCCTGCCTTACCTCTATGCACTAGCACCATGAAATCTTTTTGGTATACGTGCGCTTTATAAATATTTTGTAACATAACATATCATATATATAGATAGATATAGTTCTTTAAAACTGCTTACCGCAAATGTCTGGTTTTCTAGCAGAGTTTTTAAGTATAGGTTTAACATAGTGCCATCTATACTGTGTTAGAAAGGTGACAAAGTCCTTTGCTATGTTTTCAGCAAAGTCTTTAAGCATAGGATTAGTCAGTGCCATCCAAACCAAGCCGAAAAATTACAAAAGCCATTTACCACTCCAGACATGAAATTACAGCTTTGGATTGGTAAAATAGCATGTAGGCCAGCCTGTAATGAATAAAAGCAGTCCCTGACACACGTGTTTCACTCTTATTAGAGCTTGTCAGAGAGACATAAGGTTGCGCAGGCCCGAGGGCGCACCCAGTATATCCCAAAGCAATACACTTTCAGACTTAGAGTGCCACTTACATATATAAAACATTTAGTAGGTCGCATGTTTTAGGTGGAGAGAAGCTTCTTTATATGTACAACTCTCCAACACCACCGACAATGTAAAACTGCTAGAAAAGTGAGAAAGTGATAAAAAGCTTTTGTCATTTTTCACCTCAACATGGATGACACTAGCAAATCCTAAAGACTTTACTGCATTTGACTCTTGTGCCATTGCACAATCCAGACACACTTTTCCATGAATTTGCATAAAAGTGTCTTCCAATCTTTACACATGATTTAGCAGCAAAGCACATACATTGAGAGATGGTTATCAGCCACTCACAACCCAGATGTCAAAGTTGCCAGCAATCTAGATTAATACATGTTGGTCCTGGCCCTTTCTGCATGGTCGCAACAGACATTTGCCTTCTTCTGCCTTCCTAATTTTTGTTGGCTTTTATGACTCTGTGCAATTTTTTGCTTGCGTTCTCTCCTTCAAACAAGGTCAAATTGGCCTACACCTACCTACACCTACAACACTGACCTACACTTGAACCGCACATTTAATTTACTGCCCCTAGTAGATGGTACTCCATGGACTTAAGGCCTATAATTTAAATGCTACTGGTGGACTGCAGCACTAACTGTGCCACCCACTAAAGCATTGGCCGCTGGCATTAAGGAGCGCAGTGGCGTTGCCCTCCTATTCACAGAGGAGAAGGCACACTCCAAGAAGTTCAAATATACACACGGCAGGTTGTTCACAGTAAATCAGCCGAGGCTGTGTTTGTTTAGAGCCAGAGAGGTGTGATAGAGTGGGTACTTCTGCACACTTGCTGGTCAATGTTTCACTCAACCTCAAGGTTCAAGCCCGTGCAATGATGTCAGGACCAGTGGATGTTGCCTATTTTAGCAGCTCGACATAAGTCTGCCATGGGGCTCTGTTGCTGTGGCCCAGGGCGGAGTCAGCACAGCTTCATGCAAGTGAATGGCAGGGGGCAGAGCTGGTTTACAGTATGAATGTGAGAGTGGTTGGTGCTGACGAGGGAGGAATCTGGCAGCTAGTTCCAGCACTGAAAGACTGGCCTCAAGGAGTTGATATTATATGATGAAATGTCACTGAACAGCTAAGAAAGAGGTGACTAAGTGAGATATCACTGAGTCCTCACATAATAAGACATGAACTACCACCAGTATAGAATGACTTTTAGGAAGCGATACTTATAACTAATAAATACCCACATTTGTTATAGGTTTTAGATTAATTCACACTTATGTTAGCCTATGTCTAGAGACTTACTGGATGTGATTGGCTAGGTCTATAAGATCTGATCTAGCCCTTTTTTCTATGGACCCATAAGAATGGGCAGTTTGCTAAGATTCAATCAGCCTGACTCTGAAGATGCTAGATGCTGATAGAGGTCGATTATGTTATAATTATTATTTTACTTTCAACATATTAAATCTCTCATAGTGTAATTACACAAGAGAGTGAAAGATTTGATTCCATTAGATTGGGGCATATGGAGCAAACCTTACAAATGACCTAATTTGCTTTGTTTTTTTGTTTATCAGAGCGGGGCCTCATTGACTGGAGCTGGTGCCCGGTGAGGTGAGGCCTAACCCCTGTATTATACGGGTGAGCATTATTGATTGGCAATAATACACAATAGTATTATCTGCACATAACTACTTATGACTTGGATACCAAAAAAGTTTTTATAATTTTTCTAATTCGTCATGATAGGTGTCACTGTTTGTGTTTTTCAGATGCACTATATATCACGTTGATACAGAGGAACTATCGCAAACTCTTGCTGTATGTATAAAAAACTTTTTGCAATCTAAGTTGGATTAACTGCAGTAGCAAATACATAATTGTAAAAGAAAGGTCCTGAAGAAAGCCGAGGACAGTCTGTCCAGCCGGCTGAAACATGTCGACCATTTGGTAGCAGTCGCGTTTGACACTGCTACATCATTGCTATTGTTTTTAATAAGGATTGCACGTGATACTTTACATTTGATGGAATCTGCATTTCTCATGCGAATCCTTTTTTAAATATATCACATTTTTTGCACTGCACTTACCCACATTTATCTGTGATTCGAGAACAGAGCAGATAAGGTTCTTATTGCTTTCTTTTCCCCCTTTTTTGCTCTTTCTGCGAATGATCCAGAAGAGGTCACAATTCGCCCAGTATCCCTCTATGATCAAGAGGACAACTGGAGGTTGGTTGGATAACCCAAATGATGATAATGATCACATTGAGGATTGATGGGTATCCTGAGATAACGAAGGATCATTCTTCTTTTCACTAATTCTTCTTTAAACACTTTTCAGTTGACACCTTGACTAAGATATTTTTCTTTCTCCTTTACTTGAGACACTCTCTATGAGCATACTAGACCCCTGATTACTTGTGTTTTTTGTGATCTCAAGGAGTTGAGAACATGTTTAGCCTGCAGCAATATGCAAAAGAAAAGCTGCTCTTCTCACCAGTGTTGGTAAGTGAGTACTCCTCTCTTCTGCTTGGAATGCTTGGCATCCTAAACTTTGAGTTGCCCTTGATGGACCATAGGGTTTAAATGCAGAACTTCTACAACAGCAGAAACTGCAGAACTTCTACAACAGCAGAAACTTCTCTTCACTGTGCGATTTAAAAACTTTCAGCAGTGCCCAGATGTTTGTTGAGTGGAACTTTACATTTTTTTACAAAGATTGATGTATAAAATACAACTACTGGTGTCACAGGCTATACATGTTGATTTCTGTTGGACTTGGACCTGAATTCGTTTTTGTTGGCCTTAGGATTCTATGGAATTTGCCACTGTTAACCAGTGCTAAAGTGCTTGCGCTCTCTGCTCTAAACGTGGTCATATTGACTTATACGCAATTGGCAAATTTTATTTACTTGCAAATCCCTAGTAAAGTGGCAGTACCTGTGCCCAGGGCCTATAAATTAAATGCTACTAATGGGCAATCAGTGTGCCACCCACTTAAGCTGCACTTTAAGGATGTCTCTTGCTTGCCATTGCAGCCTCTGTGTGCAGCTTTACACTGCGATTTCAACCTGGCAAAATACATTTTTGGCAGGTCCAAACTTCCTTTTTAATACCTGTAAGTCACCCCCTAGGGTAGGTTCTGGACAACCCAGAGGGCATGGTGCAATGTATTTAAAAAGGAGGACAAGTGCTTTTAAGTTTTACATGTCCTGGTAGTGAACAACTCTTACATTCTTTTTTCACTATTGCAAGGCCTACCTCTCCCAGAGGATAACATTGGAGTTACCTTATTACAACATGTTAGAAGTGTAGTTTCCAAATGGGAACAGGTAAGCAGTTCATGTTTTGTGTCTCTGGAATTGTAATGAAAAATCCTAACTGGTGAAGATGGATTTTAAATTACAATTCTGAAAATGCCACTTTTAGACCGTTTGGCATTTTCTTACCTTAGCCATTTGGTGCATGCAGTCTGTCTCTGGATCACATGACTGGTGTAGTTGACAGTTGGGCTTTGTGTATTCCTCCTAGACAGCCACACACAATGGAGAGCTTAGGTGTGACTGTATGGGCCATCACTGTTAGAATGGGAGGTAGGAGCTGGGTCCAGCCCCAAATCCACTTCAATGGGCTGTGTCCTACCTCCACACAAATGGCTGCATAACCCCTGTAGTTAGTCTAGAGCCAGGACCTGTGGATACTCCTCTGTCAAGAAGGACTGCTGTGCTGCTGAAATGACTGCCACTCTGCTGGACTGCTGCTCTGAAGGCACTGCTGTCCTGCTGTGCTGACCTCTTCATTGGGTCAGAAGGACTGGACCTGCATTTCTGGAACCCGAACCCAGAGTGACTCCAAGGGATAGTTGGCTGGCCTCCTGTTGTGAAGCCACTGGACATAATAGGGTTTCCAACAACCTAAACCTGCACCTGGACTCTGCCTTCTGTGAGTCTACCCTGCCAAGTGGTGCCACCCCAGTCCTGGACTCTTGGAAGTGGGCTTAAGGGGCTCTGCCAGCATTTGAGGATCCAGCAGAACCAACTCATCTCCTCTTCTGTGCAGCACAACACCGAGCGGAACCGACGCGTTTTCACTGCTTTGTAGATTGGACCCGTCTCAAAGAACCACATTCCCTCTGCAGCCAGCAACCTCTTTTGAACTGCCCCTGTGCGCAGGTCCTTGCATCCCTCATCAAAGGCACGGAACCAAAGCATAGTCCTAGTTGCCCGCCACATCCTCAACACTGGACTTCACATTTCAAGCCCCATTGATAGAATCCTCGACAACGCAAGCCCTTGCATTGCAGCCTCATCGCATCTTGGAACTGATGTATCGCTTCTGATGCACATCGCATCGTATCTTTGTATCTTCGATATGGATTCTCGCAAAGCTCTGCAAACAAGGATTTAAGGTACTTTACTCAGCTGCCGTACCTGGATCCATTGTAGCTGGCCCGTGCTCCATGGTGGTGAGCCTAAACTTGTGACTTTGTCCCGGTCCAGCGTGAACAGATATCCACAGTTGGTGCTTTGAGTTTTTTGGCACTTTTTTCTCGAACATCTTTAAAACTGCGTATCTTCGGTTCTACTGATTGGATTTTTGTCGATTTGGTATGATTTTATTGATTAAACAAAGTTCTTTTTTTCTATTTTTCTAACTTGATGTGGGAGCCTGACTGCTCTGTACCAAGCTACCAGAGGGTTGAGCATAAGTTAATTTAGGGTTGACTTGTGCCACACCATGACAAGGATTGTGTTGCTGCTTTACCAGGGTGCACACCCCAGTCGATCAACAACCAAATTTCTTCCAATATCCATTTCCTGAAACATAGATTTCAATTTCTGCTCTGTTAATTTTCATGTTGCCCAAAGCTGACTTTGTTTACATCTTAGTTTAAAGTTAGAAATGATACAATGCTTTGGGCAGCCCCATTTGATTTACTAAACTATTTTCTAATAGAGACACAATTTAATGGACAGCTAGCAAAAAGTAAAACCTTTATTTATTTCAGACATTCTTCCTCACTCATTCAGTGCCCCCCTAGTTTTAGAACCCACTGGTTGCCACTGCACTTAAGTAGCTTTTTAAAACATGTCTCACGCTTGCCTCTGTAGCCTGTAGTGCAGTTTTAAACAGCTATTTTGACCTGGCGAAGTAAACCTTTTGCCAGGCCTAAATCTCTGTTTTTAATGCTTATAAGTCACCCTCAAGGTAGCCCCAAAGGATCATAGGGCAGGGTGCATGGTATTGAAAAAGTTGGTATGTGTGTTTAAGTTTTGCATGTCCTGACAGTGGAAAATTCCTAAAGGCGTTTTTCACTGTAGTAAGGCATATCTCTCCAATTGACAAACACTGGGTTACCTTATTACAATTAATAAGTGCTCTTAAAAAGTGCTAACTCCTATTTAAGACAATATAGAAACACCCTGTCTCCATTTAAATACATTTTTATTTAAGATCCTCTTTAATGGTAAAGTCAGATTTTAACTTATCATTTTCAAAATGTACATTTTAGAAAGTTGGTATTTTTCTGCCCAAACTAAATGTGCCTTTCTGTCAGTGTCCTGGGTCATATTACATGACTGTGAATGTCTCTCCTGTTGTGACAGCTTCCAAACATTGAGACAAAAGAGGCCTAGTTGTGATGGGAGAAAGTCTTCCTTACAGAATAGCTGTGGAGGAGTTGAGCCCTGCCTTGATTACACCTCAAAGTGCCCTGCCTGTAGGGAAACACAAATGAACGTGACACCAGGTATGTCTTTGCCTTTGACACCCTAGACAGTTTGTAGCCAAAACCAGGAGAAGGGGAAGATTTGACCTGAACCATTTTCGCGGGTAGGCCAGGGAATTCATCCACACAAAGCTTAGCTACAGGTATAAAAGTGGCAACATCAGAACACGCCTGATCCTATGGTAGATTCCGAAAAAGGACTGTCCTGCTGTCTGAGGATGGGGGACTGCTCGCTGACTGAATAAGGAAGATCCAAACAGACCTGCTTGCCTTGAATCCAGGTTAGCCAGACTCCAAGGGTCAGTTGGCTGACTTCCTGTTTGTGATACAGGAACACAACAAGATTCCAGAGGCCTCCATGCAACTGCCCAGTAGACCAGCACCATCTGGACCTGCCTAGCCCTGCTGCTTGCCTCTTCCTGAGTGAGTGCTGATTCCCAAGGAGTGCCCCACAAGTGTCTGACCCTTGTCTGTCATCAGTGTGAACTCCTCTTGAAGAGAAGGTGAAGATACAGACGTTTTGGGCTTATCACAACCCCAAAGTGACCTCTTCATGCCAAAACTAGCCACCCGCAACAACCGCAAACAAGAAGCTTCAGCAGGTTCTGGCTTTTGTGCTGATAACCGACAATGATCGGCAACACAAAGCTCCAGCAACGACTGGCTCTTTGCGGTACAGCAATGACCTGCACAATGCTCAAGCAGCTCCTTGGGCCATCAGCCTCCTCCTCATAGCATCTGCCAATGAAAAAGGCACTCTTCACATGGACTTCAGAAGGTAACTCTTCAGTGGGACTAACCTGGTCACTATATTCCACCTGCGCTCCATCGTGGTCAGCCTGCGCTTGTGACTTTCCCTCATGCTAATGCGCCCAGATAGCTGTGAGTGGTGCTTTGTACTTTGTGGCTCTATTTTCACCTAAAACTTAAAAAATCCATGTTTCTGGTTCTATTGATTGGGTATTTGTCTTTTTGTTGTCATTTAATTATTAATTTTTGCTCTATGTTTCTACATTGTGGTTGTGCTTTCAGTATATCACTGTTTGAGTGCTGCATAAATGCATTGCACATTGTCTCTAACTTAAGTCTGACTGCTTTTATGCCTAGCTATCAAGGGTAAGTACAGGTTTAATTACTGACTTTTGTGTTTCACTCTAAAAGGGATTGTGTTTGTTATTTCAGTGGGGCTTACGCCCCTCTCAACGAATAATGTCTTAGAACAAAAATGAAAAATCTACAGTGTAAATGTGGAAAGGATATATTCCTTACTCTTATATCACAAACTGAAAGGGATGTCACTTATAAATGTCAGCAACATTGTGAATCTGTGCCGTTTTACAAGGCTATCAAGAAGGTTAAAGGTCAACGGAAAGGATGGAGTTAACATTTTTAGAATTTGGAGAAGCTCTATCGAAGATTCTTGACATAGGCATGGTGACAGCCTTGATGCTACTTGACTTCAGTTTATCTCCATCAAACTCTCTGCCATATAATACACCTAAAAATATGGCAATAACACAAGGAAATGTTTAATTACACACTGAGATAAATATATTGCTTCCTAGCAAACACATCTCTGTAAAGAAATGAGCTTCACATATGGTACAAACCAGAGTCAGCTTTTCCTACTCTGCTATATTTACGCACCTACAGACAGATATAATTTAGCTAAAAAAAATATACATAGAAATTCAAACTGAATGGGCCTGATTCACAGAACTAACTTAAGACAAAATCCTAAACTTACTACCATTTTGGTATTCACAGAAGGCACTTACTCATTTTGATATTCACAGAAGGCACTTACTCATTTCGGTATTCACAGAAGTTAGGAGTCCTAACTTTAGGACTCCTAAATGCCTTCTGTGAATACCGAAAGTCTTAAAATTAGGATTTTTCTCAATTTAGTAGTCCTAAATCTAAACTTAGGACTACTAAATTGAGAAAAATCCTAATTTTAAGACTTTCGGTATTCACAGAAGGCATTTAGGAGTCCTAAAGTTAGGAGTCCTAACTATACTACTACTAAACTGAGAAAAATCATAATTGTAAGGCTTTCGGTATTCACAGAAGGCATTTAGGAGTCCTAAAGTTAGGAGTCCTAAATTTAGGACTACTAAATTGAGAAAAATCCTAATTTTAAGACTTTCGGTATTCACAGAAGGCATTTAGGAGTCCTAAAGTTAGGAGTCCTAACTATACTACTACTAAACTGAGAAAAATCCTAACTTTAAGACTTTCGGTATTCACAGAAGGCATTTAGGAGTCCTAAAGTTAGGACTCCTAACTTCTGTGAATACCGAAATGAGCAAGTGCCTTCTGTGAATACCAAAATGAGTAAGTGCCTTCTGTGAATACCAAAATGGTAGTAAGTTTAGGATTTTGTCTTAAGTTAGTTCTGTGAATCGGGCCCCATGTCATTAACACACAGTTCGAGAACACTGAGTAGACACTATATGGGTAAGATGAGGGTGCAACACAGGGTAAGGGTCCTAACTTCATGTTTGAGAAAATATCTCTGATTCAATGTAATAATGCACATAAAAGTGGACAGCTGTTTCTAAGTAATTGTCATGAAATAGACGTCAATGTGTGCAGGGCATGATTGACTATGATCCACTACTGCATAGAATAATACAGATATCTAAAAAAAAGAGGGTGTCTGCATGTTATTTCGTTGAAATAAACATATCATAAGGTATGACAGGCATTTATGGATGGGTACCAGGAGGCTTCCTCTAATTTCTTCATAACATCACAAGCAGAGGGGCTCCCATAGCAGCATTATCCCCATCCCCTTCCCTTCAGCTGCCCCCCCCCCCCCTTGTGACCAGCATAGAAATATAAATACCCTGTAAGTACTTGGCCTAGTCTGTGATTTCTGTATGGTTTGGTTGTTCCTGACCTTTGGCCTCTCTGGTCTAGGTGGCCCTGGCCTGAAACTGCTTCTTTGCACAGTAATCTGGCTCTTGAATGTGCTTCTCGCCCTAAATGGAATTCTGTACTGGGAGATGTTTGGAAATCTATCAGCCCTGCACCCATTCCCCTCATGGGTCTCCATCCCACTAGGCCAACATGTAATAAATGAAGAAGCAAGCCTGCACACATGCTGCATGACTAAGGCTGCCTCAACTGTGACTGCTATATCATCTAAGAGGCCCCCGGGGTGAGATTGTTTTTTGAAAGATCAGTGGCTCTTAGATCTAATCTGTTATAAATGCAAATTATGTAATACTGACAACAGTTTTAAATATCCACTGGGCAAGGTTGGGTGCATTTTCCCAAGAGCAAATATAATCCACTCTTGGGTTTTAAGTGAAAATATAGATAACTTATCTGAGTTTCCTTTATTTATTTATTTATAAGTGTAATATAGCGCTAGCAAGACCCGAAGGTATCAAAGCGCGTTACATATAATGCGAGCTCGTTTGGGTGAAGTACACACATATACATATACATCCACAGTAAGACAAATATTCTGTTCTTAGTGTTAGGTGCAGTTAGCAAGACTCAGAATTTTAAATGGATGTGTGGGAGTGATGACAGTTTTCAGAACGATGCTCATAGCACAGATGTATAGGTAACCCGAGCTGCCGGTCATAAAATGTGCTGGGCTTCAAAGCGTGTCCGCTATGAGAACATAAACATTTACATGATGGGCCACACGTGTTCCATGTCTGCATGCTCTGCAATTATAATGTGAAACAGCAAGTTGAATTAGATACAAATGCAATAGAGATAGGAAAGTATCAATTTGACATTTTAAAGTTTTTAGGCTATGAGAGATCAAAGTGCCAGATCTACAGAAAATGACTAATGTTCATGAGTATTCAGAAAGACTGCACCTCTTGATTCACTAATTAAATGCATTACCTGAGAGGAAATGCTCAATAAAAAGAACTATAAATGTGCATTTAGAAAACCATTAGGTCGGGCTGATTTTATGTCTGGGATTTGAATGCACAGCTGCCAAACATTCTCATTCCCAACAATATGCATGGAGCGGGCTATGCATCTGTCCCTTTTAATTATTGGCTCGCTCCCACTAGTATCTTTCGCCATGGGCTAGAGATTTAATCAATCACATCTTGGATCAGCCCAGATGATTGTTGATCTCTCACCTAATACTACTGGCTGTTTGGTTGTATCCTTCCCCTTCCACTCCAGTACTTGCAAACACCTGTATGGGGACTACATTCAGCTAGAAGCGTCTGCCTGGTCATGCTGGCTCACTCAAATATGCTTTCTAATGTGCAAGCACTACTTTCTTTAGCATATTAAACTGAGACCTATAGGCTTTGCTAATACTTTTTTAATAAGTCGCAGTGCTTCTAAACTTACTGGCATGTGTGTGTGCGTTTGCGTGTTTTGTTTCTCATGAGTAACTCCTATGCAAGGTACCACTGGTTGCATAATGTTTTACTGATACCAGATACAGGGATTAATGTTCCATACTTTCCCCTAACTCACAAAATATACCTAAAGGTTTCCTTTGGATTATTCCAGGTTCTACTCACTGCACTGTCTTGGAGTAGCACACTTTCTAGTCAGGGTTTGTTCCACTTCCTACCAGCATGTATGTGAGGTGTGAGATCAACATCACCTATGTGAGGGGTTACATTCACTTCTGTCCTGTGTTTGTTCAAATATTGTACAGCACATTCTAATGAGGGAGGAGCAATAGCCATGAATATGGTTGCTAAAAAGGCATGACCTATGGCCTTAACTGCACCATGTTGATTGTTGCGAAAATATTTCCTCCTCTGCCTAGCTATTTCATCCCAGCACCTGAAGGTCTATGTCGATAGTCTGTAGGCTTTTGTTTTTTCTTTCCAGATATGAGTTTGCTGAAATCTCTGTGCGAACAGATATGCTCATGTTATCTCGGATATTGTGGTTGGCACAAGAGCTACCACTAAATTACTACTTAAATCTACCTCCAAGATACTTACATGCTGCTCTTACTGAATGGTTATCTAAAAACAAACTTCGAAAAAGTTTTTATTAAATGTCCTTTTGCTCCCAGCTATGGGGGACAGAGTCAACCATGAAGATCCCCATTCAGCTATCTTTCAACAACTCTTTTATTCCTCCGCCACTTTTTTGCAGTCTTGCTACAAACAGCGTGTTCTGTCTGTCACAGACAGTATTGTCTGTTTCAGTTTATTGGACCATATTCAATGGTTTTTCTCCTTATTCTTGTATTTGCCCCTACTTTGGAGGATTTAGGTATCATGATGCTTTTTTAGGTCTCGCTGAGACAGCGAAAGCTGTCTCTTTGAGACATTTTGTAAGTGGGTTTTCAAAAGTGCTACCCACATGGTTTTGCTGGCCTAGAGCTTGAGTGCATGATGGCGTGCACGTGCACAGCTGCTCCTTGCATTCCCCCCTCCCTTCTCACCCAGCCCTTTGATGCTCTGCTTGCATCTCCCTTCTCCTCCTCTTTTTCTCACTTGTATTCAGGCTCCTCACATTCCCCCCTCCCTTCTCGCACAGCCCTTCTTGTTCACGCTGTAGCCTGTGCCTGTAACTGGAGACTTTCATGTAAGCCCCCTCTCTGTCAGTCAGCTGGCTCCAGTCTGCCTCGCCAGCCTACTTTTGCCATCGCGAGTGCGTTTGTCTCATGCCTATCTGGCTTTCTCGCGTTCAGCTTTCAGTAATCCCCTCCCCTTCCCACTTCCTCCTTAGTCTCATGCCTCACTATACTGTAGCAGGCCGTACCCGCCAGCTTTGTTTACTTTTGCTGAACCATGCTCATCCCCTCCCCTACCCCCTCCCTCCTCCTACTTCCTCGTTAGTCTCATGCCTCACTATACAGTAGCAGGCCGCGGCCGCAGCCGCCGGCTTTGTTTACTTTTGCTGAACCGTGCTCAATCGCGGCACCTGCGCTTTACTTTAACCATGTTAAAAGTAAATTGTGGGTGCCGCGATTGTGGCAAAAGTAAAGAAATACTTTTGTGCAATCGCGGCACCCGCGCTTTACTTTAACATGGTTAAAAGTAAAGCACCGGTGCCGCGATTGCTGCAATAGTAAAGAAATAGAAAAAAACATCTATTTCTTTACTTTTGCTACAATCGCAGCACCCGCGCCTTAGTTTAACTATGTTAAAAGTAAAGCGCGTGTGCCGCAATTGTAGCAGAAGTAAAGAAATAGATTTTTTTCCTATTTCATTACTTTTGTGCAATCGCGGCACCGGCGCTTTACATTTAACCATGTTTAAGCTAAAGCGCCGGGGCCGCGACATTTCATCCACCATTTTCTTTAACTTTTCTTTTTTCTTCTATCTCAAACGAAGCCTCCTCACCAGCCACACTGCGCTCCTGCACGGAACCTGCCAATGCTTGTTCCATCTGTGCTTAGTTGCTTCGGGGTTTGGGGCCTGAGGTGTTACCGGTGTAACTTAATGCATACTGGTAGCCCCCTACTGTGCTCTGCCACAGGGCGGGTGAGGTCGTGAAACCCACCGAGCCTTGCGGGTCGCGAATACTGCACCAGTTTCTGGAGACCGGATCAGCCCACTGCACTGCATAACCAAAGCTCCAGGGCTGGCGTGCACTTTAGCCATTTTCTCTCAAATAAACATTTTACAGGTGCGTGGCTACTGCGGTCTAGGGACATAGGATGTTATTGTATTTCTTATTAAAGAATATCGTGCTACTGTCAACCAGATTGTAAAGCATCCTATTGGTTTAATTCACGTACAAAATTAACACAATCTGTGCGCTAATGTTTCATGTGTAGGAAATGATCCGCAACAGGGCCAGATCATGTATTCAAGATTTTCAGGAGACCATCACGAGTTAGCTGTAAACACATTAGGTCGGTATCTATGCAGTGTGTCTCCTACATGAACAACCACATTTCCTTAAAACACTAACATTGTGTGTCAGGATGTTAACTACAAAAATATCATAGGTGCAATATGAAGTGCCAGAGATGGTGAAGGAGCGAAATACAGGTTTACTATTCTTGTCTCCAAACCCATGGACCTTGTAGATATGTGTTGGTATGGTACCTATAATTGAAGTTACGTGTCACAAGGATACTCTGGTCATGATGTTTGTGTAGCATATATTTAGGAGGTGTTTTCCCCACAGTACACCATACAAAGTTAGGCACTATACCCAAATTCCCTCCAAGTTGCGACTATAGCACTGGAAACTGTACTTCATCCTATTCTAGGCACTGTAATTTAAATGACAAACATTAGCCATTTTATAGTGTTACAACCACAGAGGGGTGGAAGGTTGAGGGTGATGTCAAGAACCTAACATTTGGCAGAGGCGAGCGCCCAGCTCACTGAGCTATCCTTTGGCCTAGCAGTCTGACATACCACATCTATTATTTTAATACCCATTCCCAGTTACACCGGCATGTTCCTTAAACATTAAACATCTGTGTACATTCTCATGCACAGGAAAGAATAGTAATATGAAAATCTAGAAACGTAACCATTTAAAATCGTGTAAACAAAACTATAAATGTATTATTTAAAAAGTGCACAGCAGTAGAGCGCTGCTCCGCCGAAGAGTGCGGCAAATCTTTACTATACAAGAGGAAGTCACAACCAATTAAAATCTGGGCGCAGAGCTCGTGGCACATGATCTGGTATTTCTGCTGGATCAAAATTGGAGCGGGAGGCCGACCTTTTCTTTTCCTCCACAGGCCAGATCATCTTTATCAAAAACAGATCACGGCATCTCCATTAAAAGCGGCGCCAACAGCTGCCACTGAATTATACAGCACCCTAAACGGCGCAAATCGCAGCCACTGGCTCGATAGAGTGCTCTGTGTAGAGCCAAGAGTAACTACTACCTTAAAACAGTTCCCAGCGCCAGGAGCAGCCAGTGCATTGAATCAGTCTCCTGTATAATGCAAGGACAAACCACTGTGTTGAAATAGCACACAATTTGGTGCCAGTAGCAGCCCCAGGCTCAACACAGTAGCCCCCCCAATATAGCGCAGAGAGCAACCTTACTTTACAACCGCATCAAATACATGGGTATGTGCAACCTTTGTATCAAAAACAAGCATTGGGGGGGAGGAGCCTAGCGTGTAACCAAGATGGCCACGTAGGCTCAAGGCTGCCGAGAGCCTCCGCAACCTCCCACGTCTATCCTGAATTAATCCTGGTTTTGTCGACGGGCTTTTGTTGATGAGCTTGAGCTGAGGTGCCATTCGTTCTCCAAATTCAAATCGGGCTTGGGGAACCGGAATGGTTGCGATCTGAAGTTTACGGCCTGCTCCTGCCTTGATCCCGAACTCGAGTTGGTGAGGTGCCCGGGTACGAAGTGAACAACAGCGGCATGCAGGGCCTGGCCTGTCACGTACCCCGCACTTTCACTTTCGTTTTCGAACCTGTTTGCTGACATCGGCTGAGGGACCTTGATGTTCCAGAGGAGCGTGGATGGTGGCGTGTTTGGCCTGGATCTCGGACTATACGCAGGCTACAGTCCGTGACGGCTGTGGTCCCTTGAATTAGCTGTCTGGTCCCTACTCCTGTGCTGGCAGGTGCCGATCTCAGTGGTCACCGGACGATGGCGGCGAGGCTGGACGGAGATAAGCAGAAACCCAAGAATACCCGGCGGGGAGTTTACACCCAGGCTATCAACATGGACCGCTATGCGCAGACAAAGGGATCCCCTGGTGGGTCGCATAAATCGCCGGAAAAGTCCAAGGATGTCTCGGGCCTATCTGCTGACTTGACTTTGATAGACGTCATGGGCGCCATTGAGGAGATGAAGGCTGCAGTGGGTCAGCAGTTTGATACCCTGGCTCGTAAATTGGATGCGGTCCTGATCGATGTAAATCTGGTCAGGGCGGATCTGTCTAAAACGAATGAGCGGGTCCATGCTTTGAACCACACAGCGTCGAGCCTAACTGTGGATGTGGCCGCCCTGCAAACGGAGGTTCGTAGGTTACGGCTGGCCAGTGACCTAACTGACCGTCGACTTGAGGATTCCGAAAGCATGGCCAGGCGGAACAATGTTCGTATAATTGGGGTACCGGAACGATCGGAGAACCCTGCTGCTGACCTTTTTGTGGAGGATCTGGTGGTCAACCATCTCGCACCCAAGGGGCTGAGCAAATTCTTTGCGGTGGAGCGGGCTCACAGAATTCCGGGTGGTGCGCCGAAAGTGGGTGCTCCCCCGCGGCCTATAATTGCCCGACTTTTTAACTTTCGGGACAGAGATGCTATCCTTCAGGCGTCGAGGGTGAATGGGCCGCTGAAATTTGACAACTCTAACGTCAGCTTCTATCCAGACTTTACGCAAGCGGTCCAAAAACAACGACTGGGATTCTTGGGCGTCAAACGGCGCTTGAGGGACATGGAGCTGAAGTATGCGATGCTATTTCCGGCCAGGTTGCGGGTTGAGTTCGAGGATCGCTCGCACTTCTTTGATCGGCCGGAGGCGGTTGGAGACTGGTTAGATACCCTGCCTCGGAGTCGAGATCGGGATGGTCAGACGGCGGAGAGTGGCGAGGGTTCGGCGGAACAGGACTAGAACTTTGGTTCCCGGTGATGGAATAGGCTGGTGACGTTTTGTACCTTAGCTCTATGGGACTCAAGTTTGGTGCAATATGCCCTTCAAATGCTCGGAGGTTGTGGAGAGCATATTGGGGCCCTTTCCTCCTTCAGGGGTTCTTTTTGTGGTTCAGTATATGTTAGGGCGACAGGCACACTGCAAGTTGGGGGGGCTGTTTGGGCTCAAGCAGGGGTGCAGGGAGGGGGGAGTTGTGGTTTGGATTTTGTGGGGGAGGGGGGGGTGTTTGGGACTGTTTGTTTGTTTCACAAGGCAATGTGAGGTTAGCTGCTGATTTGTCCTGGTTGTGTTCTCCGGGATGTGGGCATCGTGCACGGGAGCGGGGTGGGGGGTAAGGGTTTGAGAATACTTTCGTGGAATGTGAACGGACTGGGGGATAGGATCAAACGCGGGGTGGTGTTGCAGTTTTTGAAACGGATCTCGCCCGACATTGTTTTCCTGCAGGAGACACATCTGATTGGGAACTCCTTCCATGCCCTGAATAGGCGGGGCTATCGCCTTGCTGTTCACTCTGGTTTCACTTCTGGCTCTAGGGGAGTGGGTATCTTGGTCAGGGCCTCTCTCCCGTTGGAGGTGGACGAGGTGCTCCACGATGATAGAGGGCGATATGCAGCATTGGTGGGGAGATGGGAGGGTAGAACTGTTTCGCTCGTTGCTGTCTATGTGCCACCGGGATTGCAGACGGCTACATTTGCTGACTTGGGGCGTTTGGTCCTGGGACTCCC
Organism: Triturus cristatus; assembly: GCF_964204655.1. Classification (NCBI taxonomy): domain Eukaryota; kingdom Metazoa; phylum Chordata; class Amphibia; order Caudata; family Salamandridae; genus Triturus; species Triturus cristatus. The sequence continues at coordinate 313,034,692 of NC_140591.1, forward strand.
TGGGGGGGTTCTGGTGTTAGGGGGTGATTTTAACGCTGTTGTATCCGGTATAGAGGACCGTCACCCCCCCAGGGATCTCCCTAGAGCCCAGGCCTGGCTGGGTGGCTTTCTAGATACTTTAGGACTTATAGATTGCTGGAGACTGATGCACCCGGGGCAGGCACAATACACCTTCTACTCGGGGGCCCACGGGAGTCTCTCGAGACTTGATTATATACTTATGCCAGCGTTCCAGGCTGGAATGATCGGGGAGGTGCATCATTTGGCCCGAGGTATTTCTGACCATTCCCCTCTATTGTTGCAGATGGAGGTTGTTCCTGGGGCAGAGGGAAGAGTAGCGCCAATTAACCCCTGGTATTTACGTAACCCTAATATTCGCGCGGAACTGGTTAAGTCCATTGATCACTACTTCGACGATAATGTAGGGTCAGTGTCGTCTGCTGTCTCCCTATGGGAAGGTTATAAAACGGTGATCCGGGGGCATGCCTTGTCTTTTATTTCCCATGCTAGGAGGTGTGGGAGGGAAGAGGTGGTTCGCCTAGAAACTGACATCGCTGAGATGGAGGGGGATTTGGAGCGGGGTGTTACGGATGAGAAATTGCACGTTCTCAGTCTTAAACAGTCAGATTATAGAGCGCTGGTCACGGATGCTGCTAAAAGGATGAGTAGAGAGCAACAAGGACGACTGTATGATGTGGGAGATAAGGCCGGAAAGTTGATTGCTTGGTTGGACAAGAAGGAGAGAGCGAGTAGAGTGGTGCCGGTTGTGGAGAGAGTGGATGGCGTGTGTGTGACTGACCCGGTAGAAATTGTTAACTGCTTCGCGGATTACTTCCGTGGGGTATACTCTCCGGTCTCTGGGCGTTCGGAGGAGGACTCTCATCTGTTGCTTAGAGATATTGCATTGCCGTCCCTCTCGGAGGCTGATAGCATATTGATGGAGGCGAAGTTGTCGCCGGATGAGATTGCTTTGGCCATTCGCTCGATCGCTTCTGGTAAGGCCATGGGTCCCAATGGTCTCCCCATTGAACTATATAAGTTGCGTCCAGATAAGATAGCACCGTATCTCCGTGACATGTTCCTCGCTGCACGGGCGGCGGGCTCCCTCCCCCTTGACCAACGTCTTGCCACCATAGTTGTGATACATAAAGAGGGGAAGCCGCGAGACCGCTGTGCTTCCTACAGGCCTATCTCGTTGTTGAACGCGGAACCCAAAATTCTGGCTAAGGTATTGGCCAATCGTCTGGTTCGGGTCGTGGGCGACTTGATTCATCAGGACCAGTCCGGTTTTATACCTCATCGTAATACCGCTCTGAACCTGAGGCGGTTGCATGGCGTGCTTGCTAGAGCGGAGTTTATACGTGAGCCGGCCATCTTGGCGTCTTTGGACGCTACCATGGCGTTCGATACTTTAGAGTGGCCGTATATTTGGGCTGCATTAGCGAAATTCGGGTTTGGCCCTGAATTCATTGGGTGGGTAAAATTACTATAAGCTGACCCATTGGCGCAGGTTGTGGTGAATGGTAGGGTGTCGGCTCCCCTCGCGCTGGGGAGAGGTACGCCACAAGGCTGTCCGTTGTCGCCCCTCCTCTTTGCACTTTCTTTAGAACCTCTCGCTGCCTGGTTGCGTTGGGAGCCGTCGTTGCGGGGCATTAGATGGACGTTGGAGTTTGAGGACCGTGTCTCCCTTTATGCGGATGACATCCTTTTGTATCTCACCTCTCCTCGAAAGTCGCTACTTGTATTGGTGGACGTATTGAATTCCTTCGGTCGTAATTCTGGCCTGGTTATCAACTGGGCCAAGTCATGTGTTTACGTCCTCTCGGGCGAGGCCCCCCTCCTGCCGCGGGGATGCCCTATTCAGATTGCTACATTGGGGTTCAAATATTTGGGAATCTTCATATCACTGGACCCCGCGGTCCGCTATGAGCGAAACCTTCTCCCTCCACTCCAGCGATTGAAGGCCGACGTCGCGAGGTGGCGACGGCTTCCGCTCTCGCCGCTCGGACGGGCGGCATTGTTTAAAATGATGTCGCTGCCTCGCTTCTTGTACGCTTTACAAAATACGCTAGATGTCGTGCCGGCCCGTTACTTCCGTGAGGTGGAGGGTCTTCAGCGCCAACTGTTTTGGGACGGGCGACCGAGGATCGCTCTCGCCAAGTTGACACTCCCTTGGTATGATGGGGGTGTTGCCCTCCCCGATATTAAAAGATACTATTGGGCGTCTCAGTTGGTGGCGGTGTTGTAAATTGAAACCACGATGTGATTAAGCATTTACTAAAGACATGAATTCTCCTTCCTCAGAACATGTCTCTTTCGTTATGTTGACTAAAGTCTGGACTCCATTTTGTATTGTCATGTCTCCACGTGCTCAACACGAGAAGAGTCCTATCTTCGTGTTAGTTGCTCTTGTAATCTGCCTAGTAACAGTCTATAAATAGTTCCTCTGTCCGCCTGGCGCATGCCCAGGCTTGACCACATCTGTTATCAGTTAGTCCTTGCTTGACCATGTTTTTGCGGGCTCAAGGAGTATGTCAGCTCCGCCCACATATTGATCTTGTATCGAAAATGTCCATAAAAGGTAACATTCCTTGCCTCATGTTGTATCCACCCACTTATGAGCCCCTCTGTTGTGTATAAAAGGGGACCGTGTACGCAAGTTCTTTGTGCTACTCTATGCAATACTGAAGGGTGTTGTATGGATTGTAGGACCACCCTTAAGGGTTAATAAACTTTGTCTTTGTACTTTGCAGTTTCCGTGCCAACTTCCTTATAGATTCCATTGCAGGAGAGCGAACCCTTGTGTCCTGCGGGCCTAGCTGGGGCCTGTATTCATCAATTGGCGCCCGTCACGTGGGGCTCATCGGCGACTCGGATGCTCGAAGGATTGGTCGCGACGAAGGTGAGGAATTTGGCCGGGGATGTGATCACTGCCAGAGGCACTTTAGTCCTGGCATCCCGAGGTTCTTCTTCCTTCCCTTCCGACCTGACCGTCTGGGTGGCGCCGGTCCTCGACTGAGACCTCTTCTGTCGGTTCTGCCGTGACAGCCGTTTGGGCGAATTTTGGAGCTTGGCAGTTGGAATCTGGACTCTTGATTGGTAAGAACCGGTGTACGGTACTTGCTCCGAGTTTTTGAAGCCTGGTTTGGCTATTTGAGTTTGATTTGTGATGACCGGTCATATCTTGTATTGATTATTGTGAGAATATATGCGTTGCAACACATATAGGCAGGCAATGTGGAGATATTTCTCCGGAACTGTGTAACTTTGAACGGCACAACGTTTAAGTGCCATTTTTGATAATACTGCATATTCTGCATTATTTTTGAGCATGCCTGCTTTTAGCGCACTCCGTAAGTGGTGCTGCTGCTTTGGAAACCGGTTAAACCTCGAGGAATCTGCTCCAGCTCCCCCAGAGGGGACTCCTAATAGGGATATGTATGTGAAGCATGGTCTTTCTTCCATAATGTACAGCACAGTATGGAGGAAATATACCAGAAAGGATCCTGAGTTACGGTGGCCGTTGTATGGGTCGTTTGATATGCGTAAGATTGAGTATGTAGAACAGTGTATGTGTAAACGGCGTGCTCGTCAAGACATGTTTGAATGTGTGCGATTATGGGTGAAGGAAGTGCGTGAGCGAGAGAAACGTGAGAAAGCGCTGTTTGATAAAGAGCAACGAAAGAATGATCATGTGAGAGCGCAGGAAGCAAAGCGTCGGGAGGAAAGAGAACAGACGGAGAGGCAAGAGAAAGAGCGTAGGTTGCAAGTCTCGGGTCAATATGCTGTTCGTCAGTCACTCTATCCTGTCCTTAATAATCATGACGATGATTTTTATTTATTAGACCGTTCTCCGCCTCCTTATGTCGGCGCGTCTGCCCCGAGGCCACAAGATTCTGGATCGGGTTCGGGTAAGGTAGACACGCGGTCCATGTTATCGGCTGAGCGAATGGGTGAGCTTCGGCAAGTTTCCTATCGTGCACTTAAGGGCAAGTTATCCCTTGCTGAGTTGTTGGATTCTTGGGAGTTGTGGCAGGATAGAGAAAGGTTGTATTTTCTGGGCCACTTTTCTGAGGAAGTGATTGCTGCTTTCCGGAAATATTCCAGCGTCTTTGAACCTGACGATGTGGTATCAGATGCTAAAGCATTGCGTAATGGTGTTTTCTCTCCCTCTAAGGCGCCTGATGCGGTTCGGCGGCTGTTTGCGTTACGGGACGCGGTGAGGGACCTTAAAGAGAAAGCACGCCAACAAGCTGAGGAGGAGAAGCAGTCGGATTCGCGTACCGGAGATGGCCATTCATCCACCTCTCAGTCAGATAAGAGCGACCTAGTGCATGCTAAACCAATGCGAGAGGCGGCGCCTTTGTATGTTCCTCCTAAAGGAGCGGGGACTAGCTCGGATATTACCTCCGCCGATGCTAAGGGATATTTTGTGTATAATTGGGTTTATACTCCCTGGCACAGGGCTGACGTCATGGCGTTAAAGAATGCGTTGCCTGATCCCCGCAAGAATCCAGCGGCCTTTTACGAAGAAGTCGAGGGGGCCTTGAATTCTTGTACTATGACCTTAGCAGATATAGATTTGTTCTTTGGGCTTATTTTACCACCAGATATGTGGCGATCTGTGCGGAAGGTGGACGATGTTGCCGCTTTTAAGGCTCGGTGGTCTGAGCTTGAGGATGAGGATAGGGAGAGGAAGCCCGCGCAGAAACCACCTCAGCTTATCTTAGATCTCCCTGCTGCTATTCTGACTAAGTTGAAGACAATCATTCCCCCTAAAAAGATTGACTGGAATATGCTAGCCTCGTGTAAGCAGAAAGTTGATGAATCAGTTGCAGATTTCTTTACGCGCTTTGAGAAGACGTTTCATGATTTTAGTGGTCAGTCACTTACGGATGATACAGGTCGACACCTCTTTGCTGATAAATATGTGGCGAATTTATTACCGGCGATCGCAGCCCGCCTAAAAGCGAGTGAAAGTTCTTGGTCCACTGCGACCCCGACGGCCCTCCTGACTATAGCTCAGTACTATGAGCGCCAGGAGCAAGAAGCGAAGGGGCAGGAGGAGAAGAAATCGAAGGATTTAAAAACGAAGGTGATGTTAGTGCAAGTATATGGTCCGCCCCGACGGGGTGTCAATAGAGGTAGGGGAGGATTTTATGGTCCTCCCTTGGGCCGATCTGATTTGAATAGGAATCAATGTGCGTATTGTAAGCAATCGGGACACTGGGCCAGAGATTGCCCGGCGTTGCATGCTTCACGTCAGGGACACAATCAGGGTGGCCCGAGAGGTAGAGGGGTTTTCTCGAATTTTAGAGGGAATTCTAACGATCACGCTCGTTTTGACCCTGCCGGGCAGCAACGAGATAGGCCTAATGTTTTCGATCGACAGAACCAGTATCAAGTGTCGGGGATTGACCGTTCTGGGTACCATGATTCTCAGCATGCATAGGAATGCGTTGGATGGGGGTTAGAATCAGTTGAGGTGCCGGTTGATCAGAAGGGTCCTTACGTATCAGCTGAGGTTTTGGGTTCTACTGATCAGTTCCTAGTGGATACAGGAGCGACTCGTAGTGCGCTGTCTAAACAATTGGTTCCGAGGGCTCCCCCATCTGGCTTAATGGTTACATCGGTAGGGTTTGATGGTACACTCTCCCGAAGCCCTCTTTCGCGGCCCCTCACATTTCAGGTTGATTCTTTTTCTGCACCCTGTCCGTTTCTGCTTGCCCCGAACACGCCGGACAACATTATGGGCCTTTATATGTTAAAGTACTTCAGAGCTACGATCCGCTGCTCCCCTGCTGGAGTGCGGGTGATATTAAATGACAATTACCCCCGGTCTGAACGGATGTGTGTGGTTGCAGAAGATGCTGTGTTAGCTACCCTCCCTTGTGCTTTGTGGGCCACTTCGGATACTGATGTGGGACAGATGGTGATTCCGCCTGTTCACATTAGTGTCCAGGAGGGGGCGGTGTTACCACGCCTTCCACAGTATCGTATTTCGCAGGAGGGGGAAGAGGCTCTTATACAGATTGTGCAGGATTTGATTAAGGTGGGAGTAGTGGAAGAAGTTCCCTATAACGTCTGTAATAGCCCGATTCTACCCATTTTGAAAAAGGATACGGATGCTAAAGTCTATCGGTTTATAATTGACTTGAGAGAAGTGAACAAGATCGTGATACCTCAGTACCCAGTGGTTTCTGATATCACGACGTTGCTTACTTTGGTCCCGCCTACGGCGACCACGTTTTCAGTTATTGATTTGAAAAATGCCTTCTTTTCAATCCCTATTCATCCTGATAGTCGATACCTTTTTGGTTTTACTCTAAATAATAGGTCTTACCGATTTGTAGAATCCCTCAGGGCTACACGGAAAGCCCTAGCATTTATAGTCAAGCCTTGAAAAGACAATTGGACTCCTTTGTTCTGCCCGAGGGTGTCGCCCTCATTCAATATGTCGATGACATCTTGCTGGCGGCTGACACTCCGGAGTTGTGTGAAACGAGTACGTTGTCTTTGCTTTCCTTTTTGGCATCCCACAATCACAAAGTATCTCGGAAAAAGTTACAGTTCTGTAGACCAAAGGTGACTTATCTGGGTCACCTTTTGTCTAAGGAGGGGCGTGCACTCACACCAGATCGTGTCCAAGTAATTCTGGACACGCCGACGCCGTCCACGCAGAAGGACGTGCGTGCATTTTTGGGTCTTGTTTCGTTTTGTAGGCAATGGATACTAGGGTTTTCACACATAGCTAAGCCATTGTTAGCCCTTTTGACAAAAGACACACCTATTCCGCTTCCTTGGACGAATGAGTGTGACACTGCCTTCCAGAAATTGCGACAGGCCCTCTGTTCAGCACCAGTGTTAGGGACTCCTGATTATACCAAACCTTTTTCGCTGTATGTGCACGAGAAAGATGGATGTGCATTATCAGTTTTAGTGCAGATGCACGGCGACAAGCAGCGCCCTTGTGCATATTTTTCGGCTGTACTTGATCCTGTTGCCCGAGCATTGCCTGGTTGTTTTCGGTCGGTTGCGGCGACAGCTGTGTCAATACGCCAAAGCAAAGGGAATTGTGTTATCTCATAAGCTGTTGGTATTAGTCCCCCATGCTGTTGATGCCCTGCTTAATCAGACAAAGACGCAGCATTTGACCAGTGCCCGTTTAACGGGATATGAGCTGACGCTTTTGGCTCCTCATATTACGTTAAAGAGGTGCGTAACTTTAAATCCGGCCACATTGTTGCCATACCCCGAGACTCAGTCTGAAGCACGGAAAGCACATGATTGTATCCTTGTGACTGAGGAACAAACAAAGGGTCGTATTGATCTCCAGGATACGCCCTTTCCAGATGTAGATGGAGAACTGTGGGTGGACGGGTCATGCCTGAAGCTACCAGATGGTACGACTTCAGCAGCGTATGCAATTACCACATTGCAAACAATAGTGGAGACAGCACGCATACCACAGAAATCAGCTCAAGCAGCGGAACTGATAGCATTAACACGAGCGTGTGAACTCAGTACAGGATTGTGTGTGAATGTTTATACAGATAGCCGGTATGCCTTCGGAGTAGCGCACGATTTCGGCCTGCTCTGGAAGGAGAGAGGGTTTTTAACGTCACATGGAGTACAAATAATGCATGGGGACTTAGTTCATAATCTTTTAACTGCATTGACATATCCGAAGAAAATTGCCATCGTTAAATGTAGCGCCCATAGGAAAGTAGTCGACAAAGTTGGAGAAGGGAATGCGTTAGCAGACCGGGTGGCACGGGAGACTGCGATGCAGCCCGGTGCTACTGCCATGTATGTAGTGAAGTCGCAAGTAGAAAGATGGCATGATGCGAAGGAAGAAGTGCGAGAAATACAGAGGACCGCTTCTGATAAAGAACGGGAGCAATGGTCCAGTGAGGGAGAATTGGATGATGAGGGTTGCTGGAGAAATAAGCAGATGGATAGATGGAAATTACCCACGGCTTTTGTACAACCTATGGTTCGGATGGCACATGGGCTAGCACATGTGGGAGCTTCCGCAATTGCAAAATTGCTTACCCAAGTCTGGGAGCATCCAGAGATTGCTAGCACGGCAAAGAGGGTGGTGCAGACCTGTATGATCTGCCTGAGGTACAACCCAGGAAAGGGTACTCGAACTCCAGCAGGAGGATTTGTAACACCTACTGCACCCTTTGAGGTTTTGCAGATGGATTACATCCAGCTTGAGCGCTGTAACAATTTGAAGTATGTTCTAGTAGTGGTTTGTGCCTTTAGCAAATGGGTTGAGGCATACCCTACGAAAGACAATACTGCAATGACTACCGCCAAGATGCTGTTGAAGGAGTTCTTCCCTCGATATGGCGTTTGTAGGCTTCTGTGGAGTGATAACGGACCCCACTTTATAGCGGATGTTATAAAGTATGTTTTGAAGGGTCTGGGCATCACCCAGAAGTTCCACGCAGTGTTTCACCCTCAATCTGCAGGACTAGTCGAGAAGTATAATGGTACACTGAAGCTCAAGATTGCTAAAATCCAAGCTTCGACATCTTTGACTTGGCCAGATGCTTTACCGCTGGCGTTATTGTCAATCAGATCGGTACCGCACTCTCGAACCGGTCTTACACCGTACGAGATTGTCTTTGGACGCCCAATGAATATTTGGGGTCCACCAAAACCTAAGACTGTGTATAATGTACCTTGTGTAATGATGAATGATTATCTGGCGCAGTTAACGGATAACTTGGTTTCTCTTCATCAACAGGTCCGGGAGGCGCTCCCTGATCGGTCCATCGGTGAAGGACATAGTCTCCGGCCTGGCGACTATGTCATGATAAAAATCTTTGACAGGACGAACAGCTTGGAGCCGAGATGGGTGGGTCCTGAGCAGGTCCTACTTGCAACGAGGACGGCTGTGCGAGTTTCCAACAGAAAGAATTGGATCCATTCCCTGCACTGCCGCAAAGTACCGCCCGGATTGGTGGAGCCTGCTGTATTGACCGATCAACAAGAGATTCTGACCACAGAGAAAGGCCGTGCTGTGGAACCGAACGACGCTGAGGAGCTCTTTCCGGACCACGCGACTCCTGGAGGAAAGCGATATCATCTCAGGCCAAGGAAGTGAATCCTTCAGTATCGGGACATGTAGTCAGAACGGCCCTTGGGTTAGTGAAACGGAGAGCCAATGAGGCAAGGGGGGGGGATCAGCCCTGCATTAGTGTAGCGACACCCGTCTTGGCCCGTTGGTGAAGAAATCGACCGCTGCCTAAGGGGAAGAGTTCTGACAAACCTTTTAGTTTCAGGAAGATATTGATTCTTTATTTTGACATGGAGAAAAAGAAGATCCTTTGTGCAACAGGTTTTATGCTCACAGTAGCTATTGTTGGGATAACCACATGGTTTGTGGAGGATGTGACTCCTGCTCGAGAGTTACTTGTGTTGACCACTCCAGTGCCTGAGGAGCACTACTTCTATACCCTTCCGTATCAAGAATTGAAGCATCGTCAGTCTTATTTGAATAACACTTTCATCCAGATGTTGCATCATACCCACGTTGCCACGAATGCTACGAACTGTTGGATATGTGGTATGATGCCAGCTCATCAGAAGAAAGGAGGAACGCCATTCATACCTCTTCCTTTCTCTCATAATGGCTCTTGTAGAGCATGGTACACTTTGCTTTTTGCCACCCGGAAACCCACAGTGGGACGATTACTCTTCAGACTCAATAAAGAATGTCATCAGGATAAAGATGGATATCCGCAAGCGAATGGGACAATTTGGGAATGGGAAGAGTATCGACCAGACAATGAATCGATTCCTTATATTTTCACGAACACCAGAGACACTGTGGGAAAAGACAGATTTGTGATTCAAGTTGCACAAGCTCAAGCGGACCTGTGTGTCCAGAGTGTGGGTTATATTCCTGTTGGTGTTAGTGATTGCATTACCATATTAAACATCGACGGGTTGAATAACAGTACTTTCTTAGCATCCCATAATACATACTTCGTATGCGGAAATAAAGGTTATTACCGTTTGCCAGCCGGTTGGTCTGGAGTATGTTATGTAGTATTTCTATTGCCTCCTGTATTTTTGGCACCTGCATCCTATCATAAGGATTTGAAGTTGTTAAATAATGTGACTGTAAATAGGTATAAGCGTACTCTATCAATTGATGATGTGGATCAGACTGACACCAGTCTGCAGCAGTATATTGATTTTAATTTAGGATTGTTTTTCTTCGTTGGAGCTGCCCTAAATAGTAGGAAAGTTCGAAGATTAACAAGAGTGGTAGAGGCTGTGACAAACCAAACCGCTGCTGCTCTTGGGAATCTTACGGAAGAATTGCAGATTACTAGAATTGTTGCATTGCAGAATCGTATGGTGTTAGATGTTATGTTGGCTGACCGAGGTGGAGCTTGTAAAATTATCGGAAGTAGTTGCTGTGTGTTTATCCCTGACCACACACCGTCAGTCTATAATGCTATCAACAGGTTGCATAAAATTGCAGCTGAAATCCATACAGAAAACGGCACTTGGTCCTTTTCTGGATGGTTCTGGGCATTGATCACTGCTTGGGGTTGGAAGGTTTTAACTGGTCTCTGTATAATTGTAGCAGTTCTGTTTTCTTGTTGCATCTGTGTCCAATGTGGTCCCTTGCTCTGTTCCTTATGTGTATCATTCTGTATTCCCGATAAGAAAGCTATTGCCAATGTCACTTATCAGAAACGTTTAGCTAAAGAAGTAGAAGAAATGATGACAATTGACATATACGATGATTATCCTAACACACCGGATGTCTTCAGTAAATGCTGAAAGGGTCGTCTGTTGTAAATTGAAACCACGATGTGATTAAGCATTTACTAAAGACATGAATTCTCCTTCCTCAGAACATGTCTCTTTCGTTATGTTGACTAAAGTCTGGACTCCATTTTGTATTGTCATGTCTCCACGTGCTCAACACGAGAAGAGTCCTATCTTCGTGTTAGTTGCTCTTGTAATCTGCCTAGTAACAGTCTATAAATAGTTCCTCTGTCCGCCTGGCGCATGCCCAGGCTTAACCACATCTGTTATCAGTTAGTCCTTGCTTGACCATGTTTTCGCGGGCTCAAGGAGTATGTCAGCTCCGCCCACATATTGATCTTGTATCGAAAATGTCCATAAAAGGTAACATTCCTTGCCTCATGTTGTATCCACCCACTTATGAGCCCCTCTGTTGTGTATAAAAGGGGACCGTGTACGCAAGTTCTTTGTGCTACTCTATGCAATACTGAAGGGTGTTGTATGGATTGTAGGACCACCCTTCAGGGTTAATAAACTTTGTCTTTGTACTTTGCAGTTTCCGTGCCAACTTCCTTATAGATTCCATTGCAGGAGAGCGAACCCTTGTGTCCTGCGGGCCTAGCTGGGGCCTGTATTCATCAGCGGTGAACCACGGGATATACGGTCCTGCTTTGAATCCGGCCTTCGAGATGGATAAGTTATTACTTCCGGGCGGGGATTACAATAGGGTACTGTATTCGGCGACTCCGGATGCACGGTTGACAGGACCAACGCAAGTTGCGGTACGCGTGTGGCATGCGGCGAATGCTGCGATGGGGTGGAGGGATCGCTTGACTCGAGCGACGCCGTTGTATGCCTCCCAGCGCTTGGGTTGTCTGTGGAAAACGAAAGGCTTTGAGAAATGGGATATGATTGGTATACGTAAGGTGGGTGACCTCTGGGCGAAAGGGTCCTTCAAAACGTTTGAAATGCTCAAAACTGAATACAAATTAAATGATAGGGAGTACTTCCGATATGCACAGGTCTACCATGCGCTGTGTTCGGTTTTTCCGGATGTTGCTGCTATCCCAGAATATTCCCCGTTGGAAGATAGGGTGTTAGATGGCTATGTGCCCTACAGCACTATTTCTCTGATCTATAAAAAACTTATTAATGATCGTACGGACTTGCTGACCCATCTGCGGGAGGCATGGACGGCCGACGGATTGGAACTGGACGATGAGGATTGGGTATCAGCGGTGGCCTCCCCGAAAGAGGTGGCGATCCCGGCCCGCCTTAGATTTGTGCAGCTGAAGATACTCCATAGAGTGTATGTCACAGGGCCTGGGTTGATACGTATGGGTTATTCGAGGGATGGAATGTGTAAGCGTGGCTGTGGCTTGTTGGGTACCTTTCTTCATATCCTATGGGAATGTTCGGCGGTCGTACGATTTTGGAACGGGGTACATACTGTAATGGAGGAGGTCACGCATGTCGCTTTGTTACCAGAGGCCAGGAGGTGTTTGCTGAATGTCTGGGAACCAAATGACTATAATGCGGCGCAGACGCAGTGGGTGACTTTGGGGTACATGGTGGCTAAGCGCAATATCGCACAGTTGTGGGGTTCCCCGAGGCCGCCTACGATTTCGGTATGGAAGGAGAATATGGATTGGTGTATGTTCAGGGAAAAGACGGTGTATGTGGCGAGAGGCAAGCCTGGGAGGTGGACTAAGGTGTGGGGTCCATGGAATTCCTATCGTGGAAATATCTGCGCTCCGCCTCTGCCGCGAGAGGTCGACGTCGCTTTGTCCCCCTAGCCGCACATTCTACGTAATTGTGTATGCTTTGTCCTCTTCTCCGCCGCCCCCCACTACCACCTCCTGTCAAGAGTTATTCCAGATAACGTGGATCTTCCCCCGTCCTGGGGAGCGCACGCTGCTATTTCGGACTCTCATTGCCTTGTTTGTGTGTTATTGTTTTTTTTTTTAATAGAAAATATGAAACCGTCCTTTTTGATCGCCCTTGGACTGTGGCCGCGGCCTGTTATATGTGCTTACGAACTTTCGGGAGCATTTGCTTCTGGCTCATTTGAATGTATGGCGTTGCCTTGCTGGCTCCCGAGCTTTCTAGCGGCCGGCCCTTGTGGTTGTAGGCCCTTGTTTGTATCTTTTAATGTGCAATAAAGGTTTCTTATAAATAAAAAAAACAAGCATTGGCATAGCCAATAGGTCTCTCCTTTGGGACCTTATGAGTATTTCGCCATGCAGCACATAATCATGGGCGCGACAGCATATAATGTTATTTTACTTGCCGCTGGTGTACAGCCACACCCAGCCAAGGACAGGATTCCGTGCTATTTAAAGAAATATAATAAAGTCTCTTTAAAATTCTTTAGCAAAGATGCTTTGACACGAATGTGCACATTATAGCACTCAGAGAAGTACTTATTAAAGTGTTTGTTTTGTGCAACTGGAAGTGCTTTCATACGCGAAAATGAAGACAAGCATTGGCATAGCCAATAGGTCTCGCCTTTGGGACCTTATAAGTGTTTAGCCATGCAACACTTGATGTTGTTGCACCAAGGATATTGTGCTGCATAACTAAATAATTATAAGGTCCCAAATGCGAGACATATTGCCTATGGTCTGGTGAATCAGGTGCAGATCTGAATAAGGGGTGCTAGGTTTATCCCATTTGCTACATGCTTAGGCCAGGATAGCAAGAATGAGACCTGCAGGTGAACATGGTACTAAGCATAATACAGAATCGCCATTTGATCATTTTTCTATTGCAGTATTTGTCAGTTTCGTCAATTTATCTAGGGGTGTGCACAATTTCCTAATTTGTGCAATTACACAAGATTTCAGAAAAATTATGCCTTATCATGCAAAATGAAAACCTGGCATTTGCCACTATTTTATCGTGAAATGCATCATGGCATGCATAAAGCATTGGCATAGCCAATAGGTCTCGCTTTTGGGACCTTATAAGTATTTAGTTATGCAGCACAATATCCTTGGTGCAACTACATCATCTGTTGCATGGCTAAGCACTTATAAGGTCCCAAAGGCGAGACCTGCTTGTGATTGGTTGCATCTATCCTTCCAATAATGATGTCAAAGAACTCCTTTTTTTTTGTATGTTTCTGTAGCATTTCAAACTTAGCAATGAATGGGATCACATCGCCTGCTCCTATTTTAGGACGATCCCTACCGGACAGCGTAGCTGTGTGGTTTGCTAACAACATCTTGGGGATATTCGGAAAGCTTCCCTGGGAATGCATTTCACCAGTTGTTTACCATTGGCTTTGTGGTTTGTAACTCACTTTTGCTTGCTTGCTATTTGCTGGCTCTATTTGTTTTAGGCTGTCCAGCTCGAGTTTATTCCTTCCCTTGCCCAAACCCTATTTGATGTATTCATCCACCAGTGCTCGGTTTCTGTAAACAGGCCTTTAAATCTTGTTCTTATCTTGTCACATTTGCAATGTATTCAAACACAGAAGTCAAATGCCAGGCTCTCTCTTCCAGGGAGCTTGGGGTTTACTTTTTTGTCTCTGTGTTCAAAGTGAGAGGATTTATGTGACAATCATTCTGGCTCAGGGGAGTGCTTGAAGAAGGCTGTACTATGTTATTTTTTGTCACGCACATAACAAAATTGAAATGTCTTTAAATTAACTGTGCAGATATGTCAGAATTAGAAAAGCCTAAATGAAGCACATTTCTTTGTAATTCTGAAGTGTGATAGGAACAAATATTTTAAAATTATCAAAACAAATCAATACACTAGGTGATGACATTTCCACACATTATTATTAGTGTGCTGCATACTTTTACCAGGGAAACTGTATGTCTATGCAGATGCAATGGTGATTTTAATTGAAGATGTGTTGGCTTTAATGAGAGTGTGCTACCACACCATGCATCCACTCTGCGCCACTGCACTGTACTTTGCACTACTGCACTTTACACCATGCCACTGCACTCTGCGCCACTGTACTCTGCTCCACTCTGCACTACTCCATTCTACGCCACTGCACTCTATGCCACTTCATTCTACATCTCTGTACACTACTCTGCACCACTCTACTCAATACCAATGCACTCTAACCCATTCTGCTCTACACCATTGTGCTCTTTGCCACTCCACTCTATGTCACTAAACTTTGTGCCACTATACCCTATGCTAATACACTGTACACAAATGCACTCTACTCTGTACTACTCCACTCTATACCCCTGCACTCTATGCCAATTCACTGTAAGCACTCTAATAACCTCTGCATAACTGCACTCTACACCACTTTACATTACTCTGCCCCACTCTATTCTATGCCACTGCACTCTACCCTACACTACTCCAATCTACGCCATCTCACTCTACACAGCACCACTCCCCTCTTCTCCACTGCACTCTATACCAGTGCACTCTGTACCAATGCACTCTATGCCACTGTAGTCTACTCTGCAGCAATGCACTCTACAACACTCTACTCTGCAACACTGCACTCTATGCCACTAAACTCTATGCCACGCCACTCTACTCTGCACTACTGCCTTCTTTGCCAATGCATTCTATGCCACTGCTGTCTATGACACTCTACTGTGCATCACTCCACTCTACGCCACTTCACTCTGCAGCGCTCCACTCCATGCCCCTGCATTGTATGCCACAGCAATATACAGCACTATACTCTTCACCACTCTATGCTATTGCACTCAATGCCACTCTTCTCTGCATGACTGCACTCTACGCCAATGTACTCTACACCACTCTACAATGCACCACCTCACTCTACGCCACTGCACTCTATTAAGCAAACCTCCAATGCACGCCACCATTCTACAATGCTGCATTGTACACCGCTGCACTCTACGCCACTGCACTCTGTCACTTTACTCTGCAATACTCTATGCCAGTCTACTCTACGCCACTCCACTGTACGCTACGTGACTCCACTCTCTGCCACCCCAATCCAAGACACTCTATGCCACTCCACTCTATGATAGTCCACTCCACTCTTCGCCATTTCACTCTATGACACTCCATGTCACTCTCCACTACGCCACTAACTTTTAGCCAATTTCTTGTTGTGTGTTGTACTTTTAGCCATCTGAACAGCAGTCATTCTGGTGTAAAACATGGCTAAAACACATTGGCAAAGCCGATAGCTCTTGCGTAGGTGAGACCTATTGGCTTTGCCTCTGCTTGTCTCACTTCACCTCTCTCACCCCCTCTCTGCTCACCCCATGCCTCCCCAATATCCTTAGTATCACAGCCTAGATAGCCCTCTCTTCCCATCATTCTCTCCTCCCTCTTCCTCCCCTCTGGCTGTTGTGACACTGAGCACAGCTGATGCCTTTCTACTTCCTCTCCGCTACCGGTCCCTCCACCCCAACCTCTCGCTCCCTCCTGCCTCTCACCAGAGGTTGTCTCAGTTAGCTTTGCCAATGGTTGTAGATAGTGGTTGAAGTGGGTGGGATCTGAGGGGCACAACGTACCCATACTTTTTTAAATTTAAGAAAAACAGTTCACTTACTTTTAATGAAAAGGCAACTGTCCCAGGACAGTTAATTCCGACAGTTGAAATGCTTCAGCTGAAGTGTAAGGCAGGGAGTCTCCTGTGCTGTGAAGCAGAGCAAGGGACAGACATCTAAACAAGAAACAAGCCTTCATGCCAGGGCGCCTGCCCTGCTGAAAGAAATGTTCATGTGCGCAGTTGGTTAAGGGTGCTTTGAAGCCGTTAATGGCTTAATTGATGGAATCACCTGAAGCTTCCCGATATAAAAAGATGTATTCTTTTTGAGTGGTATCACAAGGGATACCAGCTGAGCTGTGAAGTGTATGCTTTTGCGAAACAGTTATGAAAAATGCAATACGTGATTTCTCCTTAGCGCTGCATTTGCTTGTTTGCTCTCCCCTGAGGCGGAAGCCGGGGGTTTTCTGCTCTTTTCTAGAATCGCTTTGCACAAGTTTTGTTTGCGTGTCATTTATTTAAATACAATTGTTTTAGATCGTGTATATATTTTAGCTGGCATATTTTATCTTACCTGCTACCTTGCTGCATGATTGGCATTCGCTCGAGGTTGCAAACGGACCTGCCCTGACTCTACGCTGCTGTTGTTGGGCGTGGGCTCATTCGTTCTTCCTCAGCCGCCATCTTGAGTAGGGGAAGGCTGACGGGCTAGTTGCTCCTCCCTCCTACCCTCCTCCTTCATGTATAAAAACAAGGAATCACCTCGTCCGCGCAGCGGGTGGGCACAGCGGGCGCGCCGGCGGCGCGCCGAAGGCAAGCCCGTCTGCACCCGTCCGCGGACGACCGGGGCTCGGGGCCAGGACCCCTGCCCCTGGTAAGGACATTACCAGGAACGTATACAGATCTATCCATTATACGACCAATGATCAGTTGGCCCTTCGCCCCACAGTTGCAGACGGCCGTCGCCACTCTATGTCTGCTGACTGTGATGCTTTCTCTCCTCACTGCGGTACTTGTCAGTTTTCCACAAATTGTTGGAGTAATGGCGAGTTGCTGCTAAGGAAGGTGAAACTCACTTTATTAAATTGCAGATCTATGAAAAAACATAAACAGGAGATACACGATCTGGTTTTAGATAGTGATCTCGATGTGCTTTTTTTAACCGAAACTTGGCTGGATGATGCCTCTACCCCCGAGACGTTGGAGGCGGTTCCTGTAAACTACTGCCTTCTCAGACTTGATAGAGGAAAAAAAAAGGGGGGGGGGCTGGCTATAATTTATAAAAACAATCTTAACTGCAGCTTGGAGAAGGCTATATTATCCAACTGTGAGGTTGTTTTTTTTACTATTGGCGTCAATCCTCAAACCATAATTAATGGTTTCCTTATGTACCGGCCTCCTGGTAAGTCCTGTCAATTTAGTAGTCAACTTGCAGGGCTTATAACCCAGCATGCTCTGCGTTACAAGAAATTTCTTATTTTGGGTGACCTTAACCTTCACTTCGAGGACCCTAATAGTAAGGAGGCACAGGGAGTAGTAGCAATACTTCAATCCCTTGCACTCAAAATCCAATCTTCTTCCCCGTCTCATCAATTGGGTCATCTCTTAGACCCTGTTTTTGCGAACTGGGAGGGGGTTACAGTTGCAAATCCGATTCAAATACCGTGGTCAGACCATTTCATTATTCCTATTGAGGTAGCTATAGCCCAATGTAAAAACTTAGTTACCAAGTCCAAGCCCCAAAAACGCAGAGACTGGAGAAAGTTTACGCCGGATGACTTTAAAACCGCTTTACTTAAGGATCCTCCCCCGCCTAGCAATACTCTGCTTAAGGCTTGGAATACCTATGAGACATGGATGTCCAGGGCTTTAGATTCGGTTGCACCATGGACATCCAAGCCACCTGCCAGAAAATCCAAAACTGCCCCCTGGTTTTCTAAAGATCTTATGGTAGCAAAGGCCAAATGTAAAAATTTAGAACGTGGCTGGAGGAAACACTATT
Organism: Triturus cristatus; assembly: GCF_964204655.1. Taxonomy (NCBI): domain Eukaryota; kingdom Metazoa; phylum Chordata; class Amphibia; order Caudata; family Salamandridae; genus Triturus; species Triturus cristatus. The sequence goes on from NC_140591.1 coordinate 313,052,925, forward strand.
CTTCTGAAGACTTGTTGAACTATAAAAGTGAATTAAAAACATACCATAAACTCATAAGAGCAGCTAAAGGCGCCTATTTTAAGGAACGTATTGAACTCGCAAAGAATCCCACTAAAGAACTTTTTTCTATTTATAAAGAACTTACCGCTCCTGTCAGATTGGTGGCCCAAGACATCTACTCTAATGAGTTATGTGACGACATTGCGGACTTTTTATGAAAAAGGTTGATGCGATTCATGCCACATTTGCTGGAAATCTGCCTACTAGTCATAATACTGCGAGATATGACCTCGCATCGAAACCCCCCCTGACATGTTTTATAGTTCCGGAGAGGCAGGATCTGCTCACCATTATGAATAGCATCCGGTCCGGTTCCCCACTTGATGTTATTTCTCCTAAACACTGCAAGGGGGCCATAGAAAGTATGATTGATCAGATCGATCACCTTATCACTCTTTCTTTCCAGGAGTGCTATGTGCCTGATGTATGGAAAAGGGCTCAAGTAATTCCTTTGAAGAAAAAAGCTTCAATGCATATTTCCCAGCTTCAAAATCTGCGCCCTATTTCCCTCCTCCCTTTCTGTGCAAAAGTAGCAGAAAAGGTAGTAAATATACAAATTATGAAATTTGTTGAGGAGAATTCTCTTCTCCATCCTACTCAGTCAGGATTCAGAGCGGGCCACTCCACGGAATCAGCGGTCCTCTTCTCTACTGAGTGCCTGAGACAACTAGTTGACGAGGGGCAGACGGCAGCGTTGGTTCTACTGGATCTAAGTGCAGCCTTCGATACGGTGCTGCACTCAACGCTGCTGTCTCGCCTCTCAGACATGGGAGTGACGGGATCTGCACTGGAATGGATTAAATCCTTTTTAGCTAACAGGAGTTTCCAGGTGCACTGTCCCCCTTATAAATCCTCCCTTAGAAAGCTCAGACATGGAGTTCCTCAAGGCTCCAGTCTGAGCCCTACGCTGTTCAATCTTTATATGGAGCCTTTGGCCCATATTGTGGAAGCCTTTGGAGTGGATATCGTCACATATGCTGACGATACCCAATTAATAATCAAACTTACCCATAACCAGTCAGATGTGGCCACTAATTTTTCGAACTGTATGCTCTCCGTGGCAGGGTGGATGAACAACAACTGTCTACGTCTCAACGGCGACAAAACTGAAATTCTAGTTGTTGGGAAATCCCCCTCCGCTTGGTCACAGGCCTGGTGGCCTACACAACTGGGGGTAACTCCTCAGCCGGTAGAGTCTGTTAGAAACCTGGGGATTATGTTGGACACGGAGTTTTCCTTTAAGCATCAGATTAGTAAAATCACTGGCAAATGCTTTGGAATACTTAAAACTCTCCGTAAAATCCGCGAATTACTCCCCATTAGTGCCAGAAAGACACTCATTCATGCCTTAGTCACGCCTCATTTGGACTATGGCAATGCTCTCTTCTTGGGTCTTAGCAAAAAAGGTATTCACCAACTCCAGTGTGTACAAAATGCTGCTGCACGTATGGTGTTAAACCTCCCACGTAGAGCATCAGGTAAAAAGGCTCTTTATGAACTCCACTGGCTCCCCATTGAGGAGCGAATTAGGTTCAAGGCTCTCTGTTTTGCTCATCGCATAGCTCAGGGTAAAGGCCCTGGCTATTTGCGTAACCTTCTCACTCTCCATCGCCCCATCCGCAATCTTAGATCTGCTGGAGCTATGTTGTTCCAACTTCCCCGTGTTCGCAAGACCAAGATTGGAGGCGCTTCTTTTAGGTTCTTGGCCTGCAAACACTGGAATAGGCTTCCTCTTGATCTTCATATGGAGCCTTCTGAAGCAAGATTCCGATTAAAATTGAAAACCCACCTATTCCCGGGTAAAAATTAACTTCTTTGCATTTCGGATTCGGGCCCGCACCCAGACTTTTGGTCTTTAGGGGAGCAGCAGCATTTGTTAGCGCGGGGACACACTATGTTAGTGTAACCAGGCGCTCTAGAAATGGTTTTATTATTATTATTATTATTATTATTACGTAAAGTCTGGGTATTACTAAAATCTATATTTTAGAAGGACTTTTTTTATCTTAAACCTTTTTGCTCATTTCAGAGCAGCATATCTTCTACCGTGTGTAATGCAAGTTTAAAATGACACATATTCACAGTGCTTTATGTCACAGACTGGGACCTTATAGCGCTAAACATACACACGTTACTATTCTGTACTGCACTAGCCAGAGTTCAATTCTGTGGCTCTCAAGTTACAGACACAGACCTCTGCAGTGCACTAACTAATAGAGTTTTAATAATGCAAGATAGTGCATTTCCCACTGATTAACCTAACTTGCATGTATTTTTCATTTAAGCAGTGCATTATTTTATATGTAGTTACCGGAAGGTGAAAGACCGAAAAAAAGTTACAGAATATTTTGGAGTTTTTTGCCATGTCTTTGACCCCGACCCCATGCTCACTCACCCTGCACCCATTTGTGCACAGAATCACTGTTCCCATACTTTTTTTTTATGCACTTTGACTACTAGTTGTAGAATCGAGCCGCAAGCATTCTCAAAACCCATAGTGGCCAATTAGGAACTTTTTTTGTATACTTTCTAGATGGTGTCAAGTTGCATATAAGCGCAATGTGGCTGCCTTGTTGGAATGGAATAACAATATAATGTTGTACACTTATCACTATACCATTCCATGATAGTTGCTGTGTTGCATCTAAGCACAAAAAAGTATACAAAATAAAGTGTGCCAAGATGGTTGCCTACTGTTACTGGCTTTTCTAATGCTTGCAGTGCAATTCTACAAGCACGGGTAAAAAGGCAACAGTGGCATCAAGCATTAGCATAGCAAGTACGATTGGCTCTGTCAATGCCTGTTTAATATTGTTTGGAGACCATTCCCCGCACTTTGGCCAGCCCTGCCTTTGTGAACACACTTTCCCTTGTTTTGTTCTGCAAAAATAAGTATGACTGCCCACTCACCTAGTTCCCCAGACTATCAACTAATATAGTTATGGCATTTGGGTTGATGGTGAAATGGTTTGTTTTCCATGACCTGCTAAACCTTAGTCTTAAATATCCCTGGGATTTTTTCCTCATGTCCACGTTTAAGGTCCCTAAGGGATAGAGTTGACACTGGAGGCCTCATTATGTTATCCCCGGAAGAGGGGTTGTAAACTGAGCACTTCCGATTTCACAGTATTAAGGGCCCTAATAACTATAGGTTTGAGAATTAACTGTTATAATGGATTAAACCCTGAGACTTAAGTAAAATAATGAGGAATTACTTTAGGGATCTGTAATTTTGCTCCTTATTGTCCCAATAAATCTTAATTCTCACTCCTTGCAGTTTCTCCAGACAATTTCTGCTGCTTCCTGAAGCTGAAATCTCTATGGGAAACCTCAGTAGACCATGGTGTTTCTCCAGACCTTGTAATTCCACACGGGTAACTAATTTTGATACCAGCCAACATGGAGAATTCAAAGGCATTCACAATGAGAACCATTTTTGATAATCCGACATTGAAGAACACCGACACAAAACAGTCTCAAATGACATGACGTCTCTTTACAAATGTATGAGAATCCAGTTTATTTTGCGAAAATTGTGATTACATTAAAGTCTGAGTAGGGAGAGTTGAGGGCGAATACAATGATACTTTCACCTCAACTGTACTCCAAAGAGTAGGTGTCAATCCTCTGAAGCCTTCTGTAATCTTTGGAATAACCTGCAGTGTGGCATGTAACATGAGGGTCTGGCCTGATGAAAACAATCTGTTGCTTATCCCCAAATTCCTTGCTTCTTGGCAATTATAATCCCCAGCAGTCCTGCAGCTGCCAGATATCTCCCCTCTAACCCAGTGGCATGATTCCAAATGATGGGGCTAGGGTGACCAACTGGTATGGGTGCAAATACAGGATGGTAAGTGTAAAAATTCAGGACAAAGGGTCAAAATTTGGGACAAAAATTCAGTACTGAAGGTCAAAATTCGGGCCAAACCTTCGGGACAAAAGATACGTTTTACAGACACATCAGAGAAAGTTGCGTGATAGTATAAAAGTAAGTAAATAGATAACCACTTAAGTACAAGTCAAAATATGTTTTTATTAGGTTGAGACAATCATACACTTCACGGTCTTTCGGTATGCATGCAGCTTTGAGCAACTGTGCAGGTCTTTTTGTGGTATTTCATAAGATAGTAATCTATTTATATGGTTACTGCACTGGGTTGTCCACTCTGACATTTTGTTTACAACTCATGCTCCTGAGCAAGCATGTTTGGTGAGAGAAGTGGCCAGGAAGATCTCCTCGGATAGACTTTGTTATTAGCATCTCATATCTGAGTGCCATTGTGAGATGTAAAGCGGCTCGCATAGGTGAACTAAAGGGAGGATTGCTGTGATGAACTCACTATCGGGAACGCATTATGGGTGTTCCAGCAAGAGGAACTTAAAATATGGAATCTGAGTTTGCTTATGGGGGCTTCAAAGAGAGTTGCGCTACCTGAGAGAAGTCACAAAGGTGCTTTTACCTGCAGCACTCTTAAAGAAGGCACTGTCGATACACTATTACATAGTTAATTTTGACACCTTGCCTATTGCTACAAACACAATATACATCTCAAGCACAGCTCATGGCACTACGAGGCTCTCCCTAAAACCTTATACCTAAAACAAAACATACAAACATTTACAATTACTAGTGTAACATTCAAGTAGCAGTTGGGTGTCACTCAAAATGTCACATGCATGGTGTATAAATCCCACACATAAGCACACAGCAAATACAGACTAGTAACACATAGGCAAGGGAGTAGCCAGAAAATTTAAATACCTCCAACTTTGTACTAAAGCTCTTTTGGCACCAAGAAAGCAAAGTAAGTCATCACAACCCTCCCCAGAAGAGCTCTCTTATCCAAGGGTCTATCCATTCATCCTTCCATCAAACCTCTGATATCCACCAATTCAAATTTACATTCTGTCATCTATTAATTCTTTCATCCATCATTCAGTCTTTCACCATTCATGCTGTCCTTCCATCTGTGTGCCCATCCATATCCAAACCTTTTCAACCATTTGCAAACCTATCCATCATCTATCCTTCCATCTATCATTTCACTCATTCATCCCTCCATTCACCCTTTCACACATCCATACATCATCCATCCACCCAATCCATCCTTTCCCTCAGCCATCCATTCTTCCACCCATCCATCCATTCACTCATCCATCCAACCATTTACCCTTTCACCCATCCAGCCATCCTTTCCCTTACTCATCCATCCACCCACTCACTCATCTGTCCACCCATTCAACTTTTCACTCATCCATCCATCCATCCTTTCATCCAGCTCTCCACCCTCTCTTTCACTCATGTATGCATTCTTTCACTCATCCAGCTTTGCATTCTTTTCACTCATCCAGACACCCATTCACACATCCATGCTGCCAATCATTCATCCATGCTTTCACTTATCCATCCATCCATTCATTCTCCCTTTCTCTCTCCATTCCTCTTTCACTTAGCTACCCATCCTTCCATCCACCTTTCACCCATCCACCCACTCATCCATTTACTCATCCACTCATGAATACACCCATTGACCTTATCACTCATCCATGCATCCTTTCTCTCATCTATCCATCCTTTTGTCCATCTACCCTCCCTTTTACTCACTCATCCATCCACTCTTCCACCCATCCATCCATCTACTCATCCATCCAACCATTTACCCTTTCACCCATCCAGCCATCCTTTCACTTACTCATCCATCTACCAAGTCACTCATCCATCAACCCATTCAACCTTTCACTCATCCATCCATTCATCCATCCTTTCTTCCAGCTTCCCACCCTCCCTTTCACTCATGTATGTATTCTTTCACTCATCCATCCATCCATCCATCCATCCATCCTCCCTTTTTTCTCCAATCCCCTTTCACTGAGCCACCCATCCTTCTATCCACCCTTCACCCACCCACCCATTCATCCATTTACTCATCCACTCATGAATCCATATATTGAACCTCTCACTCATCCATCCTTTCACTCATCCATCCATCCTTTCTCTCATCCATCCACCCTTTCACTCATCTAGCCATCCTTTTGTCCATCTACCCTCCCTTTCGTTCACTCATCCACCCTTACATCCACCCTTTCACTCATCCATCCATCCATTCATTCATTCACCCTTTCACTTATCAATTCACCAATCCATCCATCATTTCACTCATCCATCCACCCATTTACTCGCCCATCATAGACCCTTTCACTCATCCATCCATAATTTTACTGATCCATCCACCCTTTTACCCATCCATCTACCCTTTCACTCATACATCCATCTATTTACCCTCATCCATCCTTCCACTCATGCATCCATCCATCCTTTCTCTCATTATCCATCCATTCACCCTTTCACTCATCCATTCATCCTTTCACTAATCCATCCAGCCATTTACCCATTCCTTCACTTATTCACTCACCCACCTTTTCATATTAATTATGAGCTGAGCCTTTGTCCACTGAGTTGCAGACAGAAGAGACCCATAAAGAACTTCACCCTCGCTGTAGTTCCTGAAGCAAGGGGTGGGATGGGGGAGAGTTCACTATGCCCCTGCACATAGGCAATCTGAACATTTGGAAGTCATGCTTGATGTACAATGCCAAGGTGTGAGGTGACTGTGACATGGTGTTGTTTCCAGGGCTTTAAGTGGGATGAAAAAACTGTGGGTCTCTCCAAGGGGCGTGTCTGATGTAATTAAGGGCGTCTGAAATCACCGAAACTAAAAATCTGTGCTGAGCATAATGTCCCACCCGACTGGTATTTTGATGTTTCTATCATTGCATCCAGTAACTTTAGACCTACAACAAGCCATGACTATGGGCTTTGTCAATGGATGCTAGTCGCATAAAAAAATAAACAAGCATTGGCATAGCCAATAGGTCTCGCCTTTGGGACCTTATAAGTGTTCAGCCATGCAACAGTTGGTTGTTGCACCAAGGATATTGTGCTGCATAACTAAACACTTAGAAGGTCCCAAAGGTGAGACCTATTGGCTATGCCAATGCTTGTTACAAATTGCCCGTGTACAGTCAAACCTTATTCAGATAAATGTACAGAGTGAAATGTCAATGAAAAGCCCGTCTTAAACACTCCAATGTTTGCAGACATGTAGAGTAAGAAAGTTCTCCTCAGAGACAGTCTGAAACCTGAGGGTTATGGCCGTCAGTCTCACGCAGGTGGGTGCATAGTCCCTCCTCACTATGAATGTCGTAATTTCCTCTAGTCTAGCGTGCCCGTCACTTGGATAGTTCACCATCAAATGAGACCATCAACACTGCGTCAGTGTGCGCCTTCCCATTCCTGAATTGGCTGACACACATCCAGCGCGCGAATGCTGTGGGAATGCACAGGCTTCCCGTTCCGGTGGGTATTATTGCTTGGGAACAACGTTCTTGGCTGGTGCCAGCAGCATTCCCCCCCACTGTCCCCGATAGAGACACACAGGCTTCCCTCGGCAATCACGGCAGTCCCGCACACGCAATGTGTGAATTTTACTGAGCAGCTAATTACTTTCCTTATGGACTGAACCGGGCTCTCGACATTTGCATTGTTGACAGGTAATTAATTCATTTTCAATAGGTTGTTTTTGGGCTTGGCACAGGTAAGGAATTTCACATCTCATCCCCAGATGGAGCAGCGGATAAAAGGTACAACGAGGCAGTTTATCAGTTACTCTGCCGAGGGATACATTTATGTATGAGTGTAGTGCTTCTTTTATTTACTTTTGGTTGTGCACATCTGTATGCAAGTTTATTTATATCCGGTATGAGCATTTATGATAAGCAAAGTTATGGGTTTTGTAAAATGTGTTCTATATGAGAGAGTCAAATATGCCAGTACAGTTTAATATTGCTTTTCTAATTATCAGTTTCCTTTGGAGCGGAGTATATAAAAATAATTAATATGTAATTGCAGACATTAGATGTTAGGTTGCCTACCACACAATGCATCTTTTTTAACTCTTCCTTGCTTGGCCCGCCCCCGTTAACTCCACCTCCGCAGCGTCCCTATTTTAGGTTTCCCACAGTCATTATGTCCCAGTTGCATTACTGACTGCATGCATCCATAAAACAGCAAACTGAAAATAAATCCACCTGTAAACTAGGCACTGAATTACACATCAGCCTCACGAAACGGCAAAATAAATGCGTGAGGAATTCAGCGGCCAGTGAAGTGCTTTATAATGCTAAACCAAAATGTGAAACATGAACATGGTAATGAGAAACCATAAACCGACTGCGGGATGGCTCGAGACCAGCCTATAGGCGCGTGATTGACGGGGCGCCACGGGTAAGGGGCGAGTCCAGGGACACAGTGCACATGTACATACCGTACCCGTGACAAAATACATCGGCACGAGAGAAAGGAAGCATTAAGCACATTCTCTTTTAAGAAAAAAATGAAATCGAATAATGCAAACATTGCATTGGGGTTCGTTCACAAGATTTTGTTTAAGTGTAAGTTTTTATTGGCAATTTCATAATCACGGCATCAATACTGACATCAATACTGACAAACAACACAATATTTAAACATGAAAACATCCGGCGCGGGGAATACAAAGATGGGGGCTGCAGCAGGAGAGAGAGGCGCGCGCGCGCCGTTAAACGCGAGTGGTGCGCGCGCAAAAGTGAAAGTAATTGCACGTTCACGTGAGCGTGAACGCAAGCATTAGGCCAGCAAATGCCGGTGGGAAGCACTTTTAAATCCCACTTACAAAAGTCGAGCAACAGCGCATGCGCTGCTGCAGGCTCGACCTAAAAAGCAGCAACTATGGCTTCCTTGTACATAATTTTAAAAATGCCTCAGCTCTGAAATGATGAGACTGTGTAGGAACTATAACCTCTTCTTTTTAACTTCTTTCCCCAGCTTCTTTTCATGAACTGGCACATAGCAGCATGGGCGTTTTTGTACACTTGTTTTGTACATTTCTTCCATCCAACCCCAACAGAATGCCCTGCCCTAGACCGCGGCAGGAGGAGGCCACCACATGCTGTAACAGCTCAAAGTGGCCCATTGTCATTCAGTAAATGACAATCAGCCCGCATACAGAATGACAAAGGCGGGTGGGGTTGCTCTTGTGCTCAGAGGAAGAGTGCCAGGCGGCCCCATCAGTGACCTGAGGCCTCTCGCAGGAGAACAGTTCTGCTCCCTGCAAGGCCCAAAATTACTGATAAAAGGCGTCCGTAAAAGGGATCTTCATGGACAACGGCGTGAGGTCCAAATTACGGACCTTCCATGAAATTTACAGACGGTTAGTCACCCTAGATGGGGGCCCCCTGCAGGATGCACTCAGTGGGGACCCCCGAACGGTTGGCCCCTCTACACTGCAGGGGCCTGCTCTGTAAAGCAAAGTGGCTTTCCCAGGTGTTTAACTATTTTTTATTCTGTGCATGGCTTAGAGATTAAAGGACAACACAAGAAACCTTGGGGCCCTCCCGCACCGCAGGGGCTTTGGGGGCCTCCGTTATGTCACTGTTTTAGGTTTGTGCCCTGTGCTTTGCATGGCATGAGGTAGCACACCAGATACAAATTCGTCTTGAGGGCACTAAGGAGCCCACAGTGAGTTTTAGAGGCTTTGGCTGTGCCACGTCTGCCCTACTCCTCTCTTCAGGGGGTCTTTTGCCCCTTCTGTAGCACAGCCATCCTTCTATACTTCGAGTAACCCAGGCTCCTGCGTGTCCTGCAGCTGCTTCCGCTGCTGAAGCATGCAAGGTCATTGAAGCGTATTAGATCTGAGTCTGACCAAAATCAAAGTTTAATTAAGCCTACGTGGTGTTTTGAGATGCAAACAGCAATTCCGACTAAACTAAATGGGTTCATTTATAACTATACAAATAAAACACTTTCGTTTTCACTTCATTGCTCTTAAAAAACAAATTTCTATGTAATATTTGCCATTCCCCTCCCTTAACAAACAAGAGAAATGTTGAACCACTTTTGTTTCCAAACACGTCCGACCTACTGCACAAGAAATGAAACTAATGTTTTCTTGAGATTAGAGAATTCATTAAAAAAGCTAGCGTTGAGCAAGGGGAAGAAAGAAATGCAGAGCCATAGTTACTGACAATCGACTGCTGAAGCTCTCTTCACAGACTGCCTCGCGCCACACACACACACCATTGCACCAAGGTGCTCTTCCAGACCTAGACATTTTTTTTTTAATTTCACAAATTGGATTTGTGCTGAACAATGCAGCGCACATGCAATGTGTGAAGCATCTGCAGAAATAAAACCATTTCTCCAGCTTTGTTCCTACCCTAAGGAGTCGTTATGTTTTCGACACAAAGCACAGCCTTGCTAGTTTAGTAAATCAAACTTTGCTTCAGAAATCAATGGTGCTTGTGCTGCAACATCCATGTACCACCCAGTGAAACCTCCTTCATGCAAAGCGGTGCAAAGCAGCGCAAACACTATTCTTGTCACGAAAAGGGCACATTTCCAGTGCAAAATACCATTCGAGCTGGAAAGTAAATCCCTTCCCACACTTTGCACTGCTTTGCATCACTTTGAATGACTTTGCAGCAGGGTACATTCCTAGTAAATCTACCCCATGGACTCCATATCACGGCTCAAGACTACAGGTGATATGGGACTAGAATATCGTTGTTAGAATCTTGCCTGACATAAATATTATACCCTCAATATAATTTTCAAAAATATTGCATCATTTTAGTTAATGATAAGAGATCTACCAACAGTGGGGCAAGATCTTTCTAAAGGACATTAAGACAACATGATATTTAGATCAGATGATATGTTTGTAGATGATATTCTAACATTCACACTTTCTCGGGACAGTGAGGCTCTTTCTGAACATTCTTTAGTTCGTTAAAACATATTATCTGATAGCGTCTACTAGCCGCAGATTCCTTAACGTAGAATTATCCCCAGGCGTGAGACTGGATCCGGAAACTCTTTGCCACAGCACCTCTGCGTGCCGGGGGTGGTACCACGCGACCCCCCCCTTGCGTCATCCGCAGATGTGACATCAGCGAGGTCACATAACTCCCACCCCGGTGCGCTGACGTCAGTTTTCCTTCTTTTCCGCGTGCAACGCGGATCTGGAGTGTGCTCCTTGGCCTGTTTTCGGGCCTCTCAGCGCCTTGAGTTGGGAACAGTGTATCATGCCTTCGTGATTCAAGACGTGCACTTTGTGTGCACGCCAGATGTCGGCGATGGACCTTCACCCTATTTGCATGTGGTGCTTGGGCGAGCACCATGACTCTACAGACTGCGAGGCTTGCCAGCATCTCAAACCGAAGTCCCGGCGGGAGCGCCGGATGAAGTTGCTGTCGGCCCGCTTGTCCAGGTCGGTGTCGTCGCAGCGTCCGTCTCCTACTTCGGACGGGTCCAGGGGCCACCGTTTTCGGCTGCGGCATTGTCCTTCGCCGAGGCCCCATGGGCTTAATTTGCCCGCAGGTAAGTCTTGCAGTTTGCCGCCGAGGCCTTGTACTCCTTCGGCAGAGGGCACCAGTCCCTCCCGGGATGTGCACCCTTGTCCATCGCAACCCTATCCGCTGTTTCCCGGCGTTGGGGCGACGAGGGCCCAGATGCAAGCCAGGCTTCCTTGAGCCCTTCTCCTCCTCCTCCTCTTCCTTTGATGTCCGTAGATTCCTCACCGTGCGCGGGGTCCTTCTGCGAATTTGCCAGCGGCTTCGCACCCGGTGCTGACGCGTTCGGCTTCAGGTGTTGGAGGTGTGGTGCCGTCGAGGTGCGGCCCTTCGGGGTTCCCCTCCTCGGCCCATGGTGTCTCGGCCTCCCCGCAAAGCCCCGCGGGGTTCCCTGTGGTGTCGCAAGAGGTCGCCGGGACTCAGGGCTCGCCCTCCAGTCCCCCTCGGTCCTCTGGGCAGGCGGCTGTCTTCCCGGAGGCCGAGCCGACGCCTCTCCGGCGTCAACAGCTTTGCTCGCCGGCACGGGCAGCGCCGTGGGTGGAGGCCGGGACTCGGGACCCTTCCCCGGGTCCCTCTCGGCCCTCGGTGCAGGCGGCTGCCTCGTCGGGGGCTGAGCCGGCGCCTTTTCGGCGCCGTTCATTGGCTGCTTAGGCTCCGACCCCGCCCTCCTCTCCGCAGCGGTGCGGGGTGGTGGAGGTCGACCCGCCACCGTTGGTGGACACTTCAGCACCGGTCGAGGACTCCTTGGTGCCTGTAGTGGACTCTTCTCCGGATGTCCCTTCCTCTCCAGAGGGTTGTCGTCTCCACTTCACCGGAGACTGGATGTCGCGTCGTAGCCTTTTCTCTGGTGGATTCCAGGGCAGGTTCTACGCCATCTCTACGTCCACAGCCCCCGGACCTGCTCTTCCATTCTCTGCAGTTGTCTGCCCTCTGGCTTCTCCGCCCTCTCCAGGGACCCCTCAGGTCCCCCACTCGTCAGTGGGTTTCATATCCCTCAGGGGCTGGTCTTTTCTCCCTTCAGCGGGGCACGGGGGTCTCAGTTTGCAAACTTCGCCCATGGAGGAGTTGCTTTCCCCCCGTCTCCCTACGGAGGTGAGTGTGGCCTTTGTCCGGGCTATTTCCACAGCCACTGGCATTCTGCAGATGGGGAATCCGGTTGCCCCACTGCCTTCGGACCACTTGTTAGAGGTGCTCCACCAGGGCTCTGGTGGAGGGGATCCGCTTCTCCCTTTTGAACCATCGCTCCATGACTCTCTTCTGGGGGCTTAGGGGTGCCCTGCCACGGGGAATCCGGTGCCTCAACCGCTCCTCCACCGCCACCGTCCTGCTCCGCACGATCCACTTTGTCTTTTTTCCCACCCCTCGGTCCAGGGCCCTGTCCTGCGGGCTGCCTTTCCTTCCTTGCCTTCCGTGCTGCTTCTGCCATCACGAGAAGCTGGGAGGCTGGACTCCTGGGGGCGTAACATTTTCGCCTCCACTAGCGCTGCTCTGCGTGCCCTCAACACTCTTTTTGTGTTGGCTAGGGCTACTTCCAAGCTGTGGGATTCCGCGGAGTCCCTTCTGTCTCGAGCCTCCCAAGAGGGTGCCCGCGCGGATCTGCGGCACCATGTGCGGGATGGTCGGGAGTTAGCTACTTTCATTCTCCGTTCGGCCTTGGACATCTCTGATTCCCTCAGCCGTGCTATGGCGAGTTCTGTGGCCCTCAGCCACCATGCTTGGCTGCGGGATGGTGTCTTTCCAGAGAATGTTCGGGAGCGTCTTGTAGATTTACCCTTTGATGGGTCTTTTTTATTTCACACCCACGCAGACTCAGCTATTCAGAGACTCCTTGCGGGGCTCCGTCCTCCTCCTCCTCCTCCTCCTCCTCCTCCTCCTCCTCCTCCTCCTCCTCTTCCCCCTCCTCCTCCGTAACTCGGCTCTTCGGCGCCTTATGGGAGGCGTTATTCCTCCTTTCTCCTTGGGGCCTTAGGTTTTCGTTGGCCCATTGTGTGCTGTGTGTTCAGGATCTTTCAGTTGGCCCTTTATTCTTTTGCCTGCTGGTTCAGCCCTTCAGCTTGTGGTGTGTGTTTGTTGCTGTTATGTGCAGCGGTATAGGTCCTCAGGTTGGGCCCTTTGTGTCTTTTTTGGCTGGTTAGTAAGTTGTCTGTGGTGTTTTCCACTGGTCTTTTCGGTTCTTGGCCTCTGCTGCGGGTTTCCCTAAGAGGTGTTTGGCTGCTTGGTAAGCCGTCTGTGGTGCTCCCACAGGTCTTTTATGTTCTTGACCTCTGCTGCGGGTTTCCCTAAGAGGTGTTTCCCTGTTCTTGTTCAGGGACAATTCATACCCTAGGTGGGGTATATGTTGGCTATTGTATAGCCATGATTTAAGCTGGGCGGGCGTGGATACCTTTTCAGGTTCCTCGCGTTTTCCTGGCGTCACCGTATACCGCTTGGTGCGGTCTCTATCTCCTTGATGTTTCTATCTTCTTTGCCACTGGGTCATCGGCCCGACCTTTGTCATGCTGATTGCAACATCGTGTCTTGGTGTTTCCACCTCGTTCCCGGCCGTTCCGGCAGGGGGCTGTCTGTCTTTGTCTTGCGCTCGCCTTGTTCTGAGCCGCTGCTTCATAGTATTTGCCAGCTGTCTGCTGCGCGCGCCTGGTAGTTTTGGTCCCCCTCCGTGGGCCTCGCAGTGTCAGCATGTGCTCCTGTCCCTTGTTTGTTGGAGCTTTGCGCGTCTGTGTCTTCTTTCTCATGTTTGCGCTTCTCGACTGTTGAACCGTTCCGGCCTTGTTCCCTACTTCGAGATGGACACCCATTCAGCTGTGCCCTTCACTGTGTGTGTGTGTTCTCCTGGGGCAGGCTCTGCCTCCGTTCCTTCTCTTTTCCCTGGCTTTGAGGGTGGTTATTTTCTTCCTCTGGTACTCGCAGGGTGCCTTCTACCCCTCGGGGTTTTCTGGCAGACGCCCTTTGCTCCTCGGGTAGGCTTGTGGTATCCTGGCCTTCTCTTCTCCTTGTTCTTGCTTACTTCTGCTTGGTGGGAGCTGGGCCGTCCTTCCTGTCCCCATGACACATCCCCTGTTGGGGCCCTGGTATCTATTCTATGTTAAGGAATCTGCGGCTAGTAGTCTCTATCAGATGTACAAGTTACTTACCTTCGGTAACGATGTATCTGGTAGATACGATTCTAGCCGCAGATTCCTTCACGACCCGCCCTTCCTCGCTGTTCTGCGAGGACCCTTCAGCTGGTCTTCTGCACTCGCCTCCCTCCGGGTGGTATTTGTCTCCTGCCGGTGCCCTCTTTCTCATCCTCCATGGCGGGATGCTTCGTTCTGTTTGTTTTTTCCCCTCCCTCTTTTGTGGTCATTGGACGGTAGGTTCATGTGTACTTCTGTATCCCTACACCCTGGTTATTCCAGAGTGGGGCCTCCTCATAATCTCTCTCTCTCTTTTTCATTGCTTGGGGTTTTTTGACTCCTCCGCAATCCTCTAGGTTGGGGTTTCTTGGCTGTGTCTCTGCCCTTAGCTGCTTACAGGGGATGCGGCACTCCTTGATGGTGTTGTCTTGGGGTGCCTTGTCGTTACTCCTCTGTTTTAGCCTTGTTGCCCTTCACTGTTCTAGACTGTGATTGCTGACTTTCTGTCGTCTGCCACGTCATTTTTGTCATGTTTTTTCTGCCTCCAGGGAGGTTCTCGCCTTCACTTTGCAGGGTTGCTTCTCACAGTGGTGCTCTGCTCTTTCCTTTCCATGATTTTCAGTAATGCAGTGCTTGGCACGGTCCCTAATGGTGCTGTTTGTCACCATTCGCTTCCCTTTTTGTTTCAATGATTTTTTCATACACTGTTCTCCGAAGAAATCTGACATCAGCGCGCCGGGGTGGGACTTATGTGACCCCACTGACGTCACATCCGCGGACGACGTCAGGGCAGGGTCGCGTGGTACCGCCCCCAGCACGCAGAGGTGCTGTGGCAAAGATTTTCCGGATCCAGTCTCACGCCTGGGGATAATTCTGCGTTAAGGAATCTGCGGCTAGAATCGTCTCTACCAGATACATCGTTACCGAAGGTAAGTAACTTGTACTTCACCAGCATTTTGTAGAGAGCCAAACGGAAGCAGAAGAGCCTTCAATCAATGAAATGAGGTTATGTCGAGACATGTAATTTTGTGTTTTTACAGCACACACATCCATAGCGAATGGCGAGGCAAGTGTGCCGCGGACCCTAGTGCAAAGGAGGAAAACAGCCCCTGACAGCTGGGCCTCTGGTAAAATACAGCCGAAATTAGGGGTTTTCTTGTCCCTTTAAGCCACTGCAGTGTCATTGATAGCTACATTCATGAATGATCCCACATAAGAGAAAGGTTTGATTGAAGTCATGAACAAATGGTGAACTGTCTTTGAAAGGAGACGGCGACCCCAAATTCCCCACGGTAGAGCGGCATGCCAGGTCCTGTACAGTTTCCCAAATGCAGTACAAAAAATACACAATACTCTCTGCATAGTCACAAATGTGACACACAAGGTGCTACAAGACACGCAATGCATAATTGAGAGAAAAAAACCAACGCGTGTGTGTAAAGGAATTCAAATAAAGAGCAAAAGAATGAACTCTGGGCCATGTTCCAAGTCGGCTCCTCCGCTCGCAGGACGCCACACTCTTTCAGTTCCTAGATTTCTTCGAGTCCGCTCCGGTGGAGGCCAGGGCCTTCTCAGTGGCAGCGGCAATAATGTGGAATACTCTTCCAGCGACACTGCAGACAGGTGAATCACACCTGCAATTTAAAATGGCACTTACAACCTGGCTTTACAGCTTGTAACTGGTAGGGTCCCTCAGCTCTCCATTTTTCTTTTAATAGGTTAGTTTAGTCAATAGGACTGGATTTGCTTGATGGAATTAACTACTGCACTATCTGTCTACATACTGGCTTCTTCGACTGGTTTAATCGGCTGCCTCTTTCTTTTGGAAATATCTCCCTCTACCATTATTTCAGAAGAGATGCCCTTATCACTCAGTGTCAGGGAACCTTTTAGGTATCAGCACTTATAAACTGTAATGTAACATATATAATTGCAGAAGCAGTAAATCCACGTAAGGATTTCTTTTTGCTGAAGGTGTTACAATGGCTTCAGTGTTTCCATTCTTGAATTAGGGTTTCTATAACACTCATTTTCATTTTCATTAAGCGCTCCACTGACATAGATTTGTTTGTTATTTACTAGTTAATATATCCCTAAAATATAAAATGTGCATATTTCTGTTCCTATCAAGTAAACAGCCATTATTTCTGGTTATAAATGGTTCAGACTACACTTGTTAACCTAATGACTCCCACCCACTCCCACGGTAACATACAGTTCATCCTCTCTCTCAGCAACAACATCTTAACACCCAGACTAAATTCATCAACTGTATGTCCAAAGTCACAAACTGCCTGAAGCTCAACTCCTGGATGACAGAGGTGATTCACTTCAGAAAATATATTTCTCTCTGGTCCTCTGCCTGGTGGCCTTTAGAATTAGGACCTACACCAGTCTCGTCAAACCAAGCCAGAAACCCAAGGGTCATAATCAACAGTCAAATCTCAATGACCACCCAGGTCAACTCAGTTGCCACCTCCACCTCCTTAACCACATCCTCAAACTCTTCAGGAATGTTTTCAAATGACTGTAGAACCATTAACTACATCCTGATCACCAGTAAGCTGGACTATGGAAATTAAATGTATACCTGTATCACCACACCACTCAACAACAGACTCTAGGCTATTTAGAATGGAATGGAGTATCCAGACTCAGGCTCAAAGTCCCACCTCAGGCTCACATTTCCACACACCACAAAGAGCTCCACTAGCTCCCCATACATAGATACCCTATTTAGATTTCACACACACACAAAGCACTGCAGAAAGTCCTGCATACCTGAACATCTACATTATCTTCCACACACTTGCCAGACGTCTCCGCTCCTGCTCACTTATGTTCAAAGCATCAAAAAACTCAGTGGCTGCGGCTTCTTGTACCTGGGTGTAAAGCCTGGAACTATCTCCATCACAGCGACTAGTTAATTCCCAGAATTTAGCAAAAACATGGACACCTGGGTGTTCCAATAGGGCAGCACCTCAGCTCCAGGCACCAGGATACCCTCCTGGGTAACATGCATGCCATATATCTACACGTAACATAACATAACTAGAGGTGGACAGAATGTTCCCTTCTGCTCACTGAATTGGCGAAATTTTGGCTACTCATCGTTACTCTTTAACACAGAGTGCTGGCCAAATTTTACCAATCACCGCATGGTGGAATTTTTCTCCTGTTAGGATCCAGAATATTCAAACTGGCGAGCGAGATTTGGCGTCCCCTACCACAATTTTTGAATGTGGGTGGCCGCCAATGTTCATGAGCGGTCGCAATCAAAGGGCTGCCATTCGAGTAGGTTTGCTGCCACTGAAGTAAATTTTCTACTTGAACGGCAGCAAAATCAACTCATATGGCTACGCTCTCTTGCGCAATGAATGGTGCTGTTCTCGCTACCGGCACTAAATTGTATTACAAGCTGCATATTTTCCACCAATTGGTGGAATTCCGCAGAATCTCGCAGAGTTTTTTTGTAACTCACTCCGCGAGGTCCACCCACCCCTAACCATAATATAACATAACATAACATGACTCCACTTTTCAATAGAACCAGGGGGGAACAACCTTTACAACGCAACTTTTACAACGCACTACCATTACAACGAAACTGTTACAATGCAAGTGGATTTACAACGCATGCCATTACAACGCAAGTCTTTACATCGACTTGCGCTAGATGGCGTGCTAACATTACAAATAGTGTAGTTTACTATCCCAACACCTTTCCTACTGTTAAGTGGACTGGAGTTGCAATAGTAAATTACACTTTTCTAATGTTAGCATGCCATCTAGTGCAAGTCGTTGTAAAGACTTGCGTTGTAATGGCATGCGTTGTAAATCCACTTGCGTTGTAACAGTTTCGTTGTAACAGCATGCGTTGTAACAGCACGCGTTGTAACGTCATACATCCGAACCAGGGCATATGGGAAAGGAAAGCAATACAAATGCACTTAACATAATTTAACGGAACCTAACTTAACATAACATAACATGACTCCACTTTTTTATAGAACCAGTTCAGATGGGAAAGGAAAGCAATGCACCTGCGGGTGTGTGTGTTTGGAATTTTGGAATCGAAGCCTTTATCTCAAAGTGCTGTTGGAATGGAAACGCCACTCACATAGTGACAGAAGTGTACCCCTACCTGGGAGCCTCAACTACAATGATGTCTGAATCCCTTGTGCTGATTTTTGTAGTTATGGGCAAACATGGATCGTATGTGTGCTCCATGACATAGGTCTGTCTCATGGCTAGTGGTATTGTTGGACCAGGAGGGGTGCCCAGGTGAAAGGCTACTGCCTTTGCTAGGAGTTAAATAAAGTTAGTGACTGGTGGCAGCATACTGGGTAGTGATCAGTACAAGTGAACTGGCCCCTTTAAACTTGTGTCACTGGAGTAAGGCCTACAGGCTCACTAATCTAAAGTTCCTCTGCTGTGTGCTTAACTCACCCTTAGCCTACATCAAGTTAGTATGTAACACTGTGCAGTGTGTTTGTGTAGTATGCAAGTGCTGGGAATATGTGTGCCTGTGAATGGTACAATACTTTGAAGATTATGCATTCCTTTTTGAGAGCCCCAGGCTGACTGGAGGAGCATGTGGAGATAGAGGAATACCCCACCAGATTTGTGGAATGCTGCATTTCTGTGAGCTGGGTAGGACTCACACACTGGAAGAAGGAGAGCCGGGCTCTTTGGCACACTTCAAAGGGTGTTCTTTGATTCAGAGAGAAGTCTCAGGAAGGACATATGCGGCTGACATCCAAGTGTGAACCTCTAGTCACTTGCATGGCCTGTGTTGTGGGGCTATCAAATTTGGAGTTGTTCCTGCTGTGACAGACTGCTTTATGGGAAAAAGGAAGGGCAGAGGAGATGGCATTTCAAAAGGAAGCGGACCCCCAACACAAACTTCAACCCATAATCACATTTGTTGTTTGGAAATAGGCATTAAGAAGGGTAGCTTGAGACCCCCAAAATTGTCAACTGTCAAGCAGCAAGTCAGGCTGAATGAGGAGGAGAAGCTCACAGGCAATACTTCTGCCTATGATGAGGACTGGAGGTTAAGGCCTGTCAGTCTCCAAGGTGAGTTAAGGGGCATCACCCGGCGTCTGTTTCAAAGGCTTCATCCATTAAATCTCCGGATTGATTTGGGCAGCTCTTATATAGATGGGAATGTCATGGAGTCCCAATCCTCCCACTTTCTGACTCTTATAAACAGTAGCTCTCGCCACTCTTGGGGACTTGGATATCCAAATAAAATGTAAGAGTCAAGTGAGCAAGTCTGTTTAGAGATGTTTGGGAATAATCAGAGGGAGTCCTTGCACTAAATATACAAGGCAGGGAAGGAAGTGAATTGTTATTAATCCTAGTCTAGCCTCCCCATCTATAAAGGTTCTGTATTTAATCTAGAAAACAAAAAGTTTGTGCAGAGGTTAGTGGGATTATTTAAGAGGGGTATGAGACAATAGGACCCACAGCATAGAGGATCCTTGTCCAGTTTAAAAAAGACAATGATTGTGGAGTCTGGCAAGGTATCAGTTACTTATCTGGTTTCACTAATGTGGTTAAACAGCTTGGCCAGCATTCAACTGGGCTAGTTTGAAATACTTTGCAAGAGGATGTAGTTCTTGTGTGACCTTAGGGTGCAGTGCAGGGGGAAATTAGACTGGATATATTGATCTTGATCTTCAGGATTACGGTCCTGTCTAGGGTGGAGGTGTGTGTAGATATAAATTAACAGCTGTAGGATGTCAGGAGTCTTGGTAACTGTCATGTCTGTGTATGTTTCAAGCTTTTGAATGAAGTTGTGGGTTTAGAGGGCATGCAATTTAAAGACTTAATTACAATCCTCCTTATTCTTAAAACTTTTGACCTACAAATACAATTTGTTTCGGCTGTCTCCAATATAGGGATGTTGATCAACTTTCCCCTTAGTAAAGGATCCGAAAGTGCAGAGTGAGCAGTCATTTTGTGTTCAAAACTACGCATGATGGATTCAAGAAAAGTTTGTTCACCTTAGTCAACCTCTAAATGCCGCCATATAAGAAATAAGTTTCCTCCCTTATGACCACCTTACATGAATCTCACAGTGTGTGAATGGATTACTCTCCCATGTCGTTCTCCTAAAATATTAAGGGAGTTGTTATATCTCATCCTCGTCACCAAAATATGTTATGATGAATGTAGGAAATTCAGTAGCCGAGGTTAGGTTATAGATGAAGGTTTTATTGAGCCCGATTCACAGAACTAACTTAAGACAAAATCTTAAACTTACTACCATTTTGGTATTCGCAGAAGGCCCTTACTCATTTTGGTATTCACAGAAGGCACTTACTCATTTCGGAATTCACAGAAGTTAGGACTCCTAACTTTAGGACTCCTAAATGACTTCTGTGAGTACCAAAAGTCTTAAAGTTAGGATTTTTCTCAGTTTAGGAGTAGTAAAGTTAGGACTCCTAACTTTAGGACTCCTAAATGCCTTCTGTGATACCGAAAGTCTTAAAGTTAGGATTTTTCTCAGTTTAGGAGTAGTAAAGTTAGGACTGCTAACTTTAGGACTCCTAAATGCGTTCTGTGAATACCGAAAGTCTTAAACATAGGATTTTTCTCAGTTTAGGAGCAGTAAAGTTAGGAGTCCTAACTTTAGGACTCCTAAATGCCTTATGTGAATACCGAAAGTCTAAAAGTTAGGATTTTTCTCAGTTTAGGAGTAGTAAAGTTAATGGGGAATAAAAGAGGGTATACATATTCCAATAGGAAGTGCATCATCAGTCCAGGATAGATTACTTTTTGCTAGACTCTGGATTAAGAG
Source organism: Triturus cristatus (assembly GCF_964204655.1). Lineage (NCBI taxonomy): Eukaryota > Metazoa > Chordata > Amphibia > Caudata > Salamandridae > Triturus > Triturus cristatus. The sequence continues at coordinate 313,074,294 of NC_140591.1, forward strand.
AACAAGTACAAGTTATTAAACATATGGAGGTTCACTTGTCAGATCGCACTCTGATACTAGATCAGGTAGTAGTGGAGAGAATGAAAGCAGAGACTGTTGAATGTTTTTAGTTTAATTGGGGCTCTGCTCCCAGCAGAGTAGTGTAGGACTCGTATTAAGCTTATCTAAGGGGGAAGTTAATAAGCTATTCAGCAGCTAAGAGGAGAGTCTTTCGGGAAGAAATCAGGGAGTTGGAGGAAAAGATAAGACTAGCAGAGGAAGAAATGGCAAGCACAAATCAGAAAGAGTCTGGACAGCCTGAATTATCTGACTTGAAACTCAAACTTGCTACCATTCTTGAAAAGAGAGTCAGGGAGAGATGGGAAGTAAATAAATTAGCATAGTTTGAGTACGGGGAGAATTGTGGGAAACTACTAGCATGGCAAACCAAGAAAGATCAGGTAAAGAATCTAATATGAGAGATAAAATGCCAGAACACCGGGAGGGTGTTAACAAACAGAAAAGAGGTTGAGACGGCTTTTTATAGTTACTTCAGTAATCTTTAAAAAGAGGACCTGGTGACTTCAGAAGAAGAGAGGGATAATTGGTTGAATCGGGGCTCAGTGGACTCTATGGATGAGGCAAAATCTGTGTTTCTAAATGCTCAAATCCAGATGGGGGAAGTGGAGCAGGCACTGAAGAAGAGCAAACCGGGGAAAGCACCCGGTCCAGATAGTCTCCCACTGGAAGTGTACAGTGTATTAGCGGGCACATTGACTCTGATTCTAACCAAACTGTTCAACGAGATTTTTATGGAGGGGCACCCCAACCAGAGTCATGGTCAGACGCCACAGTCTCTTTAATCCTGAGTCCTGGGAAGAGCGAAAATAGTTGTGATTCATACAGGCCGGTGTCACTTCTGAATAGCGATTATATGATTTTTGCTAAAATCTTGGCGCAAAGACTCAATGGTGTTATGGGGGACCGCTTCATGAAGACCAGAAGGGTTTTATACAAGGAAAGGCACTGCATGAGCTTACTTACTTCCTTTTAGGGGTGATACATTTGGCTATAATACATAACGTTCCCCTAGCTGTCATAGCTTTAGACGCAACAAAAGCATTTGATCGAGTGAACTGGGCCTTCTTGCAATCAGTTTTGAAAGCTGCTAATATGGGGGATAGATTCAGTAGAACAATAGCGGGTATTTATAAGGCACCAAGGGCAAACGTTCTTGTGAATGGTATATTAACATCAGCTTTTAAGATCATGAGAGGGACAAGACAAGGGTGCCCTTTATCCCCACTATTTTTCGAACTGTATATGGAGCCACTGGCGAGAAAACTGAGGGCAGCGAAGAGGATTGCACCTTTCCAACGCAAAGGTTGGGTAAAGAAACTGGCATTGTACGCTGATGATTTGATGATATGTACGGCGGATCTGCAAAATACAATGACTCAAGCAGTTAGAATTGCTAATGACTTTGGAAGAGTCTCAGAATATGAGATAAATAGGGGGAAGACGGATGACGTGGAACGTGGATTGAGGTGCAGAGAGAACTACAACTGAGATGAGATATTTTGGAGATAGAGTGACACAAGATATCATGAAACTTGCGGGAACAAACTTTAATAGGGTAAAGAAAGAGGTATGCGATCTAATGGCAAGCTGGGCGCACCTTCCTTTAACAATCTTTGGGCGAGTAAAATTAGTGAAAATGGTCATACTTCAGAAGTTCATTTTTATCTTCAATGCTATTGCTATACCCCTGCCATTCAAAGAAGGATGGCTCATAAAACTACAGGGTAAGATTTGCGCTTTTATTCGGGCAGCTAAAGGGCAGCGTATTTTGTGGAAGAAATTGAGGAGGAGGAGAGAAAAAGGAGGGTTAGCTCTTCCGGATTTGCAATTTTATGCGTGGGCTTTTTTGCTTAAAAATGGCAGGATGCTTCTGGACAGAACCTCATGCTCAGAAATCGGGAGGCTATTTTCAGGAATACTAAAAGGAGTTGAAGGAGATGGTTTGGGTTTCATGATGAAATTTGCAGACCCAGGATACATCAAAAAAGTGAGGCAAAATATTCTCCAAGGCATGGCGGAAACTTGGTACAGGATTAGAAGGAAACTAAAATTGCCGTACTACAGCAATCTGGCCCCTATTTGGGATTCACCGGGATCGCCATATTGGACGATGGATAAATTGGCAGGGCCGTTAAGGAAAGCAGGCATTGAGAGATGGGAGGACTTACTAGAGGGTGAACAACTGATCTCATGGGAAGAACTCCAACGTAAACGAATCAAGTTTCAAGGTTTAAATATTTACTAATCCAGAGTTGGTTCCAGTCATCGGACTCAACAATATGGAGCTAAGGGGGTCAGTAGGCAGGTCGCCCCCCACTCATAACCATATACACAACAAGACCTGCCCTGAAAAAGATTTTTTTGTTTTTATGAGCACAGTGAACAGATTCTAGTCACAGACCCTGCTTCTTTCAAAACTGTTGTGTTTTATACCACATACACGGCAAATTTTGCCATTCACCAAACGGGTCTGATATCACTGGCTCAAGAGACTCCTGTATGTCTAGGTGTGTGTAAAAGTGTTTACAAAAGTGTTTCCCTGGTGATCTGTTTCCCAGATAATGTATACAAGGAGGAAAACTAGACAGGACCAAATAGTGTGGTACCTGTTCATACGCCACAGAGATGGAGAAAAAGGTGAGGGGGCCGGCAGTGCCTCACGGAAGTAACCCCAACGAGGATGCGCAGACAGGTACTCGCCTGCTACCTCACGTACTCATCATAGGCAACTGCCGCCCAAAAGGAAAAGAAGGAATAAATCAAGAAACCTCATGTCCATCCTAATAACTGGTGTCTAGTGAAACTAATATTCTAATCTGTGTCTATATGCAAGAAATAATAATAATGGGAGTGTCGACCCCAAGATGAGGAAGACTGAGTCTGATCAGGACCCACGTCACTCCAAATTAAAACCGAGCAAGACTACACTGGCTATATGAAACTTTATTCTGTGCTGTGTGTCTGCCCATTAAAACCAACATTTTTCGTTGCCTGTTTAAATTAGCGGCAACTTCTTCAGGGCTAGGGTCGACTGGCCTCTCTGCGTTGCTAGTTCAGACCAGTAATCTATCTGTCTGCACCTGAGGGAAACACAATTAAAACACACACATTCAGTATAGCACCCATATTGCTCATATAGGTCCTTCACACATACATGAAAGCGATTTGTAGCTTAGCTAACTTGCTTAAATAAGACGGTGCCTGCAACACCTGTGACATTCATATTTACCGTTAGGGTTGCTCTCATTCAGCATACCTCAACCCTTGGTATAGGTAGGTCTGTGCTACATCAAATAGTCCTGGACTGCTTGCCCACTGGCCGCGGATTCGCGTTTCTAAAATGCATAAAGACATGTCGAAGTGTTACACATATGGACCAGGAATTTACAGCCACCTAGGCTCATATGCCTGTTGTCAGCTGTGCTTGAGCTCGTTATCTCATTGTTTGATGAGTGTCTCAAATTTACCTGGACCATTAGCAATACAACAGCCACCTACTTAGATCTAGACATCAGAGCGGCGAATCACAAACTCGCCACCAATGTCCACCAGAAACCAACTGACAAGAATTCCCTCTTGCACTACAGATCTTACCATCCCAGGGCCCTGAGGGATAACCTGTCTGTAGGGCAATTCTTGCGATATCGCAGGAACTGCTCATCTACTGAGGATTTTGTCGAACAAGCAGGTGTCTTGTCTTGCAAATTGGAGGAACGAGCGTACCCGACCAAGGTCATTAAACAGGCCAAAAAATGAGCCTTGAATACCCCCCGAGCTGCCCTACTGGAGAGGACACCCAAGACCGCAGGGGATTGTATCCCTGTGGTTACCACCTTTGGCCCCTTGTCTACTCAAATTAGACAGGTGATTAGGAAACACTGGCCCTTGCTTAGTACCTCCTCTATGACCATGCCCCAACCCTGCTTTGCTTTTAAGCGATCCACCAATCTACGTGACCGTCTTGTGCACTCACGACCCAAGCGTGAGATCAAGACAACAGGGATCCCGCCAGGACACTATCAATGTGGCGGATGCACAGTATGTGAACTTACCACTCCAACAAAAAGTGTCACGCTAGCAGGAGGTAAAACATGGTATTTGAATGCATTTAGCAACTGTAATACGAACAACGTCATCTACAGACTGACGTGTCCCTGTGGTCTTCATTACATCGGCCTTACTACACGTAAAGTGAAGGTTAGAGTACAAGAACACCTCAGTACCATTCGTGTGGGTAAACTAACCACAAAATTGGTCCAACATTTCTTGACGGCCAGACATAGCCCCCAAGAACTCCGCTGAGTTGTATTGGAGCGGGTGATGGGTGACATCTATAACATGGAAGCCAGATTAATAACTAAGGAGGCGCGCTGGATTTTCCAGGAGAAAGCAGATCAGGATGGTTTAAATGATTATATTGAGTGGAATAAGGTAGTGAATTAATAGTCCATTCTTGATTACACCTACTTCACTAAACCACACCAGTCAGGGATCCTCGTGGGAGCAAATGGGCAGACATACATGGCAGCTGGTTTGAGCCCCCTTAGCATTTCTATACCACCTTAATAGTCCATATGATACAGCACGTGGATCATTTAAATTTCATGTGTGATAAACGGCGGATGTTGGTATAATAAACGATGAAGTTCATACCATAAAAAGACAGTAATAAAACCAAAAACTTAATATGTACCATCCGGGTAGTCACTAGTCTTTATAAATCTACAATTTTGCTGGGCGTCACATATTAATTCAGTAACACTTGAATTGAGCTTAGAGCGATAGTGAAGTGACACACACAAGGCGCAGTTTAGACAGTTACGGCGGTCTACATAATATGGCCGCCGCTGCCTTCAGTAAGCATTCACGCATGCGCGCAGGTAGCGCGCGAGACGTATTTAAACAGGAAGCGGTCGTCCAGCCCGCGATGAAGGTTGAGGAGTATCCGGATTGCCAGGCTGACGAGGTGAGACCGCAACTAGATTGTAGTTGGAGGATAGAACCCTGTGGGCCCCTTCTTTTGATTAAACAACTTCCGGTGGGGTACCTGTAGATTTATTCGTCCCCCTTATGGTGGGTCAGAGCTATCGAAGGATCGGCACTATGGTGATCCCGCCGACCTACTTGTTATGTACGTGGGGACATTAGCGTCAATGGCAACAAGGAGGCTGTGTGGACGTGAGCGCAATGGGGGCACGGAGTGCATTAGACCATACACGAAAGCAACACATATTGGGGAGACAACAAAATGTGGGTAATACCAGTAGTAGCCGGTAACAATGAGATAACGAGCTCAAGCACAGCTGACAACAGGCATATGAGCCTAGGTGGCTGTAAATTCCTGGTCCATATGTGTAACACTTCGACATGTCTTTATGCATTTTAGAAACGCGAATCCGCGGCCAGTGGGCAAGCAGTCCAGGACTATTTGATGTAGCACACACCTACCTATACCAAGGGTTGAGGTATGCTGAACGGTAAATATGAATGTCAAAGGTGTTGCAGGCACCGTCTTATTTAAGCAAGTTAGCGAAGCTACAAATCGCTTTCATGTATGTGTGAAGGACCTATATGAGCAATATGGGTGCTATACTGAATGTGTGTTTTTTAATTGTTTTTCCCTCAGGTGCAGACAGATAGATTACTGGTCTGAACTAGCAACGCAGAGAGGCCAGTCGACCCTAGCCCTGAAGAAGTTGCCGCTAATTTAAACAGGCAACGAAACATGTTGGTTTTAATGGGCAGACACACAGCACAGAATAAAGTTTCATATAGCCAGTGTAGTCTTGCTCGGTTTTAATTTGGAGTGACGTGGGTCCTGATCAGACTCAGTCTTCCTCATCTTGGGGTCGACACTCCCATTATTATTATTTCTTGCATATAGACACAGATTAGAATATTAGTTTCACTAGACACCAGTTATTAGGATTGACATGAGGTTTCTTGATTTATTCCTTCTTTTCCTTTTGGGCGGCAGTTGCCTATGATGAGAACGTGAGGTAGCAGGCGAGTACCTGTCTGCGCATCCTCGTTGGGGTTACTTCCGTGAGGCACTGCCAGCCCCCTCACCTTTTTCTCCATCTCTGTGGCGTATGAACAGGTACCACACTATTTGGTCCTGTCTAGTTTTCCTCCTTGTATACATTATCTGGGAAACAGATCACCAGGGAAACACTTTTGTAAACACTTTTACACACACCTAGACATATAGGAGTCTCTTGAGCCAGTGATATCAGACCCGTTTGGTGAATGGCAAAATTTGCCGTGTATGTGGTATAAAACACAACAGTTTTGAAAGAAGCAGGGTATGTGACTAGAATGTGTTCACTGTGCTCATAAAAACAAAAAATTCTTTTTCAGGGCAGGTCTTGTTGTGTATCCAGTCATCGGACAACAGGATAGGGGGTTCGAATGAGCTTGAAGAAACTTTGACTTTCGATGGACCTAAGAAGAAGGAAACATCACACTGGTACTGGCGGATGATGGAAGAAGCGGATGGGAAGTTTACCGTGCCACTAGAGCTTTGGGGGAGATGCTTGCCAGGAGCAACGCTGGACAAGTTATGGAAAGTATCTTTTTTTATGCTTTATCAAGTGATTATGCCTGCCTATTTAAGGAGAAACCATCTCTTTTCAATCTACAGAGGGGCATATTCTCAAGGACTTATCGCCAAATTATCGTCACTTTATCGCAGCCAAAATCACGATAAGTTTATCGCCCCATTCACAAGCTGGTGCTAACAGCCGATACCACAAGTTTACCTGCGATAGGATCCGCAAAAAACATGGTCACAGATGACCCTGGCAACTATCGCTAATGAGATGCAAAGTAGGTGTTCCTGATCAAAAAGCCGCGACAACACCACACCGCAACATTCTCAACTACCAGCCAGATTGGCAATAAGACCACAAAACAGGCACGTTAGCAGCAGGAAATTAACACCTGCTCTGACCAGGTGCAAAGTAGGATGACAACCTGCACTAGAAAAGGGAGCCCAGCCCACAGCCACACCAGAATAACAACAGATGCCATGGAGCTACTCATCATGCAGCTCGGAGCCCCAACAGGGCCACAACACCCACTGCCACCACTCCCAGGCCCGCCACCCCCTGCACCCCCCCACCCCCCTCGCGGACCACCACAGAGGCAGCGCAGACAAAGGCAGCAGACCTTCAGGAAATCCACCAGCTTCACAGAATTAACACCAGAGAATGTCATTGCCCACTACCGACTCAAAAGGACAACCATCCTCCGCATCCTGAACATCATAGCCCTCAGGCTGACGGTACCAACACAGCGGACAACCAACATCCCACCTCAGACAAAGCTGCTGGCTGTGCTGCACCTGTTGGCCTCTAGGACATTCCAATCAACAACCGCCAGAGTCAGAGGAGTGTCACAGCCAGCCCTATCCAAGTTCCACACACCTGTCCTGGATGCCATCATCAGCTTGGTACCCCAGTACCTATACTTCCCCCACACTGCGCAGGAACAGCTGGAGACCAAGCAAGGCTTCTTCGCCATAGCTGGATTTCCGCATGTGTTGGGGGCAATTGACTGCACACATGTCCTACTTGTGCCCCCTGCCGCCACTGCACGCAATTACCACAACTGAAAGCAAACGCATTCCATCAATGTGCAGACAATATTGGACCACCGGGGACTCTTCACCAATGTCTTCGCCAACTACCCAGGCAGTGTACATAACTTATACATCTTCCAACAGTCCATCATCAACCGGTGCTTCTAGGATGGCACATACAGAAATGCAGTGCTCGCTGGTAAGTACCAAATGAACAAACCACACACTTCAACTCCACAACCATGCAACTCAAACCTCAGCCACACAATAGCAGAATGTGGGGAGAGGTGGGAACCAGGCATGTGCGAAGGAGGCAAGTGACACATGAATGAGAATGCACACAATGCCAAGTGTGGCATGGATGTGCTGGACAGACTGCGGTATGCAGACCACAGACATATCCATGTCGACATATACTGCTGGTGGTAGTAGTGTTGTGGACAGTGGACGCAACCATGTCACCCCAGCCAGTGGGGAAAATCTCAGAAATGTAGCTTGTTACGTACCCCCTGTAAGCGTGTGCGGAGTGGGCTGGCCCAGCGTACGCCAGGCTAGCATAGGGGTGTGAATAAAAAGCACGTAGCCCTGGGCGTGGTTCTCTTCCAGAATGGCCAACGTGTCTGCCAGGGCAGCGCCTCTCACCCCGCCACAAGGCTGACGCCATGAGCAGTTGTGCTTGCGATCCTGTGCACGTGCTGCACCCCAGGCCGCTGGCCCCCAGACCTCATCTTGCGTGCCCCTGCGCATCCAGGCCTCACTGCTCACCTGCCAACACCGGCATGTCTCCAAGAGGGCCCACCACGTGCCGGTGCATGCTCCAAGCCTGAGGCCTGCAACCTTAGCAGCCTCCTCAGACCATCACGGCCTCCGCGTGCAAGGCCCACAGTACTTCTTTCTCATTGACGTACTCCACCGGCATACACAGCGGACAAGTAGGTCACATATTTGGAACTGAGTCTTGATTACACAATGGCACCAACACATCATTGTACGCAAGGAGAGGAGTAAGAGGAAGACGTGGGTTAGTCCTGAGGAAAAGAGGATCCTCTTTACGGAGGTGATTGAACACCACCAACAACTGCTCTGGTGTCACTAACTTTGTGCATCGCAAGCCAATGACACGCGGCTGTGGGCTCATGCTGACTGCTGCCTCCGGCCCACACTGCGGTCCTGTAGGTCACACATTTGGAACTGAGCATTGATTTATTTATGGCCGAGTTGATATCATTGTACAGGCCTCATCGCAGACTGTATCCCCTTCCAGCTCTGGTGCCACTGACTCTGTGCCACGGGAGTCAGGAACACTTTCTGGTTGAACTTTGGTGGCGTCTGAGTCTATGGCCTGAGGGTTGCCTTCATCATCATGAAGCTGATACTGACGTGGTGGGAAAAAGGAGACTGTAGCATTCAACTTCTCCATGTTGCCTGTTTCTGCTTGTTTCTGCCCTCTGCATCATGCCCTGGATGGACACCTTCCACTGTCCCCCGTAACACTCTGCGACATTCTCCTTGGACATCAACGAGGACCCGCTCAGCTCTCCTGGCCTTATCTCAGTGCACTGCAAGTCACAGTCCCTTGCGGGTGTGCCTGTGGCGGTCGCAGTGCATCCGGGGCCACTAACTCAGTGCAGCTCAAGTCATGGACCCTTGCTGTTTGTACTTTGAACTTCTGATTGTTTGATCACTGTTGTAGTTGTTGCCAGCACCAACCAACCCCTGAGAGGTGGCTTACACTACCCAACACCCATCCAGCACAGGCGTCACTGGACATGTGACCCTGGCAATAAAGGGGGCCGGGCGCACGTGTCTATAGCCACTTCCACAAATTATCTCAGTGTGTCAGTGTGGTCATTAAGTATGCATGAGGACCCCGGGCCATACCACATTACATTGTGCTGTGTACAGCGGGCGCAACCTTGTCACCTCAGGCAGTGGGGTAGACCTGGGACATGTAGCTGTGTCGGACCCCCCTGTGAGCGTAAGGGAGTGGACCGGCATACGGCAGTATGGTGTAGGGGTGTGGTCATTCAACACGGGGCTCTGAGCGTGGTTGAGTTTAGGCCTTGCCAAGGAAGTTACTAATGTGTGTGTCTCTGGTGTAGTGTCGGCGCCACCCGTCACGCAATATACAATGTTGCTATGTAGCATGCCCCCGGAGTGCGGGCTCCGCCGAGGGGTACATGAGGGTGCGCAAGCCCGCTCGGGGTCAGGGATCAGACATGCCAGCTGTTGTGTGTGTCTCTATTCCCGCAGCATAAGCCAAAGGTCTACCCTCAACCGCATGGCGGGTTCAGCCAGGCATGAACTCTACATCTCTGTCTGCCCTGTCCTTACCATAGGCCTACACACATGTGGCCGCCCACCTTCAGCGAACAACATCACTGTGTCGTTGTCAGGCTTGTGGACATGCGCAGACAGGCATGACAATGGTGTGCCGTAGGGGTGCAAGTGATGCAACCACGCTGCGCACACTAGTGAATAGGGTAGGGGGAGGGAGGAGCAGCAATGAGGCTACGTAATACACATTGATGCCGCTCATTTGCAAAAAGCAGTACATGTCATACAGAAATCACAAAGTCACACATATCACACACCAATGAACCAGTGAGCCTGCCAACACATCATGCAGAACCGACTATTGACTCGTGTCTCTCTGCACTGTCAGAGGTGACCAGGGACATGCACTCTGCGCTTGGATGACGACACCCCTCCGAGCCTCGAACACACAGGCCCAGAGGCAGTACAATGCGGCCCACAAATGCACCAGGGGCATCGTGGAACGCACATTTGGCATGTTGAAGTCACGTTTCAGGTGCCTGGACGTCACAGGTGGAAGGCTCCTGTACAGCCCAGACATCGTGTGCAAGATGATCGTTGCATGTTGCGTGTTGCACAACATATGTATACGCAGCAATGCCCCATGAATACAAGTGCCAGATGCACCGGACGATGATCATGAAGATGAGGCAGGTGGACCACACCCCACTGCAGCCGCAGCAGGAATAGCCCGTAGGAACATTATCATTGACAATTTCTTCACATGAGCACGTCAAATTGTGACAGTCCTTATCAATCATGGGACAGTACAAAAGGACCACAGGCACAGTATGTGCAAATCAATGCATTCCAATAACACATTCCCTGAGTGCATGTCACTCATCTGTACAGGTACATCACTCAGACAACTGTGAGTGCGACATGTAGTGCTGACAATTTTCTGATTTGTTCATGGATGGTGGGTGTGTCACCTCTGTGCAGGGAGGCTGTTTAGGGGTCACGTATTCCACATGCCTGTTCTGTGTGTCACAGTTGGTAGGGAATCTCACTCTTCGGCGTTTCCCTTTGTCCAAATTCATTCCATTTTGGCTGCCATTTGTGCCCTACAGGTGACAACAGAGCTCCTTTTGGGGTCAGATTTGTACCACCGTGATGCAGGGATGCCCCTTGTGACTCAAGTCACACTACAAGGGCAACGTGTATGTAAGTGGGAGTCACTACCCCTACATTCGTCTACGCTTTTTATAATTCATTGCTCATGTCATAACACGTCTGTGTGCAGGAGGGGTTGCTTGTCCCTCTGCAATGTGAAGGGGAGATGCAGTTTCACAGTGTGTTCCATGCATGTTTCAGCATTGGCCCAGTTTTCATGCAGACGGCCTGTCAATGTACATTGTGACTGTGAGGAGATGCCTATTTGATGCGGGACAATGGCCATTTGTTCTACGTCACGGTTGTGGGGTTGTGCTTGTACATTGTCCTCTCACCGTTTCTTCACTCTTATGGTGCATTTTCCCGCATGACGCGTGGGACTTGCAGGCCTAGCGCTGGTTGTCGGTGATTTTTGTATAGTGATTGGCCTCATCGTAACTTTTTTCGCATTCGTGTTTTGCATTTTTTCAGTGTCACATTGATTTTAATGCGATCATTTGACGCGTTATTGTGGAACTATCGCATGGTGCCGCCGGGTTGAGAATACTACGTTAACACAGTGTTGTTTTCCCGCGATAGACTGAGATATCAAAAGTTGTGTTAAGCTAATTTTGCGATGTTTATCACGCGTTCTTGAAAATATCCCCCAGAGTGTACTGGACTCCACATAAGCTATCAAAATTTGGGAACAGAGGAGTGGTGGCATGCCTAAAAATGCGGTCAGAGGATGGCGGATGACCTGCATATGTTTTTGGAGTGTCCAAGGATTCAGGTATTCTGGGGAGTGGTGAACAAGGCTTTGGCCGACTTTTTGAACATACAGCTTCAGGTAAGCCCTCTCCTTGTTTTCTTTGGTGGGGCCTCAGAAGTAAGGTAATCTGATAAGGATAAGCTAATCTTCTATGCAGTATTGTTGACACGGAGAGAACTATGTAGGCCTGGGCAAAAATTCCGTTCTGCTTGCGGAAATTGCGATAATTTGATATTTTTGCGTTCTGCGGAGAGAGCGAAAATGTCAAAATTTCTGCAATCCGCATCTTACCGGAAATGTTTTTCTTGCTCGCGCTGTAAAAGAATACATTCTCGCGTGTGCGCGATCGCCTTGCCTGAATCCGACAAGTTTTCCTGATCCGGTCGTGTTCTCCACGAGATGTTGGATTGTTGGTAGCCATTTGCGCTGTCTCGCAAAAGTTCGCGCCCGCATTAACATCATTTGTCGCGCGATCACGTCATTCGTCGCGCGATCACGTCTTTCTTCTCGCGATCATGCACCGTGAGAGTATGAGATGATTGAGATCTCGAATACGTCATTCTCCACCGCGAGCGAGAGCGTGAGGACGCGAGCACGTCATATCGAATGCGAAAAGGAGCAAGAGACCCCGAACACGTCATATCTAACGCGACAGGGAGCGAGAGAACGCGATCAAGTCATTTTGGACACGCCATCGACATCCGGCAGAAGTAATGTGAAGCTCGAGAACTCGAACATGTAAAATTTTCAAGTTGGCGAGCCGCGATCACGCAGAAAATACCGCGAACGGGCGGGAAAAAAACTTTGCGATATTCCCACGTGTTTGCGGAGATTTTTAACATTTTCGTGATAGTTTGCGAAAGTGAATTTCGCAAATTACGCCCACCCCTAGAACTATGTAAGAAGTGTACTAGCCCGAATCTCCCTACGTATATTGAGTGGAGGGTGTCCATAGAAAATACATTCAGGTTGGATGCAGTTTCTCTACAGAAGAAGAGGTATGCCTTTTAGCTCCCTGTAGTGCAATGGCTGGAAAGGCAGGGATAGGGAAAGGAAGAGACTGCCCAATGATTATGCCTAACCAGACCTCAGTACAAGCACGTGCCACTCCCGCTCTTTCACTTTTTCCCTCTCGGTCTCGTTCCTCTTGGTCTTCAGCTGGGAGAGCTGAATGGAAGGGAGAATGCATTGAAGTGCATCTGCAAGGTTTTGGATGTGAGGCATTAACAGAAGCTCCTTTCCTGGCACAAGGGCAAGATATTCGGACGGAGGTGCTGTTGAAGGTGAATCTGAGGCTAATGAGGAAAAAAATAAAAAGAATGAAAAATAACTTACATCATACTATCAGTGAATACTTACGGCATGAAATGCAGCAGATTATTAAACCAAAGCACATGAATCATCACATGAGTATAAGCACTCTGACGCCATCTGGAGACACAACACATGAAGCATCATAAGACCATAGGGTATGACACACCTGTGCTCCTAATTACTTTTCAACGCAAATTAGGCACCAAGTGTAGGGCCCAGAGGCACCTGCATGCCTATTACATTTGGTACAGTAAAAAAACCCTATTCCGTCTGCTTTTGAAATATCTTATTGAATGCAGGCAGAAAAACGTTCCCAGGGAGGGGGCATCCCACCAGGCCAGAACTCTAGTTTACTCCAGCTGCCCAGCAGGTAAGTAGGTCAGCACAACAAAGCAAGTAGTCTCAGTGGCGGTTTCTCCTGGTAGCACAGCAGTTCTCTGCAATGTACTCTGCAATGTACAACATGTAGAGCCAGCAGCTTCTGGGTTCAGAGCCGCTGTACTTATACTCAAAATGTCTTTGATCTAGAGGTGACTTCAAAGGAACCCTTTCAAGTGCACAATAAGCCTCTTTCAACCCTGCCCTGGCTCCAGAAATCAATAGGGGGTAAATCAGCTCTTTGTGTGAGGGCTGGACACAACCTATATAAATGTAAATTGTGAAAGGCCTTCCCTCTCCCAGCACAGAAAGACCATCAGTATGCAGATGGATGGATGTAATCTCTGTCACACCCAGACCTTCCTGTGTTGTGGCTGTCTAAAAAGTATGACCTAAGTGTGGCTATCACCTAGGTCTAGATGTGGGTTGGAGTTAGGCTGCAAAGCACAAAGAGTCATAAGCACAGAGAAATGGACACTTTCTAAAATTGGCATTTCTAAAATAGTAATGTAAAATCCAACTACACCAGAAAGCAGGATATACCACTACCATTCTAAACATACCAAACATGGAAACGCTACTATTTCCAGATCAGAAATTTACCATTTAAGAATATATGAGGAGTAGGCCTCACAGCAGTGGGAAACAAAATAGGCTGTTTGTCACTACCATGACATGCCACACAATAAAGACACATGTCCTACCTTTTACTTACACAGCACCCTGCCCATAGGGCTACCTAAGGCCTACCTTAGGGGTGACCTATGTGTAATAAAAGGGGAGTTTAGGGTTGGGCAAGTAGATTTTAAATGTTGAAAAGTGGCAGTAGGCTGTGCACACAGGCTCTGCAGTGGCAGGCCTGAGACTGTTTTGAACGGCTACATCTGTGGCTGGCACAAGCAGTGATGCAGGCCCACTAGCAGTTTTTATTAATTTGAAGGAATTGGGTATATGGGCAAGGGACTTACATGTAAATTAAATATGCCAAACAGGTGTAAATCAATTATACCATGTTTTAGAGAAGAGAGCACATGCACTTTAGCACTGATTAGCAGTGGTAAAGTGCCCAGAGTTCTAAAGCCAAGAAAAAGAAGGGCAGAAAAATAGGCGGAGGAAGGCAAAAAGGTTGGGGATAACCCTGCAAAAAGGGCCAGGTCCAGCAGCCTAGTAACTATTACTAAGCCTATTGAAATTAGAAGGGTGCTCGTAATGAGGGCCATAACAACCTGTGGACAATAATTAACACAATGATGTGGAAACAGCTGTTAGTTGCCTGTGAATGAAAGATCATGGCTGATCTTTGAGCCAAAGACAGTCTTCCTGTTAGCAGTAGATGTCAGAGTGGTATGCTTAGTCTTCAGAGGTGTGCACAATGTGACCCAGGTCTATCTGGTAGAAAAATGTCTCCCTGTGTGCCTGATCACCCTTTGATAGAAAAGATAAGGCTCGCAAAGTTAAACAAAATACTAAAGTTCCAAAAATCTGGAAAGTTCTGCCACTGAGTTTAAGTCTCTCCACCCCACTGTTTTCGAGCAAAAGATGAAGACTACTCTGTTATGTTAGGGGGCTTTTAGCGAGCCAGATGAGTTGGGGGAGTTTTACCAACGCCCGCAGACTAGTTAAAATTTGGAGGCTATTGTACATTTAATAACATATTGTGCCTGCCTTCCCTGTACAGCGCTCTTCTGCTGTTTGGCGAGGTTCACGCCTCAAAAATACCACATACATTTATTTAACAATTTATTTCTGTGCATTTATAGATGTGTCCAGTGAGAAGGTCAAATCTCACCGGAAGCCTCGTCGCCATAATTAAAAACAGTTGTTTTTTTACACTTCAGAATTTATCCCGTGAAGTGGATTAATACTCCATGGTTGGAAACGGAAAATTATTTTGCCCTGCGTGCGTTAGATCCACCACAGTTGTTTCATGAAATTCGCACAAAATGTTTGGAAGGGTTGCATACTAACGAATGGTGTTCTTTCGGCATATTACTCTGCGGTATTTGACTTCGCAGAAGGGTATCTTTTCGCATCTCTAAGGAGAGACGGCCAGATATCTCTGAAAATGTTTTGTCAATCAGCAACCAAAAACAATGATTAATAGTGTGCCGCGTTTCATTTTCTATGCATATTTTTTGCAAATATGTGCCGTGAAGCATTCAGTAATCAGACTCTAACCAAGAAGAAAAGGAATGCTGATAGAGGGTGAAAAGCATCCCCTTCCTTCATGAAACAGTATGAGACTTTTATTAATGCTCTGTCACAGAAGAGGGGAAATTGCGTGTAAGCCATTTTTGATAAGACCAGTAATTATGTTTACCTCAGGAGTCCAAACATTTTTTTTCTTTCGTGAGCTTTGTTCACGCTCTGACACCCGAAAACTCTGCACGCCAGAGGAATTACAAAGAGTATTCCATTATTTTTACAATAAACTTGCCTCTCATCGGTTCCCCGTAGTTAAAAATTTATTAGGGTGTGACCAAAATAAAAGGTCTGCAGTGGATGATAGATTGTTAGCAGTTTGCTAGCTACGCTTGTGGTTGTATTAGCCATCGAGTAAAACACCACAATAGGCACATTGCACATTCGGTTAGTGCTCTCTTTTCTTTATACTATTTCATTTTAATGCCATATTATCAACAATATAAATGTTAAATTTATTCTGTAATGTATTCTTGAACCTCTTGCTCTGAAATAAAAAATAAAAAATTAAAAAAAAGAGTAAAACACCACACTGAACTTTATTTATATAATGTAGAATATGGATTTCCTGGGCCATATTGTATACACTTTGCATAAGGAATAAAGAAAACAGCTTATCTATTAATCTCCTTCATTAAAAAACGAAACAAACTAATATTTGATTACTTAAGCTATACTTCTAATATATAAGAGCATCTTTATTTTGTGCCCCACGTAATTTCATCATTTACATTTTAAAAGTAACAGGAACCCGTTCGCTGTACTGACTATACATCACCACATCAAAACTATAACACATTCAGTTTGCTTATTTCTTTGTCCTGATGCAAAAACCCTTATATGTGATATAGACTGAACAAAACACTCTTATCTCAATTTCCTATTACCCAATCAACAAAAACAGCAAATAAGAGAATGGAAAGGAAATGTGCTTTGCCATGTAGGAAAACCTACTTTTATGTACATGCTAAGTCAGTTCTACAGTGCACCTTGTAACTTCACAAGGCATATATAAAAGTGAGACACACTAGATATTAAGAATGAGTATGTCCCCTCAGTGAACAGCGGCAGAAATCTGTTTTCCATAGTGTAGGTAAAACTATATTTTCTCTAGTTAGGGATGGATATAAATAGCCCTGAATGGGATTTAAATTAAGCTGCTGTAAATTGCATAGCTTTGGAAATTTTACATTATGCTTGATACTAGAAATTCCTCAAATTACACCACTTTACGTGATTATGTGCCATTCATGGTAAACATGTATCATGAACACGTCATTCACTGCAAATATTTAATGCAAATGCACAGGACCAACAGAATGTGAGCAACTGTTGCTTGCAGTGCTTCTGTGTTTTTTTAACTTTTTTATAGCATGAAATGCATTCTTGCATCAAAAATTAATGCAGGGGCGCATTTTCCACTGAAATAGAGAGCAAAACTATGAATTTGCATTTTGTTGCATTTGAATTTCATTATATGTAATTTTGCATAATTTTGCCAAATTTTATCCTAATTACGTGAAAGCAAATTAAGCGTATTTCCCTCACCATAGTTATGAATAAAAGCCTCTTTTCTGCAGGTAGTAAATGATATAGACAAACAAATGTACAACCTACACAAACAAAATATATAATGAAGGTGCCAGGGAATATCAAAGGCAGAATATGGAATAGACACCATTTCGTGACCACAAGAACAAGGGTCAAAAATATTGAAGAGGTAAGTGCACAGAGGCAGATATTGATTTACTATACGTACCTACACATCTGCGTACCTTGAAGATATATATACAGCACCAAGATACGTATATTTGGAGTTAGGTATCGAAAATCTATACAACCTTACCATTTGATATTTTGTTCCTTGATTTTCTGATCACAATATTATGCAATATTCTTTGTTCGATATTCCCGACCCACACCACATAGAATGCCATATGAACATCTAGCTACAAAGGGGTCTATAATGGAGAGCTGTCATGAAAACATTAACTGAAAAAATGTATCATTTTTAAATTGTGCAGTGGTGATACAAAGTGCCATTCACATTTGGAAAGGAGATAAGGTTGAAACAATATGGCTTTCAGTTTATGTTTTAAAGACTTCCAGGATGGGACTGCTGTAATGGCTAGTGAAATGGAGTTTCAAACCCCAAGGGCATTTGAAGTAAATGACTTGAAGTACATGATTGTTTTAATAGTTTTTATTTTCTTCTATCCTTGTGCCTCAGGGAGCAAATAGTCTCTTTTCTAAGGAGGAATTGTTCACTAGAGATGGTCCATTTTGGGGCATGGTAGATGGGTATTACCAAAAATAGAGCTGTATCTGTGATGCAGGCAGGTTTAAAGGTGCTTCTTACTTCAGTGTGAATCCACACCAATGAGATAACAATCTGCTAGATGAGATCAACGTTTCTAATGCCTGTGGCCAGAATGGCAGCTATGTGAAGGCTGTTTTGAAGGGATGTAGATGTGGTAAACATTATGTTTACCAGTAAGGAGTAGCCAAAGTCAAGTCTTTGCAGGACAAGTGATTGAAGCCTTCGCTTAAAATCTGTATCAGAAATATAAAGTCTGATTTCATGGAGGAGTATAGGTTGAAATTGTGCCTCTTTTATCATGGCACTGATGAGTGCTTGAAGATTGAGGTTTTTCCTCTAAGTAGAAGTCCAGTAATTTTGCTCAGTGCATCACTGAAGGGCTGTAATGTAGTAGAGAGTGAGTTAAGGCATCTTTTAATTGGGGTAGTACAACTTGGCAGGGAAAACAGCAGAAGACAATCAGCAGCATTTGTTTGAGGTGGTGATGTAATGACCAAGTTTGAATATCTCAAGGAACTTGGTTATGTCTGGGTAGGAGGGTTACAGATACAGCTGGGTTTCCTCAATGTAGAAATGGTGCATGATGTTGGAGCTGTTATAGAAGGAGGATGGTGAACCATAGAAAGGTTGAAAAAGGTTGGAGGATCATAGAACCTCAGGGAACAGCTTGCTTCCGAGATGCAGGATTTCAAATGAAATTATTGATGTCAATTTTATTTGCTGGCTCTGATTTACCATAAGGAGAACCAGTTAAGAAAGGACAGATCTATTCTCTTACTGAGGATTTTAAGGATGGTGGCAAACTTCACCGTATCAAAGACAGCTGATAGGTCAAGGAGAATAAGAAGGCAGTAGTCTCCTTAGATGAGGATGCATAGAGCTTTGTAAAGTATTTTTAAAGTTACATCCTCGGTGCTGCAACCAAGCAAAGGCCTGATTGCATCTAATAAAATGGATCAATTTTCTCTGTGAAGTGTTTGAACTGACTGGGGTTAAACACGTCTCTAAGATTTTGTACCAGAATGGAAGGCTGGAAACTAATCAGAAGTTATTCAGATCTGCTGAGTCGTCCAATCATTTCATTTTGAAATCAGGCACAGGACCTGACCTATTTGTAAATAATCCTGGCCCTTTCCTTGTGGTAGTGAGGTATTCATACTATTCTACTGATTCCTGATAGGTGGCTTCTTTCATGATTTCAAAACAAATGTGGACATATTTTTTCTTGTTCTCTTTTTCAGGAATCAATTTTGCTGTGACAATACGTTTCTTGTATTTGTTTCTTTCAGGTTGGAGTTGTTTAGTTTTCTGAAGAGGAATTTTGACACCAAATAGGTTCTGATACTCTAGGGATCTGCCTCCCTTTGTTCAGTTCTTTTTTTGTGTAAAACCAGTGTGCTAATGTTTTGGCTTTCTGTTCTTTGGAATCTTTTTAGGACAGAGTGATACTTTCACCTTATTGAGTTGTTAGGCCATTGTCTCTTTACTGTAATACAGGGATTGTGTTGCAGCACATGAACTGTCTGAGGAAAGCAAATGAGCATCCACATTCTTCAAACCTCGTATCCATTGCTTAGGTCTTATGAGTTGCCAATTCATGATATCTTTTAAGGAATGTCAAGGTAAAAGGGGTAAGTTATGGTCTGACCGAAATTGGACTGGGGTCATTGATCCTGACTTCTTTTTCAATGAGGAGGTGCAGAGTGGTGCCTTTTGTGTGGGTTGTTCAGAGTTGATTGAGCATTGAGGATTATTTTATTTTAATTGAGAAGCATTTAAAGCTAGAGAACTGGTTTGCAAACTGTAGACTCTCAGATCTAATCATGTTTTCATTGATTACTAGTACCCCTTAACTATTTTCTCTGTTTAATTAAAGTGGACGATTGTATATTCTGGAGGCACAAGTATGTTCAACATGAGTTTCCAGGATTCATTTAGACACATCTCTGTTAGGAAGATAAGGTCCTAGGATGTTTGAGATATTAACTCTGCAATTTCAATACTATGTTTTATTGCTAATCTGCAATTATACAAGAGGTTCTTGAGGGTGCAGTGTGTGGTGTTGCAAGATAGGGTGCTTAATCATTTTATTTCAAATATTTTGTCTGGAAGATACCTTTTGCATTGCCTGAGGTACTTATTTTCCTTGTGTTCATCATAATGGGGACAGTGTGAGCTTCTTGTGACATATATGTCTTTGTGTTTGATCTACATTGGCTGAGGGGATCTTTGATGACCTTCTTTGAGAAAAGCATCATGATTTTCCTAAGTCTTTGTCTCCATTTCAGCAGGGTCTACTTTAAATTCTGAGTTTGGAGTATGTACTTGTGTAGTGTAAAGTAAGTTGGCACATAATAACATTTACCTGGGAGGTCAAAATAAAATGTGTGCAAGTAAGTCATTGTAGAGCATTCCGACTTCCTTGAGAACATGTTAAACTCTGAGGGTATGGTGTTAATGTTCATGTGTAAGTAGGTGTATGCATAAAGGAAACACAGAAACAGTACATTTAGCTGTTTTTATATATTGTAAGTGGGGAAACCTCCCAAATGCGTTATATATTTTTGGTGGTCTCCGTGCACAAGAGAGATGGGGCTTCTCATTAATAAGTGATGGGTTTGGAGTGGGTGGGTAAATAGGTAGGTGGAAATGGACATTATTGAACATCCTGAAGAGAATGTATGGCAATGCCAGTATTTCTCGAGGGTAATGCATGAAATTGGTAGGGAGATTTACTTAGGATGGAGGAAGAGAGGTGACTGCATCCGAGTAAAGAGGGAGAGGCAGAAATTATAGAAGAGGAGTAGTGTAAGCATATTTTCCCATATTGTGAGGTGTGGGCATTGCAGTATTGGGTGAGTTAGGGGCATGCCGTCAGTAAAATTGGGAAGTTAAGATGGTGAGAAGGATCTTGTGCAGTCTCATGATGAAGAATGGTGACACATTGCTTACCTATCCTCATGGTAGAAGAGGGATGTGCATTAAGATCCAATTTAATCAACGTTTTCATGTTACATATAAGGTGAACTGTGTCTCTGTGTACCTGTGTTGACTACAGTAATAAACTGGATTATTAGCTGACGGGGATGAGAACCCACTTCAAATAATAATTACAACCCTTGTCAGGGTGAACCACTAAAGTCACTAAATAAGCCTGGGCTCAATCCTCTGGTAGCTTGGCACAAAGCAGTCAGGCATAACTCAGAGGCAATGTATACAGTATTAATGCAGTTTTCGAATAGTAATAAAGTGACAACTCAACACAAGAAAAATGTCATCCAAATTTAGAAAAATAGAGTACATTTTAATAAATAAAGTGACACTAAAATGACTTCACAACAAAAATCCAATAGGTAGAACAGGAGATATGGATTTTTAAAGTTTTAATTATATATAGCTCCAAAAAAGCACAAAGCACCAACCACAGTTATCTGGTAGCGCTATTCCAGTTCAAAGTCAAAACGTCTAAGGGTAAGTCTAAGTGTTGCTTAAATGCTGAAACGCCGAGCCCAATGCCGACTGAGTAGTGTTGCCCAAACTTGTTCCCGTCTCCCGCCAGTGGCCTATTGGTAGGCTCCCACCTGGTAGCCACATGGTCGGTGCACTTAAAGGGTGGAATGGTGTCCTTGTGCCCTGAAGAAATTACCAGAAAGTAAAATGGCAATGAAGCATGTTGTCTGTTCTGCTTAAAATGGTCTAAACATGTTATGTGTTTTTTAACCATGAGTGCGGGCACAACAAATTAAAGACATATACAGTGTGCTTTTTGCAACTCATTTTTACCCCTCTTTATGCTTGTGAGGAAGACATACCTTCTCTGTTCACAGGGATCCAAATAGAGTTATTGAGGTGTGTACCACACATGATAGAGGTTTTTAGGTTACACACACTCACACACACACAACATTCTTCTGCACTTGTTTGGGTGTTGGTTCTGTTCCCTATATAGGGAAGTTGCTGATGATGAAAAAGTGAGCAAGTTGTCAAGAACCTGCCAATCCCTCTTTAGTGGTTGCTTAAATGAGGCACTTCCTATAGATATACCTTTTTTTAGGATTCACAGCGATGCATGGGACCTGGTTTGGTTTTAATAAAACACACACAACAGTGCGGGTCATAGATGTGCACTAGAACCTTCCCCGCTTAAAGGTAAGAAGTGGGGGATTCTAAAAATATCAACTTGATATGTGATGCATAACAAGGGCTTTTGTTTTGTTATTGATTGGGAGTGGAGGGTCCCCTTGACGCTTCAGTTTTCCCTCTATTGCTTCTTTTTGTTCAACAGTAATAATTGTTTAACATGTTGTCAAAACCAGGTTATATTTTAAGGGCTGTGGGGTGTAGAAGCTGCCCATCCCTTAGGAAGTTTGCCCATCGCTGACCCTCACAGTCAACATCCTAAAGCCAAGTGTAGCTCCCCAAGTGCTGCAGGTCGAGGTGCACCTGGGGCCGTGAAGTGAGTTTGTAGCTGACATATCTTGTTTTGTGCTCAGTACATAATG
Source organism: Triturus cristatus (assembly GCF_964204655.1). Taxonomy (NCBI): domain Eukaryota; kingdom Metazoa; phylum Chordata; class Amphibia; order Caudata; family Salamandridae; genus Triturus; species Triturus cristatus. Next base: position 313,096,832 of record NC_140591.1, read on the forward strand.
TAGGCGCACTGACCAGTCATGTCCTGGAGGTAGGGTGTGAAAAGGGAGAGCACTGAATGGGCTAAACCTTGTGTGTGCTTTAAAATGTCTTTTATCCCTTGTATACCAATCGCCCTTTGATTCATCAGGTCTGCATGAAGCAAACCCAGCGACGTGGTATCCTTTTGAGCAAAGGTCTTTCATAAATGATTGCGGATTTATTAATTTTCATGGCCGTTTGCATCAAACATAACTTTTAGGGTATCATTAATGTGTTGCAAACCCTTGTTGTGCAGTATCTGACACTGTATTGACATCAGGGATTCCGCGTTATTAGGAAAGGGGAAAGTTGGAAACTCATGGACAGGCTTTCAGTTAGGTCAATCCTCACGAAGACAACGTGGTAGAAAGTCATCTCGGGGTTCAAGAGATGCATCTGGCAGTCTCAAACTCTCATCTTTTCAGAATTCTCATTATCGTTGTTATTTTTCTTTATTTCCTAGCCATTTGGAGTGGCCAAGCTGTCGCATGGTGCTTCATAAAACCCTTAAAGAAAGAAAGTAAGTTGTGGCGGTCTCGAGGAGCGGGGGGTTGGTATTTCTGCCCGGAAGAAGGCAGGTAACAGCGGGGGGGGGACTGCCCCCCACCCCCTCTAGCTTCCAGTAGCAGCTCGTGGTGGAAGTGCTGCAGGCGGGTGGGCACGGGAGATGAGCAGGGTGGGGGGTAGTAAACTACGGCATACGGCAGAACAGAGGTAAGTAAACAAATAAATAAATAAAACTAATTTCAATGTGCGCGCTGCATTGCCAAATGTGATGCAGCGCGTGCAACGAAATTCGTTTTATTTATTTATTTGTTTACTTACCTCCGTTGGGCCATATTCCGTAGTTTACTACCCCCCACCCTGCTCCACCCCACCGCCGCACAGCACTCCCACCACGAGCCGCTACTGCTAGCTTCGCCACTCGCACCATGCCTTCCATTTTCTGCCTCTGCACTGCTGAATAAGGTTCAAAGGACAATACCATTCCTGTGGAGTAGTTATTTACCAGCGTTATGCCACACATAAAAGACGTAAGTGCAGTAGCTGTAAAGTGTGTACAGCGAAGCATGCATAGTTAATTCTTAAACAGGTGATGCTCAGAGCAGTGGGAGGCTGATTACACTTAGGAAGCAATTCGAGACCCAGCTATCCTCTTAACCTGAGAGAACGGTAGTCCTCTGTCCTTGCTCGCAATGATGGTTGCCCCTCAAGCACTCCGTTTAAAACTAAAGAAGTGCAGGCAGGTAAGGGGCTTGGAAGTGCCCTGGGAGAATTGCAGTGGGTTTTGCATGATAGGAGACCGAGATGAGCCTCAAAAAATGAAAGTATGATGGATGTGCCTCTGGCTGCACCGTCGCATGCAAAACTGGGACTCAGGGCTGAGAGCGAGGCTTGGAGAACGATGCACTCCAATCCTTGTGCAAGAAATGAAAGTTACAGCTCAGAGTGAAACAGAAAGAAGAGAAACAAATGAAAGACACCGGATCGGATGGCAAATGAAAACTTACTAACCAATTAAGCTTACCAGAAGAAATCCCAGCAGTTAAAAATACAAGCACAGTGCAAGTGCTGTGCAGGCAACACCTAGAAAATAAGAGTTCCACAAAAGCGGATAAAAACAGTACCTCGGTCATGCAACACAAGAGAAACTACAGGAAATAGTGTGTTACAGCCAATAGAAATGGAGGAAAAGTAAGTAGCAAGTGCACCAACCAATGAAAAGGGAGGGCGAGATGTAAGCCCCTTTTAAGATTTATATTAAATGCAATAGATTTAACAATTACAGCACAGGTGCTGTGCAGGCGAAACCTAAAAAAGCACAAAAAATCTGGGATCTGCAGAGATAATTAATTTCAACCCACCTACTACAAGGATAAACCTGTGTCTACACCACACTGTAAACGTCATGCCCACAGACAAGATAGGAGCACCTGTCTGGTCACTCATGCGCAACACCAAAACACTTCCCACATGAGGCACACTCCATTGACAATACCCTTACCAGCACACAACAATCTCACATGGTGTAACTTGCCACCCAACAAGCAAAGAGCTGTGCACCACATAAATAGGGGTGTGACGCTCGAGATAAATGCTGCAATACACAAATGATCTTGCAAAGATTGCCGAGATGTCCTCATCCAGTCCGCATGCTTCGGATCCTCACGAATCCTCACTAGCTGCATCCAAAGTTCAGCGACAGGGTTAAGTAGAGGACTAGACTAGACAGTGAAAGTCAATTAGCCTCTCTGACTGGGTTGGCTAAGATTGAGAGGATAGGAGTCAGGAGCCTTGATGCCCACACATTGTCGGGTGCTACCAGCTGCTAATTGCCCTTCTTTTGTGCCCTCACCTTAGTACCATAATTGCCGGGCAGACACACCCTGACCAGTGGCCAACATGGCTCAATTAATTTATTAATACGAAGGAAACTATTACTTGCTGGCAGAGTTGACAATTTTGGGTAAAATATTGTTTTAAATATTATCTGCTACTTTACGTAGTACCTCATGACGAGGAAGCTTTTGTAAAGTAAGCATAGAGTAAAGCAACATGGTTGTAAATTTCGAAACCTTAATGTTGTCCTTCTACTGCACTCTTTTCAGAAAAAGCCACGGGACCTAAAGGCACTGATAGAAGGTAACATGAGCATTGTAACAGGTTCTTGTGATCATCTGCCAGAGGGGACCACGGCGGTGAATTGCTAAGCGACTGCACCTTAGCAACAACACAACAGTAAAGACACCATATGTAAAACATGCTCAGCTGGGATGGGGCTGGAAAACCAATTTGCATCAAAGCGAAACAGTATAAAGAGCTGCAATATTTCTGTGGCTAGCTAATGTTTGGAAGGCACTGCCAAGACATTGGTAATATCTTGAAGATTGCTTGCAGTGTAGCAGAACCGTGTGTCTCCTCATGTGTTATTTCAATATCTTACTGGTTGCTTTGCTTAGCCTTTGTTTTCTATATCACTAAGGTGGTCTTCGAAAGTAGCGCTACGAAAACCTGTCATCTTTGTGGGGCCTGAGGGGGCTGCGTCTGTTTTCTTTATCTGCACTGCTACACTTACGCTATCTTCATTCAAATGTTATCTAAGATGGCAGACAGTTACATTTGGGGAGAAATAAACCAAAATGGTCGCTGGCGTCATTCCATTATTATATGACTTGGCCATACCTTGAGGGTTCACTCCCCTGTGGAGATTCAAAAGCAGAGGACACTGCACAGCAATCAAGGAATCTACCAATCTAGCAGGGGCAATCATCGGCATCTTTCATTGTATAACAGATCCTAATGTCCAGAAAAAAACTGCAAACAATACCAAACAGTATTTTTTTTCTTTTCTTAATTGAATCACTGATGTTGTACAGCATTGTGAAACCAACGTATGAATCAATTACAAAAAATAAATGATCATACATTACAAAAGTGGTACGATCTTTTTACAAGGAGCCGTTTTACATCTGGCGTCATAATTGTGGTCAAGTAGATGAACCGCCAATCAAGGTTGCTCTCTTACTATGAACGAGAGTTCATCAATGAGAGTAACTTACTCAGTGGGAGGAGACTCCGTCAGAAGTGAAATCCAGTCCATACATAAATCGGTTCAAAATCGTATACAACTCTCACTCATTCACAATAGGAACAATATGCTGGAGGACTCCATTTTGGCCCCTTTGAGCATGCCTTTCTTCCAAGTCGTGATACCTAGGGTACTCTTTACTTTTCAATGGACTACAATTGGACTATGCTTAGAAATGTTCAATTACTTTCATATGTTTCTTTGTTGGAAAACAACAGGCGGCATTAAGGGACATCAACATACAGTCCTGAAAATCTATAAAAGATTTAGAGAGGCAAATAATGTGTAGGGATTGTGATGCCTATTTCCGACTCCTAGGGCAACAATGCTATAATTCCACATGGCATTACGTCTTTGTAACATGGGAAGAAACCGAAGTTGTCTGTTGTCAAATCTGACCCCAAAACGATAACAGAGTCTTGCAAAGAGGAAAGGTCCTTAGAACCTCGGTGAAGGGCACATAGCCAAACTCAGAGGTCTGACTGGGCGCAGTTAACAATGCCACAATTGCATTTGCATGGCTTGTGTACCAGAACAGTCGCCCATCACTGCTTTCCTACTGAATTATATTTACAATCTTTCTCTGGTGCCCCAGATTTGCATATTTTAGTTCTTTTTCTACCACCTTCTCTCAGTATCCCTATAATTTCAGGTATTTTCCTGCTGATGAACAATCATGGAATCCAAGCCACACCTCCTTATAATCCCAGCCATACAGGCATAGACGAGGCACGTTCCATGCAGAATTCGGGCAAACTAATTGGTTAGTAGCCTTTATTACTCTCCCTATTAAAGAAATACAAACTTTGCCACAAAATTGTCCAGACCTGATCCACACGCACTCCAGCATTTAGACATTCGGCTTCTACATTCTACTCACGTCTCCTTTAACTAATATACTTCGGTATATGAAGAAGCTTCAGTCACTTGAACGGGTAGAGCCACCATATTTGTTGAGCGGTCAGGTAATTGTTCTGTACGCACAATGTACTGACATTTGATTGCTTGTGTGTAAATTACTTCACTGAATGACCTCAATTAATTCCATAATTTCATGAAGGATTAGTCTAGGATTATGTATATGCAGCAGAATGTACTAAGCAGAGAGCACAGTATGATTCTGGTTTAAATAAGGTGTGCCCTTTTCAGGTCTGGCAGCTAAAGCGGTCTCTCAAGAGAATTATTTTCCCAAATAATTCATACATAAAGCACATACAATGAGGGGCTTTTGGCCAAAAGGTTTCATCAATTAGTCTGTTAAATTGTCATGCACATGTTGCTTTCACCCCCACAGCACAATGCATGGGGCAATGGATGAGCCCACTTTACCCACTGCTCCCTTTACTTTGAGACTGCACACATTGCTCACATTCTCCTAAAAGTAATGTTCTCTTCAGTGAAAAACCTAATTTAAAGTGTGTTTTATTTTTAACAAGTTTAAATACCAGCTGTTTATTTTGCCTACCATTCCGATGCCCAGTTAGATGGCTATTTATTTTGTCTTTCTTTTCAACCTGCTGCTATAAAGTCTTTTAGTCAAACTGTAACATTGTACCTGTGAGTGATTGAGTGTTCGAGTAGGTGGTGAACTATTGTCCACTCCATCTCAAATAATAACAATAATAACCAACATGGCACAACTAAAAGGCTTGTCTGTTCAGACACCTCAGTAGTAGCACAGTCACGTAGGTGAAAATGTTTTACTTCAAATTTGTTTTTTATATTGCAAACACATGGCATCCATGATTAGGTGGCTGCATTGTTTTCTTTTTGTGGTATAGGCTTACAATAAAAATAAATAAATAATAATCCTCGCACCAGCTTGACAAGGCCAAGCCTATTGCCTTTGCCAATGCTTGTTATGAAATGGACTATGTAACATGAATGTAATTCCCTGACAGTTTATTTTGTTCTAATTCTGGTTGTAGGTAAACATTACCTATTTCTGTGCTTCTTGTTCAAATTATGTTATGTTGAGAATGTTAAACGGCGGGCACACAAGGGGATTTTTTATTACCATTTGCATTAACCCACTCAATTTGGGGTCTCTATCTCTGAATAGAACACGCCGTGCTCAGTTAAGCAGTGTAGGTGGGCAAACATACAATGGAATAATTAAGTCACAAAACCACCCTTCTTTCACCCATGCTTCCCATCCCAACTGAAATGACATCAAGTGCCCATGCAGAAGTTCACTACAATCTTGCCCAACTATGCCGATGGTAGTACAACAAGGACAACAAGGCACCCACCAAAACACCTTGCAGCACCCCAACATAAAGGAGAAAAACCATTGGGCACCTGTCAAATGCAGCACCCAATGAAAAAAAGTGTTTACCACCTTCTACAGCACATCAATGTTCCTCATAACCAAGTGGTCATGCAGGGGCCTCTCATAGCCAACACAAGACCATCACAGCTATGTTTTAAAAAATAGTTCATGCGTCAATGTGAGCACTATAGGATCATTCGTCGACAAACGTGATGCAGTATTGCAGATCCTGGCTCTCTGTTGATGTGCACACAACCTTTCATTTCAACACACAGACTTGCGGGAGGAAGCACTGTGTGCTTGATTTTGTTCTGTATAAGCACTTTTAGCCCATAAAATGTATTTCTAACTTGTTGTGTACTGAAGATGCATTCAGTTTAAATTAATATCTATTTATTGTAAATAATGTGTTTGATTTGTAACCCACATGGGTTCCTGAAAGGCTGTACCTGTATAATCATTGCAAACAAACTCTTGTGTGTAGATGTGTCTAATTGCGGAGTCGCGTTGCTGTCTATGCCTGAGATTGTTATCTATATGTACCTTCTACCCTGCATTTTGCAAGTACATTGTTACCTATAAAAATACATTTTTACTACATTTTTTGTTCTTTAGAGAACCTCTTCTCGCCAATAAACAGCACTGGGGAGGGTCAGACACTGCACGTCAGAACATTTTATAATATTTCTTGTGTGCCATTCAATAACTGCCTGTGAAACCTATGACTTTTTTCCAATGTGTTTACTGGTTTGACATTAAATATATACATTTTCTCCTAAAGGGGGCCCTGCCTTTAAACCCTTCTGGGGTAGTGTCACTCTCTCAGTCAATATATGTGGTGTATTTTCACCCTTCCACATATGAAAGTTCACCAGCGTCCACAGAATGAAACTCTTAAATAGTCCTGTAGTTACATGCTTATAGCTGTGTGCTAGGAACAGAGCAGCCAGGTTTGCAGTGAGGGGTACAACTCAACAATGCTAGTGAAGTCTGCCAGCGGAGGGACCTATTAACAGCTTCCATATCGTTGTAGCCCACGATGCTACTTCTTAATAGGATTTTCTCTATCGGACAGCTGGGGGCAACATTCACAAAGTTGCCCAGCCATTGGCATCTCCTATTAAAACTCCAGACCTATTGGCTTTGCCAGGGCTTGTTCTTGATGCTATTTTTTGCTTCCATGTGCAGCATCTTTTCTTTGGGGAATAAATAGCATGCACATATCTCAGTTGTGAACCTAAATGGACAATGGCCAAAAAGAGATACGTACATGTGACCCCCCAGGCAGTGTTATTTGTTGCTATTTCAGACTACTCACTCAGCAATGGGGTGCTCAGAAGCTATACAAAGGGAGTGTGAAATAATTGAAGCTCCATGGCTGAGCTTCTTAGAATGTACGTTGGAATCCTGCATGCATTTTACACACATGCCTTCATCACGCCGGCATTAGAACGACTGCGTCGTTACGACGTGTTCCTTTAGCACGCAACTCATTATAATGGCTTGTCTAAGAAGGGTGCTGGACTTTGGAATAGTATCCTTTCCTATTTCAACTCCAGTCTGCCCAACAGTAGGGAAGGTGTTGGACTCTAAATCCACACCATTCCACCAATGCGCCCCCCTAAAGCAAGTCGTAATGTCTTGCGTGCTGAACGAATGCGTGCTAATGGCGCTTTCGTTCTATCGACGGTGTTGTGAAAGCACAGCGTGATTTCGGCTTCGTCCTAAAGGACGTTTCCCAGCGTCTTACCATCACACACATGAAACAGGCCATGCCACAGGTAAATCAAACCTTGAGAGCCCTTCAAATGACGTCACTGTTTAACCTCTCAAGCAAGCAGAATCGCCTCTTTACTTCACCATCTCTGCCTTGCGTTTTGATTAGTCAACATGCTTCTTCAATGCTTATTGGAGAATGAGAGGTCTTGAAGCATCGATGACCTGCCTGAGAGGAGCTGGAAGGACAGTGGACATGGAAGGCTGGACCACATAAAATGCCCAGATGTAGCAATTTATTTTTTTCTTTTCTTTGGTAACTTGTACCAAAGTTGATGTTACTGTTTGGCATTAACATAGTGTACAATCTGCCACAGGTAAGGCATCTCAAGGCTTTCTGTAGTCCCTGATGACTTTCCAAGTGGTTCATATATTTCCGTCACACACTGGATTATGATCCAGTTTGTGGAACTGTGTAGTTAGCACAGTGACCTGGAATGTATCTCTGTTAGATTAAGGTCGGCATTAATAAATTAAGTGTTACTGATGAAACTGGATCATTTACAAAACATCTTGGTTGCTGCACATGCCCACTGCCTGAAAGCTGTATTTATGCAACAGGTAGCCAGTGGAAAGAAGTGCCATTGGCTGCCGTAATAGCCTATTAATTGCATACTTAGGCTGTTGTCCTAATTTGTGCATAGTTCGGTCCTAATGCACATGACTCCTGTGAACAAGTTGATACCTAACCATCTGTTACATGTGTGCTGTGTGAAATGTGTATCCACTGTTTTGTCTAATGTATATTATTGGAAGATGTGTGTGTCACACATCAAGTGTAAAAAGAAATACCTGCTGTTGTGAACTGAGTTGTATCCAAATTGTTGGAGTTGGCCCTTTCTGCAGGGTCCTCCCCCGAGGATTTTCCTTCACCCTCCTGCTTTCTACATCCGTTTTTGTTGGCTTTTACAACTCTGTGCACTTTACAACTGCTAACCAGTGCTAAAGTGCTTGTGCGCTCTCCTGTAAACAAGGTAAGATTGGCTTAGACCCAATCAGCACATTTTATGTACTTGTAAGTCCCTAGTAAAGCTGGCTACATGTACCAAGGGCCTGTAAATGAAATGCTGCTAGAAGTCTGCAGCACTTAGTGTGCCACTCACTTAAGTAGCCTTTTAAACATGTCTCAGGTCTGCCATTGCAGCCTGTGTGTGCAGTTGTAAGCTGCCATTTCAACCAGGCAAAATGAATCTTTTGCCAGTCCTAAACCTTTCTTTTTAATACATAGAAATCACCCCTAGGATAAGCCATAAACAGCCAGTACTGCAGGGTGCAGTGTATTTAAAAAGTGAAACATGTACTTTTAACTTTTACATGTCCTGGTAGTAAACAACTCTTAAATTCGTTTTTCACTACTGCAGGCCTGCCTATCCTATAGGATAAAAGTGGGTTACGTTATTACAGGTTATAAGAGATAACTTACAAATCGGAGTAAGTAGGAATCTCGAGTTTGATATCTAAAGAATTTTGATTTGAAACCGTCTGTTAGAAACTGAGTTTCTGGTTGGCAGAGGGATGTACCCTGTCCAAGCAGGAACCAAATCCTAGTTAGGGTAAGTCAGATACACACCATAAATTAACCTGTATTTATCCTCTGGTAGCTTGGCACAGAGCAGGCAGGTTTAATTTGAGATGCAATGTGTATAGTATTTGTGCAACACTTCAAACAGTAGCACAGTGAAAACACCACAGAAAACCTCCACACCAGTTTAAAAAATAGATTATGATTAGGGCTCCCTGTTTTCAGTTTTACTGGTTTTTACAGATAAATACAGACAGAAAACAAAATGTGGATAAAAACAGAAATTGGGTTGTTTTTTAAGTACTTCTAAAGTCTGTTTGGCATGACTGCTAAGCCAATAGCTGTGTGAGTTGATAGGAAAGGGGTTAAAAAAGAAAGGGATTTTAGTGAAGAAGCTTTAACCGTAAGACTGATACTGAAATTTGCATATTTTCATAGAAGTGCATTGATTTACCTTCAGCGGGTGCTCAGAGCACTGAAACCTGGCAGGCATTCAAGCATGAGTGCATTTTTATCAATTAAATAAATATAGAAATATACTAATTTCAGCTTAATTTTTTCACAAAGACCAAAATAAATACAGATAAATACAGACAAAATTAGGAAAAAATAAATATGGATAAATACAGACGGAAATGCCCCAAAAATAAATACCATAAAACCGGGAGCCCTAATTATGATTCTATAAATCAAACATGACCAGAATGACAACAATCCATTAAGTAAAAGTCAAGATATGAATTTCTAATGATTAAATTAAGAAATATTGCTTAGAAGCAGTAGGCACTTAAAAGGTTAATTGGTCGCACTGGACCGCGACAAAGTCATTAGTTCATGCCAACAGCGATGGAGCGCGGGCTGGATACACCTTAGTTCTGGTTGCAAACAACGAGATGCTGAGTGCAGCAGAGCAATGCGTCAGTGTCAATCCCACACTCAAGGAGATGCGTTGGTTTTCTCTGTGCAACAACGGTGATGTGCTGGTTCCAAAGATGAAGCGCTGGTCCTGAGATGTATTAGTTGGGAAGCCGATGCACCCAGTTTTTCCACGTTGTTGAAGGGATTCGTCGATTCGTCCTTCTGTAGTGGTGGTGATGCAGTGGTTCCGATGCAGCTGTTCTGATGGTGATGCACTAGTTCCAAATGTGATGCACCAGTTCTGTTCCAGCAACAGTGGCGATGCGTCGATTCTGCTCTGACAACAGAGGATATCTGTTCCGCTGGAGCAAGCACCTGGGTCCACTTTCAATGAACCAGGCACAGGAGCAGGATAGTAGACTTTGATGTCCCTGAGTCTTCTAAGAACAGGATGCTAGTAAGCTAACCCTTGGAGTCACTCTGAGTCAAGTGATTAAGTTCCAGTCAGAGAAAGCAGCAGGAGGCAGGGCAGCACAGCAAGGCAGCAGTCTTCCAGAGCAGCAGTCCAGCAGAGGGGCAGTCCTTAGCACAGAGGACCATCCATACTGCCCTGGCTCCAGACTGACTACAGGGGGGTATGCAGCACTTTGTGTGCATACAGGGCCCAGCCTACTCGAGTGTGAGGCTGAGCCCAGCTCCTCCCTCCCTTCTTCCCAGGAAGATGCATGAAGTCACACCCAGCCGTCCTGTGTGTATGGCTGTCTAGAGAGAATACATAAAGTGAACTGTCACCCAGCCCAGCCAGTGATCAGGGACAGACAGCAGACACCAAGGGGCATATTTACAAGACCCATGTGTAACTTTCTTTGACGCTCCGGTGGTGCACAATGCTGAGCCATATTTACAAGACCACGCAAAGCCACCCTCATGGGCTTGCAAGTATGGCCCCCGTTCCCAGGCAACAACCATGGATTCTGATGCTTTCCCAGAAATACCCGTTTTAGCAAACCTGGGAATGTGTCAGATTCTAGTGGCGCAACAAGAAGAAACATCCTTATTTTCCCTAGTTTTTTGCTCTTTCTATGTGTGCATGTTGGCATTTCCTTGTCCCAACCTTTTGGTGCCTGTCGCCTGTATCCTGGGTCACACGAGTAGGTGTAGCTAGCAGTTGGTCTTTGTGTGTTACTCCCAGACAATGAGACAAAGAGGAAATAGGTGTTGGGAGGATGGGCCGTCTCTGACTTGATGAGGGGAAGGAGCTGTCCCCTCCCACATTTGCACATTACAAAGGCTCTGCCTGAGCATCCTCACAAAGGGCTTGTAACCAGTCTTTTGTGGGCCCAAATAAACTGGGCCATGGCAGTGAGGCACGAAATGTGCCTCTGGTGGTGGAAACCTGCTGAACCTTCTTGTAGTTCAAAGCGGGCACCAGGTTTAAATAATGCACCCTCAAACCCATCTCTTGCATGCACTTCTGGACATGTGGACTCTCCCAGGAAGAAGGACGACTGTGTTGCTGAAAAGACTGCAACTCTGCAAGACTGGTTCTCTGAAGAACTGCTGCCATGCTGTGCTGACCTGCTGCCTACTACCCTCTTGCCCGTGTGAGAAGGACCTGATCTGCATCTGTTCAACCCAGGACCGCAGAGTGACTCCAAGGGCTAGTTGCCTGGCCTCCTGACTAGAGCTTCAGAGGCAGAAGGCTCCAACAACCTTGAACCCAGAACCTGCACTCTTCCATCTATGAATCCTACACTACCAAGGGATGCCACCCCAGTCCTGGACCCTTGGAAGTAGGCCTGAAGGTTCTCTGCCAGCCCATTTGTGGATCCAGCAAAACCAACACATCTCCTCTACTGCACTGCGCAAACCAAAGACGAACGGACTGCTGCTTGGGCTTTCCCGAAGCAAGGACTTTGCATCACAGCCCACATCCCCCTCGGACACAACCGCTGCATGATGCATCCCTAACATAGGCCCTTGCATCGCAAGCCACTCGCCAATGGTAGCCTCGGTGAAACATAGCACTCCGCCTCGCAAGCCCTGCAGGTTCTTCGGAACCAACTAGTGCCCAATGCATCCTCGATGCAAGATTTCTCATCGCAAGCCTCCTGTCAATGGTTCTCTTGACGATGACACAGGACCTCACATCAGACTCGCAGCTCCTCAGAACCAATGCTGCGTGATGCATCTCCAAACAGGACCTCACATCACCTCAGCTACCCAGTGCATCCTCGACACGGAACTCAGCAACTTTTTGCAACCAGGATTTAAGGTACTCTCGTTCTGCTCGCCTATCTGCGTCCCTGTAGCCGGCCCACAAAAATTGCCTGTCTCCGGTTCTACTGATTGGATATTTGTTGTTATTTCGGTCTTGATTTATTTATGAAAATGTACTCTGTGTTTCTAAATTGGTGTGGGATTATTCTTGTTGTGTGTTTACACTTTATTACTGTTTGAAGTACAGCTTTGCACATTGCTTCTAAATTAGGCCTGACTGCTCTTTGCCAAGCTACCAGAGGTTTGAGCACAGGTCAATTTGGGGTTTGCGTGTAACTTCCCCCCTGCACAGATTGTGGTTGCTGCTTGAGTAGGGTTTCACCTCCTCAACCAGTAATCCTATCTCCTACATAAATTTATGACATATCAGAGCTATTTTAAATGCAAGTGCAGTGTTCTCTTTAACATGTTCAATTTAGAGTTGTGCACATAATACATATGTGCAAACCTTCAAATACAAGCTGAGAGACCTTAAAGTCAGTTATGTGGGGAATTCAAGGCAGCCAGTAAATACATAAATATTCCTTTTATATTATTAAAAGGCATTTGGACATGGCCATGTCTGGTGGTGTCCGCTTGGAGTCCCCGGATTGGGCTGCACTACACTGGAGGTTACCATATCAATGGCTACTACCATAGTATCATTCAGTGGTGCTTATATGCAAAGATATATTCTCGGGCAGCTGTGCACAGCAGTGATACCATGGTGTTCCATGGATAACTGTGAGATACAGTGATATGTCGGCAGCCATCTTGCCAAAGACCAATCTCTGTCAATCTTAAGAGTTGGCTTTATTCTTCCAGCCCGGTTTACTCATTAAAACCCTCCCCTTCTGTCATCCATTTGCTAATACCCACCTCTAGGTTTACACCATCTACACAGCACCACATAATACATTTGTAAGGGTGTCCCACTTAGTTGCATTTCTTTTCACAACAGTTGGTACTACACCGTGCCATTAAATATCAGTATTTTTTATTTCTTTTATTTTATTTATAAAGTTTAATATAGCACGAACATGACCCAAGAGGGTATCAGAGTGCTTTACAAGTGGTCAAGAAGAAAGAAACAGTGAAACAACATAATCCATAGCGAAACAGGAAGTGGTGGGACCCAAATCGAGGCAGGAGTCCATGCCACCCAATAAATATACATGATCATAGAAGTCCAATAATTTACATGGGCATAGGAAACGTGTCCTAATGGGTCTGGCTAATAGAGTACATCAGCTCTAAAGCAAAAATGTGTTCATTAGCAGCACTTTGACTTAGTTGTGATAAAAGAGCCAGAATGCTGGGTAGGGAATTAGCCAGGTGATTCTGCTCTCATAAAATACATTTTTCAACAGTGACACAGTTAGTCACATTACAAGTACCACTTCGTAAAAGATCACATCCGAACTTGAACAATTGAGTTCCCTTTGTCTCCTTTAAAATGAGCGTTTTACACCACTTCTATATGACTGCTCTGTGCACCACAGAACAGCGGTCTTAGAAACAGCCCTGTCTAAAATGCTGTCTCGCTACAGACCTCTCAGTGACCTACACGAGAGCCTTCCCTCACGTTTTGGTCTCTTCCAATCTCCTTGGAACCCGTCATGATCTTCAGTCATGCCTTGATCGCGCAGCAAATTTGAAAACAAAGTTATTGTGTTTAAGCATTCCAAGAAATGAACCTTAAAGGAAAATAAACATACACTGCTGATCTACATTTTTCACAGAATCTTTCAGTTGTCTTCTAGTTTAGCAATAAAGTATAATTGCCTCGGAAACTCCAGCTCTAAACTAGGGCATCCTGATTATCTTGTCACAATCTTGTTATTAATGTTTAAAAATTACCCCTAAGGATTTGCATGCATTATCTATCCTTGAGCAATACCACAATGCATTCAGCGTAGCTGTGCAGGAAAATGAAACAGATATGCCCATAAGAATCTAGTGGAGCATTCACTGAGTAGAGTGTACAGACAACAATGAATGTAGCTGAAAGACAAAAACACAAATACATAATTTGCTGGTACATTTAAGCCATCAATAATTTTAATTAGTCACCCATCAAAAAGCGGACCACATCGACAGTTTTTGGTCTGCCGGTCATAAACGTTTGCCTCCTAGACCTTACAGTTATTTGGTATAGCTATTGTCTCGGAACACAGCATGGCCATTATCTATCTCAAGACTGTGGGTTTGTCGTGGATTTAATGCCCTTGCAAAAATAATGAGGCATATTTACAATAACTGGCGCATCCCTGCATATCAGCAGGGATGCGCCAGTTATTGTGCGCCACAGCTCCACCACCATGGATGCGCCGCATTTACAATGCGGTGCACCATGGGGCAAAAACGGCACGGATGCGTGACGCCTCTGTGCCGTAAAAGTGGCGCATTGCTGGAGTTGCGTCGCAAGCGCGACGCAGCTCCAGCAATGCTCTGGGGGGCCCTATCTTGTTAATGCTGCGTCAATCCTTACGCCTGCTTCAGGCAGGCGCAGGGTTTTGACGCAGCATGGGCCTAAAAGTGACTGAGTGAAATCTTGTAGATTTCACTCTGCCACTTTTAGGAGGCGTTCCTGCGCCGGAACGCCCCCCCCTCCCGCGCAGGAACGCGTACATGTGGCGCAGGGCTTTACAACGTGACGCATCTCCCAGATGCATCACGTTGTAAGTACCCCGCACCATGGCGCAGGATTTGCGCCACCGCTGCGTCACAAAAGTGATGCAACCGCGGCGTAAATGAGGTACAAGGGGCTTGTAAATCTGCCCCAATATTTTTTGGGACATCATTGACTTTATGATTAAGTGAATTTATAGCTCTAATAATTGAAGCTTTATTGTTTTGACTAAATAAATTTATCAACAATGCATAGGTTAACAATGCTGTACAGTAAAAACTTGCGAAAAGGCTGCAGACTGTTCAGAATACCGCCGCTCAGGTTCTATTGAATGTCCAGAGGCATCAATCTGTAAAAAGAGCATTAAAGGACCTCCACTGGCTCCCAATTGAGAAGAGAGTCTAGTTTAAGACCCTCTGCATCCTGCACAGACTGCTTCACGAGAAAGGCCCTGTCTTACTAAGATCACTGGCCATCCCCATCTCTCCTAGAAGGCTACTCAGATCTTCTTCAGCTCATCTACTGCAGGTTCCTACGTTTAGCAGATCCTGTTAGGTGGCCGTTCTTTTTTACATCAGGCCCCCAAACTCTGGAACACCCTTCCTTTAGAACTGCGTGTACTCCCCAATGAACTCTCATTTCTCAAGGCCTTGAAAACGTGGCTATACAGCAATTAGCCCTGCAGAGTGCTGGCTTACATGACTTTTTACCTCCTTCTGACTGTTCTAGCTGAGATAGGCCTCCGGGTAACCATGCACCAGATACGACCTGCAGAATAGAATAGAATAGAAGACAAAGACGTATTCTTAAAACCATTAAAATACCACTTGGAACCATGTCAAAATACATGAGTATTTTCAGAGCTAGAAATGGTGAATTAAAGTCCTTGTGCTACTCATAATTAATAGCGCCCGTGCATTTGATTGGTTGGTCTCCTATTCCCGTAACTAACCAATTGATTAATGGGATATCTTCTAGAAATAAGACCTAACACTATAAATTGAGTGAGTTAAAAAAGCAACTACGTGGGATTGTGACACATTTGCACTTGTTGGCCAGTCCTGCATGTCAGAGATCATTCAAATTTGGCATATCTCAGGACCGCTGTATACAGTTATGGTTGGAGACATTTCATGAACGAAGGCACACTCCTTCGGCTGTCCTGCACATATTGCAATGTTTCATGACAAAATGGATAGCTTCTGAGGTGCTTGAGTTGGTTCCCAGCAGTTGCTATGCTAAGCTGGGCACAGAAGCAAGGGTACCCAGAATCCACAACCAGTCTGCATGTGTTGGAATAGTGCTAACATTGGATGTTTTATTATATGTTCGCTTCCCTATAGATGGTACCAAAACAGGTATGTTGTTTGAGTTATCCCTGAGTGGCAGCTTCCCAAGTGCGTTTCTAAGGACAGATTTTGGTCTTGATTTTTCCCTCATAGTCGGTTTGCCTTTTTGGACAGACTTTGTAACTGGGACGGCTACCAATGTGGAGCCTCTGCTTCTACGCTAATAGCCCATTCCAGAAACGTCTGTTTGTGGATATAAATCAAGTTGGTAATTTCAGTTGATGAATAAGTCATTTGGTGGATTCAAATGCCCCCGCCTCCTACGTCGTCTGGCTTGAGATGAATTCTACTGGCTGAATGTCTGTTGTTTTTATCCTACCTAGTGCAGGGACTGCTGAAAATAGGTGAAGTAGCATGCATCGGTTGAGTACGTCATGTAAGCCTTTACTATGTACTAAGAGGGAAAAAAGGTGATTACCTGGTTTTATTGTTGCCCCTGATCGTGCCTCCCATCCTGAGGAGAGCAATGGTCCAGATGATCTTGCCTGGGTGGTAATCCTTCCTCAGCGTTTGGCCACACTCTGCTCTCATCTTGGTGAGTAATGGTTTCACTGAGGGTGTATCCAGAAGCCCCTTTGGCAGACATGTCATGTCCCAGACTGGGGGCAGCGGACACTGATTTGACAAATGGGGCTTCTTCAGCAGGATTCCTCCCATCTCTATGTACATGGTATAAATGCAGGATTCGTTGAGTGTCATTGTGACCTTGCACCTGGGCCTGGCTGGGTCCTCTCCAGTTAGATTGCACTGGATATCTTTGTGTACCATCGTTTTTTCACTGGGGCATTCATGATACGGGTTCTATTACCTACATTCCCTTCCACCTCCTCCTTTTTAGTTGGCATGCTATGACTAGCGTTGGATGTAGCATTCATTACGGGTTCCTGGAGGCCTTCCGTTTCTTGGCCTAAGCTCTTCATTGTTGACGGTTCTATTGGTGTCTCCATTTTCTCGAATACCTGGATAGCTTTTTTGGAAGATCTGTTTGCATTGAGTTCATTAACTTTTTTGTGTGCTATTTCTCGGATTTTCTAGACAAATGATTCAGAACCGCTACTGCTGTCTTGCATTTATCCAAAAGAGTGGGATTGGCTGGATCTGAAGGAGTCTTCCCACTTTCCATGCTGTTCACCTCTGATGGGAATGGTGCGATCTATTTCACCACTTGGGTTTGAGGTTCAGCCCACTTATTACTGTATAGTCGATCTGAAGACACCCCAACTTGTTGCGAGGGTCTTACTGCATTATGGGCTTTGCTTGGGCCTTGCTGGGACATATGAGAGACCATGTCTGCCCATTTCGACCCCACTGTGTTGTCCCTTCGTGTGGTGAGGTTAGAATTCCCATTGGACCCTCCCCTCCTCTATTCCCTAGCGCCAGGATGCTCCTTGCAGAGTGACAGCTTGCGCTTAACAAATGCATATTTACATTACATTACATTGCAGTAGCTTTACCAGCATGTTGCATTGGACCCTTTGCAAGTGGAGATAATTGTGTGTAGTTCCACGCTATATTGTCCTAGCAAAAACAGAGATTAATTCCTTTCAAACATACATGGTTCAAAAGGGTTCCAGACTGGTCTAGTTTTTTCTCTCTCTCTTGGAACTGGACAGCAATTTTTAATAAAATGTCTATTAGAGTATCTATTTTCGATCATTGGAAAATCAATACATTGACTGCAGGTGTCAGCAACGCTGCCATAGATATTATGGTAGATGTTAGTGGGTTGTATGAGGGCCCCAATGGGATTATGCTCTCATCCTGAGATGAGAACTGTGTTGAGAGTCCTAATGCAGAGTGGAACTCTATCTCCCCTCTGAATAACCCCTGAGCGTAAATGGGGCTCAAATGTGTATGGTTACCAATGGCGTTCCCCCTAATAGAATGTGACAAGAATTTTCCTGAACCATACGGTGCAGAAGATGTTCAGGCACCTGGCCTACATATACCCATTAATTTGCCGCTATCCTTACCCTGCCGTTCTCCCTAGACAGCATTTTGTTGGGAGTTTTGACACTATCCATACTGTCAAAGCCGACTGAGCTTATAGACTTGTGCAAATTATTTTCAGGCCTTTCCAGGTTATTAACACTATGTTGATCACTACTCAGAATGGTACTTCTATATCTTACTTGGTCTTGCTGTGGTGCATAGATCTCATTTTCATTGTTTTTTAATAATTCAATCAACGTCGAATCATGGAGTGCACCATCCTGCAATTAATTAATTTCTGCCCAGAACAAATGCCTTATGCGCTCTGGCTGGCTTTTGTTAACCTCTTGGCCTAAGACCAGGTCTGCCCTCTTTGCATCTTCTAAATCGCCTGGCTTGACAGTGGCCTGGGCTGAGGTATGACCCCACTGCAAGCACGGGGTGATGCCAGCAAAGCTGCTGCTAGTGCCAGATCAGTAAGATCTGCCAGTGTGGGGTCCAATCACTCAGAGCTTCCTGATGGTTTTCTAGCAGACTGCGTCATGCTGATTCATCTAAGGCAGGGGTTTCCAACCTTTTCTGTCATAAGAGCTACTTATGTTTAATGAAAATCATCCTAAACTACTAAAGTTATTACTGTTGTAATGGTCACGGCATCAGGGCAAGATTATCTTCGTGGCCACTATGTGCAAGATTACAAGCAGTGATCACCTCAGTTCATTAGGCAGGGTTTCCAGCAATAATGTAAAAAAAAAAGGCTTTGTCAATGTGGAATGCTTTTACATGTGCAATACGTAACAGCAATAGCTGCAGTGCTATCTAAGCAATAGTATTAGAAATATGTCTCCGCAGTGCTGCATGATTGATCTGTCAGTATCAGCTTTAAATATATTTTGGAAACTCATCTATTTTTCTTCAAACATCAGCTAATGAGTTCTGAAAATGCATACATTTTCATCTTAAATGCATGCTTTCCATTTTTGGTACACATATATTAACTCAAACCAAGCAAAGCTTCTGATTTACTAGACTGGGCTGCAAACAGGATAGCTACACACAGGTAGTTGGTGAGCTGCTAGTAGCTCACAAGCTACTTGTTGGAGAAGCCTAATCTAATACCATATACTGGAACGCTCTGGTCAGTCAGCCTGGAGTCAGGCTGGAATAGGTAGGTAGGAGCACAGGTTAGGGGCGCTGTGGCAATCCACTCGGCCCTGCCCCTGTTGGGATGGAACAGAGGCAGCTGCGGAGGCATGGACCTGCTGCGGCAAACCACCCGGCCATGCCCTGCTCCCCGCAGTGATAATGCAATCCTGCAAGCATTCAGTTATTCAGTTATTCAGTATAAATCAGCTCATTGTATAAATATAATTGACATTTTTAATGTAAAAATTATTTTAAAACTGACATACACAATTAATCAATTTTCTTGGGTAAATATGTTGTAGGAAACTTAACGTGAAATCAGAAGTTCCTTTTGATGATATAGGGCATATGTGTTATCTATCTATCTATCTATCTATCTATCTATCTATCTATCTATCTATCTATCTATCTATCTATCTATCTATCTATCTATCTGTCTATCTATCTGTCTGTCTGTCTGTCTGTCTGTCTGTCTGTCTGTCTGTCTGTCTGTCTGTCTGTCTGTCTGTCTGTCTGTCTGTCTGTCTGTCTGTCTGTCTGTCTATCTACCTACCTATCTATCTCTCTATCTATCCATCTATCCATCTATACGTCTATCTGTCTATCTATCTATCTATCTATCTATCTATCTATCTATCTATCTATCTATCTATCTATCTATCTATCTATCTGTCTGTCTGTCTGTCTGTCTGTCTGTCTGTCTGTCTGTCTGTCTGTCTGTCTGTCTGTCTGTCTGTCTGTCCGTCTGTCTATTATTCTGAGTCAAAATGGGTCAAAATATTAAAATGAATAACTGATTTAATGAAAATATATATAGAGGAACAACAGAACATGTAGGATAACCAAATCCATGCTGGCAACAAGATGGTCAAAAGGCATGTACAGATAATCTTCCTCTAACCTGGGCAATATGGGCAGTTATTAATTTCTAGCGTTTTGCATTGTATGGAAGCAAAGCATTTGCAGAGTGTTTTAAACTCCTGTCTAAGCCAGGAGGCACTTCTAGATGTTTGAGTAAGGGCCAACTCTGTTTGTTATAGATGGTTACTAGAGCGTGGGTTTGTAATGTGTCTTCTGTGGAAAGTATTAGATATTTACATCCGGCTGGACTGTGCTCCAGTCATGTGATGGTGAACCTACCACTGCAATTAAGCATGGAGTAAAGCAGGATGTTTGTAAAAAAAAATAGAGTTGTGTTTACTGATACCATCTTTCTGGTGGTTAGGTACACAAACGATCTGTTGTTATGCATGTTTGGTAGAGTGCGGATTTTTAGTGTGGCTTGGGTGTTATTTCTGAGGGTCAGAGGGGTGCTTCAATAGTGTCACTGTGGAACAATAGCTGCACTTATGCATGGACTGTGGCAAAGATTACTTCCTCCCTCCTTTCTTCTCTTCCTTCCTTCCTACCTTCCTTTTCTACATTCCTGTCCTTCTCTACCTTCCTTCTCTAACCCCTCTTCCTTTCTTCTTTTGCTTCCTTCTATTCTTTTCCTTCTCTCCATAATCTCCCATAAGATCCTGGGCAGAAGGTGGCAGAATGCAATACAGTTTACGTCAAATAAATAATAGTGAACAGGCAAAGATGTGACAGAATAACAAAGGTTCGAGTCCTCTGAAAGGTATCAGTAGTGCAGGTTTGAGGAGACCAGATTCGACAGGTGACTACAGATTATGAGAGGTCTTTACAGAGAGTGCTGTTTAAGGTCCCTTTAAAAAGCAGAGATTAACATGGCATGTCACGTATGTGTCAGTTTATCATTCCAGATCATGAACATATTTCAACAGAATGAATGTTTCAGGGTGGAAGATGTTCTGAACCATGGAGTGTCTAGCTTGAGTAGAGCTTTGCTTCTTAAAGTTATGCAGCTTGCAGAAACACAAACATTTGAGATTAGTATTGAAATGTTCTCATGTGAATGACCCTGTAGATGATGCTTGCAGTCTTAGTCAGAGGGCAGCAACCCAGGAGAAGGCAGCCCAGTGATGCAAGGACTGGTGAGACGGGTTGAGATCTTTTTGTGTTGGAGGCCAGAGTTGCTGTTGAGAGGAGCACTGCTTTCAGGGGAGCTAGGCGAGAGTTAGACTGTCCGGTCAGTAGCTTGTTTCCATAGTCCATATCAGTAAGGCAGAATGAAGAGGGTGTCCCTTGCATAATGTGATTAGGGGCCCCTGAGTCTCCCATATCTTACAGATATTCATTGGCCTAGGGCTGAATGAGTGGCCCACGAAAGGTTCCGGGTTTCCCTGCAGGGTTGGACATCCCACCTGCGCCGCTACACCTATGGTCTATATGTGAAATGACTGTGGCTTGGTTGGGCGGCCATTTTAAGGTCTTTTATTGGAAGGAAAAGCTTGAGGCCAAAGATAAGTTTTGCATGTGTAGATATTTTGCCTAACAACTTCCTCTAGTCTGTTCTCTGACAGAGTGGGCCATGTATTTGGAAACATCTTGATCTTTTTTGTTCTCTGAAATTCATTTCAGTTGTGGTTGCTTCTTATTCATACAAGAAGCATGTTCTAGAGATGGTCTATCAGGACCAAGAAAGATGTACACCATTGCAAGATTTTCAAAATGAAGGGGCGGTCAGGAGTGGGTCCTATCTAGAATGGATCGCCCTTTTTGACAGTGAATGAGTCGTTTTCATTGAATGAGGTAATGTCTCTGTGCATCGCTCAGTGGGTGATGTAGATGGCCCTGAATTAAATGCATCTAGCCAGACACCACAGTTGAAAATAAAAAGTTTGTGATATATTAAATTATCAACCATCAGCGTGATATTAATGGCAAATTATATCTAATAATTACAATGCTGCAGCAGTAGTTACGTTTAGAGTGAAACCAAATTGATCTGTCCGATGACCACAGATGCTTAAGTTCAGACCTTCATTGTGATTTATCCACATGCAGACCCAGAATAATACGTATTTTAAAGCCATAGACATTAAGGCAAATGGAGAGCTAGGATGTGGTACTGCCTGTCAGTATGCATGCTGATTTGAGAAAAATGTTGTTTACGAGCAAGAAATGGCTGAATCTCCTTGAAACCTTTGGAGATGCTGCTAGGGTCTTCTTGATTTTTGGTCAGGCATTGCTGCTCAGTTCTTGTGATCACACCTTGTGATTTCAATGTTGATAGAACCAAACCTATGTAGCCTGCCCGGTCTGGAGAGCCATGTCAGAAACATGTGAAATGGAGCCTCTCTCAATGTTTGGGAACGCAACCCTTGATGGTTTTACACATTTCTGAACAGCTTCTTTCAATCAGTCCTTCCTGCTGCTCACTTTGTTTTGCAGTTTTATATACCGCAAACTCGACTCACAGGCATTGAAGCGCTTAACATGAACACCAGTTACATCACACAAGGACGCATTCATTTTTATACATGGGGATATTCAATAATTTGCCCAGAATCCCAGGATGTTGAGTCGACACAGACTCAAACCTGGTTCCCCAGTTCCAAAGTTGGCAGGTCTGGCCATAACCCCATCCTCTCCTCACTTATTAAGATCCTCTTCCTTTCTACTCGAAAGCTATTCTCATGTGTGAGGAACATCAGGGTGAAACAAATAATGCTACAGACTTGGCATATGCACCATCTTCAGTTTCTGTCACTAAGGTGAATCCGCTCCCTCCACGTCTTCTTCAAATCCTGGATTTTCCTGTTACAAGAACCTAATGCATCCTATGTATTATAGTCTTGGTTTGCTTCCAGTTAGACTGACACAACTGAAAATAGTGATTTGTAGGTGAAAGATTCAGGACTGAAGTTGTCACCCTAATTGTCATCTTGCTAGCTGTATTGATGCCTGCCCTATGCACCTCTCAAGTATTAAAAGCATTTTAGTGCCTATTTTGTTTAAGAGCTTTCTATGGAGAGAGGAACCTCTTAAATGGTACCAAGGTTTCTATCTCGGGATGCAGTTGTAGGGGCAACAAGCACTCCAAAGGAGACAGTGCTGTGGGTCCCAATCAACCAGGACTCCGGATATTTGGTTGATGGTTGGGGGCCTCATTTTGCCCCCTCCCCACCTCTTGCCACCCTGGGTAGTGAGCTCTTAAGGCGTAGTTTAGGGGAGATGGTGTAAGGCAAATCTAGGTGCATCAAAAAATAACTATTAATAACTACTAAAAATAACTATTAAAGGGAAATAAAGAGGTGAATGACCAGTCACAGAACACTTTACAAAAGAAGTGTTGGTAACGCCAGGTGGCCTGACCTAAGTGTTTGCACCAATCTTTGCTTTGGCTATTACCTTTGCTTCTTCTCTAGCTTCCATCACTTTATCTCCTGTGCTAGCACTCTGACGCGCTGTATTCACTGTGCAAATCCACGAACAACAACGTGTATTATAACAAAATGAAGATGAACTGTAACAGGTGATCCAAGTTTTGCAAACTAAATACAGGCAATTTGAGCTACGTACTCGCTAATATCAATGAAGCTTATTACATAACACATGCATATTTCTGATGTGTCGACAACCTGCGCCCTAAGAAGCAAATAATATTTAGAACTTTGACAAGTATATTATTAAATAACAGAGCATCCCTCTACAAACAATCATTTTTGCAGTTGGACACACAAACGTAACGAGCCACAGGAATCCATTACTTTCATTATGAGTATCATTGGGTTTAACCTCAGTTTGGATATTTTCACACCATTCTACTCTAACCTTTGTTTTTTTCGTAATCTGCTTGCCATTCTGCAGTCGAGACCACAGGGTTTTCTCGCTTGAGATGTGACTGTATGACACAACCACGCATGCATACACCTCGCATGCATTAACAACGGGGTCCAAACAACAAATGTGCCTTAAGCATGCATTCTTTTACCACACAAGTCTTTACAATGACTTGCCTTAGGGAAAGCACTGGACTTTGGAACAGTATAATTTACTATTCCAACTCCAGTCCGAGCAACAGTAGGGAAAGCGTTGGACTGTAAACTGCAATGCCGCTTTACCTAAGGCATGTCATTGTAACAACATGAGAAGTAAAAGAATGTGCGGTTAAGACTCATTCGTTGTTCTGCCTATGTAGCAAATGCAAAGCGTAGTTCGGCCTTTGTTGTAATGGCTGTTTCGAATATATGATGTTACTTAGCAGACCATTACTTTGCAAATTTTTACTACGATGTTTTTACATCGCAAATACCATTACTACGCAAGATTTAACTGCGAATGCTTTTAGTTCGCAAATACATTTAAAAGTACTAAATATGCATTTACTTCGCACTTATTACTAAGTTTACAACTTCTAAGCATTTTGTGACTCTTTTACCCTTACCCTCATACACTACATTACCCTACACTACCCGAACACCACTACACTACCCTAAAACTCTACCCTACACTACACAAACACCACAACACTACCCTAAACCCAAATACACTACTCCACACCACATAAACACAACCCTACAACCTAAAAGACAACCCCATGCACGACCACTACCCTAAACCCAAATACACTATTCTACACTACATAAACACAATTCTAAAACCTAAAAGACAACCCCCTGCACCACAACACTATCCTAAACTCAAATACACTACTCTACACTACATAAACACAACCCTAAAACCTAAAAGACATCCCCCTGCATGACCACTACCCTAAACCCAAATACACTACTCTACACTACATAAACACAACCCCAAAAACCTAAAAGACAACCCCCTTCATGACCACTACCCTAAACCCAAATACACTACTCTACACTACATAAACACAACCCTAAAACCTAATAGACAACCCCCTGCACGACCCCAAAAGCTACACTGCCCCACTTACCTCTCTCTCGTCATGGTCCCTCGCTTCACCGTGCTTCCCCTCTTCTCCTGCTTCAGGCATCGTCATAGCTGCACGTCGTTGTTTGAAAACGGGAGCACCTCCTTTTCCAAACAACAATGTGAATAATCAGCAAAGTAATTGACTTTGCTAAGTAACGGTATATGCGAAGTAGAAGCATGCGAACTTAAAGCATGCGAAGTAAAAGATTCTGCTAAGTAATGGTAAATTACCGCTGGTTCACTTGAGAGATCACTGAAGATGAACTTCACATGACTGCCCTGTGTTTTGCTGTCGCTGTTCCCTTTCCATTTAGCTCAGATTCCTTTTTGCAACCGGAGTTGAAACCTGTAACTTCCACTAAGGATTTAAAGCTAACTGTTTAGTTTATTATTATGTTAAGCATGATTGTTTTATCCTTTGGTGCCAGGGCCGGACTGGGAACCACAACAGGCCCTGGCAACGTGCTCGGCCGGCCCCCTCCCCCTGGCCCCCTGGCAATTTTGTTACAGGGCCGATTATGCTGCAAAAAGGGCCCTGTAACAAAAAACGGCCCCCAGGGGCCCAAAACCGGCTCCCACCCGTGCGGCACACCGGGGGATCGCCCGGTGCCCGCTACGGCCAGTCCGGTCCTGTTTGGTGCTTCTGTTGTTTGAAAGCTGCAATTGATATTGCCAACAATAAGCCGTGCATTTCCTCGGTACTGGCTCACACACAATGAAATAGATGTGTAGTTGTAAGGTGCTGTGACTTAGCTTCTTGAAGTATTACTATTTTAGCAGCTTCTGACCGCCCTGCCTATGCACATTTATGCCATTTTCAATTACATACACTAAGCTGCTTCTTCACTGCAGATGGCAAATCTATTGCTGCCTTCAGCAAAGAAAGAATAATACAAGCAAACAGCTAGCACGTAGGATAAAGCCCATAAACAAACTCTAATGATACAAGCTGTAATGGAAACATCCGAGCTGTAGGCACTAGCACTTATTATATCAGGGAAAATGTAGCTAAATGTGCCAGACGCAGAGCAGAGTCTAGCCAACATGAAAGAACTGGCATTTGTAACATGTAAACAAGCAGACAGTATCTTAAAACACTACCAAATGCAAGACTCAGAAGGAACTGCATTTCTAGGGCAGGACTATTAGGAAATATAGTGACTCTAGTAAGTGTGATGTCTCCATATCACTAAGGATTCAATACTTCAGTCATGGGATTTTTTTTTACAAAGCAGTTTTTTTCAGGTGTACAAGTTCATTTGGATCAAGTAAAGTGCAGCTGGACTGCACATTAGGGTTCATCATGGCATTCATCAAGGGTTTGCATCGCCATTGCATCACACAAGGAGACCAAGCTTGTATGTCAGATTTACTATGCCACACAGAGCCACCTTGTGTGGCTCCGTGTCATAGTAATTCTGGAGTAACACAAGGCAATGCAAGTCACTGGTTTGGTTACTATGCGCTGGGATGACATTCCATGGGTAGAGCGTAGGGGTTCCCACGAATCTACCCATGGTTTTTGGTACATTTCCAGGTTTTCTGAGGGCTTGTGTCGCTGTTGCGTCATTCAAGGCGACGCAAGCCCTTAAGTTAGATTTACTATGCCTTGCGTTATTCTACATTGGGAAGACATTCCATGGGTGGAGCGTGGGTGTTCCCATGCATCCACCCATGATTTATGGCGCATTCACAGATTTACTCAGACTAGTAAACCTGGTTAAAATGATACACCTTCTCAGGTGAGGCGAAATGAGAAGAAATATGTTAATTTCTCCTCGTTATTTCCTCTTTCTATGTGTGCTGCATTTTGCAGCACACACGGAAAACAGGAAAATGCCTCTGAGGATTGTTTTTGTGCAGGATGGTGTCCCTTCCGGCACAAAAAGCAATCCTGCCTGTAACACAGACACCATTGCACCATGGAACAATGGTGCCTGTGTTCGCGGTTGGCAGCCACAAGTGCACCATAACAGAGAGGGAGAGAGCACGAATGTGCCGTATGTTAGTAGTTATGCTGCATTCCTGCTCTCTCCATTTGACGCAGTGCAGCATATTGTCTTGTAGCGTTGAGTTGTGCCAAATGTTGATAAATCTGGCCATAGGTTTTTAAACTAAAGCACACGAGTGGTGCACTTCCTCCTTGATGACATGAAATCCTCTAAGTACCCTAGCTGAACAAGAATGAAAAGAAAGAAAGAAAGCAGACACAGCAAGCTCAGTTCAACTAACAGGGGGGCCCCTAAGATATCTGAGGTAGCCACAGTTCTGTCAATAATACTAATCAACCATTAGGCAGTGGTGGCTACCACAACACAAAGGTGGGAGGGTGTGGGATGGACAAGAGGACAGGCAGGGGGGAGGGACAGTGAAGGGACAGGAAAATAATAAATTTTGTAAACGTACCTTTCGCTGCTGCTTTCGAAGGCTGCCTCAGTGCTCTCCGACCATGGCGGCTGTCAATGTTGGCGGCAGCAGCAGAGGCTACCCAGCCAATCCAGACACTTCTCTCTATGAGAGCAGCACCAGGATTGGTCTGAGTGGCCTGCTAAGCCACTCAGAGACTGCCTTGTAGCCTGCGATTTTCTTCCAAACCGGCTGTGAATCCAGCTGGGTTGGAGAAATAGAAGTGGGCATGTCTATTTGGCCAGCCTAGGATGGCCTGCCAAACTTACATGCACACTTCTAAGTGCCCACCATCTGCCTGTCATGGCCCAGCTCTGCCCCGCCCTACACGCATGCCAGAGCCAGTCACAAAAAAATACAATTATGCTATTTCATTATCATTTTATTTTTCTGTGACTGACTTTGGCAAGTGGGGTGACGCTTACGGAGGAGCCTCCCCTGCTAATAGGAAGTTTCATCTAGGCGCGGGTGAACTTTCCTAACATAGCGCTAAGTGCTGGGATTTTGCTCAATTACTCCGGGTCCAGGGGCCACTTATGCTGCCCCTCACACCATATATACATCGGACTGTCTCAGAGCACTACAGCAAGCCCGCACCACCCTCAGTCCCACTATTGTTAACCGGTTGAACACCGTAGGTATCAATCGCCTAGCAATTTCCAACTGCGCTGAGGTAAAGCCCCTTGCTCACGCCAATAGTGGTGAGACTACCATCAGGGTAATATACTTGAATACCCGGTCTTTAGTGAACCATCAGTCTGACATCTTTATTTTACTTACTAATGAAAAACCGGACATTCTCCTTCTGACCGAAACTTGGCTTACTGCTGAGTCGCTTCCTGATGTCTTGGCGGCCCTCCCCCCAGATTATTACATTCTTCACGCGGACCGGCCGGGATACTGCTCTGGAGGGGGAGTTGCTGCGATTATATCAAAACGTCTCAACTCTCTATCCTCTTCCTGTCTCTCTATACCAGGGGTGGATAATCTGCTCCTCAGTATAGGAACCAACACTGGTGTCTTTGCACTGCTTCTCCTCTATCGGCCACCATATCCTATGTCTACTTTCGCCACTGTGTTGAGTGAACATCTGTCCTCCATTCTGACTCATCATGCTAGTTTCGCACTTGTTGGCGATCTTAATTACTGGTACAGCGACCCCAATGCCGGCTCTCATGCCTTTGATCTGTTTGAAATGCTGCATAGTCTGAATCTGACTCAACTGATTCTCTGCCCCACGCATTGCAAGGGCCACATTCTAGATCAAATCTGGTCACATAACTTAGCGCTGTCTCTGCCTACTGTCTCTCCTTGTGTCTGGTCCGATCACTTTTTAGTTGATACGGTTCTCACTCTCACAGGCAGGCTCCCTGCCCCTCGTATGGCTGGCGGGCTCTCCCGTAAGTGGAACACATTGGATTCCCAGGCCTTTCTTACGACCTTAGCAGATACCAGTCCAGCCTGGGATCCCACAGTCTGCCCTGATCTTGACACGTTAGACAGTAACATTACCAACTGGCTAAAGTCGGCCAGTGACCAATATGCTCCGTTGAAACGATTCCCCCCCACTAAGCACTCTGTCTCTCATAGATGGTATACACATGATCTCAAACTGCATAAACTAAAATTACGGAAACAGGAACGCATCTGGAGGCATACTTATTCTGATTCAGCTAGATCACTCTACATCGCCGCTCGTAGAGAATACAAAGCAGCCATCATCTCAGCCAAAACAGCCCACTTCTCGGACAGGCTCTCCTCAGCAGCCAATAAATCCAAGGAAGTTTTAAAATTATGAATGAGCTTACCACCGACGATAGAACTCTTCCTGCTCAGACTCCCTCTCAAG
This sequence comes from Triturus cristatus, assembly GCF_964204655.1. Taxonomy (NCBI): domain Eukaryota; kingdom Metazoa; phylum Chordata; class Amphibia; order Caudata; family Salamandridae; genus Triturus; species Triturus cristatus. Next base: position 313,126,240 of record NC_140591.1, read on the forward strand.
AGACATGTGATGCCCTCAACTCTTTCTTTATTGAAAAAATTATAAAAATTAAAGACTCAATCCACTCTCCTGGTCAGCCATCCTCTCAGGACTTAACGTCCAACAATCACTTGACCATCACGATGTTTCCTGCTCTTAACACCGATTCCCTGGCCAGACTCGTAACTCGAGTCAAATCAGGTTCTCCCAGCGACTGCTGCCCGCCTTCAGTCATGCGGGACGTCTGCCTTAAGCTTCCGGACCCTATCCTCTTTCTGTTGAATGGTTCCCTCTACAGCGGCACTGTCCCTGCGTCCTTCAAGGAGGCTATCTTGGTACCCCTTCTAAAGAAACCCGGAGCAGATCCTGGGGAACCCTCTAACTTTCGTCCCATCTCCCTCCTCCCTTTTCTTTCAAAATTACTGGAGGCTCATGTGACTCAAATTCTTTCACATTTCATTGAGTCCTCCAGTTACCTCGAGCCCAATCAAGCTGGGTTTAGACCCGCTCATTCGACCGAGGCGGTCATTCTCGCAGTTCTGAACACCCTAAGAAGTAATGCAGACGCTGGTACTCCTCAGGCTCTGGTGCTTCTGGATTTGTCTGCCGCATTCGATACGGTGGACCATAACATCCTTCTCTGCCGTGTCGCACAGGCAGGCATCCAGGGCACCGCCCTCAACTGGATTACGTCATTCTTAACCGGCAGAACACAGGCTGTACGTCTAGGCCCTTTTGTAGCTGGGAAGACTGCAACTACCAGCGGAGTCCCTCAGGGCTCCTCTATCTCCCCGCTGCTGTTTAACCTCTACCTCCGTCCTCTGATCCACTCACTCAGGAAGTGGGATATCACGGTGTACAATTACGCCGACGATCTACAAATCATTTTTCCTCTTAATTCTCCTAATGCAGATAAGACCTTCCATTCTGTCATGATTCATATACTGGAATGGATGAATATCAATCAACTAAAGTTGAATCCGGGGAAGACTGAACTGCTCCTCCCTGGCTCCAGCTCTTCCTACTGGGGCCCGCAGTTCTGGCCTTCTGAACTGGGCTCTCTCCCGGTTCCGCTTAATTCAGTGAAGAGTCTTGGCGTGATAATTGATGCAGAACTCTCACTAAAAGCCCAAGTGGGGGCTGTTATCTCTTCCTCCATGTACCAGCTTAGGAAGATCCGTAAGATCAGCCATTTACTATCATCATCTGCATTAACTCAGGTTGTCATCTCCCTGGTTTTATCCCGCCTGGATTTCTCAAATTCTATTTATTATGGACTTCCTCAGCGTCTGTTGCATCGCCTTCAGGTCGTTCAGAACCAGGCGGCTCGTCTTATTTACAAACTCCCCAGGTGGCAGTCGGCAAAATCACTACTACAGCAACTTCACTGGCTGCCAATTGGACAAAGGGCAGCTTTTAAGGTGGCGTGTATCATCTACAAAGCCCTCCATTGCACTAGCCCTGCTTTTTTGCAATCTCTAGTCACGGTCCATCGGCCTTTGCGTAACTTACGCTCTGCTCATCTTCACCTTTTGACTGCTCCTAGAGTTAAAACCAAGAAGTTCGGAGGCCGCTGCTTTGCTTCTTTGGCCCCGTCCCTTTGGAATTCATTGTCTCTTTCTACCAAGTCGAGTCCTTCATTACTCAACTTTAGGAAATTGCTAAAAACCTCCCTTTTTCCTCCCCTTTATTAGTCAGCTCACTGTTAATTCTTGCCTTGTTGCTGTTATCACTCTTTTTGGGTTAAGCGCCAGGAAACCTTTGGTGTCAGTGCGCTATATAAATATCATCTAACATAACATAACATAATTTTGTGTTATTTTTTCGAAATTTTGTGTGAAAATGCAAAAACAAATAACACAAATCTCGCACATCCCTAGTTTCAAGACTCTGCACCTACTGCACCTCCTTCCCCAGTCCCACCAAAAATGCCATCCAGCTCCTCCGCTAGAGACACGATTCCCCTTTGCACTTTTCTGTGATGCTCAGACTGTACTATTCAGTTCTGCTAAAAAATTTGCAAAATGTCTTGCAAGCTACTCATACCTGTCAACTAACATATGCGACGAACATACAATGGAGTCAGTGAAATCTACCAACCAATCATTCAGTGGCATGAAAAGTGGCCCCTATAACCAAAACTGGAAAACTACTGAAAGAGCACTGTGCTAGCAAAGGGCAGTTTTACTTTTCAAAATGAGCTAAGTTGGGCTTGTTTTATTGGGTTCTTATGCAGCAGCTAAACGACACACACAAGAACAGCAAGGGATTGACACGTGTTACCAAAACAGCTCTTAAATATTAGTGAATCTCATTGCCAAAGGAAGAAACATTGAAAATATGCTACATGCATGCCAACGCTGAATGCTAACAAAGCCACACACCTGGAGGCTAGGGCTAAAAATAAGCACTGAAATTAGGTAACTCTAAATATTGTGGACCTGTAGGCGACAGGCACAGAACACCTAATAAATATGCTGGATTGTAACAATATGCCTCAGAGAAACTTGTTTAAGGCGATCGAACTGGCAGTATGCCCAGGATGATGGCTTGGCAACGCTGCTGATACAATGGACGGCTCGAGAAAAGTTACAGTTCTCTCATGTTGTTCTTCTCTGAAAGGAAATGTATGAGCTCGCCGCTTTGTGCGGTTGAAATGTAGTTCCGAAAGGGCTTTGCGCACCAGCTGTAGGGCATGCTTTTCAACTTTTTTTTTTTTTAAATATAGATTGTCTAGAATCAATGTGGTACACAAACGAAAGCACTTACCTCTGGAGACGGGAAGGGCAGCTTCAAACTTCTAGGCAGCTCTCCCGCATGCGCGAGGCTTCAAAAAACATGGAAGAAAGGTATATTGTGAGCCTCTGCCCCGGAACAGCCGCTGTGTTCGGAAGTGACGCATCAGTCTATTTACCATCCACTTTGATAACCATCAAAAGGGAATATGATCATAAAGGCTGTTTTGGGAAACAGAAGGATCATTTATTTGTTTCCGAATAATCTCCCAGATGGGACATGACGCACATTGAGAGGACAAGAGACTTTTTTAGTCGACTGAAAAGACAAGCATTAAAGCATACAAGCCATGCACAGCTCAGCATGAAATACAACTGCAGCAGCCCAGTCTGAAAATGACCCGTAGGAATGAGTATGAAGATGCAGGGCCCTCACAATATAAAAAGTAATTCTTACAGAAAAACAGACGTATAGCAGTGAGCAAGCCAGATACTGGAGCAAATGAGTGGCCTGGTAGCAATATGTGGGTAGCTTCCAGGCCCTTGTTAAAAATAAAAGTAATAATTGATAAGCCAACGACAAGGATAAATATATAACAAAAATTAAAGAACAGATTGGCCCATCACCTATAGTACTGCAGAGAACTACATTTTAGGCATATGTCCACAATGTGCACAAGCAAAATGCCATTACAGTGAGAGGAGCCAATGGCTGAAGCAGGCTGCTCCATAGACCCATGCTGTGGTGGGCAGAAGCAGAGTGTGAATGACAGTTAAACAGACCAATAAACGAAGACTGCTGGCCCACAACCCTCCATGTATGTATATATATATATATATATATGTTGCGCTGATGTGGGGAGGCCGCCCATGGATTTTGGACACTGCCACTGCCTCGCGGCCTATCCAAGGCTGATGTTAAATATGATTACATACCATACCCATTGGGGTCAGGATTCAGGCTGCAACACTACAAGTCCCATAAGTCTCCAGGACTTTCTATCTAGAAGCCCATTGGCGGGCCACCATTTTTGAATAAATTGTTTGCAGCCGAGTAAAATGAGTACTTTTGCCTATGATTAAGGGGAAACTCGAAACGCGTCAGGCGTACTCTGTGGTCGTGGTGCTGGCAGCGCCCTTGGATGATTGTGACCTCCCGAATGCGTCCTTGCAGGCTGAGCCTTTTGTTTCTTGATATAAACGCACCGGCTCCGGGCGCGGAGGATGCACCACCCCAGGACATGAAGGGGGCCACGGGCACAATAGATGTTGTTGCGCTGATGTGGGGAGGCCGCCCATGGATTTTGGACACTGCCACTGCCTCGCGGCTTATCCAAGGCTGATGTTAAATATGATTACATACCATACCCATTGGGGTCAGGATTCAGGCTGCAACACTACAAGTCCCATAAGTCTCCAGGACTTTCTATCTAGAAGCCCATTGGTGGACCACCATTTTTGAATAAATTGTTTGCAGCCGAGTAAAATGAGTACTTTTGCCAATGATTAAGGGGAAACTCGAAACGCGTCAGGCGTACTCTGTGGTCCTGGTCCTGGCAGCGCCTTGGATGATTGTGACCTCCCGAGTGCGTCCTTGCAGGCTGAGCCTTTTGTTTCTTGATATATATATATATATTATCCACCAAAGTTGCCCAAGCAAGCCCGGATGCACTCAGCTGCTGTCGGTAGTTTATTAACCTGGCGGCCAGCTAATTCACACCGGATTGATGTGTCAATGCCCGACGCGTTTCAAAGTGTTAACTTCTTCCTCAGGGGCGGCTGCACAGAAATCATCAGGAAACACCCAGCATGCCTTTTCATATTGTCCCCGCCCTTAGTGGGTGTGGCTTAGTGCCCAGGAGCATGCTGGGTGTTTCCTGATGATTTCTGTGCAGCCGCCCCTGAGGAAGAAGTTAACACTTTGAAACGCGTCGGGCATTGACACATCAATCCGGTGTGAATTAGCTGGCCGCCAGGTTAATAAACTACCGACAGCAGCTGAGTGCATCCGGGCTTGCTTGGGCAACTTTGGTGGATAATCTATACGCGGCAGCCCTGCCGCGCCGGCTTGCACCATCTCAACGAATCAAGAGAGGCTGTGGGGGAAACGATTCCCTACTGATACAGCACTGCTGTTGGGGCATGAATGGACCAGTATTCTAACCGGAGCCCTACTAAGGGTACGAAAAATATTGCCGCAATGAAATCGACGGAACCCACTGAGGGAACTACATGATCCAGCATGCTCCTGGGCACTAAGCCACACCCACTAAGGGCGGGGACAATATGAAAAGGCATGCTGGGTGTTTCCTGATGATTTCTGTGCAGCCGCCCCTGAGGAAGAAGTTAACACTTTGAAACGCGTCGGGCATTGACACATCAATCCGGTGTGAATTAGCTGGCCGCCAGGTTAATAAACTACCGACAGCAGCTGAGTGCATCCGGGCTTGCTTGGGCAACTTTGGTGGATAATCTATACGCGGCAGCCCTGCCGCGCCGGCTTGCACCATCTCAACGAATCAAGAGAGGCTGTGGGGGAAACGATTCCCTACTGATACAGCACTGCTGTTGGGGCATGAATGGACCAGTATTCTAACCGGAGCCCTACTAAGGGTACGAAAAATATTGCCGCAATGAAATCGACGGAACCCACTGAGGGAACTACATGATCCAGCATGCTCCTGGGCACTAAGCCACACCCACTAAGGGCGGGGACAATATGAAAAGGCATGCTGGGTGTTTCCTGATGATTTCTGTGCAGCCGCCCCTGAGGAAGAAGTTAACACTTTGAAACGCGTCGGGCATTGACACATCAATCCGGTGTGAATTAGCTGGCCGCCAGGTTAACAAACTACCGACAGCAGCTGAGTGCATCCGGGCTTGCTTGGGCAACTTTGGTGGATAATCTATACGCGGCAGCCCTGCCGCGCCGGCTTGCACCATCTCAACGAATCAAGAGAGGCTGTGGGGGAAACGATTCCCTACTGATACAGCACTGCTGTTGGGGCATGAATGGACCAGTATTCTAACCGGAGCCCTACTAAGGGTACGAAAAATATTGCCGCAATGAAATCGACGGAACCCACTGAGGGAACTACATGATCCAGCATGCTCCTGGGCACTAAGCCACACCCACTAAGGGCGGGGACAATATGAAAAGGCATGCTGGGTGTTTCCTGATGATTTCTGTGCAGCCGCCCCTGAGGAAGAAGTTAACACTTTGAAACGCGTCGGGCATTGACACATCAATCCGGTGTGAATTAGCTGGCCGCCAGGTTAATAAACTACCGACAGCAGCTGAGTGCATCCGGGCTTGCTTGGGCAACTTTGGTGGATAATATATATATATATATATATATATATATATATATATATATATATATATATATATATATATTATCTACTGGCGGTCGCCAGTAGATAGTTATAGTTAGGACCGTGTTTCCATGGGAAATCCGCAACATTCTATTTAGAATAACTTTGGCGCCGATTGACGAATCCTCGCGAAATTTTCAAAATAGGTGGGGCGCTCCGCTCTGCTCCTTCCCTGAAAGTCTCGGGGGGATTCGTCAAGCGGGGGCTGAGAAAAAGGGGGGGTCCCAAAATGCGTTTTCCCCATGCATTTTTCCATAGGACCTTTAGTCCAAGCTACAGCCCGAACGGCTGAACAGAATTACTTGAAATTTGGCAGAGAGGTAGTCCTCAGGTCAGGGAACGTCTCACACTTTCTTCCTGGTTGTCGGAACAACCAGGAAGAAAGTCCGGGGTAGCGACGGACAGAGCGCTGCTTCACGCCCTGAGTTGTGACCAGGAGTGTGAGACGTTCCCCGATCTTTTGACGGGTGACTTTTATACTTCCCGACGGTGCCATATATCTTTCGATAAGCAGGTACCGCTGTTGGTTGTATCGTTCCTTTTATGTTTACGTTACCACTTTTTCACATTGCTGTAGTGTTTTGTCATGGTCCTGAAGAAAGCCACTGTCATCTTGTTGAGACACTAGTTGGCTGAAACATGTAGACCTACACTTTGAGTACGTGTTCCTAATCTATCGGTGTACACGCTTTACTCTACTATTTCTGTGTTTTTACTCCTGATATCACTGGATATCGAATAAAATATTTTTCTAGTGATAATCAATTTTAACATCACGTTTTCACATACTGCACTTATCTTCACTACACTTTTGGCAGCTTCCTCTTACTTTGAGAGTGATACCCTCCAAGTTACATCAGTTAAAACATCCTTGAGCTCCTCCTTTTTACAGTAATTTAAGGAGTTGTAGCTCTTTAACCGCACCAGGTGCGGTTAAGGGAGGTCCCAGATGATGAAGCATGCCACTTCGGTGGGTGATGGGACTTGGTCCCTTTTGAAGGGATTTCCAAATTTGTGTTTGTAGCTGGCATGTTCTGCTTTTGCTTTAGGTAGACCGATATAGACCCACGGACTCCTTTGTTGTTCTAGTCTCATTATTTGGGGATTTGTCCGCGCAGGTCTTTAAACTCCCTAAGACCCTCCAATCAATTGTGTTTTTCGCGAATAAGTGTGTAAAACATATAAAGAGGGCAGAGTGGAAATACTCTGACCCTCTAGAGGTGCTTAGGGGGTCCCAGAAGGACCCCCTGGGGCCCCCTTTTAAAAATAAAAACGTCGAAATGCGCGCACGGTGCGCGCATCCTATCGCGTTGGGTGCGCGGATCCATGGATTTTTTTTTAAAAAGACAAGAAATAATTGGTTGTATGACTACTTTGTACACTGAAAGGTAGGGTGTATATTTCTGTTTTTTAAAGGTATGATTCTCATTGGTTAACAAAAACAGATTGTAAGGAACATTATATATGATTAGCTGATAGGTTGAAAAGTGACGCACACTTCCTCTCTTGTGTAGGAACATTGTGTGCTGAACTTCTGACCTGTGTGCTTAGTGCAGTGTTCCATGACCTGTTTCTATGGTAAAAGGCAGAAGGCAGATTGGGGGAAGGGTTGAAATGTATTTCAGTTGGAAAGGGTTGAAATGTTTAACCAATAGAAATGTGTGTTTGCTTTTGAGTTTATGTGTGAAGGATTGTGATTTGATGTTTACATGTATATGTGTGGAAAATGAAAGGGAAACTTTTCCATTCTTTGTTTTTGCTGAGAGGTGCACAGTGCAGAGATTCTGTAAAAGAAAATATGGTGAGTGACTGATATACTTCTTAATCTACAAAAGAACTTGAAAGATGAGTTATTTAATTGTGAGGGGATGTATGTAGACTATTTTGATTTTAATCAGCCTAATATATTTCTCCTGCTAAAGTGTAGGGAGTACTTTTTTCCTCTACAATCTTATTGACAGTGTGTGTGCATGTAGAAACCATTCTGTGATAAGCATTTGTGTTTTTCATGTGTTTGCAGACAGATAACTGTGCTGTTTTTATATTTTGATAGAATTAGAAACCAGTCATTGTTTATGAATTTGTGAAATGAGTTATGTTATGTTTCTATACTAAAATGTAGTACTTCTAGATGAAGAAATGTGTTTTGGTATAGTGCAAGGGATAGTGTTGTTTGTCTAGAATCACACAGTGAGTATGTGTGCATTTGGGAACCACTGTGAGAGAAGCATTTGGTAACATCGTGTATTTGCTGACAGATAACTGTTTTAACCTGTCATGTTGTGAAGTTTTAGTAGCATTAGAAGACAGTTATGGCTTATGATTTGATTAAATGAGTCAGGCTTTGACAGAAAAGTGCAGTCCTGAAATATGTAGATTGTGTGCAGTTCCCTTACCACTTGCACTGTAGTGAATTAGTTTTGGTAAACTCCTAGGGATAGTGGTGCTTGTCTAGAATCACAGTGTGCGTTAGTGTGTATTTGGGATCACTGTGAGAGAAGCATTTGGTGACATAATGTATTTGCTGACAGATAACTTTTTTAAAACCTGTCATGTTGTGAAGTTTTAGTAGCATTAGAATCCAGTCTTTGCTTATGCGTTGATTAAATGAGTCATGCTTTGACACTGATGTGCTGTACTTAAATATGTAGATTGTGTGCAGTACCATTAACTCTTCTAGACTAGTGAATGAGTTTTGGTAAACTCCTAGGATAGTGTTGATTGTCTAAAATCACACTGTGAGTCTGTGTGCATTTGGGTAAGGATTGTGAGAGAAGCATTTGGTAATATCGTGTATTTGCTGACAGATAACTGTTTTAAAACCGGTCATGTTGTCAAGTTTTAGTAGCATTAGAAGCCAGTCTTTGTTTATGCTTTGATTAAATGAGTCAGGCTTTGACACAAAAGTGCAGTCCTGAAATATGAAGATTGTGTGCAGTTCCCTTACCACTTCCACAGTAGTGAATGATTTTTGGTAAACTCCTAGGTATAGTGGTTGTTGTCTAGAATCACACTGTGAGTCTGTGTGCATTTGGGAACCACTGTGAGAGAAGCATTTGGTAACATCGTGTATTTTTTAGCAGATAACTCTTTTAAAACCTGTCATGTTGTCAAGTTTTAGTAGCATTAGAAGCTAGTCTTTGCTTATGCATTGATAAAATGAGTCAAGGTTTGACACTAAGGTGCAGTACCAAGTACTATTCTCTTCACTGTGGCAGAACTGAAAATTTAAAAGTTTTACCTAAGCACTGTCCTAGAAGTAGTCTGATTATTTAGTCAGTTTCTAAGTACCAAATAGATTGCTTCAAATGTCTATGCAGTATGCATGTAGTGTTCTAACATACTATACACTTGTCTTTTACACCTTCAATTCCCTAGTCAGTATCCATACACTTCCAGGAAACAACCTGTCACTCCCTTTGCAGTCCTCTAGTGACCCATTCAACACCATGTACTAATTCATTCACTGTGCCAAAACCCAAACACTTATAAATTCACCAAGACACTCTCTTTCCAGTACTCTAATGATTCAGTCACTGCCTAAGTATTCATGCACTGAGCCAGGCCTTAGCACATGGACTTCTTCAAACCCCTATCCACTATGCATGCAGTCCTCTAACCACCTACACACTTGTCTTTCACACCTTCAATTCCCCAGTCAGTATCCATACACTTCCAGCAAACACCCTGTCACTCCCCTTGCACTCCTCTAGTGACCCATTCAGCATCATGTACTAATCCATTCACTGTGTGAAAACTCAAACACTTATAAATTCACCAAGATACTCTCTTTGCAGTACTCTAATCATTCAGTCAGTGCCTAAGTATTCATGCACTGAGTCAGGCCTTAGCAGATGGACTGCTTCAAACCCCTATCCAGTATGCATGCACTCTTCTAACCACCTAGACACTTGTATTTCACACTTTCAATTCCCTAGTCAGTATCCATACAGTCCAGCAAACATCCTGTCACTCCCGTTGCACTCTTCTAGTGACCCATTCAGTACCAAGTACTAATCCATTCCCTGTGCCAAAAGCCTACCACTTACAAATTCACCCAGGCAGTCTTCTTGCTGTACTCTAATCATTCAGTCAGTACCCAAGTACTCATGCAGTGAGCCAGGCCTTAGTATATGGACTACTTCAAACCCCTATCCACTATGCATGCAGTCCTCTAACCACCTACACAATTGTCTTTCACACCTTCAATTCCCTAGTCAGTATCCATACACTTCAAGGAAACACCCTGTCACTCCCTTTGCAGTCTTCTAGTGACCCATTCAGCATCATGTACTAATCCATTCACTGTGCGAAAACTCAAACACTTATAAATTCACCAATATACTATCTTTGCAGTACTCTAATCATGCAGTCAGTGCCTAAGTATTCATGCACTGAGCCAGGCCTTAGCATATGGACTGCTTCAAACCCCTATCCACTATGCATGCAGTCTTCTAACCACCTACACACTTGTCTTCATCCATACAGTCCTGCAAACATCCTGTCACTCCCTTTGCAGTCCTCTAGTGACCCATTCAACACCATGTACTAATCCATTCACTGTGCCAAAACCCAAACACTTATAAATTCACCAAGACACTCTCTTTCCAGTACTCTAATGATTCAGTCACTGCCTAAGTATTCATGCACTGAGGTAGGCCTTAGCACATGGACTTCTTCAAACCCCTATCCACTATGCATGCAGTCCTCTAACCACCGACACACTTGTCTTTCACACCTTCAATTCCCCAGTCAGTATCCATACACTTCCAGCAAACACCCTGTCACTCCCCTTGCACTCCTCTAGTGACCTTATTAAGCCTCATGTACTAATCCATTCACTGCGCCAAACCCTAATAAATTCACGCAGGCACTCTCCTTGCAGTACTCTAATCATTCAGTCAGTACCCAAGTACTCATCCAGTGACCCAGGCCTTAGTATATGGACTGCTTCAAACCCCTATCCAGTATGCATGCACTCTTCTAACAACCTACACAATTGTCTTTCACACCTTCAATTCCCTAGTCAGTATCTATACACTTCCAGGAAACACCCTGTCACTCCCTTTGCAGTCTTCTAGTGACCCATTCAGCATCATGTACTAATCCATTCACTGTGCGAAAACTCAAACACTTATAAATTCACCAAGATACTATCCTTGCAGTACTCTAATCATTCAGTCAGTGCCTACGTATTCATGCATTCATGCACTGAGCCAGGCCTTAGCACATGGACTGCTTCAAACCCCTATCCACTATGCAGGCAGTCTTCTAACCACCTAGACACTTGTCTTTCACACTTTCAATTTCCTAGTCAGTATCCATACAGTCCAGCAAACATCTTGTCACTGCCTTTTCACTCCTCTAGTGACCCATTCAGTACCAAGTACTAATCCATTCCCTGTGCGAAAAGCCTAGCACTTATAAATTCACCTAGGCACTCTCCTTGCTGTACTCTAATCATTCAGTCAGTACCCAAGTAGTCATGCAGTGAGCCAGGCCTTAGCACATGGACTGCTTTAAATGTTTCACACCTTCAATTCCCTAGTTAGTATTCATACTCTTCTAGCAAACACCCTGTCACTCACCCAGTGTGTCTCCTTATAGTACTGTAATCATTTAGTCAGTTAGCATGTAGAGTTTTAGTGAGGTAGGCTTTAGGGCATGAACTGCTTCAAAGTAGTATGCACTATGCAGGTAGTGTTTTAACCATCGTCACACTTGTGGTTCAGGGACATAGTTTCTTAGTCAGTATTTATATAAAATGTGTTTGTACAGTAATGGAATAGTATAATTTTGAAAGTTATTAATATACATTTATTTGTGATTCTTTTTTACAGATACAGAATAGGAGTGTTTCTCATCTGTTTGCACTCTTCTCGTGCAAGATTGTTTGGATGAAGGGTCCTTAGGTGTTTCATCATACTTGCTGTGCCGCATGAGTATTTTTTGTTAGGATCCCCTCGTAACAGAACTCTTTTGAAAATCTTGTGCATGAGAAAGGTGGTATTGGTCTTTGTTTGCCCCTCGAGAAAAGTAGAAAATTTCTACATCACTGAAGGAAAACGTTGTGGGCGTGGTGCATCCTCCAAAAATTCAACTTTAGATTTGGTGAATATTTTATAGCGACATCATTTACAGTTTTTGTAAGTTAAAGTTAAAAAATGTTGTTAGCTGTGTGCATTTTATATTTCTGTGATTTGTATTTTGAGAATGGCATGTTGTTTTTTTTTTAACAATTTTTGAGATTGTGTTTTTTTTGCCCGCTGTTAAGTGATGAGTACGATTGAAATCACTATTTTTAGTGAAATTTAATATATTCTGAGAACAGCAAAAAAGGCAAAAAAATTACTTTGTGGAAATTATGCTGTGTTGTAAAAAATGTATTATTACATGTTATAATTTTTTTTTCTTTTCTTTCACAGATCCAAATTTGAAAAGCAGAAAAAAATGTATACCATTTTTTATTCCTATTACTGTGAAGGTAAGTTTAACTAAGTCTCAATATGCAGAATGAAGAGGCCTGCAAGAAGCTACAAAGTTGAAACACGTTTCTAAAAACACTCTGTTAATGTAGTTTTGAAATCTGACCATAATCAGATATCATGTGACCTGCAAAAAAAGAGATTTGAGGGTTCATAATATTTCACCTTTTTAGCTGTTGAAGGACCGCAATCATTTCAATCTTTCTTCTTTGAACATCTTTGCAGACAAAACTCTGTGCTTACCTTCTATCATTCGCAAGGAAATTTAAAAACGGAAATATGTCACTTTTTGTAACATAGTTATTGTGCAAGATACTCTTTTATATTTACAAAGAGAGGAAAAGGCACTCTGTGCACTTTTTATACTCCATGTAAATATAACCTCATCATGCACACCACTTTGTGTTGAAAGGGTGTTCTATAAGTGTTGTTGTGTATGATTGCACTTAATACTCATAGAACAAGACACATGTCTAGATTTATCAGAAATCATAAATCTCGATATGTGTGTGAATGCTGCACCATTCTAAAATTGGTGTAGGAAAGCACAACAAGGAGAATTGTTTTAATTTCTCCACATTTTTATATCTTCAATGCATGCTGAAATGTTCAGCATACGTTGAAGAAGAAAAATGTATTTTCTCATTGTTTTTGTGCAGGAAGGTGTGTCTTCCTGCAGAAAAACAAACAGCACATGACACAGATATCCTTGCACTATGGTGCAAGGGTGCCTGTGTCACCACATGGCTGCAGTTTAAGCAGCCGTGCAGAGAGAAGCATAGATTTGCAACATATTTATGTACATATGTTGCATCCCTGTGCTTCGGAAGTACTACAGCACACTGCAGTTAAAGAGGTTACTGTGTGATGCTGCAGCACTTCCTCATAGTTCTGCACTTATACATTCACCATACGCTACTAATGCATTCATTCAATCAATTACATACTACACATACATTCAACTAAACTAACACTAACAAAGAAATTTAGCTCTTTTTTTAAACCAGGAAAGTTCGTTCTTACAAGAACTTTTTTTTTTCTTCTTTCTTCTTTTATAATTTTTGGGGGGTTTTCTGAACAATTTTTAATTTTTGGGGGTTTTTCTGTAAAAAAAAAAAAAAATCAAAACAGGAGAAACCAAACAATGAACTTCAGGGAACAATAAAATAAAAAATAAAAAAACTAGCAAATGTGACTTTCTTGCCGGCGGCAGATCAGATCGATCGACTGCTCACCATAGCACAAAGTCCTATTGCACTTAGTGCAGAGCACTTTTAAATATTGAAATTGAGGACGGATGTCCAAGGTTTGGGCTGATGGATGCACTCTTGATGTGCTCGGCTGCGATGAGGTGGATGGCGCAGGAGCAGGAGTGTTTCTCATCCATCAGCACTCTTCTTGTGCAAGATTGTTCGGATGAAGGGTCCTCATGTGCTTCATCATACTTGCCGTGCCGCAAGAGTATTTCTTGTTAGGATCCCCTCTCGATAGGACTCTTTTGCAAATCTTGCACATGACCAAGCTGGCATTGGTCTTATTCTGCCCCTCGGGAAAAGTAAAATATTTCCACACCACTGAAGGCAAACGTTTTTTGGGTGGTGCCTCCGGCAAAAATTCATCCTCAGAAGTATGAGGTGATGCAGGTGATGCCTGCTGCCCTGAAGCCATTTAGTTAGAGCTAAGTGTAAACTTAGTCTAAAAAATCTTCTTCTTTCCAAAGAGATGGTGCTCTAAAGAAGATCAAAGAAGAATGATTGAAATGGGTGGGGTCTTTCAATAGTTAGAAGAGGAAGTTTAATGAACCAATCAAATCTCTTTTTTTGCAGGTCACATGGGATCCGCGCACCCTGCGCTTACGCAGCACGCACCCAGAGCACATCGACGAAATTGAATTAAAAAGAAATATAGGATTAGATGTAAAAATATATTAGTTTCAAGACTAGTTTAGAGTTTGTCTTCAATTAATATTCACATTAAATACATATATATGTTTTTTTAAATGTTAAATATTTTGCGGGATCCGCGCACCTACCGCGTCATAGACGCACATGACACTTTGCGGAGGCGCGTAAACGTCGCGTTACGTACATCGAACGTGTCGCATATAGGCTGGGAGTCGCGTACCTGTCGCATTGCGATCGCGCACTAAACACATACCCAACTCTTACCATGCGCGGATGCTATCACGTAGGGATCAAGAACGGTGCGCATAGGGTGCGCGGATCCAAAAACATTGAAAAAAATATATAAAATACAGTTTTGAACATATAGTTTAAAAAATATTTTGAAAAATATAAAAAGATATGTTTGAAAAACCCATTAAATTCTAATAATATTTTTTAATTTTTTAAAGAATTAATTGAAAAAATAAGTTTAAAAAATGGTGATAAAAAAGTATTTAAAAAAAACATATTTAATGAAATTGACACACTGAATTTGAAAAATATAGAAATCCAATCAAAATCATTAAACATGATATCTTTAGAGATAAGTTATAGATAGGAATTAGCATTTAAAAAACCTTTGAAATTCACTGAAAAAACCATAGGTTTCATGCACGTTATAGTTTGGAATTAGCATTTAAAAAACCTTTGAAATTCACTGAAAAAAACAAAGGTTTCAGGGGCGTTATAGTTAGGAATTGGCATTTAAAAAACCTTAGAAATTCACTAAAAAAACCATAGGTTTCAGGGAGTTATAGTTACCTGGACATTTCCCTCGTACAAAACCCTAGAAATTCCCCCGTTATAGTTAGTTCAGCTAACTTTAACTCGCGCCCCCGCAATGCACTGCTGATGATGTCACATATTACATCACTCATGACATGGTCAGTGACATCACTGATGACATCACTGATGACATCTCAAATGACATCACTGATGACATCACTGATGACGTCATCCAGTGAGTCTGTGTTTCTGTAAAGTTTTAATATGTTTAATATATATATTGAAAGGCCTGTTGAAGAATGAGTGGGTGTACAAGTGTGTGAATGGATAATTTTCTAGGTGCGTAACTGACTCTATAAGGGAGTTATTAAATGTATCTTACTGCAGACTAGTGACTAAACTGTGTGAATGTCTGTATGTGTCTGTGTGTTGGTGTATAAGTGGCTGCATGGTTTTGTGAATACCTATATGAATGTGTATATATGGGTTATTGATTGGTTGTCTCAGTATCTGTATGGGTGCGTGAGTGTTTGTGTGGGTAGGGTGTGTGTGACTCTGTGCATAGATGTGTGAGTGGGTGATTCTATGGTGCATGGTTTTAAGAGTGCAACTGTGATGGACTGTATGGTTGGGTGAGTGTATGTATGAGTGTGTTAGTGATTGAATGTATATCTCAGTTGTACATGTGTCAGTAACTACATATGTGAAACACAGTGTATATGTGTGTAAGAGTATATAACTATCTATATGTGAGAGTGTGTGATTGAGGGAATGCCTGTATGGATGAGTGTGTGCTTGTATTAGTAATTGTATAAGAGTGTCAGAATGTGTTAGTATTTTTATGAGTAAGTGAACTTGAGTGTGTTTAACTGTATAGGTGAGTAAATTGGACTGTGATTAATTATTTGCATGACTGACTAGGTGTGTCAGTACCTCAATGGATAATTGGCGGTGTGTGAGTGTCTATATAGGTGTATAGATGCATATGATAGTCCTGTACGGAGTGACTGTAAGTATGAGTGACTCTACAGGTGAGTGAGTAGAGATGTATGTAGACCTAAGAGTCAATGAGTGGGTATCTAGTTATTGGTATTGGAGTATCTATGGTTTTCAAAATGGGCGTCTGAAATTTTGAGTCGGTGTATCAAAGGTTATATTAGGGTGTGAGAAGATGCACTAATTTATCACATGGATGACGTCATCCGTGGTGTCATCAGTGATGTCATTTGAGATGTCATCGGTGATGTCACTGACCATGTCATGAGTGATGTAATATGTGACGTCATCAGCAGTGCATTGCGGGGGCGCGAGTTATAGTTAGCTGAACTAACTCTAACGGGGGAATTTCTAGAGTTTTGTACGAGGGAAATGTCCAGCTAACTATAACGCCCCTGAAACCTATGGTTTTTTTTGTGAATTTCTAAGGTTTTTTAAATGCCAATTCCTAACTATAACGCCCCTGAAACCTTTGGTTTTTTCAGTGAATATATATATATATATTTTAAAACAAGTCTGGCGATGCAGCTAAAGTTGTCTCAAAGTCTGACCTAATAACCCAGAAGTATATTGTTAAGAAGACACTTCCAGGTAAGGTTCTGGTTTTTTATTTCTTAAACTGCAGAGCCACCAACTCCAGCTCGCAGCCTGTCAGTTCTCCTCCAGGTAACTCTCACACACGAGACGCTACCATGGAAATAGAACTACAAATGGAAATAGAACTACAATGCTAAACAGTTCTAAACAGTAACAGGAATAACCATAACACATCCCCCTTATTGAAAATACAAGGGAAGAAAGAAAAGAGAACAAGGAAAAAGAAGAAAATTGAGAAAAACATGAGAGTGAGAAATTGCATAGAAAAAAAAGAGTCAAAGCAGAAGAAGACACTACAGAGAAATTACTACATTTCATAGTCATCAAAACATTAAATGAAATCCATACATTTCATAGTCTTCATAACGTCTAGGAGGACAACGGGACTTTAGAGGGAGGTCCCGTAAATGAGATCTCAGGAGAGAGACACTCCTTGGAAGATTCGGGCAAGGAAAACTGTCTGAACATGAAGACTTGTCATCCTGAAATCTCACCAGGCGAGATATGCTCCACCTGGATTCATTATGAACAGTGACAACATTCTTGTAAACAGAAATAATGACAAAAGGGCCCATAAACTCTGTGATACCCTTCTTGTACCACCGTGGTTTTTTAATGAGTACCCAATCACCCACACTCCATGTTGTGGCTTTAGTTGAATTCTTATAGTCAAACCTTTCCTTGTACCTGTCTTGGTAACACTTAACTTTGGCACCCACCTCCTCCTTATCCAGAACAGGCCCTTCAATCAGAGGCAACCACCCAGGATTGAGCTTGGATAAGGCAACTCTGCCCCTCAGTATCTGAAAAGGAGATTTCTGTAGCATAGCATTGAGAGCAGTACGATGCGCCCACCAAGAATCTCTCAAAACACCCTTGAGGGAAACCTTCCTAACAATAGCTCTCTGCACACATGCCTTCACCACTCTGTTCATGCGCTCTGCAAGTCCATTGGCTTGTGGCGCATAAAGGGCAGTTTTCTGATGAGTGATGCCATAGTCCCTTAAAAAATCTTGCATCTCTTGCGATATGAACTGCACCCCATTATCAGTGATGAGGAATCTAGGTATGCCCTCACCTGCAAATTCATCTTTAAGAAAGGCCATAACCACCAAGGTGTTACTAGAGCTTACACATCTGGTGGATACCCACTGAGAAGAGTAATCCACCAAGAGAATCACAAACCGCTCTGAAGGACCTAAAAGCTCAAAGGGACCCATAAGGTCTAAACCAAGTTTAATCCAGGGCTCACGTGGGACCTCCACAGGTGAGAAAGGGGCAATATTAGTGACTTGGGATTAATCACTAGAGGCACACTGGTAACACTCTTTAACAACTTCCTTAACATGGCTATCCATCCTAGGCCACCAATACCTCTCACGAAGACGGGACTTCGTGAGATTTCTTCCCAAGTGCCCCTCATGAGCGAGATTCACCAATTTAGGTCTCAAGGCATCAGGGGGTATCACTCTCTCACCACGCATAAGTTGTTCTTGGAATAAAGTGAGTTCATTTCTGATGTACCACAAAGGTAATAGGTCAGAATCAAATTTCTTGCAGTCAGGCCACCCCTTTACCACAAAATCCATGACAATTGGAAGTAGCACATCTTCCAATAAGGCTTGATTCCATTCTAGTTCTTGAATGGCAGGTTCCTTGACCCAGTTAACACTGACAGAGTCACAGTCCAAAGTATCATTAGAACAGTCAATGGGGAGTCTCAATAGACAATCCGCCGCCTTGGCAGAACCTGGAAGATACTGCACCTGAAAATTGTAATCCTCCAATCCCTCACTCCACCGTTTCAGTCGGGGGGTAAGTCTTTCACTTTCTGTGCACGAGAAAACTTGAACTAAAGAGCGATGATCAGATCTAACAGAAAAAGAGATGCCCCAAAGATAAAACTTAAAATGCTTGATTGCCCAGACAATGGCCAAAGCCTCCCTTTCAATGCACGAGTACTGTTGTTCCGGTTTTTTCAATTCTCTTGAGTCAAATGCAACCACTTTTTCCTCACCACCATCGATTTGAGAAAGTACTGCCCCAGGACCACACAAGCTGGTATCAGTAGTTAAAAACTTTTTCTTTTTTGAATCAAAGTGACCAAGTGTAGGCATCTTACCAATTGCCTGTTTGATGGAATCAAAAGCTAAAGCACACTCTGGTAACCAAACAAAATGTGCACCTTTTCTCAGAAGAGACCTGATGGGCTCAGCAGTGGAAGCAAAACCTTGCACAAATTTAGAGTAAAACTCTGCAAGGCCAAGGAAGGACCTGACTTGCTCTTTATCAATTGGGGCAGTACTCTTATTCAAATCCAGTTTTGGCCAAATCCCCTCCCCAGAGATAACATGTCCCAAATACGTGACAGAAGACACTCCAATCTTACATTTCAGTCTATTTACAGTCAAACCTTTCTCAGTTAGCCTTTGTAGAACATTTCTCAGAAAAGTGTCATGCTCCAAATCATTCTTCCCGTAGACTAAAATGTCATCCTGGAAGAACATGACATTGGAAACATCACCCAGAATCATTTTCATGATGCGTTGAAAACAGGCAGCTGCAGAAGCTAACCCGAATGGCATCCTGCTAAAGCGGTAAGCCCCCAGGGGTGTCACAAAAGATGTTAAGTGTCTGGACTCAGTATGAAGGGGTACCTGGTGGTAAACAGAGGATAAGTCCAGCACACTAAAAACCTTGTCACCGTTAAGCATATTAATCGACTCGGAGATATTAGGAAGGGGTTGACGATCAACCCAAATTCATTTGTTTAGACTTCTCAAGTCCACACACATCCTAATACTTTTTCCTCCCTCCTTGGGGGCCCAAACCACTGGGGTCCACCATTCAAAAGATTCAAATTCCTCAATCACGCCCAGCAATACCAGTCTCTTGAGTTCATCTCTGAGAGGTTCAAGCATCATGTTGGGAACTTTCCTAACCTTGTGTACTACAGGTATTGCATTCTGTTTGAGTACTATACGGTGTTCACAATTTTTGAGAAGACCAAGGTTGTCAGAAAAATGTTTGGGAAACTCTTCAAGAACTTACAGGAAGTTCCAGATTTGTCAATCAACATGACTTGTTCAGATGGATAGCGAACATTAGGGTTGAGAATTATCCCCAAGTCTCTCTGGTGTCTCCATCTGAGGAGATTGTCACCTTGCTTAGCAACATAAATTTTACCTATGGTCTCTCTTCCCTTGAAATTAATCTTCATGATGGAAAATCTAATTACATCGATGTGTGAACCACCATAACTGACAGGGCTGATGTCAGGGGCAGAAAGCTGTGCTTCAGGAAAAGTTTTGTCCCACAGCTCATTGCCAAGCATTGTGAAAGGTGATCTAGAGTCTGCTAAAACCACAAATAACTTCTCTCCAATCATTACTTCACATTCTGGCATGCTGATAAGATCAGCATCAACCAAGCCATCACCACGCACACTCTACATAACAGTTCACGATGTGTCAGATGTTTCAACATTCTCTACAGTGCGCACTCTGCTACCCGATCTGCATACTCTGGCATAGTCACCCTTGATCCCACAATTGTTGCAGGTGGTGTTTTTCGCATAACAGTTAGGGTAGTTGGAGGGGTGATTGGTGCTACCACATCTGTAGCATTTCATTCTTGAAACATCAGTGGAAGGTTTGGCTTTGGTTCCCCGCATATTTCTGGAGACAGTGTCGACAGAGTCTTGAGATGTATCCTTTTGGGTCAACTCATGAATACTACTAGGAGTTGGAGCGTTGTCTGTTATAGTCTTATGGGTTTTCATCTCCTTAACCCAACCTGAGGTGTTTTCCATCCTGTCTACGATGGCTACAGCTTCCTTAAGAGATGGGTTTTTAGACAAAAGTTTTTCTTGCACTCTAGGACTGTTGGTGCACCTGACCAGTTGATCACGTATCATCAAGTCTGTAATATCACCAAATTCACAGGTGTGTGCCAGTGTTTTTAGAGAAGCTATGTAGTTCCCAACCTTCTCGTTGGTTTCTTGCACTCTCATAAAAAATGTGTGCCTCTCTAAGACAACATTAATGCGTGGTCCAAAGTACATTTCTAAAATTTTTATGGACATTTCGTACACATCAGAGGATTCTCCATCACCTTCACCAACAGGAATCACATCAATACTCTGATATATGTTGCGCCCTTCTATTCCGAGATTGTGAAGAAGTATAGCTTGCTCCTGTGAGCTGAAAACTTCTCACCACCTATAGCCACAAAGTATGAATCAAATAACAGTTTCCATCTCTTCCATGGTAAAAGTGGTTCACCTTTTTCGCAAAGAAATGGAGGAGGTTGGTTCATTGAGGTAGCTGACATGGTGGCAGTGCTATCAATATAGTCTAAAACCAACAAGATACAATAAGAAATGTAAAAAAAAAATTGTGAAATAATATGCTCAAATGTGGATGAAGTCGATGTAGCACAGGTTTTAAAAATAAATTGAGCACTGAAGAAACTAGAACAGTAAACAACCAGAAACAGTGCTGTTAAGCTCCACAGTTGTGTGCGATGCAACAAATATTAGGGAAAGAAAATCAGTACCTGGAGGATTTCCTAGAAATGTTCACAGCTAAACAGTGCATGAATGTGCGGTGTCCGGTTTCCATTAAAATTGCTCGGATCGAGCTCCGTAACCGTGTGTACAGGCGTTGTCATGGAAACCAGACAACAAATCCAAATTCAAATTGGCGACATGCACGTAACGTAACGTGTGCGTGATTCAATGGTGGGAAATCTGTGCACGTCAGCGAGTGCACAAGAGGATCGTCGCGAGCTTGAAAGTCCGTTGAAGGAAGGGAAAAGTGTAGAAATTACCCCAATTCCAGCTGGAAGCTCGTAAAAAGTCAGGATAAGCCAGAGCAAGCGTTAAAAATCACAAGGAAGCAGAAAAACACCTCTTCACTCGTCACTCGATAGTAAATCAACGTGGAGAAAAAGGTAACTCCGTGGGTCCACAAGGATGGGGAAAGTCGGTGGTAGGCTTGTCCCCCGCAAGCGTCACTCGTCGCTAGTGTTAAGAAGACACTTCCAGGTAAGTTTCTGGTCTTTTATTTCTTAAACTGCAGAGCCACCAACTCCAACTCCAGCTCCCAGCCTGTCAGTTCTCCTCCAGGTAACTGCCTCACACACGAGACTCTACCATGGAAATAGAACTACAATGCTAAACAGTTCTAAACAGTAACAGGAATAACCATAACATATATATATATATATATATTTATTGAAAGGTTGAAGAGATGTTATAGTTAGGTGAAAATGTAATTTAAAATGTCACATTTTAAAATTTTAAAAAACCACTGAAATTCAACAGTTACAATTAAAAGAAGTAACTATAACTTGTACTCTTGATGCACAGAGATGTAATTAATCATGTAATTTCAGATGTCATCAGTGATGTTATTAATGACATATTAGAACATGTCATGAGTAGGCTGGGCGTAACTCACACAATTTCATGTATCGTAATCACACAAATAAAACCTACAAATTCCAGATGATTTTGCATAATTACGCAAGAAGAGTAATCCTGCATTTCATGATTTTTCTTACTTACTTAAGAACCAATAATCAACCAATTTGCCCCCAGCAATTTGCGCTACTTTCTTAGTGCTATATGCACCCTCGTATCCAATATAGATGCAGCAATGCAGCTGGCCACACAGCACACAGGGCGACATAGAGGGGACAGCATCCTAGTGTTGCTCCCCTGCTAGAATGTGAGCTGAACACACGGGGACACCGTAATGGGAGAGGGTCGGTCACCCCTCTATTTTATTGCCCTAGGCATCAGGAGGGGAGGAGTAAGACCAGGTGGTCTTATAAGGTATAAGGGGTCGTCTTCAAGTGGCAGAGCCACTTTGGTGATCGGCGATAACTACCAACCCTCCCAACAACTACCATACAACTACCATCCACATTCTTCACTCAGAAAATAGCGCTAAATCTAACAGAACATGAAAAGCAGTGTGAAATGTGCTCTACCAGTAGGATTTTTCCTCCAACTTACTCATAATTATGCAAGAGGGAATAATCACGTTATTATCGATAATTCCATGTCAAAGACTAATGCAGAGTTACTGAAATTACTCTGATTGCTCTGGCATAATTAACTTTAAGACCACGCCAAGTCATGAGTGACATATTATAGGATGTCATGTGTGAGGTCATTAGCAGTCCATGGAGAGTGCTCAAATTATAGTGACTTCATTTAACTATAACAGGTGAATTTCAGTGTTTTTTTTAGTTTAAAATGTTACATTTTAACTTATCTTTTCACCTAACTATAGAGCCACTTTACCTTTTGCTTTTTTAAGTGAATTTCAAAGTTTTGTTTAATGTAAAGTAAGATATTTTTACAGCACCTACCTGTAATGCTACTTTAACCTATTTTTTTTAGTAATTGCTAGTTTTTTTTAAACAAAGGGATATGTTATTACCAAAGCCCCTCCCCCACGGGGGTCTGACTACCCAAGACACATAACCTTCTGCAGTGTGTCAGGTGTTGGAAGCAGGGCTTAGCCTGCAAACAGGCCCTGTGCCCAAACCCCTTGGGTGCACAACCCTCCACCTTGCATGGCACAGGGTTGGCCACAGGGCTTGTCCTGCCTCAATAAAAAATATTTTTAATCGTGTGGACTCTGTGAGGTTGTCATGGTTTAACCAAATCACAAACAGCATGCTTTCTGTGTAATGAATTAGCTTTCTATCAAATTTGGTGTGATTCAGTTAAGCCGTTTTGGCTATAGCACTGTTCAAAAAACATTATAGAAAGTGCATTGAGAAATGTAATTTTGAGGCTCCCTTTTTCTCAGCCTCCGCTTGATGGATTGACCTGAAACTTTTTTAGGAAGATGCTACGGTGGATGAAGCTTTTATTTAGAAAGGTTTGTGAAGATTCGTCAAATAGAGTCAAAGTTATTGGCAAACACGAAAAAAAAAACTTTCTGATGGTAACTAGGTCCTATAAATACCTCTACAGTGGAGGGCACCACTGTGTAGTGATAGTTAGGTCAGACTTTCAATAGGAAGATCATTAAAGGTTAAAGTGACGTTATAGTTAGTGATGGTAAGAATTTGTTCATTTACGTTATAAATAAAACTAGAAATTCAGTGAAAAAAACAAAGGTTAAAGTGAATTTATGTTAAAGTCTGGTAATAATATCTTATTTTAGACAGGAAGGTGAAAATGTCAGTTACCAAATACTGTTTTAAATTTAAAAAACACTGACATTAATCAGTTCTGCTTTACTGAGCAAACTTGAGCTCCTGCCATGCACTGCTTAAGACCTCTCCTATTACATCACTTCTGACATTTTCAATTACATCACTGATGACGTTACTGATGACACCTCAAATGACATTCATTGACAACACTATCCAACCCACTGCTGTTCAATTTCCTCTACAAACCTGTACAGCCTTTGAAATATGTAAATAAATACTGAATAGCACTGAATCATGTAAAGCATAAATGTATGTGCTCATATAAAGTAATCAGACTGTAGTCCACTGCTTCTAAACATCCAAGCCCTATTAGGTGACCAACCTTCTAGTATGCAAACACTTCGCAAGGTGCACACATTTTCATGGAAAGCCTTCTCCCTCCAGACACCCAAGTCACATTAGGTGATCAAGCTCATGCTATGTACAGACTTTGTCCTGAGCCTGGTTGGCCAAACCTCTACTATAGATAACATTAGCCCTGTGCATAGCGCTACACAGAGAGCTTACTCCACCAGTCTTGTGTCACCTTACGTGCGGCAGGTATGCCCAGACTTAGTTCCTGTGCACACTGTGTCACTGGAACCAAGCTGTACCCGGCTGATGAGCCCAAAGCTAGCGTGAAACTAGTCCTGGGGTGCTTGTGTTCTGGTTTAGGCAGGCTTGGCAGTTCATGCTGGGATGCTCCTATTGGAGCTGGGTCAATATTGATTTACATATAGCTGGGTGCAAACTGAGTTGGTATAGTGTGCAGAATAATGATCGATTGGGATGCGGCCTGAGTGATTACCAGTGGCTGAGATTAATTCAAGCATTAAACAAGCGTTATCTCTCGGAAGAGTAGCGTCCCCAACGGGCACTCCTTAAATGAATTTCAATGAAAATTTCCGTGTGTTCTTCATAAGGTTATGTTTTATTTTTATTCAATTCAGTACTACTTTTATCATAGTATAATTGACTTATACAATGGTTCATTTATTTCTGCCCAATGCATTTCGGGCTTAACCCTTCATCAGTGGAATTATTATCTGAAAAAAATAAAATAAATAGATAACATTCCTAATGGTAAAGGATAAACAATTGTAATTCTTGTTTACAAGTAGATGGTAACCTTGGTGACATCTTTACATGCTGAAAAACTTTAAACCTCCTATGAGCTCTGGTGAAAGATCAATAGAGGTGAAACTTCGTGTTGACCGGTTTACTGAGTATCATAAATGTATTCCTGGTGCTCACGACAAAGCATTCCAATACAGAGTGAATTAGTGGCGTGTATAGTTGATAAAAACACGTGAATATCAGAGCGTATGACCAGT
Organism: Triturus cristatus; assembly: GCF_964204655.1. Lineage (NCBI taxonomy): Eukaryota > Metazoa > Chordata > Amphibia > Caudata > Salamandridae > Triturus > Triturus cristatus. The sequence continues at coordinate 313,151,628 of NC_140591.1, forward strand.
GCTTATAATAATAATCATTCCGTTCCGATTGTGTAATGATCCAAATTACGTTAGAGTGCAAAAATAGTGACTAAATGGTGAGGGTGAATAACCCAGTAAGTTCAACAGAAGCGCTTTTAGAAAGCCGAACAGGTGGGGAAATAAGGTAACTCACTGATTCATTTTATGTTCCATTCGTGTGAACGAATATCTGTGGATGAGAAAGAGCAATAAAACTAAAATTGAAATACGTATGTGCTGGTCGGCCAAAGTGTTTTACAACCGACGGTGTGCGCGCTGAATTAAATTAAATCAAACTTACGGTTAAGCCTGTCCAATTGTTGGAACCTGAAAATAAACGTAACGTCGAAATTCACTCTCAGGAGGGTTCACCAATCGGCACCCATAAAAATGTGTTAACTACGAATACCAGATGAAAACAGGAGTGCGTAGGCCCACGCCCCAATTGGATTTCACATTAATTCAAGCATTCCTTCCATTACTGTTTTTTATACATACTTTTAGAAGGTTGGTATTTTTTGACCTAACCATGTGATGCCTGCAGCCTGTTCCTGGGTCACATTACTAGGTGTAGCTGTATGTTAGTCCTTGTGAATTGCTCACAGACAGTGCGACAATGGAAATATAGGTGTTGGCAGGATGGGTCACTCTGACTTAATGAGGAGGTAGAATTCTTACCTACCCCACTTGCATACAGAAAGGCCCTGCCTGAACACGCTCACAAAGGGTTTGTCACTAGTCTTTTGAGTCCCTAGACTGGTGGAGCCAGGGCAGAGAGGATGGGGATGCCTGCCACCTTATTGAGGTGGAACCCTCCAGAACATTCTCCTACTTCATTGTGGGCACCTGGTGTACATTATGAACCATCAGACTCTTCAGTACACATCTGGACCTCTGGAAGACTCAGAAAAAGTGCTGCTGTGCTTATTAGCTGCAAGATGGACTGCCACTCTGCTGCCATGATGTGCTGCCCTGTTGTCCTCCTGTCTGAGTGAGAAGGACTGGATCTGCACCTTGAACACAGGACCAGCAGAGAGGCTCCAAGAGCTAGTTGGCTGGCCTCCTAATCAGAACCTCAGAGACAGAACAGGCTCCAACAACCTTGCACCCAGCACCAGGTCTTTGCCACCTGTAAGCCCTGCCCTCCCAAGTAGTGCCACCCCAATCCCAAACCCTTGGAAATGGGCCTGAAGGAGCTCTGCTAACCCAGTAGAACCACAGTAATATGACGCATTGCCTCCCAATCAATCAATCAAGGATTTATAAAGCATGGCAAATCACCTGTGAGGGTCTTGAGGCACTGGAGTTGCTAGCTGCTTCTTGGTGATCTTGTTGGTTTGTACAACCAGGTACAGCCATTTCCTTTCCTGTAATGCTGGAGCAATGAGGCACTTCTGAGGTGTAGGAGAAGGTCATTCTAGGCTTTGGCTGCCAGATGTGAGAAGGAGCATCCTCCGTTGTAGCGTTGGCAAATTTGGGGGGGTTTCTTCAAGAAAGAGGGAGGCAGATCGTAGGCATCTGGTTGGTTGGTGGAAGGTCATGCATTTGTTGATGTAAGATGGTCCTTCGTTGTGCAGGGCTTTGTATGCCTGGGTCAACATCTTGAACTGCCATCTCTTCTATATCTGGAGCCAGTATCTGGAGCCAGTGTGGCTTCTTGTGTTGGGGGGGTGATGTGGGTCCATCTGGGGAGATCGAGGATGAGTCTTGTAGGCAAGTTTCGTATTGTCTCTAGTCTCTTCAGGAGGCGTGTTGTGATTCCTACTGAGAGTGTGTTCCCGTAAACCAGCCTAGTGAGAATGAGGGCCTGCGTGATGGTACTTCTAGTCGGTTCACTGACAAAATATAGATGTAAAAAATATAGATGTAAAAAATATTGAGGTAAAAACTATAGATTGCAAAAATATCGACTCCCTATACTTAAACAGGTAAGTACAAAAAATATCGGGAAAAAAATATCGATGTCAAAAATATTGTTGTGCAAAATATCGATTTATATATATATATATATATGTATACACCAATAACATAAAATCTATTATAAATTAAAACATTACATTATTTAAAAATCTATAAACTTTAATTTCCCACTCCAGTCAGTGCTAAAGTAGGGAAAGTGTTGGATAGCGGATGGGTAAAAATCACTATTCCCACGCCAATGAGTGTAACAGAAGGGAAAGTGTTGGATAGGGGAGGGGTAAAAATTACTATTTCCACTCCAGTCAGTTCAGCAGTCGGGAATGTGTTGGATAGCGGAGGGATAAAGTTTTCTATTCCCACTCCAATAATTGTAACAGTAGGGAAAGTGTTGGATAGCGGAGGGGTAAAAATTACTATTCCCTCTCCAATGAGTGCAACAGTAGGGAAGTGTTGGATAGTGGCTGCATAAAATGTACTATTCCCACTACAATCAGTGCAACAGTAGAGAAAGTGTTGGATTGCCGAGGGGTAATAATGAATTTTCTCACTCCAGTCAGTTCAAAATTAAAAACAAACAAAATATTAACAACAAAAATATTTTTAAAGGCAAAATAAATAAAAATAAAATTAAAACTTCAAATGGAAATATAGTTAATATTACAAAGTTTAAAAAAAAATTGTAATGTTAAATACAAATGAAAAATACCTGCAAATATTATATTCAATAAAATAAAAAATATTTTTCAAAAAAATTAATATCTTAATTAGAAAATATTTAGAAACAAAAACATTAATTATTACATAATTTGACTTTTTTTATTTCCTACCCTATACCCCTATAAACCCCCACAACCTGCACCAAAAATTACACAATTACCATAATGATTGCCAATTAATTGATTGATATTAACAACCAATAAATAATCAATTACAAAGAAATTACTTCTCACATTTAACACTATAAAATCTCAATTAACTTAATATTAAAAAATAAAACATAATCATTAATTTATTATAATTAAATTAGTTTCCACCCTATTACCCTATAAAGCCACAACCTGCTACGGAACTATAGAACGCAAAATGTATTTGAAATAAAAGTGATAACTACTAAACATTTAACGCATATATTAAAAAACATAAACAATACTCATACAAAATAACATACATCACATGCATTTAAAATATAAACAAGAATACATAACACTGCTTAATAATTCGATATTTTAAACAAGTATAATTTTGCAAATGATATGAATGACTTTATTATTTTTGAAAACTATATTTTGTTACCTTAAATTCGATATTCTTGACCACGACATTCTCGCTGTCAATATATCTGTTTCATGATATTTCCAACTTGATATTTGTGTAAGTCAACATTTACTACTCGATATTCTGTCTGAATACCCTTCTAGTGTTGAATGGGTGCCACCTGAAGATCTCATGGATCATACATAGGGTGTGAAAGCAGGTGGAAAGACTGCATTTACCTGTCTTCATGGATAGCTTTCTGTCCAAGACGATGCTGAGGTTGTGGGCGTGGTACATTGGAGCAGAGGATGGGCCTAGTTCCACAGGCCACCATGCATCATTCCATGGAGAGGTGCTGTTTTAAAAAATGAGGACTTCCATCTTATCTGTGTTGAGTTTGAGACAGTTGTCCTTCATCCAGTCGGCAACGTCCATCATACACCTGTGAAAGTTGGCTCTGGTGGTGGAGGGGTCTTCTGACAGCGAGAGGGTGAACTGGGTGTTGTTGGGCTTAGGAGGTGATGGTGACGGTGGTCGCCATGTAGGGTCATGTACATGTTGAAGAGAGTGGGGCTGAGGGATGATCCTTGGGGCATGCCGCAGATGATCTGCATGGGTTCTGTGGTGAACGGTGGGAGATGGGTTATCTGGGTTCTTTCGGTGAGGTACAATGCGATCCATTTGAGGGTTGCATTAAAACTCTGCATTGCAACCTCATCGCCTTACAAACCTCTGCATTGGAACTGCTGCACGACTCGTCCCAAACACAGGACTTCACATCACCGTCAGCAGCCTCCTCAGAACCACCACTGTGCAATGCGTCCTCAATGCAGGTCTTCACCTTGCGAGGCCCTCACTTGACGACATCCTTAACCACGATTCAGGACTCCACATTGCAAGTCCCACAACTTCTTGGGGACCAACCGATGCGTGATGCATCTTCGTCACAGGACTGTGCAATGCAAGTCCCTCATTGATGGCATCCTTGATGACGATGCAGGACCTCACATCACAGCTCCCTAGAACCGATACCACATGACGCATCTCTATACCAAGACCTTGCATTGCTTTGATTGCATAACAAATCCTCAAAGGAGATCTCGCAATGTTCCACAACCAGGATTTAAGGTATTCTTGCTCAACTAACCCAGCTGGGACCCTGTAGCTGGCCAGCGCTCCATCGTGGTTGGCCTGCACTTGTGACTTTGTCCCGGTCTAACGTGACCAGAAAACCACAGTTGACACTTTAGTACTATTAATAAATAAATCTTTAAAATTGCATAACTCTGGTTCTATGGATTAGATTTTTGTTGTATTGGCCTTCGATTATTTTTTAATTTTATTCTATTTTTTTTTAATTGGTGTGTGTTATGTTTCATTTTATTACTGTTTAAATGTCTGCATAAACACATTGCTCCTGACCGCTCAGTGCCAAGCTACCAGATGGCTGAACCCAATTTCTTACAATGTGTAATTATGCGAGAAGAGTAATTCTGTGTTTAGCACAAAACTGTTTCCTCACATCCAAAATGGATGAGAGGTAGGATTTACAATAAGAAATATTGCAAAATGCACCAGAACCCAAATAACTAGCACAAGCCGTCGTTCGCAGTCACTAAGGGGTCGATTCCGATCCTGTATTTCTTTTTTCCGTACGACTCGTATCCGTAATTTTTTCCGTACGAATCGTACAAGTCCCGTCCGACCCGTGAAGTACGATTTGTATGGGAAAAATACATACGGATCGGCCCGATCCGTACGAATCGGCCCGATCCATACGAATCGGATCGGGAAAAGTTGTACGAGACGGACCCGGACACTTTTCCGTACGAATCGTAAAACTAAAGTCCGACCGTACAAGTACGATCCGGACCGGCTTTCCGATTTACGAATCATACGGCAAACGTCCTGTACACGGGGAATGGCTTTACCCGCTACGAAACGAACTTTGTACGACTCGTATCCCGGGAAAAGTTGTTCCCGGGGTACGAGTCATACAGGGGCACGAGTCGTACAGGCTCCCCCATGCATATGTATGCACCTTACACCAACATCGCGTATGTACGCACCTTACAACAACATCGCGGATGTATGCACCTTACACCAACATCGCGTATGTACGCACCTTACAACAACATCGCGTATGTACGCACCGTACATACGCAATGTTGGTGTACGCACCGTACATACGCAATGTTGGTGTACGCACCATACCCCCGCATTCATTGCCTGTGTACACATCGTATCACTATTGTACTGGTGCCGTAGCTGTATGTGTGAAACGCACCGTACCCCCGCATTCATTGCGTGTGTGTACGCCCAGTATCACTATTGTACTGGTGCCGTAGCTGTAAGTGTGAAACACACCGTACCCCTGCATTCATTGCGTGTGTATGCCCCGTATCACTATTGTACTGGTGCCGTATGGGTACATGTGAAACGCACCGTACACATCCACTTCCGTTGTTGCGGTACGCAGGGGTTGCTGGACACTCCCCCCCCCCAAGTGACCAGACCCTGGTGGTAATGTATGGGCTCCATATTATAGGTTTGGCTTTGGGTATGGGGTATGTTTCCTGCCCCTCACCCCCCCTGGCCCCTGGGTGTTGTTCTCACCTTCTGCGGCGTGTGCGTCAGTTTCGGTGCACCAGGTCGTAGGCTAAGGGGACCGGGATGACACGTACGATGGGGTTCATGGCGTGTACGTCACGTTCCGGGGCTCCGTTTGTAGGACTCTGCTTTTATGGCTGTTTTTGGCTCCCGTAAGAAAAGAGCCGTACAGGGTGCCTTAGGGACGAATCGTACTTGCGTGGCTGGAAACCGCTGCTTAAATACGTCCGGACGTCGCGTACAGGCTGTTCCGGATCAGAATCGTTGTTTTTTTACCTTACGGCCTTTTGTACGATTCGTACAGAAAGAGGCTTTCTGTACGAATCGTACTTCCTAGGTTGTAAGGAAAGTTTACCGGGTACGAGTCGTACGGAGAAAACGCTCCATACAACGATTCGTACAGCCTTTTTCCGGGATTGGAATCGGCCCCTAAATGTACTCTTGGTGTAGAATTTTCGCCCAACTTACTCCCGACATTTAGTACCATTTTCTCTGGGCCAAATGCAATCTGCATCCAAAATGGATGCAAGGATGCATTTTATGTTATGAAATAGAGTTAAATGCAGTAGATACTAACTAGCTAGCGCAATTGGCCACTTGCACTCATGCGCTAAATGTGTTCCCACCTTACAAGTTTTCCATTCAAATTATGTGGGGAGGAGTAGTTATGTAATTATTAGTAATTCCACATCAAAGAGTAACACAGAATTGCCGAAATTACTCCAGTTACTCCAGTGTAATTGAAATTCCACCCAGGCCTACCAGGTTTATCTTTGCCTTTGCTTGTGTAAAGTCTTTCTCTTTTAAGCAAGACAGTTTTCACTAGCGAAATAATTTTAACTCTAACTGAATACAGCTGATTTGGAAAATATATGAAGATTTTTTATTGCAAGATTTTTATTTTAAACTTTGCTTATTGGTTTTTTTAAATACAGTCAATGGCAAACAAAAAAGCAAATGTGCATTACACTCTTCTTCCAGCAGTGTGTTTAAACATTGCATGCATTTTTACATTTTTATACGCACAATGATAAAAGCATGCATGATTTTTCTCTGCCAATTTACCTTTTGTGGGGCATTTGTGTGTGCTTTTCAAAGGAATACTGTTTTCTATGAGTTATATGTTTTGCAGAACCATTTTGTTAGTATTAAATAGAAGTATATGTTACATAACTTTCTATAAAAATCACAATTCTTCGCGGAAATGGCTAAGCAAATGACTTTACAATCTTCTATAAACTGAACATAGTACCAAAAGTCTACAGAGAACCTTGCAACATACACTCTGCAACTTTGCACACCCATTCATAACATAATGGTGAAGGATTCTAGACAGGATTTTCCATTAGACATAATTTAGTTCTTCACAATTTCTTCCTTCTGGCAAGGCAATTCTAGGTGACAGCCTACTGTGTCCCATCATGATGAGACTCATTTGCCCCATACAATCAGCAAAAGGGGACCAACTTTCAGCAAAGCAGGAACAAACGTTCCTACATGCCTAATAGGTTTGCGTTAATAAATCTACAGAAACAACAGAAAGACCAGCATTGTGAAGATATCTATGGCTTTAGAATCCCAAAACAAGCCTGATAACTATTCTAGTAAAGGGATGTACTAAAATGGAACAAAATCTGACACTGATGCTCCAACACTGTGACTCAGGCCAACTTCTGTAAACTCAAGGCTGAGTTTTTCAAGACCAACTTCCACCCACATAAAATACATATGTGAGTTTAGACAATCAGGATATGGCTGCCACAGCGTGTCTTGTACTGGATACAGGGTCCCATGAAATAGGAAGCCCTATCTGAATACATTGCCAGATCTCATATAAAAATAGGCCTGCAAGCAGTGTGCAGTCTATGTGGCACAGCTCGATAGCAGCAGAGGCTGAGGACAGGACAGCTCTATGGAAATAGAAGTCACAGGAACTCTATGTCTTGCCAGGGGTCATTTGACACACTGCCGTCCGAGAGGCACAGGCCGAATCTATTAGCCCTTAGCGGTTAACTCACCCCATGCTCTTTCCGAACTATTCCATAGGGTGTTAGGATCACTGCTAGAATGAACTCTAATATAATTATCTCTTTTGCTTTTCTTTCTACAATAAATAATCATTTGTTTTTGCTGTATCAAGTAAAACAAATAAGGAACTAAATGTCATTTTAATACACAGGAGGGTCCAAATTTTGACTGTGTCTTACGCCCTGTGTTGACTGAAAGAAAGGACACGAACATAAAGCATCTATGCATGCTGGTCTCTAAATATTGGGACAGGCAGTGTTTGACAGGCCTATGGGACACAATGGCACTGCCACAGAGGGCGGCTTGGAAGGGCCGGTGTCTGGGCTGTTTATTTTAGTCCCGTGGACAGCGACTGGGCTAAAAAACAAAACAGAGCCCATGCACTGGCACTTTCAAGGAAGGCTGCCTGGCAGTGCCAGAGTGCCCGATGGGTCAGTTCATCACGTTGTCAGAAGCAACTGGAAAAAAGGCTAATGGTACCACATCAACTGCAGCACTTACAACAATTTGATGGCTTTCCTAAAATGGCGCGCCTCATTTATTATTTTAAAAAATCCAAAATTGGACTTTTGATGTGTGGAAATGACTAGCTGTGGGGTCTTCTCTATAAGTCCCGGGACAGTCAGTGGTTACTTGCACCTGTAAGTAGTAGGACCTGCATTTTATTATAGGGGGGATCACACTGCCTCAGATACTTTTGTACTCCAGTGTATTTCATTTTTTATGTACCACTGCTCTACCCATGGGGATGCAGTGGAGAAGAAGTTGTGCTGGTCAAATTAAATACAGAATCTCTTTACGATCCCAGGGAGAGGGAAATTTATAAATGAAATAGGGGTGTGACTTTTAAAAAGACAGCGACTCAAGAAGAGTGTTTTCAGTTTTCCCATAACCTAGAGAAAACAATTCTTAACAGCTAAATTCTTCAGAAAGAGCGTTGTACAGTGTGCATAAGGAGTGGACTCAGAATAATTAAGCTTGTCATGTGGGACATATCCTCTGGGTCCATCATCCTCACCAGGGCATTATTTGTGCAGAATATCCAAGCACAAAACAGATTTTGACTTACCATAAGAAACATTCTGCAAAGTAAGTCAAAATGCAACACCCAGTGACTTTAATAAGATCATAAACAATTATGACAGGACATAACTTAGCACACCCACGTGAAATGTCCTTGCATCACTGACAATGCCTTCTATTCTGTAGTGGTGAGCAAAAGTACGATGAGAAGTCCAGGTAGCCGTCCTGCAAATGTAATCTAAAGAGACACCCTGCATCTCTGCCTTGAAGCAGCCAATTCTGTCATGGATCTTCCCTGAATACCAGCCAGGATGGGAATGTTAGAAATGTAGTAAGCCAAATCTTTGGTAAGTTGTATTGTTGGCTAAAATCACCTCTTCTTATAGAAGTGTTATGATAGTTCACATTTATGAAATAGGTCTATAATGTAACTCTTGTTTACATCTATGATAGTTGTTTGTAAAATGTGTTAGCCCACCTCAAGTCTTATGTAAAAGTGACCAAATTCATTGTACCTTGCCCACTGGAACAGTGCATCGATGCTTCATCCATGATATATCGCTAATAGGATAATGCTTTCAAGGACAATAGTGGCTTTGCTTCCTGGACTGCAGAGCTGGCTCTAGCAGGGATGAATAACAACTTCCTATGTCCAAGCATGTACATTTTGGTATTTCCCCCACCCTATTGGAACTGATAAGGAGATTCTACTTCGATACCTGCACACTTATTCGATTAAGTACAGTGGCCTATTGCACTCCAAAATGTCAGTGCTGGGGAAGATCATCTCCTGCCAAGTCCTTTTTCATTTTGTACTTCTCAACCATATTCCAAGGTAAAGGTTAAACATTTTTTATCTTGAATACAGGATCCTGAAGCACCACGCAAAAATGTGCTGATATCTCTCACTTGGAGGTGCTACTGAGAAACACAATCACCATTTGTGCATCGAAAGCTAAACAGTCATTAACAGTGTTGATAACATTCAACAAAACAAACACAAAGAGATGATGGACATAGTGCTGAAACTTTTCAAAGACTCACCCCCAGTCACGTATCTGGGTTGAATCCCTCATCTTTCTTTAGCTCACTTTGCCACCCCAGTTCAGACACAGCTATATGCAAATCAGTCTTGACCCTGTGCCTCATGGGAACAGTCCAGCCCGAACTGCCAAGCCATGTCTTCCCTGGACCGGAAACAAGCATCCTGGGACCGGTTTCGAACTAGCAGCCCTCTTCAGCCAGGCTAGCTTGAATCAAGTGGCAAAATGAGCAAGGGACCCATGTCTGGGCATACCCTGCCAACTTAGGGCGAACAAAGAAAACACAAAGTGATGATGGACGGAGTGCTGAAACTTTTCCAACAATCACCCCCAGTCACAGATCTGGTTTGAATCCATCATCATTCTTTAGCTCACTTTGCCACCCCAGTTCAGACACAGCTATAGGCAAATCAGTCTTGACCCTCTGCCTCCTGAGAACAGTCCAGCCCGAACTGCCAAGCCATGTCTTCCCTGGACCGGAAACAAGCATCCTGAGACCGGTTTCGGGCTAACAGCCCTCTTCCGCCAGGCTAGCATGAATCCAGTGGCAAAGTGAGCAAGGGACCCACGTCTGGGCATACCCTGCCAACTTAGGGCGAACAAAGAAAACACAAAGAGATGATGGGCGGAGTTCTGAAACTTTTCAAACACTCACCCCCAGTCACAGATCTGGGTTGAATCCATCATCATTCTTTAGCTCACTTTGCCACACCAGTTCAGACACAGCTATATGCAAATCAGCCTTGATCCTGTGCCTCATGGGAACAGTCCAGCCCGAACTGCCAAGCCATGTCTTCCCTAGACCGGAAACAAGCATCCTGGGACCGTTTTCGGGCTAACAGCCCTCTTTAGCCAGGCTAGATTGAATCCAGTGGTAAAGTGAGCAAGGAACCCACGTCTGGGCATACCCTGCCAACTTAGGGCGAACAAAGGAAACACAAAGAGAAGATGGATGGAGTGCTGAAACTTTAAAAACACTCACCCCCAGTCACAGATCTGGGTTGACTCCATCATCATTCTTTAGCTCACTTTGCCACCCCAGTGCAGGCACAGCTATATACAAATCAGTCTTGACCCAGTGCCTCATGGGAACAGTCCAGCCCGAACTGCCAAGCCATGTCTTCCCTGGGCCGGAAACAAGCATCCTGGGACCGGTTTTGGGCTAACAGCCCTCTTCAGCCAGGCTAGCTTGAATCCAGTTGCAAAGTGAGCAAGGGACCCACGTCTGGGCACAGGGTCAGACTGATTTGCATATGGCCATATCTGAACTGGGGTGGCAGAGTGAGCTAAAGAATGATGATGAATTAAACCCAGATCAGTTGACTGGGGGTGAGTGCTTGCAATGTTCAACACTCCGTCCATCATCCCCTTTGGTTTTGCTTAATTCGCCCTAAGTTGGCAGGGTATGCCCAGACGTGGGTCCCTTGCTCACTTTGCCACTTGATTCAAGCTAGCCTGGTTGAGGACGGCTGATTAGCCAGAAACCGGTCCCAGGATGCTTTTTTACGGTCCAGGGAAGACATGGCTTGGCAGTTCAGGCTGGACTGTTCCCATGAGGCACAGAGTCAGACTGATTTGCATATGGCCATGTCTGAACTGGGGTTGTGGAGTGAGCTAAAGAATGATGATGGATTAAACCCAGATCAGTTGACTGGGGGTGAGTGCTTGCAATGTTCAACACTCCGTCCATCATCCCCTTTGGTTTTGCTTTGTTCGACCTAAGTTGGCAGGGTATGCCCAGACGTGGTTCCTTGCTCACTTTGCCACTGGATTCAAGCTAGCCTGACTGATGACGGCTGATTAGCCAGAAACCGGTCCCAGGATGTTTTTTTCCGGTCCAGGGAAGACATGCCTTGGTAGTTCGGGCTGGACTGTTCCCATGAGGCACAGGATCAGACTGATTTGCATATCTGTCTGAATTGGGGTGGCGGAGTGAGCTAATGAATGATGATGGATTAAACCCAGATCAGTTCACTGGGGGTGAGTGCTTGCAATTTTCAACACTCCGTCTATCATCCCCTTTGGAATAACATTCAACAGTCATTAAAAGTGTTGATAACATTCAACAGGATATGCTGGTATTTCAATAGAGCCTCTTCTGGGAGCATACGTTACCAAAACAGCACATGATATAAAATACAACAGTAAACTGTAGGGTGTTCAAAATGATAATGACACCGACATAATAGGTCGATAGTATTCTTTTTTCAGGTTCATGCATTTGAAAATATTTATATTTATTCAATAATGCAGAGAAAACAAATCCTCAATATTTGTATAAAGCACCTCTCGTAAAAAACTCAATTTGTCCATATTAGAAACTCATAAGGATGATTTCCTTATTATGTTGAAAAGAAACATTGTTAAAAGTTAATTTATTATTATTGCTCCACAAAACATTTGCTTATTATTCAACTACAACCGTAAAAGAATTCTATGAAACTCAATGATAATGGAAAACTTTCCACTGTAAAATTTGCAGAGGTAAAAACCCATATCTTCGCACACCACCATAGATTGCTCACTAAGGGCCATATGTATCAAAATGTTCTTTTGCGATTCTCAATTAGCGATTTTTTGCGAATCGCTATTTGAGAATCGCAAAACACTATGTATGTAGGATTTGCAAATAATTTTGAGAATCCGACATATTCCTTAATTGCGAATCGCAAATTGCGATTTGCAATTAAGGAATACCCCCCCATTCATTCCTATGGGCCTAGAGGCCCATAGGAATGAATGGGAAGACATTCTCAGTTTGCGATTCTCAATTAGAGAATCGCAAATTGAGAATCCAATTTCAAGGGTACCAGGGTGTCAAAAGGACACCCTATTTCACCCCTGAAATGTGCATGTGTGCACATGTGGCACACATACATGCCCTAGGGGCATGTATGTGCGCCACATGGCACTCTGAAAAATGCAAAAAAGTGAAGTTTTCAAAGAAATCGCAAATTACCACCAACTTGAAGTTGGTGGTAATTTGTGATTTCTTAAGGAGAAATCACACAACTTGGGCGCTTTTTACATCGCATTTAAGGAATCGCAATTTGCGATTCCTTAAATGCTTTTGGAAAAACAGGAATCGCAAAATTTTTTTACATCCCAAAAGGCTTTTTCCCGTTCGCAAACGGGACGATTCTGAGAATCGGCCCGTTTGCGAACGGGAAATGGGCTTCATACGTATGCCCCTAAATGAAGCTGAATATTGTGGCAGTATGACATTCCTTTGGCACTCACTCAATTTATGTGGCTTGTTTTAGTGTGGAACTGCCTATGACCCCCCAACCCACCATCCTCAAGTGTGTATGGCAATATCTGGCTTGAACATTATATTTCAAAGAGTCTTCTGCCTTCTGTTCTGCAATAACAAATGCTTATTTTATCTTACAAATTGTAAAGAAAATATCCAAGAACATAGGTCTGTCTTTCTGTCTTTTTAGCTGGAGGTGACCAAGGCCACACCCTGTATAATATACCTCAGATTGAAAGAGATATATTGGGTGAGCAGAACCAGATTAGGGCCTAACACAGTCTGTCTCACGTGGTTGAAATCAATCTGAAAAACTAATTCAGTTTGCATGAAATTCGGAATGAATTTGTCACATTTAGAAGATAGTGAGCCCCTACAGAGATATTTTGGAACACTAGGAGCAAAGTATTGTGATTTTCATATACAGATTTCAATGTGGCCCACCTACTTTTATCTCTTGGTAATATTCAGATAATAGATTGTCTTTAATAAATGACTGATCAAGTAACAGAGAAAAGACCAGAACACGTAGTACATTCAAACATTACCTGAAGAAAAGCCCTGAACAACTAAGCGCCTGGTTATGACTTTGGCGGTGCGATGCCGGGTCCGCCCCGCCGCCGCACCGCCAAAGCTGTGGTCGGGCCGCCCACCAGATTACTAGTGTAACTCATGTCTGGTGGGCTTTTGTTTTGATGTTCCCATGACGGGGCCCTGAAAATGTGCACCACAATGGAAACATCAAAACAGTTCCTGCACGGCATGGGCCCTGGACCGCCAGATTTCGTAATCCTGCCCTAAATCTTCACAACTATGGAGGACCACCACACTCACAAAAATACACCCATGAACTCACATGGAAAAACAGAACGTCTACCTAAACTGTACCAACTATAAGCATTAGTGCACAACCATAACAACGTTCGATTACCATGACAACACATAATGTGCAAGCGCAAACACCCAAACACAATGGAATAAAACAATCTATGTCTAAGCAATGAGACACAGAAAACCTCATGTCCCTTGGAGTATGATTACTAGAGTTCTCTGATGGTTTCATTATGCGGGCGAAGTGTTTTAGAGTTCTTGATTACTGTCTTAACTGTATATTTGAGTTTCCTATGATGATGCACTTGTGTAGTTTTCTCTTAAAAATGTAAATGTGTGCCAGTAACTTTGCAAGAAGTTTGTTTGTAAATGCTTAGCTTGTTTAGTGTTTCCTTGCGAGTGACTCAATGCAAATTACACTTGCATAGAAATTACTTGTGAACATTCTGAATTTCCTGCAAAAACCTAATTTCTGTAAAACATCATGGAATTTGCATATTTTAAGTAGTTTTTGTAAGCAATAACCAAAGCTTGCGCGGTATAAAAAATATAGACTTTCTCATATGCTAACCACTTATTTTCAGTTTAATGGCAGATGTGTTGAATCCCACATCAAATGCTACACTGTTTCTCACAAAAAGTTGAATATTTGTTTTATTTCAAAATAAAAAATAAGAAGGCGATGAACGTGGCATATTTTCATGGGTGTAAGGAACACAAAGGCACAGGACACATGAAGCCAGGACCCACCTGGAGCATGCCTTATGGCATCAACATGCCACATGGGGAAAAGATTGCCCAGTACAGAAGAGCAAGGACTCCAGGGCCCTCTTCAAACAGTGACAGCAAGAAAGAAACGTTACCTGTCCAATCATTCCTTCAGTACATAAAATTACATGAACAAATAATCCTTATCAGATTCATGTCAATACGTTTGCTGCTACCTGACCTGCAAGAAGAAACCCCTGTCAACATCAAAAACTGCCCAACTGTGTCTTAATAGGACTCAGCTCCTGAAAAGGAATACAGTTTTCAATTATAGGTCTGTACGTCCCCAACATACTATGCAGACTTGCCATCACCACCTTTGTTCCTGTCTTTTTTGCTTTTTTGGCCCTCCTAATCACGAGGGACTTGACAAACTTCAAATTGGTTCTTCTCTGGAAGACCCCTCTGTTGTGCCCACAGTGAGACTCTCGATTGGTCCCTCCGCCCTCCAGTCTCAAGGAGGTAGGGGTAGCCTCCCAAAACCTCTTCCACACACGCCCTAATGCTTGGTAACACTTTTGGCCCTCATTTTGATGTTGGGCACTTGATTACAATAGCAGCGGTCGGAGCGATTATGTCGGAGGGGAATACTGTCACCTCTGATAGGCTCAAGGAGCCCAACAGGGAGGCGTTTGGACACTAATCCCTACAATGGAGGTGGTGCCTGCGCAGGAACTGCCATAGGGATTAGGATATCCCATTCCGACTGCTTGTTCATGGTGGTCCCACTGTAATGAATACGTAGACGGAAAGGAGCTTTAGGGAACCCAAGAAGGGCTCCCGTCCCTTGTGGGCCACTAAGCCTGGGGTTGGGGGGCACATGTAGTGCCCCCCACACATCCATTCACCGTGTGCCAAGGACCTCACCTGGCACACGGTGCATGGATGTGCACAAAATGCTTTTTACTAGTGCGGATTGTGCTGCGGCCTTTTTCCTGGCCCGCAGCACAGGCCGCACTAGAAATAGCATTTTACGGCCGTCGTATCATTACAGGGTGGGCCGGTCCGCCGACACTTTGTCGGACTGCGGTGGTGGCATCGTACTCAGGCCTATTGTTACGAGGTATTAAATGCACCCAGGTGGTATCCCTGCTGGCCCCCACACCTGACGTTAGTTGAGAGGCTTGTGGCCAATGAGGAACACTTCACGTGTAGTTTTGTGGGTGTATTTGAGATTTAAACAAACTTTGTGTGCACATGTTTTTGTAACATTAATAGGAATCATCCTAAGGCATGTGAACTGTAAATGCTTCCCGAATACTAGGGGTGCCCTCCTATTTCTGCCGGAAAATTCATAGCTGCCCCTCTGCTTTAGCTGCAGATGACAAAGTCAGCAGCTAGTGAAATAAAATACCTGCACCTCTGAGGTCGGTGACGCCACTTCTGCTACAATTTAGAGGCGTTACAAGAGGCCAATTGCGCCTGCCGCTTTGTGAAAATCTTTGTGAATTGTGGGAAGCCAAGGCCTGCCCTTGATGAATTAAATTAGATTTCTCTGAAGCAGTGGGAGTGAAAGCTCCCCGCGCTGCCATGCCCATTATCAATCATTGCTCTCACAAAGAATGCATAACGATGTTCAGGAGAGTTTCCTGAAAGGGTGAAATGGCGCGTGGCATCTGAGCGATGCACTAGACAGGCGAACGTGTGGTAATGAAGAGCGCGGTGCAGCCTGGCCTACAAAATGACATCAAAGGAAATCATTTAAAACAACATTGGGCTCATACAGACTTCTTTTGTTCATCAAAATCCTGGACCAAGGCAGTAAATGCAAAAAAAAGACAGAGGTGTTTGAGATAGTTTCAAATGTATTTTTTAGCTTCAGCTGAATGGTGCGCACAATAGTAAGCGCTGTTAATACTGCAGACAGCCCTGGAGACAATTTTACTTAATGTATTTTGCTTATGTATCTTTGGTGGCTGCTATCAGGGAGTGGCCATTCCTGAGTGCCAAGACATCTCCTGCTGCCCATTTGGTGAACAGGACACATCTCTCAATCTTTAGAGTCTTCAAAAAGGTTGAGATTGGGTAGTTCAGGAGGATGAGCTCAGTAAAAGCAAAGGCCAGTGAAAACATTTTGGTGAGTGAGCAAGATTTTCATGGCATATCATCCTTGTTGGACTTGGCCCTTTTTCCTTAAACTTTTTGCCTTCCTCCTAGACTTTTTTCTGACATTGTGTTGCCGACTTAGATGCTTTGGGCACTTTGCCACTGCTGATCAGTGTCAAAGTGCAAGTGCTCCCTGTATAAAGTGTTATGATAATTGGTTGTCCATAATTGGTATGTTTGCCTTACTAGTAAGGTCCCTAGTAAAGTGCACTATGTGTGCCAGGGCTGGTAGTGCAAATGCTACTAGTGGGCCTGCAGCACTAATTGTGCCACCCACACAAGTAGCCCTAAAAAGAGATCTCAGGCCTGCCACTGCAGTGCCTGCACATAGTTTGTTAACTGCCTTGTTGTCCTGACAAGTGCACCCACTTGCCAGGCCTTACCCTCCCCTTTTTATGCACTTCAGACACCCCTATAGTAGGCCCAAGGTACCCCCCTGGGCAGAGTGCAGTGTATGTGAAAGGTAGGACATGTACTGAGGCGTGTACCATGTCCTGACAGTGAAATACTGCCAAATTCGTTTTTTACTGTTGCAAGGCCATCTTACCCATAGGACAGAATTGAGCATGCTGTGTCACATGTTTCCAGCATATCTTCCCATAGGCATAAGATGGAGAGATGGAGTTTAGTGTGACTGAACTCAGAATTTAAAAACACATCTTTTTGTGAAGATGGTTTTTAAACTGTGTGTTTAGAAACCACGTTTTTAGAAGTGGCTGGTTTCTTGTCCTAACCATCCTGTGTGCCTCTGCCTGGTTGTGTACTAACTGTCTGGGTTTGGATGTGACAGGGTCTGGGGAGGTGTCCTGACACCAGGGAGGAGTAGGTGAGACAGCAACAGACTGGCCTGCATTTGGTGTGGTGGGAGGAATAGCCCCTTTGATGCGAAGAGGGCTGTGCTGCTGCCACAAAAGACCCCTGCGGAGTGTCTGAGGCCCAGACCCTCACTGTCAAAGAAAGAAGGTGTGCACTGGCAGGAAGACACCCAGAACTGGTTTGAGCTGGGCTCAGAGCCCCCTGAACACAAAGACTTCAAAGGCATTTAGGGGTATAAATGTGAGAGCTGATACCCCTGAACTCAAGACTGAACTCAAGCATGAAAAAGGATTAAAACTACTTTGTGATCAAGAGGAACCTCTGCCAAAGATGAACAGATGAAGAGACTGATGAAAAGGACTGCCCTTGCTGTGTGTTCTGGGGCTGGCCTGTAGTTTGCTGATTTGACGAAGGAGAGGACAAGGGACTTTGCTGTGTGTTGTGTCCCCCTGCTTGAAAGGACTTTGCCGTGTGCTGTGACCTGAAGTAACTTGTCTCCAAGGGCCCGAGGGGAGCTGGCTACCTGTTGTGGAAACTCAGGAACATCAAAGTTTCCAAGTGTGTCTCAGCGACTGTGTGCGTGTGCTTTTTGCAGCCTGAGACCTTGGTGAGAATTGCCCTTTGACCGTGTGCCCTGGAGCAGTCTTGCGTTCTGCTTCGATCGACAGCGTGACCAGAAGTGCTGTGATCGGTATCGCCATCAGCCCGGACCGTCGTCCCAAGGTGGGAGCCGTGAAAAATCACCGCCACCGGTCCGAGCCTGCCTTTGCCAAGGAGAGACCTGTGAACCGTCACCATCGTGGGTCCGAGGTCCTTTGCCCAAGATCAACGGATTCGCGCCGGGAGCCAATCAGCTGCGAGGCCGTCGCCTGGTAGCCCGACTCTCACTGCTAGGAGCAGCCGCCGCCAACCCGAAGCCGAACAGCGTGACGCCCAAGCCGCAAGGAGAGGGGAGAGAGACTGCACCCCCCCAGGTAATGCTCAGCGAGCATGCGTGTGTCGCCGCCTGGGGCGGAGTGCGTGCTACGAGAGACCGCTCTCGGCCTTTTCCATCTTTGCAGCGCGAGCCTCCGCTCAAGTCAGTATTGCGGCCCATACTCGCTGAGGAGTGGCAGTATCGGGGTCGGATTGTGGAGCTGTACTTTGTTTCCTTCATAACCCTATTGGGGGCATATTTTAGCAGTCGCTGACCGTGAGTCAGTCAAGAGTGGCATAGAGACCTTCACTAGTATCGCGATCGAATTGCTTTTACGATCCGCATTAGTACTTGCATTACGAACTGCATTATTACTTGCTTTTACGATCTGCATTTGTACTTGCATTACGGACTGCATTATTGCTTGCTTTACGAACCGCATTAGTACTTGCACAAGGACTGTCTTATTTCTACATTACGAACTGCATAGCATGCATTAGGACTGCATTACATCATAGTGAAGTGCTCATTAATACCGCCAGAACCTACAAGTGATTGTTGGCCTAATTACCGGCCCAGTGAAATATTACGAATACGCATATTCTGGATATTTTTATCGTTTGTTCTCATCGTATTTCTTCTTGATAAAGATACCTTTATTTTGCTAAATCGTGTGGTGTCAATTTGTGGTGTTATCACTGTGGTACTGGGAATGTGGTTGCAAATACTTTACACATTGCCTTGGAGATAAGCCTGGCTGCTCGTGCCAAGCTACCGGAGGGTGAGCAGGGATAATCTAAGAGTGTGTCCCTCCTTTCCCTGACTAGAAGCAAGAGTCCCTATTTGAACTAAGGTACCTACCTCAGCCAACTAGAGACCCCTATATCTAACAATCCTGCTGAAGTCCTAAGGAGGAGTGTTGCTTGTTGTAAGGTAAGGTAACTCTACAGTGTGTGTTACCTCCAAGGGAGAGTGAAATGAGAGGTATGCCCATGAGTCATTGTCAGGTGAACTCCAGACAGCTCACAGGGGCCAGCTAGAATCAGCCACTTTGCAGATGGGAACATATCTCAATAAACCTTTTAAGTCTGCTGTTTGCTGAGTTTCTTTGCTGTCATATACATAAAGAATTACGAGCATGTAGACTTATGGTGGCAAAACCATACCCCAAAATGTGGACACCCCTCAATTCCATGAGGCAATGTGTTCCCGCAGTAAGGCACCTCCACACACATCAATTAGCAGACTTCCCTAATGGAACCCACTCAATAACTGATTTCTAAATTCAATTAAACATTAAAGCATTTTCTTGCAAAAAACTTAAATAAGCGGTACAGAGTCAATGTCATGATGGCTCCCAAATGCAAAGTTATACAGAGTATGTAAAAATCAGGAATATTCTAAGTCCCAAATGAGCGGCAAAATCACAAAAATAATTGGACAGCATCCCTAGAAAAACAGAAAAGTCTTGTAAAATCTGCCTCACCCACAGAATCAAGGGGTTCTTGTACACAATACTTTCTTAGGAAATTAATAAAACTGGAAAATCATCATGGTGTGACCAAAAGTATCAGTTCTTTAGCAAATCAAAACACAAGAATAATACACATCATTAACTAAGCCCTAGCCCAATTCTTACAAAATGAACACCCTCTTTGCTAATGTCATTCGGAGATGTTCAAACAATTATGAAACATTAAACAATAATACTTTCTCTCAGTGAATGGACCCAATGAAGAAACAAATGAGATAGATACTTGTTGCAATCTTACATCTGCACTATACAATAGAAAATGTATCCTGAGTAAACCTAGAGGATAGAGGATGTAGCGATATGGCCTGAGCTGCCAATTTTGGAACTGGGGAACCATTGTCAAGCCTTAGTGTGGGTTCAGCATTCTGTGATTCTGAGCAATTTTCTAATATCCCCATGCCTTAAAAAAAAAGCATTGGCAAAGCAAATAGGTCTGGTCTATGCGTGAGCTACTGGCTTTGCCAATGTGTTTTAGCCATGTTGTACACCAGTGCGGCTGCTGTACAGCATGGCTAAAGGTTAGTTGAGTAGAGGACAGTGGCATGGACTAATAGAGTGGAGTGGCATAGAGAGGAGTGAAGTGGCGCCGAGTGGTGTGGAGTGGTGGATCGTTTCTTGGTATATCGCAGAGTGGAGTCACGCAGAGTGGAGTGGCATAGATTGAAGTATTGTGTCGTGGAGTGGGGTAGAGTGTCGTGGAGCTGAGTAGAGTGTCAGAGAGTGGAGTAGGGTATCATGGAGTGGCACAAAGTGGCATAGAGTGGAGTGTTGTAGAGTGGAGTAGGGTGGCATACAGTGGAGAGAAGTGCAGTATGCCAGGGAGTACATGCAATATGACAGTTCCAGAAATTTGCCATGGCTTCGTCAGCCATAGTCATTGGTACCTCTAAAAATTCCCTCTGGTATAAAAGGGTCATCATTTTGCCATTGATACACCCTATAAAACGAGTACAAGATCTCTCATGACAGGAATTACCTTAAATATCATTTCCAGCATTTTGCTATGGATCCACCCTATTATGCTAAGAATTAAATGCATCATGTCAGGGCCTTCTGCGCCAGGTGTGATGGCACATGTTCTGTGTCCCTGCTGCTGGGTATGGCTGCGCTAGCAACTTTCTCAATTAGGCAGTTCAAGGCCCCACAGCTAATGATGTTGTCTTAAAAAAATCATGCCAGGGCCTGCAGTTTGCTATAGGTAACACCTCCCATGCATATGCCATTAGTGCTTTTGTTCATTAGGCAAAACTAACCAGCAGCACACTTGCAAGCATAACACACATACACTCACACACAAACACATACACACACATTCTCTCACACAGTTTCATGCTCTTGCACTCTTTCGTACATTTGTACTCTGTCTCACACACACAAGCACACACACACACACACACGCACACACACATACACACACACCGCCTCTTACACTTCCATTAGCCAATCTGCTCTTAATGTTTTAGAAACGCTTGCCTTGCTGCTTCTTCTATACCTGTCTTGCCTTTTAGTGAAGTTAATAAAAACATTCTCTATACACTATTCCCCCCCTAAAAATATTGTCTTGTCAATGTTTTTGACAAGCTTGATGTGTATGAAAAGTGCACTTCCTTACTATAGCTGTACGGAGCTTATATTTGGTTTCACATGTGGATCAAGCAGTATTGGAAATTAACAAATCCAGTCTCTAACATGTAATATCACATCATCCATTTGATATTATGAAATGCTTAACTTATTTGGCAACCGTGAATTTTATCCAGCAGCAATTTGCATTTTGGGATTTTCAGACCCAATGTGCAATGTAAAAAAATAACCAGAACTAAATGTCCCAGAATGAAGTATTTTTGTGAATGGAAAGCCAGGACTGGCTGAAGGTGTCACACTATTCTCAATCTTGCACCATACCCCAATTCCTCAGCCCAGCCTACTTCCTTGTGCCATACAACATCCCACATCCTCCATCCACACCTCCTTCTTGCACCAGCCCCATTGTTGCAGATGGAATTAAGTAGGCATCTAGTACTACAGAAAGAGCAGGTATTCTGTGGGTGCCTTTGTAGACATAGGTGTATATTCAAGAGAGTTGTGAAATGTGTAAATGTGCTGCATAAGAGGTGCGCTCATGTATGTGCTGAGTGATGGTGAATAGTGTGAGTGAGTGTAGCGTGAGTAGTGTGAGTGTAGGGTGAAAGTGTGCCGATGTGAATGTAGCATGAGCTGCATGAATTCAATGAGAGAGAAGGGCCCATGTGAGTGTCGGTTGGGCTGTGCTTATGACGGAACCGTTCCGTCATGGCCCCGCCCGCGCTCAGATCTTTCAGCACTGCGCGGGAATCCGCGCAGCGCTGAAGAGGTTAAGGAGTGTGTGCACAGTGAGAGGAGTGAGTGCAGGGTGGTGTAAATGCAGCGTTAGTGGTGTGCATGTGTGTGAGTGCAGAGTGAGCAGCAAGACTGAAGGGTGAGCTGTGAGAGTGACTGGAGAGTGAATGGTGAGAGGAGATAGTGGAGGGTGAGTGGTGTATCCTCGTGAGTTCTGGCAGAATATTGTACCTGTGTGCAGCCGCGGTAGGTAGTAGGAGTAACTGCAGGGCGGTGACGTGGGGATGCAGTGCACGCAACGAAATTCGTTTTATTAATTTATATGTTAACTTACCTGTAAACCTCCGTAATCCATAGTTTACAACCCCCCACCCTGCCCCTCCCTCTCCCCACATCACCGCCCTGCAGTGAACAGAGTGCAGGCTGAGAGGTGTTTCCATGTGAGTGCAGAGTGAGAGGAGGAAGTTCAGGGTGAGTGTTGTGACTCCAGTGTGAGGAATGTGCCTGTTTGTGTGGTGTGAGTGCAGAGTGAGTGGTGTGCCCGTGTGAGTATAGGGTGAGATGTGTGAGTGATGGAAGTGCCTATGTGAGTGCACATGAGCAATGTGCTATTGTAAGAGTAGTGTAAGTGGAGTGAATGCATGGTGAGTGATGTGACCATATGAGATTGGGTGTGGGTGAAAGTGCAGAGTAGGAGGAATGGATGCATGGTGAGTGACGTTCTTGTTTGAGTGAGCTTGCAGGATTTGCAGTGAGAGTGACAGGTGAGTGAAATGTCATATGAGTGCAGGGTTAGCAGTGTGCTCGTGTGAACGCAGGGTGAGTGCAGGGTAACCAGCGTGAGTGCATGGTGAGTGGTGTGAGTGCAATGTGATCTCTGTGAGTGCTGGATGAGAATGTGTTTGTGTGAGCGCATGGTAAGAGGAGGATGAACGGTGCTGTGTGAGTGAGTGCAGGGTAACAGTGGGAGTGCACGGTGAGCAGGGTGAGTGCAGAGTGATCGCTGTGAGTGCAAGATGAGTGTTAAAAGTGAAGGGTGAGAATGAGGTGTGGGTAGTCTAATGCAGGATGCATTCCCAGACACTTGGAGTAACTCAGCATGTTATTGACGGCTGGATAGTAGGGGTTCAGAAATAAGTTAAACTATTTCTATTATGGCATCACTCAGGGTTGGAGGGTGGAGGAAATAAATAATTTCCTGATCCTGCAAACACTTTCAATCTTATGATTGAGTTGCTATTTGACCAGTTTTCTACCAGCACCACTGGTATTTTAATGCCCCAGCTGGTACAAAAATAAGCAAAATCATGTAAAGCCAGTATTTTTATGCCTTTATCTGTACATACTTCGACAGCAATTATAAATAGAAAGCACTTTTAAATGTGTTCTAAAGCTGTATTAATGATCCATGAATAATAATTTAAGTAAACAATGACATAAAAATAATATTACAACCCTATTTAGTATCACAGCCAGGCCTTTGCAGACTCTTGAAACAACAAGTGGCCAATATTTTGCTCTTGGAAAGGTGGCAACCGTACTCATGATATGCTTTTTTGCAAAATGCATTCTCCCACCTTGGCAGTAACAGTAAAATACAAATGTAAGGAATAGGCGTGTGGATGCAGAGGTGGTGGAACCAGTAAAACTAAAAATCAAAGCCTCGTTTGCCAGTTCACAAGGCAAGTAAACGTTTTTTTAAAGATCTGTGAAGTTCTCAGGCGAGACTGAGGTAAGATGCCAGACACTGCCCAGCTGAGCCCACAGCAGCTCAGAAACTGTGTATGTGTCCTGGAAGCTGCAGCAGCCCGGGCTGAGAGTACACAGTGGGGGGAGATGGGGGAACACCTCTAAAAAATCTCAATGTGTATCTCTCTGTGGCAATAATTATCTTCTCATTATGCTCCCCTCCCCTAATATAAAAACCTTTCATCAGGCACATGGTAGATTTCGTTCTTTAATGTATGTGCAAAAAATAAATAAATAAAATAATGCAACAGTGATTTTTTTAAAGCAGAGTGCTATATGAAATCAGGTCAGAATGCAGAACTAACAAGGTGCTGGGAGAGGAAAGGAGAATGGGAGGAGGACAGGCAGAGAGGGTGCAACAGGCCGACTATTTGAAAGCTGCAGGGAGAGATGGGTGGGAGATAGCATGTGAAAACATGAGCATTCGTGTGAAGTGCTCAAACGGAAAGAAAAAAGTAGCTTCTAAAACGGTAGCAGTGGATGGATACAAGTACTTGGTCCATGTTCTGGGGAGGGCTAAACACAAAAAAGGCATGACGTATGCATGCCATGGACAAATGATATGAGAGTGACAATGGAACAAGCAAATGTGAATCCTATGGCTGGGCTAAAGCCCACAGATTGAAAACAACATGCCTCTTTCAGACAGTGCATCTACTGTCTAGCCGAGACCTAAAAATGAATGTGTCCTTTTATAATGTAACTGGTGCTCATGTAAAGCACTCCAATACCTTCGGATCAAGTTTGTACTATATAAAACTGCAAAAAATACAGCAATGAAAATAAGCTAATATGACTTCAGTTTGTTTGTGTGCTGTAGTGCCTGCAAGGAAAAGATGTACGCGGGGCAAGGCAGAAGTGAGCGACAGAAACTGCATTCATTTAGTGGAAAAAAGACATTTTACAGAAAAATGTGGCATTACTCAAATTCATTAACATCTTCAGTGCCGCGCCCTTTCCACGCCCTGTGCCGGGCGTTTCATTAGCGGGCGGGGTTCATGACGAGATAGTCTCGTCATGGGCACAGCGCAACCGCTCTCCATGACGAGACTATCTCGTCATGGGCACTGAAGGGGTTAATAATCACTCTTCTACACATCAGATGAATTTCGTTCCAATCGCAACATGTGTTAATTCATTCCATATATGTAAAATCGTGAAAAAAGGGATATTAATCATCATTTCTGCTGTACAAAATATATACCCAAAATACAAATTCACATACTCACTCGCATACATAAGCACACAAACTTACTTGTGGTTCCACCACAACAGTTAAAACCAAAGGGAGCTGTAAGTGCATTAAAGCTATGATGTGATAACAACATTCCTTTATCTATTGCAGAGCTCATCTGATTTTTTGAGGGGGAACTGAAGAGAATATAACAAGGGGGAACCACTTTAGTATGAAATGAAAGAAATGAAATGAAAGAGGCATTTATAGAGCGCATGGCTACCCTAGGGCCTCCCAGCGCTGAGTATTTATATGTTATTTCAAAATGAAGTAGAGAAATTCTGTGCCCAGAACCCAGAAATATCTGTTCAAACCCCTCTGCCAACACTCATTGAATTTGAGATCAGCTCTTGCCAAATACTTTTTCTTAAAAATCCAATGTTCCAAATATTCAAAAGTATGTTTGTATTGTTGAGCAAAATGGTAGCAAGGAGAGCTGAATACCACCTTGGCTACTAGAAGGAGTCCTGTTTTTCTACACAATCAAGAAAGAAACTGAACAGAACTTCACGTGTCCCTTTCTTGACAGACTGCTACAGCAACAACTTCTTAGGTTTAATCACAGTATGGATTCTACTTAGGATCTAGTTCAAGAGTTACAACAATTATGCCTTGACAATTCGAACATAAAACAGACCGCAGATTCTAGGTGTACAGACATTCCAGTGGTCCCTTCCATTGCCCCAAATTTCTTTGGGGATCCTGCAATGGACTCTTAAAGACCCTCCAAATTGGAGATGCTATGGTAGTGATGGTGATCATTTATTAAAAAGAACACAGTATCAACTGTACCTCAGAGTTATATCACTTCATGGAGGCTGATTAACATTTTGCCCCCTTTATTTAGATGATCTCATAATTAATTTATGACTTTGAATATCTTGATAAAGTACAAAATGTTTTACTTGATCCTACATTGAAACCTTTCCTTAGGCCGGTTCTTGATAAGATCCTATTGACAACATGACCCCACACACCTATATAACATGAACACCAAAAAGCATGTCCCAATGTTGGGTGAAAGGGAGTTCCAATCCAGGGTGTCTTGTGTAGAAGGTAAAAGGCATGGAGCAAGGTGGCACACAGGGTATTTGGTGTTGGTAGAAGATTGTGAGTAATGGATTGTAGGTTTTAGGTCTTAGCATGATATGTATTTGAGAGTTTCACGAGCAAAACCATATTTTGATTTGAATACAAGAATTAGTGGTTTCGCAACTACTCAATAACCAAATATTGCTTAGAAAATGCTCTACAATATGCAGATTTAACTTTGCACTCTTGAAGATTTCAATAATTGTTTTCCGTGTACAGGTCTATCAATTTGATGAGATTGTTGTGGGGGCTCCACAACTTAGCTACCACCCTCATACCCATCTCCCCATCCACTCACCCCCACAGCATTTGGGACTAATGTAGATGGGTTATCCTCTCTGAAATGTCAATGGGGATGCCTGTAAATATCAATCAAAATAAGGATATTTTGACAATCATTTTAACTGACCAGATTTACCATCTGGTAATTTCACCTCAGGTTGGATCTGATACTGCACATTGTGCAGTATCCTGGGATGCATTAATCGCTCCTCATTCTTGAAAACTAATACGTACCCTAGACCTTCATTAAGAGTGGCCCATTAATTTTTTACATATGCGGTAACTCCTTTAGCCACACATATTGGAATTGAGTTTTGTGTTTGTAGCGCAACGCAGTTCACTAAGGGTGCCATAAAATTGCATTCCTAATTAAATTCCAGCAGGTAGAACCTGCTAGAATTTAAAGAGAGAGATAAGCCCAGAAAATGCTTACATAGGTTGGTGCACTAAGCACCAAAACCTGCATTTCATGCCTTATTGTGGGTGTAAAACTCGTAGTAAGTGTTATTTAATCCACCCGATGATCAATATACCCCACAGTAGTATTGGTATTTATCACGTGTGAAAGATATCACACCTAACACCTAGCCACTTGCACTAAAGGTCAAGTATTTACATTTTTTACATGATGGATATTTCAGATCCATTTGCAAATAATAGGTTGCTGCAAAAAAGCCAAGCAGGCTTGGCCCTACATTGCAGTTGGCCTTCTTATTCTAGTAGGATAACTAACTGCAAACTAAAGCATCCCTGTGATTACCTTTACAACTCTCAGTGGACAGGAGCTACTGTGAGTATTTCAAAATGTAACTTTCAATTAGATATTCTAAAATGATGAGAATGTTAGTGAAACATTTTAAAATATGGATTGTTTCTCATACACCATCATAATAATGTTCTCAGGCATGGAGAAATGCAAGGATCTTATCTCATGCACCATCATAAAAATATTGGGGCATATTATCAAGCCAGGCGATAATGGGCTTGATAATATGCCGCAGAGAATTCCAATAGAAGCCCATGTTGACACCAGAACATGGGCTTCTATGGGAATTCTCAAGGGCATATCGTCAAGCCCTTTATCGCCGCTTTAGCGGCAGTTTTCTGCCGCTAAAGCGGCGATAATTTTAACGCCGTTTCTTGATAATATGCCCCACAGTTCTAGCAATGAAATATGGTTGCGATATTTTGCAACTCAGCTAGCATGTGCGCCATTTGCAAGCTATTCTGAAATTATGGCAGGCGTGTATGGCTGCATCAGCCTCCAGATACAAGATGGCAGAAGGATCAAGCTGCGTCATCACCGTGATGTGGCCTGCGTACACCTGATAAAGATGCGCTGGGAAGAAATAATTATTTTTGGCAGCGGCAGTGGAGTTGCCTGCGCACATCAGACAAGCTCTTCTTCACAACAGCATTCTGTGCATGCAGAAGTATATTTGAAAATGAAAGTTTTGCATAATGCTGTGAAACGGGCATGTTTATGAATACGGCAGCAGGACGTTTTTGTATTTCTTTCTGAAAGTGACTAAGAAGTCTTGTTTAAGACATGAAAGTTTTTGATGCAAAGCCCATAATGAAATAACTTTATTATCTTGTTCAAACTTAACTTTAGAGTTTGATATTTTATATTTATTGAAGAGAAGCAGACTTCCACAAGAAAATATGTATATTGCCGGTCAGTGGTCAAGATCAGGTTTGATGGTTACTTTACAGTCGCCACTGTGTAGTTTTGGCCCAGCTGCAGCTTCCATTGAAAAGACACTTTTTGATTTGCCTATAACTTTTGCTACCGATCTGTACAAAATGTATGACTCATTTAGCATAGCAAGCTAAGGTACAGCATGCCAAGTTTCATGAAGATCCATGCAAGAACAAAATAAATAAGGGGCAGGTGTAAAATAAATGTATTTTCCCATGCTAGCTCCCGTAGAATGTTTTGCCTGAAGCTTGAACGAAATCCCATTAGTAGATTTGACCTAGACTTGGCCTGAAAGTAGATTTTTACTAAGAAAACGTACATTTGCCTTGTTTGGTGTAAACGTGTTTGTTTAATTTTGAGATATAAGCTTTTGAAAAAGATTTTGGGTGGGCTTGAAAAGGTAACACTTGTATATGTCAGTCGTTTAATATAATTTCTTCCAAAATTTCTGCCAATCACATTCATTTTTTTTTACAAAGGTGAGTGGCTGATGAAAGGCATGATTTTTTTCTGACATCTTGAAATGTGTGATTTTTGTACAACATTGTGATTTTGTGCGGTGGGAAAACATTTCCGAGGCAAAGGAGGGAGGCACAATGAGTTATGTCTGGCCCTAGATGAATGATAGAGGTCCCTCGCAGGCATGGGAAATAGGAAATGGTAACATACAAACATAAAAAGGAATAAATAACAGAAAAATCCCATTTGCTACAGATTTTCATGAAAATCACAATCATGCAGTTGCCATATTGTATCTGTAGAAATGCACCATTTATCAATAAATCATGAGTTTTACAAGAAAATGCAATGGTTGAGAAAATACCCGAGTACGATGCACAGACAGGTTCTGCAACTCTGATCCTCCTGCAGCGAACCCTCACTACACAGTTGAAGAGTTTGAGCAGTGTGGGTTTCCTGCCTGCAACAGATTGGGTGCAGGGCCTGGCATGGACGGGTCCTGTGGCCAACCATTACTGCTTATGGACAAATGTTCATGCACTGCACTAAATGGCTACGCTGCAAGTGAATGAATTGTTTCATAAAGATTGTATAAATTCACTGGGGAAAAAAAACACAATGTTAAAGGTTAGTTATGTTTCCGCAAATGCAAACACTAAAACTTCTTGAAATTCACCAATTATGGTATGAAATGCCCACCCTAACTCAAGCCACTTTTCAAGCTCAATACACCAGATTGCCACTGGCACAGTAAAAAAGCTAACTACCAAAAGTAATAATAATGGTGGACATCATTAGTTATGGTGTGTATTACAAGCCATAACTGGCAAATTTCACCGTTTTCCGAGCTTGCATTCACTGAACCATAACTAACCTTCAACTGTTGTTTTTTCAGTTCACACAGTTGCATGTTTGAAGTTATCGAGCATGGAGAATCTAGAATTTTGCAAAAACTTTGCTGCAGTGTTCGAAAATGTAAATTAAATATTCTACTTTAGTAAATAAATGGAGTGGTAATGATGGTGGCAGTGGGACGGTCAGCAGAATCAGAGAATGACAGAGTGGGAAGAGACACGTCACTTTGAGGGGCCCTTGTACAAGTGGCTTAAGGAGACATTAATGAGGTCCATAGGATGCGAATCCCAGTGATTGAGTGCCAGCAGGTCAAAGGATTGGAATCGGAACATTGCACATGGTGGCTTTGGATTTGCAAATAGGATTATTTTGTGGGGAACATTATCTGCATGCAGGATGATAGAGGATAGGTTTTTGGGAGAGGCCTGTGAGTACCATGGGGAGCTTTGAAAACAAACTATAGTCAGAAAATTGAGCAGAGTCCTGTTTTTGGCAGAGAACCAACTGATGTGGTGACACTAGAGGCGGATGTTGTTCGCTGAGGAGGTGCGAAAGAATATAGGCGGCAAAGATGACAGTTTTGCCTACAGGGGAAAAGAAGCAAAATGTTAATCCATGTAGGAGACTCAGGAGTGGGATATTGAATGGTCAATGGTAGGTAGGAAATATTCTAATTCTGTTCTGCTGAGATGCCAAGAATTGCAAAAGCTGCCAGCAGTGTGGTGTGGTCCAATCTCTAAAATGCTACAGAGAGGTCAAGTAATATGAAGATAAAAGAAAGAGATTTTAGGTGGGGAGAGGTGATGAAGTTGAATGTGGAACTGAGGACAGTGTCCACCGAATTAAATGCACAGAAGTGAGGTTGTTGAGGGTGTTTAGGATGTTGTGTATGGAAAAAAAGCAAGGGAGACGATCAAACACAAAAGAGTTCAAAAGTTTAAGAAAAGAAACATATTATGAAACAGGATGGGAAAGGTGGATGAAGGATCAGAGGTGTGTATTTTTAAGTATGGGTAAGATGAAAACCATATTGAAGCTTTTCAGGTAGATAGCTGCCTGGGGTATACTGAAACAAAAAATGTGCTACACAATTTATGATTGTTACTGTTGTAAAGCCTTCTGGTACACATTATTCTTCAAAGTGCTTAAATAAGCATTCTGTAATATGTCTGAAACAAAGTCAGGAAGGAAGGTACATTGTACTCAACTTTTGTGTGAGTGTGCTTCAAGGGAGAGACATATTAAACAGGGTGAAAACATGAAAGGTCCTTATCTTAGCTCCATCACAGAACCCTTATTTGTTTGTGAACATTAGATGGCTAACCTTTCACACAGCACCAGTATTCAAATTGTCCAATACTGTTCCCCAAAACAACCCCTTTTTCCCAAGCATGTCACATAACATAGAATAGTCCAACTACTATGTAATTGTGTGCCCAGTAGTCAAAAGCCATTACAAAAAATGGGGTTTTCCCAAGAAAATCAGAGACCTGGGAATCGAATTGATACAACAAACAATGGTCCTGACTCAATCCTTAGTGAATCAGCAGTATGTCATCCAGTTAATTCTTTGTTAAGTTTAGAGCTAAATAACATTTCGCCAAGCTCAAAAAACTCAATTTTGACACTTCACCGTGAAGCGAAACAACATCCACTATTTGATTAAGCAATATTTATTTATTTATAACAATTTTTGATTATATAAAGTTCGGCGCATGGTTGCTCCAGAGGGAACGTGCATAAGATAAGGGTGCTAAGAAGTGGATGTGTAGGAAGAGAAATTCCAGAGAGCGATGAAGAATAAGGTAAGTAACAAAATACACGGTTTACAATTCACCGTACAAAGTGTCCTGGTCACGTATCAATAAATACAATCACAATTTTATGTACAGAATTAAATTCATATTTTTGCACGTTGGGTGGGGGGACGTGTACCAGGCTCAGTTATGAGGGGGTGTCGACGTTTCGACCCGTCTTAGGGTTCAAAGATAATTTGATGCCTTGACCATGCGGGTCTTCTTCAGGACAACAAGGGAGGTGGGCAACCTGACGAGTTCCTCAGCGGACTTAAGGATCTAGCTGGAATCCAGGGGTCGTTCAACCATGGATCGCTAGTGGCAATAGTGTACTGACCATGTGTGTGGTCTGGTCGGATTATGTTTCACAAACACCGGAACTGCGACGCGGACTCAATCCGTTCTGCAGTGTTGTCACAAGGAAAAGGACTTCAAC
Organism: Triturus cristatus; assembly: GCF_964204655.1. Lineage (NCBI taxonomy): Eukaryota > Metazoa > Chordata > Amphibia > Caudata > Salamandridae > Triturus > Triturus cristatus. Next base: position 313,183,654 of record NC_140591.1, read on the forward strand.
TTAAGTTTCTCATTTCCAGGGCGCTGACCATTCTGTCTCTAGTACAGAGTGTGCTTCTCGTGGCGTCTCAACCGGCGTCTCAACCGGTTGAGACGCCGGTTGAGACGCCACTGCAGAACGGATTGAGTCCGCGTCGCAGTTCCGGTGTTTGTGAAACATAATCCGACCAGACCACACACATGGTCAGTACACTATTGCCACTAGCGATCCATGGTTGAACGACCCCTGGATTCCAGCTAGATCCTTAAGTCCGCTGAGGAACTCGTCAGGTTGCCCACCTCCCTTGTTGTCCTGAAGAAGACCCGCATGGTCAAGGCATCAAATTATCTTTGAACCCTAAGACGGGTCGAAACGTCGACACCCCCTCATAACTGAGCCTGGTACACGTCCCCCCACCCAACGTGCAAAAATATGAATTTAATTCTGTACATAAAATTGTGATTGTATTTATTGATACGTGACCAGGACACTTTGTACGGTGAATTGTAAACCGTGTATTTTGTTACTTACCTTATTCTTCATCGCTCTCTGGAATTTCTTTTCCTACACATTCACTTCTTAGCACCCTTATCTTATGCATGTTCCCTCTGGAGCAACCATGCGCCGAACTTTATATAATCAAAAATTGTTATAAATAAATAAATATTGTTTAATCAAATAGTGGATGTTGTTTCGCTTCATGGTGAAGTGTCAAAATTGAGTTTTTTGAGCTTTGCGAAATGTTATTTAGCTCTAAACTTAACAAAGAATTAACTGGATGACATACTGCTGATTCACTAAGGATTGAGTCAGGACCATTGTTTGTTGTATCAGTAGTCAAAAGCGGTAGGCTTTGGAATTTAACGGTAAATAAGTGCATGTCTGCCATCATCATGAGGAGCAAGAATAGTTATTAAAGTTTTAAACAATTACCAGTGTTGTAAATAAGCCTGCCCTTTTCACCTGCACTGAATGAGCAACAATTGTGAATTACGACATGACCTATATGTGCCACTACAACATTACTCTGAGCCCCATGAATCTAGGGATTCATGCTGACTGTACCCCATGTATATCAGCCCTGCATCCAAACTCTAGCATTATTGGATGGTTTATGAATAGTCTCGTAAAGAGGCTACAGGAGCAGGCGCTGACAGTGGATATCATGGTTGCCCACCAGAAGAGGTCTAATTTGTTTAACAGAACGTTGTCAAAAGTTCAAGATCACAAACACCCCTTAGAAATAGTAATAAAGTGAGGCTGTGAGGACCTTGGAGCTATGTATTCATATAGCTAAAGCTATAGGAGACCCACAGTCTCACCAATGGCAATGTATCTGTAGACATTCATGGGGAAGAGATCTAGATGTGTAAAGGTGTAATTACAAAAAAATATGCTGCTTCTGGTACTTACAAAAAATGACAATGTCACCAAAAGGCGAAAAAATCTATCATTGATTACTCAGTAACAGCACTAAGATCTCCATTACCAAAATACTGCTGTCTAGATTCACAAACTACATCTTGTAGTATGTAAGGTAGTACTATAGTAGTACTACTTATGTACTACAAAATGCAATCACAAACCTACTTATGAAAACTCTTCCTCCACCTCCCCTATATTTTATATGGGAAGATCTCTGCACATGTAAGTTTACTACTTAGTAGTATATGTGGCAGGGATGGGGCTATGGTGGGAAATGAGGAATGCCTACTACTAAACGAGTTAAGCAGGATTTTCGGAAGGAGTGAGGAGTTTCAGAAGGGACATGCTAATACACATGCCCACCTACAAAACAGTAAGACTATTGTTATTCACAAACCACACTTGTAAATGTACTGCTGCCCTAGAGGTGACAAAACAGTAGTAAATGTACACCAACCCAGCCTTGGAGTACCCCTAGCACTACACAAGATCACTCACAGGTACTGCATCACACTTCCATAATATAACAATAATAGCCATAATATTAAAATAATTACATTTCAACTTTGAAATTATGCATATAAACATAATACATATTATCTATCTATCTATATTATCTATCTATCTATCTATCTATCTATCTATCTATCTATCTATCTATCTATCTATCTATCTATCTATCTATCTATCTATCTATCTATCTATCTATCTATCTATCTATCTATCTATCTATCTATATAGATAGATAGATAGATAGATAGATAGACAGACAGACAGACAGACAGACAGACAGACAGACAGACAGACAGACAGACAGACAGACAGACAGACAGACAGACAGACAGATAGATAGACAGACAGACAGACAGACAGACAGACAGACAGACAGACAGACAGACAGACAGACAGACAGATAGATAGATAGATAGATAGATAGATAGATAGATAGATAGATAGATAGATAGATAGATAGATAGATAGATAGATACATAATATGTATATCTAGAAATATATATGCATATACTTTGAGAAAGGCTTATGTGAAACCAAAACTTGTCAGTTTGAGCATAAATAAATGGCCAATTACCTTTCTGTTTGCCACGATTGGAGAAGCTTACAATCTTATATATATCTTCATGAAATGTTTTTAAAACGTCCCCTTTTTGGTTCAGCGGCTGTGTTTAAAGTTTCAGGATGATTTGTTAAGCAGGATCCAAGAAAAAAGGGGTGCCCCAAAATGCATTACGTTCATGTTATGTCAATAGGGATTTTTCTTTTTTTGAACACATCTATAGCCCTAACTGTTGGATGGAATGAGACCAAATTTGGGAGAAAGCTAGATGTTGGTTCAGAAATGTGCTTTTTGTGATTTGGTGTAAATCCGTTCAGTAGTTTCAGAGAAATTAAAGTTTAAGAAATATAGATATCTGGGAGCACAACAGCCTCCTGAGACCCTACTGTAATTTGTTTGGCTGCTACACTTCAACCAGGAAGTGTTGGCGGCTATATTTGGACACAATTGAATTGAGTCCCACTAAAATGTAAAAAAAATAAACAAAAAGTGGGCAGGGTAGAAACACCCTGTCCCGTTAGGTCTCTTGAGGAACCCCCAAGTTCAAAAAAAGCATTTATTTTTTGGCGGGAGCTGCCCATCCGGACTATTTTGTTGTTTTTAAACGAAGGACAACCTCCCCCGCTTCATTTATTATCGACCCACGAGTGGGCCAGGTGTAAATATGTAGGAGGGGCTGCAAGGAGCCCCCCTCCTAGAATCCATGAAGCCACAGGGACCACCACATCCCCGGAACATGTTAACTCATTTATGCATGGAGGGTTGTCCTTGTGGCAAACCCTGCACCCTGGGGACTGCCACCTCCCCAGGGCAAGGTTTTTATTAATGCAGGGGGGCCGCATGGCCCCCCATCGCCCTGGGGACTACCACCACCCTGGCTTGTCATAACAGATATGCGGGAGGCCCTGTGGCCCCCCATTTAGGCCCGGGGCCACCACCTCCCCGAGCCTAAATAAAATATTAATGCTGGGGCTCTGGCCCCCTGCAGTGCCATAGACCACAACCTCCTGGCGCAAATGCTACAAATTTAAAGTGGGGGTCCGTGTGCATCCCTGCAGCCCTGTGGACCACCACCTACCTGGGGCTAAAACAAAGAAAGGAGGGGGGCTGCGCGGCCCACTGCCTGGAGCCCTAGATGGCCCTGGGGACTGACATCCCTCAGGGCCGGCTCCAGCAATATCCTAGGGTGCCAACCCCCAGGACATTACAGTTTGCTATGGCTTGGTGGGGGCAATACTCCCACCAAGCCTCAGCAAACAGTGCTCCAAAGGAGCATGTCTGTTTCCCTGCCTGCTGTCAAGCGAGCAGGAAAACAGACAAATGGTTTTGAGATCCATGGAGCTGCATGTTAGCAGTACCCTGGGTCGCAAAGCAATGCCGGCTCCCGCAGGAGGCGGGGGGCTTGCAGGGACCGCTGGACTTTCAGGCTCCTCCCATGGCCCCAACGTTTAAAAGGTGGGTGCCCTGGGTGGGAACAGTAACATTCAACGAACGGGAATGACGGATCAAAAAGGAAAAAACAATAAGGGATTGTCTGATATTGAAAAATGTATGCCCTCCCATCCCCAAAAATGTTCAAATCACAAGCCTTCTAAAGACAAGTGCGTCCCCGTCAACAAGTTACATCACATATACGAATACATTGTTCTAAAACAAATGCTACACCTCATCTGACCACACCATCGAAACCATCTCAGATGTCAGAACTTTTGAACTGAGACATACTTTAAACTAACTTAATGGAAGAGATCCGTAGATCTCAACCAAAGTTCTTTAGAGATCTAGGTCCTGAGGAGAACCCCATCATATCAATTTTTGGGTTTTAAACGCATTGACCACTATATGAGCACACACGTGTGTGAAAGTACACTATCAGGCTAACCCTCCATTCCATTTTGTAAAGAAATTTTGTGAAAAGACTGTTGAAGTCATTTGGGTACCCTGAATAGTACACTGTTTGGTCACTGCCCAGACCAAGGTTGTGGAAAAATAGTTTTCTTAAAGAAATTTGCAACCAACTTGGTCATCCTTTTCTTTTTGGTTTCACTTTTCAATTTTCTCCTTTGTTATGTTTACGTTTTTGAAAAATTTGGAACTTGAGCTTGTTCACCTTTAAAAATGTTGGATTTCTTGTCTATGTCATGTTTTGTGTTGTCCAATAAGTTTAAAGTATAATATATGTAATGCATGTAATGTATGTGTCAAAACAGGTGTGGTTTAAGTAGAATTTGTTCAATGTTTTTGTGTAAGCCATTGGAATCCTCAAAAATTAAGTTTTCAATTTGAAGCTTAAAATTAATGAAATGAAATAATAAACAAAGAAACTTTCTTTGGTCACATTGAGTGTCACGTGGGATCTCATGAAATGATGTATGATTAGACATCAGTATTGGCATGTGTGTTGTTGTGAGCTGGGTGGGACCAGGGCACCCACACTACAGTCTGGGCCCTGGTGGATAGGGAGCCCAGGGCAAAAATCTGTCTGGGGGCCTAGAGCCCCCTCCCCCATTCTTAACTTGCCTGGCCCCGGGGATGGAGTCCCCAGCCGAAATCAGCCCAGAGAAGCAGGCTATGAAGCCCCCTCTTCCCTTTGAGAAAAAACAAAATGCCAGCACCTCAGAGGAGGCCCTGCCCCTTTCTCCACCACTCTGCAAATGCACCTTCTGGTGTGCTGCTGGTTGGTGGTGAAGTCCCTTGGTTGCTGAGGGTCCTTAGGGGCCAACAAGACCACCTGTTACCTCCAGTAAGCACCACACAGTGGGATTGCTGAGTGGTGGACAGAGGCCACACTCCCTTTCTCCACCACTCTGCAAACATGCTTCTCAGTGCACTGCTGGTGAGGGAATGAGGTCCCCTTGCCTCCTGGGGGCCTCAGAACTAAAGGGGACCTCTTCCCCCAAGCATCAATGCACCAGGAGGCACTTTTGCCAAGTGGTGGGGGTAGTGGCCTCAGACGACCTCTCAGCAATCCAGCTTTGTGGGTCTTACGGGAGGTAACATAAGGGCTAGTTGGCCCCCAAGGACCCTCAAGAGCCAAGGTGAATTCATCCCCCAACAAACAGTCCACCAGGAGGCGCGTTTGCAGAGTGGTGGAGAAAGGGGATGTGGCCATCGAAAATCTCTCAGCAAACCCACTGTGTGGGACTTGCTGGAGGTAAGAGGTGGGGTAGTTGGCCTTATCACTGATACCATAATCCACAGAATCTCTTAAACACCCACTCACACCCCCATATAACCCTTCATACTCCCACTCCAACTTCCACACTACCATTCTTAAACCCATTCTCACACCCATACCAGTACTTACACAACCACTCCATGATTCTTAGGACTACACACACATCCACTCACTCACCCATACAGCCTCTCATACACCCACTCACTCACTAGTACAGCCACTGACATATCTACTCATACACCCATACAGTCACTCACACACTGAGCCAGTCACCCACAAAGCTACTCACACACCTACTCGCTCACACATACAGTCAATAACACATCCACTGGCTCACTCATACACTTAAATGCACACACCTACCCACTTACTCATACAAATACTAACATGTACTCACTCACCTAAACAGTCACTGACACAAGCACATACTCACAATACAGCCACTCTCAAAATAAATCACTCACTCACCCATACAGTCACTCATATACAACAACACTCAAATATACTGCCTTTCACATACACAGTTACTCACCCATATACCACTGACAAATCCACTCACTCATCGACACAGCCATACACACATTCACTCACACCTACAACCCTTCACACATGCACTCACTAACCAATACAGCCACTGATTCACCGACTCACTCATCCATAAAGGCAGTCACACACACCCTCATCCACCCCCACTGACATTCACACCCCCATACAAGTACTCAGACAACCAATCACTCATCCATACAGCCTCTCACGCACCCACTCACAAGCTAATACCGCCACTTAGACATCAACTGACACACTAATACAGACATTCACACAACCAGTCACTCACCCATACATTCACTGAGACACCTAACCACTCACGTATACAGTCAATAACACACCCACTGATTCACCAATACAACTTGGTATATATATTTAACACTCATAAACTTTTTTTAAACACTAACACTTACTGGATGATGTCATCAGTGATGTCATTTGAGATGTCATCAGTGATGTCATTAGTGATGTCACTGACCATGTCATGACTGATGTAATATGTGAGGTTATATAAGCAGTGCATTGTGGGGGCGCGAGCTATAGTTAGCTCAACTAACTATAACTGCTGAAATTCCCTGGTTTTGTACGGGTGAAACCTAAGCCTAACTATAATGTCTCTGTAAGCTTTTTTTTTTGTGTGAATATATATATATTTATATACATAAATTAACCCATGGCAGTCACCACTGGGTAGTTATAGTAGGGATCGTCTTTCCATAGGAAGTCGCTTTTTTATGTTGCTAATTACTTGGGCACCGTTTCACGAATCTCTACAAAACTTTCAAAAAAGGTGCTTATTTTCTACTAGTTTGCACATGGAAAGTTTCAGGGTGATCCATGAAGCGGGGGCCGAGAAAAGGGGGGTCACAAAACGGGTTTTCTCCATGCATTTTTCCATAGGCGCTTTAGACACAGATACAGCTCAAACTGCTGAATGGATTTACACCAAATTGGGCAGTAAGCTAGATCTTGTTCAAGAATAATACAAATTGCAAACAAAGACATATGGTGATGGGAAGGGATATTCTAAACACCTGGGTTGGGGCCAAATCTTTTTTTTAAAGATTTGTAAGTCCATAGCAACTATGAAAAAAAGAAAATGAGCGTGGGCTCTACGCTTGTTTATTTTTAAAAAAAATCCAGGGTGACAAAAGACCTGATGGAGAGACAAGTACTTATTTTGTGGAGGGGGTTGCATGGCCCTCTCTCCCAGAGCCTAATTAAGCCCCAGGGATCCCACCCCCTGAAATCTATTAAAATAGAAAAGGAGGCTGCATGCCACCCCTATCCAAGCGTAAAAAGTCCCTGAGGACCCCATCCCTCGGGCCGAGGAATTAAATGAAGGAAGAAGGGCCTGCGGCACCCCTCCCTGAGCCTAATCAGGCCCTGGAGGTCCCTTTCCCCAGGGCTAAGATTTAAATAAAAGCGTAGAGGACTGGGTGTCCCCCCTCCCTATCCCTTAAAAATGCCCCAGAGACCCCATACTCAGGGCCATCACATTAATTAAATGGGACGGGGGCCACACAACCCACCTCCCTGAGCCTTCAAAGGCCCCAGGACCTCATCTCCCGGGGCCGGCTCAGTGACTGTGTCCAGGGCAGCCCATCCCTGGGACACTGGAGTTTCCCTTCCCACACCAGCATTGGCAGGGAAACGTATGTTTGCTTCCACCTGACTGGAGCAAAGCTGCAAGTATGCTCCCACCTGGTGGGAGATTAAAACATGCTCCTCCATAAAGTGAGATTATGCTGCATACTTGTTCATATTTTAAGTAGTTCGCACAGACACACATTTTAAAAACAATAAAGTTCCTAATACCCACCTTCTCTGAACAGTTAGCTTGCTGCCCCATCCACCTCCTCCCTATCCTCTGTTGTCTGAATCCATGGACTAGCCTCCTCCCTCCTGCCATGCATGGTCTGATGTGCTGCCACTGCCCTCCATTTAGCATGATGTGCCAGTCCACTCCTCCTGCCCTCCATTGCCCAATTCTATGGCCCATCATTGACCTCCTGCTTAGCCTCTGTGCTTAGCTTGCTGCCCCTATTCTCCTTCCCCCTGCTCTCCGATGTCTTTGTGCATGCCCCTGCTCCATCCTTTTTGCCCACCATGTTCCATGGACCTGCCACTCCTATCTACTCTGAGAGTTCTGTTGAGCTGCCACTCCCCTCCCACCTGCCTAGCATTGTCAGATGACTGTAACCTGTCCCTGCCACGTCCACCCTGCCTGTCCACATGCCATGCCCCTATCCCCTTCTTCCTGTCATCCATGGTCCATTTTACTGCAACTCCCTTCTGCCCTCCCTGGTCTGTTGTGCTGCAACTGCTCCTCCTGCCTGCCCCGCGCGGTCTGTTGTGAGGCCCCTACCCCTGAACTCTCTTGTCTGTGCCCAGGTCCTGACCCTCCCTTCTATCCTCCATGGTCCTTTGTGCATGCCCCTGCACCCTCCTTCTTCCCCATCATAGCCATTGTGCTGCCACTAACCCTCCCGCTTGCCATGCATGGTCTTCTGTGCTGTCATAGCCCCTCCCACCTTCCCTGTGTGGTCAGCTAGCTGCCTCTGACCCCCTCCCACCTTCCCTCCATGGTCTGTGTGTATGCCATCATAGTCTCTCTGTTGCTCTCCATGGTGTATCTTGTTTCTAGTGCCCATCCTGCCTGACCTCCATGGTCATCTTGCTGCTCCTGCCCTGCCCCCTTGCCCCCAGCCCTCTGTTTCCATGTGCAGACCCCTATTCCCTCCCTCCTGGCTTGTCTGTTCCATTGTAATGCCCCTGATCCGTCCCTCCTGCCCTTTATGGTCTGTTATGCTGCAGCTTTCTCTCCTGTCTGTCCATTATGGTCAGCTAGCTACCATTGCCTCTTTCCCCTCTGTTCTCTGTTGTCCATGTGCATGGTCCTGTCCCCTCCCTATTGTTTTCTATGGATTGTTGTGCTGCACTCCCGTCCCGCATGCCCTGTGTGGTGTATTGTGCTGCTGCAAACCCTGATGCCTGCCCTGTAGGGTCAGTTTGGTGCACCTCTCCATGTCCCTCCTGTCCTCTGTTATCCGAGTCCATGTCCCTACCCCAATTCCTCCTGCCTACCATGATCCAATGTACCATACTTGTGAACATTTTGAACTTGGTAAGAGGGAGATTTTGAAAAAAAACTGGGGTATTGATTTTCCCCTTTGAGTTACATTGAAAAAGAGGAGATTGTAGACAGGAGATAGATCAAATAAAGCCCATTTGAGCTTAAAAAACATTGGACGTTTCCTGGCTGAAACGGGTCTGTTGGCATGTATGGTTGTACTACCACTGCCTCTTCCTTCTGCCCACAATGGTCTATTATATTGCCACAGCCTCTCTTGCCAGTCCTGTATTGTTAGTTTGTTGCCCCTGCCCCCCTTTCCACTGCCCTCCATAGTCTGTTGTGCTGCCACTGCCCTTCCTGCTTGCCCAGTGTGGTGAAATTGTTGCCTCTGCACTCTTCTACCTGCCTTCAATTTTCAGGGTCCGTGCCCCTGGCCTCTGCCTCTCAACAGTATCCCAATGAACAACTAGATTGCTAACATTCTATATTTATTACAAAAGTGTGGAACGCCTGACGTCATCTTGATGTAATCAAAACTGTAATACCTAGAGCATTCCCTTTAGAAATTACATATATGAGAGGGTCTTATTTGCATCAAAATTATGGTTAGTGCTCTAAAAAACTAAAATGAGGACAACATTTCTGAGTTTTCAAATAGCGACAAAGAACTTTTAAATTATTTCTAATCTTTATGTTTTTTTATCCAGTTGACCGCTTGATTAAATGTTGCACTTAGGGAAGAGGATGTGGTGTTACTTCCAGAGCTGCAGACTTTGCAACTGGGGAACCAGGTTGGAGTTTCTGCTTCAGCTCAACATTCTGTGATTCTGGTCAAATCACTTAATCTCCCCATGTCTACAACCAAAATGAATTTGATCTTGTGTGATGTAACCAATGCTCATGTAAAGCACTCCAATACCTGACAAGTCTGCACTATATAAAACTGCAAATACACAAAAAATAAGTGTTTTCCACACTTCTGTCATTGAGCTACATGTGGGATACATCTGGGTGATATTTGTGCTGCATTTGGGCTCTTTTGTCTCTGGTGGCCATCTTGGGAGATTTATTTGTTATGAAGTTTCCTAATTTCCTCATTTACTGCAGTCTCCTCAGAAGGAAATGCTTTCAGTTTTTTACTTTGATTCCATCAAGAAGGTATTCAGATATGTCACACATTTGCCATAAATTCTGAATGTTAGCACTCTAGCTTCTCATTAGATCACTGTAGTAAAGCTACTGGTCACCACGGAAGTCTGCTGCTGGTATTAAAAGTGCATGTTTCAGTCTGCATATCAGAATTTTTTAATGAAATAGAAGAGGATTTGAGAAGTCACTCAAAATGTGCCCTGATTTTTCTTTCTTCAGTACTAATCATAATGTCTATGGCAAAATGAACCCCCTCATTGTGTTCCTTTTTAAATTAAATGTTTTAAGTCTTACCAGTTTATCCCAATCAAGATGGCTTCAGGTGTGCCATACTTTTGTCATAAGTAAGACAGTAAGCGCTCTAGTTGTTCTTAAGAACACTCTGGGACATTCTGTCATTGGGCTATACTTGGGCTACATCTGGGTGATATTTGGGCTACATTTGGGCTCTTTTGTCTCTGGTGGCCATCTTGGGAGATTTATTTGTTATGAAGTTTCCTAATTTCCACATTTACTGCAGTCTCCTCAGTAGGAAATATTTTCAGTTTTTTACTTTGATTCCATCAAGAAGGCATTCAGATGTGTCACACATTTGCCATAAATTCTGAATGTTAGCACTCTAGTTGCTCATTAGATTACTGTAGTAAAGCTACTGCTCACCAGGGAAGTCTGCTGCTGGTATTCAAAGTGCATGTTTCAGTCTGCATGTCAGAATTTTTTTATGAAATAGAAGAGGATTTGAGAAGTCAAAATGTGCCCTCATTTTTCTTTCTGCAGCACTAATCATAATTTCTATGGCAAAATGAACCCCCTCATTTTGTTCCTTTGTAAATTAAATGTTTTAAGTGTTACCACTTTATTCCAATCAAGATGGCTTCAGGTGTGCCATACTTTTGTCATAAGTAAGACTGTTAGCGCTCTAGTTGTTCGTCAGAACACTCTGGGACATTCTGTCATTGGGCTATACTTGGGCTACATCTGGGTGATAGTTGGGCTACATTTGGGCTCTTTTGTCTCCGGTGGCTATTTTGGGAGACTTATTTGTTATGAAGTTTCCTAATTTCCTCATTTACTACAGTCTCCTCAGTAGGAAATACTTTCAGTTTTTTACTTTGATTCCATCAAGAAGGCATTCAGATGTGTCACACATTTGCCATAAATTCAGAATGTTAGCACTCTAGTTTCTTATTAGATCACTGTAGTAAAGCTACTGCTCACCAGGGAAGTCTGCTGCTGGTATTGAAAGTGCATGTTTCAGTCTGCATGTCAGAATTGTTTAATGAAATAGAAGAGGATTTGAGAAGTCACTCAAAATGTGCCCTCATTTTTCTTTCTGCAGCACTAATCATACTTTCTATGGCAAAATGAACCCCCTCATTTTGTTCCTTTTTAAATTAAATGTTTTAAGAGTTACCACTTTATTCCAATCAAGATGGCTTCAGGTGTGCAATACGTTTGTCATAAGTAGGACTGTTAGCGCTCTAGTTGTTTTTTAGAATACTCTGGGAAGCTGCAGTAAAACACAAAGGAATCAACTGACAGTCTCTGCCCTTGTTGGATGTACATGTTTTACTGAGAATGCCAGACTTCATTCTCACATGACTGAGAAAGATAATGTGAATTTACAGAAAATATGCTCTCAGTTTAGCTTATAGATCACCTTCCAAACCTCTGTGGGAAAAGCATGAGAAAACAGTTTTCTCTCAAACATGATTCATGATATCACAGTAGAAGGCTTTTTCACATGGTAAAATCACCTTAGAACACACCACAATTCCTAAAATGAGTATGGTACCATCAACAAATTATTTATAATGTAACTAAAGTCTTAAAACCTTCTATTAACTGCAATGCTTTTTAATGAGGTGCTATCATGTATATTGGTCCCAAGATGGCTGCCAACACTTCTTGGATGAAGTACTGACAGCCAATCAGATCTCACGATGAGATGTGTGGTTAGGCTCCGCCCAGATATATCTATCTTTTTAACTCTAATTTTCTCAGGAACTACTGAACGGATTTACACCATTTAAGCAAAAGGCATGAGTCTGAACTGAGGACTACCTCTTTGCCAAATTTGGTGTTATTCCGTTCAGCAGTTCGGGCTGTAGCTGCGTCAACAGGTCCTATGGGAAAATGCATGGGGAAAACACGTTTTGGGACCCCCTTCTTTCTCGGCCCCCGCTTAACGAATCACCGTGAAATTTTCAGGGTAGGAGCGGACCGGAGCTGGCCAAAAGTTTGGAAAATTTCGCGAAGATTCGTCAATCGGCACCAACGTTATTCCAAATAGAATGTTGCGGATTTCCTATGGAAAATAGGTCCTAACTATAACTACCTACTGGCGACTGCCAGTAGGTGATATATATGTATATATATATATATTCACTGAAAAAACCATAGGTTTCACACACGTTATAGTTAGGAATTAGCATTTAAAAAACCTTGCAAATTCTCTGAAAAAACCATAGGTTTCACACATGTTATAGTTAGCGGAAATTTTAATCATAAAAAACCATTGAAATTCCCCCGTTATAGTTAGTGCAGGCAACTATAACTCACGCAACCGCAATCCTCTGCTGATGACATATGTGTCTTTATGAAAAAAAAATATTTGTAATATATGTATAGCTAAAATTTAATGAAAGAAGACATGGGCAAATAAGTGTCTAAATACAGTATTAGCATCAGCAGAGGATTGCGGTTGCGTGAGTTATAGTTGCCTGCACTAACTATAACGGGGGAATTTCAATGGTTTTTTATGATTAAAATTTCCGCTAACTATAACATGTGTGAAACCTATGGTTTTTTCAGAGAATTTGCAAGGTTTTTTAAATGCTAATTCCTAACTATAACGTGTGTCAAACCTATGGTTTTTTCAGTGAATTTGTACGGTTTTTTAAATGCTAAGTTACTTTACGCCATTCGTGGCGTGCGCGCCCAGTTAACGCAGTTCGTTCCGTGCGGGCACGGTGCGCTTCGCGCACCGCGCGCCCACTTTACGCAGTTAGTGCCGTGCACGCACGGTGGTCACGCGGGATGGCCCATGTACGCACGATGCGCTTCGCGCACCGTGCGCACATGGGGGACATATTATGCGCTTCGTTGTGAAAGGTAATCATTTAAATTTTCATTTGAATCACATAAGCCATGCTAAAAAGGTGCCCTTCAGGCACCTTTTGCACACGGGGTGGGGATAGTGTGGATAGTTTTTTTTTTTTAATTAATTTTTACCGTACGCGTACGGTAAGTGTAATCGGCGATTTTTCAAAAAAAAAAAATTTGAATTTTTGGCCTTGGGGGTTCTTTGGGGACACCATCAGCAATGCTAGGTGGTTAGGAACTGAATACATTGCCCCTTTAGATGTTTTTTGCCTTTGTTTTTGCTGCCTCACTCAGAGTGCGAGAGAGAAAATGGCGGCCGCCGCTTCCTGGTTTCGACCGATTCGAATGTTTACTTAGATCTAACAGCCAATCAGAATCGCGCTCGCGCACGGCACCGTACGCGTACGGTAAGCTTAGCGTAAGCGCACGGTAGGCGCACCGTAAGCTGGCTCAGATATATATATTGACTTAAATGCTATTTTCTCAGGATCTACTGAACAGATTTACACCAAACCTACAAAAGGCACTTCCTTGACCCGAGGACTACCTCTCTGCCAAATTTCAAGTAACTCTGTTCAGCCGTTCGGGCTGTAGCTGTGTCTAAAGGTCCTATGGAAAAATGCATGGGAAAAACGCGTTTCGGGACCCCCCTTTTTTCTCAGCCCCCGCTTGACGAATCCCCCCGAGACTTTCAGGGTAGGAGCGGAGCGTAGCGCCCCACCTATTTTGAAAATTTCGCGAGGATTTGTCGACCGGCGCCAAAGTTATTCCAAATAGAATGTTGCGGATTTCTTATGGAAACAGGGTCCTAACTATAACTATCTACTGGCGACCGCCAGTAGATTATATATATATATATATATATATATATATATATATATATATATATATATATATATATGATAAGAAGTTCTCCTCACTTCTCCTCCAAATATAGAAGGTGCGTCGCAGGTAAGAATCACAGCACCACAAAGTTCAATCCGTTGGTATTTATTCATCAATGGAACAGGGCATACGCAAAAGACGGTCTACGCGTTTCGGCACTCGGCCTTCGACTGGACCATAGAGTCTCGAGGCCCAGAGTGTCCATTTTAAGGTGTGGATACAAATTAACAAAATAGAGAGTGAAGACATACTGGGCATAGTCGACAATACATTTTTTGTTTTTTTTTTGTTTTTGGAGTAAACAAAAATTTGATTGCTACAATTTATCCACAATTGCAGTTGGTTGATTGGAGAATTAATGAGTGAAAACATTTAACTCACAGTCTATGAGATAACAGAAAGTCAAGGTAAAGTACCTGATTTAAGAAGGGTGGAACAAAATTTGCGAAAAAATGAGTGGTTCCGATTAATTTCAACTTGACGATGAGTAATATACATATATACAAAGTATTTACAATGATTCCTATAGTATCTACATATAGTATCCTAGTGAGTGGTAATTCTTGTAAAAAGAAATATATGTATATTATAATTCATGTATGCGTAAAGTACAAGTGGTCAAGGTTGATACGAAGAAATAATACTGGAAATCACATCGACTAATATGTTCCCACCTTTCCAAATAAACCACTTGCAAAGAGTTTTTATGGTTAATCTAGTCTTCTACAGAGAAAATGAAGGGAAAGCAGCAGTGTGCAGTTGGGTAATATGTAACAACAAGGATCAACAAGTTAGATGAAAAAAGTCAGTTAATTCTATCCTCTTTGGAGAGGGGATGTCCGTGTGCTTTTAACTATTTTATGCTGGTTTATAGGTGTACATGTAGTTCGGCATCCAGATTATGGCCCCATGGCTTTTCGGTGCCAATTGATAATATTGTTCTTGACTCTGCTCTTCTTAGTTCAAGAATTCTGTTACCACCCCTCTCTTTCTGTTTAATGATTTTGATGCCAAAATACTTTAAAAGAGTACTATCCCCAGTGTGAAATTCAGAAAAGTGTTTGGCCATGGGGTAGGAAAAGTCTTGATTTTTGATGGCGCGGAGATGTTGAAGGATGCGGAGTTTAAGTTTATTGATCGTACTCCCTACATATAGTTTTTTACACGGACATTCTAGGATGTAAATGGCAAATTTCGAATCACAAGTGATGTGGTCCTTGATTAGTTCCTCACGACCATTTTGTAGTAGATATGATGTTGTATTCTTTCCATGTTCACATGCTTTGCACTTTGAGCACTTCCAAAAACCCGGGGTATTCAACCAGGATGTTGTAGTTATTGGTTTAATCTCAAAGTGACTGTGTGTCAATAGATCACCCAAAGACGCGGTTTTCCTGTAAGTGATCTGTGGTCTTGGGGATAAGATATGTTTGACAGTTTCATCCAATAACAATATTTCCCAGTGTTTTCTTACAATTTTGCGTAGGTTATCACTTTGATTGTTATAATCAATGATTAACCTAGAAGTTGTTTCAGTTTCCTTTGCCAACTTAGTTTGAAGAAGATCAGATCGTTTTTTCGTGCTGACTCTGTCTTTAGCCGTGTTGATGACTTCCATGGGATATCCTCGTTGTAGGAAACGTTGACTCATTTCTTGGAGTTGGAGGTTTAGATCAGAAGGTTCTGAACAATTTCTTTTTGCTCTCAACATTTCCCCGTAGGGTATACTCCATTTGAGTTTTTTTGGATGTCCACTGTTGGCATGAAGAATGCTGTTGCTGGCAGTCGGTTTCCTATGCATTTTTGTACACATTTTGCCATTTGAGATATAAACTTCGACATCCAAAAAAACAATGTTAGTAGTACTTGTGGTGGAGGTGAAGGTCAGCTTGTATTTGTTGGTGTTGAGAGAGTCAAGGAAATTCCTGAGGCCATCAATGTCACCTTCCCATATGATGAAAAGGTCATCGATATATCTAGACCAAGATCTTATATTCCTCGCTTTCTCCTCTTTTAGAACCTCCGTCTCCCATACAGCCATCAGGAGATTGGCATACGTTGGAGCAAATGAAGTCCCCATCGCGGTCCCTTGTCTTTGCAAGAATAGATCTCCTTTAAAAAGGAAAATATTGTGTGTCAAGCAGAACGTGAGCATTTGTATTAACATGTTTGAATGTTCTAAGTAACAAATTGGTCGGGTGTCAAGAAACTGTTTCACCGCTGCTATTCCATCTGAATGATGAATGGATGTGTATAGGGATGATACATCGATGGAAGCCATGATATAATTTTCTTTCCATTCCAATTTTGCAATTTTTTGTAAGAAATCCATAGTGTCTCTTAGATAAGATGGTAAGGCTGTAACGTAATTCATCATATATATATATATATATATATATATATTACCTACTGGCGGTCGCCAGTAGGTAGTTATACTTAGGACCCTGTTTCCATAGGAAAACCGCAACATTCTATTTGGAATAACTTTGGCGCCGGTCGACGAATCCTCGCGAAATTTTCAAAACTAATGGGGCGCTACGCTCCGCTCCTACCCTGAAAGTCTCGGGGGGATTCGTCAAGCGGGGGCTGAGATAAAAGGGGGGTCCCAAAACACGTTTTTCCCATGCATTTTTCCATAGGACCTTTAGACAGGGCTACAGCCCGAACGGCTGAACAGAATTACTAGAAATTTGGCAGAGAGGTAGTCCTCAGGTCAAGGAAGTGCCTTTTGTAGGTTTGGTGTAAATCTGTTCAGTAGATTCTGAGAAAATAGCCTTTAAATCAATATATATATCTGAGCCAGCTTACGGTGCGCTTACGGTACGCTTACCGTACGCGTACGGTGGCATGCACGAGCGCGATTCTGATTGGCTCTTAGATCTTAGTAAACATTCGAATCGGCCGAAACCAGGAAGCGGCGGCCGCCATTTTCTCTCTCGCACTGAGAGTGATGTTTAAAATATAAAGCACAAAAACATGTAAAGGGGCTGTTTAGACAGCTCCCACACACATAGCAATGTTGAGGGAGTCCCCAAAGATCCCCCAAGGCCAAAAACTGAATTTTTATTTTTTCGCTAATTTCGCCGATTACGCTTACCGTACGCGTACGGTAAAAAATTATAAAAAAAAAAATTATCCACACTCTCCCCACCCCGTGTGCAATTGGTGCCCGAAGGGCACCCATTGTGCATGGCTTATTAAAGATGAGTTAAACTAAAATATTTTTTAAAAAAATAATAAAAAAAAAAATTAGCCACACTCTCTCCACCCCGTGTGCAAATGGTGCCCGAAGTGCACCATTTGTGCATGGCTTATAACATATACGAAAAATTAAAATATTACCTTTCAAAACGAAGTGCATCATATGTCCTCCATGTGCGCACGGTGCGCGAAGCGCATCGTGCGTACATGGCCCATCTAGCGTAACGTGGGCACGCGGTGCGCGTAGCGCACCGCATGCCCACCGTGCGTGCACGGCACTAACTGCGTAAAGTGGGCGCAGGCAACTATAACTCACGCGACCGCAATCCTCTGCTGATGCTAATACTGTATTAGACACTTATTTACCCATGTCTTCTTCCATACATTTTTAGCTATACATATATTACAAATATTTTCTTTTCAGAAAGACACATATGTCATCAGCATAAGATTGCGGTCGCGTGAGTTATAGTTGCCTGCACTAACTATAACGGGGGAATTTCATTGGTTTTTTATCAGTAAAATTTCCGCTAACTATAACATGTGTGAAACCTATGGTTTTTTCAGTGAATTTGCAAGGTTTTTTAAATGCTAATTCCTAACTATAACGTGTGTGAAACCTATGGTTTTTTCAGTGAATATATATATATATACATATATATCACCTACTGGCAGTCGCCAGTAGGTAGTTATAGTTAGGACCTATTTTCCATAGGAAATCCGCAACATTCTATTTGGAATAACGTTGGTGCCGATTGACGAATCTTCGCGAAATTTTCCAAACTTTTGGCCAGCTCCGGTCCGCTCCTACCCTGAAAATTTCACGGTGATTCGTTAAGCGGGGGCCGAGAAAGAAGAGGGTCCCAAAACGTGTTTTAACCATGCATTTTCCCATAGGACCTGTTGACGCAGCTACAGCCCGAACTGCTGAACGGAATAACACCAAATTTGGCAAAGAGGTAGTCCTCAGTTCAGACTCATGCCTTTTGCTTATATATATATGGGACTTTGTGTTGCAGCCAGTGAACAAGGGCGGAATGCCCGAAACATGTTTGGCGACGCTGATGGTGGGGCTGAATGTAACGTGTCTGTTGCCCACATTAAATGGAGGCACTGTTATCACCTGTGTGGCATCTCCTTGCATGGCAAATCTTTTCACGATATGAAACTGCGGCGTGCCACGCCGCGGAGACGCCCTGCCACGTACTTTGTGGACCTGAGGTGCCTGTCATTGGGGCGCCTGGAGGAGCTGATGATTGCCGAATTATGTGGGGTGCTTCATTCAATGGACACTGTTGCGTTTACTCACCTTGGGACCCACTTGGGATTTATTTTTGAGCACGAAGCCTCGCACAGCACCTATTCAGGTAACAGTAGGACTACATACCCCAGAATGCCATTGGGCATGGAGAAGTCCCATTTGGGCGGGGCAAGATATGAAAGTCCACACAGCTGCCGGGACTTTGTGTTGCAGCCAGTGAACAAGGGCGGAATGCCCGAAACATGTTTGGCGACGCTGATGGTGGGGCTGAATGTAACGTGTCTGTTGCCCACATTAAATGGAGGCACTGTTATCACCTGTGTGGCATCTCCTTGCATGGCAAATCTTTTCACGATATGAAACTGCGGCGTGCCACGCCGCGGAGACGCCCTGCCACGTACTTTGTGGACCTGAGGTGCCTGTCATTGGGGCGCCTGGAGGAGCTGATGATTGCCGAATTATGTGGGGTGCTTCATTCAATGGACACTGTTGCGTTTACTCACCTTGGGACCCACTTGGGATTTATTTTTGAGCACGAAGCCTCGCACAGCACCTATTCAGGTAACAGTAGGACTACATACCCCAGAATGCCATTGGGCATGGAGAAGTCCCATTTGGGCGGGGCAAGATATGAAAGTCCACACAGCTGCCGGGACTTTGTGTTGCAGCCAGTGAACAAGGGCGGAATGCCCGAAACATGTTTGGCGACGCTGATGGTGGGGCTGAATGTAACGTGTCTGTTGCCCACATTAAATGGAGGCACTGTTATCACCTGTGTGGCATCTCCTTGCATGGCAAATCTTTTCACGATATGAAACTGCGGCGTGCCACGCCGCGGAGACGCCCTGCCACATACTTTGTGGACCTGAGGTGCCTGTCATTGGGGCGCCTGGAGGAGCTGATGATTGCCGAATTATGTGGGGTGCTTCATTCAATGGACACTGTTGCGTTTACTCACCTTGGGACCCACTTGGGATTTATTTTTGAGCACGAAGCCTCGCACAGCACCTATTCAGGTAACAGTAGGACTACATACCCCAGAATGCCATTGGGCATGGAGAAGTCCCATTTGGGCGGGGCAAGATATGAAAGTCCACACAGCTGCCGGGACTTTGTGTTGCAGCCTGTGAACAAGGGCGGAATGCCCGAAACATGTTTGGCGACGCTGATGGTGGGGCTGAATGTAACGTGTCTGTTGCCCACATTAAATGGAGGCACTGTTATCACCTGTGTGGCATCTCCTTGCATGGCAAATCTTTTCACAATATGAAACTGCGGCATGCCACGCCGCGGAGACGCCCTGCCACGTACTTTGTGGACCTGAGGTGCCTGTCATTGGGGCGCCTGGAGGAGCTGATGATTGCCGAATTATGTGGGGTGCTTCATTCAATGGACACTGTTGCGTTTACTCACCTTGGGACCCACTTGGGATTTATTTTTGAGCACGAAGCCTCGCACAGCACCTATTCAGGTAACAGTAGGACTACATACCCCAGAATGCCATTGGGCATGGAGAAGTCCCATTTGGGCGGGGCAAGATATGAAAGTCCACACAGCTGCCGGGACTTTGTGTTGCAGCCAGTGAACAAGGGCGGAATGCCCGAAACATGTTTGGCGACGCTGATGGTGGGGCTGAATGTAACGTGTCTGTTGCCCACATTAAATGGAGGCACTGTTATCACCTGTGTGGCATCTCCTTGCATGGCAAATCTTTTCACGATATGAAACTGCGGCGTGCCACGCCGCGGAGACGCCCTGCCACGTACTTTGTGGACCTGAGGTGCCTGTCATTGGGGCGCCTGGAGGAGCTGATGATTGCCGAATTATGTGGGGTGCTTCATTCAATGGACACTGTTGCGTTTACTCACCTTGGGACCCACTTGGGATTTATTTTTGAGCACGAAGCCTCGCACAGCACCTATTCAGGTAACAGTAGGACTACATACCCCAGAATGCCATTGGGCATGGAGAAGTCCCATTTGGGCGGGGCAAGATATGAAAGTCCACACAGCTACCGGGACTTTGTGTTGCAGCCAGTGAACAAGGGCGGAATGCCCGAAACATGTTTGGCGACGCTGATGGTGGGGCTGAATGTAACGTGTCTGTTGCCCACATTAAATGGAGGCACTGTTATCACCTGTGTGGCATCTCCTTGCATGGCAAATCTTTTCACGATATGAAACTGCGGCGTGCCACGCCGCGGAGACGCCCTGCCACGTACTTTGTGGACCTGAGGTGCCTGTCATTGGGGCGCCTGGAGGAGCTGATGATTGCCGAATTATGTGGGGTGCTTCATTCAATGGACACTGTTGCGTTTACTCACCTTGGGACCCACTTGGGATTTATTTTTGAGCACGAAGCCTCGCACAGCACCTATTCAGGTAACAGTAGGACTACATACCCCAGAATGCCATTGGGCATGGAGAAGTCCCATTTGGGCGGGGCAAGATATGAAAGTCCACACAGCTGCCGGGACTTTGTGTTGCAGCCAGTGAACAAGGGCGGAATGCCCGAAACATGTTTGGCGACGCTGATGGTGGGGCTGAATGTAACGTGTCTGTTGCCCACATTAAATGGAGGCACTGTTATCACCTGTGTGGCATCTCCTTGCATGGCAAATCTTTTCACGATATATATATATATATATATACACATATATATTACCTACTGGCGGTCGCAAGTAGGTAGTTATAGTTAGTACCTCGTTACTATTCAAAAAGCGTTTTTTGTTTTTCCAATAACTTTAACGTCGTTTGATGAATCTTCGGTAAATTTTCAAAACTAGTGGGCCGCTCCGGTCAGCTCCTGTCTTGAAAGTTTCGGGGTGATTCGTCAAGTGGGGGCCCGAGAAAAAAGGGTGGTCCCAAAATGCATTTTTCCCATGTTAATTTCCATAGGAAACTTAAGACAAAGCTACAGCTCGAACTGCTGAACGGAATTAAACCAATTTGGCAAAAACGTAGCCCTTGGTTCAGAAAGACACTGTCTTGTTAAATGGTGTAAATCTGTTTAGTAGTGTCTGAGAAATTAAAGAAAGAAAATATATATATATAGTCGGTATTTACAAAAACAATTTTTGAACTTTTATTAAAAAGTAAACTGTAATTTACATTAATTAATGTGCGTTATAATTTAATTGGTTGACTAATGATTAAAAATAAAATTACTCAGTAGGGTTTTTTTTATTTTATTTTGTTTAAACAAATAATATTTCTAAAATAAAGTAATATATTTAACTTATTTAATAATTTAATAACATTTATTATATGCTCTAACATTTTATTGTATTAGTTAAAATGTAAAAATGACTATTTTAATTGATTTTTTATGTATATTTACAGTGAAATAAAGAAAATAACTTTTTTTAAATGAATTAAGAATATATAGATCTCCACCACATTGGCAGAGATCTCCAGCACTGTGGTTGGGATCTCCATCTACATGTGGAATGCTACATGCAGTAACTTTACACACATACATTTTTACCCCACCCTCTGGTTTCAGGGGCTGGAGACACCCTAGGAGGAAATTGGCACTTGCAAATGGTGAGTGGCAAAAAAGTTGTACATTTACTCCAAAGTGTAAGAGTAAATTTTTACTTGTAGATTTACTTATACATACATTTTCCTTTGTTAATAAGCCCCTCAATTTGTCAGCTTATTGAGATCCATTCATGGAGATCTTTGTTATCCAGGCAGTCAGTTATGTTATGGCATTCGTTTGCTTCTGAACTCTGCTTCCAAGCATCAAACATTTTGTTTCCCAACAAAATATTTTTATCTTAGCAGGATTATTTATTGTTTGGTCTAGAAAGGGACATTTATAATGGCCAGGGTATTTGACTTCTCTAGTAGTCAACTCATTGTGACTATCTCAGAATGTTCACTGTGATCTGCTCTATAATTGTCTCAGAAGTTTACCAAGATCAGCTATCAGATTGCCCCTATTTTTACTCTGCTCTGCAGGAGATTATTGCAATTTTACATAGTGTGAACTCAACCCAAAGGCATTGGAGTACTTTACATGAACACCAGTTACATTACACAAGATCACAAGATCACATTCATTTTTTTAGGCACGGGGAGATTAAGTAATTTGCCCAGAATTACAGGTTGCTGAGCTGACACCGAGACTCAAACTTTGAACCTGGGTGCCCACTTCCCCAGTTTCAAATTGGCAGCTCTTGCTGTAATACCACAGATGGGTGATGAGGGTCATTTGTCAAAAAGAGGAGATGTTGCATCTGCCTTATTATGAGTGTATTGAAGCAATTGGCTCACTAAATACAGAAGATGGGACAAAGGCCACTTTTTTCACAGATGTCCCACATCTACTCAACTGTCAATAATGAAAATGGAAAATCTCACAAATCCTGCAGTAAAAGAGGAACAAATGGTTGCTTTTACCTGCTTTAGGTCCTTTAATTTCCTATTGTGGAAAGTAATCGGTTTTTCTGCAATTCAACTTCTTTTCTGTGCGCTCACAACACATAGTGTGTGGGTTCAGGTACACCAATCTGTGCTCTAGCCCTCCTACCAGGCAGCCGTTAGCCAACAGAGGACAGCCTGACAGCTTGAGGAAACAAATGCAATTCTACATCCCCAGCTTATCAACAAAGGGTCCAACTCAGTTAAGTGCTATATTATTAGTTGTTTATTAAATAGAAAGACAAAGAATCAGTGCTGGCATTTTGGGTTTTTACTGGATCACTCTGAACCACATCTATTACTCTTTTCTGTATTGTTAGAATTACCTTGTACTGGTTTATGCTTCATCGATTTATATAACACTCAAGTCCTACTAACTTGTTTTTATATAGTGATTCATACTATAATTCTGATGTTCCTAGGTACTAAAAATAATGGCTGTTACAGTTACCAAACATATTGTTACTCATTTTAATGACCTTAAAGGGATGGAATACTGTATTTTTCAAATTTGTGACCTTGAGGTATTGACATCAAGGGTTACCTCCATGGGCCATTTTACCCCCATCACTGGATGGACTTGGACTTGTGTTAAAGACTGCTGTAATCTATATCACTACACCTGATGCGGTCCAATTCATGCAAGAAAAGCAAATGTAGCATTTACCCATCCGCACTTGGGTGCCATCTTAAAGGGAGTCCTGTCCCTTTTTATTCATTTCATGCTTTTACATTGTTATTTTAACTAATTTTCATTTACCAGTATTCAGCCACTCACAGGGGAGCCTGTGAGGGCTGAAGGGGTTGGTGGTTCCTGGTCAGAAAGTCCATTTTACTTTTTCCCGCATTTTTATGAAAGCACTTTGGTGCCACAAATTTAGGACACCCCCCTCCTGATGGAGGGGTATATAACAAAGGTGATAGCGCGTCCCCGCAGCAGGTGCACCGAAGGCAAGCCCGTCATTTTCTCATCCACGCCCGTATCGCACCTAGCACCAGAACCTCTGCTCCTCCCGCTTGCCAGCTTGCTGGCAAAATCACCTATACCAGTAAGGAGCTCCATATGCTTAACCCAACACGTTCCATTAACTGCACTTATTTTAACCTCACTACTCCCCTTTTCTGTTCCTCTTTAAAATGCCCAACATGCAGCCTCGACCTTGCCAAGTCCTTCAACCTTACCCCCTTAAAACCCGCGAGCGAACCCTCTTTACTTCCTCCTTATCATACGGCCAAACAAGTATCTAAGCTTTCAGCGCTTCTTAACATGCGCTCCCTCCCCAGTCACAATGTTGAAATTGGCAATTTCTTAGCCATTATTCATTAGAGAAACCTGGGCAGACACTGCATCTAGCCCTGATTTTGACATTACAGTACTCACCGGGTTCTCTTTATTCAGGCTAGACAGACCTGGAAAAAGAGGGGGTGGCTTTGCTGTATTATACAGCGACTTGATTGCAGTCACTTTTGAAGCAGTACCATCTCCGGACTGCAAGGCCCTCCTATTTAACCTAGAATGTAATCATACACACTCCTTTAAATGCCTCTTGATCTACCGCCCACCCAGCCCAACAACCAGGTTTATTAGAAACCTCAGTGGACTATTCAAAGCCAGTCTGTACCAAGGACTTTACTATATTAGGGGACTTCAATTTCCGCCTAGAATGTTAGCCATATAAAGATACTAAAACTTTATTGGAGATACTAACCACACTAGGACTAGCATAACCTATCAAACAGTCCACTGATCTGGCTGGACACAATCTGGGCGGTCTGCTTACTAGCAATGCCTGAATTACCTTAGATGAAAACGTACTACTTAGTTGGTCCGACCACCATTCTACTATTTTTGGACTTAAGGCCCCCCTGACCTCCAATCTCGTCTGCAATCATATGATTCCACTTATCAGAGGGAGTGGACTAAAATCTATACAAAAACACTAACCCAACTCCCTATTTCAACCCACCCTACAATAGGACGCAGAGTCAGCTGCTTTCCTGTATGTAGACTGGCTCAATTCAACCTTCCTGAAGTTAGTTCTCACACAAGCAGAAGCAAACCCTCTGCCTCTTGGTTCACCGAGGTGCTCAGATTTGAAAAACAAGCCTGCAGAAGGCAGCAAAGACGCTGGCATACGCACTATGATACCCATGAGAAAAACTCTTATAAGCTAGCATTGATTAAATACAAAAACCTCCTAGTGAAAGAAAAAAGTAACTTCTTTACTCAACAAATCAAAGCAGCTAAAGACTCCACCAAGGAGTTATTTCAGGTGGTGAACAAGCTCACCACTGTCGCTAGCAACCAGACAGCTGGCCATAGTCAACAGGTCTGCAACAAACTTGCCTTTAGGTTCAGGGACAAAGTGGATCACATTTTCTCAAAATTCCACTCCTCAACAAAAGCAGATGTCAAGCAGCAGTCCGTCCGGTCAACCCCGACCACCCACTTGTTACAGAATTTCTCCCCACTTCCCCATAACTAATTACTATGCTTAACAGTTCTAAGTTTGGGCCTTCTAAGTCCGGACCTCCATCAGACCCCTTCGACCTTTCATCGATCTTCAACTCCCTGTTTACCACTGGTATCTTTCCTTCCATATGGAAACGTTTCCATACTCTCTCTTATAAATAAAAAACACACAAAACCCTGCTGATTCAGGCAGCTATCTCCCAATATCTCGTCTTCCCCTACCTGCTAAAATTGTAGAGAAAATAATGCATACACAACTCTCCCAATACATTCAAGACAATTATTAACAGACCCGACGCAGTTCAGATTCATATCTGGCAATAGCACAGAGACCGCTCTAATTAAAGCCACTGAGTATATAAGGGCTGCAGTAGATAGAGGAGGTTTTGTAACTCTTGTACTCCTAGATCTATCTGCGGCGTTAGATCACAAGACTCAGATCAATCGCCTGGCTGAGCAAAGAATTAGAGGCAAGGCTTTGTCACTCCTAACCTCCTTTCTCTGCCAGAGACTACAAACTGTTGCATTAGGCTAGTCCGAATACTCCTCTTTCTCAATTCCATGTGAGGTTTCTCGCTTAGCCCAACATTATTTAACATTTATCTTACAGACTTAGCAACCCAAATCAAGACCTTCAACTTTTCTATAACATCCCATGCCGATGACCCTCAGCTAGTGGTTTCGGCATTTAACAGCGACCCCAATCTTCCCACTAATTTCCGTAGCTGCATGCGTGCTTTCAGTTCATGGATGAAGAGTCACTGTCTGAAGCTCAACTCAGAGAAGACAGAGGCGGTAATCATTGGGAACCTCTCTCCAGCCTGGACCCCTGCATGGTCTTCCTACCCCCATGGTCAAAGCCAAGAACCTGGGAGTTCAGATCGACAACAGGCTTACTTATAGCTCCCAAGTAATGACCGTAGTTTCATCTTCCTTTTACACTCAGGATGATCAACAAAGAAAATCCTTTCCTCCCTGATAATACCAAGACTATTGTAACAGTCTCTACATGAACCTACAAGAAAAGTATATCAACAAACTCCAGATGACACAAAGTGCGGCCATCAGGATTCTACTAGGTATCCCTAAATTCCATTCCATCTCCCAGGAGCTACAGAAACTTCACTGGCTTCTGATGAGAAGTCGAATAAAATTCAAGCTGCTATGCATTGCCTATAAAGCACTGTATAAATCAGGCCCTAAAACACATCTTCCAATGGTATACACCCAACCAACACCCGACTGACCGTTGCGCTCCTTAGGAGACAAGACACTGATATCCCTGAGATTCAGGAAAATGAACTGGGGTAGAAGATGCTTTGTCACTGTTGCCACCAAGCTGTGGAATGGCCTTCCTCGGCACATCAGAGCTATATCCACTCTGCTCTCCTTTAGAAAGGCGCTGAAGACCTGGCTTTTTAGAAATTAAGTGTAGTGAATTTGTGCTCTAGTGCAGTCAGCACCAATACACCTCAGGGTTTACATTTTATTAACATAACATAACATAATTGTGCAAACCAGCTATTTGCCAATAAAAATATTGCAATAAAAATGTAGAAGAATAACATTAAATATTTGATATTTTTGGTTGAGTGTGATTGTCAAACATGTTTCTGCAATAGATCTAGAAAGTACTGTGTTTTAAACTGTAGCTGACAGAACAGGACATATTTAGAGTTGGGTCATAATACAAAATTCTCCGATTGGTGGCAGAAGTGATAAATCTTAAATTAGCAGATTTTCCACTGATAGAAATTCCTCTGGTAATACCATCCCTATGACTGAGACACTTCTGCTACAGGTTCCTCCACTTCTAGAGAATCTTACTTTGGAGGAAAATCCTTTTACATAGGATTAACCAATCCTTACACATTTCCCATTGTCAGGCAGCTATAATGAGGTCCATAGTTTTATCAGCTAAGCCTGGTGACTGGCATATCCCTCCTACTATTTTTGATGTGTTTGTTTGAAGGTGTCCCTACAACAATATGAAACAATTCACACATTTTAAGCTCAATTGTACACTCAGATAGTATTGTTTTTAATACTACTATCTGGGCAAATGCAAGTTGCATTAAGAATTATATATTTTTACATCTTGTTTGACAGCACAGCTTTCGCCTAACCTGAAGTGAGCAACAAAAAAAAGAGCTTTAAGAAGCACTACTTAGAGAGGGGTCCGACACCACTCGCATGTTGATCTTCCTGCCTTCTAGGTTGCCAAACACGATAGAGAGGGGCTTTAGATTGGGTTCCTGCTGACGAAAGGAATTGTAAGTGGTTTTTAGTTGCAATAGGAAAGGGTTTTTCATTGTGAACTCCATGGTAAGCACCATAGAAGAGGCTTTACATTTTGAACTATTTGAGAAATGCAATAGAAACTGATGTTACATGTGGACTGATTGATAACAGCAATAGCAAGGGATTTAAACATTGTACATCTTTTATCAAAGACAATAAGAAGTGTGTTTACATTGTGGATGCCAGGACAAACACCAGAGGAATGGACTTTACAATTTGGCTACAAGACAAATATAATTGGTAGGGGTTTTAAATTATGAACACTCTGTCAGAAGCATTAGGAAGTGGTTTAGTACATATTCCCAGCCCACAGAATATGCTTGGTATCCTCGAAGGAGAGCTAATGCTTGTGTCAATATATACTTTGAGTCTACCTAAATTGTTTAATGGGTCTTTGCATGCATAGCCACATGTTCATGTTGAAGTTAAAGCCAACAGGCTTTCTTGATTGATTATTCAATGTGGTGAAAAAGGTATTAGGACTCTCATTTTACAGTTAAAGACTTGATAAAACGTGTTGACGTAAACATTTTCATTGTGAAAAACGTTATGTCCTCCAATAGGCCCATATAGGAGGACCCTTGCTAATTTTTATGATAAAAGCCAACTGTTGCCCTAATTGTCATATGGAACCGCACAATAAAGTCAGCAGACTCTATTTGCAGGGCTAGTTGTTCCTTGTGATATTTCTTTAGGGTTTGTGACTTGCACCCTAAGTAATCTGCAAGGCCCCTGTAGGAGGTAGTTCGTTTTTGTAATTTCATCTGAAATCTTACTAATATATGTGATTTTGATTATAGTATTTAGTTCCAAGTGCATTAACAAATGTTTCCATTTTATAGAAAAGGTACCGACTTAACATTGAGTTATTCAGTGTTAATGCTGTGTATTGCTGTGTTCTGAGTTTTCAAAGCAACTTCTTGGCTCTGCCTTGGACTACTGTGCCTAGTTACTCTTAGAGAGAAGGGTTAAAATAGCCACTTGGGTCTCAGTTTGAGGGGGTCTAGGCTAAGGAAGCCACTAGACACCAGAGATGAAAATCCCCCCATTGACACAATTGGGGATAGTATTTCCTGACTGCCCTGAGACCTCCTGAACCAGATTTCTCAAACATGATATGAATGAGCTCTGACAAATACAGTAGAATGGGGTTTTACAATGCAAACACCTTGCCAGGCACCATAGGAAGAGATTTTACATTGTGAACCCTCTGAGTAATGCAGCAGAAAGTGGTTTTACACTTTGAACTATATGACAAATACATTAGCAAGGGCTTTAATACAGTCATCACATCTTATGTCTGGCCACTGTAAATAAGAGTTGTCTTCAGAGAGAGACGTCTTGTACATGTCAGTACCTACTCTGGGGCTGCCTAAATTGTTTGATGGGTCTCTATAGGTTTGTGTTTATATTAATGCCATTATGTTAGAGCCCATAGACTTAATGTATTAATTGTTAAATGTGGAGAGAAAGACAATATGCCTCTCATTTTACATTGTAAACTACATGATAAAGCCTGTAGGCTTAATATTTTTGATTGTGAAAAGCCTCATGTTTTCCAATGGACCATATAGGACCATTGTTAGTTTTTATGACTAGATCCTGCTGGTGCACTAGTTGTCAGATGGTACTCTCAGATAATGGTAGAACACTAGATTTACAGGGTTATTTGCATGCTGAATAATGTTCAAGGCCTCTGAAGGAGTGGTTTCAATTTACAATTCCTCCTTCTTGTAAATATTTCACATTATAGTATTCAGTCGTGTGTGTATTAAATAACTTTTTAGTTTTAAAGACAAAGTCCTGGCTGAACATTGATTTGTTGAGTGCTAGCATTGTGCTTTGCTGTGTTCTGTGTTTCTAGTCCAAAACCCCTCCCTGTGTAAGCCATGGATTGCTATGCCTAGCAACCCTTAGATACAAAGGGGCCCATTCCGATCCAGGTCGGAAAGCACTCTGACCGAGCCGGATCCGGAGTGTTTTCCGACCGAGCCGGAGTCCGAGCGAGTACGAAGCGGCCGTATGCTGCCGGACTCGGTTCGGTCGGACTCCCATAGAAGTCAATGGGAGCCGGGCGTATGACGCGTACATGGGCTCCCATTGACTGAATGGGTACATCGCGGACAAGTGCACCCCCTACAGTGGGTACGCGTTGGTGCCATCCGCACTGTACATGCCTGTGTTGGGGAGACCCATGGGTCTCCCCCTGTGTCCGAGTCGTAGGGCTGCGGGTGACAGGGGGTCCGACACGGACCCCCAAAGGCAACCACCCAGACGATTTGCGAGCCGGACACTCCGGCTCGCACAGGCTGTCCGACACGTGCATCGTACTGGCTCGGTCGTGAATCGCATCCACTGCACGCCACGGTTAGCTTACAACCGTCGATGTACGGAGCGTTTCGGACCCGGAAATGACTCGGTCGGTGAATTTCATGTAGCTTTCATCGTACTTGCTCGCTCGTACAGCTGTACGAGTCGGCCGGAAAACACGCGTACGGCTCGTAGTTTTTTCCGGCCGGATCGCGTTCGGTGCCCTTCCGAACCGGATTGGAATCGGCCCCAAAGTGTTAAAAGGAGGACTTGGTCCTCATTTTGAGAGAGTGGGGTACGAAGGCTCCAGTACACCCAGGTGAAAGACCCCCACTTACAAAATTGAGACTAGTAACGTCCGACTACCTGAAGACCTCCAGAACCAGGTTTTTAAAATACAATAGGAAGGAGCTATACATTGTGAACTCTCTGACAAATACCAAAGGAAAGGGTTTACATTGAGAACTCCTTGCCAAATGCAAACAGGAGGGGCATTACATCATGAATCCTCCGACAAACAGTGGATTTTTCATTCTGAACTCTCTGACAAATGCAATAGGAAGGGGTTGAAAAAGAGGACCCTTTTGCGTTCTGGACGCAGTAAATGCGTGGTGTCTCCAGAGGGAGACTTTTCAAACTATTCACTAACTGTGTTTTGTAGTACGTTCAGGAGTAGTACAGTAGAGCTACTCACATACTGCAAAACGGTATTCACAAAACTGTGTGTGGAGATCTCTGCACCTACCCTTTAGTAGTAAATGTGGGTGGGACAAGAGGGGATGGCTGGAAAATGGGAAACGCTTACCATTAAATGGGAGGTGGTTGGGGAGAGTTAAGGCCGGGTTTAAGGGGGACATGCAACCTCCCAAAAAGAGTAAGCCAATTTCTATAAACAGACTGCACTTATATAGTCACTGCAGCCACAACAGACCTGAAACAGTTGTTAGTGAACTCCAGCTCAGACCTGGAGGAAATCCAGCACCACACATGGCCAACCACTGGTACTGTAACACACTTCTATAGAAAATAATATGGGATAGAATGTTAAAATAAATTTGTTTATTTTGACTTTTTAGAAAGAAGCATGAACTTGCTTTCATGTAAAAAAGTATTTAAATAAAAAATATAAAAAATAAATGATTTTAGTATAAAATAGTTCAATGACCGCTTTAATATAAAAGGAAATGTAACTTTACTATTTTAGAAAATAATTTAATGAATTTCAATTAACTATATACATAAATATTAGTAATTTGTAATATTTAATATATAAATATAGGCATTTTACTTTTGGTGGGATTTTTTTATGAAAAATCATTTAATATAATATAATATATTTAAAATAATTGAACTAATTAAATATTTAATTCATTTTTTATTATTCTACATTTAAAATAAATACATAAAATTATTTTAGAATAACATTTATCATAAAAAAGGTAACTTTTTTTTAAAGTTTAATACATTTTCTTTACTTTTTCCCTATACTTTACCATGGAGAGATTTCCACTCCGGTGGAGGAGACCTCTGTCTACGTTTGAAAAGTTACTGGCAGCAACTTTAAACTTGTAAATTGGACTCCATCCCCTGAATTCAGGAGGTGGGGCATGTAAATCTACATGTTGTTGTAACTTTACACTTTGAAATGATGAGTAACCAAAAATAATAGTTACTACAAAGTATAAGAGCAAATTTACACATGTAGAGCTACTTAATTATAAATTTGCCTTTGTGAAGAGGCTCCATTATGTTCATGACAATGTACACTTTGTGTCTTTCTAAAATGTGGATTGCTCTGCTGATTACCCTTAGAGAAAAATATGAATAGGGGTTTTTGGTCTCCAGTTTTAGAGTCTAGGTTAAGGAGGCCCCATGACACCATAAGTGAAAACCCTCCATTGACACAGTTGGGGCTAGTAACTTTTACCTGCCTTAGAGCTACTGAACCTTATTTCTCAAATACAATAGGAAGGGGTTTTACATTGTGAACACCTTGCAAACACCATTGGGAAGGGATTTGCATTGTGAACTCTCTGACAAATGCAATGGAAGGGGATTTACATTGTGACTTCTCTCTCAAAAAATACAGCAAGGGGGTTTATGTTGTGAATCCCCTGTCAAACACAAAACGCAAGGGAGTTTACATTGTGAATGCCTTGACAAATACCCTAGGATGGGGCTTCACATTTTGAACTATGTGACAAATAGAAAAGGATGGAGGGCCAGATGTACAAGGAAAGTGACTCAGTGCATGCGGCAAGCCATTTTGCTGCGCCGCACTGAGTCACTTCCAAAGCACAGGGATGCAACATATTTACAACAACATGTCGCATCTCTGTGCTTCCCCCTGAGCTGGCGCACAAACTGCTGCCATGTGCTGACACAGGCACCCTTGCACCATGGTGCAAGGATGCCTGTGTCACGGGGTTCATTGTTTATGTGCAGGAAGGGTTCCCTTCCTGCACATAAACAATCAGAAATGGCATTTTCCTACTTCTATTAGCACACTGTAGCTGTAGGCTTAATCTTTTAGATTGTGAAAAGCCTTGTATTTCCTAAGAGGCCTTATAGGAGCACTGCTAGTTATTAGGGTTAGAGCCCTGTGGTGCACAAATTGCATGGTATCTCTCAGGATCAGACTATAGAGACAGCGTTAATTGTCCACTGTGTTTGTTTTTTAGGGCAGCGGGTTTGCATCCTACTTAATCTGCAAGGCCCTGATAGGATGGAACCCAATATTTAATTCCACCTGAAAACGTGTCAATATTTATAATTTTGAGTATAGCATTTACATAAGTGTGCATTAAAGTACTTTTCCTTATTGTAGAAAAAGCACTCGTTCGACATTGATTTATTGATTATTACTGTGGTAAGTTGCTGTGCTCTAACTTTCTGTACTTCCCTGGGTCAGCCTTGACCTTCTCTGCCTCCACACCCTGACAATCTGGTTTTGCTTTATAAACCCTTTAACAAATTTACTATAAAGAAGTTTACTTTGTGAACCCTCTGAGAAATTCAAGAGGAAGCAGTTTTACATTGAGAACTCTGTGACAATTTCAATTAGAATGTCCCTTGAAGTACAACAAAGGGAGGGGCCCTACATTGTTCAACAGTAAGATCTTCTGCCAAAAAATCCCTATTTCAGGGGGTGCTATAGAGGTTGCGATTTCATTTGGGTACATTTGAAATGTTATGTTTAGTATTTGTGTGTGAATCAAAGCACTTTTTCTTTTTTTAAAGTTAAAAAATGGTACATTGATTATTTAAGAATTATTGGGCAATTTGTGGAGTTGTTTATCTTTTGCTTAACCCCCGTAATTACTTTAATTTGTTCTTTTGATGAAAGTTTTTAAGTAGGGTGTTGATATTCAGTTCTTCATATAACAAAGTTGTAGTAACTCTCACATTCCCCTTGCTGCTTTAGTAGCATGTTTGATGGCCTAGAACTTTTTTTATTTGAATGCTAGTAAAACAGAGGTATTGGTTCTGAAGAATCACCCTTAGAGCTGGACCTCTTTTTAATGGTCACCCGTTCTTGGCCCATTCGCAGCCACTGCTACCATGACTAAAAAACGTGGTGTATCTCTCAATGCTGATCTTACCGTCAGTGTGCATGTCAACACGATTGCTGCTACATGTTAATGCCTCTTGAAGAGCTTAAGGAAAATTCTCCCTTGCCTCTGAAGTGAAGATGAAAGTTGTTGATCCAGGCAACAATTTCATCCATTTTGTATTATAGGAATGCTGTCTTTCTTGGTTTACCTATATATCATATCTGTGACCTTCACAATGTGCCTGAGAGAGAGCAGGGTCTGCACTTTAAAGGCAGAGTTATTTGTATTGTCAATGCTTGTTTTAAAATATGTAATTAAAGCAGCTCCCTATTCTGTATTCAGAAGTATTCGGATGAATGTGCTTCACAGCACAGAAAATAAAACTCATGAATGAAATTCATTAGCAAGGAAACAGCCTCACTGGCATTAGCATATGAGACAATAGATCCTAGCATTAATTAAACACGCTCATTGCTTTCAAGCGAAAAAGACATAACGTGACCTTCAGAGATTTAATTTAATAGAGTTGTGTTTCAAACTGTATGTACAGATCCTTTATTTTTAAAAACATTAGAATATGGCTGCATTTGTGAGAGCATTCACCAAATCGGATTTGTTTAGCTGCTAGGCTCATTAAAACATAATTTAGGAAACTATTAGGAAACTAGATGTTAAAGGAAGATGTTTGTCTTTGTGTGTGCGCATGTGTGTGTGCTCAATACACATGCATCTGGCAAAGCAAATATGGCTCACCTTTTAAAGTTAGCCTTGGCGAAATTTTAATTAGACTGCCGTAATTTGTGTAATAGTGGGATTTTTTTTTGTGCTGCTTGTTATGCAAAATTCCCAAAACTATGTTGTGACGTCACATCATGCAATTACGCTGCCATTCATGGCAAAAATAATAGTGGGGGCACAATACAAACAACTAGAACTTGAGGAGCTGTTGTTCGTGGCATTTTAGTTTTTAGAGCAAAAATATGGCACTAATTCACAGATTTGATTTCGTGTAATTATGTTAAGTTTCATGTAATTTTCCAAGAGCATTTCCGTCTCTCAGTATTCTGATTCAATGAGTTGTCTTCTTCTACTTCCTATTTGATGTAACACTATTATTATTTTACTTTTAGCACTCTGTTGGAGTGCGTGTGTTTCTTTGCTCTCTCGCCCTATTTTCCCTTTGACACCCCTCTCTTCATTCACCTTCCTCCTCCCCAATGCTCCCCAAACCCCTCCCGTTCAACTTCCTTGTAGCACTCCTGTGTTATACAAAAGTTTGTAACTTTTTCATGAGGACCTGACAGCTGCAAAGTGCTGCTGGACTGCTTACAGTCATTTAATCCATTTTGGGGTTGCACACACTTATTTTTCTTTACTTCCTATTTTAAACAATTTTACCATTCTAACACGGTTGCATCACGATGCATGCATGTACATCAGTGGCCATCTTGGAATAGGTGTTTTAAGCTTGCCATCCATGCCTGTGCATACATTTTGATGCATTAGCATGTATGCAATAGGCAAAAAAGCCGTAGCAATGTGCACTGTAAGAGCCCATTTCAAAATCAAATAAAACCCAGGACCCCGAAATGCTGCTATACACACCATGCCAAGTCACTCAAACATAAAATATAATTGGTCACATAACTCTCTAATAAATAACATACACTAAAGTCAATGCATGCTATGTTCATTGTTATGATATTTGCCTCAAACCCATAGAGCAACCTCAAATGTTTTTTATTATCAGTGCAACCTAAGGGCCGGATTTAGATTTTGATGGATGGGATAATCAAGACGGATATCCTGTCTGCCGTATTAATTCACTATATTCTATGGAATTTGTAATAAGGTGGACAAGATATCTATCACGTTTGAGACAGAGTATCCCATCCACTAAAGTTTAAGTGCCTAAGTATGAGTTTGGTGGTCCATCGGACCACCAAACTCATGAGGTGCGGTGTGGTCGGAGATCGACGCACCAGTGGTCCTACAGCTGTATTCTGACTACAGCTGTTGGACCGTTTTGGGACCGCTGCAGCCACCAGGGGTCCATGATCCCTGGCGTTGACGCTGTGGTCTTGAGGCCGCAATATGATTGGTGGTGCTGCTGTGGCACCGCCAAGCATACTGCCAAGCATATTATGAGTTTCGTCACCACCACAGTATTCATGGCGATGATGCCGCCATGAGCACTGTTGCGGTGAGGAAACAAAGGAGGCCCCTGTTGTCTCAGGGTCAAGGTGTGCCTGCAGGGGGGCACATGTTGTGCCCCGCTGTGTGCTGTCATCCTCCTTCCTGCATGGCATGGACTTTATAGTCCATGCCTCGCACGAACGGGCTTTGGGATTCCCATTGCGTTGCCTTTTTAATAGGAACACCAAAGAACCTCCCGCCAGACCACAAGATTATTTGTAAACTGGCAGGTTGCCGGAGGTCGAGTTTAGTGGTCCTGCAGCCAGGCACTGGCATGGCGGCCCGCTCCAGGAACACCAAACTCAAAATCAGGCCCTAAATCTCCTTATGGATTAAACTAATTCAAAGTATGAAATACCCTGCAATTGGTGACAACATAATGAAGTTCAGAATAAAAATGCATTTGATACTGTGGTCCAGTACCCAAAAAGAAAATATGCAGACATGAGTTAGACTGCTGTGCAACCACGGATCCAGGTTTAGTGGTATGTGCCATGTCTTACATCATATACAATATCAAGTATTTTGTGGGCCCATGGTAAACCACTTATAGTAGATAATACATCATTTGGATTTTGGCTTGGCATTTTAAATTCTTTAAAAAAATATTTTACATTTATATCTCAAGAACTGACTAATGTGTTTGTTTTTCGTGCTCTGCTTAACTCACCTCTCCCGATGTAAAAAGAGCAGGGTTGGCTGACCTTTGCATTAGTGAGAGTGGCTCGTTGTGGTGCCATTAGAGGAAAGCTCATAAAATACTGGCAAACCATAATGTGTGTCATTTAGGGGTTCCAGGGGTCTGCTACCCCTGACTTGCCCTTTGTGACTCCTGGTATCAGAGGTAGCAAAATCTGTGCCAAGAACGCAGGGGTACGAGAGCTCTGCCCTCCCTTGATTTCTGCCCATTTCTGCTCACACTGTTCATAAATACCAGTCTATTATTTATTATTAGTGTAATGAAAAATGGAGCACAATTATCTGGAATGGGACAACTGCTGGCAGGTAAATAAAAATTATTTTTAATGTATGTTGTGTTTGTGCTTGCTGGTGAGAATATGTTTGTGAGAGAGAGCTTGTGTATCTGTGATCATGCGTGTCTGCTTGCATATGTATGCTTGTGTGCATGACTGAAACTGAGTGAAAATCAGTGACAGCTAGTGAGTGAGAGTTAGTGAGGTGAGAGTAAGTGAATAAGAGTAAGGCAGACTGAGTAAGAATGAGTAGGATAGAGTAAGAGTGGCTGCAAGTGAGTAAGAATGAGTGTGAGGGAGTATTAGAAAGTGTGCGTGAGAATGTGTTTGAGTGAGTGCGCTTAACTGAGAATGAGTGAGTGAGAGTAAAAATCATCTTCTCTTCCGGCAGATGTTCAATAACTGGTCCTCAATCCCCACTACAGTTCCGAGATACTGAAATTGTCCAGTTTCTTGATGAAAACAATCCAGAAGCATCTGTAAATTAAGTGACAGAGAGAAACCACTGGGTGACTGAAAGAGACCTTGCTACCCACATGGACTTGGGATGTTGCTCTCTCGGAGCCTTTGCCTTTCCTTCACACCTCGTCCATGTGGGCGACCACCAGCCAGATGTGAGGAGGGTGAGACTTCTTTAGATACAGCATATGTACAGTTACCACTTGAGAGAAGCTTACTTCTCAGAAAAAAAGGAAGGCAGAATCTAAATCTAATGTTTGTAAAGCGTGAACTACTCACCCATAAGGGTCTCAAGGTGCTAGGGCCGTCGTTGAGATTAAGTGACCTATTGCCCAGAGTCACATAGTGCTGAGTAGAGCTGCCGCCGGCAATCGAACCGTTAGCCCTGCGCTCCTGGGTCAGCCACTCTGGCTGCTGCGATACACCTCTTCCCCTCTGCCACACAGAAGGTAACTGTTGTATAAATATACTTAACAGTGGATATGCTATGAGGACCTGCACATCGTAAGGTATGCACTGTAATGCAATAGGTTATTATTAACAGTTGTATTGGGTGCTAGCAAATCACCACATACTCATCCACCTAGAGTAATAGTCATCTCAAAGAATACAGAATTCCCAAGATGTTACAATTTGTAAAACAGGCAATGCAGCACACCACAAAAGTAACATACACCCCAAAAGCCAATCTTATTTCCGGGTGTAGTCCGTTAATTGTAAATATTATTCAAAGCACACAATCAATATCCGTTCTTGATATCACTGGATATTTATTCGGTAGTAATCATACAGGTGTCCAAATTTTCACAGCGCAGCCGACGCGCGTTTCGCCCAACGGGCTTTCTCAAGGCTGCATATATACAAAAGAAAAGAAAAAAATGGTATCTAATCACCTGTACAAACAGATATATAACCAATATTATCAACTGTACTACGCGTACAAAGCAAAGTCATTATGTTTAATATGCAAACATAATCAAGAAACTGTCGTATAATTTAATACATTCAAAACAGGGCTCCAGGGGAAAGTACCCTCAGAAACAGAGTGCTCCCCTAGAGTGGACGATTTATAGAGAGATAGGTCCCGAAAGGTTCCCCAGATGGAAAGATCGTGCATGTAAAAAACACCAATGAGTAACTAAATCCTGTATCTTTAAGTTACCCAATTCAATCATGTGCATATCACCAATATAAATATTGCGTGTTAATGGGGGTGCCCATGTTCGATATTAAATCAGCCAAAAAAAGGGGGACACGCCCGTGAGGTGCTCCAGGTAAATGTATACGAGGTGATGTGGTCTCACCTTGTACAGTTCAATGTCTCGTTCGTAAATAATATGTGAAATTTGTAAAGTCTGTAAGAAAAAATAATGAACCAGATCTAAGCACTGGTGATAAATTGTCACGATATCTGACACACCGCTTATCAAAACGTTCGGTATTGCTTACCTAATCTTAACAGAATCATCCCGTCTAATTTGTAAAGAGTGTCTTAAATTGGACACTGTCGGCGTTTTCAGCAGTTGTAATAATATTGAAGCAATCAGAAGGACCAGGATCCGTCCCCTCTGAAACAAGTATATTGCACAAACAAGTAATCACTGCCAAGTTCCGTACATATCCTTACCGCAACGAATCAAATGAGCACGTGCATGTCTTGGATTGGGTATTCAAAACCCAGAAATTAACGTTAAGTCAGCAAGTTACCGTGGCGTCTATAATGTTAATTCATTCGTACATATTTATATTAATTCACGTCCTTTGAATTGCATTATGTGCATCAAAAACGGCCTTTTTTTCCCCTAATATGACACGGTAGCGTTCCTATAAACCCAGCGTCTCTAGTGTCTCATGATAGTTCCCAAATAGCATCTGGCCCGGATAAAAGCAAAAAAAATATCTATCCGTCGCCATTACGGTGGCCAAAGTCGTGCTAAGACAGCTCGCATTATACAAAACTCGTCACAACGACAGACCCATGTAACACTCACCTTGCTACTGTAACTCGTTCAATCACAGTGTATGGGCGTTTTGGAATCCGTGTGACTCCCGCCATTGTCGGAAATAAACGCGGAGCGTGAAGTCATAAAAATGGAAAGTGGACTACAGAATAAGGTAGTCGAAGTTTACTTTCATGAATTGGCGGCCATATTGGAACGATCCAATATGTATGTTGTAAATAAGTATGTCGTGTATCTAGACATGTCACAAGTCTCCTAATAGGAAAGTAATTGTAAATTATCATAAATAGACTATTTTTCACAGATACAAACCGAAATTTTGTATCCCCAGTGTTGTTAGATAACCAGAAATCCTAATGTTATGTGATGAATATTTGTAAAATAGAAATAGAAAGGACAGATAGCAGCAGGTCATATGGAATAAGAATCCTGGAGCCACAACATATGTCAAAAATGCTATTCTGTAACGCATGAAGTCCGAGTGGTCTTTTGTTGCATCACTAGTACATGTTAAATTAAGAAACATTAACAGTTGGAATCAGCATCAGTCGAATAATTTCCCAGAACAGACAATCATAGTTATCTCTCATTGTACATCAAACATTAACTTATAAGAATTCAAATAGCTCCTTATCAATGTTAATCCCGTGTTCCACTGCTCTCAGGGAGATGATCCATTTACATTCATTCTGTCTTAAGACACTCACTCTGTTGCCACCTCTCTGATGTGGCAGTATCACCTCAAGGCCATGAAACGTTATCCTGATCAGTTCTGTATGGTTATGTGAGGTATTAAAATGTGAGGCCAACGGATACTGGGTATTATTGTTTCTGATAGCCCTTAAGTGCTCTTGTATCCGTTCCTTAAGTGGTCTGATCGTACTACCTACGTAAATTTTCCCACATATACAAATAATACAGTAAATGACAAATTTCGTATTGCAATTGATAAACCCATTGACTGTATGGGTTTTTTCAGAATTATATTTAAAGGTAGTTGTCCTGTTTAGCGCAAAGGGGCAGACATTACAAGTCCCACATTTAAAAACCCCCTTTGGTTTAGCTGGTAACCATGTCGTTTGATCAGTTTTTGGGATAAAACTGGGGCATAAGGTTTGTCTCAGAGTATTACCCCTAGCAAAAGTGATGTTAGGTCTGGATCCCACCGCCTCCAAAATCTTTTCATCATCTGTCAATAAATGCCAGTGTCTTTTCAGAATTTTAAATATTTCAGGACTGGCATTGGAGTACGTTGTAATGAACCTAATCGTTCTTGTGTCACATGGCCTTTTGTTGGTTTTGGTGCGGCCCTTCAGCAAATCTGTTCTTGTCATGCTGTTTACACTGTTTCGTGCCTTACGGATATCTGATACTTTGTATCCTCTAGCCAAAAATCGTTGTTCAACTGTGTTTAATTCCTGCTCCAATGTTTGTATATCGCTGCAATTTCTTTTTGTGCGGATCATCTCCCCCAAAGGGATTGCTTTAATTTGTGATGGTGGGTGTGCGCTGGTGGCATGCAGGACTGCGTTGCATGCCGTGTCCTTTCTGTATGGACGTGATATTAGTTTATTCTTATCAACTATGATTGTGATGTCAAGAAAATTGATATGTGTGGTGCTTTCTGTTTTGGTGAAAGTTAAGTTAAAGGGATTATTGTTTAGATACTCAAAAAATTCATCTAACATTGCCTTTGTGCCTGACCAAAACATAAGTATGTCGTCTATATAACGACCTAAGAAAAGGACATTATCCGTTAATAGACTGGGGCCCTTCTTCCAGAGATGATTGAGCTCAAAGTAGCCCATATAGAGATTGGCAAATGAGGGCGAAAATTTTGCCCCCATTGCCACACCTCTAATTTGTCAGTACCAAACATCATTGTGAATAAAAATGTTGTTTTTCAACACCAATTCTGTTAATTCCAGTAACATAACCGTGTGTTCCAGGTATTGTATAGACCTAGATTCCAAAAAATATTGTGCTGCCAGGATTCCCATATCCATAGGTATACTTGTGTAGAGGGAACACACATCCAAAGTGACAAGATAGTGTCCCTCTACCCAGTCCACATCCGAAATCTTGCTTAACACCTCTGTAGTATCCTTTATGAACGATGGTAAGTTAACTACCAATGGTTGTAAATATGAGTCAATATATTCTGAGATACGCTCAGTTGGAGATCCGATTCCCGAGATGATTGGCCTGCCCGGGGGAAAGGGTGCATTTTTATGTATTTTGGGTAAGACGTACATGCACGGTATGGTTGGTGTGTCATTGTAAAGATATTTAAATTCGATATCTGTGATCAAGCATTTGTCTTTCCAAAACCGTAACGTGTTGCATATAAGTTCTTTGGTGGCATGAAGTGGATTATGATCTAAAAGTTGGTATGTCATATCATCATTTAATTGTCTGGTTATTTCAGCCATGTAGTCAGATTTATTCATGAGTACCACATTACCTCCCTTGTCAGCCTCCCGGATGACAAGGGAGGAGTCATTTTTCAGATTGAACAAAGCCTGTTTTTCCTCCCTTGATATGTTAGTTGGGTGATGTATTCTCTTTAAAAGGTATTTGTCTTCTAATTTGTATAGATCCCTGAAGATATTATGCTGGAATCTATCTATCAAATTATGACTTGGCATTTGTGGTGTAAATCTGGATTTGTGTCTCAGCCCACTGTCCGAGCTGGCAAATGTATCCAAGTCTAGATCCATTGCTACGTCTTGTAGTGATGGGGTCCTGTCACTATCATCAATTGAAAGTAGTAATTGAACATCTCTAATGTCCCTGATTGAAGGTAAATTTTCTGAGTGAGTAGCGATGTCAGTGGTACTGCCCAGTTGTTGTTTATCTTGAAAGTATTTAAACAGTTTGATCTTTCTAACAAATTTAAAACAACTTACATGTAGCGACGTAAAGTCTGGAACAGTACTGGGACAGAAGCTCAGTCCTTTGCTCAAAATTTTAATTTCATGTTCATTCAGCACATGATCCGAAAGATTCACAACATTCACAATATCCGTGCATGTGGTATTAGCAACATTTATCAATTCTTTTGGTTGCGTGCACTTGATCTCGTGGTCACCCCTGTTCTTTCTTGTCCGCCTGTGACTAGTTTTTCCCCTTCTTGCCTTTTTTGGCCCATATCTTTCCTGTATGACTGCTTGTTCCCTTTCCTGAAACGTTGTAGTTCTAAAAAAAAGGGGTCAGCATTCCGACCGATGAGTTAGAAAGTAACGGATATTGATTGTGTGCTTTGAATAATATTTACAATTAACGGACTACACCCGGAAATAAGATTGGCTTTTGGGGTGTATGTTACTTTTGTGGTGTGCTGCATTGCCTGTTTTACAGAAGGTAACTGTGTTTAGCTCTCAAGCACTCTACCCCATGATGAATAACCTCACTAAGCCGAGCAGGCCCCTGAAGCTTTTCCAGATAAGAATATACACATCAGGACCTAGTCATGTTCTTAAAAATGTATCTACAGTGATGAGATACTGAAGCAAATGTGTGTCCTAGAACCTCACTCTGGGCCATATGTAGGAAGCCCAAAACCGGTCGGTAACGGCCGATTTTCGGTAAATATCCCGT
Source organism: Triturus cristatus (assembly GCF_964204655.1). Lineage (NCBI taxonomy): Eukaryota > Metazoa > Chordata > Amphibia > Caudata > Salamandridae > Triturus > Triturus cristatus. Next base: position 313,226,786 of record NC_140591.1, read on the forward strand.
TACCGACCGGTATTCAGGCTTTTGGTATGTAGGGGGCACATTTCAGGATTCGGTAATTTACCGAATCGGTAAAATTACCGAATCGGTAATTTTACCGATTCGGTAAATACCGAATCCTGAAATGATATGTAGGGGGAGTGTGTGGTTGTTGTGGGGATTCGTTATTTACCACCAACTAAAAGTTGGTGGTAAATGACGAATAGCTGGAAAAAAGCATTTTTTTGCACTTTGAAGTGTGCAATGTGGCAGACATACATGCCCTTAGGGCATGTATGTGTGCCACATGTGCACACATGCAGGAATCAGGGGTGCAACAGGGTGTCACTGTGACACCCTGCCACCCTTGATTGTGCTCCCCCCATTACCGAATCGGTATTTACCGATTCGGTAATGGTAACTGGCTTCCCATTGATTCCTATGGGCCTCCTGGCCCATAGGAATCAATGGGATGCCAATTACCATTACCGAATCGGTAAATACCGATTCTAAATTACCGACCCATTCCGAATCGGTAAATATTACCGATGGATTACCTACATATCATTTACCACTTCATAAATACCGAATCGGTAAAATTCGGTATTTATGAAGTGGTAAATGTTAGGCTACCTACATATGGCCCTAAGTATCTACACTCAAGAAAATGTTATCAAAGATGGAGATTTTCTTTCTCTTTTTTGCCCCTTTAGCATTTCAATAGTAATAGTAACTTCACTCTACTTTTACAATGCTCTTAATCTGGCCGATATTTTCTTTTTCTCTTAACTATTTTGAACTGTGTTTCTTGTGAACCAGAGCCTCTTTTAAAGGATTAAGTTAGAAACTCTGCCACGGTACAACAAGGCAACCAAGAGTACCTTTGTGAGAATTCTGCTCAATTCAGTTTCTTTATTCGCTGCCTTTCAGTGATGTGAAAATTTAGAATAGTGCATAGAAGAATCTCTTTCCTCTTCCTCGTCTATACCCAGTGATTTCCTCCTGATTGAAATCAAACAATGTAACAGCCATGTGTAGATATTGTCTGCTTCCACAATATGTAGCTTAACAAAACCAGGCTTTAGTATACATGTTTATATATGCCAAGAAAAATGCACATAAATATTTGAGAGAAATTTTGGGTGAGCAGGACGTAGGGTGAGAATCACGTGCGGTGAGCAGGAATCGGTATCAAGTAAACTATGTTCACTCAGTGATAAGGCTATATTATTGTGTCATTGGTATAGCATGGATGTTGGACTAGGCCATTTCTGCAGGGTCATCCCCAAACATTTTGCCTTCACCCCTCCACTTTTGCTGAATTTTATTTTGTTGGGCTTATGACTATGTGCACTTTACCACTGCTAACCAGTGCTGAAGTGCTGTGTTCTCTCCTTAAAACATGGTAGCATTGGCTTAAACCAAATTCACATATTTAATGTATTTGTAAGTCCCTAGTAAAGTGTCACTACATGTGCCCAGGGCCTGTAAATTAAATGATACTAGTGAGTCTGCAGCACTGATTGTGCACCCTCTTAAGTAGCATGTTAAACATATCCAGAGCTTGTGTGTGCTGTTTAAACTGCCATTTCAACCTGGCAAAGTAAACCTTTTGCCAGGCCAAAACCTTCCTTTTTAAAACATATACGTAAGTTCTAGGGTAGGCCCAGGACAGTCCAGAGGGCAGGGTGCAATATATTTAAAAAGTAGAACATGTACCTTTACATTTTGCATGTAATGGTAGTGAGAAACTCCTAAATTAATTTTCCACTACTGCAAGGCCTATCTCTCCCGTAAGATAAAACTGGAGTTGCCTTATTACATTTTACAAATGTAATTTCCAAATGGAAATAGATAACCAGTTCACGTTTCATGTCTCTGGAATCACAATTTAAAAATCCTAACTTATGGTGTAGTCATATTTTAAATTGCACTTCTGAAAATGTCACTTTTAGAATGTTTACATTTTCTTGCCTTAGCCATTTAGTGCCTGAAGTCTGTCTCTGGTCACATTACTGGGTATAGCTGACAGTTGAGCTTTGTCTATTCCTCCTAGACAGCCACACACAATGGGAAGAAGGAGCTGAGCACAGCCCCACTTACACCTGAATAGGCTATGTCCTACCTCCACTGAAAGGGATGCATACCCCTTTGTAGTTAGTCTGGAGTCAGGACAGGGAAGGCAGGATGCCTCGGGACTTCAAAGGGAAATCTCTAAATGCTTCTCCCTCACTTCAAAGGCACAACTGGGCATAAATACTAGACCTCAGACGGAAACTCTTCTGTACCCTTCTGGTCCTGTGGATACACTGCTAGGAAGAAGGACTGCTATGCTGCTACAAAGACTGCACCTCTGCTGGACTGCTGCACTAAAGGAATTGATACCCTGTTGTGTGGACCTGCTGACCGCTTGCCTAGGGAAGAAGAACTGGACTTGCATCTTCATCTTGAACTTAGGGCCCCGGAGTAACTCAAAGGGCTGGTTTGTAGAATCCTGATCTGAGCCTTAGGGACATAAACGGCTCCGGAACAGCCCCAGGACCCAACTTTAGCGAGTTCCTCATCCCCAAGTGATGCCTGTCTGGTCCTGGAATCTTGGTGTGGCTCACTAGTTCTTGATACCAAGCTTTTGGGCTTGTCATGACCTTGAACGGGGCAGTTCGCACCGGAACCGTGCCACTTGCACAAAAATTTAGCGCGAGCCACTTCCAGCCCATCTCTTTACACTGCAAGCATCGATCATCCATGGAAGACTGCTACCACAAAGCTCCAACCTGCCCGTCCACGACTCCTGTCTACCACCCGCAATACTCTCCTTGTGCCCTGTGACCCTCTGAAATGCGAACAGGACTCAGTGGGACTAATCTGGGACTGTATCCAACCCACGCTCAGTTCCAGTCAGCCTGAACTTTTGACTTTGACCTGGTCCAGCGTGACCAGATATCCATGGTTGGTGCTTTCTGCTTTAAGGCTCTATTTTACACTTTATTCTTTAAAAATGCTGATTGGGTTTTTGTTGTTTTGGTCTTGTTTTATGTATTAAATGAAGCTCTATTTTTCTAACCTGGTGTGGGATCTTTTTGTGTGGTGTTTTTTTCTTTTTTACTGTTTGAAGTGTTGCACAAATAATTTATACATTGCCTCTAAGTTAAGCTTCATTGCTCTGTGCCAAGGTAGAAGAGGATGAGCAAAGGCTAATTTGGGGTCTGCGTATGCCTTAACCTGACTAGGACTGTGGTTGCTGCTAGACCAGGATCACACCTGAGTCAACCAGTAAACCAATTTCTAACAATGGACAGGAATTGGGTGCCTTATGTAGGGTGTTACTTCTCATGGCATAGATGTACATTGGTGTTCATGTAAGAGGTTATTGTTCTGATCCTGTCATGCGTATATATGCAAGAAATATGAATACACCAGGGCATACATTCATGGACACATGCCTGAGAACTTCCAAAAACAGCAGTATGCCATGTATGAGACATTGCCTCTCATTCCGAGTTGTTCAAGATTATTGGGTGGAAAAAACGCCAGGTGGAAATAACTTTACTGCACGGTCTCTTTGCTGCCTCATTCCGCCTTACTGTCCAGAAACCCAGTAGCGACCACTCGTAGTATGAAGTGGGGGAAGCTGATCACAAAAAATAAGCAATGACGTATAAATTAAAAAAAGAAAACGTACCCGTTCCAGTGGCCACCACCTTACTCCCGTTCCTCGCGTCCTTGCCAGGAGACTGCTGCACACTGCTCAGGCTCCCAATCCCAGTGCTGCTTACATGCTGGGAATGCTGTTGGTCTGAGCGCCTCGGTTTGGTACTCAGACATAGAGTGGGAGCCTGTGTTGGTTTCTCCACCCTGCTGTACAATGCAGCTAGCTGGAGAAGGGCTAAGTGTGCATGACGGTTTGGCCTTCCCCAGAGGGCTGGCCAAACTTTCAAGAGCACTTGGCAGTGCCCACCACTTCCCCCTATTCCCTGGTGCTGCAGCTGCAGTGTCAGGATGGGAGACCATTCCCCTCCCTCGCAGCCTGCAGAGCTAAAATTAAAATGATAATAAAAATGTTTTATTATCATTTTATTTTAGTCCTTACTCCTTTGCCTCTGCAGGTTTTCAGCAGGAGGGGCAACGCTCCGCCGCCATAATCGAGGAGCCGCCCCATGCAGAAACCCCAACAGGTGGAAATAACTATATTGCATTGTATCTCTGTTACCACATTCTGTTTTACTGACCAATTTCGAACTTTCCAGTTCAGAATGGGTTCTGCCTGCTAAAACTATCCATGATTTCACTTTCTAAACAGTTTTCCATGGTAGATTCCTCCATGTCATACACGGAGGGGTATATGCAGGGAAAACTCCCGGTTTCGGAACACAATTAGTGAGCAAGACATAATGCAACATTTGAAGCAAACAAGATTTGCACCAATTTTTAATTCACCAATGGACTCAGAACAAGCTCTAAGTTGTATTCATATTTCCTAATGCCCAACCGAGCTGTAAAATAAGATATGCTTTGTCTTGCTTCAGATTTGGGCCCTTTGCCCAGGCAACTGCATGTATTACACCCATGGTGGCATATTTAAAACTTACTCAAATTGCAACAACCTTGATACGCATATATATAGCATAGCAGCAAATACGCTGCCAGTTAGCATTTGCTAAGTCTTTCACAACACTGCTGCCAACAGTTAAAATCTTTACTAAAGTAGCAGAGCTCAATATGTACATTTTTAGGTCGAGCCTGAGTCAGCGCTTGTGCGCTGCTCTGCAAGACTTGCTGTAGTAGAGTATGGAAGAGAAGCCCCGCCCACTCTCTACCCATATTGTTAATTGGTTTGTGTCTTTGTCCTTTGTAAATGCAGGCTTCCGATTCAGTAATTGGCTTGTTAGTCCCTCCTTAGTATGGCCTTGTCTTCATTTGTAACCTTCCATGGCTACTGGCCCCTTTACTTCGGTACGTCTTTTTAATTCTGTAAGCACTACTTCTATGTGTGTTTACTACTGCAGGCACAACATGATTTCCTGCAACATTCAGCATGCGATGCGATGCTTTCATTTTACAAGCAGCCTGTCACTTAATATATGCATGGGCGCCGCGCATGATGTTGTTGCACGGCATCCATTTTATCATTATGTTATTTTAATATATGCACAGGTCTTTGGGTCCTCTGCCGCTAGCCACGACTTGAGAAGGGTTCATTGAAGTTGGATGTGTTGTTAACTATGTTGAGTAAGGGGCTTTCTGAGTCCTCTGTCGTCTGCCGCTAGCCACAAGCATGATTACCTTGGGGTATTTGTGGTGCTTTGAAAACACAGTTGTGAAATGAAATGCTGTGTCTTTACAAAAGGGAATCTTCATGTAATGTTTTTGGCCAAGTGAGTGTAAAGTGTTTTAACTTCGCAGTCTTGTGTTCATGGCTTTGAAGGTATTCTTTACGAGAGCAGTGCAGACATGGGTCCTGGCCAGGCTGTCTGCAGTGAACATGTAAACACAGCACTGAAAGTGTGAGGAGTGGTCGGGAGAGAGGCGGGGGCAGCTGGGAGCGGCAGGGGCGTTGTCCTGTTTTGCTCCCTCTCCAGTCCTGGGCCAGACACAAACGCCCTCTTACGTCTACCCAAGGGCAACAGATCCTACTTCTGGAAGAAAGACAAAGCCCCCCTCTCCGTGAAGGGGGCAGGATGTGCTTGCGTTTTACTGATCCAGGCAGTGCTCTGTGAAGCTATGAAGCAGCGCTGTCGAAAGAGGAGGGTTTACCCCTAAAGCCACATCAGCAAGCCAGTGGGGTCCCAGGGGTGGAGGTACATTTTCTGTCCTTTTGGATGGGTTGCAAAAAATGCTGCTGCACTGCTAAGAAAGGGCAGCCGCTCCGTATAGGCCAACTAGGCAGTTGGCTTGTCTCCTAAGCACATTGGATGGGGTAAGTGTCAAATTTCAGCCCTGTGGACTAGATCTGCACTTGAGTGTTCGCTGGCTTGCGCCGAGTGCATGGACCGCCCAGGGCGCAGGTGAGCGCCCTAGTGCCAGGGCACCAACTGAGGCGGTCAGGTGAAGAGACAGGAGAGGGAGGGTCAGAAACAGTGACCCTCCTCCTGTCATGTGACATCTTTCTGGCACTGCAAAGACAGTGAATACACTATCAAGAGATCTTGGAACGGGCAGTGGACTGCTCCAGCACTCTTAACCTAATCCAGATAGGTATGAGACAGCCCGAGGACATGCAGAGACAGGTGAAAGAGCCGGGGCCTAAAGAGATACAGGGTGGACGTCCGTCCAGACTAGCACTGCTAGTGAAACTGTCTGTAAAGCCATTCAGATAGCCACAGTATTGACAAAGCACTTAGAAGCGATGGTTAGCCTGCTCCAAACACCGTAAGAATTTGCTCACTTTAAACAAACTCTTTAACTAATGCAGAGAGCCTTTCCAAATGTCTGACTTCAATTGTGTAGATTTCAGGCTTATGGGGGACGACTCTCCTCCACCAAGATGGCGGAACCAGTATGTATAGAGTGCCCTGTCTCCTACGGAGCCACCCTTCTACCACCCTTCTACCAATGCCTGTCACAGTGTTGATCGATCACTTTAGGTTGTCTGGCTGATTTGCCGCCATTTTTAGGTCAAGCCTGTATGCAAATGGCTGGATCCAAACTGAGGTGGCATAATGGTCAAAAGAACTATGGGAGAGAGAGTTACCCCAAGCGATTGCCAGTGATTAGACTTATTGCAAGCAGCCTCCCATCGTCTTTTGGGTGTTTGATGTATCACTATACATGCCATGGTTGGCCTTAAACACTGTAAAACAACTTTAAACGTCCCCCCAATTACAACGTGCGCAGAGTCCTAGAGTACTGATTGCTCATGAAAGTCTTCAGTGCAGCAGTGAAGCTGGAAAGAACTGTTACCAATGTATCTTCCACCCTGATTGAGATTCCCTTTTTGTGAAGCTATGAAGTAAAATTGACTATCTCTTATATGAAGTGACCTTTGTACTTTGGACAGCCGGGGTGTGAGCTTTTTGAATTCGGATTGAAATTAGTTCCATCTGCGCACAAAATCACAACATTTGTATACTTTCTGCTCCATGGCTAAATACTTATAAGTTCCCAAAATGGAGACCGATTGCATTGCAAATGCTTGTTCTACTAGGTCACAGCAACAAGATGTATTGTCTGATGAAAAGAAGAGTTCATCTCTTCCACTAATAAGAATTTTGCAGTGTCAACAATGATGCTGTTGAACAGGCTTCCTTCATAACTAGTGGTTCGAGATTGTGTCGATTACTTGTTATACCTGTAGTTTGTGCTGGTATTTGAAAATCGCAAACCTAGCTCATGAGCAACACAGCTCTGAAAAGGAAGCATGGCACCCCGAAGAGACAGTCCCTGAGGGAAGGTCAAGGGTAGATCATCAGGTCATGAGTAGTGCTCCTTGAAGAAATATGTCTTGGGTTTTTTTCTAAGGTGTAGAAGAGAAGAGTCTGATGTCGGTAGGGATGCTGTCCCAGGTCATGGAAGCATAAACAGAGGAGGCTTGCCCTCTGGTTATTACCGTTTTAAAAAACATATATTTTGCCTCCAGGATAGCAATCTTCAGGTTCCTTTTCTGGTGGTCTCCCCCAGACTCTGCTAGCCAGTCTGGGGTCATTTTGTTCAGGGCTTTATGAGTGATGCAGCCCATCTTGAATATGAGTCGGACTGAAAGGGGGGGGAAGTCTATGTGTTTTAACATGGAGGTGATAAGTTTGGTATTCTTCAAGTCTCTGAAGAGCCATGCCCTGCGTGTAGGATAACTATCAAGGGGGCTGGTTTTGGCATTAGGTAGACCGCTGGGCAATGCATTGCCTCTGTCAAGATGGAAAAGGACTCAGGCTAATACTGTAGCTCTGAATACATTTGAACTGCTTCACTTTCTTCATGAGAGAGTTGGAACCAAGCTTTAAGGCCAAACATCTTCCACAGAGGCATGAATTTAGTAGGGTTTGGGTGACAGTCCTGTAGGGGCACAGTACTGCCGAAGCGTTGCACTATACCATCAAGCCACATTGCCTGCTTTATTTCAAATAAATCTCAAGCAAAGAGAGCCACAGGGGTTGGAAGGTCTAAAAGACAATAGCACACTGTCTGCCATGTTTTTAGATCTTGCCTAGTAGACAGTGCATGCACAGTATGCTGTGGGGCGTATTTCTTGCTTACAGAGGGCTTGGAGGCGGACCATTGTTGGCTGCAGTGTCACTGATTTGCTTGCTCCTTATACATCAGCGTGTATGTGCTTTCCTTCCTCTTCTTGTGTTTGTTCAACCTGGAGCATGGATGCATTACTGTGTCCTTACATTGTTCGCTTTTTCGGCGCTAATTGTTTTTTTTTGTTTAAGCACTCTATGAGAGTGCATGTGTTATCCAGCTGTTTCCGAAGTGTGCTTCCTTTGCTCTCTCCACGATGAACTCTCTCGTGTTTTTTTCTCCTCCGCACCCATTTGTGATGTGTTTGCCCTCATTAGCTCCCCACGGCAGTTTTGCTTTCTCGCCCTTTTGTTTGTATCCCCATGCATCTCCAGATGCTCTCTCTCCCATTTGTCCATTTTCTTTCCTCGCCTTCATCAATACACCATCATACTCTCCCTCTCTCTTGTTTACTCCCCCACTGTGCCCTGCGTATTGCTTCCAAACCCCTGTGTTGATTCAGCTCCACCAGTCCTCCCATGTTGCTTCCACGCCCCTTGCCCATGTTGTTCCTTCACCTGCTTTGCTACCCTGTTTCTTCTGCAACCCCATCCGTGTAGCTTCCCTATCTTGTTCCCCCCCAAAAAAACAATGTCAATGTTTTTCTTTTTTATTTGCTGCTCCTAGTTGGATCAACAAATAAAAAGAAACACAAGTGAGGACTTCATTTTGTGGATATGCGGTGTGTGTGCCAACAAAATGATGAAATCATGTTTTATTTAATCATGCTGCACAACATCATGGATGCTATCCAGCAGAGTTAAGAATCATTAGCATATAGGCTTTGCCAATGCTTAGTCTACAGCACACACTGCAATGTGATGGTTAGTTGTGGCCATCATTAACAAAATCAGTGATGTTTGCAGAGGGCAACCTAGGTTTAGTCAATTACATTGCAGACACTCATGGAGATAACTCCTTGGGGAGAGGAGTTGGCCTAACGGCTAGGGCGCTCGACTGGGGAACTGGGTTTGAGTCTCGGTAATGACGCTGAACATCCTGTGATTCTGGGCAAATCACTTAACCCCCCAAAGAATGAATGTGTGTCCTAATGTAACTAACTGGTGCTATGTAAAGCGCTCTGATACCTGATTGGATTCGGGTCAAGTTCGCCTATATAAAACTCTGCAACAAAAAAAAAACTCTCTCCAGAAGTAGAGCCGACAATCAAAAATTATATTTGGCACACCACTCTTGACAGCAAACAAATGCAAAAATATAAAAAGACTACAATTGACATCTGAACAATCCAATGTTCAAGGAATCCCACAAAGCTACACGAGGCAGTGATTTCTAATCACTGATCCCCTTCAGATTAGAGCATAGGATGCTGTCAGTCATAAAGAGAGATAGGGTAGAAATCCTGACGTCCCAGACATTGGGGATAACAAGCTCTCCAATGAACCTGCGGCTTTGATCAATTGTAAACTATATTTGAGACATAGTTAAATACCCTTTACATGGCTTGCATTACATTGTTTGTAACCTTTCAAGAGAGAACCAAGGGGTGACTGAAGAGCAAGCAAATGACATATATAGAGAAGAAGGTAGGAAAGCAAGATGCTGAGATGTTGAATGTGCATGGGTTTGTAGCAAACTAATGATGCCCGGAGCCAGATTGTGGGGTTATTATTGATGAAGATGGAACAGTGGAAGGTAAGGATCAAACTGAAGAGCCTCCTGAAGTGCAGGAAGCAACAGAGAGCAGCACACAGGAGAGGGTTAAAGGGCCAGATGTCCGTGCACCTTCAAGCATTATATAAATTAAGCATTGACCCGCAGACACTTCAAATTAGAAAGGACCGTGTTCAAGCCCTGAAAAACGGTAATTGTTTGTAAAGTCTGTTCAAGACTTGGGTGCTGCTCTTAGGGGAAATGCTGCATAAATAAACAGCCTATTGCTCCCAGCTCGTGTAAGGTAGCCTCAAGAATGCGTGCACGTGAAGAAGTGTGTTTACTACTAATAGGGGAAGGCATGGTTGAATCTCTAGTGGCACCGAGAGCAGAACCTGATGTCAGTATAGTATCCAAGGAAAAGGTGGATGTAAAATATCAGCTGGCGAGATACCCACCCGATCCAACCAGAAGCAAACCAGCTGCAGCAAGTTTCAGGGAAAGCACTCAGGCAGCGTGCAGATGAGGTGTCATTTCAAAGCAAAATGCCACTATTGAATAGATCATGTAAGATCTGTCAGGTACCGATACCGAGCGACAATATGCTGCACAAATAAGGACATTTATAAACAAAGCATGTTAGCGGTTCACATAGTAACTTAAGGAATAAGTAGAGTGAATATTGCATTGCTGCAGGAAACGTGTTGTGTAATGGGAGGTGGCTCGAGTTTGGATAAGGGAAAAAGGGTCTGCATATTTATTTAAAAATAAAATTACAATGGTTCAGCCAAGATGCAGAATGTAAGCGCATCATTCCAGTGTAACTACTATCATAAAATACATGTTTTCGGATACAGTCATTGGAATCTAACATCAGGCAGAAACAATTCCTCTAAAACATCTGTCCGTTAATGTGAAATATAGCGAAAATGTACTAAAGCACAAAGCTCTCTGAATTAATAAAAGAAGTACTGACAAAGCCAATACATTTGACTTTAGCAAGCTACTGTGATGGCTATAATGTATTTTTTATTGCAAGCATATGCCACAAAATTAAAAAGAAGAAAAAATGAAAGCATGCTGCCAACTAAACGTGACAGTAATTTAATTTGAATATAAAATTTAAATTCCTAAAAAAATCACACAGGATTGGAATGGAACAGTATGGGTGCTTCCTAGCAGGCGAGTGTATAGAAGGTACAGAAAAGTTTATAGTTTTAATGCATATCATAGGAAAATTTGAATCATGTTGCAACAAAGAAAATGTACAATTGGTATGGAATAAATGTAACCTGAACACCTAGTACAAACACACAAAACACTGAAGCAAGCACTGGCAAAACTAATAGGACTGGGTTTAATGTGCTAAAATTGGCAGCATTATCACATTGTCGAGGGGCACCTGGTAGGGAGCTACCAGGAGTGGACAAAGAAAGCTTGTAAAGTTGTAAAGCAACTCAAGGCAGTTACTCAAGTGGAGGCAGATGTACACGCTCAAACAATCAAAGGTTTTAAGTGAGACATGAATGCTCCACTTGGCAGACCCCAGATATGATTGACAATGCCTCAAGCCAATGACTGAAAGAGGCTGATTGGAGAAAGCCAATGGTTGAAAGGGGCAACCGATTTTCCATTCCACGTACTTTGTAAGTAATAGATCTTTTTGACAGCGGAACTTTCAAAACCCAGGCCTGAAACTAAAAAAAGGTAAATATACTAAAACGTTTTGACAAAATAACTTATTGGCCCACCAGCCTTGGCACTGAAATGAACTTCTGTTTATTGGAAGGATGGGTGGGTGATTGCAAAATTCCCACACAAGGCAAAGGAGCCTATGGCTGAATTTGACACATTGTCCCATCTGCATGCTATGATGGGGAAAAGCAAAAAAAGAATGAAAGTTGAACAGACAAATGGATGAGAAGGATCGACCCTCTATGTCTAGAAGCATTTATTTTTCATTTGTGTTTTCTTTGGATTACTTGAGGCTGCTGAGACAATTAAACTGTCTCTTTGTTAGACCTAAAAAACTAATTATAACACTATCCCGTGTTTCTTTTCAATCCTGTGCCATGGCTTCACTTCTGCTACTTACAATGGTTAAAAAAACTAATCAGACCACTGCAGTAGAGCCTCTGGTAGCAGAGTTATTCTCTTACCTGATACATTGTATAGGATACAACAGAGGATCAGAAGGCAACAAACCTTGCCTACAGCATGCAGAAAGTCTGACAACAAATAGACAATGGAAACTGCTCTTTGGTAATCTGAATGCAGGCTCAGTTGTAGCTGTAGTGTGCTTCATTTTACACTTTCACTTTGGTGTAGAGGGTGTAGGATTGGTGTGGGGAGTCATGGCTTCAGGCATATGCACTGTCTCCACATGGATGGAAGTAAATTCAAGGCAATTCATCAGTGTCCATTCAATCAATATTGTACTCATGTGCCTGCAGCAAATGGGGCGGATTTATCACTATGCGGCACACCTAGAAAGAGGAAATGCCTCAGAGGATTATTTTTGTTTAGAAAGTTGTCATTTCATGCAGAAAAACAATCCTGTGCGCAATGCAAGCAACCGTGCACCACAGTGCAAGAATGCCTGCGTTGGCGCTAGGCAGCACATTGGGCCCAGCATACAGAAAGGACTGGAATGTGCTGTACCATGTTAAATACTGTGCATTCCTGCCCTTTCATGCAATGCAGCAAGGTGACTTGCTGCGCTACACTGCGTGAACTATTGATAAATCTGTCCCACTGTTTACATACATTCAGCATAATGCAAGTAAGGAAAATACAGCAAGAAAATACAGCCTCTGTCAGGCTGATTATTTGTTATAGAAGCTGATAAACTGCAGCTAGGAGGTATTTATGAATTAAATGATATACCCTATATTTAGCAAGACAAAGTGCAATGAGTGGGTATGTGTCACATCATCTGCCTTTTCCTGTCATCCACATTTGCCCCCCAGCATGTAGAGGAAGGAGACAGATCCATGTGCAAAACACCCACACTTTTTGAGGGTGCCTCCATTTGGCCCTTAATGTAAATGATATTTGTCCTATGATACCACGCTTATGTCCAACTTCCTTCACCTTCCTCAACTGTATTATTGCAGCAAAAGCAGCAATGGGTTCCTTGTCTGACACTGTGCCATCTCCAAACGCAGCCTCACACTTGTTCTACAAGAACCAGTGCTTAATTTGTGCTTGTGTTTGCCAGGGCTCAGCGCCAGCACTTATTTCATAATACTGGCACATCTGTATGTTTCACTACATGGTGGCAATGTCTGTGTATTTAAACATAGCACATTTGCAGCATGTTTAACAAGTCAATACACATCAAGCAAATAATGTCAGCTCTCCAAGGCCATTTTTACAGGTTTGCGTGACCTTAAGTAGTAAAACTTATCATATTTGTAGGATGGCGATGATTAACAGATGGCATTGGTACTGGAACTTGGCAGCGCCATCATGAACAGTGACTGGGTGGTGCACGCTGCAGTGGCCACCTGAGAAATATCTTGGGCCCTGACACTCAATTTGTTTTCTTTCTACAAATTAGGCACTGAGAAGAACTTTTTAGGCACAACATCTTTGTTGCTCTTCGGTCCTTCCTCTGTGCTTAGTAACCAGTGGTAACTGAACTGTGCACACTTCTCACAATTTTCAGTATGCAGCTTGACATGAAAATAACTGTACTTTCCAAAAATGCCAAAATGTACCCTCAATTGTGACGGCGCAATGGCTGTTTCCATGTTGAAAAATGTGTGCCTCCCTAACATCCCTGACTTTTACTGTTGCTTAATACAGCTAAACCCAACCTAGTCTGTAGTATACATCAAACAATTAATCAACATATGAACATAGCCAGTGGGGGCTGCCTCGGAACTTACCTTCGCTGCCACACGCCTCTCCTCCGTCCTCACTCTGCTGCACACCGGAAGCACCCAGGCTCCAGGACTCTCCCAGCCAATCATGACATGACTGATGCAGAGTCGTGATTGGATTGAGAGGCCTGTTTGTCCACTGAGGCAAAGCCTGGGAGCCTGGGCATGTTCTTCACCGAGCTGGGCAGCAGAGCCAGGTGGAGAAAATACTAAGTGCGCATGACTGTTTGGCCAGCCCTCTTGTTTGCTTCACACCAGGCTGATTAACCTGGGAGATGTGAGCAGTAAATGGTGAGGGCAGGTGGTGTATTACTAAATGTTGTATAACAGGGAGAGGAATCCTATGAAGTGATTAAATCACAGCTTTGCAAGGGTTAGTGTTAAAAGCAAAGCAACAGCCTTATTATCTACATCACTACAGTGTCTGCAGCTGTTGCAGGAGGGAATCTCAACCAGGTGGAATTTGTAGTGCCAAGGGTTAATTGAGCAAACACTGACCACACAATTCAAAAAGCCATTAAAAAACATTCATTGGCAAAGCCGATAGGTCTCGCCTTTGGGGCCACATTTACTTTGGCAATGTTTTATAGCTATGCTGTACATCAATCCTTATACGATGAGGTGTGGCTAAATAAGACAAAAAAAGGCTATTGTGTAATTTTGTAGGCACCGCAATTGGATTGGCAAATAAAAAGAAAAAAGTGCAGAAGCATCATGGGCAAGGGGTTGAAGGAACATGGAGGGTACGGGAGGAAGAAGCAACATGGAGGGAACATGGGAGCAAACAGGTGAGAGGGGTAGAAACCTGGAGCTGAGAGGGAGTAGAAGCACATAAGTGAGAAAGCAATGTGAGTGAGGGAGCAAATGAGGGCAAGCGCAGCACAGAGTGGTGGGTAGAAGCACACTTGTGAGAAGAGCACACTGGAGAGAAAAAAAGTACACCAGGAAGACAGCTGTAAAAACACATGCACGCTCATGGAGTGGTTAAACAAAAAGACAAATGTAAAAGAAAAATGAGGCACCCCGAAAGGTAGCAGTGGGAGGACACATAATGCATTCATGCACCAGGAGGAGGACAACACAAGAAGAGGAAGCTAATGAAAATGAAGGCAGCAAATGAAAGTTATAACGAAGCCAACAAATGGTAATGAGTGGACAGACTCTGAGCCCACTGAAATCTGGCAATATGTATCACAACAGGCAGTGCAATCACTGTCTAGTAGGAGACACCTAAAGAGGGGGAGGCACAGGACGGTGCAGCAGGACACCATCCGTAACATCACCAGGTTGCCTTCTGGTGTGCCGTAGAGGAGCAGCAGGAGGGAGAGAGGGAGATACAGGGTGATTGAGTTTGGAGAAAGCTACTTGGACAATGTTCCTAAGGTGCGCACAAAAATCACATGGAGCAGAGATTGCAATACACGATTCCATGTATTAGTCAGCATCCGCAAGCTTGTAATGCACCATTTTATCTAGAAAAAGCAATTGCAAGCTTCTCATGCAATATTCCATGTGGTATCCACAGCGGCCATGGCCTCGTAATCCATTCTTCCTGGTGGTAATCAAATACTTCCCCTCACAATGACAAACCTGCAATTAAGAAGCACTTTTAAAGTCAACATGTAAAATTGATAGGTTTACTGAAGGCGGCGTGGCTGCCACATGTGAAACACAACAAATAAAAGAAGAATTCCGCAGACAGGCCCTGTTTTTGATCAGCTTGACAAAATAACAATGCTCCACACAAAAATACCCTCCGATCTTGGTAGAGAGAGACAGTTTGGGAGAGATACAGCTAAGTGATCAGTAGAAGAAGGCAGGAAAATGGCAGGCGCTTAATAGAGGAAAGGCTGAAGGGCAGGGGCTGAGAATGACTGGAGAGGGGGATAAGAATAGGGTACCTTCCTCTCCTGCAATATTAGGAAAGCATTCAGTGGGTGCTTGCCACTACTCAAGGCACTGCTTGACTGGACGGCATCATGCAGGGTTGTATTGGGATCACAAATAGGCCCGGGCACCCTAAAAAAAAGTGGCCCACATTTACAGACTGTGCCTTTTTGCAAAACACTGCTGTAGTGTTTTAAGTATTATGAAAACAAGGAATGGGGGTGCTCTAAGAGAGGCATGTTTTCCTAACTTCAATGAGATAAAACTAAATGCAAATGTTGCCAGGACTCTTTGTGCACGGATTAGTTCTCAAAGGTGAACCACACCTGAATGTAAGTGAGGGCACTTCTGCTCAGGTCCCTGCCCCTGCCCAATCTGCATACATTAATGGGCCGTCCCAGCGAGAGACTGGGAATGACACCCGCCCCGTTGGTAAAAGGGAGTTAAGAGAGGTACATCTGCCTCCAGAAAGGCCACTCAGGCCCCCACTGGGCAGCTGGGGCCATCTGAACAGCACAGGCACAGCCCAAATCTGCCACCACACTGCCCCAAAAAGCTGACCACAGCTGCAACTCAGATACCTCCTCATTGCCGAGTGCCCGCCTTAACAATCCGACCCTGGCACCGTGTGTTACATGATATTATTGGCTTTCGGTAACCCAATATCACATGCGTTGATAAATTCAGGGGATGCTGTCTGTTAAATAATGTAGAAAATTGCAAAATAATACTAAAATGCTTGCCCGTGCTCGTACCTGAATTTTCTGTGTATAACAAGTATTGCTCAGTAATGTCTGTGCGATGCAAACAGTGCTGTGAGCAGCAATAGAACACTTAAAGGTCTATTGAAATCATTATTTTCAAGAATCCTTTCCTTGCAACATTTATTTCTGATTTTACAGTACTCAGGTGTTTTTTAAGTTATACGCTCTGCTGATGGAAACTGTACTGTAAGCTTTTAACTATGCGCACAAATAATGCACCGCACCACAAAGTACTTGCGAAATGAGAAGCTTGCAGCAGTACCAGGGCGAAAATGAGCGCACTTGGGTGCGTGAAGTAATCATTAAATTAAAATCGAATAAAAGAGGGAGGCGGAACACAGAAGTGCTGGGTGGGGAGAGAGTGATAGTCTGAAAAAGATAAGTAGGAGGGAAGGAGAGCACAAAGCCAAATGGAGCGGGAGGGCAAGGAAAAAGTAACTGGGCCCGGCAGCATAATACGATGACCAGGGAAACTGAAGTGAGCAGAGGCCAAGCAGCAAGTCACACAGAGGCACAAGGCAAGAGTGTTTGTGGAGTTTTTTAAAGTCAAAAAGAAAAAAGTTCCTCCCAAAAATATAACAGTGGAAGGACACACGTAATGCATCCATTCTCCAGGGGAGGGACAAACACAAAAAGAGGAGGTAAGCCTACGGCAGCAGACTAATAAGTAGCAAGCAAATCAGAGTGAAAATGAAGCCAACTAAAGGTGAGTAATGGGCGGGCTCTAAGCACTCTGTAAGTTAACAATAAGTCTCGAAGAGACAGCGCATTGCTGTATAGACGAGACCTAAAAAGCGACAAAACTCACATGTAGTCTACTTTGCCAGGTGAGCTAACATATGTTTATGTTTTTTAAAGTGCATGGCTACCCGAAGGCTTCCCCACGCTGGTGAGTACTGTGCTGAGAATAAGGCCTCCGGTACATTAACGGGGAAGCAGCCATGTCTTAAGTTTCTTCCTGAAGGAAAGTTCATTTTTCAGTGCTCTGAGACTGAGTGGAAGATCATTCTACAACTTCGGAACTACGTGTGCAAATGATCTTCCTCCCCATCTCATTCTTTTTATCCTGGTTGTACTGAGGAAATGAAGATGCGAGGATCTCAGGTGTCTAGTTGGAACATAAGTAGTTACCAACTCTCTGAGCTTTACTGTGCCCTTGTTATTTATGGCCCTATGAGCAATACAGAGGTATTTAAACTTAATCATTGCCTCAATTGGGAGCCTATGCAGCTGTTTGAGGGGTTCTCTTGTGGAGACATAGCTTGGAACCTTTAGACGGAGCCTTGCTGATGCATTTTGCACAGTCTGAAGTCTCTTTATTACAAATTTGTGTGCGCCCACATAAAGTGAGTTGCCATAATCCAGACGGGAAACTATGAGGGATTGAATCGCCATTTGATTTAGATTCTCTGGGATCAATGCCAGTATCTTCCTGACCATTCGGAGCAAAAAGAAACAGATGCCAGACAATTTATTTGCTTGGTGGTCCATTGCTAGCAAATTGTCCAACCAGATTCCCAAATTTGTTATCACCGGTTTGGGAACAGGGATGGTGGGTGGCATGTCAACAGGCCAGCTGATCAGAGTTCTGTGTATGGCCTTGTTTCCAAGGATCATTAATTCCGTCTTATCCTTCTTATCATCATTCAGCTTTAGGTGGCAGTTTGACATCCAGCGGGGCAGTTTATCCAAACAGGGTGGCAAATGTTTATTTCCTGGATTATGGCCTTCTGTAAGAGAAACAACCAGCTGGGTGTTATCCGCATAGGAGACCGCTGACAGGTTAAAGCCCCACACTAAGGTGGCAAGCTGGAGCACATATATATTGAACAACGTGGGGCTGAGAGACGATCCCTGAGGGACACCACAGATCGTTGGAAAGCTGTCAGAGAGGCAGTCTTTGTCCATGACTTGGTAGGATTTGTTTTCGAGATACGAGGTGAGCCAATCTAATGCTTTACCCTGAATTCCCACCTCTCAAAGTCTATCTCTTAGGATCTTGTGATCCACTGTGTCGAATGCTGCACTTAAATCCAGTAGTAGGATGGTGGCTGAGCCTCGGTTATCCAGTATAGCTTTGAGCTCCTCTGTGACCACCAGTAGTGCTGCTTCCATGCTATGGTGGGTACGGAAGCCCATCTGGGGTGGATGAAGAATGTTGTTATTTTCCAGAAAGTTTGCTAATGTCCGATTGACATGTTTCTCTAGTACTTTTCCTAGAAAAGGGAGTAATGAGATGGGTCGTAAATTGGCAAGGATTTCTGGATCTAGCTGAGGTTGTTTCAATAGTGGCCTAATTACTGCATGCTTCCATTGCTTAAGGACCAAGCTCGCCTCTAGTGAGAGATTAAGAAGCTCCACAAGTGACGGTAATATATATGACCTCTGCCACTTTGGATAAGGTATGTGAGGGAGCAGGATCTAATGGAGATCCGAATTTGGTTGCCTTTATAAGATTATGGATTGTCTCTTTTTCAAGCGTAGGAAATTTTACTACATTTGGAGGCGGTGGCAGATCCCTGCCCTTAGTTACCTCCCCTAGTGCAGGTTCTAGGTTGATCTGGAATTAAGCATAAATATTGGTCACTTTTTTGTCGAAGAAGGATGCTATGTTAGTTGCATCTTTCTTATGTAGCTTGGGGAATGGTGTTACTTTCAAGTGGAGTGGATAGGGTTTTAACCACTCTAAATAGTTCTTTTGGGGAGTTCAATGCCTGAGTGATTTTTCTTCATAGAATTTGGCCTGCGCTTTCTTTATTTTGTTGTGATAGGATCTGATTGAAGCTTTATATTTTATTTTAAGTGTCGGGTCAAATTCCTTCCTCCAGTTTCTTTCTAATTTCTTGCAATGTTTTTTTATTGCAAAGAGGTTATCATTGTACCAAGGGGCTTGTTTTGTATGTGTTTTAAGTCTGGAGTTAGTTTTGGGAATGCATGCATCTAGTGACTGGGTGATCCAATTTTCCCATTGCTGTTAATCGTCTTCTAGATTACCTACAAATTTAGGAGTTGTATCGTTCAGGACGGTTTCCCAAGTCCTAGGATCTAGCCTCGACCATCTTCTTATGGCCGTCATCTGGGTCCTTCTCTTAATCTGTTCGGCAGGTTTGGGAAGTTTAAAGAGAATAAAGCAAAGATCGGACCAGGGGACCGGGATTATTCTAGGAAGATAAACCAGAGGGTTATTGGAAAAAATGAGGTCCAAAGTATGCCCTTTCTCATGTGTGGAGGTTGATACGAGTTGGGTTAATTGTAATGCCTCAAGATCGGCTTTTAGCTTTTTGACGGAGGGGTTGTCGAAGTGCAGGTAAAAGTTGCCCAAAATAGTCATGTGGGTTTTTTGTAGAACTAGGCTGGCCAGTATGTCTGGGATTGCCTCCAAGAATTTGGAGCTAGTACCTGGGGGTCTGTAGATAAGGACACCTGAGAACGTATGGGTGGGGGAAAGTGTGATCTGGAACTGAAGGCTTTCACATTCTAGAAGGGAGAGGAAGAAAGTAACACATCTAAAATCAGTTTTTAGAATGATGGCAAGTCCACCCCCAACTTTCCCTACCCGATCTAATCTGTGGATCTGGTAGCGCACCGGGAGGGCGAGGTGGATATCAGGATCTGAGATGTCGTTAAGTCACGTTTCTGTGACACATAAAACTTCCAGCGGATCCTCTTCCAGCAAGGTTCTAATGTCAATGGCATAACTGGACAGTGAACGAGCATTGGACAGTGAACGAGCATTGATCATTCCCAGAGTCCATGTTGCTACTTGTAGCTCCTGAGTAGTGAGATGAGAGTCCTTATTCCAATACAGTTTGAAGCTGCATTGACGGCAGACTCATTTGCTATTAGTCTAAAGTTCATTATTTGACCCCAGCAATGATGAACATAGAGGTAGCGGTGAGGGTCTCAATGCTAGTAGCTAATTTGTGGTGTACTTGAACTGATCTGTGCTGGAAGGAGCAGGGGTCCTGGTCCATAGGCCCGGATGGGCGTGGATGGACGCAGACGGGCTTGTCTTTGGCGCTCCTGCTGCGCGCTCACTCTGCAGTTGCCATTAAATGTGGAAATGGTGTTGGCAACTGGAACGCCAACCTCCCGCCTTCTCTCTAACTCTATGGTTAGAGGAGGCAAAAGCATTACTCTATGGTCAGCAGATTCAATTTCATACAGTGAAACTTGGGGAATGAAGCTGACACATGTCACGTAGTAGCTCATGAAGAAGGCTCCTTGCTTGTTCAACCATAGTTTGGACCAAAGGAAATAAAGTTATGCCGAGTAGAAAGAGACACGTCACACTATTTTGTAGATGAAGTAAATTAAGAAGGTGTTTTTTCATGGAAAAGTATAAATTATTTGTGGAAATTGAGTAGTACGTAGCCCTAATTCTGACAAAAGGCAAATAAATCTGCAGACAAAAAAAGGTTTTGGTTTTAGTCGCAAAGCCTGAACGTTTGACACCTCACAAGTGGTTTACAATTGCAAGGAATTCCCCTAAGATGACCGTACAGACAGAAATCCTTCACACACGTGTAATATTACCCAACATTGCGTAATATTACATAGGAGTAACTGGGAGTGAAATTTTCACGGCATTGTTAGCCTTGAAATGTTTATGAACACCCACGTACACCTTGTATCCTTTTATGTGAATGTAGAATTACACCTGTCATGGGCTTGAGTAAAATCCTTTCAGGGTAGGGAAGGAAAGGAAACTCCCCAAATGTTTGTGAGCCTGTAGGTGGAATGTGGGTGAAGAGGTTTTACCCTGAGAAAAAATATTTCCCCATAAAAAAATAATAATGTTGCCAGCACAAGTATGGACATAGCACAGGCCGCTGCAGTCCATGTAGCCGCTATGGCTATGGGTGCCCCATTCAGCCTCAGGAATAGGAATACCTGTGAAGTATTGGCATTTCAACACGTTCTTCGGGGGGGTGGGGGGGTTCGTTTTGCATTAGCAGCTGAGCACAAGGCCTGGCTTTCCACAATCTGCAATTGTATAAGTCTTAGGAAATGTCATTGCCAAGAAAATAATTCACAAAACCTTTCCAAGTTTACACCCAGAAAACTGCATCTGAATCAACATTCCAAGCGTGACCTCTCAAAGTTTTCTGAATTTCTAAGAGGCGTGGGACTACACCCATGAGAGAGTGACCAGCTCCAGGCAGAGTTTCGTGCATTTGTTTGGGAGTCTGGCTTGGTAGAACACTCCTTACCCAACCGACTGTGGCTTTGGAATCCACCCAGGGAAGCATCAGGGCTGGATACATTGGAATCCTGTAACGCCTTCTTCTGATGGAGGCTGGGTCAGGATTACTGAACTATGATTGATCAAAGAACTCTTCTTTCTCGTAAATTTCACACAAAACATATTACAGAAACAACATCTCACAATCAATTATGTGAGAAATGGGAATTAAATACTCAAGAGTAGTGGATGTACATTAACAAACACAACTTGCGAGAATATAAATGTTTGTGGTAAATACAAAATGTTTCCTGCACTTAGGACATTACTGTAAAAATGCAGAGGATGAAAAATGCAATTCTCACGTCTCAACAGAAGCGATGGGGCTTGAAGCAGAATAGGAAAGGTATCATTCCTGCAGGGTCTTTATTAAAGAGATAACTGCACCAGTTTATCTAAAGTAACTGCATGTTGTTGAAGTGGTGTTTGAACCAACAGATGCTCTAAGGGAAATGTGAGGCAATCTTTTCTACAGAAATACATTTTAAGAAATACAAGCTGAGATAATAGTAAATAATGAACAGTTGGCAGAAAGATTTGTGGATACACTCAGAGGCTGGAGATATTTTGTGCTAGAATATTGGATATGAAAGGTTGATTATGTACTGTGAGAGAGAAAAATCATTTGCAAAAGTGTGTTTTGCAACTGCAAGAAAAAAAGTAAGAGAATGAAAATAAATGTAAGCCTTAAAACTTTTTTGGGTGACAAGAAAAGTTGAGATGTGGGAGACTTTCCCAAACATTTTACATATTGTGCATGGGAACATGATGAAATGACGCCCACCCAAATCATGTTCATTGTTTGCGCCTGTCTTCATTTATATCTAGAATTCCATATAAAGCCAGGTCAATCTGCTTTCTGTGACTTAGATTATGTTGCTTTGTGTGGAAACATAAGGGAGTTTGTGCTGTTTTTGCCATTTTATGGGCTCTATGCAAAACTCATTAGACATTTGACGCTATTCAACACAGTTGGATATCGGTGTGCATTCGGATCATCTTTAAATGCAAAAAAATTCACTGTGCAGGAAAGTGGTTTGCTTTAGGACTAGAGCCATTCTCCGCCAACCAGAATAGCAAATGTACCTTTTTTGGGGCGTTGTTTTATGTATCGCGTACTCGACCTGAAGGTATTGGAGCTCTTTACACAAGCGCAAGTTGCATTAAACAAGGTCACATTCTCTTTTTTTAGGCACAGGGAGATTATGTGATTCGCCAGGATCACAGGATGTTGAGCAGACGCTGAGGGACAGATTCACACAGGGCCACCACACTCGTGGTTGAGGCGCCGGACTCATGGCAGGGGGACCCGCACTCATGGCGGGGGCCCCGGAATGGGTAGCTGCAATATTGATGTCCCGCCATGACTAAGGAGCCCCCACCGTGACTGCGGGGCATCCGCCACGAGTTCAGGGGTATCAGTCACGAGTTCAGGGGTATCAGTCACGAGTTCAGGGGTATCAGTTACGAGTGCGGAGGCCCTTTGTGAATCAAGCCCTAAGTCTCTATCTTGGTTCCCCAGTTCCAGAGTCGGCAGCTCTGGCAGTAGCGCCACATACTTTGAGTAATTATCAGAAGTGCTATAGACTAATTCAAAAATGTAAATCATCCAGACGCACAGACACATTAAATACAAGCTGATGTCACATCAGAACCTCTGACAATGGTACAAAACTTTAAAGGCTCTGCATCAAAGTATAACTTTTTGTACAGAGCAAGAAATCCACAAAGATGTTTGAAATTAAGAAGCTCATGAATGCTGTTAAGGCCTGTGGGCTATTGTCTTCTCCCATCAACCTTTTAAATGAAAAGTCAGATGTGATAAGGGTGTCAGAATGTTTATACATTTGGAGAAGGCTGAATCGCTTTTGAGAGCGCTGCAGTGCAATGACAGGTAAAATAAAATTGCACAATGGGCCCTGTGTTGATGAGGCTTGACACATAACCATAAGGAAATACTGCGCCCCCAGGGCTGCGGGGAAAGTCACGGAATTGTAAGTAGTGAGAGTGATGTGACCGGCGTTTGGGAAGGTTTTCTGCAAGGTACAGGTACAGGTACAAACATTAGGGACATATTTACGTATAGCTGCTACATTCAGACAATGACATCACAAAGTAGCGTGATCTCTCAAATGAAGCCAGAAGCATCCTTCTTGTTTGCTGTTTGGCTCACAGTTGATACTATTGTAAGCCCTATGTTTGTCTCATATTCTTTGTCCCCTCACCCAGGTATTCTGCTACAATAATCTGTTCTCAATGTTTTAAATCTTAGATCGATAACGTATTATTGACTTTTTCACTGGTCTTTTCCCGCTTTCTTTTCTTTGCAGGGCTGTCTCCTAACTGTTGTTGTATTGGGTTAGCTTCTGTCCCATTACTTAAGCTTTTTTTAATTCTTTTTCGACCTACACGTTGTAGATTTTAACTTGGACCTAGTGTAAAGTGTGCATGTGGCTGCACATCCAAAGCAGAAGCGACATGCATGGCAAATAAAGGCATCAGCTGTAGGACTGCATTACTAGCTACATTACTAGGCAGTAGAAACTGACAGTAGAAGGCAATCAGGCGTGGCAAAAGGCATTTGCTGCCATGGGAATTACCATGAATATTTATGTTATCACATGGAATTATGGAGCAAAGCTGACCATAAATCTCCTATTATTATTCTATTTATAGAAAACTGGTAAATGTAGACAGCACGTTAATTTACTTTGAATTACTTGCTGTACAAAGCAATCAAGGGAAGAAATGATGTGAAGTAAGGGGTTCCTGAAAGCCAAGGTTTGTTAAAACTATGCATGACATGATAGAGATCAGAACATGGGGCATTAGCGGAGCGGTAAGCATGTGACAACGCATATTCATTTAATTCATGAATGTTTTGGAACTGATTCACGAAGGGGAACTTGCCCTTTTGAGTAAGTTTACAATTTTTTGGTATTCACAAACTGCAAGACCTGATTCACAAAGGTAAACTTATACTTTTATGTAAGTTTACAATGTGTTTGCTATTCACAAACTCCGAGTTAATAGTAAGTTTACAACTTCAGAGACTCTGCAGTCGGGGCTGAGAACGCTGCACATATAAAGATAGGCCTGTCCTTTCTCAGAGTTATGGACGAAAGGAAGACATACCACTTAGTCCTGCTATTGTGTCCACACAACAGACCATGCAACACTGCTCACCATCCTGTCCACCAGGATAGATGGTCAAGCTCAGTAGGGGATCTTCTCTTTCTTGTCACCTATATCCCAGAAGTTCAATAAAAGCATGGGTATATCCGCCTATCAAGCTTCATCCAACATCTAGTTACAACATGGCTACTAACTTGTATCAATTCTCCTCTTTTTAATAGAACCTCATCCAATGGTACAAATTAGGCCTGAGCAACATCAGCTAAATCACTTGGCTTTGTAATCGGGGTGTGCGAAATATGGGTAGTTTGCTTTGGCATAATTATGTGAAATTTTAACAAAATTACACAATAGTATCCATATTTACGTTAGGAGAAAATGTGTCATGTTACTCTATATTTAAGTGTGAAATGCAGCCTTGCTTCAGTTTTCGGTGCAAAGATGCATTTCACTGTAATCAAAATAATGCAAAAAAAGCACTGCGGAGA
Source organism: Triturus cristatus (assembly GCF_964204655.1). Lineage (NCBI taxonomy): Eukaryota > Metazoa > Chordata > Amphibia > Caudata > Salamandridae > Triturus > Triturus cristatus. The sequence goes on from NC_140591.1 coordinate 313,251,999, forward strand.
ACATCCATTCGCATCAGGGGTGTAACACTGGCCCCTGCAGCTCCTGAGATATGGGGAGACTCCCAAACCCTTCAGTAGCCCCATTGAGCCCAAGACCAAAGAATGTATGTGAGATATGGAAGACTCAGGGACCCCTCGTTACAATCCACCGGGTGGCCCTACTATTTTGTGTTAAGCCATTGACTCACATTCTGTTGTTCCAGTGCTTTTGTGGTACATTTTTGTATTTTAATATGCGTAAATTCATGCAAATTACACCGACATAATTAAAATGTTGTCCAGGCCTCTCTACAGTTAACCATAAAAATATCTATGTTACTCCAAACTTGACAAAACAGCCTCATTTGGTCACACACAAACCTTTCCATTAAAACCCTACTGTGATCTGTAGTCTTCCAAAACCTCAAACGACCCTTCCTGGGTAGAATCATGGAAAATCACTTCTGTATGACTTTAAGTCCTGTAGCTCATATCCAAAAAGAATGCAGCTGCTGCACCTAGGTCCCACTCACGATTTCTTGAACAATAAGTGGAAATACAAATACTCTACCCTCCCCATGACCTGTGCCACAGGCCTTAACAAGGCCCCTGCACGCATTTGCGGCCTGTCTCAGGTGGTAAATTGATGCAGATGTGGATATGGAGTTTCCCTTTGAAGGTGGAAAACACATGGATTCTGACCCAGTATTCCTGGGCCCCCTTGTTATTCTTCCTTCCATAATACCCAGATTAAGGTGTGGGAATTCCATTCTGATTAGGGGATTCCATCATCCTGGCATCTAAGTTCTGGGAGCTCATTATGGGGACCTATATCCTCATCTATACAATCTCTACATGGAACTACTCGGCACAATGATCAAGTAAAGGCTAATCAACATATATCAGTATCGTTATGATACCTAACTTTACCTGAAAATCTTGAACCACATTTTAGGGTAATTACATTATACCTGCAGCAGTATGCTTTGTTAGTGGGGCCAAAACTGGAACACTTCCCACAATTTCTTAGAAACGTCAACTGCGCACAAGTGAAAGCTAGAATAAACAACGGAATTGTCTGCCTCACACACAGTACTTTACCTTGGTCTTTAAACTTATCTGAGAAAATACCTCCCACTGTGGGAGGGCAGGAAAACACTCGAGCTAAATTCGACCTCCTACTGGAAGCCAGCAAGGCCAATACAGTCACAGCATTCAAGCAGACCATCTCATGCCAAGATCCCCGCTGGAACCATCCATCAGACGAATAAAGACCCAACATGAATTTGCTAGCCACAAAAAGGGTTAAAAAATCTTACCTTTTTAAAATACGTCTGAAGACAGAAGAATAATGTTATTTTCTCTTTACCTGTGCTTATTCTACTTTGAAGTATCCTGTTGTTACATTTGAAGTGCTCCATTGAACTGCTCTTGTCGCAAATTCTGCACAATATAAAGATCCGTAATAGACAATGTTGCAGGGATTCTGCTTATACACAGAACTATGCGTAGAACCCCAGGACCTCAGTAAGTTGTGGTGTACCAGAAACTCACCTCAGAACCCAGAACCCAGTATCCGGCTAGCATAAGTGTCCCATTCGTTATCCGAGATTTAGCTCGGCAGTCCCAATGAAAAGACAACCCAGAACACGCGACTCAGTACATACTCAGGAATGGTGGGAATCGGAAATACCTGTTCGTATATTATTCTCACATCAGTCCACAACAAGAATCAACAGAGACACGGTGAAAATAAAAAGAGTTTATTTTTATAGACCACGTGTCCTAATATGCAGTACTTTGGCTAATACAAGCAGACAAATGATTAAAATCAAAACCATTAACATAGTTACAATTCCATAGAATATAAAAGGGGTGATCATGTTATAATGACAGTGGATACTACCACTTTCCCTTTACTAAGAAGCTAATATTATTATTAGTATAACAGAAGGTCTCTTAGGCTTGAATAGGGGACCCCATACCTCAAAGATCAGCTTAGTGAAATCACATCACAGGAGCATCAGGAGACTTCTCGCAGGAAGGCTCGTCTTCGGTCTGAACAATAAACATGATGTCCGTGATATTAAAAGCACCAACTTTCAGGTATGTGCAGCTGCTCGTGTGTTATGACTAAATAGTGGGTCGATCAACCTAGAGTGGAAAACATGCATTGTCTAACAACTCAGACTGTTTGTCACATCGTGTGCAGACCAAGGTCGCTTCGCAGAGCTCGGGATGGTAACAACAGATTGCTCTTGTGTGAGGCAAAACTCGAGTCAGCAGTTCGTTTAAGCAATAACATGTAAATGCAGTGTCGTGTGCAAAAGCAGCAAGATGGCTTTCTAACTTCTAACGCGGTTATGCTAACTTATCAATGTATGTACGTATTAAGGGAGTCCTTACTACATGCCCCCTTGATCGAAGCACTACTTAGTATGCAAGAAAAGAGAGAGAACGCAGAGTTCAAGCGCGACAGAGCAGAACAAGGCGTATCCAATTGAAAAAGGAACTGGTCAGTTCAGGCAAAGTTCGAACAGGAAAAAACCTCAAAAATAGAGAGGAAAAACAAAAAATTCAAACTGGAATTGGGGAGGTGAAAAAAAATGAAAAAACGCCTCACCGGGCAGAAGTGCAGACGTACAGGGCCAGTTCAAGACACGTGAGGAAAACACTGTGGACGAAAGTTCACTTAATCCATAAAAGTATATGCAGCATATGTGGCCACTGCTTCCAGCAGAAAATCATTGGCACGTCCACTGAAGGTTTCAGCCATCCAGTTAAGTAAAGAAAAGGAACATATGTGTTCTTCTATCAGCGGAGCCTCTAGCACCATCAGAGGGCAACCAGCGTGTACTTCCAAGTAACTCATATTCAAGAAGTCATATGCCGCTCTCACGATGTCCCAATTACCCAGGATACCATGTGCCGCACCGCAGGCCATAATCCGAACACCAGAACAGGCAGACTCGTGAGACACTAAGGGCCTCATCAGTCGATCAAAATCTGGGTCCGGAGACACCATATTGGTTAAACACAAATCCATAGGCCATTCAAAGGGACAATCTAGGCAGTGGAAGACAGGTTGCACGCAGGTGAAGTAGGAATACCGGAAGGATAATCCATATGCCAGGCTCAAAGTCGCCAACGGCAGGACACCATAGTAATCAAGCATCCTGTCACGAAGAAGCTGCAGACGGGACAGGCTGACGTGTGGCACAGAAAGAGCAGCCATTCTGCAAGATGAAAAGTAAAAGTAGCACACCTGCCACTAGAGCCAGAATTAACGGGACACCTCCAAAGACGCTGGAGAAAATAAAATGAAAAAATGCCGGAATCACACCAAAAATAGTTTGGAAAGAGGTCACGAGGCCCGAGCCCACAAGTTTAAAAAAATGAGCCAGGCCAGTCGTAGACGAGGCATTGAAAATTGTTTGGATCAAAGCACCAAAATGCAGGGGGAGGTCAGTATTCAAAAGCGCCTGTACCTCGGTGCGCGTATTTGCTACGTGAAGGACAAATGTTTCCCGGGAGGAAGTCAATGGCACCTCCTTTTGGGACAATAGCGCTCTTATTCTGCTCATTTTGACGAACTCTGCTTTCAAGGTTGGAATTGAAGGCCAGATAGAAGCATCCAGCCTCCCATGTGGGGGTGGAAACAGGACGTTATTGCAGCAGACAACCCTCTGTGTTACAGTTACTATATACGGGATCCCTACTAACATCCCGCAGCAAGCTTCATTGTTTAAAATTAAATAACTACCGTTTGCAAGCAGCGTGAAAGATGGCGTAATCACTGGTACCGGGATACCTTTGAGGACGCAGGCCAAATTCGGAGCGTGTACATTACATGCACCGTGCAATTGAATGTGCCTACAAACAACAGAATGATCAGGTGACGTCGTACATTCTTCACCCTTCAGATAAACCTCAGTACCATCCCTTGTACATCTATACGTAAAGGGGAGGGACCAGACTTCATGTATGAAAGCGGTACCCAGCTGTTCATATCTACCCAGAGCATAGTGTTTCATACAAGAGGTAAACTTAAAAAGCGCAAACGGTAGACTTATCAATCCGTGTAAGAGCCACACAGCGGAATCGACTTCCGCAACAGAAAAAGGTAACGGCTCCAATTTCTCAATATGGAGCAGGGAATATGTAGCATCTTTCATGGACATGAACTGCTGTTTGTCAGTAAGGTTAAAGGGAAGAAATAACGATGTTGTATTCAGATAGTCCCAAGGGACCTTCCCTGCCTTCAATGTTTGTAACGTCCAAGCAAACTGCATAACAGAACGCAACTGGTTTTGACCATGATACAACACAGACATATCATCCTGCACAATATCAACAATTGAAGATACAATATTATCTAATGTATAAATGCGAGAAGAAAGAGTGTTAATGCTGTTATCAATAACTGCTAATACTTTTTCCATATTAGCCTGATCAATAGCTCTCAATCTTGAAGCTGCCTCAATTTGCGACAGTTTCCATACTTCGTTGTAAATAGCATACGCCCATCTCTTGGATCTGCCACCCACAGGACCTTTAACAAAATCATTCAAATCTATTTTGTCATGTAACTTTGATAAATGAACTTTGACAGATGCCAAGGTGGAATGTCGCAGCCAGGACTGACATAATTTCCCTACAGAGTATGTAGTTACTGTATGTGACGACTCAAACCGGGGGTCCACTCGATCTTGAGTATACCCCGGTTTCAGTCCTAGAAAACGACGTTGACAGGTATCAGAACTGCTTTGCCAAATTAACCATCCCTCACTATTAAATTTCGAAATGTTGAAGGACGAATTGGAAACCAATAACTGCAAAGCAGGAAGGGACAGATCTGTGTGATTATCCCAATTCGGGTAAGCACCCAGATCCGGCACAGAAGGCGAATTTAGTTTTTTAGAAGTGGCCAATCCGAAACAGGTGGTTTGGAAGATGGTTGCATTTAAAAACAACATATGATTTGGTACTAGACAGGCACGGTGTAAAGCTTCAGTTCCCTGAACCTGCCACGGTTTGGAACCCCAAACCGACTTAAGATCAATAGTAGCCTTCCATAGATCATAACCTTTGATTGACAACTCATCCATAAAGGACTTAGAATATAACAATTTGGTGTGTGTCAGTCTAACCTTGGAGGCAGACTCAGGCTTAACTTTAAAATAAAAGGAAGCCGGGGCTGAAACACCGAAATCAGTAAAATAAGTAAACTTATCAACTAATGTGTGTGAGCTGCCAAACGAGGGGGTGGGACAATGTTCCCACTGGGTAAAATTTACAAAATTTCTAAACGAATTTGATTTATGCAAGAAGTGATTTCCATAATGTTGAAAACAATACTGTTCCGCATAATTAGCCGCATTTTCATACAAATCCTCTGCATCAAAGGCGGCATAATACTTCAAGTCTGAAAACAGTGCTTCAATGGCGTGTACATCCCAATCATCAGAACGTATGTTCTGTTTAACTACATCACCCATTGAAACACGAAATACATTAGGCACATTAATGACCTCTGTAGGCCCATGAATTTGAAATTTAACAGCATCCCATGCTATTCCATCCATGACGGGCCAGGCAGTAATATTCACAAAAGTCTGGTCCCTTTTCATGATGTGGGATGAGGAGTGGGGGGCCAAAGTTCCATTGATAAGTCCAATTGTCGATCTCTCTTTGAGATAATGTCCATCCACCAAACGGAAGAACACTACAACAAATCCAATGGACATAAACAAGAAAAAACCAAAAAGCATCAACCAGATGTATGTCCAAGGAGCTATCAAAAAATGCTTCTTAAACCAGCTCACAAAAACAGCAATGTTTGATGGGGGAGGTGAGGGCAAAGAGTCAGTGTCAAAGGAAAAACGGGACTGGCCAAGCGCTGTAGATTGTAAAACAGGCGAAGGTCCACGTGTAGGATAAGCATACTCAGTCTCAACGGACAAACCACCAGCCGGTGGCATCAGCAAGGGATCGGTAACTGAATGCATCTCGATTGCAACATCAGACAAGGTGGTAGTAGCAGGAACCATCATTGAACTTCTTTGCATTGTCTGGCATGAAACTGCCGGAGTCATACTAAGAAGTATCGGCCACTCGCTGAAGTTTGACATTGTCAATAGAGATGTACCTGTTTTCTTTGCGACCAGGAAGTGGAGGTAAAATGACTGTTCTTGTACCCTGCACTCCAAGCACTGGAACTGGTGCTCGATAAGAGGGGCCGAACTCCTTCTTGTTCTCCACCTTCTCACGGACCAGATCACCAACTCGGGGTAGCCAGCCGACTACCGGAATCTGAACCTCAGCTTCAGACGTGGAGGGCAAATGTTCTTTCGAAAGAGAGTCTCTGGCTTCTTGTAGAGTCTGCAAAACAGCACAGTGATCATCTACGTCAAAGGGTGCGGTCGACGCCGCAATGTCTAGACCATCAAGGTCTGGAACAAACATTCTGATTCCGAAGAGCATCATGTACGGGGTCCGCCCACCCAGAGACCTTCTAGGGAGATTATTTAGTGCACGTTGAACGTTATACAAATGGGCTAGCCAGTTCCGGCCTGTGCCTAAAACACGTGCTGTCAATGATTGCTTTAAGTCACGGTTCATTCGCTCCACCACACTATTACCCTCAGGTCGGTAGGGAGACGAAAATTTGACAAGGACCCCCAAATTTTTCATAGCCTCCTTGTAAGCCTTAGAGGCGAACGCAGGGCCCTGATCAGAATGGAAGGTACCACACGCAAAAGTTCCCACAAAGACACGCAAATCCCTGATGACAGTCCGCGAGTCAGCACTCCTTTGTGGCCACACCCATAGAAAACGTGTGCACGAATCCACTGCAACCAAGATGTACTTGTACGCAGTATCAGAAGAAAAAGGACCGCAGTGATCTAAATAAACACAACCAAATGGCTTATTAGAGATGTACAGCTGTGTCTGTGGTGGGCGCGCAACAGTAGAAAGATTAATCTGTTGGGAAATGTCACAATCAAGAACATAAGCGCGCGCTTGTTTATATAAACCAAACCACCAGTAACGTTGTTGTAGCAGAGATATTGTAGCTGACACACCGGCGTGGGCAGACGCCAACCCCTCATGTGCAGCCAAGATCAGTGCTGGTCTGCAGTCCGCGTTGGGAATTATTCTATCACCAACGTCGTTAATCCTCACTAACGGGACGTTATCAGGACTTAAATGGTAAATATACCGAGAGGGAAAACCCTTCGGGTAATCTCCTCCCTTCTCTGTAGCAGCTATAGCTGCCAAGATGTCATCATCAATCTTACTTTTGGATCTTGTAACTGCTGCCACTAAGTATGTAGCCACTGCTGTTTTCGCTGCCTCGTCAGCTAAGCTGTTGCCGACAGCATGGACACCAAGCCGCTGGTGACCAAGAGTGTGTATAACACTTACGAGTGGGAGACGTTCTTTAAAGTCTGCCACTCGAACCCAAAGCGTTTTATGCTTAATTGTGCTACCTTTAGTGTCGCGGTAATCATTTTGAGACCAGAAGTGTAAATTGTCATTATAGGACTGGACACAGTAGAAGGAGTCACTCACTATAAGAGTAGTGACTCGGGGATCAGCAAACTCCAGTGCAAGCACTAGAGCCCGGAGCTCCGCCAATTGCGCGGTACAATCACCCAATGACTGCGTATGCACTGCATCAGATTGGAATTCACCATTTACGAATGTACCTACGACAATTGCGCAAGCCGCTGAATAAGCGTGCTTCGATCCAATTGCGGGTTGCGCAGACCCGTCAGTGTATATGACACAATGGTATTCTTCGAGCGGGCGCAAAGACAGAGGTGCCGGATGAACGAATTCATACTGCAAGTACTCTTGAGTCTGTAATGAGGCATCAAAGATGTAAGTGACGTCTGGCGACGTCAGTGTTGTAGCCCATTGTATCCACCGTGGATGCAAAGCTTTAGAATTTGGTACACTTGCTTTTGTCACTGCCTCTAAAGCAGGATATGGTGTTACAACCAGAATCTGTTTCCCTTGCGACAGTGCGCGTTCCTTGAGGATCGCCATCTGCACAGCAGTCAGAACTTTTTCGACCGTGGAAAAACGTAATTCAGCAGAGGTGTACAAGTGGGATTTGTACGCAATGGGGACTGTGTCGCCCTCATTAAACGTCAAATACGTGAACCCCACGGCGCCTGGTACTATTCTTATCACCAGGTTAGTGCGGTTATCACGTGTCAGCAAGTATTGTGAAGCAAGAAGGTCAGCCTGTAAAGACTGTAAAATAGCAGAGTGTTCTAGCTGCCAGCTAGACTTCGAAAATGAAGGCTGTACCAAGGCGTAAAGCGGCTTGATACGCTGGGCTTATTATCAGGAATATACGTACGGCCGAAATTCAGAAAACCCAGCAGAGATTGTAATTTCTTCAGTGTCGTAGGAGCACTCAAGCGTGCACACTTTTCCAGAAAGTGGGGGGCTAACCCCTTACCTTCATTGTTGAGCTCGTAGCCCAAAAACAACACCGTATATTCTGCGATGTGTGACTTCGCAAAATTGAATTTGTAGCCATAATCTGCAAAATTCACGATTATATTGTCAACGCGAGACAGATGTGGCATCAGCTCATCATCCGTAAGATAGATATCGTCAACATATGAGTATGCTTCGGGGTCTATTCTTTCTAAAAGAGAAACCACGCGAGCAGAAAAGACGCCAGGGCTATTTTTGTACCCCATGGCTAATCTGGTAAACTGTTTTTGTTTTCCGCCCGAAGTAAACGCTGTCCACTGGCTACTCAGTGTGGACAGGTTATGGCTAAAAAAGCCATTGGAAATGTCAAGTGTCGTTTTAAATCTTTTACGCACGAGACTGTCGACCAAAGCCGAACTATGTGCATTTTGTACCGCGCAGGTCCGGCAGTGGGAGTTTAGGTGCCGGTAATCCAAAACTAAACGGTACGAGCCGTCAGGCTTCGTTACAGTGAATAAAGGGTTATTCATAGGGGACACACATGTTTCAATAACACCCTGATATTCCAATTGTTCAAGGATTGCCGCGACGTGAGGTCTCGCTTCACGACGCATAGGATATTGGGGTTGAGGCTGGGGCATAGACCGCAATGGAATCTCATGGCAGGGGGACAATCTGTCCCATCCCACCTGAGTGCGATACACCGCCGGCGCAAGCGCAAGCGCCCACTCCTCAGCATACACTTCAGCTTGGTCCTTAGGCACTGTGTGCGCAAAGGACGGGAGGATTACTTCCTCCCCTCTAGGAGCCTCTAAAATGAAAGCTGGGGGCCAATCTGCCTCCGCTAGGAGGATATCATAGGTGGTGGTCAGATTATCCCAAAAAATCCCTTTTATTGTACGTTGTATGTCACCCTCAATTAATAAGACTATTTCATAAAGTCTATCAGGGGGAGCCACTCTGGTGTCAGCTGTTTCCACAGTAACCGATATATCAGTTGCTGTCACCGCCAGAAATGGACGCAGAGCTTGACGGACTATGGTAATTTCCGCTGCGCTGTCCAGGAGCGTCAGCGCCCATGTCCGGTTCCGAAGCTGTGTCCGCACTATCTGAGGCATACCTTGCCGTCAGAGCCGCCACTTTCTTCTTCTGAAACGGGGGTCTTTGTCGTGCAAATTCGTCCTGCTTGCCTTTACCCTCAGTCTGTCGGGGCTGGTCACGCTGTTGTGGAGCACCCCGACCTTTGCCACCGCCTCCGCCACCGGACTGTGTAGCCGATGTTTCCTGTGAAGAACGAGGAGAGCGCTGTTCAGAAACCTGAAATCGATCAGGAGACTTTATAGCAGCACGATCGCGCAGATCATAAGTGCGTTCACTACTAGACTGTACGGGAGAGGCAGGCCGAGAGCCCTGTTTCTGCTGCTGCTGCTTCCCCTGTTGTTTAACCTGCCATTTTTGTTTAGGAAAAAAGGGCCGGTCGTCCTTACCAGACGTTTCTGCCTTACCCTGCTGCTTTAGATCGGGATTCTTTATGACAGGCTTAACTCCTAAAGAGCTACGACCCAAATCCCGATATGCCTCTGCGATTATTTTCGCAAATTCCTGCGGTTTGTCCTCCTCAGGAACTCGTTTCAGTTCATTACGAACCTGGAAATGCAAAGCATCACCCTTCAGGTTACCAATTATCATGGTAGCCACCAGGTCAAATTGCCCGAGGAGCCGCATCCCTAACTCTATCGCAGACTCCGCACCATGGTTCTCTTGAACTCTTTTGATTACGGAGGGCAGCTGCAACATAGACGGAGTGCCATAGCACTGTGCGTACGTCGCTGCAAAGACCTTGCCCCAATTTGTACAATCGTCAATGTGTGGCACCAAGTCCTTAGGCAAACTAATGGTGAGGATTCTGTGTTTCTCCACAGGTGAAGTATTCGGGTAAACCGCTTCTATTTGGTCAAATTTCTCAGCAAGCCAAAAGGGGAAATCATCCCTAGTAAGGGGGCGCTTGCCCATAACAGAATTGACCATAACAGGACTAATGACCACCGCGTGATGATCAGTCCCGCAACAGCAGGCGCCCCCGCCTGCATATTGCGCGACACATACTGCACCAACGCCCTATATACCGTAATGAGGGCAGTGTGTAGTACACGCAACTCAGCCACCGTCACCGTGAGGTAACGGGGATGAGGCGTAAATCCGGCTAGTACCGGCCAAGTGGCCCCTGCAATTGACAAAGGGCCCATTCTCGGCGGTATAACCACATGGGGAAGGGCGCCATTAAACCAAATAAGATGCTGCCAAGCAGATATTGGTATTTCCTGTGTCCTATACGGCGTATAGTTCGCCGGCACTGCAGCGGCAGTGTAAGAATGAAAGGTGTCATCATCCCCCACCGCTGGAATCGTCACCCAAGAGTAGAACAACTCATAGGGATGAGCCGCATCGGCTCCCACCACAAAGATGACGTTCATACCAGTGTCCGGTACCCCATACTGCGTCAAATGACGTTTTAGAGCCGCTCGGCTATGCGCCGCAATATCCACCGACATCAGGACAACACACGTGAAACTATCAGTAGCACAAGGGTTCACTAACCTTTTTAATTATCAAGCTTGAAAGAACCTATATCAATAGACCTAGGTAGGTTTAAATCCGTCAGACTTGTTATCCGGAAACAAGAATGAGGGTGTTGTGGACAAACGCGAGCACTACTAAGGCGTTTCAACTCATAGACCAAACGTTAGGTGCGCCATGTTGCAGGGATTCTGCTTATACACAGAACTATGCGTAGAACCCCAGGACCTCAGTAAGTTGTGGTGTACCAGAAACACACCTCAGAACCCAGAACCCAGTATCCGGCTAGCATAAGTGTCCCATTCGTTATCCGAGATTTAGCTCGGCAGTCCCAATGAAAAGACAACCCAGAACACGCGACTCAGTACATACTCAGGAATGGTGGGAATCGGAAATACCTGTTCGTATATTATTCTCACATCAGTCCACAACAAGAATCAACAGAGACACGGTGAAAATAAAAAGAGTTTATTTTTATAGACCACGTGTCCTAATATGCAGTACTTTGGCTAATACAAGCAGACAAATGATTAAAATCAAAACCATTAACATAGTTACAATTCCATAGAATATAAAAGGGGTGATCATGTTATAATGACAGTGGATACTACCACTTTCCCTTTACTAAGAAGCTAATATTATTATTAGTATAACAGAAGGTCTCTTAGGCTTGAATAGGGGACCCCATACCTCAAAGATCAGCTTAGTGAAATCACATCACAGGAGCATCAGGAGACTTCTCGCAGGAAGGCTCGTCTTCGGTCTGAACAATAAACATGATGTCCGTGATATTAAAAGCACCAACTTTCAGGTATGTGCAGCTGCTCGTGTGTTATGACTAAATAGTGGGTCGATCAACCTAGAGTGGAAAACATGCATTGTCTAACAACTCAGACTGTTTGTCACATCGTGTGCAGACCAAGGTCGCTTCGCAGAGCTCGGGATGGTAACAACAGATTGCTCTCGTGTGAGGCAAAACTCGAGTCAGCAGTTCGTTTAAGCAATAACATGTAAATGCAGTGTCGTGTGCAAAAGCAGCAAGATGGCTTTCTAACTTCTAACGCGGTTATGCTAACTTAACAATGTATGTACGTATTAAGGGAGTCCTTACTACAACAAATTGTTGAATGAGATAGAAATGTACTGTCACAACATAAAAAACACGTTGGTGGGAGTTATCTATACAGTAGTGGGTTTCTGTAAAACATTGTTGTGATTCTCGCTGTTAGAGTTCCACATAATTGTGACTTTGACATTTTCTAAACACTTTTTTGATGTTGTATAGAATAAAACATGGCAACACATTTTAGATGTCATCCCTTTGCTAAAGTGAGTTTAAAGTTGATCATAAACTAATTAAAAGAGAAGATATTGATTATATATATACAACTGTTTCGAATATTAAACTCTTAAGAGGAGCACCAAGGAAAATCTAAGACAAAACATTAAGAGAGTAACTCTTTATTTAAAGCAACTTTAATATTTGAATGTTCATTTCTGTAGCATGCAAAGCATCAAATGGATAATCAATTGCAGTGTAATGGAGGGTTGTGGTCTAAATATATCTAATTTGCCTGGCATTAATCTTTCGATACACAAAAATGGCAACAAAATAAAGACTATGGACCACACATCTAAATATACCATTTATTATGAATGGCAACACATTTTCCAATATTGCTGCCAACATCAGAGTACATTTAGAGGTGAATTATTGTCCATAAGCTCTGAGAACCAGTTAGATAGCCTTATATCTCTTACCAGTTACAAGGCGTAGGCTGTGGGAAGGAGTTATAAAGATCAAAACATCAAGCGTGAAGATCTACCAACAAAGGAGAATACTTCAAGGCTTGCATAGTTTGTTGTGAGGTGGGAAAAGGAATCTATTTGACTTGTGGTTGTGAATCCCAAGGCACAACTGTGTACTGTTTTCTATACTATACCAAGGGCTAAAAAGAGTCCACGTATAGTCATAGGGAGCCAAAATGAAGCCTCCAAGTAAGAAGCAATGGGGTTGATATCTTGCATGCAAGCATTACCTTGATTTCATTGATCTGGTTTCTCCATAATATTAGTAGCTCACAGTTTTGCTGGCACCCAGGTAGGCCAATACCACTGCAAAGACCAGAGAAATCAGTCATTATAGAACCAGTGGGGATTGGGGCTAACACATTATGAGCAAGTGTTGAAATATATGTTTGCTGTGATGTTACTTTGGAGTATAAAATAATAAATAATACTAATACAGAAGCTTATAAAGCGCGACAGCTACCCCAAGCAGGGGTGTCCCGGCCCTGAAACGAGGTCTGTATCAAAAATGATACATAGGTTTCAAACCAATTATGTAAAATCGGTCAGAGGTCCACTAACTAACAAGTAAACTTTAATCCAACTGTGTCCGGAGGAATGTATCTAGCTTCATGTAGTCAAGGGGTAAGATTGCTATGTCTGTTATATTTTGGTGCAATCAATTCTGTTGCACCTGCTGACGAAGCATGTTTGGCACACCACAACGACCTTGGGGCATCCTGAATTCTCCTGAGATGCGAAAGGTAGAGTTGGGTCCTATCAACATACATTTTAAAAATAGAGTTGGTAGGCAATAGGGGGGCGCTAGGTGGCACCCAAGCGGAATGGCCGCCACCGTGTGAGGCTCCCGCAGTCTGGCGCTGTCATCCTTCATTAATCCTGTCCCGAGGCGGGGGTCCGGCCACTTACGATCGGCCTCCACACATACAAGCACCGGGGTAATTGTGTCCTGAGCCACGAGAGCCACCGACGTGGGTAGTGACAGAAACGGTCGGAAGAAGGCGGGACCGCGACAGCCTCTGGTGAGGCGCGGAACTCCAACAGGGTGTCGACGGGCACGCAAGCACCTCGGCTCCCACGAGGTCTCTAGGCCGCGGTGCGGCAATGGCGGCTGCTGCGAGGCAGTGAGTGCCTTCTGCTCCTCTCGCAGGTCAGCTGGGAGCGGACCTATAACACCGGCTGCCACTGCTCTACTGAAGCCGGTACTGGAAGCAAGAGGGAAGCAGATCGCCGACCCTATTCACCGTGGTGAGTGCCTTCTGATCCCTTTGTAAGCCCGCTGGGCGCGGACATATCACACCGGCAGCCACTGAAGTACTGAAGCCGGTACTGGGAGCAAGAAAGGGGCGGATTGCTGACCCTATTTACCACGCGGGCGGTGGATTGGCCGTTAGCGGCAGCGGAGCATTGTGCATCGATTGGGGTGACTGGAGCGTTGAAGCGTGTGAGGCGCTGTGGAGGTGGCTGTCTACTTGCAAAGCTGAGAGCGGCTGCCGCTTGGCGCCAAAGAATTGTCCTCCGCACACACTGTGAGGCAGAAGGGAAGGAGCGACGGGTGGCTGGTGACATATTGGTGAGTGGTGGGGACTTGGCAGCTGGAGGTTACCACAGAGGAACATTGTGCATAGCCTGTGTGGGCTGGACTGTGGGGAACACCTGTCCCCAGGCATCAGTTTGGTCGCGCTGGGCAGAGTCGTGGAGCGCTAGGTGCGCAGCACTGACTGGTGGCGCAAAGCACCGGCGCTAACAGCGGAGTACAGTGTAGGAGGCGCAACGGCCTACAGAGACCACCACTTATTGACACCAACAGCCCTGGGGGGAATTGCTGAGTAGCCTGTGAAGCCAACTACACTAAGATGGGGAAAACAGATGCGAGGCAGTCACGGCTCACCTTCGAGGCGAAGAAGGGGACTCGGCAGCCGACGGAGATAGATGAGGAAGGCGCAGACGGCATGTCGCAAAGCCCGCAGACTGCGCCGGGCGAAGACATGAAAGTAATACTGCGGAAATGAGACAGGGCTTCGCTGGTATCGCGGAAAAGGTGGACACACTGAGCACACGCATGGACACGATAGCGCATAGGATCGATGGACACGAGATACGGATAAAGGACGTTGAAACGCGCATCTCGGAGGCTGAAGATAATAATGCCCACATCCAAAGTACGGTAACGCAAATGGAGAAGTTGCTTAAAATAATCGCTGCCAAGAATGAGGATATTGAAGCAAGGAGTAGGAGGAACAACATTCGAGTACTGGGGATACCAGAGAGCACCAATACGGGCAGGATGGAGGACTATATAGAAAAGTTGCTGAAGGCCGTGGTGGGGCCGGAAGCCCTCTCTCCTCATCTCGTCGTCGAAAGGGCACACCGATCCCTAGGCCCGCGGCCGCCTCCCGGCAGTGCGCCAAGGCCCATCATAGCACGCCTGCTAAATTATAGGGATAGGGATGCGGCCCTGAAGGTAGTGTGAGACAAGAAACAGCTAGATTTTGAGGGGGTGCCATTCACTATATATCCTGATTTTACCCCGCAAGTGCAGGAAGAACGGCGCAAATTCCTTTCGATTAAACAAAAACTGTGGCAGGCACAAATCGAATATGCCCTTCTCTACCCAGCGTGGCTTCGAATCACTCACCAGGGCAAACAAATGTTTTATACAATTCCTCAGCAGGTTGAGGATTTCCTGAAGCAACTTCAGAGACAAAGGGCAGATGTCACTTCACCGAATGATACATCCTGATAACACTTGCGGAGCGTGGAAGGTTGATCATTCAGCTGTGGGGATGCTGGTGGATGCTGCGACTTGAGAACCATGAACGGCATAACGAACACTTGCGTTGAGGTGGATGCCTGTTTGCACCGGTAATACATGCGGCTAGCAGTGACACTTAAGTACTACTGGGACACGAATTTCAGAAGCAGCCTCGTGTCTGTTTAGGGGCATGCCCGTTGGCATTAGCGCCCTGAACGACAGGAGGTACCCGTGGGCCACCTGATAAGATTACCCCTTACGGGAGATCCCCATCGCTGGTAAATTCTGGTCATTGGCTAGAGATGTTCACAGGGAAGGTCTGTTTGGGAGGAAGCGGGGGGAGGGGAGGGTTTCACGGAACTGCATGATTGGGATGCTTCAGTGGGAGGGGGAGGGGAGGGGGGGTTGAAATCAGCACACGGTTGATTGGCTATAATGCGCAGCATTATTGTTGGCACCATAACTCGCTGTTTACACACGGTTCTAGTATGATTGGATTTGCAACGCGGGGGTCACTACACTGTCAGGGGATATGGGGGCCATGGTGGATAGGACACAGTTGAAGGTAGTATCCTGGAATGTGCGGGGCCTGGGGGACCCACGAAAGCACAGGCAAATATTAGCTTATCTGGATCGCCAACAAATTAGCATAGCTCTGCTTCAAGAAACACACATTAACCCACACTCATCCAATACATTTGCTAGCAAGTGGGCTGGCAGTAGAATATTCTCCTCTTACTCATCCTATGCTCGTGGCACAGCGATCATAGTTAAAAAACAGACACCCTTTATATTGGCTGGGGCGACTGCAGACCCACAGGGGAGCTATGCCATAGCATGGGGACATTTGGGCAGGGAATCGATCACGATAGTAACGTGCTACGGCCCGAATGTTGATGCCCCGGAATTTTTTACCACGGTATGGGGGAAAATTGTGGATGTAGGATCCACACATATAATTTGGGGAGGAGATTTTAACGTGGCTTTCAATCCGGTTCTAGATAGATCAAATGCTGCAGCACATCACTACAATAACTCCCAGGCGGCGCTACAGGGGATTATGGATGAGGGTAACTTGATCGATAGCTGGAGATACCTACATCCACAGGTCAGGGAGGGTACACACTTTACAGCGTATGCTGGGACATGGGCTCGCATAGATTACTGTTTGCTGTCTAGGGTTCTAGTGTCAGCTCTATGTAGCGCTGAGCATCCTGCTCGCACGTTTTCAGATCATTGCCCAGTGAGGCTCACTCTCACACCTCTGGGATATGGCGCACCCAGGCCCAGGTGGCGGTTACAACCTGCTGCCCTGTCGGACGCAGTGTTTCAGAATGAACTCAGGGAAGAGATAAAGGAATTTTTCAAAAGAAACAAGGGGTCGGTGGACAATGTGGAGACGATATGGGAGGCCTTTAATGTCACCATTAAGGGGATCTGTATCTCTAAGAGCTTTGGCATCCTGAGGGATATCAAGGGTACGCTTAAAAAATTGGAGTCAAATTTGAAGACCTTGGAGACACGTATGGGGGAGGGATAGACAGGTCAGGTGCAGAAAGAGTTTCGGGAGACGCTGTCTGAATACGAGGTTACTGCGGCGCGGGGGTGAAGTACAGAGGACGAAATTGGGTGGCCCGTAGGTATGGGGAAGGAGAGCGCCCGGGAAAGGCACTGGCTGAAATCATAAGGCGGCCTCGCTTCTCAACGCATATTTTGGGGATTGAGAGACCTGGGGAGTTGTCACGGCGGGACACTCCGGACATACTAGATGCATTTACCTCACATTATAAAGACTTGTACACCACGAAACGTGGGGGAGCACTAGACCTGGATGGATTCCTTGGGGATGTGGCACTGGGGTGGCTGGGCGATACACAACAGGAATTTCTTTGCCTTCCTTTTGAGATTGATGAACTCAGGGAGGCGATAATGCAGCTATAGAGTGGGAAGGCGCCGGGACTTGACGGCATTCCCGCGGAGTTTTATAAATGCTACATTGATATCATGGCGTCGGTCCTCAAGGAGGTCTTCGAGGAATCATTGGAAGTGGGCACACTGCCCTCATCGATGAGGGAAGCTCTGGTTATATCCCTTCTGAAGCCAGGTAAAGCGCCGGAATCCTGTGACTCCTGTAGACCATTGTCGCTTATAAATTGTGACACGAAAATATTAGCTAAGGTTCTGGCAAATCGACTGACTCTCTTGATGGACAAACTTATTTTACCGGATCAGTCGGGGTTCGTCCCTGGTTGCGCCACCACTCATAATTTACGCACCCTGTTTTCTCTGCTGCAGAACGTGGAGCCTGAATTTCCGTTAGCCGCTGTGTTTTTAGATGCCACAAAGGCATTTGACTCCGTGGAGTGGGACTACCTCTTTGGAGTGCTTCAGCGCATGGAGTTCCCTCTCCAGTTCATATCATGGATCAGATTGCTATATGGGCAGCCCACTGCCAGAGTACTGATCAATGGACACTTCCCTTCTACTTTTTCCATCACTAGAGGCACACAGCAGGGGTGTCCGCTTTCCCCACTCTTATTCACCATAGCTATCGAACCATTAGCCTCTAAGCTCCGCCAACACCATCAAGATAAAGCATTTTGCTGTTGCTTGCGCCAAATTCTGATTTCACTATACGCGGATGATGTGACTTTATATATTAGACACCCCCAGCAAAACGTAAACCCACTGCTGAGGGAGTTTCTTGTATTTGGCAGACTGTCCGCGATTGGCATAAATTGGGGGAAATCTCAGTTCTTTCCTTTGAAGTCGGCGGTCACTAGGTTTGCTCTTGATTTCTAGGCCTGGGCGAAAATTTTGTTCCGTTCGCGGAAATTGCGATAATTTGACATTAGCGGAGAGCGCGAAAATGTCAAAATTTCCGCATTCCGCAGCTTGGCGATAATTTGTTTCTTGCTCGCGCTGTAAAATAATACATTCTCGCGCGCGCGCGATCGCCTTACCTGAATCCCTGCGTTCGCCGACAAGTTTTCTTGATCCGGTCGCGTTCTCCATGAGATGTTGTATTGTTTTTAGCCATTTGCGCTGTCTCGCGACAGTTCGCGCCCGCAGTGACATCATGCGTCGCGCGATCACGTCTTTCTTCTCGCGATCATGCACCGCAAGACAACTGAAAACAAGATGGCCGCGCCCGCGAGCAACCACATGGGTAAGTTGGCGAGCCGCAACCATGCAGAAAATCTCGCGAACATGCGGGAAAAAAACTTCCGCATCTTCGCGATATTTCTGCGTGTTTGCGATAATTTTTGACATTTTCGCGATAATTTGCGAAAGTGGATTTCGCAAATTCCGCCCACCCCTATTGATTTCCCCCTGGAGTGGTGCGATACTGATCTTCGATACTTGGGTATACAGCTGGCTGGGGACAGGGATAGTGTATTGCGACTCAATTACGGCACAGCTATCACGCAACTATCGGATAATATTACGCGGTGGATCGCTTTGCCACTTTCTCTTGCGGGAAGAGCCTCTTTGATTAAGATGGTGGTTCTCCCACGGTTCTTATACCTTTTCATGAATATACCCTACCACCCTGGAACTTATTTTTTTAAGACGCTTCGCACTGAATTGACTCGATTAATGAGGGGCGGCAAGCAACCGAGGCTCCAGTGGTCCATGCTCATGAGGCCATATGCTCAGGGCGGATTTGATGTTCCAGACTTTGAGGTATACTTTCTGTGTGCACAAGCACATTATGCTTACTATTGGATAAATCCCACCTGCTACATGCTCGCAGAACCCATCCCTCTGGACGGGGTCATATACTCACCCGCCCGCTCACGTACAGAACCACCCACAACAGTTACATGGACGGTCGATGCATGGCATCGGCTTACAGTACTTCTTGACTCCCCATTGCTCTACTCGTCGCGGCTTCCACTGTCCTATCACCCCCGCATGCCACAGTTACAGGAAACGGGATTTCACAAACTATGCAAGCGGATTAAGGTAACTAAATGGGGGAACCTCTTTCACAATGGTATATTTCGCTCCTCGGACCAGCTATTTCAGGGGATCCAGCCTTCCTCGCTAGATATTTTCCTTTACATACGGCTCAGACAGGGAATTAGAACTATCATACCGGACTTAGTTTCAACGGGAGCCGGCTAATTTTCTTCCATTACACCAAATGCTGGGATCCACGGATGGGAGGCACCTGTTATCCAGGCTTTAAAAAGCGTACGCGAATAGCAACAGGGGGCTAGCACTCCAGTTCACGCACACTGGACTGCAGAGTTGGGGAGGGAGGTGACCGATGAATACTGGGACTACTGCTGTCTCCAAACAGCACGCATTTCTGCCAGCTGTAGATTGCGCGTAATACATTATAAATACTTGCATCGCATGTACTACACACCCGCTAAAAAATATAGGCATAAACTGGCTGATAATGATAACTGCGAGCGGTGTAGATGACCAGGGGCTGGCTTCATACACCTAGCATGGGAATGTCCCAGGGTGCAGGAGTTCTGGGGACAGGTCTTTGAGGCGCTTGAGAAGATGACGAATGTTACATTGGGGAGAGATCCACTGATGGCCATGTTGGGGTATACTGCACAAATACCTAGGGCATGTCGTAAATTTCTTGATATGGCGTTACTGCTGGCCAGGCGGAGGGTGGCATGCAGGTGGGGACAGGGACATGCCCCGAAATTCAAAGATTGGATGGCAGATTTACTATACTGCCAGGAGCAATTGACTGTGTATGCTGAAATACTGCCAAGAGCTTCCAGACCTAAGGGTATATGGGGTCCACTGCAAGGTTATCTGCTCCTGTGGGATTCCGAGGGGTCAGACCTACGGCCACAGGAACCTGCTTAATGTCTGCTGACCGCGGCGGGATGTTCCTTATGATCCAATGTAATGTTTCCCCTTTTTATAATTTTTTTTTTACTGATACATGATATTGAGGAGATGCGTGGGAGGTGGATGAGTGGAACAGAGCTAAGATTTGAGAGGCGGAGAGGTTGATAATTTGCCGAAATGTGTATCTCGTACTACTTCGGCTGTGATGGGCCCTCATGTACTCGCACAATCCTATGATGAACAAATACGGACTGGTCTGGTTCACCTCATGTTTCCACCGGGGTTGCAAAATGACAAGCGAGTATAGACTGACCGATGGATTTAAGCTATAGGTGCTGTCTGAATATGCTGTTATTGTTTTGAATTATTGACAGTGTAATGGATTCTTGTATATGAGAAAACTCATAAATAAAGGTTTAAAAAAAAAAGAGTTGGTAGGCAATAATGAGTTCTGCTAGTAGGTGCAGGGAAATGACAGGACTGACCAAAGTGCATGCAAGTGACAAATCTGATGAAAGCGCCACACACCGAGGCAGGGCATGGTAATGACCTTGGGTGGAAATGCAGACATATCTCAAAAGTTTGATGGTTTTCTACGCTGTTTCGGGTTGCAGTATGATGAAGGAAATATGGGGCAGCAGCCTGGTCTTGGCTGGCAGCAGAAAACATTTCTTCCCTAATGTCTTTCTTAGACATCTCAGGATCTGAGTGATCCCAAATGATAGTAACACATAATCAATTATTAAATCTGTGGGGCAAGCTTTAGGGTAACAGTAGCATCTTCCTAATCCTTCTGTGAATGGAAAGTCTGAGGTTAGTTAGTATAATTGGTACAAACTTCAGGGTCAACGATGGACTTTTTTTAAAAAGCAGAGCTGTATGGCCGTTTAAAGATGCTGTACTGTGTAAAGAGCGTTGGGGCATATTATCAAGAAACAACGTTAAAATTATCGCCGCTTTAGCGGCAGAAAACTGCTTCTAAAGCGGCGATAATGGGCTTGGTAATATGCCCTTGAGAATTTCCATATAAACCCATGTTCTGGTGTCAACATGGGCTTCTATTGGAATTTTCTGTGGCATATTATCAATCCCATTATCGCCACTTTAGCTACAGTTTTCTGCCGCTAAAGTGGCGAGAGTTGTAACGCCGTGCTTGATAATATGCCCCTTAATGTTAATGCTGCAAACATCACAGCTCAGAGACAGGGAAGGTCAGACAGTGGTCCCTGTTAACGAAATCTTGCCTGCAACTTATGCACAACGGAGAACCTTCCAACTAGGCCTAGGTGCTTTTGACACTGCTAAGACTTAAAAGCAAGTGCACAGCTCTGTGCCAGTGCACCACCAGTAGCCGTTTCAATCCCTTTCATACCAAACTGTTCTTGGCACAAGAAAGTACAGCAACAGTATGAGTGCCCTTCTTTCTGCTCAAGTTGCACTTCATGCACAGGAGCACTAACTTGACCCAAGAAGTAATTTTTGGCCTCCACTACAGACATCTTTTAGCTTTAACTGTTTGTTGGAGATCTATTGTTTTCAATACATTATCAAAACAATGAGTGGGCTTACAGTCAACCCCTCGTTCGTGGTGTGATGTCTTTATTGTCTATCTCACTTCCTTCCTTTGGAATCGATGGATGTCCTGCTTATATTTGAGCTTGTCCTATCCATAAATATTTTGGTCTGTCAGTGCTTTGATTGGTTGTTGCATTCTTCCATCATATTTTGACTCTTTCTAACTCTTCTCCCCTCTCCCCCATCTTTTACCCCCATTTCCATCCCTTTTGCCCCTTCTCCATCGCCCACTCAGTGTCTTCTTGCTGCCCCATTCCCCTTGAAACCTTTTCCCACCTGCTGTTTTTTTACCACTCTAAAATGGCCGCCAAAGTGGGGGCTTGTGCACTCAGGCAAAAGGCAGTAAAATAACATCTGCAGTGGCCATCAATGAATACATTTTGTAACATGAACGAGTACCAAAGAAACTGTTACTGAAGTGGCTGGAGAACCTCTTTGCCTATTACATACCTCCTAGTTCTGCCAACAGAAGACCTCTTTCAGACAGTTGCTGTTTCTATCTCTCGTCCACCAGCTCCATGGTCACCTGTTGCATGGTCCTACTTCTGCTTTCCTTTCTTTCGTGTATGTGTTTTAATGTCCATGTTCATTTGAAATTGGGTTGGACATGGCCAGAGAGGGTGTCATTTTCAACACATACATTTATGCATGTGAACATGCGTGTGAATTGAATCACTGTGCGTTGGTGCCAGTTGTACGCCATTCAGTGAAGTTCACATTTGTTTTACAAATGCATTTCCCTTAATTTTATAGACTGGATCTTTATACTGGTGTGATTTATTCTCAGACTGTACAGCGTTGTTTTCTTTTACTTTCATCATTCTCCATTTTTTGTTTCCCACCCCTCGATCCGATTCTGTAGCTGCCATATTCCCCTGTGTTCTGAAGGTAAAAGACAAGCAAATGACCAACACATTGAGGAATCTCAGATGGTGCCAATAGTAAACAAGCACAGGCAAAGTCAATAGGTCTGTGTTGGCTGACATCATTTTTGCTTTGTCAATGCTTATTTCATTTCGTCAACACTTTATAGATGGGAAAGTTGCGGACCATCACCCGGAGACAAGCAGAAATATTTATTTCGTCTCAACAAGCACACACATTAATTTGCCAAAGTAGTCCTTGGCACTTAAAGGAGCTAATTTGTGTGTGGATCTAGTGAAAGGACAAAATACTGTCACTGATACTGCAGTGAGTCTATGGGTTAAGTTGGCAGGTCCACTGCCACATACCATGTGCTATAATGGGCGCAAAAAAAATGTGGATGACACAATAACAGCACAATGAATGTAGAGGTCTGGTCCACACTATACATATTTTCAGTAAAATCTAAAAGCATTGGTTAACATCAGACCAAAAAAGGAGCACAGACTTTGCTCAGTTGCTGTGCCATGGCCACGCCCATTCACTGGGATGGTCTTCACAGCATGCGGCCCCTGCCACAGCCGCCTTCGCTTGTTCATGACCTCTGCGTGACCTTGGATGAATCTAACTTGGCTCAAGCGCCCATCCACACAGATTGGTGCAACGCCTGCGGTGTAGTGAGGAAGATAAGAGTGTAGCTGCATATTGTGGGGATCCGGATTATCCTTTGGTGTATCAGAAAATCTGAACCTATGAAGGGACAGATAATATGCCGTGTTGCTACTTTCAAATGAGTATTTCCCTTAACAGCAGGGTATGTTTCTATCCACAACACAGAGGCTTTACTATGGGAAGATCTTCGGTCGGCTTTCACTCTGCCCTCCTAATCTCACTAATCCCAAAGCTCATAGTTGTAGGGAAAACTTTCGGAATGGCAGTCTTATTTTCAGATCATGTTTTATCCTAAAAGTTTCTCATCTTTACCAACTAGCTTTGCAAGTTTTTTGGGCTGTGACAAAGCACGAGAGCGGTACGCTAAAAGTATGCAGCCGAAGGAATATGTTATTTGCTGTAAAATGATGGAACATGAGCGGGGTGGCACGCGCCCAGGCTTGCCTTTTTATGACCGGGGATCCATTTCTGTGGTTGTTGACCTCAGGCAACCTCCAACCCCGGGCGCCCCCTGTCTTAAATCAGACCACGGGCCATGGGAGATCTGGCTTGCTACCCCTCATATAATCCTCATGGCTATGATGCGAATTTAATACATGAAGCGGCCCAGTGCGCCGACTTTATTTATAAGCGCTAGAGTAAAAATACACTCATCTTGTCGGGCGGCGGAAGGTGCCAACAGGAGTCAACGACTGCACTTTTCACACTATGCAACAGATGGTGGCGCTATTCTTAGCCCTCGGTGTTTGGAAGTTGTCGGTCCCAGTGCAGTCATCCGTGCTCGACAAACAAGCATATGCCAGTGCAATTTGGTGTGAGTATTAGAGCATTTTACAATAAAACAAGACTACAGTGCATTTTTTTTTGCTGTCTAGATAGAGGGGAAATTAGTTATTTGTCCAGATTCACACGATATTGACCAAGGCAGACATTCAAACCTGGTTCCCCATGTTACAAAGTCAGCAGCTTTAGCCACTAGGCCACATCTCCTCCATATAAATATCCCCGTCCATAGATCTGGATCTGAATATTACAGAGAGTTATGACACTTTACCAATTTTTCATTAGTCGCAGGTCCGAGTGAGGGAATTTTATTATTTTTTAACACTCTCCTCACCCTACATATGCATATTATTGTAGAAAACCTGTAGAATATCTGATGGCATTTTACAAATAATATTACAAATATTTTTTATTGTTTTTATTATTTTCTTCACATTGACATTTTTTTTCATTTTAAGTCTTTTCCTCTTTCTTACAACATTCCAATAAAAACGAATGTTCACAGTGCTTTCCCACATTTCCCTCACTGGTTTCACCTGTTTCCTTCAGTGTAAGAGAAGCGTGGGAAAGACACAGCAAATGTGTGTGCACATCTCTGCGGGTGTTCGCCTGGTTTGCACTGTGCCTGCCTGACCACCCACATGACACTGCCCACAGGGCACCACTGGCAGTCCTCCAGTCGAGATATCACAGACGACTGATGAAAAATCCTCATGCTTAACAGGACTTCGGCAAATATAAGTGGCCATCAAACGACCCTTCCACTGACACTGTGACTGGGAATATATTTTGCCTACCAACGGTGAAGCTGTGAACCTGATTAATTTGCAGAGAAACATTTGTGAATTGGGCCCGAGCGTTCAAATCACGAAACTGAACAATTCTGGGACTTTAGGGCAAATATCTTTGCATTTTTATTCTTCAACTAATAGGGAGGTGCCATATAAATACATAATTTAATTTGCCCACAACTCTCATTATAAATTCCGAGCGACTCTCCCCATCAATTACTGTGGGGGAAGTGAAACACTACAGCAGCGAGGCTAAAGAACTTCCCCATTTGGGAAGAAGAGCTAAGGGGGCATATTAACAAGCAGCAGTGATAATTATCGCTGGCCGCTCTTAGCGAGAAAAATATTATCGCTGGCTATCGCAGGAAATTATTGCCATGCTAGTGCTGTATTAACAACGCAGAGCGCAATGGCGATAATTTCCCAGCGACAGCGATGTTTTCCATGGAACATCGCTGGCGATGTTCCATGGAAAACGGCGAAAACCTTGCTGACCCAAAGGGTCGTATCAGCTTAATCCACCCCAATGGTAAGTATAGTTAAGTCTGCTTTTTAGCAGACGTTAGTCTTTGGAGAAAACAGCTGTTTTCTCCAAAAACTAACGTCTGCTAAAATGCGTGGGCGGCATTGTAAATATCGCAATATGTACATCAGCGATATTTACAAGGTTGTACTGCCCAGTGATTCCCACTTATGCAAAGGGAGGCATTGGGTAAAAGGGTGCTAACATGCGCTAATGCATGTTATCACCTTCTTGTCAATAGGGCTATATTTTTATCTCCGCTTTTTTGGCTTTAAAAGCCAAAAAAGCGGAGATATGGCCCTTGTAAATATGCCCCTCCGTTCCCTGGCCCCACCTGACCCATTTCCTACAGCCGAATGTTCCCCCCAGCACGGATGGGATATCAGTCAACTTAGAAATTGTGACAAAGCGTCGACGTAAAAAATGCGGCCAATTCACAACGTGACACATCTAGGGAGATGCGTACCGTTGTAAAGCCCTGCGTCACATCATACCTCATCAAATATACTGAATGCAAAGTTGTGAGGTATAGAACATCGCATTTTCAAACACCCATACGCACCTGGTTTCTGTATTTCTGCCTGGAGTGTACACTCACACAATATTGTTCCAAGTTCATGATCAAGGTGTTCCTGCTACAAAATATGTTCATTGCAGAAGACTCGCCGCTCATGTGAGCCAGGTCTGTTCTAGGTATCCAAACAAGCAACTCCTGAACAGGTCAGTGATGTCATTTAATAGTAATATTAAATATATGCAACTTTTTGGTCATTTTCAACTGAAAGACACTCTTGCACGAATTTGGTTTTACTTTCCTTGTTCTAAGATTGGGATTTACGGTATAAAAGTGTCAATAAATATCACATGTAACTACAAAATTGCCACCAATCAATCATCCACCCATATCTAGGCATCGATTTTCACAGTTAAATGTATTTAACGTATGTTAATGGATTATGGTTACCAAATGTTCTCATTTTACATCTAAAACTATTTCATCCAAGGAGCATTTCATTTCAAAGATGTATTTGTTCTGTCTTTTATCGTGTAAATATATTGGTAACAAATTGAGGCTTCCTTCTCCACACGCGGTTTATAAATAGGAGCGCTTCTGACGGTTTCTGGTGCGTGCGTCTTTAAGCCCTGGACCGCTCTCTGTCAGGGTCATAGCTTGTGCCATCAGCTGGCAGGGATTTACATTAGGCTAACTGCAGATTACAATTTCTCGAGCGAAATTGAAGCCTCGACACTAAGCTCACCAATCCGTAATCACATCACAGGCTGATAGAAATCAAGAAACATGGCGGCTGAGTGATCTCCAAGCCTTCGCCGACCAATATTACACAAAGGCGCTCCAATTGCTCCCAGCGACAAAGAGCATGTCTGTAATAAACAATATCTGTCCAGAATACGATGCTTGGGCTGTAATTACCGGCCCAGGCAGATCGTGTTACGATATCAACGGGTTACCTCTTCCGTAAGTAGCATGCATGACCTGCTACTGAAAGGGATGAAATATGCACGTCTGTTTTCGGCACTGCAAAAAAGTAATAGCGGACAACTGTGTATGGACTTTGATGAAAAGGCGTGATATGGTCTGTCACTAAACAGCTGTAGGCCCTGGGGGAAAGAAAATATATGTTGTAAATGAAATTGCATGCCCAAAAATAAAGGTTCAATTGAGTATGTCACTCATAAAAGATCAAACACAAACTGCAAAATACAGAAAAAAGGAAAATGCTAAAAGAATACACATATTCCCATTTGAAACTACAAGAAAAAGCTTCGAAATTTTAAAAGTAAAGAATCCAAAAATAGGACCAGCTATATATTACAAATTACAAACATGACAACAAAGAACACAGATCTCGAGTGTACCTAAAACCCATTCGCGTTATTTTATCAGTTGAAAAAAGTATTATCCTAATTTTTATCTCACAAGCAGAATATATGAACTAAAAGTGGTATCTCTGTCCAATATGCCAGGGAGGCATCAAGCACAGAGACTCCATGTGGCATACCGTTGGCTAAACATCAGGGTCAGGAAAGGCAAATCCGGCCCGTAGGGGAAGATGATTTGTGTGCCTCTAACAGAAACTTCACTGTCACTCTGCTGACCTGTGGCACTATTTTGGGTTTGAGAGGAACCACATTTCTTGGTGCGCAAGGAAGCGGGGCCAGTGGGTCACTCACAGTTTTCATACATTTGCACTATGTTGTGGGACTCAACCACTAGGCTAACATCATATTTTGTTTTAGAAATAGGGCCATTAAATCCATGGACAGATGGGATTTCACTTGTTCTGAGCGGGATGTAAGGCCTCACCTGCACACTTCCCTGTAAATTGATATCAGCGGTTAGGGATTGGAGGGCTAAAATGAGAGCAGCCCTTGACATATTCAAGAAAATGTCGGATCTGCGTACCTGCCTACTTGAACAACAAGCATTTACAATGCAATGGTCTCGGCATTGTCAAAGTTAGAGCTATTGGTATTGCTCATGACATTGGCCTACTGCTCTCTCCTCTAAAATGTCAGTGCTTGGAGATATGTTCCCAAAGTGGCAGCTTTGATTAAGGGCAGAGGTGGTAACATAGTGTGGACCTTTCCTGCTATACTTCAAATTGAAACATGCAGTTCAATCTATATAACCATGTTTATGAATCTTTCACAAGAAAGTATTTTCCCCCCCAAACAGGCTATGACAGCAGATACTAGGTGCACAGCGTCATTTCTAAAACAAACAAAAAACAACAACAAAGAAAGAAAGAAACGAGAGAAATAGCCAAGTCGAGAATATCCTTCTTACTCTGTCGCTATACCTTATTGAGAGGCGGACATAGACTGAACTAACAAATGAGTAAAAAACATTTTCTTCTGTAATCGATCTAAATCGCTACACTTTAAAATTCGAACACTCAATGGTACACTCCATTCCAAGGGGAGCAGCAGGGAGCCGCCTCACTTAATGTCATGCAAACAGCAGCTCATCCATCCCAATTGGTCTCAATCGGGTGTCATTGAAGATTTTGTAATCAGCCCTTAATCTACAGTGGGGTAATTATTAGCACCCCATCAATCCCCTGCCCTTCTCCCATCTTCCTCACACCTCTTGCCCTCACACAGAAATGACCCCCACCCCAACAAAAGACACCAAATGTCCTTTCCACCCAGGGTGCTGTCCCAGTCAATCCCATTTAGAGCCGGACCTAATGGCTCTCCTAGATCAAAAATCCTAGAGCCAGGCCTGCTCTAGACGAGAACACAAGCAACCCCACACTAGTTATATTAATTTGTATAGCACTAATCACCTGAGAGTGTATCCAGACATAAGTGAGGCGCTGGTTAAGCCGTGTGGCACAGTGAGAGCAAGGGACCCATATCAGCAGTGCTTTAAGCGGTCCGGGTCCTGCCAGTGTTCAGCAGCAGCAGTTCTACAAAGCAGATGCGGAGATGGGTCCCTGTCGGGCTCTCCATTTTTACCCTCACCCTCAGGGTGGACAAAAAAATCTTAACTCTGCAGCAGTGCCACCCTTCATTGTCTTTGATGTAACATCCAAGAAAATCATTATAGGTCTTTCACACTCTCATCAACTCAGAACTGAAGCATTTTCAATGTTATTTACAATGGAGCCATAGTTACAGCTTTTTTATCTTATGCAACTACCAACCATTGACAAAGCCAATAGTCCTGGCTTGTTATAGGTGTAATGTTACTTGTATATAATATCTGGATGCCCTGACAGACGCAGCAAAATACCAGTCAGACGTCACGCTATGCTAAGCACAGATTTTTAGCTTGAGTGTTGTGAGCCACGCCCTTAACTACATCGGCCACGCCCCTTTGATGAATTTCCCCCCCTCCCAGTTTATTAATCCCACTTAAAGCCCTGCATATCAGTGCACAGCAGTCGCACTGAAGCTGCACTTTGCTAAGGCTTAAAAAGGCCAAAACTGCTCTGGAGCTGTTTGTGTTAACATCTAGAGGCAACCTGTCCTGGCAGTTCGGATCAGACAGTTCCTGTTAGAGCACGACCAAGTTTGATTTGTATATGGTTGGCCTCTGCCCGAGTGGCTTAGCAGGCACAAAAAAACCTGACTAGAAGGCGGACCACTGAGATTCATACAAGCATTCCAACCAAACCAGTTTTCTACATAGTCTCCTACAAAAAAATTTGCTAAATCATTGAAATTGTGCAACATAAAGATAGTGTTGTGGTTACTTTGGGCCCTGCAGAAATATGTTTGCGATGCATAAGACACAGCTTTGAACCCTGGTACCCAGGCACAACCTTTCCTCTTTCTGAGGTGAGAAACATAAGTGCCACTGTAATTGGCAATTATAAAATGAAGCTGAATGAAGCTACTGGGGTAGTAATAAAGCCAGCTACGTTAACGAAGTCTGGTAAAGTCTTTACTCAGTCAGGTTTGGTTCACGGTGCAAACAAACACGTCTCATTCGGGGCCATGCATTTCAAAAGAACATGAAAGTAGCCTCGATATGTTAATATCATAAAGCTCTGAGGAGCAGAGTTTAGTCACATAAGCATATATTTGCAATCACCAGAGAGAGCGGCCATCAATCGCCGCCAGCAGAGTGCCCTGCGGGTCTCTCTGAATATCAAGCGGTTTCTGGGTTGAACACACAACTTTGACAGGAAAGCTCTTCCCTGAAGGTCTAGCAGTGTAAGGGGTGTCTCAATGTTTTCTAAGGTCTAGCGGTGTAAGGGGTGTCCCAATGTTTTCTCCAGGCTGACCCACGCATGGGTGAGGCTGAGAGGAAACTTCTTCCAGACACATGGTGTACATAAACCCTTTCTCCCCCGCGGTCCTGCCTTCCTGCTGCTGGAACGATGCCCCTCCGTCCATTGTTTGCAACCTGCCCACAGTGCGCTCGGTCCCCAGTGGTACTCACCCCGACCCGGGCAGGGATGGGCAGGGAGCCTCCCGTGCGCCGCGCAGTAGCCTTGGATACCCTGGACGCATCCGCTTGTTGCTGGCTCTGGGGAGGGGTTTGGCTTCCAGCCTAAAGTTGAGCGAATAGGCGACGCAGCCAATTCCATGCTCCGGGGTGTGGCTGGGCCCCGGGAGCACCGGGCATGCGCCGCCTCCTCCGACATCTGCATGAAGAACAGATAAAACAGCTGTTAACCACTGCTTCCCCGCGACCCGCACTCAACCCCTAACTTTCAGTAAAAAAAACAATTACAGCTTTGCTACTGTGTAGGCTCCAATATTCATCGAGTCCAGTGCATTTCGGTGTGGAGTTAAACTTTAAACAACATAACACACCTCCGTGACAGCTTACTTGTCTTTTTAATATTGAGCGAACTCGCCACGAAGGTGTTGGAGAGCTTCACGTGAGCACAAGTTACATTACAAAGGACACATTCACGCGCTCAAATTGATACCTGTCCGACAGATGGCGCGCGGCCGCCTCCGCACCAGAGATCTTCCCACGGTGCTAATTAAATCGCTGTGGAACATTGCGTGCAGGCACTCAGGCCCATTAAAGCCGTGCTCTTGGGCTGTAATCCTTTGTAGCGGGATGTGTCAGAGCAGAGAGACAGGCATCGCTTTGAAGGAGCAATGGCGGGGAGGAAAGGGAGATAGTGACGTCTTTCTCCGAGGTCAAGCAGAAATGCCTCGGAGAAACGCAGCGTGATGTTCGGATTCGGGGGGCGTGTTTTTCTTTCTCTCCTCTTCCCATTGGCTGGAATGTTTACATTCCAGAGGAGAGAAAGAAAGTAAAAAACATGCCCCCGAATCCGAAAAAGACAGGGCTTAAATGGACAGACGCCCCTCTCCTCCAATGGCTGGCCTCTGTTTAGGAAGCCAGCCAATGGAGAAGAGGGGCGGGTTCAAGCCCCGTACTAGAAAACGTTAAATCTCGCGAGCGAGACTGCGCAAGCGCAGCCTTCGCTAGCCGATACCTAAAAATCTCACTATGTGGGCCGGAAGGGGACGGGGCCTCATGCCGAGAAGTACCTAAGATGCACTTTTGCCCCCACCCTACCACAAGCCCCCTAATCCAAAAACAATCAAAAAAGCTTGCTTAGGCTGGTGTCGATGCCCTGGGGTGTTTTCGAACCTCTTAATGGACTTCGGTAGATCAAAGCCTCGGAAAACAAGCTGGAAATCCACTATTTATATTGGTTTTCAGCTCGTTTTCCATGCCACCTTGAGATATTGGCTCCTCACCGGGTGACTATGATGGGAGCCGATATTGTGTGTCACACTGTAGCAACGTCTGAGTTGGCAGGTCTAGATCTGGAGTGATTCTCATCATTCACATTGAGGGCAATAATATATGACCTTGTGGGACACAGGGTCAAAGACTGTTTGCTAGTGTTCATTTTCAGATTGAGAAAGGGAATACAATAGCCTCAATTTTGTTGTCTAAAAGCATTCCGTGCGCAGTTTGGCCCAATAGGACTTCCCAGGTAATTCAAAATAAATCATCCAAAAAATAAATCACATCTTCCAGAAGCTCTTCTTTAGCACTTCTGTTCTGATCAATAGGGAAGGGCTCTTGTAGTTTGACAGTGGTGATTTGTTTTAGGCAATGGTGCCTGCATTGGCACACAGCTGCTAATTGTGCACCACCGCTGGCTGAAAAGACAGGAGTTCATCATGTCTTGTAAATACGGTGTATTCCTGCCCTTTCAAATTGGTATAGGGCAGCCAGGAAAATAACTTGCGGTGCTGTCCTACGCCAATTCTTTGTAAAATGCCTATAATAGTCGAACAAGAGCGCAAATTCTTGCTCAAGGAGTGGGACACTTTAATGTGATCCATGACTCAAGAAAAATAATATATATATGTTTACAACCCTAAAACCTTTATTGTGTTTATATTACCTAGGATCAGAAATTCCAACCCTGGAAGGGTCCAAACCGCAGCGTGAACCACACAATTTTCTCAGGC
This sequence comes from Triturus cristatus, assembly GCF_964204655.1. NCBI lineage: Eukaryota > Metazoa > Chordata > Amphibia > Caudata > Salamandridae > Triturus > Triturus cristatus. The sequence goes on from NC_140591.1 coordinate 313,284,538, forward strand.
GGCGAGTTAGCTAATGGATCGACAACCATGCAGCAGTTTAGCAGAGTTCCAGTCCTCATAGTGTACCAATCATAAAGTCATGATCGATTAAGTATCCACTTGGCACAGAGCCTCCTCATTATTGTGCGCTTCCTTATTGACCATTCCTGTTGACCTATCAGTACGAAGGCCCCACAAGTACCTCTGGTCTGTTTCAAAGGTGAATTACTCTCCGTTGTCCCAATGAAGATCCAACACCAAAAATTGTACATATGCGGCCGAAACATCAACATTGAATATTTTCATGAGCTTAATGTAAATTGACTGTGAAAGGGGCACATAAGGAGCAGACTAGTTGCCCTATTGACCATGTAAATAATAGTTCACAAGCTCTTATTTATGTAACACTTCTCGTCCATTTTGTTTCAATGTGACCTCACTTTAAAGTGCACAGTACGGCACCTAATCCTTTTCTTCCTGCACTTCTATTTCAAATTGAGAATCCATTTTAAGGGCAGACATCTTGTTTTATGCGCCTGTATTTGGTACACCATAAACATCTAAGTGAATCCAGCCTTTAGAGTTTACCACTGCTTGTCCAAGCACAGCATCATCTGAAATAGCAATATGTTAACATGAATTTAAGAACTCTCATGCTATTTAGAGCTCTTAGACGGCCATGTGCTAATGCTAATCCATCCTTAAAGTAGAATGCAGTGGCAAACAGGGTTGTGATTTATGACCTTAGCATGGCATTTAACCTTTTAGGTTAGGAGTTATTCAGCAGTGTAAAGATATCAACATCTTCCAAAGATAGCTTTTGTTTACTCATACAATAAAACAGTAAAAACAGCAGCATATTTTAGTAATTGCCTAAACTTGAAGCAGTCATCATTTCAACCAGTGAAGTAAGCACTGGAGGGTTAGAGGTCTGGGGTGAAGTTGCATAGTGTACTTTGCAGTATCATTGCAAGTATGAAATGCTGCCTGCAAACATGCCATTCCCAATCATTTGCATTTGCCCCCCATGTAAATATTTAGAAGATATTTCTTAGCCTAGTAGCAACCTCAAGTCCTATTTTACATTACCTTGCCTCATATTGTATTTAATATGCAAAATATGGACTGCATTAAAAAGGAATTGAGAAACAGCACATATTAGCCAAAAATGTGGTAAATCCATTAGTCACTCCACTTTTGCTGTCCAACATGACAATGTGATTCGCTTGCGTTGTAACGTGATGGTAGCGCATCATACCAATCGGTTCGACATATTTCATTCTGTTGTGCGGGTGTGGGTGCATGCTTTATTACCTTCACAATATTACTGTAAGAAATGGGAGTATTCGTTGAGGGGTTGAGAACTCACCTCAAATACTAATCAGAAATCTTTTCAGGGGAACCACTAAAGTCACTAACACAAAATACACCCGTGCTACCCTCTGGCAGCTTGGCACAAAGAGTCAAGCATCAGGCAGAAGTTAGAGGAAATGTGTAAAGTATCTATGCAGCACTCAACAGTGATAAAGTGAAAGCACAATATAAACAAGCATTGGCATAGCCAGTAGGTCTCGCTTTTCGGACCTTATAAGTATTTAGTTATGCAGCACAATATCCTTGGTGCAACAACAACTGTTGCATGGCTAAACACTTATAAGGTCCCAAAGGAGAGACCTATTGGCTATGCCAATGCTTGTTTTCTGGGCTATCGCATATTTCCCTTTCCCACTGGAGCTAGTGCCAGCTTTCCCTAGTTCTGGGATGTACCGGTCCTGCCCCACTTCTGGCATCTCAGACGCTCTACTGACCTCCTCCTCGCTCCTAGGGATAGGGGAGTCAATGGAAAACACACAGTGGTACGACCCAAAGCACACCGAAGATGTCTCCTTTGCATGATTACTGTGTCAATAATAATAGTGGACACATCAACGTTTGTATGGGTGAAATAGTAACACACAAAAAAACAGTTTAGGATGGGGGCTATGAGTACACTGAAATAAGAACAATTCAGCCAAACTTTACCCCACCCTCATGTAGACTGCACAACAAAAACTTTGACGAAGGAAGGATTACTGAGGGTGTTAACAAAATACAACATTAAAACACAATCAGCAACTGAAGAAAGCAACAGCACTATGTTGAGTATTTTCCATTTGCAAGGTGTAATGCAGGAGCAGGAAGCCATTTGAGCAATTGCATTTTTCCTGTCCATATAAATGAGCAAGGATGCAATTAGAATAACATAACAAGCAAAATAGGAATGTCTTGTTTTTCCAAATTCTATTGTTTCCATTTTCTTCTCGGTTCACGCGAGTGGCAATTGTGTTATAATCATTCAAAAGAAATTGGGTATGCACTGAGGAACAGAACTGGATCTAAATTGCAGCTAAACAGTTAAAATGGCCGGTTTTACTTCTGATTGATTGACTGATTGTATCTGTAGAGCACACACAAATGAATTAATTTCTCTACCCCTCTGCATTTACCTTTTTGTGACAAAGTAGTCTGAGTTAGCCTTTTCACGACATAAGACGCACTGTAAAAAAATGGTGGCCATCCTCGTAGAGATAAAAGAAACACCACACATTATAATAAAAATAGACGACGACCCCACGTTCTAAAACGAACATTATAAAAACAAGCCAAATGCATTGAATGCTACCTTTCTTACATTACAGCATTTGTGGTCTTTGTTTGGGCTATGATCAATCTCACAAATGTTCCTGTGTTCTCCACGCAGCGAATTGAACATATGCCCAAAAGAACAAGCTCGCGCGGCAGCAGGGGGAGAGAGGAGGGGACCTGCGCGATTCACTTGCGGGTGTGAGTGGCTGGTGCTGCAATAACTGATAACATATGGCTCCAGCCGCTCGCTCCCACAAGTGAATCGCCACACGTACACGCGTTGCCATTGAAGGCAATGGAACGCGTGCACGTTTTTGGCCGTAAAGCTGTGCCGATGACTAAAGGTCTCTCCTATGCAATGCATTTGCGCTGCATAGGCGAGACCTAAAAAATCCAGAACCAGCTTAGAAAAATAGAGTAAATTTTAAAAAGTATCCTCTTCTATTAATGCTTACAATAGAGCTATTAACATTCAGAGTAAAGAAAGATGCCCTATGACAGCCCTTCCGTTGGATAGTCCTGAAGATCACTATGTTACTTGGGATTCTTGAAGAATACTGCAGAAACACAGGGTTCACTATTAATTGGGGCAAGTCAATCCTCTTTCCCATGAACTTCTGTACATAAAAACCTCAAGACTGAAATTACCAGCGACCAAGATGCTTCGAATCAAAGCAACCATACTTTTTGCTTCATGGTTTCAGAGATGATTGTGTGCACAAGGCAAGCTCCGCCTTTTTTAATGATATTACTGCCCATGTTTCTTGTTACAACTCCATTTTAGATCATTAAGGCCTTTTCTTACCAATTTCAGAGCATTTCAAGAACCCTCTTTTGCGACTCCAAATACCATTGTATTTCCCTATAAAATTCCACCCATTAAACCTATGAAAGAAGTATAGCTTTGAAACATATGAGCGTCTACCACTGGTCTACACATCTAATCATGTTGAACGAAAGGGTTTACAGACACTTAGATGAACCTTCCATTGCACTAGGTAGACTGACAATGGGCCCAAAGAAGCATTTTCATTACTTGTTTTGAGGTAAAACTCTCACTAAACTCCTCACGTTCTCCAGGCCGTGGCTGTGATTCACACTGCCTGCAACATGGCTTCCTGCAGGGCTCGAGTCGGGGTACCACGCGGGTGGACGGCGTCCCCCCACTTATTTTACTGGGTTGTTACCGGGTGGACGCCGTCCCCCCTGCCCAAAAGATGTAGCCGGTATCCGAGTCTGCACCTACGTGCGAATGAATCCCTTTTAAATGCACCCGAGGCTCAGAATAATCTCCCCTTCCACCTCGCGCCCTCCCCTTGCCAGCCTTTCTCAGAGCCAAGCCGAGGCGCCAAGGCTTCAAGGAGCTGCGCTATCAACACGCCGAGCATGTCACTTCTAGGGACCCCGACAGATGCCCATACCGCCTACGGCCCGAGTCTGTAATAACCGTGTAATCCGAGGAATGGGTCCTGTGTATAGTGTGTTCTTGTGTTTTGAGTGACTGCCACTTATTGAAGTATTATACTTCTACTTGTATCTTGTGTGTATTCACGCATTTCAGACGGAGACCAGCAAATTTCGTGACAATTCCTGTTGTGACGTCACTTCCGTTGACAAAACCTAACTCGAGCGTCCCCCCACTTCTTTTTTAGGACTTGTGCCCTGGCTTCCTGGTTCCCAAACTGGAAGAACAATATAATAAGTGAAACCAAGCTGCGGATGGGCACTGCTCTAAAGGAAGTGCCTCAACTGATTGTTGTAGTGATGGGATCTTATTGGTCTTTCAAAACTGAGTGGCATAATGGGATCTGAAGATGCAAAATGTTTACAGGAACTGCAAATAGATTTTTAATCTATTTTATGTGAAATATTCCCGACATTTCCATGTCTGGCATGGCCTGGAGGGCCATAAGTGTGAATTGGACCAAGGACGACTATCGTGAGACAAGGGTATTTAAAGTCAAAATGCAGAAGAGAGCGGCCTCCATAATGATATATAGAATCATTCATAATATCCTGCCAGATATCTGCGGCACTTGAGAGAGAAATGGACCACATATTTAGGGCAAATAGAAGATGTCAATTGGGATGTGTTGCAAATAGCATAATATTAGTAGTTATGTTTGTAATCCACAGGACTGAAAACTTCCCCAATATGTTCAGGGTGTCAGATTCAGCCACACTTTATTTACACACTGTACAGGAGTTTGCTGGTTTGCATATTTTTAGCTGGCTATGCATAAACAATTGACTGTGGTCTGTTTGAACTGTGAAATACAGCATTGCTCAAGAATGGGGCAGTAGTGTTTGTCCAACATTACGTTCATGGAGGAAGGGAATCAACTTCTGGAAGGTGATTGCAATTGTATGAATACAGAGGCTGCCAATGAAATGGGGAAATAATTAGGGTATTTGGAGGGATAATTGATGGATGTTAAATGGGACAGTATTCGTGCTTCCTAATTTGTACTCAATTAAGAAAGTTAAAGGAGTGTATTTGTAACACGTCAGAGAAGTGTGTTTCGCTTTTGTATATATAAAACTGTAAAAAAAAAAAAATTTAAACAATTCCTTTTAGAAAGAAAATAACAGTGAAGGCCAGTTGAGGTGGTGATTTATGCACTAAAATCTCTTCCATATTTGCTGTAAAGGTAGCAGGAACATCTGGCCCGAAAAGTGAAACAGGTTACAATTATATGTTCATTTTTGCAATAAAATTGTTGAAGATTTTTCACACTTACTTAACGGTTGGTGCATTTACCCTTAAAGTGTAAACTTTAGTATACAATAACAGAGGAACTTTCGTCATCATTCCTTTTCTGGTTCTGTTTGTCATTTGTAAGCATAGGTTCCTCTTAATAACAATGACACAGGGTAGCATGGATGGCAACAGTGGGCCAGAAACTAACATGTTGGTGGACTCATTGGAGACAGAGGTGTCAGGTTTAGCTCTGGTTGCATCTGGTTAAAGGAAAATGTGTATCTAAACCAGCCAGCAAACTATGCCACTTGTGAAGGAATATAAGTTGATTGATCTGATATGATACTAAGGAAAATTACTATCTTTGTAATATTTATACAAACAGCTGTCTGTCCTTGATGTTTGCTATTTACTGTTCCTGAGCCATATATACAAATTTATCTTGCATTTTAAAGTCCTTAAAAAAAAAAGAAAAATTATCTTGCATTTTGCAAAGGTGCCGGTACAGAGTGCAATGGGGAAAAGAGCACCTCATATCGTTGGAACAGGTACCACACTCTCAGCATGTTCTGATCCCAGGACCATGGCTGGCTGATACTCTGAAGGAGTGTTCTGATAAAGACATTTAGGCAGCTGTGGCCCGTGGAGGTAAGAGCGGTGCGGCCGGGTGAAGCAGGGGGGGAGGGGATTCCGACAGACGACGAGGGAAAATTAAATAATATTCCCTCATCATCGTCCACTGAGATCCCCCACCCGGCCCCACCGCTCTTACCTGCATGGGCCGCGGCTGCATTTAAGGCTTAATTTCGAGTACTTCAAGCTCCATAGGATATAATGTACTCGTGATACGTTGTGTAGGAGTACCCCATCCACCACACTCTAAATCAGGCCCTAAGACCTTCAAAAGTGTTACCAAAGGCTAACAGCAGGCAATCACATGCTTAATAGGATTCGATTTTTTGATATTTGTATAAATGAGCCACCTCCAGGCTCTGTCCGTGTTTTTTATAGACCCATCGGCCAATTGTAAGATGCAACCAGTTAGAGGAAGAAATAATGTTTTGTATTTTGAGAAGCTTTGTTGAAAAAAGAATTAGTGGAAAACAGTCCCTATTTATGCAGTGGTGGCAAATAATTAAAATATCTCGCCCATTATATTTATTTGACACTTTACTAGGGTGTTTCACGTTATTTATTTTGTTTTACACCTGCTTATGAAGGCTTGATGCTTTTATTCAACTAAACTCACATTTCATTTTTTGTTTTCATGCGGGCTTGGTTTGTGCTAAAATAATGTAATAAATATTGCGGTATTTTCATTTGACAGATATCCACCATGTTGCACGTACATTTTTTAAGTTAAAAATACAATATTCTTAGCTAGCAATCAATGTGCGCTCTGCACGTGCCTCACTGATGATCGATCGCATCCATTAGCACGTTATCGCTTGCACCGATGGCCTTTTTATTATAGACTTTATTCAGGCCAGAGCAGACTCACCTGTAGCGTTTGATTGATAGGAATGACAAAGCCCACCACGCGCCCTAGGAGGCTTTCTATGTTTTCCATTTGATCTTCTTTTTTCAGACCTGTCCTCGGGGTATTTTAATGCTGCGTGTGACTCCCATCGCTAAAACAATAGTTTCGCCATTTACGCCAGAGAAACGATTCTTGTCTCATTCAGAAAATACTTCTTTTCCTAGATGTGAACATTTTGTGAGGCATGCAATCTGCCCCCATCTTAATGAACTATATTGATTTCTGTGACTTTAAATTCTCCAAGTGCAGTGGTTTACACATCTGCTTTAATCATTCCGCGAGGGCAAGCTCTCCATAACACGAGCTGGACAAATTAAGGTATATGTCATGAGCTGAATACATTAAAAGGTCCGTGTATACCTGGAGTGTACTTATTTGCTTGTAATTTTGAAATTTGAGTAATGTACATTGATATTACACCAAGAGTCCCACCACAGATCTTTCCCCTTAAAAAGCAACAGAAAGGCATCGAAAAAGTATCCTAGCGTTGTTTTGTTCTGTTTGTGTTTAGGACATATTTAAACTTTAATTTAAACTTTTCTCACTGTTTCCATTTTGCTGTGTTGTTGAATTAATTGTTGCTGCTTTAATGGTGGTGTACTAGGCCCACAGAGAGGCCCAGGAAGGAACATTTTGTGTGTATATTTGCGCAACAATTTCCCTGCAATCCCGAACGTTTTTGTTGATGGAGGGAAGAAAAGGCGTTCCAGCCAGGGTGTGATAGCCATGTTCTCTTTGTCTTCCATGGCTTCATGTGGTGACAGCCGTGTGTGTGTGCGTGCGTGTGTGTGTGTGCATAAGTGTGTGTGACAGCTTCTGTGGTGGACCAGGCTCTTGGAAGGAAGGAGAGAGAAAGCAGCCGTTTAAAGATTCAAGTTTAGTCTCTGCCCCAATCTTCCCAGTGGTGTGCACAGACAGGTTTTGTGGGTAAGGGAATCCCATCTCCGTCTGTATCACTTGCCTTGCAGGCTCCTGTCAGGGAATGCGAAGTTCCAACCTACTGCCTGCAACAGTTACAGAACAATGAATGACATGTGCCCGAGTTGAGTAGCCAGATATGAGACAAAACCCATGTCCTTGAATCCAAGCATCCCACCACTGATCCGGCTAGGGAAATACATTTTTTACTACCCTAATATGAATATGGTGTGCCATTCCCTAATCAGTGTTCCAGTATATCTCACTGATGGGTGTTGAGATGGCCCACAGCAGTGGACAGGAGTAGATCTCTAAGTTCTATGGCTGGCATGTAAGAGCAGCTATCCTCCTCCCAGTTCAGGGTCTGACCTGGTGTGCTGTCGCCATATTTCTAAATGTGTTGTGGAGGGTGCTCAGAAGGAAGGGGATATCCCTGAGGAGGAAGGAACGCTGGTGGTATACCTTCACTAGACAGCTGCCTAGAAGAGTGCTCTACAGTCTACTTAGCCTAAGGAGAGGAGTAGCCAGAAGCACAAGGAATTGAACGAGGTGCAGAGGAAGCAGCTGTGTCACCCAGATCTGTGAGGAACTGAATTGTCCCTCTCACCTCCCTCCACCATTGTGTGGCCGGACTGAGCCTCTTGGTAGGGTCTAGGTTGATTTCAGAGTGTGTTATGCCTTAGGAAAGAGACTTCCCCGCATCAAGGTCAGGTGGAGGTTCTGCAGACTTCTGTAGGTTGAAGGGATGATTCTCATGGCAATGGTTCTGAAAGTAAACTGTGCCAGCACTGCTATGAACTTGTGTTAAGAAACAGATCAGTGCCATATTGAGTTGTGAGTCTCAAACCCTGTGCCTGGGTAAGGCTCGAATTGCTATGCTTAGCTATCCTGCGTATTAAGCTCTAATGCGTTGTACTTGGTACTCGTAATCAAATGGGGGAGAGAGAAGCAGAAGTCCAATCAGCTTCCCATAACAATATCCCTAATCAAAGGAGTCTGAACCACAAACATATGACAGGATCTCCAAGAAGATTGTCTCGAAGACCTCTCCGTTTTCAACCTTATCCCTGTCCCTACCTTTTATTAAAGTTTCCTTTTCAGGGGCAGGCGATCATTGTATGATCCACTACTAATAGCTTGACACGTTCACCACTCAGACAGTCTCCCTCCTGGTGGAGGACGTTGTCACTTGGAGAACAGGACACTCAAGTGATCAGACCCGATGATGTTTCTCTCCACCATATCACACATACACCATTGATTGTGAAGACGTGGTTGAGAGTCTTTGAGACAATCTTCTTGGATATCCTGTCAAATGTTTGTTGTTCAATCTCCTTTGATTAGAGCTGTAAATGATATCCTGCTGGAATACACATAAATGACAAATATGCAATAAATATGCATGTATGTTTCTCCTTAAACTTTGCTCCTGCTGTCCAATTAAACACAGTTGTATTACAGTCCACAGCTTTAGATGTTGAAATTAATTAGGCTGCGTGGCACCTTTTATTCCTCTTTATACAATCTCTATTGCAAATATAAAATATTGACAATGTGTTAACACATTTCACAACAATGTATTATCCACACGCATGGCAATTTTTATAACTAATAGAATGAAACATCCGATTAACTCAAGTGCATGAAATTTGAGCCTCATATGTAAACTGTACAATCCGCCGCTCATTTCCATGAGAAAATGGCAAAATGGCTCAAAATGGAACTGCATGACGAAAAACAACCTGCATACTTGTCTAATCAGTAGCTAGGTTCCCACTAAGTAGTATTCTACTCATCTGCTAAGGGCATCAGCATGCTATCCCATACCATATGTCAGGGACATGATGACATCTGATAGTACACTGCTATTGGTGACTTTTTATACTGCTTTCCGTCCTCCAATGAATCTGAGGCAAATTATGTCCCAGTGCACACAGCAATCGGAGGAGAGCTGGACAGTGTGTAACACCTTCCCATCTGATCTGGACTCCACAGTCCTGCAAATAGTCTGGAGTGGGGATTTACTTCACTGATGAAAACTTTATGGATGGAGAGCTTTGCAGAGAGCGAGGATCTGTGCGCAGCTGGATGCCGTTCCAGAAATTGGCCCAAATGTGTTTGTTGCTAAAATGATGATCTTTCATCAGTATAATTAAGGAACAATGCTTGATTGGACTTATGATCAACGTCTAATCACAGGACACCTCTGATTGTAAATATGTGTATCACATTGTACAGTTCACATCACTTTGTTGAGCACTGTGCCATCTGCAATACTGTTGATTGTTACATTAACCAAAGGGCAAACAAGAATATAATTGATTTGCAACCTGAAGGGTATTTTTTTCCAATTCATGACAGAAAAGTTGTTTAAATGTTACCAAACATGGAATAGACCTTTAAAAGAATGAGTTCCTCAGAACTGTTGTTCTAAGTTGTTCATAAAGGCGGAGAAGCACCAGTCTGGCCGTCCGTAGTTGGCTAACTGTTTAAACCCTAGCCAGTCTTGTGCCATGCACTTGTGAGGGAGAAAGAAGAATTGCTTGGAAGGTTGCTGCTTTTACAGCACAAGAAGCCCACCCCATGTTACCCTTCTGTTCTATCCCCTCTGTAGAAGCCCAATACTTTGTTTTATATATCCCAGTAGGGGCGGCTGCTCCATTAGAGCAGAGGAGCGTCCACACTGCCACCAGCAGAAATAAAATGATGATAAAAAGGGTTTTAAACCCATTTTTATTATCGTTTTATTTTAATCCCCTGGACCCTCCCCAGGACTCTGACGAGTCTTGGTGGCACTCCCTTCACTGCGCGTGAGGTGTTTGGCCAGCCGTCTCAGCCCAGCCAAACACCCCATGCGCAGTGAAGCTCTCTCCAGCCTCAGCTGCTTTGCTGGGGCTGGGTAGAGCAGGCACAGGCTCCCAATCTGCCTGGGAGCAAAAGTTGCTGGCGCTCCGGCCAAGCCTGAAGCTGCTCTCATCAGAGAGCAGCTTCGGGATTGGCCACAGGGCAGGCTGGGAGCCTGTGCCCACGTCCAGAAGAATACTTATAACAATATCTCAGCAGGAATTATTGGATTCTTTGCAATTGTATGCACAAAACATTACAAACCACAAAGCAAGTAAAAAGAGGCTTCAAATAATTTGATTAATGCGCCCGTAGGTGTCATGTATTTGGAGAAGATTAATGAAAAATATATACAAATTGCAACAGCACTATTTGGTAAAAATACCAAAACAACCCTAAAGAAGAAAGTGTACAATGTGCTCGTGACAATGGAGTGACGGCGCAAGTGACAACGTGAAAGAAACCATAGCAAAATGGCGCAAAACAATAATTACAAGATATGTACAAGATGAAAGGTTCAAAACATCCAATTTTTCAATTGTTCATTTGATATTTTTCAAAATTATTTAGAGAACCAAAAATTAGAGGGCGCCAGAAGGAGTTAAGGCTGATGGGCACAGGTCGACGACGTTTCAATCCTATTTAATTTAGGATCATCCTCAGGACCAGGGTCGCAAAATTCAGGGAGTGCTGCATGAAAAAAGGGAAAGTATCAGAGCGGTGGAGTACCGGACAATGGGGAGGGAAGGAGGAAGGGGAGCAAACGATTAGAGCGTACCTGAGGCACGGGAAGGAAGGGCTCGGTTGTAGAAGGAACCGGTGGGTAGATCATAAAACGTCCCGGTAGGGAATCAATGGACGTACGAATGGGTGTAGCGTGTCTATTGAGTACAGGTGAGCCGATCACATGACTTCCGAGGGGGTAAAGAAGGCGTCTCTGGGGGAGAAGAACGAGAAAACAGTGTCAGGGAGGGGGGGGGGGAGAAGGGGGAAGGAGAAAGGAACACTTGTGTTCGCATGGCAAACTTACCGCTAACAGGAGCGGAGCAGGGGAGCCAGGGAGGGACGCGAAGGAAGGCTTCAATAATTTCTATGAGGACGAGGACGAAAAGTAAGATTAAAGGTGGAATTCAAAAAACAAGATATCGAAGGGGCACTGAAAACTAGCAGCGTGGGCGCGGACTTACTTAATGAGCAGGTCAGGGGAGTCAGGGTCCAAAGACTAAACGAAGGTACACCAAGCCGCCACGGACGTGTGCGGTACTCGAACGCTGCCAGAAATGAAAAGCCGAGTCATCCTCTACATGAAGGGAGCTTCAGCGTCAAGGAGGCGGGTATGGATTGGACAGTGGGGCTGTAACTAGGGACGCCGGGAGAGCAGCCAATGGGAAGGCATAGAGTGATAACAGAAGGCCGTGATAGGGTCCTGGTGAGGGGGCCCGTAGCGGTAGCTAAGGACGCCTAGGGAACGTAAAAAACAAGGGAAACAGAAGAGTTCTACGGACGCGGGGAGAAGACGGGACTGAGTGTGAACTCGGGGAAAAAAAGGGGGCGAGATCGGGCAAGGCAAGAAAGGAAGTCTGGGAAGCAGTCCTACTGAGCAGTGAAAAAATCTGTAGTGAATCCATAATGTATTTGGAGTCAGAGGATACCGCCATTGTTGTAAGAATTGGGTCATAGACATGTGGGCACAATACAGGCAGAAAAACAAGGAAGATTTATGGCAGTGTATACAATTAGAAAAACCTTACATTGAATCCGGGGAATAATAGACATAAAAAAAGGGGGTTCGTCTAAAGTATTCAGACAGTGAGTGGGATGCCCAACCAGCTAGGATATGGAGAAAACCTGGAGCCAGTGTACTAGGAAGATCAGGATGGGAACTGAATCGTGCTGTTCCACTCATCGATAGTGTTTAGCCCCTGGTTCACGGAGTTACAGCGTGTAATCCATTTACATTCGCATTTGTTCAAGAGCAGTTGTAAATTGCCACCTCTGGGTGGGAGCCGCGGTTGGTCTATAACTTGCCACTTCATGTCAAGTGCGTCATGGTTCTTTTCCAGATAGTGTGATACCAGCGGCGCTGTGACGATCTTGCAGTGTATTCTGCTTTTATGCTGGATAATCCTTTGTTTCACCATTTGGGTTGTCTGTCCAATGGAGAGAAGATGGCACGGGCATTCAATGGAGTAGATCACATTTTGTGACCGACAGTTGGTCAGCGTTTTTAAGGAGTATTTTTGATTGTCGAATTCGAACTCTTTTGTGTTGATGGTGAGATCGCAGACACTGCATGACTGGCATTTGTAGTGGCCCAGTACGGGCAGTAGTCCCCATGTGGCAGTGATGGTATTACAATGGGCGGGTTTGATAGGCCAAGCGATGGCATGAACCAGATGGTTAGAGAGGTTATCGCCTCGTTTGAATGAAAAAAGGGGGGGCTCCTGGAAAGATTTATTCGTTCTCAAAAGTGTCCAGTTTTTTGAGATAATCTTCTTGACTTGGTTGCTGCAGGGACTGAATTTGGAAACAAAAGGAATACGGGAGTTGGTCTTTTTGGGTTGTGGTGTGAGAAGAAGATCACGATGGCAGTACCACGCTCTTTTGCGGGCGCGTGAAGTCAGTCTACGAGGATATCCCCTGTCTATGAGTTTTTGCAGTAAGACATCGGATTCCCTGAAATAATCCTTGCGCCATTTGCAATTCCTCCAGATGCGGAGGAACTGACCATAGGGTAAGCCATCTTTGAGACCACAGGGATGGTAGCTGGAATAGTGTAACAGGGTGTTCCTCTCTGTTGGTTTACGATAGAGTGATGTTCCTATTATTCCTTCTTCCGCATGTATGTTCAGATCAAGGAAGGGAAGGTCATTGTTTTTGTATTCAAAGGTAAATTTCAAATGTGGTTGGGAGCAGTTCAGCCATTCTACAAAGGATGTTAGAGTGTCGGCATCACCTTTCCAAAACAAAAGAACATCATCTATATATCGTCGCCATAAGGAAATTTGAGGTCTGAATGGATTGTTAGGGTTGAGTGTGAGGCATGTTTCTAGTTTGTGAACAAACAGGATAGCAAAATTAGGGGCAAAGCAAGCTCCCATTGAGACACCTTTGATCTGCAGGTAAAAATCTTCACGGTACAAAAAATAGTTGTTCTCTAAGGCAATACGTAAAAGGCTCATGATGAAATCTGTAGGAATACGGGTGGGCCTTGGTCTGTTTTCCAATAGTTCGTGGATGGCTAGAATACCCTCGTCATGTGGGATATTTGTGTAAAGCGATTCGATGTCAAGACCAGCCATCAGTTCGGTCTCTAGATCAAACGGTCTATCTTCGATGGTTCTGATCAGGTCCATGCTATCCCGTATGTAGGTGTCTGTGAGGGGGACAAACTCCTTGATGACGGCATCTATATATTTTCCCAGGGGTTCCAGAATGGAACCACACCCGGAAACAATAGGTCTGCCAGGAGGGTTCTGGATGTCCTTATGGATCTTTGGTAAAACATAAATCACTGGAGTGCGTGGATGGGCATTATTGAGAAAAATGAATTCTTTAGAGGAAATAATGTCTTGGGTCTGTGCTTGTTTGGTGATGTGATTAATCTTGTTTCTGAGATCCGGGAGGGGATCATGGGTGAGTTTGCGATAATGGGCAGTATTGGCCAGTTGCCTTCTGATCTCCAAATCATATTTTTCATTGTCCATGACAACGATGCCACCGCCTTTGTCCGCCGGCTTGATAGTTAAATCAGATCTTTTCTTGAGGCTGATTAAGGCCTGTTTTTCAACCAACGGCAGGTTGTAAGGGACATATTCAAAAGCTTTCTGTACATTCGCAACTTCATGAAGTACTATTCTCTCGAAAGATAATATTTCTGGAGGCATGGTGTGTGAGGGTGGATTAAAGGTGGATGGAGGATGAAAGAGGATTGTGTTGGAACGAATCGGTTCTGGTTTGTCTGCAAAGAATTGACGTAATCTGATTCGTCGGAAGAACTGTAGTAGGTGTGTGTGGAGTTCAAAGAAGTTACTTCGTTCCGTGGGCACAAAACTTAAGCCTCTACTGAGTAGTTTAGTTTCATTTTCGGAGAGATTATATTTGGAAAGGTTGAAAATGGGGATCAAATCCGGATTGGTGTTCGGGACGGGAGCAATTGGATCCAAGTCAATGGTAGGCGCATTCACCGGTCTCTCGAGGGCCATTATTGCTGGGGCCCCCAGCGGTAGAATTTGTTTCTGGTTTGTCTCTCGCCGGAGTATTGATTTTGGTAGTGGTTGCGTGCCCGTCGACGATTCTGACCGCGTCCGCGGCCCTGTTCTAAAAAACCCGGTGGTAGAAGAGGTGTAGGTCTGTTCGTATTTCTTGACGTACTGGGTTCCTCGTTAGAGTCTACTTCTTCGATTGAGGTGTTAGAAGAATCAGAAAAGGTGATATGTTGGTTGTTCCTGAATCTCCCCCAGTTCCGTGTCCTTGGTGGATTGTAAGGGGTGTTGTAGAATTCGTCCTTAAGGTAAGGATAGGTTTTTTCTATACTGTAGTATTTTATGTCCTTTTGTATCTTGGTGATTTTTTTTGTTCAGTTCAAAGGTATTAAAGGTGGTAATGGTCGAGTTGATTTTATCCAGAAGGTTCTTGGCTTCAGGGATAGAATTGTCTTCCAAGATGAGTTTCTCGATTTCGGCAATTTCTTCCAATTCCTTTTGGCTATGTTCTAAAGCCGTATCGATTCCCAACACCATCCAGTGGCGGGAGCAGGTGGTGGCCAGGTGACTAAAACCAGTACGAAATTTGGGATCTTGGGTGAAGATTGCTGGAATGTTGCGAATTTGTAGGCCCAGCGGAATAATTCCTGATTTGAGATATTCGGTGAGCATCCGAGCATGGAGGGCAGTACGGATCTGCTTCTTTTTTAGTTTCTCGAGTCTGTCCAGTAGAATCTTAGAAGAGTTGGTGGCAGTTGAAGAGGTGGAGGGGGTGGATGTCGAGTTAGTGAGGAGGGAGGGGCCACTCAAGATACGTTGAATATAATCTTCTGTGTAGACGGGAGCCTCTCTAGACATTTTCGATCAGAAGAAATGCTGACAGAAAAAACTAAATAAATTAGTTAGAAATAAAAGGCCCTGGGGCCTACTCTCGCAGCGAAGCTGCTGCTCACAATATAGAAAAACCACAGGAGTGTAACCCATAGACCCAACTGAGATCAGGGTAAATGCAAAATACTTATAACAATATCTCAGCAGGAATTATTGGATTCTTTGCAATTGTATGCACAAAACATTACAAACCACAAAGCAAGTAAAAAGAGGCTTCAAATAATTTGATTAATGCGCCCGTAGGCGTCATGTATTTGGAGAAGATTAATGAAAAATATATACAAATTGCAACAGCACTATTTGGTAAAAATACCAAAACAACCCTAAAGAAGAAAGTGTACAATGTGCTCGTGACAATGGAGTGACGGCGCAAGTGACAACGTGAAAGAAACCATAGCAAAATGGCGCAAAACAATAATTACAAGATATGTACAAGATGAAAGGTTCAAAACATCCAATTTTTCAATTGTTCATTTGATATTTTTCAAAATTATTTAGAGAACCAAAAATTAGAGGGCGCCAGAAGGAGTTAAGGCTGATGGGCACAGGTCGACGACGTTTCGATCCTATTCAATTTAGGATCATCCTCAGGACCAGGGTCGCAAAATTCAGGGAGTGCTGCATGAAAAAAGGGAAAGTATCAGAGCGGTGGAGTACCGGACAACGGGGAGGGAAGGAGGAAGGGGAGCAAACGATTAGAGCGTACCTGAGGCACGGGAAGGAAGGGCTCGGTTGTAGAAGGAACCGGTGGGTAGATCATAAAACGTCCCGGTAGGGAATCAATGGACGTACGAATGGGTGTAGCGTGTCTATTGAGTACAGGTGAGCCGATCACATGACTTCCGAGGGGGTAAAGAAGGCGTCTCTGGGGGAGAAGAAGGAGAAAAGAGTGTCAGGGAGGGGGGAGGGGAGAAGGGGGAAGGAGAAAGGAACCTTTCTCCTTCCCCCCTTCTCCCCCCCCCTCCCTGACACTCTTTTCGAGTTGATTTTATCCAGAAGGTTCTTGGCTTCAGGGATAGAATTGTCTTCCAAGATGAGTTTCTCGATTTCGGCAATTTCTTCCAATTCCTTTTGGCTATGTTCTAAAGCCGTATCGATTCCCAACACCATCCAGTGGCGGGAGCAGGTGGTGGCCAGGTGACTAAAACCAGTACGAAATTTGGGATCTTGGGTGAAGATTGCTGGAATGTTGCGAATTTGTAGGCCCAGCGGAATAATTCCTGATTTGAGATATTCGGTGAGCATCCGAGCATGGAGGGTAGTACGGATCTGCTTCTTTTTTAGTTTCTCGAGTCTGTCCAGTAGAATCTTAGAAGAGTTGGTGGCAGTTGAAGAGGTGGAGGGGGTGGATGTCGAGTTAGTGAGGAGGGAGGGGCCGCTCAAGATACGTTGAATATAATCTTCTGTGTAGACGGGAGCCTCTCTAGACATTTTCGATCAGAAGAAATGCTGACAGAAAAAACTAAATAAATTAGTTAGAGATAAAAGGCCCTGGGGCCTACTCTCGCAGCGAAGCTGCTGCTCACAATATAGAAAAACCACAGGAGTGTAACCCATAGACCCAACTGAGATCAGGGTAAATGCAAAATACTTATAACAATATCTCAGCAGGAATTATTGGATTCTTTGCAATTGTATGCACAAAACATTACAAACCACAAAGCAAGTAAAAAGAGGCTTCAAATAATTTGATTAATGCGCCCGTAGGCGTCATGTATTTGGAGAAGATTAATGAAAAATATATACAAATTGCAACAGCACTATTTGGTAAAAATACCAAAACAACTCTAAAGAAGAAAGTGTACAATGTGCTCGTGACAATGGAGTGACGGCGCAAGTGACAACGTGAAAGAAACCATAGCAAAATGGCGCAAAACAATAATTACAAGATATGTACAAGATGAAAGGTTCAAAACATCCAATTTTTCAATTGTTCATTTGATATTTTTCAAAATTATTTAGAGAACCAAAAATTAGAGGGCGCCAGAAGGAGTTAAGGCTGATGGGCACAGGTCGACGACGTTTCGATCCTATTCAATTTAGGATCATCCTCAGGACCAGGGTCGCAAAATTCAGGGAGTGCTGCATGAAAAAAGGGAAAGTATCAGAGCGGTGGAGTACCGGACAACGGGGAGGGAAGGAGGAAGGGGAGCAAACGATTAGAGCGTACCTGAGGCACCGGAAGGAAGGGCTCTGTTGTAGAAGGAACCGGTGGGTAGATCATAAAACGTCCCGGTAGGGAATCAATGGACGTACGAATGGGTGTAGCGTGTCTATTGAGTACAGCTGAGCCGATCACATGACCTCCGAGGGGGTAAAGAAGGCGTCTCTGGGGGAGAAGAAGGAGAAAAGAGTGTCAGGGAGGGGGGGGGGGGGGAGAAGGGGGATCTCCTTCCCCCTTCTCCCCCCCCCCTCCCTGACACTCTTTTCTCCTTCTTCTCCCCCAGAGACGCCTTCTTTACCCCCTCGGAAGTCATGTGATCGGCTCACCTGTACTCAATAGACACGCTACACCCATTCGTACGTCCATTGATTCCCTACCGGGACGTTTTATGATCTACCCACCGGTTCCTTCTACAACCGAGCCCTTCCTTCCCGTGCCTCAGGTACGCTCCAATCGTTTCTCCTTCCCCCTTCTCCCCCCCCCCCCCCCCCTCCCTGACACTCTTTTCTCCTTCTTCTCCCCCAGAGACGCCTTCTTTACCCCCTCGGAAGTCATGTGATCGGCTCACCTGTACTCAATAGACATGCTACACCCATTCGTACGTCCATTGAT
This sequence comes from Triturus cristatus, assembly GCF_964204655.1. Taxonomy (NCBI): domain Eukaryota; kingdom Metazoa; phylum Chordata; class Amphibia; order Caudata; family Salamandridae; genus Triturus; species Triturus cristatus. Next base: position 313,303,017 of record NC_140591.1, read on the forward strand.
TCCCTACCGGGACGTTTTATGATCTACCCACCGGTTCCTTCTACAACCGAGCCCTTCCTTCCCGTGCCTCAGGTACGCTCTAATCGTTTGCTCCCCTTCCTCCTTCCCTCCCCGTTGTCCGGTACTCCACCGCTCTGATACTTTCCCTTTTTTCATGCAGCACTCCCTGAATTTTGCGACCCTGGTCCTGAGGATGATCCTAAATTGAATAGGATCGAAACGTCGTCGACCTGTGCCCATCAGCCTTAACTCCTTCTGGCGCCCTCTAATTTTTGGTTCTCTAAATAATTTTGAAAAATATCAAATGAACAATTGAAAAATTGGATGTTTTGAACCTTTCATCTTGTACATATCTTGTAATTATTGTTTTGCGCCATTTTGCTATGGTTTCTTTCACGTTGTCACTTGCGCGGTCACTCCATTGTCACGAGCACATTGTACACTTTCTTCTTTAGGGTTGTTTTGGTATTTTTACCAAATAGTGCTGTTGCAATTTGTATATATTTTTCATTAATCTTCTCCAAATACATGACGCCTACGGGCGCATTAATCAAATTATTTGAAGCCTCTTTTTACTTGCTTTGTGGTTTGTAATGTTTTGTGCATACAATTGCAAAGAATCCAATAATTCCTGCTGAGATATTGTTATAAGTATTTTGAATTTACCCTGATCTCAGTTGGGTCTATGGGTTACACTCCTGTGGTTTTTCTATATTGTGAGCAGCAGCTTCGCTGCGAGAGTAGGCCCCAGGGCCTTTTATCTCTAACTAATTTATTTAGTTTTTTCTGTCAGCATTTCTTCTGATCGAAAATGTCTAGAGAGGCTCCCGTCTACACAGAAGATTATATTCAACGTATCTTGAGCGGCCCCTCCCTCCTCACTAACTCGACATCCACCCCCTCCACCTCTTCAACTGCCACCAACTCTTCTAAGATTCTACTGGACAGACTCGAGAAACTAAAAAAGAAGCAGATCCGTACTACCCTCCATGCTCGGATGCTCACCGAATATCTCAAATCAAGAATTATTCCGCTGGGCCTACAAATTTGCAACATTCCAGCAATCTTCACCCAAGATCCCAAATTTCGTACTGGTTTTAGTCACCTGGCCACCACCTGCTCCCGCCACTGGATGGTGTTGGGAATCGATACGGCTTTAGAACATAGCCAAAAGGAATTGGAAGAAATTGCCGAAATCGAGAAACTCATCTTGGAAGACAATTCTATCCCTGAAGCCAAGAACCTTCTGGATAAAATCAACTCGACCATTACCACCTTTAATACCTTTGAACTGAACAAAAAAATCACCAAGATACAAAAGGACATAAAATACTACAGTATAGAAAAAACCTATCCTTACCTTAAGGACGAATTCTACAACACCCCTTACAATCCACCAAGGACACGGAACTGGGGGATATTCAGGAACAACCAACATATCACCTTTTCTGATTCTTCTAACACCTCAATCGAAGAAGTAGACTCTAACGAGGAACCCAGTACGTCAAGAAATACGAACAGACCTACACCTCTTCTACCACCGGGTTTTTTAGAACAGGGCCGCGGACGCGGTCAAAATCGTCGACGGGCACGCAACCACTACCAAAATCAATACTCCGGAGAGAGACAAACCAGAAACAAATTCTACCGCTGGGGGCCCCAGCAATAATGGCTCTCGAGAGACCGGTGAATGCGCCTACCATTGACTTGGATCCAATTGCTCCCGTCCCGAACACCAATCCGGATTTGATACCCATTTTCAACCTTTCCAAATATAATCTCTCCGAAAATGAAACTAAACTACTCAGTAGAGGCTTAAGTTTTGTGCCCACGGAACGAAGTAACTTCTTTGAACTCCACACACACCTACTACAGTTCTTCCGACGAATCAGATTACGTCAATTCTTTGCAGACAAACCAGAACCGATTCGTTCCAACACAATCCTCTTTCATCCTCCATCCACCTTTAATCCACCCTCACACACCATGCCTCCAGAAATATTATCTTTCGAGAGAATAGTACTTCATGAAGTTGCGAATGTACAGAAAGCTTTTGAATATGTCCCTTACAACCTGCCGTTGGTTGAAAAACAGGCCTTAATCAGCCTCAAGAAAAGATCTGATTTAACTATCAAGCCGGCGGACAAAGGCGGTGTCATCGTTGTCATGGACAATGAAAAATATGATTTGGAGATCAGAAGGCAACAGGCCAATACTGCCCATTGTCGCAAACTCACCCATGATCCCCTCCCGGATCTCAGAAACAAGATTAATCACATCACCAAACAAGCACAGACCCAAGACATTATTTCCTCTAAAGAATTCATTTTTCTCAATAATGCCCATCCACGCACTCCAGTGATTTATGTTTTACCAAAGATCCATAAGGACATCCAGAACCCTCCTGGCAGACCTATTGTTTCCGGGTGTGGTTCCATTCTGGAACCCCTGGGAAAATATATAGATGCCGTCATCAAGGAGTTTGTCTCCCTCACAGACACCTACATACGGGATAGCATGGACCTGATCAGAACCATCGAAGATAGACCGTTTGATCTAGAGACCGAACTGATGGCTGGTCTTGACATCGAATCGCTTTACACAAATAACCCACATGACGAGGGTATTCTAGCCATCCACGAACTATTGGAAAACAGACCAAGGCCCACCCGTATTCCTACAGATTTCATCATGAGCCTTTTACGTATTGCCTTAGAGAACAACTATTTTTTGTACCGTGAAGATTTTTACCTGCAGATCAAAGGTGTCTCAATGGGAGCTTGCTTTGCCCCTAATTTTGCTATCCTGTTTGTTCACAAACTAGAAACATGCCTCATACTCAACCCTAACAATCCATTCAGACCTCAAATTTCCTTATGGCGACGATATATAGATGATGTTCTTTTGTTTTGGAAAGGTGATGCCGACACTCTAACATCCTTTGTAGAATGGCTGAGCTGCTCCCAACCACATTTGAAATTTACCTTTGAATACAAAAACAATGACCTTCCCTTCCTTGATCTGAACATACATGCGGAAGAAGGAATAATAGGAACATCACTCTATCGTAAACCAACAGAGAGGAACACCCTGTTACACTATTCCAGCTACCATCCCCGTGGTCTCAAAGATGGCTTACCCTATGGTCAGTTCCTCCGCATCCGGAGGAATTGCAAATGGCGCAAGGATTATTTCAGGGAATCCGATGTCTTACTGCAAAAACTCATAGACAGGGGATATCCTCGTAGACTGACTTCACGCGCCCGCAAAAGAGCGTGGTACTGCCATCGTGATCTTCTTCTCACACCACAACCCAAAAAGACCAACTCCCGTATTCCTTTTGTTTCCAAATTCAGTCCCTGCAGCAACCAAGTCAAGAAGATTATCTCAAAAAACTGGACACTTTTGAGAACGAATAAATCTTTCCAGGAGCCCCCCCTTTTTTCATTCAAACGAGGCGATAACCTCTTTAACCATCTGGTTCATGCCATCACTTGGCCTATCAAACCCGCCCATTCTAATACCATCACTGCCACATGGGGACTACCGCCCGTACTGGGCCACTACAAATGCCAGTCATGCAGTGTCTGCGATCTCACCATCAACACAAAAGAGTTCGAATTCGACAATCAAAAATACTCCTTAAAAACGCTGACCAACTGTCGGTCACAAAATGTGATCTACTCCATTGAATGCCCGTGCCATCTTCTCTACATTGGACAGACAACCCAAATGGTGAAACAAAGGATTATACAGCATAAAAGCAGAATACACTGCAAGATCGTCACAGCGCCGCTGGTATCACACTATCTGGAAAAGAACCATGACGCACTTGACATGAAGTGGCAAGTTATAGACCAACCGCGGCTCCCACCCAGAGGTGGCAATTTACAACTGCTCTTGAACAAATGCAAATGTAAATGGATTACACGCTGTAAATCCATGAACCAGGGGCTAAACACTATCGATGAGTGGAACAGCACGATTCAGTTCCCATCCTGATCTTCCTAGTACACTGGCTCCAGGTTTTCTCCATATCCTAGCTGGTTGGGCATCCCACTCACTGTCTGAATACTTTTTTTATGTCTATTATTCCCCGGATTCAATGTAAGGTTTTTCTAATTGTATACACTGCCATAAATCTTCCTTGTTTTTCTGCCTGTATTGTGCCCACATGTCTATGACCCAATTCTTACAACAATGGCGGTATCCTCTGACTCCAAATACATTATGGATTCTCTACAGATTTTTTCACTGCTCAGTAGGACTGCTTCCCAGACTTCCTTTCTTGCCTTGCCCGATCTCGCCCCCTTTTTTTCCCCGAGTTCACACTCAGTCCCATCTTCTCCCCGGGTCCGTAGAACTCTTCTGTTTCCCTTGTTTTTTACGTTCCCTAGGCGTCCTTAGCTACCGTTTCGGGCCCCCTCACCAGGACCCTATCACGGCCTTCTGTTATCACTCTATGCCTTCCCATTGGCTGCTCTCCCGGCGTCCCTAGTTACAGCCCCACCCCCTGCTTCACTGTCCAATCCATACCCGCCTCCTTGACGCTGAAGCTCCCTTCATGTAGAGGATGACTCGGCTTTTCATTTCTGGCAGCGTTCGAGTACCGCACACGTCCGTGGCGGCTTGGTGTACCTTCGTTTAGTCTTTGGACCCTGACTCCCCTGACCTGCTCATTAAGTAAGTCCGCGCCCACGCTGCTAGTTTTCAGTGCCCCTTCGATATCTTGTTTTTTGAATTCCACCTTTAATCTTACTTTTCGTCCTCGTCCTCATAGAAATTATTGAAGCCTTCCTTCGCGTCCCTCCCTGGCTCCCCTGCTCCGCTCCTGTTAGCGGTAAGTTTGCCATGCGAACACAAGTGTTCCTTTCTCCTTCCCCCTTCTCCCCCCCCTCCCTGACACTCTTTTCTCCTTCTTCTCCCCCAGAGACGCCTTCTTTACCCCCTCGGAAGTCATGTGATCGGCTCACCTGTACTCAATAGACACGCTACACCCATTCGTACGTCCATTGATTCCCTACCGGGACGTTTTATGATCTACCCACCGGTTCCTTCTACAACCGAGCCCTTCCTTCCCGTGCCTCAGGTACGCTCTAATCGTTTGCTCCCCTTCCTCCTTCCCTCCCCGTTGTCCGGTACTCCACCGCTCTGATACTTTCCCTTTTTTCATGCAGCACTCCCTGAATTTTGCGACCCTGGTCCTGAGGATGATCCTAAATTGAATAGGATCGAAACGTCGTCGACCTGTGCCCATCAGCCTTAACTCCTTCTGGCGCCCTCTAATTTTTGGTTCTCTAAATAATTTTGAAAAATATCAAATGAACAATTGAAAAATTGGATGTTTTGAACCTTTCATCTTGTACATATCTTGTAATTATTGTTTTGCGCCATTTTGCTATGGTTTCTTTCACGTTGTCACTTGCGCCGTCACTCCATTGTCACGAGCACATTGTACACTTTCTTCTTTAGGGTTGTTTTGGTATTTTTACCAAATAGTGCTGTTGCAATTTGTATATATTTTTCATTAATCTTCTCCAAATACATGACGCCTACGGGCGCATTAATCAAATTATTTGAAGCCTCTTTTTACTTGCTTTGTGGTTTGTAATGTTTTGTGCATACAATTGCAAAGAATCCAATAATTCCTGCTGAGATATTGTTATAAGTATTTTGCATTTACCCTGATCTCAGTTGGGTCTATGGGTTACACTCCTGTGGTTTTTCTACACGTCCAGAAGAAGCACGAGGCAATGCACTGGAGACAGCGGCAGCAAGGTAATTTTTTTTTTTTTTTGCCCCTCTAATCTCCCCACCGCCTTCCTCTGAACCCGGCCCACCCCCCGCTTTGGCAGGGGACGGGCCGCTACTGTATCCCAGAGACCCTTGCTCTTTCGAGTTTACATTTGGAGGAAAATACATGGCCTTTTTGGCTATCCTCCCAGACAGTTTCCACTTTTATTATTAGTAAGCAATAACATTTCAGGGTAAAAAGAGATAATTTGTTGAAAGGGGCTTTCCCTTGGCTTCATTGTTTCGGCTAGAATAGCTGCACAGCATAGATTTGGTAGCTCTCCTGTTCTTCACTCTGATTGGCTATCTGCTGTATCATTCTGCCTCCTATGGAGTTTGTCTATTATATTGTATACGTAGAGCAATCATTCATTTTGTTTCACTTTTTTATTGCAGGCTTTTAAAAAATGTTTTAAGGCAGGGCGCATCACGCAAGCCAGACTTAATGGATTTGCCATTGCTTGTTTCTAATGTATTTTTTTTTTAAAGGTTCTTATCCAAAAGCAATATATAAGGGATTGGGTTTCAGCAATGGGTTAAATTCACATCAGAGAATCCTCTGAGTATCAGCAAACTTGTTTTCTTGCCTGTTCTCATTGTGCCATCAATATAAGTGAGGCAGTAAACTATTTTTCTCAGGTTAAATTTGCTGCACTGTAGCAATAACGTGGAATTTGACCTTTGCACTTTAGTAACTAATGCATGACTGGGTGTTTATTAGTACATTTTCTCGAAACACCGTGCTATTTGCACTGCTATGGCGTACTTTATGAGAGGGAGAAAGCGATGAAATGTGTGCGTTGATGTGTGTAAAAAGTATACATGCATGCTTTTCAAAACAGTTTCCTTCCATCCCCTGTTAATCTTTGCTTGGCCTTTGTTAGGGCCTTTCTACAACAAGAACCCCTCACCCCAGTATCTGAGTCTGCGCCTACAGCGATTGTTGTTTTGCAGGAAATCGCTTCACTGCCCCAGCTGGATATGTCAGCACTACAACAAAACCCGTTACAATTCATTATGAATGAAGCCAAATATTTCACATATATTCGTAGTACGATTTGCAGTTGATAGTGTTTTTTTAACAGTCCCTTTTACTAACGAAACTAGGACTGGAACAGGACACGGAATGATGATGTGAATCACTCGAATTATGTTTCTTACAAAAAGAAATCTGCCAAAAGTGATGTGCATCGGGCACAATTAACAACACAGCAAAAGGAATATACCAATTAGATACGTCAAAAGCCTGCAGTAAGGAAAAATGAATGGTACCTAAGCACGTGAACAGAGAAAGGGTCTCCCAGAAGCAACCTGCTCCAAACACAGCACCACCTGGATGCGGAAAAGGCAGGCAAAGCACATCTAAACTGCTAATGACCACCTGAGACAGAGGGAGACAACAATCAGCGCCTTCACAATGGCACCCTTGGTACCAAGTTCATCATTGGCTCCACATACATGGACTAGAAAAATGGACTTGTTACAGCTGCTGAAAGCTGAGCAGATGTGAGCGATGCAGCCTCAATGATGCTTACCAGGCTCATACCAGATGTGCACCGTCAGCAGGTGTAATTGGACCAAGTCTTACAGCAGCGATAAAACATACTCATCACAACAAATGCTGGTGGGTTTCTGTAGTTGGGAATTGTGTTATTTTGTTATTCCAAGTCTATGCCTGTTTTTCCATTCACACTTTTCAAAATTGTTGTGTCAGTAAGTAAGGCCGCCTTTGAGTTTTTTAAACCATGACATTTGGACTCTATTCTGCACTCATAATTCCTAATAAATGCCCTGAATGCTCATCAATGGCAAACAATCAACAGCCAGAATTGTGCTGTAGGAAGGTAGGATCCTTCTGCACGGTTACCCTCACTTTTTGACTGGTACTAAGCTGTGTTTTGACTAGACTGACTGGGATCCTGCTACTCAGGACCCCAGTTTAGCTGCTCTCTCCCGAAATTGGTTTGTTCAGTACTTAGGTACATCCCAGATTGGATACTGGGGTACCCTTGTCAGTCCCTAATATATGGTACCCATGTCCCCAGGGTATAGGTACCCCAGAGGTCTCCCAAAGGGGCTACAGCATGTATTATGCCACCCATGAGAGAACATTCAAAATGGAACTACAGGCTTGCCATTGCAGCCTGTGTAAGTTGGTGCATGCACCACTTACTAAAGATATAGGTTTACTATACCTAAGGGTCACTGCACTTGAAACCTATAAGTCATCCCTTTAGCAGGCCTTTGCAATCCTGAAGGCAGGGTGCTTGGTTCTAAGTGAGAGGGTGCCCCTGCATGAGCAGGACACCCCTGCAGCCTACGGAGTCCATTGTCCTGGGTTGTCAGTGAAGCAGCCATATACTGTGCAGAGGAGGGCCACTTAATTACGCAATGACAATTTTGAAAACGGCTGCAACAAATCCTATCATGTTTGGTAACAAGCATGTTGGAATCATACCCCCATACCGTAAACGGTGTGGGAGGTATGATTCCATGCACTGGAAGAGCCCTCCGTTAGGCTCTCAGTGTTCCTGGTGCCAACCTTCTAGTCCCGGACAGCACAAAATGGTTGCTGCCGACCAGAGACAGATTTCTGCCCTCCTGCTGCTGAGCCAAGCTTGAGCAGAGGAAGGTGGAACAATAGGCATCCTGTCACAGGGAGGTGTGACCACTTCCCAGACAGGATTTAGTGTATTAGCGGGGTACCGACCCCGCTCACGCCGCTCCCTCCTCACCTGCGCTGACCTCCGCTTCACGCCGCTCTCCTCCTGCTGCTGCTGGCCACTCTCCTCGCCTCCTCGCCGCCGCCGCTGCCCCGGTCACTCGCCTTCCTGGTTTCCCGCCGCTGAGCCCGCAGTCCCGCCTCTCCCCCCTGCCCATTGGCCACCCAGCCTCCCGCCTCCCAGCGGACCCTCCCTCCCGGCTCCTTACTTATGACGCCCCCACAGCGACCGCGCAGCGGACGCGCGCAGCGGGAGCGCCGACTGAGCGCCGAAGGTGCGCCAAAGGTAAGCCTGTCTGCGCCCGTCCGCGCCTGGACCGCGCCCAGCACCAGACCCCCTGGCCCCCGCGCCCGCCAGCCCCCCCGCAGGACCTACGACTTCGCTACACTCATCGCACTCAAACCCGCCCGAGCCCCCGGATGCCACCGAGCGTCCCCGCGACGCACCCATGGACCCTTCGACTGCCGATCCTGCAACTTCTCCTGCCTCCGAACAAGCACCACGCCCACCAAGACGGACAACAGCAACCACCTCAAGTGCATCCTGATCAACACCCGCTCCATCCACAGACACGCCGTGGAACTCTGGAACCTCCTCGACACCGCATCTCCAGACGTCGCCTTCCTCACGGAAACCTGGATGAACGACTCCTCAGCCCCCGACATCGCCATAGCCATCCCGGACGGCTACAAGATCATCAGGAGGGATCGCAACAACCAGACCGGAGGGGGCATCGCCATCGTTCACAAAAGCACCATTCGCATCTCGACTGACTCCACCGACGCATTCAACACCGCCGAATACCTGCACTTCCAGATCCACACCGACCCCAAGACTACCCTCAGAGGCACCCTCATCTACAGACCCCCGGGACCACGCGCACAGTTCTGCGAAGACATCACGGACTTCATCAGCCCTCACGCCCTCCCCTCCACCGACTACATCCTCCTCGGAGACCTCAACTTCCACCTGGAGAACAACAACGACCGCAACACGACCACCCTGCTGGACAACCTCGCCAACCTCGGACTCCAACAACTGGTCAACACCCCCACCCACTACGCCGGCCACACGCTCGACCCCCTCTTCTCATCCAGCAAGCACATCACCTTCAGCCACTGCACCGGACTCCACTGGACTGACCACAGCTGCGTCCACTTCAGCTTCAAGAAGAACACGGTCCACCACCACCCGAAGCAGGTTCCCCACAGAAACTGGAGCAAGATCACCGTCGACCAGCTCACCACCTCCCTCAGCCAGAACCCACCAGTCAGGACAACGGACCCTAACAGAGCAGCCCTCGACCTCACGCAATGGTTGACCTCCTGTGCCAACGACCTCGCCCCACTGAAGAACCCACTCACCAGGCCCAGAAGCAAGAAGGCCCCCTGGTTCACCGACGAACTCAAGGACTCCAAGAAGGCCTGCCGCACCCTCGAGAAGGCCTGGCTCCTCGACAGGAACACCGACAACATGACCGCCCTCAAACTCGCCACCCGCAGACATCACCAGCTCATCCGCACCACCAAGAAGAAATCTTTGAAGGAACGACTGGACAAGAACGCCCATGACAGCAAGGAGCTCTTCAACATCGTCAAGGAGTTCTCCAACCCCAGCACCAGCAACAACGACATCACTCCCTCGCAGGACCTCTGCGACTCCCTCGCCTCGTACTTCCACCGCAAGATCGCCGACATCCACAACAGTTTTGGCGCTCCACCCCCGCACCCATCGACCGAACCTACGCACCCCGCCGCTATCCTCCAGACATGGACCAAAGTGACCCTCGAAGACACGACACGCATGATGAACACCATCCACTCCGGATCTCCGACCGACCCATGCCCCCACCATGTCTTCAACAAGGCCGCCTCTACCATCGCACCCCACCTCCGAGACATCATCAACGCCTCCTTCGACACAGCCACCTTCCCAGAGAGCTGGAAGCACGCCGAGCTCAGCGCACTACTGAAGAAACCAACTGCGGACCCGACCGACCTCAAGAACTTCCGCCCTATCTCGCTCCTTCCTTTCCCTGCCAAAGTCATCGAGAAGGTCGTCAACAAGCAGCTGGCCGCCTTCCTCGAGACGAACGGATCCCTCGACCCATCGCAATCCGGATTCAGAGCCAACCACAGCACAGAGACCGCCCTCATCGCAGCCACCGACGACATCCGAGCCCTGCTCGACAAAGGTGAAACAGCGGCACTCATCCTCCTTGACCTCTCCGCAGCATTTGACACTGTCTGCCACCGCACCCTAGTCCAACGCCTCAACGACACCGGCATCCAGGGGATTGCTCTGGAATGGATCATCTCATACCTCTCCGGCAGAACACAGAGAGTACGCCTCCCTCCGTTCCGCTCTGAGGCCACCGAAGTCATCTGCGGCGTCCCGCAAGGATCATCGCTCAGCCCCACTCTCTTCAACATCTACATGAAACCCCTCGCTGCCATCGCACGCCAACACAACCTCAACATCATCTCCTACGCCGATGACACCCAGCTGATTCTCTCCCTGACCAGAGACCCCGACACCGCCAAAGCCGACCTACACGAAGGGATGAAAGATGTCGCCGAATGGATGAACATCAGCCGCCTGAAGTTGAACACGGACAAGACAGAAGTCCTCATCCTGGGACCATCGCCCTCTGCATAGGACGACTCCTGGTGGCCCCCGGCCCTGGGCACCGCACCCAAGCCAACGGACCACGCACGCAACTTGGGCGTCATCCTGGACTCCTCCCTATCGATGACCAGACAAGTCAACGCCGTCTCCTCATCTTGCTTCCACAACCTCCGCATGCTCCGCAAGATCTTCAGATGGATCCCGACTGAGACCAGGAAGACTGTCACCCAGGCCCTCGTCACCAGCAGACTAGACTACGGAAACACCCTCTACGCCGGTACAACAGCCAAGCTTCAGAAAAGACTTCAGCGTATCCAGAACGCCTCCGCCCGTCTCATCCTGGACGCCCCCCGACGCAGCCACATCTCGAGCCACCTAAGAGACCTGCACTGGCTCCCTGTCAACAAGAGGATCACGTTCAGGCTCCTCACCCACGCACACAAATCCCTCCACGACCTGGGCCCAAGGTACCTCAACGACCGCCTGACCTTCTACACGCCCACCCGACAGCTACGATCCGCGTACCTCGCCCTCGCCGTCGTCCCTCGCATCCAGAGAGCCACCGCCGGAGGAAGATCCTTCTCCTACCTGGCGGCTAAGACATGGAACTCCCTGCCCGTCCACCTGCGGCTGACCCAGGACCACCTCGCCTTCAGGAAACAGCTCAAGACCTGGCTGTTCGAGCAGTAGCAGACCCCCTCCCCCAAGCGCCTTGAGACCCTTCCGGGTGAGTAGTGCGCGATATAAATTCCTTGATTGATTGATTGATTTATTGGGACCAGGTGGGTGCGCTTGCCAGTGCCTGAAAGTCTGCATGAGGGGCACATTTGGTGTCCCTGTGCACAGTCCAGTTCAAACCAATTCTGGGAGTCGTTGGCTCCTGCTCTGGCGCAAAACTGGACAAAGAAGATGGGAATAACATCCCCCCTGTTCAGACCCTCCTCTGGGAGGGTCCCCTGAATCTTCCCAACCCTTTTCCTAGGGTACTTAAGGGCTTACCTGGGTGTAGGTCCCTAGATTTGTCGTGGGATAAGATTCAGATCAGACACCACGCACTTCTACCATCTGAGCACTCTGGACTTTGCTGGACTTCGTTTGGGCCTGACTTCGTCTCCCTTCCAGTCTGCTGCATTGTCTGTGGCTGTGCATCTTATAGGAACCTCCAAGGCCTGTGAGTCAACAAAGACAACCAAAGTAATCTTCCTTGGAGTGAAGGAGTCACTCCCCTGCATTCGCAGGCACCTCAACACTGCTGACCGGTCTGCTGATCCCGAGCTCCTGCGGACTCCGAAGGGATCAACAACACAGGTGGTGGTTACCTACGTCTCCCGAGGCCCGAGCTGCCCTCTCACCGAGTTTGAGGACAGAATCCCTCATGGGGGCTGCATTAACCGAACCCCGGTGCACCTGTACTTTTACAAGTGCAAATGCATGTTGGCAACTTTGCGACAAGTGCATTTGGCTCCAAGTAGCCCCAACTTCCGGCAACTTATTCTACCAGCATCTTCAGACACATCACCTCGTGGGCACCGTGGCCTGCTGCTCGAGGTCCTCTCGCGACTCCTGTGCCTCCACCTGTGGGTCCATTTGAGGGTCACCTTTGTTTCTCTTGGGTTCCCCTGATTGCTTAGGGCCTGCCCTGACTCCTTTGGTGAGTCTCCTGGACCTTGCTGGTCCCAACGTTGCTTCTTCTTTGATTCCTGCGTGGCTTGCCTTTGCCAAGGCTTGTTGGTGCTACTGCCTGACACAGACCCCTCAGCACTCGAAATACTTCGTGGGACAGATCGTATCCAGTCCTGGTCTTTCTCAGCGTAGACTGGTCCGCATAGCTGCAGAGTCAAGGTCCTCATCATCCATCCTGAAGCACCCGACATCGGAGGGCATTCGTCTTCCAAGTCTCCTGGTCACCTCTGAGTGACATGGACTCTGTCCCCTCCGCTTTCAGGTACTCCTCTTCAGGAATCCATGTTTGGATTCCCACAGACAGTTTCTCCTCTTCCAACAGCGGCACTTTCCTGAAGTCCTCCATTGGGTTCGACGACAGTTTCCGACGCCACTTCACATGTATGCACCTGGCTTCCCTGGTGTAGGTAACGTGGGTACTAGGGTATTCACGGGTGGGGTGGCTCTCCAACCTTCGGTCTTCCATGGGATTTCTTCAGGGTCCACTGGGAAGGGTCCCTAATCTTTAAAAGTCCAACCGCGACTTGCACATAGACTTGTACAGAGCATGCGTCGTGTTCCCACACTGCACACGCTCTCCGTGGGGTCCCTATCTACTTACCTTGTGTAGTTCTGTGGGTCCCCTGCAATTCTACGTCCTCTCGACACTGCCTTGACTCACGTCATGGTTCCTATACCACTTTCTTAGTATATGGCAGTGGCGGCTCGCAGAGGTAATGCTGTGGAGTGGTGAGGCAGGGCAGGGCTGCCTGGGGGGGTAGTGGAGTCCGACATACGACAGCAAAGGTGAACGTAAATAAATAAATATTTGCCGTTGTATGTCGGACTCCACTACCCCCTCACGCATCCTGCCCTGCCTCACCGCCCGACAGTGTTACCTCTGGTATATGGTGTGGTCCCCCCCTGGGGCCACTGTGAGTTTCGTGCTATTTACTGTGTTTCTTTGCTAAGGTATTGTGTGCATTGTGTTTATCTCCATGTTGGAGATATTTGGACTTTCTAGAGAGTATTATATAATAAATACATGTTTTTATAAATACTTGGTGTGGTTCTTTTCACTTAATCTATGCTATAACATTGCATTCTGGTAAAACAAGCTGCTTTATACTCCTTCTGGACTAAGCCCAAAGGCTGCTCTCCACAGCTAGCACTTAGAGAGCTTTCTAAGGTTGTCTAAGACCTCTTAAATTACAATAAGGGTTGTCTGGACTGGTGCAAGGTGCCCACTTACATTAGTGGACATCATACACCAGGCCAGCTTCTCGTATGGGCTTTCATGCTTTATGAAAATTCTTTCCCGCTCTACATAAGCCCCCTCAAGCTCTCTGACATTGAGGGGTGGTAATACTCTTTTCTCCAGACTCTCAGATGCAGGGAGTAAGGGCTAATTTGGGGGATTGGAATAGCATTCTAGCTCCTGTCCTTGTTCCTTCGGGATAGCCCTTTAGGCTACTGCCTGGCTACAGAAGTGAGAAATGCCTACACCACACCTAGCAAGCCACAAAAATGAAATGTCCAAATGTTGCACTGTAAGGTGTGTCAAACACTTTTTAAGGGTAATCCTGATTAAGCATACTGCTCTGGTGTGAACTCTGTTCAAGAACACAATGAATTGCTGAAAATATAGCTATTCTCAAGCATGAGAACAGTCACAGGGTCACAAGCCCTGCTTATATTATTCATCTAATAACCATTTCACTCAACATGCATTCATAACAACATTCCTTTAATGTATGCTTTGTAATAATACAAATAAATTTGAAGCAGTCTTCCAGAATATATGGAGTTCCAAAATATGCACGGTTTGTAATCAGTTTATAAATAATCAGTCAGAATCACTGAAGTGCTATAATCGCGATGATACTAGTGCCATAGAATCCCTAATGCATTTTGGGCCCATCAGGTCTTTCATCATTCAAATGGTGGAGCATTCAGCCAGCTGCGCCTGTACCAGGCGTCTAAAGCATTCTTTGAGCAAGCCAAATGCGCACTCAATAACACTGTGAGTACTCGCTGTGTGCATGTTTAGAGTGTTCTAGACTCATGCATGGGCAAAGGAAGCAAGCTCTTCACTGGGTGTCCAGAGTCTCCTGAAAGTAAATGCAGGGTAAGGAAACCACCATCCTGAGACCGAAATTACACACAAAGATTATCTCAATAATAGTCTGCATGGACAATGCCATTTTGATGTGAAATTTGGATGCATGGAGTGGTGAACAGACAATGCTGTCTAGGTATTTGAAAAATATTGTTGTTTTACAAAGTGACTATTATGTAAGAACTACACATGGGAAGAGTGGGTAAGATATAAGGAACAAGGGTATCAGAACCCCGTTCAGAGGGCCACAGGGCAAGCAGAAACTACTGGACCCAATTGTGGGGGTTGAGGTTTTTTGCTCTTGATGTCCTGGGACCTGACGTACTATGGATCCTGAGCAACTGGGCCAAGTACCCCTTCAGCACTTGCCTCTCAGTGGTAGTGTTGGTCAAGCAGTCCAAGGTTTCTCGGGGGGGGGGGGTAGACACAGGGGGTGAACACAGGTTCACAAATCAAAATATCTTCAGCAACAGCAATGAATGACAGTCCAGTCAAATGTTTTCTTTTATGAAAAAAGGAGTATTTAAAAATGAACACAGTCAAATATGAAATTCACAAATAATACAGTCAGTCCCCTGGTGTCAGGACTCTGATGTTTTATAAGCGTGTCCCCAAGTCCCACTCCCCTCTCACTACCGGTAGTGAGAGGGGAGTGAAAAGTGTTCAAGTGCCAAAACACTATATGCTCGGCAAGTTCCCCCGGGCCTGCTCCAGCAGGATCTGAGTGACTGGAGTCTCTGAGCATGCCCCCTGCCTGGATCTTCAGTGGCTGTCTCCTGTAAGTTCCTGACTTGCAGCCCAGTAGGGGCAGCGAGCGGGTGTCCTCGAGCTCCTTACATGCAGTCCTGCAGAGGTAGTGGTCATGGTGTCCTCGATGCTCTTCCTATGAGTCTCTTGGTACCGTCCCCATATGTGGGTGGAGAGGGGTTCTACTGCTCCTGCTGCTGGTCCTCAGTTGGGGCTTGGGTCCACTCGGGTCACAACTGCAGCCTCCTTCTCACAGTGACACTTCTGACCAGACCACGCTACTTGCCTTGTCATGGTGTCTCTGGCATACAGAGTCACAGAATCCACTCTGTGCAGAGGCTACGGCCCGATCAGCACAGCAGCAATATTCATAGTGACCCCACCTGGCATGACGTAGCTCTGTACACATGCTATGGCCCGATCGGCCCGGCAGCACTCTTCACTGCTGCCTAGCCTGGCATACCAGGTTACCAACATAGCTCAACACAAGGGCAGCGGCCTGATATGCATGGCAGCACTCTTCATGGTGGCCCCATCCAGTATACGGGGTCACCGACTTAGCTCCACACACAAGCAATGGCCTGCTTAGCATGGCAGCACTCTTCACTGCAGCTCTATCTGGCATACACGTTCACCCATTTATAACTTGCAGATGGGCAATGACCCGACCGGTGTAGCACTGGGATACAATCACCAGGATCCCCCAAAAGACCTCACTCCCTCCAGTGCTCTCCTCTTCCTCACAGGGCACTCTGGTGCTCTAAGGAGAGAAGCACTGGTGCTCTAGGCTCTAGGGGCAGGTGGTCTTGGAGTCCCTGAGTTATGTTCACTCATACAGCTGGGAGACTGCCAGGCCTTGGTCCCCAGTCCTGGTCACAGGCAGAAGTCTTGCGGTGCTTCTCCTGCTCGCAGAGCCCTACGGACTGCTTGATAGTTTACCATTTTGGTGGCCCCAAACTCCCCTTCTTATAGTTCATTTCCAGACACCAAATATGATTTAGAGTCTGAGTCTTTATGTCGGGGTCTGCTTCCTTTTGAGGTGCCTTCTCTTCTGCCCTGCCAGAAGGCAGTCTGTCACAGCAGGAGCGATGACTCCAAATTTGATAGCCCTTCAACACAGGCCATGGGAATGACTAGTGGTTCATATCTGGATGTCAGCCACAGTAAAATGTGTATCAAAAGGTTACCCCAGGACCTCAGTCCTACTCTTTATGATTCTCTTTTCAGCCCCACCTCATCCCGCAGATGTGCCCAGGCCCCTTCCTAGCGACTTTTCTCTAGACAAAGAGCACCCTTTGAAGTGTACTGAAGAGCCTGGCTCTCCCATGCTCCCGTGTGTCCGACCGAGCTCAAAGAAACGCTGCAATCCACAAATCTGTCTGTGGGGATTCCTCTACCTCCTTCACTTAGCCCTGGGTCTCGTAAAAATGGATCCAAGCACCTTCCATGTATTGTACCATTCACAAAAACACATATAACCAGCACATACATGTAATAAACGCACTGCACAGCACTACACCCTTCATGTATTGTGCCATTCCTAGGCACATGCATATAACATACACACACTGAACAGTACTGCACCATCGCTATATTGTGCCATTCAGAGGCATGTATACAGCCAACACATGTATAACACACACACGCTGCACAGTACTGGACACCAAACAGATGTAGACTACGGGTGTTTTAAGCACACAGTGGAAGAAATTTAAATGAGTGAGACGGTAGGCCTCACTCCAGTGACACAGGTAAAGACTCCTACATATCACTACTCGATATGCTGCCACCACCGCTCTCATGCTGCTTAACTCCTGGTAAAGGTAATAGCCTTTTACCACTATGAGAGTAGAACTTTGGGTTCCCCTCCTTGTCCAAAAAGATGGCAATCTGTGAGACAGGCCTATGACACGGTGCACACACATGATCCATGTTCACCCATGACAGCATATAATCAGCATCAGGGATCCAGACATAATTACAGTTGGGGCACTCAGGACAAGGTTGCACTTCCATCACTATACAAGGAATTTTCTGTCCCAGCAGATGGTTGTGTGTGTGTGTAGTCATCAAACAGTCATGCCATTTGAGGGTGGTTGTTTGCTGTGAGAAATTGAGTTGTTGGTTGACTGGGGTGTAAGCCCTTGTCAAGCAACAGCCACAATCCCTTGCAGGGTGAACCACAAAAAGTCACCAAATTTGCCTATGCTTAAACCTGGGTAGGTTGGTTAAAAAAACAGCCAGGTTCAACTTAGAGGCTATGTGCAAAGTATTTATGCAGCACCCACATAGTACTAAAGTGAAAACACAACACAAGAAAAATCCTAACCCAATTTAGAAAAGTTAAGTACATTTTAATAAATGATTTGACAACCAAAACTACAAGAATACAATCAGTAGAACAGGAGTTATACATTTTTAAAGCTTAAGGCTCAAAATAGCACCTAAAAGATCAAAGCGCCAACCGCAGACATATAGTCGCGTGAGACTGCAAAAAAGTAGAAAGTTAAGGCCAACTGCGAGGGAGTGCGGTTCGAATACAAGAAGTGGATTGGTCCAGGTCAGTGATAACCTTTGGACTAAGACAGATTTCTGAAGAAAAGTGTGGAGAGGGTAAAGTTCAGCCGTCGGATGGCCTTGGGCTGCAGTCTCAGTGAAGATTTCTAAGTTCAGGCTTAGTCACAGATATGGAAGTTAGAAAACAACAGTGTGACGAGGCAGAAGGCTATAGCCAAAGACAGTTAACAAGGTCAGATACCCCTTTGGCGAAGGACCGCTGAAACGGATTTGCTGCTGTGGAGAAAACCATAGCAGGAGAAGCTGCAAAGTCAATCCGACCGGCGATCCACGTCGGGCGAATAGGCGAGTAGGTTGTCTTTCCCTTCAGGTATCTTAGAACCTCCTCACTGAGGGCAAGTACCCCTTATAGCATTTGACTCTTAGGGTAGCCAAGAAGAGCAGCTAAAGGCTTAGCCAGAGAGGTGCTGTGGCTAGAAAGTAGGAACTCAGCAATAGAATAAATAACAATCAATGTCCAGTCAGTGATTTTTATTTACATATAAAATACATGCAAAACTAAAAAAATTGTCCTAAATAAATTAAACTACAAATTTGTGCAAAATGGCAGGTAAAAACAATGGGAACACTCTGTAAAGGAATTTGCAAATGACAATATATACAATAGAGTGGACAGACCATCAGTTTGGTGGACAGGATACTCAGCCACAAATTTGTGGCAGACTACCTTGTGCGCCAAATTTTAAATCTGCACCTAAATCACTGAGAAATGTGTCTGAAGTCAATTCTCTCTCCTTCAAGTGAGCCCTGTAAGTCAAGATCGTCACAAGATGTTGTGCTTGCTAGGTCGCTTGCATCAGCACTGTGGATTAATACTGCTAAAGAAAGCTCTCTAGCACTTCAGGTTCTGTGGTAATGAAAAAGAACACACTTCAGGCGTTTGTGAAATGTTTCGTTTCTCAAGGATGCACCAGAATGAGCGCTTTGGGTTTATCCACCTTAAACACTTTTCACCATATGAGCAGAATTCCATCAGCTCTTACAGGTAAAGATTTCACCAAGTGACAATGTCAAATTTGTCCACCACCTACAGCGATGGTACCACCATTGTGTACCTTTCAATTTCAGAGAAGCACATTGAGCAATTAAATAATGTCTTAATTCAATACAGAAGAAAGCATTTCAAGTAAAACTTCACATCTTTGGCAATCAATGTATGTTCATGCTCAAACGGTAGGAGGCCTGAAACATAGCCCTTGATATTTCACACACAATATATATTTCTCTACAGGCAATACCCTAAAGCCTAAGCCTTTTTTAGGAGACAGGTCAAGCTCCAATATCCATTCAGAATCAGCCCCTATACCCAGGTATCACACTTTTATCAAGCCCGGTGACTTGGGACATAAAACTCAAACAGTTCCTAAAACATTATACATAGGAAGTGTCTCACCATGAGCTAGTTGGCTGTTACTCACTAACTTGCTTGCTTTATCATCATTGGCCACTTTGCTGTAAAGAGAGAGAAACCGACACCATGACTAAAACTAATAGTTCTTCCTGTGTATATTTTTCTTTTTAAACAAAAAGCACATCAACCTCCTGTAAGTCCTCATTCAGAAAGAAATGGCTATGCTGTCTTCCTAACAAGATTAACTCATGCAAAATATCCCTTGAGGAATTATTTGTAAATAGTTCCTTAGGTATTTTTTGTTAATAGTCTTCCTAACAAGGGCGGTGTTCTTGATATGGCTTTTTGAGAGGAGGGCGCTCTTGATATATTTTCAGTTCCTCTTTAGCTCCTTTTTCACATGGACTGCTTCAAATAGCACCAGACCCTTGGTGCGTATATCAGACAGCTGGTCTCAGGCCTCCAAACATTGCTTCAAAGAATCACAGTCTTCAGAGTGATAAAGTCAAGAGACAGGCAGATCGGTCTCTTGTAATCCTCTTTCTTAAAGTGGTTCTTTTAAAAAAGATAAATACATTTTGTCAAGAGCATACCATCCAAAGCTAAAGTTCTCCCACTCTGTTCCTCTTTATATTCCATGACCAGGTCCCAGCGCCAGCAATTCTCTGGGATGTGGTTATCCCAAAGCAAATGTGTCTAAAACACGTTCTATCGCACAAGACTGTTCTGAAAAAGTGCACGCCTTAATAGATTATGAGAGCACAATGTGTATCAACGGCTAGAAGATAAATAAATATTTAGAATATTGGAATGTTGAGAGCTCCAATGAAGACAATGGAGTGGCTCTGGGTTTATAATGGCTGGTAAAAGCCCGGAGCTCCAACATTCCAATGTTTGGAATTCTGTTTCTCCCTTTTTAATTTAAAACAATCTACCCTTAGCTGTGGAATGTGATAATAGCCTTATATCCCTTCTGCATCGGGCTATTTCAGTTGTTAAAGGCCCTACTATCAACTCAGGTTCAGCGTCTTTAGCAACTGGTATAGCCCTGGGCAGCAGGCTACAAGGCTAAAATAAAATAAGATTTGAAGCTGAGACGTCAGCTGAGCTGTAAAGTTGTTTTTTTTACATTATTTATCTGGATCACTGGTGTGACAATGAAGATAAGATACCTTCAAATAATATAAATTCCGATGAACAACTAGGCATTGTGTAAGGAAACTCCCACTTTTTAGGTCTCGCCTGACTATCGCGCAAGCGATCGCTCAGCGAGACTTATGTAGGGCTTCAAAAAATGCTCCCAAAGGCTTCCCAGGCGGATCGAGTGGCGGTTACGCGCACAACCACGCGCATTCCATTTGCCACCAGCTACTTCCTGCACGTGCGCTGCCTCACGCATTCAGAGAGATTTAGTAAGGGGCACAAGACCTTAGGAATGCGGTTTATGGCCAGTGCATGTGAGGCATTCAAGCGCGAAGCTGGCATCTGGCATCGGACTTGAAAGCAGCAGACTGCTTTTGCCAGCGCGCGCTCGGCCTCACTTCCTGCATCCCCTCTTACAACAATTAACTTTCGTTATAACTCACAGCCCATATGCTCGTTCCCTCCCACCCTTCCTTTGATGTCCGCTTTTCTTGTTGTTTACAAACCACGCCACACACTGCTGCACGCCACACATTGCTGCACGCCAAACACTGCTGCACGCCGCACACTGCTGCACGCCACACACTACTGCACGCCACACACTGTACGCACACTGCTGCATTACACACTGCTGCATTACACACTGCTGCACGCCGCAAACTGCTGCACGCCGCACACTGCTGCACGCCTCACACTGCTGCACACCACACACTGCTGCATGCCACACACTGCTGAATGCCACACACTGCTGCACGCCTCACACTGCTGCATGCCTCACACTGCCGCACGCCTCACACTGCTGCACGCCGCACACTGCTGCACGCCACACACTGCTGCACGCCGCACACTGCTGCACGCCACACACTGCTGCATGCCGCTGCACGCCACACACTGCTGCACGCCACACACTGCTGCACGCCACACACTGCTGCACGCCACACACTGCTGCACGAGGCACACTGCTGCACGCCGCACACTGCTACACGAAACACTGCTGCATGCCACACACTGCTGCACGCCACACACTGCTGCACGCCACACACTGCTGCATGCCGCACACTGCTGCATGCCGCACACTGCTGCACACCACACACTGCTGCATGCCGCACACTGCTGCACACCGCACACTGCTACACGAAACACTGCTGCACACCACACACTGCTGCACGCCACACACTGCTGCACACCGCACACTGCTGCACGCCACACACTGCTGCACACTGCTGCATTACTCACTGCTGCATGCTGCACGACACTGCTGCACGCAGCACACTGCTGCACGCCACACACTGCTGCACGCCACACACTGCTGCATGCCTCACACGGCTGCACGCCTCACACTGCTGCACGCCGCACGCTGCTGCACGCCGCACACTGCTTCACGCCACACACTGCTGCAGGCCACACACTGCTGCATGGCACACACTGCTGCATGCTGCTACACGCCACACACTGCTGCACGCCACACACTGCTGCACGCAGCACACTGCTGCACGCCGCACACTGCTGCACGCCGCACACTGCTGCATGCCACAAAGTGCTGCACGCCACACACTGATGCACGCCACACACTGCTGCATGCCACACACTGCTGCACGCCGCACAATGCTACACGAAACACTGCTGCACGCCACACACTGCTGCACGGCACACACTGCTGCACACACTGCTGCACTCCGCACACTGCTGCACGCCACACACTGCTGCACACTGCTGCATTACTCACTGCTGCATGCTGCACGACACTGCTGCACGCAGCACACTGCTGCACGCCGCACACTGCTGCACACCGCACACTGCTGCACGCCGCACACTGCTGCATTCCGCACACTGCTGCACACCGCTGCATTCCACTCAGTGCTGCATGCCTCACACTGCTACACGAAACACTGCTGCACGCCACACACTGCTGCACGCCGCACACTGCTGCACGCCACACACTGCTGTACGCCACACACTGCTGCACGCCGCACACTGCTGCACGCCTCACGCTGCTGCACGCCTCATACTGCTGCACGCCACACACTGCTGCACGCCACACACTGCTGCACGCCGCACACTGCTGCATGCCGCACACTGCTGCACTCCACACACTGCTTTTATGCGAGTTTATGCTACTGACATTGTAAATGACAATGCCTTTTATTTGTTTTAAAATCAAAACATAAATAAAAAGCATTGTAATTTTACAATGCCAATAGCTCAAACTCTTATAAATGCGAGACCTATTGCATTGCAAATGCTTGTTATTTATGCTATTTTCATTCTCGTTATCTAACCACGTGTAAGAGCAGAGTGACCATTAGGAACTCAAGTGGCAGATGCCTTCTGAATCGACCCAGGCCACACATTTTCTGAGCTCAGGATGACCAACTTTGTTTCACTATTTTAAAGAACTATGGGGCATATTATCAAGACAGCCGATAAAATTATCGCCACCCTAGCGGCTGAAAACTGCCGCTAAAACAGCGATAATGGGCTTGATAATATGCTCTATAGATTTCCAATTGAAGCCCAGGTTAGATGTGAAGGACATCTAACCTGAACTTCAATTGGAATTCCATAGAGCATATTATAATGCCCATTATCGCCGTTTTAGCGGCAGTTTTCTGCAGCTAAAGCGGCGATAATTTTATCGCCTGTCTTGATAATATGCCTCCCTGATGTCTAGACTGGAATATCTAATGTATTTACAGAATTTAACTAAATAACACAAACAAACCCATTATGACTGCACGTAGTTATTAACTACCGTTAACAATGCTACAAAGAGGCTCTTGTCGGTAGATTAACATTGAAAGTACTTTTTTTCCGGGTAATCAATTTCTGTAAATTTAGTGAACGGTGGGGAAAGTATTTTCCAAACTTCACAAAACATGATTTGATAATAATTTTGGGTAAAAATCAGATGAGAATTATGAATCTAATGGGGTGATCTAGCAGTTCTTCCAAAATCACACGGTGTTGATATCGGAGTACAAGATTACATCTGTGGAGATGTTTTTTAGTATGCCCTGGATGCATTATTTAAACTCCACATAGTAAAGAAAAATCATACATGTTACAGTACCTCGTTGCACTACTAAACAAAATAACAACGCTGTCACGGTAATACTAGAATCTAGTCAGCAACAATGCTCTTCGCTGACAAACGTGGCTTAGTTCACTTATGGGGTTCAAGGGGCGGGACACCCTACTGACATCCTCTCGGGGGGATCTCACAAACGAATTGCTTCAGGTAGCAGACAGGTAAATGCCCAGTTAAGGGGTCACCATTTCACCCTGACAAGAATCTAAGTATGGCCACGGAGAACACTTGAATAAATGAATGCAAGATGCTTTCCACAATGGAGTGTATTGTTCTTCCTTGTACCATGGAGAGAGAAATGGGAGAGCTGTTGTGCACTGTGAAAAATGTACCCAAACTTGCTACTTCTTCCCACAGTTACAA
Source organism: Triturus cristatus (assembly GCF_964204655.1). Lineage (NCBI taxonomy): Eukaryota > Metazoa > Chordata > Amphibia > Caudata > Salamandridae > Triturus > Triturus cristatus. Next base: position 313,327,211 of record NC_140591.1, read on the forward strand.
AAAGAATGTTGTCACTTAGTTCAAAATCGGTTTGTTTTTAATTGATCATGTAAATCCCCCTTCAGTGACGCAGAGAACCATTTTAAGTTGCATGCCTCTCAAAGGCCAACTCCTCCTTCAGGTCACAGTCAGCCTTCTCTCCCTGTCTCCTCATCATCATTGCAAGCATAAGCAGGCATTTCCACTGTAATATTCTCTCAGTGGCCTGGATTACTCTTACACTTCAGTTAGACACTGATGCACAAAATGTTGGATTAACAAAAATGCAACATTTGGAAAATACTGCATTGATTTTAGATCATTTTATGAAAACTACTGAATAGAATTGAAGTTTCATTCTAATATTTGATCTGTTAGCTCCTTAGTACGCACAGGTAGTTCTAAAGAGATGTTGGGCAGTAGAGTGGCCTACCGTTAGTGCTTAATTTGAGACGGTGCGTGCCGGTATATTGGGGACCGGCACTCATTTTTGGGGACCCATACTAAGTGCTTAGGTTCTACAAATAAAAAATAAAGTGCCTGGGCCCTCGTCAGGAGGCCACAGCTGTTTGCACCACACATACAACTGCTAACCATCACACTGCTACAAGTGTGACAACTCAGACTGTTCGAGGTCCCCAAAGCTGTAAGAATGGCTTGGTTGGCAGGTATTAGTTGTTTTAATGTATATTGAACAACTGTTTTTCTGCTCATCTTTAAATTACACAAACAGTGCCACCATGTGTCAGCTGTCTTAAGTGCAGATGCCAGCAATTAAGTGCCTGTGGAGCACCAGAAACCACTGGATCAAATGTAGCACTGCCAGCACTTATTTTTCCTGATCAGACATTTACCGAGGACAAGGGACACAAAAGCCCAATAATGGGAAAGAAGGAGCAAAAGAAAGATAAAAAAACCTCCACACAGGGACGGCAAGGGTGAGATATTGTGCAGGGGGTGTATGGTAGTGGATTAAAGAGGCATTAGGTGGATTGAAGACTACGCAGCCATAGGTTTCGACGCTCTGACTTTTAATTGTGCCGGTCACAGGCTTATGAGTGCAGCTTTGGGTACCAGCACTCATTCTTTTACAAATTAAGCACTGCCTACAGTCATTCGTACAACTCACCAAGTCCTCTATGTATTAACGCATTTCCTCATGGGCACTGAATGAGTAAAACTGTTACATACATTAGGTCATAAGTTACCTAGTAGCATCATCCTTCTGAGTATAGCTCTTGTTCACAGGACTGGTTCTGAACATTATAACCGAACAGGAAAAAATAGGGCACTTTCTCTACTTTGGGCGAGGTGGTCATGTGAAGCTGATCTTCTAGGAGTCTAATGTAAGAGCAGGGGATTCCTCTAGGTGATAGGGATGGGGAAGCGCCAAATTGTGACACTCCTTTACCAGCACACTGTCTGCCACAGAGTTAGATTCACCAGAAGAACAGGCTTTTAGTTGGGGGGGTTCCATCATAAAAATAAATTTCCCCAACATCCAGTGCTTGCTGTATACTCCACCACTAGATTAAACTAGATATATTTATTTGTTTAGAAAAACAAAGCGAACAAAGGTAATAATAGAGCCACTGAGGAAATAAAAACATACAAAAAAGTTAACAATAGGAGACATCCAATATAAATAGCGAAAGGCAATAGTTGGTAAAGTGTCAACAACTCAGGTATTAATTAGTCAGTTCTGTTGATAGTTTTGCTTGTGGAGACCAACAGTGGTTTAGGATGATACACCTGTGTGTAGGTGGCTGCGGACTCATCCACCCCAAGGGGAATACACTTGTCTTCATCTACTTAGTGGTGTAATTACCACCATTGCGACAATAAGGCGCAGGTTAGCTAATGTTACTATTTACCATTTGTACATGGATTTCACCTATGGTCTCTGGAAACATTCTGCACTAGCATAAGGTCAATCAGTTTGGAACATCAGAAGCTCATCTGGTCGGGTTGTTTACATTCACACTTAGAAGGGATGTGGCATAGTAGTTTGAGCTAGATTGCATTTTAGGTCAGGTTCACAACTGATGTTTCACAACGCCAACAGACTTGTGGTGGGATTTAACCCGTGGACACAGACATATGCAGAACTGTGAATTATCTTTGCTAAAGAGCGTGAGGATATTAATCTGAATAAATAATAAGCCTTGAGAAAGCCTCAGGCTTGACAGCCCTAGGGGGTGAAACACGTGTTGGCTGTTCCCCAACCTCACTGGACAACGGACTATTGTCTTGTAAACACAAATGGAGCCATACACAAATGGACATGATTATGAGAGATGATTAAATGGCAAGAACACTCCTACACTGCTTTGATCACGTGATGTATAAATGGTTGGCTCCCTTCTGCAATGGCTCACATAAGATAAAAATGATTGCATTGAATGCTATGCATGAGAATTCCTAGTGGTTAAAACAAATTAAACACTCAGGGCCGATTCACGGAATCTCCACACTGCAGTTTCTCATTGCAGAGATTCATCCACGAGTGCCGAGCCTCTGTCACGACTGTGGAGGCTATTTGTGAATCTGGCCCTCACATCCATCACTTGTTTACGGTCAAATCTTGTAAACTTAGATATTTCTTATTAAATCATAAATCAAGCACTTGGCATTCAAATGCTATCATTGGTATAAGTTCCCACTGAGCTCCTGAACCGTAAGCCTCATTCACACTGTCAGCAAAAAAATAATTTATTTATTTATCAATTTATAAAGCGCATGGTTAAACCACTGGTGTGTCCCCGCGCTGGCACAAGCTCTCAGAAAAGTTGGCAAGAAAATACTTAAAAAGAGTATCCGGAAGCATAAGGCTGCCCTCGAAGATCACGGTATTAGTTTGAAGGTGGAAACAGCCATGTCTTTAATCTCTTGCGAAAAGTGATTTCACAAGGTACAGTTCTTAACCCCACTGGCAGAATATTCCAGATCTTGGCTGCAAGGTATCCAAAGGAGCGAGCTCCCATCCTGTCTTTCTGTATTCTAGGCACAGTAACCAGTGCGATGCCTTTAGATCTTAGATTCCATGCCGGTGTGTAAGCAGTTATCATAGACTGGAGATATCGTGGTCCTTTTTTCTACAGAATTCTGTGGCAGTAGCACATGGCCTTAAACGTGATCCTCTTCTCCACAGCAACCAATGTAGGGGTTCCAGGGCCCTTGCAGCCGCTGCTCTTTTAGGAAGGTTTAAAACTAGGCGAGCGGCAGCATTTTGGATCGACTGGAGCTTGGTCAGTCCTTTCTTAGATGCTCCCAGATAGAGGATATTACCATAGTCCATCTGGGAGGTGACCAAGACATGTACAATTCTTTTCCTAGCAGTGATGGGTAAAAGGTCAAGGAGTTTCCTTAGGACCTTAAGAGGCCCAAAATATTTCCCCGCCACCTTTCGGATTTGACTTTCAAACGTTAGTTTAGAATCAAGCCAGATCCCAAGATTCTTCCGCTTTCGGGGTAGGTATTTGCCCTAATGTCTCAGGCACCATGCCATGTCCAGTAGCAGATGCAGCCAGAATGCTGGGTACATGCTTTTTTCCTTATGCTAATGTTTATAATTTTTCACGTTGTGTACAGCACCACGGCCACATGCTGGGGGTGTATGTAGCATTTTCGTAAAGTGCACTTTTCCTCAACGTAATGCCATTTATAGGTCTCATCTACCAGACAGAGCAATAGTCTGCTTTTTTAAGACCTTTTTTGGGCTTATTAGAAACATACAGTGGGCTTACAGTCGACCATTGTTTACCATTGGTTGGCTTTTTTGCCAGCCTCATTTGCTTGCTTCTTACTCAATAGCTTGCTTTACCCTTCTTGTGTTTGTCCTTGGCCTGAGTCATAACCTTTTTCCCATCCGTCTGATTGGTTGACTTGTATCCTTCCACAGCTCACTTTAAGGGAATTATTTTTTTCTGCTTGGTTGAGCACTCCTTAAGAGCACTCGTCTTTTCCAGCTCTCTCCCTCTTGTGCTTCTACCCCTGCCAAATACCTGCCTCCCCAATCAATATTGATCTCGCCCTTGAGTGCTGCTCTCTATTCTTTATTTTTTATTTTTATTTATTTAAGTTTTATATAGCGCTGGCTAGACGCGGAGGTATCAGAGCGCTCTACATGAGGAAGGACATTGTTTCAGAACATAGTAACACAGTTACATCAATTGCTGGAGCGTCACATACCCTAGGAAGGGGACAGTATAATGTAGTAACATGAGTTACAAGAGCGTAGCATAAACATTAGAAGAAAACCGGCAAGGGGGAGAGTAAATCAGGGAAACAGGAAAGTCAAGCTGGAACAGGGGAGGTAGACAAAGAATCATGGAGGGAAGCGGCGGGGGAGGGGAGAGAAACACAACGGGGAGACGAGGAAAACAATGTCCGATGTCCGGCTGGGTAGGTGACGGCTGAGGGGTAAACCAGAGCCAAACTCCTCTATAGCTGAAAAGGACAGCTCCACCGGTCATTGGTCAAGGTTGCTCGGGCACTGCAGTACGTACAGAAGGATCTGGATTCCGCATAGGTGGCATTGTCAAAAAGTTTCATCGAGAGCGCCGGTCACGGTGTATGGTGCTGTGCTCCAAGTGGTAGTGGGACCATTCCCCGTCCTCTACTGAGTGTGACTCCCTTGTCGCTGTGGTCTCTCTCAGAGGGGTCTCTGAATCTCCAGGGAACAAATGATGGATCCCTTCCCAACAAGGGGAGAAGAAGTGCTTTTGTGGAAGGCCCACCCATGGAGGCCATCTTAGAGACAGTTCGACTGGTAAAGAATGACCCTCAGTGCTGTAGGGGGAATTGATAGTTGGGTCACTGGTTCAGTTGCCTGAGAATCAGTTGCCCCAATACAGCAAAATATTGGTGGACTAATATTGCAGTTAAAGTACAGAACATTAAGATGTGTTGGGGACCATTTTGATCATAGCTTTTTCAATAGCAGCTACCCTCGTCGACTAAAAATAGTGAGAGAGCAGATTATAGTGGGTCAAGAGGCCATAGGGTGAAGAGAGCGCTGGCAAACTTTGAGATCCGCAATTACACAGGAAAAAAATATTGCGGCGAGATTAGGGTAGACGCAGATTGAGGGAAATTTCAGCCGCCATTTTAAAGTCAGGCAGGTACAGGTAGTGTCTAAGGAGCGATCGTCGCGAAGGGCGAATACAGCGCAAAAATAGGTCAAACCAAAAGGGTACCTTAAACGGAAGGTCACAAATGGATTTCTTCAAAAAGAATCAGCCGATTCAGTGAAGAATACAGAAGAACATCAAGGCGCTGTGATCGGGAGCATCGGCCATTTTGGAGCCGATGCGATGTTCCAGAACTGTTCTTTTTGGCACTTTGCAGACACTTAAAACAACAAGAAATGGCCGGTATTTTTCTGTTGAAATGGTGAAGCTGAAAGACGTCACTCTGCGTACAGAGATAACTATTTGTTTTATTTTGTAATTATTTTGTTCTTCCCTTCTAACCTCCCCTGCCCTGTGCTCCATGCTGTTCTATCTCCCTTGTACTTTTCTACCTTCAAGTCACTCCTGCTCTCTGTGTTGCTTCCCCTTCTCCACTAGCTTGTTTATAGCTTCCCCACCCTTATAGATATTTATTTTTTAATTTTTCAAACCATTTCCTTATCCACTTTGATTCTCCTCACACATCTGTTAACTGCTGAGAAGGAGGGCAGCGAGGGACGATTGGACCAACACACAAGCAGCCACCAGGACAAGTTAAGCACCCCCAACAGAGTTGCAGAGATCCCCTGCTATCATTTAAACCACATCATTCGGGCAACATTCCAGAGCTGCCCCGGGAGCACCTCCTCTTTGCCCGTCCGCACCCAACGAGTATTATACAACATCAACAGTCCAAGAGCATACAGTGCTGCACAGACCCTTCCTGTGATGCAACTGCTCCCTCAGCCATGGATAGGATCTTTTTTACAGCATGTAAGGTCTGAAAGAGGGTAAGTTGCTTGATCTGTGAGGGAGTTAAAAATGGTGTGTGTGAAAATGAGTGTCAGTTGGCATCCCGCAATGCCTCTCTGAAAGGCAGCAGGACAGGAACGCTGACAGCAGGACAAACTTCAAAAATGTTGGGCGATTGGCCACACTAGACGTAACAAAGGGAAATGAGTTCATTATGGAAACAACGGGTGTTTCAAAGGAGTCAGGTGAACCCTGGTCTGAGGATGGGAAAGGAAGAGGCATATGTGCATATGGTGGGTTATGCATTTTATGTTCTCATTATAATGGATGATACACTGAGATTTGAACTAGGTTATGTGCTAAAATAAAATACGTCGCTAAGCTAGATGGAGATTGCACGTCATTACTTTTCTCCATGTTTCTAATTGATTGTTAGCTTCTTAACTTCGGCCTGAGTTGGATAGGTGTGAAAGTCAAGGAAGCAGAATTAAGGCTTCTTACAATGTGCCTGCAGTTTGCACCACTCCAGCAATATGTATTGACCACAGTCTAACTCAGGTTTTCAAAATCCCCCTTGTGCCAAGACTGGTTTTGCCCAGTTCCACAGAGGTGTCACCGTCTTTCTACAGGCACTTGCCAATTTTTGTGACGAGTGTTGGGAGAATTCTAATTTTTCCGGCAGCCCCACACCGTACCTGTATGAATTAGGGGGATTTCTTAAGACAAAGTATATTACCAATGATTGTTATATTTGAAATACACATTTTAGAATGAACACAGTAAAAGCGTTATTACAATACTATATTAAAACTACTGAGCAACTTGGAACACTACATATCAGAGGATGGAGAACATCTGAAATCAGCTCTGAACAGTCCATCCATCAATCTATCCATTCATAAGCTCATTCATCCATACAAAATAATCACTCCATCCATTGACACATCTGCCCAATCAACCAACTTCATCCAGTTCCTTCACCCATCCATTTATCACCCTTCTATGCATACGTTTGTTAGATTCATCCATCCCAGCCTAACTGAACTGATCCTCCCATGCATACATCCACACTCAACAGACTCATCTATCCAACCCCCACACAGTATATTGGGTAGTGGCCTGACTTCTGTGTGTTTCCAGGTGTCTGGAAATGTTGTGGTGATGATAAAGGTGTTGAGTAGGGTAGTGAGTTACTGGCCGAACCTTTGGTTTCTGAGCTTCAAGATGTGGTGCGGGCATGGGTCTGTGGGACCTCCTGAGTGGATGTATTTCATGATGGAGATGGTGCTCTGGGTGGAGAGGATGTTCTAGGTGCCCAGTGTGTGGTTTGTGTCAGTTACCGAGGTGGTGTATCTGTCTAGGAAGTCCATAGGTGTGGGTTGGGGTTTGAAGTTTCTGTATATGGTTGCAATGTTGTGGAAAAAGTAGGCGAGGTTGTCACATAGCTCCTGTGAGGGTGTGATGTGATTTTCGCTGGTAGCCGGTTTGGAGATTTCCTTAGTGAAGTTGAAAAGTTCCTTGGTGTTTCTGGAGCTGGTTTCGTTGGGTGGGGCAAGGGCTTTCTTCTTTGTTGCCCTCAGCAGGCGGTGGCAGAGGTTGAGGGAGGTCTTGAAGGCTACCCTGTCCGAGATGTCCTTACTGGTGTGCCATCTCCTCTCCAACTGTTTGCTGTCTCATTTTGCAGATCTGATTTCTTGGATGTTCCAGCTGGCCTTTTTTGGGGGATTTCTCTGGATGTTGCTCTTGATGGTGACTGTGATGTCTGTGCAGTTGGTAATCCAGGTGTTGAAGTTGCTCACTCTCTGTTCGAGGTTGGTGGCAGTAGCAGGGTTGGAGGTATTGAGGGCGATCTGTGACATGGCTGTATTTGATGTTGTTGCTGGAGGTGTGTGTAGGGTTGTGGATGATCTGGGTCAATACGAGGCTACTCATGCTGTCAAGGAGGTGTACGGTGTTTTTGTCATTGGGATCATCGATGTGGAAATGTAGGTCAAAGAGGTAGATATAGTTTGTGGGGTCTAAAGCTAGGGAGGGAATGAAGTCTGTGATGGTGTTGCAGAAGCTGGAGTGTGGGCCTGAAAGGTTGGTATGTGAGGGTGCCTCTGAGGGTTCTCTTGTTGTCTATGTGGAGCTTGAAGTTGAGATGTTCCATTAGGGTGGTGGTGTTGTCGGTGATGGTGGTACACTGTATGGTCTCTGTGGTTGATGGCTGTTCCTCCTCCTTGCTTGTTGGTGCAGTCCTGGTGAGTGATTTTATACCTGTTGAGGATCTCTGTGGCAATGTCTGCGGCGGATGTGGGGTTGAGCCAGGTCTCAGTGAGGAAGATGATGATGGCGCGAGGGTGGCAATGAGGTCCCATGAGTCAGTGGAATGCTTGCATAGTGAGCATGTGTTGAGAAGGGCGCATGCGAGTTGGTGTTTTTGTTCAGGTGGTGTCTCTGGTATGTTTAGAGTGGGGTTGGTTCGTGGCTGGTGAGTGTGCAGTGGCAGGTGAAGTGGCATTGGGTGCAGGTAAAAGGTCCTACCGTGGAGCATGGGTCTGCACGGTGGTAGGGTTTGTTGCAGCATCTGGAGTTGGGGTGTATAGCTCATCGATGGTGTATCTTTAAGGGGCAGGCAGGCTAGAGGTCATGGCACTAGGCATGGTCCAGGTGCTGATGGGTGCAGACAACCCTGCCTTTGGCATGCCAATCGTGCAGTCATGCACTTGCATTAAGTAGGTCCTGGGTTGGGCTTCTGTTGAATGGGAAAACCTGGTCGGGAAAACCTGGGCAGCTGCAGGGTCACTGGATCAGTCTGGATCAAGCAGAAACTGGAGTCCACAGGTAGGTGTCCAGGTGCCAACTGAAGTGGTCGTGTTGTGGCCTGCATTAAGTAGGTCATGGAGTGGGCGGGGCTTCTTTTGGCAGGAAGAACGGTGAGTGGGAAAACCCAGTTGGAAAAACCCCAGTGGGAAAACCCGGTCAGCTGCTGTGTCACTGGATCAGTCTGGAACGAGCAGGAACTGGAGGTCGCAGTCGAGTGGCAAGCTTGGTGTCCAGGTGCCTACCTGCTCACAGACCCACTCAGACATTCTCTCCTGCACCTACTCAGGCACCCACTCAGACACTTACGCACCCACTCAGAAATCCACTCATGCGCCAACTAACAGACCCACTCAGACACTCACACACCCACTCACAGACCCATACACCTACTCACACACCCTCTCACTGACCTATACAACCACTCACACACACACTCTCAAAGGTTACAAGTTACAGTTAGGAAATAAAATGTAAAGCAACCTTCAAAATTCTGTAAAAATACCAAAAGATTACAGGGACGTTATAGTTAGGAATTAACATTAAAAACCTTAGAAATTCACTGAAAAAAACAAAGGTTACAGGGTTGTTATAGTTAGGCTCAGATTTCACTTATACAAAACCATAGAAATACAGCAGTTATAGGTTTCTGTGCTAACTACAACTTATGCCCCTGCAATGCACTGCCTCACATATTACATCACTCATGACATGGTCAGTGGCATCACTGGTGACATCTCAAATGACATCACTGTTGATATCACTGATGCCATCATCCACAGAACCACTCACACCCCATACAGTCTCTCATACACTTACTCACACACCCACAGAACCATTCAAATACCTATTCACATATCCATACAATGTGTCACATACCCATTCACTCATCCATGCAATCACTCACATACCCAATCACTCACCCATATAGCCAGTCACACAACTACTCACTTACTCATACAGCTACTCATACAACCACTTACTCCACCATACAACTTACACAGCCATACAATCACCCATACAGCTACTCACACACCCACTTACTCATTCATACAATCACTGAGACAGCCAATCACTCAACCATACAGCATATCAACAGACCTATTGATGCACCCATACAACTACTCACATAACCACTCACACACTCTCACGACTTACATACCCATTCACTCATCACTACAAGCACTCAGATGACCATTCACTCACCCATAGAGCCACTCACACAGATACTCACTCTCCAATACAGCCACTCTCACACACACTCGGTTAACTAAACACCCACCAATACAGCTACTTACACATCCGCTCACTCACACATATAGCCACTCACTCACCCATACAGCCACTCATACACCCACTCACCCACCCATTCAGCCACTCACAAAGCCACTTACTCACCCATGCAATCAGTCACTCACACACCCAGTCACTCAGCAATACAGCCACTCACTCACCCACAGTGCTATCCACAAACCCATTTATTCACTCATACAGCTACTTACACCCCCTCTTATTCACCCATACAGCCACTCACACACCTACTCACACACTGATACAATCACAAAGCCACTCAGATAACATATGTTAGAAAGAGTATCACTCAAAAGTAGAAAGAATAATAATTTAACTTATGGTATAGCTTAGTATATATCTTTAAGTCTCAGAAACATTTACGAAACACTTACACTCACTGGATGATGTCATCTGTGATGTTATTTGAGATGTTATCAGTGATGTCACTGACCATGTTATGAGTGATGTAACATGTGAGGTCATGAGCAGTGCATTCTGGGGAATAAGTTATCATTTTTTTTTAAAAATTATATAGCGCAAACTAGGCCCAAAGATATCAGGTATCAGAGTGCTTTACATGAGCAGCAGTTTCGTTACAGATGGACACATTCATTTTTGTTAGGCACTGGGAGATTAAGTGATTTGCCCAGAATTACGGGATGTTGAGTGGTGCCCCAGCTTCGAGGTTGACCGCACTGGCCGTAATGCTACATCCGCTCCCCATTATAGTTAGCTCAGGTAACTATAACTCCTGAATTTCTATGGTTTTGTAGGAGCAAAATTTGAGCCTAACAATAACGGCCCTGTAACCTTTGGTGTTTTCAGTGACTAAACATTCAGGAGCACACAGCAGATTCCAAAAACCTTTTATTGTGCCAAGCAGATGCGTTTCGACGAGAATTCGCCTTTCTCAATGCTTTTCTCCACCGAGGGTCTGATATTATCAGTTCTTCCATATATATAACAAAACTCACTCACATTGGTTGCCAGGTCTTATAACCATCCAATTACAGTGCATGTGGATTAAAGAAAAAAACACACCCTCAGTAGGAAATGTCTCTCACGATGACTGCAAGTTCCACAATGCATCTCGATTTCTTACAGTTATTAGTTCATGAGAGATTTTGCCTTAAAATGGTGTAATATTGTCTGACCCCCTCGATCAGCCGCAATTATCACATCCAAGGTACCACACACCCATCACACCCTTAAACGCTTGTTTGGTAACTCACGCTTACCATTTTGTAATGGGAACTTAGTGTCCATAGGTATGACTGTCCTTTTAGTGAAGCGATGATTCTGGCAGTCTCCATTTCAACATTTCACCAAATGCCACTATTATGACAGCCAAACACTTTTCAGATCGGGTGCATCCTTTGGAGCGTTGTTGTTGGAAATATTAATTACATGCAGTCACTTGCACGCCATAGGAGGCTCCTGATCTGAACAGTTTTCGGTAGTCATAATAGCGGCACTTGGTGAAAAAAACAAATAATATATATATATATATATATATATATATATTCACTGAAAAAACCATAGGTTTCAGGGGTGTTATAGTTAGCTGGACTTTTCACTTGTACAAAACCATTGAAATTCCCCCGTTATAGTTAGTTCAGCTAACTATAACTCGCGCGCCCGCAATGCACTGCTGATGACGTCACATATTACATCACTCATGACATGGTCAGTGACATCACTCATGACATCACTGATGACATCTCAAATGACATCACTGATGACATCACTGATGACATCATCCAGTGAATGTGTGTTTTTCTGAAAATTAAATATGTTTTATATATGTATATCTCAAGGTCGATGGAAGAATAAATGGGTATATAAGTGTCTAAATGGATGATTTGTTTTTGAAAAATTGATTGTGTAACTGACTGATTAAGTGTATCATAGTGAATACATGGCTTAGTGAGTAATGTTTAAATATGTAAATATCTGTATCAGTCTCTCACTTTGTGTATAAGTGGCTGCATGGGTTGGTGAGTAGCTACATGGGTGTCTATATAGGTTATTAGTTGGTTTTTTGAGTATCAGTCTGAGTGTCTGCATGGTTCGGTGGGGGGTATTACGTAGTGCATAGGTGCATGAATGAGTGACTCACTGTTTGTATGTGTTGAACACAGCATGTGTGCAGGACTGTATGGGTGTGTTAGTGAGTGAATGACTGTCTCAATAGTGTCTTTATGAGTAACTACATATGTTTTAAACTAGTATATGTGACTATTGGTGTATATATGTGAGTATATGTGAGAGTGAGAGATTGAAAGAGTTCCTGTATGAATAAGTATGTGTTTCTATAAGTGATTGTTTAAAAGACTAAGTATGTGTAAGTTTCCGTAGAAGTAAGTATGGTGGTGTGTGTATAACTGTATATGCAAGTAAATGTATGTTTGATTCTTTATTAGCATGAGTGACTATGTGTGTGAGTAACTCTATGGATGAGTGGCATTGTGTAACAGGATGTATAGGTGTATGAGTACAGATGATGAGTGAGTACATGTATGAGTGACTGTATAGGACTGTTGGTGAATGAGTGGATGTGTATGTGGATCTTAGAATTACTGAAGAGGTTGTTGTAACTGGTATTGGTATGTCCATTGTTTTGAAAATTTTAGTCTCTATTTTTGAATGTGTGTATCAAAGGTTATATTAGGGTGAGAGGAGGTCTGCCACTCTATCACAAGGATGATGTCATCAGTGATGTCATCAGTGATGTCATTTGAGATGTCATCAGTGATGTCATGAGTGATGTCACTGACCATGTCATGAGTGATGTAATATGTGACGTCATCAGCAGTGCATTGCGGGCGCGCGAGTTATAGTTAGCTGAACTAACTATAACGGGGGAATTTCAATGGTTTTGTACAAGTGAAAAGTCCAGCTAACTATAACACCCCTGAAACCTATGGTTTTTTCAGTGAATTTCTGAGGTTTTTTAAATGCTAATTCCTAACTATAACGTGCCTGAAACCTATGGTTTTTTCTGTGAATTTCAAAGGTTTTTTAAATGCTAATTTCTAACTATGCCTACAGAGATAGGACATGTGAAGAAAGAAGAAAAAATGCACAGAAAGAAACAAAAGAAGTGCAGAAAGAAGCAACAGAAGTCCTCAAATACGAAGATAAGTGCAGGAAGAAGGATAACGTGCAGAAAGAACAAAAAGAAGAGCAGAAAGAAGCCTTGTTGCTAAATCATCCTGTACCCTCAACTTTTTCAGACGGATACTGGTGGTAACTGAGTCTGACTAACCAGTCCTAGAGCCAGTGCTATGTTAAAAGACACTTAGAATACAGTGAAAACACCTACATACACTAGGGAACATTATGCGTTGGGGTCCCCCTGTGATTAGCATGACCTCCTCTGTAAGCCCCTAGTATATAATAGGGCATGGAGATTAAAACAACCTCTTAAAACAGGCCACAGGGCGTTTTTGCACACGTTAACTCAGGCCCCGTCCCCTCCATTCACCACTGTGTAAACACGCCCTGTGTCCATTTTTAGTTGGGAGATTAAGTTCATTTGAATCCTGAGGGTCCCTAGGGTCCAACTAGCCCACTAGGTACCTCCAGTAAGTGCCACAGAGCTGCGTTGCAGAGTGGTGTAAAAAGTGGCACGGCCTGGACCACCTCTCTGCAATGCAGCTCAGTGGCGCTTACTGGAAGCACTTGGTGGGCTAGTTAGCCCCCAGGGGCCCTCAGTATTGAAGGGAAATTATATCCCCAATTTAAAACGTGCCATAGTGCGTGTTTGCACACGTCACCTCAGGCCCCGTCCCCTCCCTTCACCACTGTGTAAACGCGCCCTGTGGCTGTTCTAAGTTGAGAGATTAAGTCCCCTTGAATCCTAAGGGTCCCTAGGGTCAAACTAGACCACTAGGTACCTCCAGTAAGCGCCACAGAGCTGCGTTGCAGAGAGGTGTAAAAAGGGGCTTGGCCTCAGAACACCTGGCTGCAGCGCAGCTCCCTGGCGCATACTGGAGATGCCTGTTGGGGGCGCGTTTGCAGAGTGCTGCACGGAGGGGGCATGGCCTCCGGCACGATGCCAGTCTTTTATTTATTTTAGTTTTTTAAGAAGGGGGGCTGTTTGGTTCCCCTTCTTATTCGAATTTATTGGCCCTGATGACCCCATCCCCCAGGGCCAGTCTCCTAATTATATTTTTTTGACCCCAATCCCCAGGGCCGGCCACTGTTTTTTATTATTTTTAAAAAATATATATTTATAGACACACCTAGGACATGCTGGACAAACCGTACGTACCTATCACCATGACGATTTGCGTGATATTCATTAAAAGGCGACTATGCATGCAATGAATCCACGTGGAATGTATTTACACCACTAGTGAAGCTCTGACATGTCTGATGCCCTACCGTGCCTAATCCTGGTAGACACCCTTGTCGTTTATTTATACAAACATGGGTAGCTATTGACGGGCACATTTAATACACATGCACACCAAGCCATTCAAAGGGGATTCGACAAAAATTCGACAAACTATGCAAGAAACCCCCCTCACGGTTAATAAAACACACATCCACTGCCGGATGTGTAATACTTTTTATTTTACTCTCTGGAAAGGGGACGAACATCACTTGAGAGTCACAGCGTGCTCCTGACAGAGCCCAATGCTGTGTTACACCCACCATTGCCTGCCGAGTGCCACACACCTCTGTGTTGTATTCCACTAGCTAGTGCATATGCTATGACACTCTCTAGCCCATGTGCACTGTAACACCACCCCGTGAATATGTCATGCCACACTTGTCTTCGCAAGGGTTATATTGCCCCATCTAACGTGCCTTTCTCGATGCCTATGTTATAACGCACAGTGCTATGCCATACATATTACAATCTGGGATCCATATCTTTGTCACAGTGCATATGCAACGTTACACTCCACAGCACATATTTTATATTACAACTTTAGAGACTAGTTAGGTTACACAACACTGCCCTGTGCATATTACACTCCAAGGCGCATATCGCATAGCACGCGCTAGTGCCTGTGCTATCTCGCGCTCTCCAATGAATCTGTCATTGCGCACAATGTATTGCATATTATATTTCACGCCCGGTTCATCTTATATCACACTTTTTGGTGCATAGTTTATACCATACACTATATCTAGTTTTCATTTTCAATCGTGCTCTCAGGACTATGTTCTATATAACACTGTGTTCACCTACCCTTTTCACGGGCATTACATTTTGCGATAGGGGGTGGAGGGTCAGGGGGTGTTCTGCCAAGTGAGCCCGGAGTCACAGTCACAAACGTCCTCTTCTTCCTGAATAAAAGTGAGATTATGCTGCATACTTGTTCATATTTTAAGTAGTTCGCACAGACACAATGTTTTAAAAACAATAAAGTTCCTAATACCCGCCTTCTCTGAACAGTTAGCTTGCTGCCCCATCCCCTTCCTCCCTATCCTCTGTTGTGTGAATCCATGGACTAGCCTCCTCCCTCCTGCCATGCATGGTCTGATGTGATGCCACTGCCCTCAATTTAGTATGATGCACCAGTCCACTCCTCCTGCCCTCCATTGCCCAATTCTATGCCCCATCATTGACCTCCTGCTTAAACTTTGTGCTTAGCTTGCTGCCCCTATTCTCCTTCCCCCTGCCCTCCGATGTCTTTGTGCATGCCCCTGCTCCATCCTTTTTGCCCACCATGTCCCATGGACCTGCCACTCCTATCTACTCTGAGTGTTCTGTTGAGCTGCCACTCCCCTCCCACCTGCCTAGCATTGTCAGATGACTGTAACCTGTCCCTGCCACCTCCACCCTGCCTGTCCACATGCCATGCCCCTATCCTCTTCCTCCTGTCCTACATGGTCCATTGTACTGCCACACCCTTCTGCCCTCCCTGGTCTGTTGTGCTGCAACTGCTCCTCCTGCCTGCCCCGTGTGGTCTGTTGTGAGGTCCCTTCCCCTGAACTTTCTTGTCTGTGCACAGGTCCTGACCCTCCCTTCTATCCTCCATCGTCCTTTGTGCATGCCCCTCCACCCTCCTTCTTGCCCATCATAGCCATTGTGCTGCCACTAACCCTCCCACTTGCCATGCATGGTCTTCTGTGCTGCCATGGCCCCTCCCACCTTCCCTGTGTGGTCAGTTAGCTGCCCCTGACCCCCTCCCACCTTCCCTCCATGGTCTGTGTGTATGCCATCACAGTCTCACTGTTGCTCTTCATGGTGTGTCTTGCTTCTAGTGCCCATCCTGCCTGACCTCCATGGCTATCTTGCTGCTCCTGCCCTGCCCCCTTGCCCCCAGCCCTACTCCCTCCCTCCTGGCTTGTGTGTTCCATTGTAATGCCCCTGATCCGTCCCTCCTGCCCTTTATGGTCTGTTATGCTGCAGCTTTCTCTCCTGTCTGTCCATTATGGTCAGCTAGCTACCATTGCCTCTTGCCCCTCTGTTCTCTGTTGTCCATGTGCATGGTCCTGTCCCCTCCCTCTTGCTTTCTATGGATTGTTGTGCTGCACTCCCGTCCTGCATGCCCTGTGTGGTGTATTGTGCTGCTGCAAACCCTGATGCCTGCCCTGCAGGGTCAGTTTGGTGCACCTCTCCATGTCCCTCCTGTCCTCTGTTATCCAAGTCCATGTCCCTATCCCATTTCCTTCCATGATCCAATGTACCATACTTGCGAACATTTTGAACTTGGTAAGAGGGAGATTTTGAAAAAAAACTGGGGTATTGATTTTCCCCTTTGAGTTACATTGAAAAAGAGGATATTGTAGACAGGAGACAGATCAAATAAAGCCCATTTGAGCTTAAAAACATTGGACGTTTCCTGGCTGAATCGGGTCTGTTGGCATGTATGGTTGTACTACCATTGCCTCTTCCTTCTGCCCACAATGGTCTATTACATTGCCACAGCCTTGAAGGAGGGTAGATTTTGTATCACAGGGGGCCCCTGGCCCGTTCTGTCCACACCTGAAGTATGAGACCCTTGTCCTTGCCCTGCCAGCTGCATTTGTAGGCCGTATTAAATTGACCAGCGGGTCCTGTGTTGCTATATAATTATCCTGAGACATCCTTACCACTCAGCCAGCATAAAACCCCTGTGTAAGCCCTTCTGTTCAATATGTAGGCCTCTTTGTTAAATTGACCATAGCTCTGCAATTTTAGTGTATAGCAGTCTGAAGGCAGGTCTGCGAGGCCTTCTGATCCAAACTAGTAGCCCCCACCCTACCCGAGTGCTCCGTGCTCGGTATCAAAGTTCAACATCCCCCTGAAGCTGTCGACATACAGTAGGCTGCATCCTGGACTGGTACTTGCTTCCTGGGCAGGTTTCCCGCTTTTAAGGAAGTGGCAACCGCAGAGCGTCAAGTTAGGAGAACTGAGGAGATTTTATACATGAATATATTGAATTCCCGTACAATACCCATTATTTTCTGCTTGCTCTATGGAACTTACGATAAGCGATTGGCCTGAGAGACTGACCTTTTCACCCAGTCCATTGTCAGCATTAAGTGGGTAAATGACGAAATGTCTGGTAAAATCTGCAGACGAAGCTTTTGGGTAGCATACGTAGGTAGATGTAGCGTGCAAAGCAGCCCACAAAATGATATAAAAAGGGAGCACCCACAGATATCGACGGACTACCTCGCCGTCTGTATGTAGGTTAACAGGCAGTGCAGGTTTTCCCCAAGAGCTGGGAGCTCTTGTCTTCCTTTGCTTAAAATGTCTTGCTCTGCTTTGCTTGAAGTATCTTATTCTATTTTACCTATATGAAATGTCATGTTATGTTTAACCATTGTTCTCTTTACTTTTGCATTTAAAAGATTTTGTATTGTAATTGCAGGAATGCTTGCTCTAAGAGTAAACGTGAGTGTTCCTAGGTAACATTTTCCTTGGTGTAACTTGTTTCCCATGATGCATTTATAGATGTGTTTTCTCTCTCTCTCTGTCAGTACATTAATTGAGATACAGAGAATATTATGACAGTTGTATGATTATCTGGATTCTGTATTTTGTACTTTATGTCTCTATTCTGCGGTTTCTTTGAAGTTGCATCTTCTCATTAAACTGCCATTGTATTCTGCCTCCAATTCCATGTCTCATATGTCTGTTTTCTTCATTTTTGGAGCAAGCGTTCCTAGGCACCCCGGCTCAAATTAAGGTGCCCCTTTTGTCCCTGACTCACTCTCCTGCTCAGTTCTGTGGTGGCTCCCGGGGATCTGGGGACCGCCCCTAGCTTCCTTGACCCGTAATAGATCTTCCCTCCAACAGCCTCTCTTGCAAGTCCTGTATTGTTGGTTTGTTGCCCCTGCCCCCCTTTCCACTGCCCTCCATAGTCTGTTGTGCTTCCACGGCCCTTCCTGCCTGCTCAGTGTGGTTAAATTGTTGCCTTTGCACCCTCCTACCTGCCTTCAATTTTCAGAGTCCGTGCCCCTGGCCTCTGCCTCTCAACAGTATCCTAATGAACAACTAGATTGCTAACATTCTATATTTATTACAAAAGTGTGGAACGCCTGACATCATCTTGATGTAATCAAAACTGTAATACCTAGAGCATTTCCTTTAGAAATTACATATATGAGAGGGTCTTATTGGCATCAAAATTATGGTTAGTGCTCTAAAAGACTAAAATAAGGACATATTTTCTGAGTTTTCAAATAGCGACAAAGCACTTTTAAATTATTTGTTATCTTTATGTTTTTTTATCCAGTTGACCACTTGATTAAATGTTGCACTTAGGGGAGAGGATGTGGTGTTACTTCCAGAACTGCAGACTTTGCAACTGGGGAACCAGGTTGAAGTTTCTGCTTCAGCTCGACATTCTGTGATTCTGGTCAAATCACTTAGTCTCCCCATGTCTACAACCAAAATGAATTTGTTCTTGTGTGATGTAACCAATGCTCATGTAAAGCACTCCAATACCTGACAAGTCTGCACTATATAACACTGCAAAAACACAAAATAATAAGTGTTTTGCACACTTCTGTCATTGGGCTATATTTGGGCTACATCTGGGTGATTTTGGGCTACATTTGGGCTCTTTTGTCTCCGGTGGCCATCTTGGGAGATTTATTTGTTATGAAGTTTCCTAATTTCCTCATGTACTGCAGTCTCCTCAGTAGGAAATGCTTTCAGTTTTTTACTTTGATTCCATCATGAAGGTATTCAGATATGTCACACATTTGCCATAAATTCTGAATGTTAGCACTCTATTTGCTCATTAGATCACTGTAGTAAAACTACTGCACCATGGAAGTCTGCTCCTGGTATTAAAAGTGCATGTTTCAGTCTGCATGTCAGAATTTTTTAATGAAATAGAAGAGGATTTGAGAAGTCACTCAAAATGTGCCCTCATTTTCTTTCTTCAGCATTAATCATAATTTCTATGGCAACATGAACCTCCTCATTGTGTTCCTTTTTAAATTAAATGTTTTAAGTGTTACCAGTTTATTCCAATCAAGATGGCTTCAGGTGTGCCATACTTTTGTCATAATGAAGACAGTAAGCGCTCTAGTTGTTTTTAAGAACATTCTGGGACATTCTGTCATTGGGCTATACTTGGGCTACATCTGGGTGATATTTGGGCTACATTTGGGCTCTTTTGTCTCTGGTGGCCATCTTGGGAGACTTATTTGTTATGAAGTTTCCTAATTTCCTCATTTACTGCAGTCTCCTCAGTAGGAAATACTTTCAGTTTTTTACTTTGATTCCATCAAGAAGGCATTCAGATGTGTCACACATTTGCCATAAATTCAGAATGTTAGCACTCTTTTTGCTCATTAGATCACTGTAGTAAAGCTACTGCTCACCAGGGAAAACTGCTGCTGGTATTGAAAGTGCATGTTTCAGTCTGCATGTCAGAATTTTTTAATGAAATAGAAGAGGATTTGAGAAGTCACTCAAAATGTGCCCTAATTTTTCTTTCTGCAGCACTAATCATACTTTTTATGGAAAAATGAACCCCCTCATTTTGTTCCTTTTTAAATTAAATGTTTTAAGAGTTACCACTTTAATCCAAGCAAGATGGCTTCAGGTGTGCCATACGTTTATCATAAGTAGGACTGTTAGCGCTCTAGTAGTTCTTTGGAACACTCTGGGAAGCTGCAGTAGAACACAAAGGAATCAACTGACAGTCTCTGCCCTTGTTGGATGTACATGTTTTACTGAGAATGTCAGACTTCATTCTCACATGACTGAGAAAGATAATGTGAATTTACAGAAAATAAGCTCTCAGTTTAGCCTATAGATCACCTTCCAAACCTCTGTGGTAAAAGCATGAGAAAATATTTTTCTCTCAATCATGATATCCCAGCAGAAGGCTTTTTCACATGGTGAAATCACCTTAGAACATACCACAATTCCTAAAATGAGTATGGTACCATCAACAAATGATTTATAATGTAAATAAAGTCTTAAAACCTTCTATTAACTGCAATGCTTTTTAATGAGGTGCTATCATGTATATTGGTCCCAAGATGGCTGCCAACACTTCTTGGATGAAGTGCTGACAGCCAATCAGATCTCAGGATGAGATGTGTGGTTAGGCTCCGCCCACATATATATATGCTTTTAAATGCTATTTTCTCAGGACATACTGAACAGATTTACACCAGACCTGCAAAAGGCACTTCCTTGACCTTATGGCTACCTCTCTGCCAAATTTCAAGTAATTCTGTTCAGCCGTTCGGGCTGTAGCTGTGTCTAAAGGTCCTATGGAAAAATGCATGGGGAAAACGCGTTTTGGGACCCCCCTTTTTTCTCGGCCCCTGCTTGACGAATCCCCCCGAGACTTTCAGGGTAGGAGCGGAGCGTAGCGCCCCACCTATTTTGAAAATTTCACGAGGATTCGTCGACCGGCGCCAAAGTTATTCCAAATAGAATGTTGCGGATTTCCTATGGAAACAGGGTCCTAACTATAACTACCTACTGGCGACCGCCAGTAGGTAATATATATATATATATATATATATATATATATATATATATATATATATATATATATATATATATATATATATATATATATTATCTACTGGCGGTCGCCAGTAGATAGTTATAGTTAGGACCGTGTTTCCATAGGAAATCCACAACATTCTATTTGGAATAACTTTGGCGCCGATTGACGAATCCTCACGAAATTCTCAAAATAGGTGGGGCGCTCCGCTCCGCTCCTTCCCTGAAAGTCTCGGGGGGATTCGTCAAGTGGGGGCTGAGAAATAGGGGGGTCCCAAAACTCGTTTTCCCAATGCATTTTTCCATAGGACCTTTAGTTCGAGCTACAGCCCGAACGGCTGAACAGAATTACTTGAAATTTGGCAGAGAGGTAGCCCTCAGGTCAGGGATGTGCCTTTTGAAGGTCTTGTGTAAATCTGTTCAGTATTTCCTGAGAAAATAGCATTTAAATCAATATATATATCTATAGGCACGCTCCGAGCGCGTACCGTAAGCTTACCGTACGCGCACGCCGCCGTGCGCGAGCGCAATTCTGATTGGTTGTTAGATGTCAGTAAACATTCGAATCGGTCGAAACCAGGAAGTGTCGGCCGCCATTTTGTCTCTCGCAGTCTGAGGGGGTGAAAAACAAAGGTGGAGAACGTGAAAAGGGGGCAGGGTGGACAGTTCCTGACCCCCTAACCTTTGTCAGGGGGTCCCAGAAGGACCCCCAAGGGCAAAAATTAATTTTATTTTTTTTTCGAAAAATCGCGGAATGCGCGTAGCATACGCGCACGGCGTAAACGGAAAAATTCCGTGAGAAAAATTCCGCGAACTTCGCATAACTATTCCGCGATTACGCGTACCGTACGCGCACAGCAAAAAAAAAATTTCAAAAAGGAAAGCTTAAAAAAAAATAAAAAAAATTGTGAGGTAAGGTTGGCTCTTAAAAGAGCCATTGGGTTAATACAGGGATAGAGGAAAGAAAGAATGGCAATATTATGAACGTCTACAAACGTGCTGGTCTATCTTATTGTTAATAAGGGAAACACTGGTCTCCCCAAAAACAATAAGACCATAACACTTTGTACACCTCATTGAAACCCTCCGAAATCGAGGGTTAATGTCCAGAGGAGCTGAAGAAGGTGATGCTCCCACCTCAGAGGAAGGGCTCAGCTGAGCTGCCAATGATGTACTCGGCTGAGCTTCTGAAGTTGGGCTCCGGTGACTTACTGAAGAGTTTTCTTCAGTATGTCGAGCAAAGGTCCTGGGATGTTTATCCCTAAGGTGTCTCATCATAGAGTGATTTCCAAAGGAATACTTCTTCCTTGGATCTCCTCTAGATAAAACATGCTCACAAAGTCTGCAAGTGACCAATGGAGCATTGACCTTTTTCTGCCCCTCTGGAAAAGTAAAATACTCCCACACAAAAGAATCCTTTTGTTTCCTCCTTCTCTGTCTGATGATGGTGCTGCTAGGCTCACTCTCAGAAGAGGTCTGCTGCTCTGCCATTGTATCTCAATGTCAATTTAGCTCCTTCTCCTAGGGGATCTCAAGCAGTAATGAGGGGAATGGGTGTGGTGTGGGAAGTTTCTGGAACTGAAAGTAGTTTCAACCATTGAAAAATGTTTTTTGTGGATCACATGACCTACCGTGCGCGCTCCGTAAGCTTACGGTATGCGCTCGTAAACAAGTATGCATGCGCAAACGTGACGCTTACGGAGCGCTTACGGAGCGCGTACGTAAGACGCACTTGCGCATGCGCATTACACGCCCCTGCGTAACCGCGACGTTGCTTCCGCGCAAAGCGCATGCGTGTACGCGTACGTCACGTACGTATCACGTAAGCACACTGTACTTATGACGTACGGAGCGTGTAGCGTCAGCTTACCGTACGCGCATCGTATCACGTAAGCGCACCGTACTTATGACGTACGGAGCGCGTAGCGTCAGCTTACCGTACGCGCATGGCAAAAAATGCATTAAAAAAAAATACAAGTTTCAAGAGTTGTAGAAGATAATAACTGTGATGTACAACTGTATGTAAACATTAATTTAAAAAAAATTAACCATTCCATAATGCAGGATATAGTACATACAATATTTTATACATAGGTTGGATATTATTTTTTACCAAAAATCTCCCCAAAAAAAAATTGCTTTTAAAAAACCGTACAAATTCACTGAAAAAACCAAAGATCTCACACACGTTATAGTTAGGAATTAGCATTTAAAAAACCTTACACATTCACTGAAAAAACCATAGGTTTCACACATGTTATAGTTAGCAGGACATTTCACTCGTGAAAAACCAATGAAATTCCCCCGTTATAGTTAGTGCAGGCAACTATAACTCACGCGACCGCAATCCTCTGCTGATGTCGTCAGATATTACATCACTGATGACATATGTGTATTCTGAAAAATAAATATTTGTAATATATGTATAGCTAAAGATTAATGGACGAAGACATGGGTAAATAAGTGTCTAAATACAGTGATGTAATATCTGACGACATCAGCAGAGGATTGCGGTCGCGTGAGTTATAGTTGCCTGCACTAACTATAACGGGGGAATTTCATTGGTTTTTCACGAGTGAAATGTCCTGCTAACTATAACATGTGTGAAACCTATGGTTTTTTCAGTGAATGTGCAAGGTTTTTTAAATGCTAATTCCTAACTATAACGTGTGTGAAACCTATGGTTTTTTCAGTGAATATATATATATATATATATATATATATATATATATATATATATATATATATATATATATTCACTGAAAAAACCAAAGGTTTCAGGGGTGTTCTAGTTAGCTGGACATTTCCCTCGTACAAAGCCCTAGAAATTCCCCTGTTATAGTTAGTTCAGCTAACTATAACTCGCGCCCCCGCAATGCACTGCTGATGACGTCACATATTACATCACTCATGACATGGTCAGTGACATCACTGATGACATCACTGATGACATCTCAAATGACATCACTGATGACATCATCCATTGAGTATGTGTTTCTGAACAGTTTTAATATGTTTAATATTTATAGGGAAAGGCCTGTTGAAAAATAAGTGGGTGTACAAGTGTGTGAATGGATGGTTTTCTAGGTGCGTAACTGACTCTATAAGTGAGTCATTAAATGTATCTTACTGCAGACTAGTGACTAAACTGTGTGAATGTCTGTATGTGTCTATGTGTTGGTATATAAGTGGCTGCATGGTTTTCTGAATAGCTATATGAGTGTCTATATGGGTTATTCATTGGTTGTCTGAGTATCTGCATGGGTGCCTGAGTGTTTGTGTGGGTAGGGTGTGTGTGACTCTGTGACTAGATGTGTGAGTGGGTGATTCACTGGGTGCATGGTTTTAAAAGTTCATCTGTGATGGACTGTATGGTTGGGTGAGTGTATGTATGGGTGTGTTAGTGACTGAATGTATATCTCAGTTATACATGTGTCACTAACTACATATGTGAAACGCAGTGCATATATGTGTAACAGTATATAACTATCTATATGTGAGAGTGTGTGATTTTGGGAGTGGCTGTATGCGCCATAGTGCAAGGATATCTGTGTCATGTGCTGTTTGTTTTTTCTGCAGGAAGACACAGAATTTGTTAGTATTTTTGTGAGTAAGTGAACTTGAGTGTGTTTAACTGTATAGGTGAGTAAATTGGACTGTGATTAATTATTTGCATGACTGACTAGATGTGTCAGTACCTCAATGGATGATTGGCGGTGTGTGAGTGTCTATATAGGTGTATAAATGCACAGAGTGACTGTAAGTATGAGTGACTGTAGAAGTGAGTGAGTGGATATGTATGTAGACCTAAAAGTCAATGAGTGGGTGAGTAGTTATTGGTATTGGAGTATCTATGGTTGTCAAAATATCCGTCTGAAATTCGGTGTATCAAAGGTTATATTAGGGATTGAGAAGATGCACTAATTTATCACATGGATGATGTCATCAGTGATGTCATCAGTGATGTCATTTGAGATGTCATCAGTGATGTCATCAGTGATGTCACTGACCATGTCATGAGTGATGTAATATGTGACGTCATCAGCATTGCATTGCGGGGGCGCAAGTTATAGTTAGCTGAACTAACTATAACAGGGGAATTTCTAGGGTTTTGTACGAGGGAAATGTCCAGCTAACTATAACACCCCTGAAACCTATGGTTTTTTCAGTGAATTTCTAAGGTTTTTTAAATGCCAATTCCTAACTATAACGTGCCTGAAACCTATGGTTTTTTCAGTGAATTTCAAAGGTTTTTTAAATGCTAATTCCTATCTATAACTTATCTCTGAAGATATCATGTTTAATTGGATTTCTATATTTTTCAAATTCAGTGTGTCATTTCATTAATTATATATTTTTTTTAAATACTTTTTTATCACCATTTTTAAATATATTTTTTCACTTAATTCTTTTAAAAATTAAAAAATATTATTTGAACTTAATGGGTTTTTCAAACATATTTTTGAAAATATTTCTTTAACTATATGTGCTAAACTTTATTTTATATATATTTTTTCCATGTTTTTGGATCCGCGCAACCTAAGCGCAGCGTTCTCGATCCCTACGCGATAGCATCCGCGCATGGTATGCGTCGGGTACGTGGTTAGTGCGAGATTTCAATGTGACCGGTACACGACTCCCAGCCTATACGCGGCATGTTCGATGTACGTAACGCGACGTTTACGCACTTCCGCGATGCGTCATCTGCGTCTATGATGCGGTGGGTGCACGGATCCCGCGAAGTATTTAACATTTAAAAAAACATATTTATGTATTTCATGTGAATATTAATTGAAGACAAACTCTAAACTAGTCTTAAAAGTAATATATTTTGACATCTAATCCTATATTTCTTTTTAATTCAATTTCGCGGATGCGCGCTGGGTGCGTGCTGCATAAGCGCACGGCGCGCGGATCCCATGTGACCTGCAAAAAAAGAGATTTGGTTGGTTCATTACACTTCCTGTTCTAACTACTGAAAGACCCCACCCATTTGAATCATTCTTCTTTGAGCTTCTTTGGAGAACCACCTCTTTGGAGAGAAGAAGATTTTTTAGACTAAGTTTACACTAACTTTTTTCAACCAAAAATGGCTTCAGGGCAGCAGGCATCACCTGCATCACCTCATACTTCTGAGGATGAATTTTTGCCGGAGTTACCACGCAAAGAACGTTTCTCTTCAGTGGTGTGGAAATTTTTTACTTTTCCCGAGGGGCAGAATAAAACCAATGCCATCTTGGTCACATGCAAGATTTGCAAAAGAGTCCTATCGAGAGGGGATCCTAACATAAAATACTCTTGTGGCACGGCAAGTATGATGAAGCACATGAGGACCCTTCATCCAAACAATCTTGCAAAAGAAGAGTGCCGACGGATGAGAAACGCTCCTGCTCCTGCGCCATCCACCTCATCGCAGCCGAGCACATCAAGAGAGCATCCATCAGACCAAACCTTGGACATCCGTCCTCAATTTCAATTTTTAAAAGTGCTCTGCACTAAGTGCAATAAGACGTTGTGCTATGGCGAGCAGTCGATCGATCTGATCTGCCGCCGCCAAGAAAGTCATATTTGCTAGTTTTTTTATTTTTTTTTATTGTTCCCTGAAGTTCATTCTTTGGTTTCTCCTGTTTTGTTTTTTTGTTTTTTTTTCAGAAAAACCCAAAAAATCACAAAATTGTTAGAAAAACCCAAAAAAAGATATAAAAGAAGAAAGAAGAAAAAAAAAGTTCTTGCAAGAACTAACTTTCCTGGTTTAAAAAAAGAGCTAAATTTCTTTGTTAGTGTGTGAAAGTTTACATGAATGTATGTGTAGTACGTAATTGACTGAATTAATGCATTAGTAGCGTATGGTGAATGTATAAGTACAGAACTATAAGGAAGTGCTGCAGCATCACACAGTAACCTCTTTAACTGCAGTGTGCTGTAGTACTTCCGAAGCACAGGGATGCAACATATGTACATAAATATGTTGCAAATCTATGCATCTGTCTGCACGGCTGATTAAACTGCAGCCATGTGGTGACACAGGCACCCTTGCACCATAGTGCAAGGATATCTGTGTCATGTGCTGTTTGTTTTTCTACAGGAAGACACACCTTCCTGCACAAAAACAATGAGAAAATGCATTTTTCTCCTTCAATGTATGCTGAACATTTCAGCATGAATTGAAGATATAAAAATGTGGAGAAATTAAAACAATTCTCTTTGTTGTGCTTTCCTACACCAATTGTAGAATGGTGCATCATTCACACACATATCGAGATTTATGATTTCTGATCAATCTAGACATGTGTCTTGTTCTATGAGTATCAAGTGCAATCATGCACAACAACACTTATAGAACACCCTTTCAACACAAAGTGGTCTAAAAGATGAGGTTGTATTTACATGGAGTATAAAAAGTGCACAGAGTGCCTTTTCCTCTCTTTGTAAATATAAAAGAGTATCTTGCACAATACCTATGTTACAAAAAGTGACATATTTCCGTTTTTAAATTTCCTTGCGAATGATAAAAGTAAGCACAGAGTTTTGTCTGCAAAGATGTTCAAAGAAGAATGATTGAAATGATTGCGGTCCTTCAACAGCTAAAAACGTGAAATATTATGAACCCCTCAAATCTCTTTTTTTGCAGGTCACATGATATCTGATTATGGTCAGTTTTCAAAACTACATAAACAGAGTGTTTTTAGAAACGTGTTTCAACTTTGTAGCTTCTTGCAGTCCTCTTCATTCTGCATATTGAGACTTAGTTAAACTTACCTTCACAGTAATAGGAATAAAAAATGGTATTCATATTTTGCTGTTTTTCATTCAAATATAAATTCTTAAAAATTGCTTATTTTAAAATTTGGATCTGTGAAAGAAAAAAAAAATTATAACATATAATAATACATTTTTTACAACACAACATAATTTCCACAAAGTAATTTGTTTGCCTTTTTTGCTGTTCTCAGAATATATTGAATTTCACTAGAAATAGTGATTTCAATGGTACTCATCACTTAACAGCGGCCAAAAAAAAACAATCAGAAAGATTGTTAAAAAAAAAACAACATACTATTCTCAGTAAAATACCAGAAAATACAAATCATACATATATGAAATGCTTACAGATTACAAAATGTTATAACTTTAACTTATAAACACTGTAAATGTTGCCGCATTAAAATAATCACCGAATAAATGACCACCAAAAAGTCCATAATTCAAAAATATACCTTTCCTTGAGGCCAAATGGTATTTTTGCACTTCTTCTTTATGTAAATTGTCCAATTGTAGTCCTATTAAATAATAATAATAAATTCCTCAGAGAGTGAATTATCTTCCTAAAACTTTAGCTTTAAAAATATTAGGTAGGAATTTTGTAATTCCCTAGGCAAACGTTGTTTGAAAACCAACTGGGCATCATTACAAAGTGTCCAGCCTTTGTCACATTTTAGATAGGCAATGTAATGTCCAGATGTGGTGGAAGGACCATCATGGAAAATTATTGCAATTGCTACAAAAGTCCTTCCTGATATTGATACTTGTGTTGCTACAAACTGCTTTATTAAAGTATACAATTTTCTTCCATCAGCTGTACAACGTTGCATCATTAAAATTATGTATTTTCCATATTTTGTTAAGAATAATGTGGATAACATTTCTGATTTACATTTGCTACACTCCATGTTTTGAATTGCACCTTTCACTAATTTATTGAAAGACACTGATTTACAGTCTGGTAATGTTAAATACAGAAATCTCTCAGTGTCTACATTGGTGCTACATGTATACATGCAATTTTCACAATAATGTTCCCATTTGTAAGAAAGGCCAAAAATATTTTCTATTTGTACACCTTCATTTTCAAAAATTGTAAGCATATACATTAAAAATTCCTGAGCATCTTGTTGGATATTTTGTGCAAATTGTGTAGAACCAGAACACACATCCAAAAGATTACAAACATCTAAAACAGATTGTATTTTACTTCTATCTGTTGTCAATTTTTCATAAACAGAATGCAACAGAGAACAAAATCTTTTTTCCCGATTCTGCATAATTTGTGCTTGCAAACCTTCCAGATATAAAACAACATTGACCACTACATTAGCATCGCAGTTGACACCAGAACTATTTTCAAACTGATAACCAACAATCTCTTCAACAGTGTCCAATTTCTTTTTACCTGCAATCGCAACATTATCTTGTTCTTTTCCCTTCTTGACATCTTCAGTACAGATATTCTCTAACTTTCTATTTCGACCAACCACACGCTTTTCAAATACAGGAGATTGACCTAAATTTGGAGCATACACCCTTCTTGACCTATTATACTCTTTTACACAGTTTGCATCTGCAGTAACCTTTGTCTCATCAAGATCAATCAAAAACAAACCAGATAATGTTCTGACTCGCGACAAAGCAACATATGCCATACCCTCTTTAAATACAGTAGATCCAATGTTCACCAATGCACTGTCTACACTTACTCCTTGAAATTTATGAATAGTCAGTGCATATGCCAGAGAAAATGGAAATTGTTTCCTACGGACATATAAATCTTTAACAAGCAAAAAACTAACTGAACAACGACCAATTTCTTTAACTTCATCAATCTGATCAAATTTAATTTTTAAAAATTCAATTCCTTCTTTTTTCTGATAATTCACAAAATCCACCACTTTACCCATTGTACCATTAACTAAACCTTTCTCTACATCCAAATTACGCCTTAAAATTACCCGACAGTTTACACACACATACAGTGTCTTTTCCAAACCAGCAGTTTTAGATATTTTTTTTTCTAAACAATCTAGTTTTGATCTCAACTTACCCGTCAAAATAATAGTGATTCCTTCATGTAGTATTTTATCGATGGCTTCCATTTTAAAAATGTCTTCATTTTCCAATTTTAATAATTCTTTGTTGAATATTGAACACTCACGCAGTGTCGGCATTAAGCAAATCACTGACTTATTTTTAGCAATTTCCATGTACACTTTTGCAGCAACTGCTTTTTCATTTGGAAAGACATTGCAAAGTAATCGACTCTCCAAAGCATCTTACCCTTTTTTTGAAAGAATTCCAATTCTTATATCATGAAGAATACTTCCATATTCAGCATCATTTGCCTGTCGCATATTTGTTGTCAGTTCTTTGTATTCAAAATTACTCCAAATGTTCACATTACCAACACTGCCAAGAGATTTTCTGGTATCTTCATGGGCAAGTGTTTTAAATACCGGTTGTCCTTTTACCGGTGTCAGTTGCAGTAGATCTCCAAAAACTATGACGTGTTTTCCTCCAAATAACACGTCATACTCTGTTTTAAGAATTTGCTGCATTCTTAAATGCACAAAGGCAAGCATCAAGTTTGAAACCATGCTCACCTCATCAATAATGAGAAGTTTCATTTTCTTCAGCACTCTTGAAACTTCACAACAAGCTTCTCCAGATAGCTTGTGGTATTCCAATTTGTTCTCATGCTCTACTGGTAGCATTAGTAAACGATGTAAAGTAATTCCTTTAATGTTATGTGCTGCCAACCCAGTTGGAGCAGTGACAACACAAGACAAATGTGACTCAGTTGTTTTTTGCAGATAACTTGTAATTACTTTAATAAAGAAACTCTTTCCTGTTCCAGCTTGACCACTCAAATACATTCGGATAGGTTGAAATGATGTACATGAGCACACTCTCTTTTCATGAAGTAATCCATGGTCAATCTGCTCTTTCACTTGCTGATATATTTGTTTCTGTTCAATATTTAGTTGCTCTTCCAAGTTTCCTAACTGTATTGCATCTTCTTGTGCTTGATACATTGCTGTTTCCACCTCATTCATTGCAATCGCTGCTTCATTTTCAACAATTGGTTGTCCTAGTGGATCTTGACTCAGTGCAGCAGAACTTTGACTGTCTTGAGAACTGTCTCTAGCAATCTCAGCTGCAATTGTAGCTTCTTGATCAATTTCATCATTCAACATTTTCAAATAATTTGCGAAAGCACTGCACTGTCTGCTATCTTTACAAGCATTAAATGAATCTTCATAGCTGGGAAAATCTCCAAGTAATTCCAGTTCAGAACGCCATGGTTTGAACATTTGCAAAAGGGCTAAATAGTAAAATTCCCTTTTGTCAGCAGTGTCGCAACTCAGTTTTCTGTGATTAATTAAATTTCCTTTCCTTTGTTTCACCAGACATCCTTCAGAACCAATCACTCCATATTTTCCATTGTTGATGTCCTCTGTAATATTCCGTTTAAAAGTGTAGTTTTGCAGCACTTCATAGAGACACATGTTCTCAAGATGATGACTTCTCTTTGGATAGTATGTGTCCAACATATTGGTTTTCAAAATATCTGTACTTTCAGGGTCATTTTCTGCTAAATATTCAATTTCTTGAACAGATTTCAGTACCCGATTTCGCATTCCTGCAAGACCTAGACTCACCCAAATGATTCTTCTACTTTTGGAATATAGACTTGCAGATGACAACCGATCTGAACATTCATATGCTCCAATTTCACGATACGATAACATCTTCAAACTGAAACTGTATAATTACTTACTAAGAGTCTTCTCGTGAGAAATCTCTTCCCACATTTCTTTCAATTCAGTCTTTTCTGATTTAGTAATGTAAGAGGTTACATATCGAGCAACAGCAATGGAATTGTCCGCAACATACTGAATATCCATGTTAGCATTCCACATGGATAAAATAACTGGATTGTAGTCATTTATGTATTTTGATTCTTCGCTTCTTCTTAAGTTGTAGGTGTTTTTCTGAGACTTTCTTGTGATGGTATGTCGTACAACTGACATAAAACTGTTCACTCTTCCTTTGGATAATACAGGACGCGGAAATCCAAAACGACATTTGGTATAGAACTTATCCTTTGACATGTACTTTCGTCGACAGTATTTTCCACACCTATGGCTTTGAAATCGTAAGACTTGTTGTTTTAAGTTTTTCTCTTTTCTGCTATTTGGAAGAGCACATGTAGCATAATCTTCAATGAAAGACAAAACAGTTTCATCTGAATCTGTTCCAAATTTGGGGGCGTCCTTGACCCATAACAACATATGTATGTGAGGAGAACCTCTTGCTTGATACTCCTTTCTCCAAAAGAAATACACAACTTCTCCAAGGGGAGGATTCTTTTTATTGCCGATGAAAGAGAAAGACATCATAGCTTCAAGTCTATGATTGAAATATCTGCATACATTGACAGGATCCAAAGAGCACAATTCTCCAGGTGTCTTGTATTCAATATTTTTTATATTGGAATTTGCCTCTCGAAGAAATTCAAGTAAATCATCCCAAGCATACTTTGCACAGCTTAGTGTAACAAACCATGTAGGAGTTCCCAAGTTCCGTAGCATGCATTTCAGTTCTCCATGTCGACGGTACCAATATTCATTAGTCCCACGCTGACATGCCATCAGATTAATCAACTGAGATTCTAAATGATCATCTCTCTGATGCACTTTATCCATAAAATCCTTTGCAGTTACATTTTGAAGATGCATTCCAGTTTTTAAAATGTGATTTACTGCATATGAAAGTCCAGACAAGTCTCTTTCAAACAGAAGATGAAACATATAAGGGATACATTGTCGAAATCTTGGATCTTCTGCATATAATCTTCAGATGCAGGAATCTGCAAAGGACGTTCATCATATCATCCACCTTTTTCTGTTGGAAACAACTGCGGGAAACAACGAGCTTCCAAGCTCTCTTCCCATACACTCATGGGACTTCCTGTTGCTTTTTTCATTTGAAACAACTCAATTGTATTCCCCATCACCTCTTTGGAATGAAGTGGATGTACTCTGTAATGTTCATAGATCTCTTCACATCTGCACATGTCCACTTTTTCAATTTGTCCACTTAATGTTTCACTATCTTCTGCTAAATCTATTTCTTCTTCTCCAACAAACACATTTCTATAGTACTCATTATTTTTTAACAGATACAATGATGCCTTTTGCACTTTTCTAACATCCACTAACTCTTGCCAGATTTTCTTATTCTTAGTAGGAACACCATTAACTAGAATGACTAGTGGCTCATTTTCTGCATGATCTACACCAATAGTTTCAAAATGTTTCCTTAAATCTAATGGTAAATACACAACTCTTCCTTTCAATCCTCTTTGCAACTCTGATGGAGGTAATTTACTTGTTTTGGGCTCCATATGAACAATAGCCTGAAACGGGTGAACACATTGTATCAGAATAGACTCATACGTATTTAAATCAATCAGCTCTGGAGGAATAGCAACCAACTCTAGATTATTATGAACAGCTCTAGCAGGCATTTTATTCTCATCTAATTTATTATAACAATATTTGCAAATATGCTGCTCACATCCCATATCAAAACAATCCTCTACCAACAAATAAGTTGCAAATTCCATCCACTTATCATTATCTTCTATTTCACTTTTTAAATACAGATTAACACCCCTAGTCTGATTTTTATAGTGACTTCGCCGACAACAAATACAAGAAACATTTGGTCTTTCACCTGAAATTACCTTAAACTTTGTGATTTCATCCTCAAATTTTTCTGTGATTACAGGTTCTACATTGTCTTCAACATTTTGTTCTACTAATGTGTCAGTTTCTTCACTCTCTAGCTGAGGCCCAAAGTAACAAAACTCAATATCCTCACAGACCTGCTTCACATCTGAAACTGACCCACGTAAAAGAGCACTGTTCAACTCACTTAACTTTAGTGCTGGACTTTTTGCATAATACAACCTTCTCACTTACTTCTGCATTTGAATATGATGTACTGCCAGCATTCTGAAATGGTGAAAAACACTTTCACAAACTCTCCTAGAAAGACAAGCCAGAGAATGACCTTGCAAACCAGTATGTTTTCTCACTCTGCAAGGGTCTAGTCCTTGCAACAGCTTAATCTTTTGTTTTACACTTTTTTTAGTATAGACTCGTAAAAAACGACATAATTTTTCAATAGATTCCTGTCGTACACTACAGACACTACTGCAATCCCAAGTGTACACAGGGTTTTTAGCACGTCTCCCTAAAACTTCATCAGCTATCACTTCTTCTGCATTTCTTTCAACCATTTTCTCTTTCTCCATTGGACAACCATCACTAACCTCATAACCTCTACCACTGGTGTCAACTGCATACAATAATTTTTCACTTAGTGAATAACTCTCTTCATAAAAAAAGGCTCTGAACTAGAACTGTGTTTCCATTCTCCCAAAAATACATCACAAACATTTTTTTTATTAAAAACTCTTTTCCTCCTACTTTTGGCCTTCATTACATATATTGGTTTATCTAGTGATCGAATTCTGTTTAACAGTAAAATAAACAGTTTCCTTTTTAATTCAAAAGCCTTTTCCACAATGCTTTCAATATGCTTCTTCTTTTTATAAAATAAAGCTCTCTTTTTATATTTCTTCACATCTTTCAGCAAATTATGCGCTACTCTCTTGTAAAATACTTTTTTGCGTAATTCCTTATACTGATTTTGTCTTCTTTTACCATACTTTATCTCGTTTGACTGAACATTTGCTTTTTAACTTTTGCTCTTATTTTGATTTTTTTTCTTACTTAAAAAAATTTCTGAAGTTGCAGCATTCTCTACATTCTGTTTGCTCCTACAAACATTTTTAATAAATTGCTTCGTGATCTTACCAGAATTTTTTTTCCTTTTAGCCACATTATCTTGTTCATTCAATACTTGTGGTTGATGTTTCTTCAAATAATCCTCCTGTCTCTGTTCTTTTCTTTTTCTGGCATAATTTCTCGATTTTAACGTATCTGCAAAAAAGAATCACAAATAAATGTATATTAATAACTTTCAAATTTACAGTATTCCATTACTATACAAACACATTTTATATAAAAACAGACTAAGAAACTATAGCCCTGAACCACAAGTGTGACGATGATTAAAACACTACATACATAGTGCATACTACTTTGAAGCAGTTCATGCCCTAAAGTCTACCTCACTAAAAGACTACATGCTAAGTGACTGAATGATTACACTACTAAAAGGAGACACACTGGGTGAG
This sequence comes from Triturus cristatus, assembly GCF_964204655.1. Lineage (NCBI taxonomy): Eukaryota > Metazoa > Chordata > Amphibia > Caudata > Salamandridae > Triturus > Triturus cristatus. The sequence goes on from NC_140591.1 coordinate 313,362,186, forward strand.
TAGCAGGGTGTTTGCTAGAAGTATATGAATACTAACTGGAGAATTGAAGGTGCGACAGACAACTGTGTAGCTGATTAGAGAACTGAATGCATACTGGATAGGCATTTAAAGCAGTCCATGTGCTAAGGCCTGCACTGCATGAGTACTTGGGTGCTGACTGAATGATTAGACTACAGCAAGGAGACTGCCTGGATGAATTTATAAGTGGTAGGCTTTTCGCACAGGGAATGGATTAGTACTTGGTGCTGAATGGGCCACTAGAAGAGTGCAAAGGGAGTGACATGATGTTTGCTGGACTATATGGATACTGACTAGGGAATTGAAAGTGTAAAAGACAAGTCTGTAGGTGGTTACAAGACTGCATGCATAGTGCATAGGTGTTTGAAGCAGTCCATGTGCTAAGGCCTGGCTCAGTGCATGAATACTTAGACAGTGACTGAATCATTAGAGTACTGTAAAGAGAGCGTCTTAGTGAATTTATAAGTGTTTGGGTTTTGGCACAGTGAATGGATTACTACATGGTGCTGAATGGGTCACTAGAAGACTGCAAAGGGACTGACAGGGTGTTTCCTAGAGGTGTATGGATACTGACTAGGGAATTGAAGGTGTGAAAACAACTGTGTAGGTGGTTAGAGAACTACATGCATACTGCATAGACATTTGAAGCAGTCTATTTGGTAATGAATGGTTCACAACATAAGTACTTAGAAACTGACTAAATCACCAGACTACTTCTAGGACAGTGCCTGGGTAAAAATTTTAAATTTTCAGCTCTGGTGCAGTGAAGACAATACTACATGGTACTGCACTTTAATGTCAAATCATGACTCATTTTATCAATGCATAAGCAAACACTGGCTTCTAATGCTACTAAAACTTGACAACATGACAGGTTTTATAACAGTCATCTGTCAGTAAATACACGATGTTACCAAACGCTTCTCTCACAGTGGTTCCCAAATGCACACAGTGTGATTCTAGACAAGCAGCAGTATCCCTAGGAGTTTACCAAAACTCATTCACTACACTGGAAGTGGTAAGGGAACTGCACACAATCTACATATTTCACGACTACACCTTACTGTCAATACCTAACTCATTTAATGGAAGCATAAGCCATAACTTTCTTCTAATACTACTAAAACTTCGCAACATGACATGTTTTAAAACAGTTATCTGTCAGCAAATACACGATGTTACCAAACGCTTCTCTCACAGTGGTTCCCAGATGTACACAGACTCACAGTGGGATTCTAGACAAGCACCACTATCCCTAGGAGTTTACCAAAACTCATTCACTACAGTAGAAGAGGTAAGGGAACTGCACACAATCTACATATTTCACGACTGCACTTTAGTGTCAATGTCTGACTCATTTAATCAACACATAAGCAAAGACTGGCTTCTAATGCTACTAAAAGTTGACAACATGACAGGTTTTAAAACAGTTATCTGTCAGCAAATACACGATGTTACCAAACGCTTCTCTCACAGTGGTTCCCAAATGCACACAGACTCACAGTGTGATTCTAGACAAGCACCACTATCCCTAGGAGTTTACCAGAACTCATTCACTACAGTGGAAGAGGTAAGGGAACTGCACACAATCTACATATTTCACGACCACACTTTACTGTCAATACCTGACTCATTTAATGAAAGCATAAGCCATAACTGTCTTCTAATGCTACTAAAACTTGAGAACATGACATGTTTTAAAACAGTTATCTGTCAGCAAATACACAATGTTACCAAACGCTTCTCTCACAGTGGTTCCCAAATGTACACAGACTCACAGTGTAATTCTAGACAAGCACCACTATCCCTCGGACTTTACCAAAACTCATTCACTACAGTGGAAGTGGTAAAGGAACTGCACACAATCTACATATTTCACAACGGCACTTTAATGTCAATGCCTGACTCATTTAATCAACATATAAGCTAAGACTGGCTTCTAATGCTACTAAAACTTGACAACATGACAGGTTTTAAAACAGTTATCTGTCAGCAAATACACGATGTTACCAAACGCTTCTCTCACAGTGGTTCCCAAATGCTAACAGACTCACAGTGTGATTCTAGACAAGCACCACTATCCCTAGGGCTTTACCAAAACTCATTCACTACAGTGGAAATGGTAAAGGAACTGCACACAATCTACATATTTCACAACTGCACTTTAATGTCAATGCCTGGCTAATTTAATCAACGCATAAGCAAAGACTGGCTTCTAATGCTACTAAAACTTGACAGCATGACATGTTTTAAAACAGTTATCTGTCAGCAAATACACAATGTTACCAAAAGCTTCTCTCACAGTGGTTCCCAAATGCACACAGACTCAGTGTGATTCTAGACAAGCACCACTTTCCCTAGGAGTTTACCAAAACTCATTCACTACACTGGAAGAGATAAGGGAACTGCACACAATCTACATATTTCACGACTACACTTTACTGTCAATACCTAACTCATTTAATGAAAGCATAAGCCATAACTGTCTTCTAATGCTACTAAAACTTCACAACATGACATGTTTTAAAACAGTTATCTGTCAGCAAATACACGATGTTACCAAACGCTTCTCTCACAGTGGTTCCCAAATGTACACAGACTCACAGTGTGATTCTAGACAAGCACCACTATCCCTAGGAGTTTACCAGAACTCATTCACTACAGTGGAAGAGGTAAGGGAACTGCACACAATCTACATATTTCACGACTGCACTTTAGTGTCAATGCCTGACTCATTTAATCAACACATAAGCAAAGACTGGCTTCTAATGCTACTAAAAGATGACAACATGACAGGTTTTAAAACAGTTATCTGTCAGCAAATACACGATGTTACCAAACGCTTCTCTCACAGTGGTTCCCAAATGTACACAGACTCACACTGTGATTCTAGACAAGCACCACTATCCCTAGGAGTTTACCAAAACTCATTCACTACAGTGGAAGAGGTAAGGGAACTGCACACAATCTACATATTTCACGACTGCACTTTAGTGTCAATGCCTAACTCTTTTAATCAACGCATAAGCAAAGACTGGCTTCTAATGCTACTAAAACTTGACAACATGACAGGTTTTAAAACAGTTATCTGTCAGTAAATACACGATGTTACCAAACGCTTCTCTCACAGTGGTTCCCAAATGCACACAGACTCACAGTGTGATTCTACACAAGCACCACTATCCCTAGGAGTTTACCAAAACTCATTCACTACAGTGCAAGTGGTAAGGGAACTGCACACAATCTACATATTTCACGACTGCACTTTAGTGTCAATGCCTGACTCATTTAATCAACGCATAAGCAATGACTGGCTTCTAATGCTACTAAAACTTGACAACATGACAGGATTCAAAATAGTTATCTGTCAGCAAATAAACAATGTTACCATATGCTTCTCTTACATTGGTTCCCAAATGCACACAGACTCACAGTGTGATTCTAGACAACAACCACTATCCCTACGAGTTTACCAAACCTTATTTACTACTATGGAAGTGGTAAGAGAACTGCACACAATGTGCATATTTCAAAAGTGCACTTTTGTATCATTGCCTGACTCATTTAATCAACGCATAAGCAAACACTGGCTTCTAATGCTACTAAAACTTGACAACATGACAGGTTTTAAAAGAGTTATCTGTCAGCAAATACTAGATATTACTAAATGCTTCTCTCACAGTGGTTCCCAAATACACACAGGCTCTCAGTGTGATTCTAGACAAACAACACTATCACTTGCACTATACCAAAACACATTTCTTCATCTACAAGGAGTACTACATTTTAGTGCAGAAACATAACTCATTTCACGAATTCATAAACAATGACTGGTTTCTAATTCTACCAAAATATAAAAACAGCACAGTTATCTGTCTGCAAACACATGAAAAACACAAATGCTTATCACAGAATAGTTTCTACATGCACACACACTGCCAATAAGATTGTAGAGAAAAAAAGTACTCCCATACATTAGTCTGATTAAAATAAAAATAGTCTACATACATCCCCTCACAATTAAATAACTCACCTTTCAAGATGTTTTGTAGATTAAGAAGTATATCAGTCACACACCAGATTTTCTTATACAGAATCTCTGCACTGTGCACCTGTCAGCAGAACCAAAGAATGGCAAAGTTTCCCTCTCATTTTCCACACATATACATGTAAACATCAAATCACATTCATTCCCACATAAATCCAAAAGCAAACACATATTTCTATTGGTTAAACATTTCAACCCTTTCCATATGACATAAACTTCAACCCTTCCCCCAATCTGCCTTCTGCCCGTTACCACAGAAACAGGTCATGGAACACTGTACTGAGCACACAGGTCACAAGTTCAGCACACACAATGTTGCTAATCAAAACAGCAAGTGTGCTTGACTTCTCAACATATCAGCTTATCATATATAATGTTCCTTTCATGCACTTTTTGTTAACCAATAAGAATCATGCGTTTAAAAAACAGAAACATGCACCCTACCTTTCAGTGTAGAAGGTTGTTAAACAACCAATGATTTCTTGTCTTTTTTCAAAATTGCATCTTAGCCACCATTTTAGAAACATCTTACTTTCCAAACTGCCATTTCATTTACAGAGACCATCTGAGTGCATCCAGACCTCCTTACAAGATGCATACAGTGTGGATTGTGGGACACAGCTACATTTTCTGGAGCCAAAGGTATGCAGAAAACAAAGGCATTCACAAAGACCTAGGTTTGCCAAATGTAGACATTAAATGGATTGGACAGAGAGGGTTAAAGTGGCACCAATTGATGCCATTGGTGAAATCCTTCATGCAAATCCAACACCCTGACCTCATAATAGTGCACTGTGGTGGCAATGACCTAGGCACTTTGACTGGGGTAGGTCTGGAAATGCTTATGAAGGACACCTTTGAACAACTGATTTCACTTTTCCCTAAAACTGCCTTTGTGTACTCTAACATATGCCAAAGGCAGAAATGGAACTGGTCCGATAATTTTTGTCCACAGATTGAGAAAGCTAGGAAACATGTGAATAAATCTGTTTCTGCTTTTCTCCGAGACTACAGAATGGGGTCCATTTACAATAACAATCTGCGCTTTCATATGCAAGAGATGTATAGGAGAGATGGAGTACACTTTACTGATGAAGGAAACAGAGTCTTCCTCAACAACTTTAGACTCTGAATAGGTACTTACTTATAAGTACCATTTTATTGCTTTATTCGAGGTAAAAAACACATAAAAGCATGAAACATTTATAACATATTTACAATCTCTTATAAAATATTTAATATAATAAAGCATCATGACATCAATAATATTAAAATTCATCAATAGAAACTAAAAATCATGCGGTTGTTTAGCCAGTATAAACATAAAGAGACTAAATTCTCATTGATTGGCAATGGTCTAAATTCATTTCACCTAAACTGCTTTTAGGCCAAAGATTTCCTTCTGATGGCCCAAGCCCAACCCAGAAATTTAGCAACTGCCACAGCAATGAATATTGAGGGACTGGTGTAGATAATCCTTAGAGCCATGTCACTCTCTCTCGTGCCTAGCTGTTTGCACATAGTCCTCAGCCAGACACGTCGGGGAACTAGATAAGCCCCACACAAAGAGTAAGTGGGCAATGGTCTCAGTACTTGTTTTACAGACTGGGCAGGCTTGAGAACTACCCTCTGCCCATCTTCCAGTTAGTGATCTAATTGGGAGAGACCCCACTCCTAGCTGGAAATATAGCTTCCTGTCCAGGGGTCTGGTTAGAGTGTCCCAATAGGGCTCAAGGAAAGGGGAAGCTTTTACTTCGAGAAATAGTCCCTCCATAGTAGAAGGATCGGCTTCGTTCCAGTGCCGATGTTCTACCATTTCCCAATACTTTGCTTTTATAATTGCTTTAGTCGGGAACTGGGCCTCCTCTGGATTCTCCCATAGCTCATTCATGCCTAGAATCCCCAGCATTCTATGCAAATCCCCCAGCCAACCTATCTTATGGAACTTATCACAGTTAATTAAATCCAGGAAGCCCCTTGCGTAATGAGCGAGTTCAGGGGTGACCCAGATGCGCCGCCAGTATAAAATGGGTCTTGGTCTAGCCATATCTGAAATGGCTTTCCTGCCTAACTCGCAACGCAGAGGCCTCATGGGTGTACTTTTGGGGAGGCCGATAAGGTTTCGAAGAAATTTATTCTCGGCGAGCGTTAGTGGTGCTAGATTGCCATAGCCACAAAGCTCTGAGCCATAGAGCGCCGAGCTAATGGCTTTGGCCTCATATACTTGAAGTGCTGGCGCAATAGGTTTGGTCAAGGACCTTTTATGTTCAGCACTTATAGCACCAGTATTTTGGCGAAATTTGAGAGCCGCCATTTCTGTGTGTTTCCCCCACTTTGCGCCCTTGGCTATGTGGATACCCAGATAGACAAAATCCGAAACCATTTCTACCTTTTGGCCATCCATGAGGAAGTTCCCTCTAAAGCTGGAATGGGGATTAAATATCATGAGCTTTGTTTTAGCTACATTTACTTCTAGGCCTCGATCAATACAAAAGCCCTCGAAGATATTCAGGGCACGCTGCAGACCGCTGGGAGTTTTGGATAGAATGAGCGTGTCGTCTGCGAATAATAGGATTGGCGTTTTCACTCTATCAAGTGTTGGAGCATCTACAGAAGCAGACAACATACACTCCACTACTCCGTTAATGTAAAGGGAGAAGAGCATCGGGGCCATGGCACAGCCTTGGCGTACCCCTTGTTCTACCGGGAACTCGTCAGATATTTGCCCATGTCTCCCCCACTGGATCTTTGCGGTGTTTGACTCGTGCAATCTCATCACTAGCGATAGAGTTTCAAGTGGCATACCCATCTCAGCTAAAACTTTCCATAACAGGGAGCGAGGAACTAGATCGAAAGCTGCATGTAAATCCATGAAGGCAGCATAAAGTCTGCCCTTCGCCAGCTCTACTGTCTTCCAGTGCAGTAGCATAAACCGGAAGATCTGGTCTATCGTGCTAGTCAATTTACGAAAACCTGCTTGGTAAGGAGATAGAACATTATTTTCTTCCTCCCAGGCTATGATTTTTGCCAGTGTCATTTTACCTACGACCTTCTGTACTGTGTCTATAAGGCTGATGGGCCGGTAATTCCCTGGTAGAGTTTTGTCCCCTTTTTTGTATATAGGGATTATAACCGCCCCCAGCCAGGACTTTGGTACCGGAGCCCCTTGTGCTACTGCGTTGGCCAAATTCAAAATATACTTGCCCCAGCATGATTTCTCGTGGAGAAATACATCTGCAGGCACTCCCTCAGGGCCCGGAGCCTTGCCCCGTGTGACTAAATCCAAGGCCAATGCTACATCCGCGTTATTAAAAGGAGGAACTTGGAATATAACATAGGGCACAGACTCCCCGTTCCTGTCCTCCGGATGGCACCTGTATTGGGGACCAAAGTAGTCCAACCAGTTGCTCTGCGAAACATGGTTGGAAGGTGGTTCTCGGAGACCCCCTCTCCCCCATTTAACAATATTCCAGAATAATCTGTAATCTTTTGCGGAACTGGCAGCTTTAAGATCTTGCCAGTGCTGCTCGTACTTATAAGTACCAAAAACTCTCAATGAACACAACGGCTCTTTTTAGAGCCACTCAAGAACAAAACACTTAAGCTTAATCTTTATCTCCCAACAATTTCATTTTTTTTCCCTTGGAACCGCGAACCCACCGCGAGAGGATCCGTGCATCCAACGCGATAGGATGCGCGCACCAAGTGCGCATTTTGCCGGTTTAAAAAAAAAAAAGGGGCCCCAGGGGGTCCTTCTGGGATCCCCTAAGCACCTCTAGAGGGTCAGAGTATTTCCACTCTGCCCCCTTTATATGTTTTACACACTTATTCCCCTTGCATCTTCAGCCTCGCTTCTACCGAGGCAGAAAATGGCCACCAACAGTTCCTGGTTTCGAATGTAGAGAGACACTCGACAGCCAATTAGCATTCTGCGCGCGATCGGGAGGGTGCGCGCTCGGTTCGGGGAGGGTGCGCTTACGGTGCAGTTACGGTCCGCGGATCCTCCCCGGCCATAGATATCACTAACTTTTTTACCCTAATTTTCTCAGGAACTACTGAACAGATTCACACCATATATGCAAAAGGCACGAGTCCGAACTGAGGACTACCTCTTTGCCAAATTTGGTGTCATTCCGTTCAGTGGTTCGGGCTGTAGCTGCGACAACAGATCCTATGGGAAATTGCATGGGGAAAACGCGTTTTGGGACCCCCCTTTTTTCTCGGCCCCCGCTTGACGGATCACCGCAAAGCTTTCAGGGTAGGAGTGTAGCGGAGCTGGCCAAAAGTTTGGAAAATTTTGCGAGGATTCATCAACCGGCGCCAACGTTATTCCAAATAGAATGTTGCGGATTGCCTATGGAAAATAGGTCCTAACTATAACTATCTACTGGCGACTGCCAGTAGACAATATATATATATATATATATATATATATATATATATATATATATATATATATATATATATATATATACCTACTCCTTTAATATGAAGTTTGATGATAAGGACTTAATGGCACCCCTAAAGGTTTTGGCTAAATTGCAACGTTTGTATACCCACTACTTTACTGAAAACTCTTGATCACTTGACACACAAAAAAAAGATTGTAGACTATTTATAAGTTGTGCAGGAAATGATGTTAGTGCCTAAATCAAAGTATCAATTGAATCAACACTAAGACGCTATGGCGCCTTCCGGGATGGTCAGAATAGTGGTGGCGAGACAACAAATTGCCAGGAAGAGGCGAGCCAGAGACAAGCCAAGGGTGTGGCGTGGCCAGTGGTCAGAGTGGGCGTGCCCCTAATTCTTTAATCCAATAGATTCCGCTCCCCTACTTTTTTTATTTTAAACATGCGTCCCAGGACGGCAGAAATAGCCAAGGCCTAGAGATAAGGCTCGGCTTTCGTGGCCGTTCGAGGACTGGCGAAACAGGCAGAAAAGGAAAAGGACAGCTTGTACTTTTTTGCCCTGAGAAGACAAGGAAAGCGTCCACTTCTGATCTGCCGCAGGCAGCAGCCCCTATCTCTTTCTCCCTCTTATTACTTCTCTTTCTGTCTAGCTACTCCTCACTTACTGAAAATGCAACTTCATGAAATGCTTCTCACCCTCTATTTCCTCCTTTCGTTTATTTGTTCCCCTGTGAGATGGATCCAAAAAAAGAAAAACACATTTGCTAGAAATGTCGTCTTTTTTTTTACATTTTTCTATTCCAAAGTGCAGCTCCGGGAATTTCAAAATATGAAAAATAAATAAATAACTAAATAAAGCAAGACAGTGATCGCAAAGTGGTCGGATTGATTGTATGCACACCCAAACACATCAGCATCACTTGACAGAGTTTGCCCTGTAGCGCTACTTTTATTTTCTTGTCTTTCTTTGAACAGCATTGTTTTCCCTGAGTGGGTAAGGGTACCAATCCGGAAGGTACTGAAATGCCTGATTTATGGGTGGATTGGTAAACAAAATGGGTACCGTGGCTATGTGGTCTTTTTAAAAGCAATGGATATTAAAGCGGATACCTTCCTGCCCTTACCTTTTCAGGCAAAAACACTTGCTGATTCCTGATTAATGAGTGCAAAAGCGTTGAGGTAACCATGTTGTTCCTTCTTACATTACCCATGCTTTTCTTAATCTTGCATTCCCTAGGAGTGCTTGCTTTTTTCAGGATGTTTTTACTTTTTTTTTTAGGCAGCATATTACTCTTGTCTAGAGCGTAATTTGAATCCAGGCGCATCCAGGTGTTTATAGCGGGGCACAATTGGGTTGTAGTTGAAGGCAGTGCCAGTTTCTTTCAGTGGGGCAGTATGGTGGTGAGTGGGGGAGAGGATGTGGCACTATCATCACAGCTGCCGAATTTGGAACTGGAAAACCAAGTTCAGCCTTCATGACCAGTCCACCAGACCACTCTCCCGAGAGAGCACATTCCCATGCTAGACCTTAGAAGGCTCCACAAGGCCTTAGAAGCCCTGGTTTCTTAGCACCAGTAGATGGGCCCTAGAGGTGGCAAGTGTGGGTTATCCTTGAAGGCGTGTCCACCACAATCCATACTGAAGTTCACCTCCAGTCTAGCGGACAGGCTTTGAAGCAGCACACCCTAGAGCAACAGTGACTCTGTCACTGGGGTCATAGGACCCCTGAGAATGGCCGGCTCTAGGGCAGTGTGACTAGTGTGACTGCACCAGGCGTTGACTTTGGGTGGGAGAGTCAGCAACAATATAAATGTGATGATAACTCCGGTGAATAATGTTCTTCCTAGAGAGAGGTCAGAGGTTTGTCTAGTGGAAGTTTTGGCTCATAGAAAGGTAGTGCAGAGGGTTAATGTGCCTGCTGCAAAGAACATGTACAATGCAGATCACAAAGTGCACATAATGTAAATAGGTCACTTGGTTACTGCTTTGGTCAGCGAGAACCTTTTGTTACTTGCAATTTATAAGTTAAAGTCCTAACATAGAACAGTGGGATATTAACTGTCATCTAAGAGCTGCATGCAAACTGCAAGGTATAAATTAGAGAGCTATGGTTTCTTCACCCAATCTTTGATTATGCCAATGTTGCAAAATGTGTTCATTTGTATAGAAATCAATTCTGACTATCAAAGAGAACCCCAAACCATGGTATTATGTTGTAAATTCTGAGTTTGTGTTTCTCCAGATCAATCACTATTAAACTATACTACCTACTAGTATGGTTGTCATGTGACCTTGTAGTCCTTAGTCTTATATAACCTTTCCTATACAGTGATTTACACATGTATAATTGATTATCTCTGTGTAATGTGTGTGATTTAAAGTGCCCTGACACCCTACACTAGTAAGAGTGACGCTGTAAATCAAATTGAATGCATCTGAGAGAGAGTGTGGTTATGGAGACTTGAGGGGCACTGTTAAAGGGTGGTAGTGAGGGAATCCGTGGCAGAGGTGGTCATTGGGAGCACTAACAAACATTGTTGCACAGGACGCCACCAGCGGTAAAGCCAGCCCTACCGTTGAGGCCAGTCCGCCTCACTCATTGGTACCTCAATTGGCCTTGGTTCAGCAGTAGTACCTGCAACTCACCAGGGATCGGCAATGCAGGATTTGCACGCACACAAAACTAAGTTTGCAATCTTCACAGTCTCTCTGCTTCATGCACAAGCACTTTTAACATGTGCTGCCTGCTTTGGGGCCACTTGAATTATGCAGCAAAGGAGGACAAAATTATGCCGCAGTGTTGACTAAATTATGCAGCAAAAAAAGGCTGCAGCATAATGCAATATATTTTCTGATACTTTTTTGGGGACATTTTTACACATGCTAACCGTCTCTGGAAAGATTTTGTCTTATTAGTACCAGTGTAACATTCAAATACAGCAGTGAGAAAGGTGATCAGTAAACCTTTGCAAAGGGCAGTCCACTTTGCAGCAACACAAGTCACATTTTTTAGTAACTTTTAATCTCTTTGAGCTGCAAACAATTTATTAGTTAAAATTGTCAGCTTATGCAGCAGATGTTGTATTATGAAGGCAAACATGGCAGAGCCATAATTATATAGAAAACATTTGCAAGCTAGGATATTTTGCCATTCATGTTTGAACTGCTCTTGTGAAAAAAGGGAGGAGAAGTGCTGATGACAGAAACTCCATGGCTCGGAGACAAATGGAGTGTGCTTCCACTTTTAAGAGTATTGGGACATTCTGTGATTAGAAACATATCCCACTTTGTGAATGTATTTTAATGTCAATAACTCATATTAAACCTTGAATAATCATGTGTATCCATCGGCTGAATTCAATTACATAATAAGCTGTAACTGGTCAGTAAAAGGCCATATACTAAAAATGTGAACGTTTTACGCATTCTGGCCACACCTTTGACTATGTCCACTGATCCCAATTTAGGGTTATTCCTGCCCTCTGATTCTCCGCCCACAGTTCCCCTACTTTTTTTCCCCACTTCGATCACTGGGCGTCGTCTTAGAGCATGAGCAAGCATGAGCGAGCCCTGAAAATGTTTGTCATGTAAATCATACGATAAACTTCACATAAAATGATAAAGTCTCTTTCAAATTAAATAAAAATGAATTTATTTAACATGTACAAGCTTTGACATTAATGTCATATTGTAGCACTGTACTGAGAAGTACTTATTAATAGTGATAGTTTTTAAACATGAACTTAGAACTATTCCTGCCCCCGCCCAGGTGACCATCAGGGGCGGCTCCTCCATGTGGGCGGAGGAGCATCGCTCCACTGCTTTCTCATAGTGTGAGAAGCAGAAACATAAAATGGTATTATAAATACCATTTTATGTTTCTGCTTCTCGCATTACGAGAAAGCAGAAGGGTTTGGTTGGGGGCGGGTGGATGGTCCTGCACCAGGGCAGGGGAGGAGTGGCTTGCCCACTGTTGTGGGCGCTGACTGTTTGGTCGGCCCCAGGGCTGACCAAACCAGTCATACGCACTCTGCGGTTTTCTCCATGTAGGCTGGAAAATGGCCTCCCCTTAGACGACTGTACGGTCGGCGTCCCAGCCAATCACAATGCTGCCATTGTAGCGTTGTGATTGGCTTAGGGGAGAGGAGGGAGGCTGCCTGCTTCCTGTGTGGAGAGGATGCGGGACGACGCGGGACTGGGTTGCAAAGGTAAGTTGCTATTTTTTATTTATTTAAAATTAACCCCCCCCCCCGCGACCACCTGCACCCCCACCCGCAGATCTTGCCAGCCGCGACTGGTGTCCATGCCATTAATTCCTTTAACTAAGAGTCAAGACAGTAGTCATGTTACCTCCGCCATTATGGCTATTAAATTAAATACAGTAGATTTTTGTACAGACGGTATTCTGAACTCAAATATCTTAAAGTGTTTTCATATGTGATAATGAAGAAAAGGGAAGAGCAGTGAAATAAAATATTTGACAAAATCACAAAGTTTGGTTAAGCGGGGAACCAGCACTTAATCCAGGTTTTCTGTTTTCACTTTGTAAAAATCAGCCTCTAAATGAGTATCTATTTGTCTCTCCTTTTTACCTGAAATGTTAATGCTCCCTTTCCTCTTGATGGGTAGTAAAAGGTAGACAACCCCCTGGAGCCTGCTGCCACTGCACCTAATGCACTATTGGTAACTTCAACCCTGGGTGTGGTTGGAAGGTATGTAAAATTTCGCAAACGTATAATAGATGCATGTTTTATAATAAATGCATGTTTACACGAAACCTTGAAAAGGGGGTACGGGCTGATTGTCAAACTCGCAGTAGGGTACAGGCTCTGCAGAGTGGAATCGAACAGGCAGCCCCATGGATGTACGGACATAGCGGACTGCTGTGCTCATTGCAGATGTCTATCCGCGCTCCTGTGTGACAGGCTCCGTCCCCGTTGCTGTTAGAAACAAGCGAGTCCCTCAGGTTCTCGGCGCCGCGGAAATCTTAAGAGCACATCATCATGAGGAGAGAACCCGCCGCAGCAGAGCCGCCCCGCTGAAAGCTCCAGCTCCCCGCGCAGGACGCTCCTCCGCAGCAGCGCTTGTGTCTCAGGCATTCCAAGCAGCAGGTGAACCCGGCTCTGATTTAATCACCCTGGTGAGTGGCGCGCGCCTGCCCTCACCCAATGAATGAATCCCCATCAGGACGTGCACTCGAGGCGCGAGAGCAGGCGTGCTTGAAACGCTCGCGCCTCTCAGTCAGTCCCACCAGTCTGGAGCAGTTCCCGTCATCCGTGGATGTGATGCTGTAGGAAATGGGCTCGCCATCCTGCCCGGGAGCAAATGGACTCACATTACTTCAGGGCTCAGCCTGGATGCAAGGGATCCCTCAGATTACGCGATTATTTTTCTCTCTTTTCCTCCGTGGACCTGGACAGATGGTCACCGGTGTTGCTTTTGGGAAACAGCGCTGCACCAGAATCCTTCCATCTCGGCTCACTTTTAAGTTGCTGCATGTGTTCGCCCGAGTTACGTCTGCGGTTGAAAAGAGCGTTTTGATGACAATTCGCATGACCTGAAAGATCACCATCTGGTAAGCAACATTTTTCATGTTTTGGACATTCCTGTTTATGAAGACGTTGTCTTGACTTCCTGGCACTGTAGGTTGAAGTGTTGGCACTTGGCGAACCGCAAGTAATTGCAATTCCATTTAATAGCGTTTAGGCGCGTTTCGTACCTATGGGTTGCTTTATATGGGCAGATAGGTTCTGCCCTGTACTGTGTACCTGTACTTCTTTTATTTGAAAGGGAGAGTACCTGCACTTCTAAGCACTGCTGCAGTTCAATTAATTTGAGAGTACCTGCAATTCTAAGCAGTGCTGAAATACCTTTAATGGGAGAGTACCGTCAAACAGGTACTTTAATAAATGTGTATCCACACTTCTATATTCCCATTTAAGACACTGCTTCAGCAAGCGGAATGTTACCAACAACTCAAAGTACTGTCATTTGAAGCACACGCCTTTCAGCTGCTCCGAGTCACTACCTGGCAACACTGTACTGTACAGCAGTGTTTGCTACATACTGATAGTTGTCCGCATACCATAATACATTTCGTCACCCCTGGATTTTTGTCCAGCTTCATGTTGTATTGTGCGCCTTGAAGTCTTAATTCTGACATCGTTCTTTTAAATTAAAAGATCCCACAGTCCACAGCAGTCTACTGTCTTGTACTGAGTACCTGCACTTCTTCAATTTGAAAGGGAACATACCAGCACTTCTTAGCCCTCACTGCTGCAGTACATTTACCAGGAGAGTACCAACAGTTGTCAGGAGCAAACAGGTACTCTAAATAGTGAGTACCTGCACTCCTATATTTTCATTTAACAAACTGGTCTAAAATGTTGTTCGCTGAAAAGCCAGGACTTGCTGACGATGTCATTCGCAACATGGAGTTGCTTGGCAGTCACCTTGGTGATGAATATGTGTTAGCGAGATTCAAACTGGCCAAACTGCACCAAGGACTTTTATTCATCTCATGCAATTCATTCCTCGTGATGCGGCGACCTGATGGCTCCTTGTCAACTACATACCATTTTTCTATTTCCCAACTTTGCTTTTACATAGCATTGTTGGTTTGTTGAGCAAATTGACTCAAGTAAAATGAACCAAGACTACATCTCCCTGAATACACTTATACTTTAAATCTAACCCAGAAGTGTAAACGCTGTATTCTGATAATATGGAGTCATCTGGTTCCACTAATCATGATGTCCTTGTGATGCTCACCCGGGAACCTGCGTGGGACAGGGGTGGTTATTACTCCCCACCCCCAATATCTTGTAGTGGAGGGGGCACAGGGGCTGTCTCAACCATGCCTTTTAAAGCAGAAATTGAAGATGAAATATTGGCAGACAGAGCTGTGTATGTCTCCTTGTACCACTGCATCCTGAGTAGCAAATCATGGGAGGGCTATATTGCCTCTTTGTTTTAATGAATACTTAAGGGCAGTCATTGAGGATTTGAGGCATGCCTAAATCCGTCTGCAAAGTCCGGCGACCCTGTAAAGTGAGGGAGACAGGAGATGCAATTTTATTATGTTGATGTTACTGCTGGCTTGGCTGACTTGAGAAAAAGAACACCTCAATCCTCACCGTCCAATAATTACTAAAATCCAAAGAGGTCTCGGAGCCGCCACTGAGTCTGCATCTTGGGTTACAATTTTTCAATGCAACACTTACTGCTGGATCTTGGTTTCTGACATGCATGTTTTGTCAGTGTTTGAACTTCAGTGCCTGTGGAAACATTCAAACAAGACAAGTACGCCTTTACAACTTATAACTGTTTTAAAAAGATGTGTTTATACTGTCAGTTTGATTTAAGGTGTAATAAGTACATTTATTGCACTCAATACACTAACGCTAGTTGAGTAAGAACTGACACTCCTTTGGTGTTAAATGGAAGAGAGAAGAATGTAACCCTACAGTCTCGGAACTGCACTATATACAATCCTGGACGCCAGTCTGGCTTCCCCACTTCATCAAATTGTTTGATCCACACAGCTCATGATGTTACTTCACTATGTATCCATTTCTTTAACCAGCCACATTTTAGCACAATTCACTACAGGATCTGCACCCTACACAAACCTCACTTTTGTATGGCTAATACAAATAACATAATATTGCTCCTCATTTAATAACAGTATTTGCCCTATAAATAGTGAACAGGGCAACCTGGCACGTTTTGTGTGACTCGCAGCAACTTTCTGGGCCTAGGGATATTCACAATGTTAAATGTTTAAACAAAAATAAAATACTTTTAATATATATGTCACTCAATTCTCCAACATAATCATATGTATTTAATTGAGACACTGAGAAATGTTCAAGTTTGAAGTCTTTATTGTAACTTCTCCATGACATTTGTTGCTTCATTTACATCTTTTGATGGCTCGGCTTGAGGTATGGATCTCAAAGCCGAGTCAGACTGCTGGATTTGTTCTCCTGTGATTATTTTATTGACTGGTATAAGATAGATTAATTAATTTGTTAATATCACCATCAACTACTCAACTAAGGGTCTACTGACCAAGGGAAGAGTGTTGATCTGTGAAGATTAGTTAGAGATTGACTAATTCAAATCAAATTGAAACAAAACTTGACCCCCAGCAGAAAGGTCAGGGAACTTGAAATGTGTATATGGGCCCAGTGTGAGTAGTTTGTTGATTTGTGAAATGTTCAACCTGGCCTTCCGCTGGATCAGTCCACGGCTCCTCACAGACATTTAGTGTCTCCTCTGCCCTTGGGCTCAGCACTCATCTCCTCCTATATGAGTCCCTTCCTATCTGATATGATTTCCTGTTATATCGCAATTGATTGGGTGACCAGATGATTCCATCTCAGAAGGACACCATTTTTCCTGTTCTAAGTTTGAGTTAACATATCGGTGCATTTTGGGAAATGTCGTCTTGGTTCCTTTTAACTGAAGCTATTGGACCAACACATCTGCTAACAATAATATGTAAAAGCAAAGTCCAGGAATGAAAAAGTAATGTCCTAGTAACATGGAGCCATCTGGTTACCCTGAACATCGGGCCGAAGGTCCTGCCATGTAATTTCCAGTGAGAATCATTATGGGAATAAGTGGTTTTGCAAAGTGAAGGTTACTCTCCCTTTTTTGTCACGAAAGGTAGGTAACTATGACATTATGCTGTGAAAGTTATAAGAATGATGAAACTAAACCACCACTGTTTGTTGCACTTCAATACTATGCGGAAACTGCAAGGCCAGTACGAATGTGACCCCTGGATTACTCGTATTGATGCATTTTAGCAGCACCAGCACCAAGAACCAAAACATTCAATATAGCTCATCTTTTGTTAAAAGTTGCCCTTTGAGGAATCATAAATGCCAAAAGGCATGTGTGAGAAGTTCAGCAAGTCTTGCATTTATAATGGCAGAGATGGTGCATTTTGGGACTTTTAGTTTTACCTTTACCATTAAAACCATAATCTAATCCTAGCCAGCAAAGTGCAGCTGTTTTATAGACAGGACTCTAGAGTGGCCACTCATGGCATAGGTGTTAGCTAGGGGTAACAGCGGCTGTTATTCCTGGCTTATCCTGAGGCAACTATAATGCTAGCCTTGCAACCACTGGGATCAGGTTCATGAGAAGAATGACGGGGGTACAACTTAAATAGAGCTCTTAGAATCACAGATTTATGACTCATCTTTACTCTGTAGTTTTGCTTCCCTCTCTTTCCTTAAACCCTTAGGAAGCAAATAGGAGGCTGCGGCGGGTTAAGAATGGGACAAGAGGTCAACCTTGTGATGTCATCTGACAGCATAGTGTGTGTGATGTCACTCTTCTACTCATTTTCATTTTAGTAAATAAACCTCCCCGGGCCCAGGCCGAAAGTCATGTGAATGTCTCCCATATATGCACAATTGTGTGATGGGTGTACATTATTTTTTTTGGGGGGGAGGGGGGATTGATATTCCCAGGGCTTTAAGTTGGATGAAGAAACTTGCGGGAGGTCTAAAAGGCGCGTGGCCTAAGAAGTGTAATCAGGAATCCTTTCCATTAGACATGGCCTAATAAAAAGAAGGGGGTGTTTTAAAACATTTCAACTAAAATCCTGTACATCTCAGAACATTCCAACCAAACTTTTTTTGGGGTCTCATGTGACGAATGTTACTGCATGAAAACATGTCACACAAAAACAGACCTATCCCTAGATATTTACAGTGGCGGCTCGCAGAGGGAGTGCAGCGGGGCGGGGAGGGGCTGGGTGGGGGGGGGGAGGTAGTGGAGTCGGATATACGACGGGCAGCAGTAAAGTAAGTAAATAAATAAATAAAACTATTTACCTTGTGCTCGCTGCACCAACTCGGCGATGCAGCGAGCGTAAGGTAAATCGTTTTATTTATTTATTTACTTACTTTACTGCTGCCCGTCGTATATCCGAACCCCCTACCCCCCCCCCACCCACCCCCGCCCCAACCCACTCCCCTGCAGCACTCCCTCTGCGAGCCGCCACTGCCCTAGAACAAACCAGACCTTATGGCTTTGCATATGCTTACTAGAAGTGCCAGATAAATGAGTAAAAATGATTTTGTTGTGAATAATCAGAATGTAAATGGTTTATTTTCTGAAAATATGAAACTGTGAATGACACATTGCTGAGGTCTGTGGAAGGATTAGTGGTCTTCGGAGTGTCTCAGTCCCTCCTGTTATTCCCTTTGCACTACTTTCCTCTGTAGTCTCTCACTCTGCTAGACATTTGGACCCTTTTTCTCCCCCACATCTTTCTGAAATCTTCCATCTGCATATCTCACACCCAATCTCTGCCCTCTTCTGCACCCTCTTTTCACTCTACCCTGCATGTACCTTTTTGCATCTCCTTCACATCATCGTCCCCCTACAAACACAACACACCCACTCACTTGTAAGTATTGTATTTCCCTTTTAGACTTGCCAATATTTTGAAATGTGTGTACCTCCTTCACACACTTGTATGGGATCACAATTATAATTGTCTTGACTGTTGCTCTGTGCACTCTGCACAGAGGCCAAGGATTGGATGAGTTTGTGTTCTGAACATCTTTATTTTATTTTATTTTATTTTATTTTATTTTATGTGTTTTATAGAGCGCGAACTTGACCCGTTAGGGTATCAGAGCGCTTTACAGGGGAGCAAAGCAATATACAGACAGATTTAGAGTCAACCAGTTACAGCTCAAGTAGCAGTATAGTGCAGGAATATATATACACAACGTATGTATTTACATTTTACATAACCGATTACAAAGAGCGACAAACCATATTTACAGAGTACATTTTCAATAATTCTAACCCGGTCCCAAGATTCTGGTGTTTCGGGAGACCCGGTAGGTAGGGGGGAGGTAGTGGGCCGTCATAGGCTATGCCAAAGAAGTAGTTGAGGTAGTGTTAGACGAGAAATTTGCCCATAAGGAAGATTTTGGCATCCTTTTTGAAGTGAGACAGTGAGGGGATTCTTCTGATGTGGGGTGGGAGAGAGTTCCATATTCGTGGAGCAGCCCCTGAGAAGGCCCGATTGTACGTTTTATTTTTCCGAAAACGTGCAGGTTGGAGCAGGAAATCCCTGGCGGATCTGGAGTTTCTGGTTCCTCCGGAGATCATGAGTTTCTGTGTCAGGTATGCGGGGGAGTTAGAGTGTAAAGCTTTGTGCGTGATGCATGCTAGTTTGAGCTGTATTCTTGCCTCCAAGGGAAGCCAGTTGAGAGCTTTCAGGAGTGGGGAAATATGATCATATTTCCTAGTGCCAGTCAGTAGTCTGGCAGCCGCGTTGAGGCAGGCTTTTAGAGGTGCCAGGGAGATCTTGGGTAAGCCCGAGAGGGTTGAGCAGCCATATTCCAGTCTAGAGATGACGAGTGCTTGAACTGCCATTTTTAGGTCAGGGGCATCAAGGAAGGGTTTCAATTTCCTAAGGTAGCTCAGATGGAATCTGGCTGTTTTAGCCATAGAATTTATGTGGTCCCTCATGTTAAGGTTTGTGTCAAGGGTAATGCCCAGGGATTTAGCCGAATTCACAATGGTCGGTGGGCAGTTTAAGGCTGTAATAGCCTTGATCCATGATTGAATCTCTAAGTTGGCATTGGGAGGGGAGATCAGGAGAAATTCTGTTTTCTTTGCATTGAGTTTAAGTTGGTTGGATGCGAGCCATTGTACGGTGAGTATCAGGGCTTCGTTCAGGGAGATAATCTCTTCGAGAGAAGAGGTTTTGATGTAGATCTGGGTGTCATCGGCATACATATGATAGGAGATGTTAGCTGCGCGCAATACTTCGGTAAGCGGTTCTAGGTAGAGGTTAAAGAGGGTGGGGGACAGGGTTGATCCTTGGGGGACTCCAACTGTGACCGGCGATGGTGAAGAAAGGTTGCCATCAATCAGGAATCTCTGTGACCGGTTATGGAGGAAGGAACTAAACCAATCTAGAACAGTGCCATCTAAGCCCATTCTGAGTTTGAGGCGTTCGAGTAATTTTTCATGGTTGACTGTGTCGAAGGCCGAGGATAAGTCCAGGAGGATTAGGAGACAGGTTTTGCCTTGGTCGAGGGCTTGGAGGGCATCATCGACTATGTGAAGCATGGTGGTTTCTGTGCTGTGCCCCGGTCTAAATCCGGATTGAAAGTCATCAAGGAGGTGGAAGTTGTTGATGTGGTGACTAAGCTGCTGTTGCACACATTTCTCCAACACTTTGGCTAAGAGGGGGATGTTGGAGATGGGCCTGAAGTTGTCTGGGGAGGCTGGGTCCAGCGATGGCTTTTTCAGGATGGGGAGGACTTGGCCGGCTTTTAGAGAGTCTGGCATTATTCCCTGCTGAAGGGAGGCATTGATTATTGAAGTCCAGCTGGGAATAATGGATTGGGCGACGACCGTAAGGCAGTTGGCAGGGAGCGGGTCATTGAAATGGTTGTTCGGTTTTAAGGTAGAGAGGATTTTGGAGATGGAGTCTTCATCATAGTCTTTGAAGATGGACCAGTGAGCGTGATTTTTGGGAGTGGCCTGTGGGAGTGTCGATGTGGGAGGAGACGGGTCAGGTGGGGGTTGGGGGTATGTGATGGTGTTGAGTTCGTTTCCAAGGGCCAAGATTTTGTCAGTGAAGAAAGAGGAGAATTCTTCAGAGGATATAAGAGATTTGGGGGTTTCTTTAGAAGATTTGGCCAGTTTGTTAGATTGGTGTTTGACCAATTCGAAGAGCTTGTGGGGTCTGTTCTTAGCTTTCTCAAGTTCTGTTCTGAAGAAGTCTTTTTTTGAGTTGAGAATGTTCCTGTTGTAGGTATTTCTGGCCTGGCGGAGGAGTTGTAGGTGTGCAGTAGAGGGGTGTTGCCTCCAGGCTCTTTCAGCTTGCCGGAGGGCTCTCCTCTCGTCATTAAGGGAACCCGTGAACCAGGGGTTTCTGTCTTTGATTTGGGTTCTTTTCAGTTTTAGTGGGGCTAGATCGTCCAGGATGTTTGAGATGGTCGCAGAATAGTGATCATTGAGGTCACTGACTGATGAGAGATGCGAAGGGGGTGGGAGGTTGGATTTACAGCGGGCCACCAGTTCATTTCGGTCCAAGTTCTTGGTGTCTCTGATCCAGCGTTTAGGAATCGTTGGTTGCGGTGCTTTTGTCTTGATGGTGCCAGGTAGATGGAAGGTGATGGCGTGGTGGTCAGACCAGTCGCATGGGTCAATAGAGATGAGCTGGACAGATGATTCTTTGGAGATGATCCAGTCAAGGGTTGCCCCTTTTGAATGAGTAGGTAGTGAGCAGGCCTGGGTCAGGGCTTGATCTGCCAGGAGGTCTTTGATGGCGTTGACATGTGGGTCCTTGGGATCGTTCCAGTGTAGGTTAAAATCGCCTAAGAAGATATCTTTGGAGTTGGTGGGAGTCTTAGCTGAGATGATTTCCATGAGGTGGTCGGTGAAAGAGTCGTTCGTACCTGGGGGGTGGTAGAAGATGTGAAGATTACATAGTAGGGTGGAGTTGTTGCAAATAGCGAGAGCGAGGTATTCGCAGGATTCGGTAGAGTCCGCCAGAAGTTCGGTGACGCGGAGGTTGGAGCTATAGATGCAGGCGATGCCTCCTCCTTTCTTGTTAGATTGTCTATCCAGTCTTGCGATATTGTAGTTAGGGGGGACTAGGAGGTCCAGGTATGGGGATGAGGAATCATTGAGCCATGATTCTGTTAGGATTGCTAAGTCGAGTTTTTTGCAAAGGATGAGATCAGCAATATCAGCAGCATGCTTAGCTGCCGATCGGCAGTTGATTAAGAGACCAGACAGGGAGGATTTTGGTGGGATTTCGGGAGTTTGGGCAGACTGATGGACAGGTGCTAGATTGCTCATGATCACAGCTCTGTTGTGGACGGTGGCTGGCCTGTTGGGGTTGATAGTGACCAAGCGGATGGGATGTTCGAAATTCCGGTCAAAGGGAAGAGGGGTAGCTGTGGTGGGGTTATGATCTCGGAGGATGGCCAGTATTTCAGTTTCAGTGAGGTCTAGTGGACTTTGAATTGGAGAAGCGGTGTAGGAGAGGGCCAGAGCGAGGCATTCTTCCTCTGAGAGGTGGCAAGGTTGTTTACGGAGACGAAGCTGTCTCAAGACTAGAGGAAGAGGCTGTTTCGGGTGCTCAGTTAAGTGCAGGGATGTGCAGACAGGCGGGGACGTGAGGTTAGCTAGGGCAAGTACAGCGAGGTGGAGGAGGTTCGTTAATTCCGAGATAGAGATGTGAATGTTCTGGGTAAGTTTGGTAGCTCTGGAGAACAGAGAGGCCATGTCCCTATCTATCTATGACCTACTGACAAACTCCGTGGATAAACTTGCACTCACAGACACCTAGAAAGGGCAATACGCTGTATGAAACACATTACACAACAACACTCTTAGACGATAAAACAAGATTGATTAATATGTGTGAAATGCTCACAGAAGCTACGTTGCTTGCCTTGACGGCTTCTATTGTGGCGTTTCAGAAATTATCGGTGGTTTTGCTGTAAATCTAAGGACATGAATATAGGGTCCGATAGGGACCCAGGTCATGTTTATTTACTGCCAGGTCTGCCATTCGGATGTACCCTCTCTACTGAAATCATTGATCTTCTCTAGTTTGTGGATTTGCGAATGTATGGGTACATGTGTGATGCGTTTTTAGGTACCAAGCCCTGGAAGATCCGTGCAGCTGTTTCTCACCGGGGCGCTAGGTGGCGCACTAGTTCATTAGCTGCTATTGTCTCAACAGGGAACACGTCGTAAAAGAAATACATTTCGGTTAGCAAATTTGGATCGAAACATGCAATTGTTTAGTATTATATATTTACTTGGTTTAAGGTTACATAAAATAACATCTCTGCTCCCTGGGTATAGATGTTGTTGAAGACGGTGGACCTGCACAAATCTACAACTTTATGCGGGATCACATTTTGTCCAGAAAGTTTTGCTTAGCTCTGCTCTTCTAATGCATTGAGATTCCCAGCAATCAGTTTTTAGAACAATACCCGCTGTAAGTTCCCCTGAAAGAAGGCCACACATCTTCCAAACCAGTGTAAAAGCTGATGTGTATAGGCCTGCATTGACGTCATCCTCATCTTCAAGGCTTGTGTCAGCCCGATGCGCGTTCTATATATTTCTCTCGGCTAATAGCGCCAAAAGTGGTTATCTAAGCAAACAGGCGCTCTAGAAACTACATCGGAAGTTTAACCTATATGTACACAGCATGTTAGTGAGTGTTACAAGGACATACTACACCTGCAAGCGATGGCTCTTTGAAAAATGTGATTGCGCTTCCACGATTTTTTGAACAGATAAATATTTTTTGGGCCGAGTCTCTGAACAACCGGTTTAAAACGCCTCAATGTATTCAGGAAGTTTTGCATCTCCATAAACGTCTGGCACCAGAGGTATCCCACACACCACAGGAGCTTGCCTATGAGCTTCTTTTACTTAATCGACCTTGTAACAAAACTCTACAGGGCATATGCAGTGTGTAACGTTCTTCCTGGAGGGAACTGTGTAGAAACCTCTCCGCTACAACACCTTACTTATTTTTGCAGGGCTCCAACCTCCTCCCCGCCCTGAAATCGATGTTATTTCTGTCACCACAGTCCACAGGAGTAAATCTTCTGATATTTTTAGGATGGGGAACTACCTGCATAAATTTGCGAATGCCCCTAAACTTGCAAAGTTGTTTCAGCTCAATAGCTTTTGAGGGTGGAACCACTGTGAAGGACCACAACCTACCCTTGCCAGGAGATCAGTTTACACAGAAAATCTGCCGGCCCCGTTTCGGTGTGAGCAACATTATTTTGCATAAAAATCCCCATCAGGTAAGGTGTTTCTAGTGACCGTGCATCCATTGAAAGTGCTACAAGTGCATGCATCCGTTTCACTTAGGTACACAAGTGACTGTGAATCCGACCCCGTGGCGCACAAAAACGAAGTTGTCTCAAGATGCTTCTTTTAAAGGCAGGTACAGTAACGAAGAGATGACTTTATGTGCCGAAGATCACACAACTGAGGCAGCCATAGAAGCCAGGGTTGAAAGTCATGTTTCTTGTCCCCACAGGCTGCAACTTCATTTCTAGTGCATGCATTTGCTGACTTTCTAGTGCTGTGGAGCAAACCTGTTTGCACCACAAACCTAAGTATTCTGGTATTGCAAAGGCCAGCTAAGCACTCCTCAGTGTGCATCTGTGAGCGTCTCCCGCACATGTGCTAGTTACTAAACCTGGGCTTTCCCCCACAGCAGATGGTCCGGGAACAATACACCACAAGCACACAAGGCACGAGCCTGGAGAGGCCGGACCCCCAGTATGTCTACAGCATCGGCATATACGGATGGCGGAAGCGCTGCCTCTACCTCTTTGTCCTGCTCCTGCTGGTCATCCTCGTGGTGAACTTTGCACTCACAATCTGGATCCTTAAAGTGATGTGGTTTTCTCCAGTAAGTGCTCCATTATGCTTGCACCTTTCATGTTTTTTTAATGCATGTTATTACCATTTACTATGTGCACTTGTTTTATCACCTGATCTATTTGGTATGTATGTCCGGTTCCATGTCTGTAATAGGAAAGTCTTTCTGCCTCATTAATTATTATTTTCATTTTAGCTGAAAGCACCCACATTGCATTAATCTTTCGAAAGGGGCTTCTTTAACTCTCTGCTCTCTCCCTTTCATTCGACTGTCCCTTTCTTAATCCCTCATTCCCTTTTCCCTCCTTCCCCATCCGTGCCTCTCTCCCTCCTCTCTCTATCTGGGATGCCAGAGGAAATATATGTTCCATAATAAAGTATGTTATTGGGAACAATGATATTAATAAACCTGTAGTGACACGTTTAGTACTGCAATGAAAGGGTCTAATTCAGCATCATTACCATAGGACAGCATAACTTAGTGGAAACATCACTTCTTACAGCCTAACATTTTCAACATCACCATCACTTTATGGAGGGAAACAACTGTTCCCACAGTCACAAGACGTGCTTAATGAGTTTATCTAACTCGGCAGATTAAACCCATTGTCGGTGGGGTCTGGTTACATGTCTTTGTGTACTGCGTCTCAACATGATGAAACAACACACCGCAAACCATATATGCAGATCAGCAGAGAGTCATATGCTCTTCATAACTCCTATGTCACTGTGTAGCAGCTGAAAGCAGGGGCAGTTGATTTTGGGGGCCATACATAACATAAAATCATAGATGGATAAAAAGTGAATTGTAGGGATGTTTTTCACTCGCCACTCTGAATCCCTTGGTGAATAATATCTATAATTCCATATGTTGAAGGTGGGGAGTGGCATCATAACCCATTCATGGCTCCACCTCCTATGAGTCGAGGATCGTCCCTGCACTCAACAGTGATAATGTATAGCATATTAAATTAACTGCCAGTGCATGTATGTGAAGAGTGTAATATGCTATTTATTACCATTGTAGAGTTTGGAGAGGCCCATGGCTTACGAGAGTGGTCATGATGTCCTCTCCCTCCAACAATGGTAATAAGGAACACATTCCATTCTGCACTTTGGCATGTGGTTAATCCTATGACATTTCTTTTTTATGTGTAATTGTTTAAATATTTAATGAAAACTGTAGTGCAAGGGGTAACTTTTGAGCAGGAAGGCAAAATCACACAGTAGAAGCCTAGTCAGTTGTTTTCTTTTCTAAATTCATTGTAACAGACAATGAAAGTGTTTTTCTCGTGTTCCTGTCAATTTCACAATACTGTGGTATTTATGAGTGCGGGAAGTAGTACTGCAAGAATACTTTTACATACAGTTAAATGCCTTTGTGCATTGGCCCTGGAACACCCAACCCACCAGTAGTAAAGGTGCATGGACGAAGCAGTCCTTTCTACTTGCATCCATTGTATATAAATAGTCCCACCTTATTCCCATTTTAGCTGTTTTTCGGCCAATTTATAAAGGCATGTAAGACTACACAAGGTTGCCAAAGGAGTACCACTCTATATACTATATATAGTTTACTGACCATACGATAAAAGCTAGTTGCCAGGAGTACACAAGATCATTCACTGAGGATAACTGGGCTTGTTGGGAGCCTTATGTGCTGTAGCTGTGTTTGGTAGAACAATGACGATTCTCCAATTATCATACAGAGAGAATCTTGATTTCATTAAAGATAACAGAGGCTGACATTATGCAATAACTTTTATTGCTGCCCAAGACATGCAGCCCTTTAAAGTGTAACAAGTACATCATAGATAAAACATTCCAAATAACAATAACAAAGCGCCATGGCAACCAACTATGTTCCTCTTGGAGCTGCAAAAGGATAGACAACTTCTTCCAAGATAAACGTCATTATGACTTCTTTACAAAGATGTAGAGTCTGGAATAGAAAAAAGGAATATTGGTAGAGACTATTTCCATAAATCCATATAAGTAACATTTGATATAAATTAACATTGATAAAACATCCACTTGGGAGTGGTGGGAGGGATAATGTCAGCCTCAGTTGTTTTTAATGAAATCAAGATTCTCTCTGTATGATAATTGGAGAATCGTCATTTCATTACAAGACCGTAGGCTACATTATGCAACTTTAATGCTCTGCAATGCTACGTTGCTTACATGTTCTACAGGTTTAAGATACAATCTAAAAGTGGAAGCATTTGACCAATCTGCTGCTTTGAGGATATCTGAAAGGGAACCTCCTGAAGGAGGTCCAAACTCCCAGGGATAAGGCGTGGAGTTTCTACTGCCAGTGCAATCACGCCTGGGAACCATATTTGAGAATTCCAAAAAGTAGTAATTAGAACAATGCGGCAACACTCCCTTCAAACTTTCAAGAGAACTCTCTGGATTAGTGCGAAAGGAGGGAAGGCGTAACAATTCAGTATGTCCCAAGGTTGGAGAAGAGCGTCCACTGCAGTTGCTAGTGGGTCTGGCCTCCAACTGTAAAAAGATTTATCTGAAAGGTCAGCCTGCTGGCAAAGAGATCTATCTTGAAGGGCCCCCATAGATCTTGAACTCTCTGGAAAACCGAAGGATTCAGTTTCCAGTCACTGGAGTCTCTTAGGAACCTTGAGTTCCAATCTGCCCTTGTGTTTAGATGGCCTGGGATGAATTCTGCCCTCAGAATTATTTTGTGATTCCAACAGAAATACCAAATTTTCTTTGCTAGATCTGCTAGAAGCTTTGACCTTGCTCCCCCTAATCGGTTGATGTAGGGGACGGCTGTGAAATTGTCTAATTAGATCAGAACTACACTGTTTTTCAGGGTAGACTTGAAGCTCATTAGTGCGTTCAGGCTGGCTAACATCTCCAAGCAATTTATGTGTAGGGTGAGTTCCTCCTGGGACCATTTCCCCCCAGTTTCTATTTTTCCTAGTCTGGCACCCCAGCCTAGATTGCTCGCATCGGATTCCAGTGTGTGATTTGGAGTATTCCCGAATATTGCTTCCCCATTCCAACTGTCTAGGTTGTTGCGCCACCATAGGAGATCCTCTCGAGCTTCCAGAGACAGGGGAACGATGTCCGAGTACCAAAGACATTTCTTCAGTCCTAAAGATTTTAGTCTCTGTAAGGCCCTGAAGTGAAGGGGCCATGGGGAAATTGCTTGAATGGATGAAGATAAGAGCCCTACTATCCTTGCTAGTTCCCTCAGGCTCACTGTGTAATTGGACAAAACATAGGAAACTTCTTTCTTTATTTTTGATAATTTCTTCGAGGGAAGTTGTAATTGAGTTAGAGGTGTGTTCACCTGAAAACCTAGAAACTCCAGGTTTTGTGAAGGGGTCATAATGGATTTCTCTACATTGATAATGAAACCTAGACTCTAGGAGATCTACAGTCCATTTCATGTGAGTCAGTAATTCTTCTTGGCTTTGAGACATCAATAAGATGTCATCTAGGTAGATAATCAGACGTACTCCTCTTCTCCTTAAAGAGGTGACCACTGGCCTCAGGACCTTGGTGAAGCACCAAGGAGCTGAGGATAGGCCGAAGGGGAGACAGCGAAACTGGTAGGTTATATTCCTCCATACAAACCTTAGGTATTTCTGAGAATCTGGATCCATAGTGATTGTAAAATAGATGTCCTTGAGGTCTAGTTTTATGAGCCAATCTCCCTCTTGGAGAATATCTCTCAGAAGATGTATACCTTTCATTTTGAAGTGTCTGTATACAAGGAAGGAGTGTAATTCCTTTAGATTTATTACGGGCGCCAGCCCTTTTCTTTCTTTTTCACAAGAAAGATTGTGCTCACAAAGCCCAGACCAATGTTTGAAACAATAAGAATCGCCCCTTTGCCTAACATTTGACTCACTTCGGCATCTATAGCGTGGATTGTTCTTGGTCTAGTGAAAGTTCTCTGGGTTTTTTGGTCTGATAAGGAGTAGTAATAAAATCTATTTTGAAACCTTTTACAGTCTCTAGGACCCAGGCATCGTTCATTATGGATGACCAATTGTGACTGAAAAGAGCGAGCCTTCCCCCTACCTTTGGGGGGGAAGAACCAGGAGGAGAGCTTCTTACCTTGGTGTCCTTGATCTTGCAATCTTCCTCGATTGTTTCCGCCTCTTGTTCGACTGTTGCGGCCCCCTCTGGGAGAAGAAGCTGTTATTCCCCCGATAGTATCTTGAAAACCGCGTTGGTTTTGTGGGTTAAAGGACCTGTTATATCCATGCCTCGCAGCTGGTCCTGCCCTGACAACCCTTCCAAAAAATCTTCCTCCGAACATGCGTCTCATGTTTGTTTGGGCTGAGAATGTGGAGACGTATTTACCAAGTGTATTAATGAAGGTCTCTTCAAAAAGTAGACCATTCGGGTCTCCTTGAACATCTTTGTTCGCTAGATCTCCCAACTTGGGGTTCATGTGCATTAATATTGCCCTTCGTCTTTCGGAGGTTAGATTGGCGTTAGCGTTTCCGAGCAGGCAAATGGCACGTTGGCTCCAACCTCGTAGGAGTTCAGTGTCAACCGGGATCCCATTCATTGAGAACTCCTCAGCTAGGTCCAAGATCCTGGCAAGGGGACCAAGTGTGTCTAATAGTTCGTCCTGGCACTGCTTAAGGCAGCATTCCAGGCCCTTGCGAGGATCTCTACGGGTCTTGAATAGGAAAGTCAGAAGTTCAGGGTCAAGGTTGGGAGTCATGCCAGCCTTGTTATCCAAAAAGGGTCTTGGACACTCAAATTTCATGAGATTGCGAGAATCTCTTTCGAGGGGTTTCCTTATCCAGGCCTTAATAAATTTAGATACATGATCTAAAGGCCACCATTCTGAACCTCTAGGATGGGTCATCTTTGAGGGGTTAAACATAAACAGAAAGTTAAACATCTCAGACCCTGACGGGTCTTCAATAGAGTCAGAGTTATTGCTAGATTGCCCCAGGTCCTCATCAAGGAGGTCATCATCAAATTTCTCTTGGAGATCAAGAACATATTCGTCAGCCTCATCATCAATATCAAGTAAAGACAGGTAATCATCGTCATCTTCGATGATGTCTATTGTGACGCGAGGGACACCTGTGCTTTTTGCTCCATGAAGGTCGCTCATTCTTTTTGTGCCGCTCGGGGCACCTAGGTCATTTGTAGCTCACAGGCTACCAATCGATAAAACCCTGTCGTTGGTAGCACAAAGGTTACCATGAGGCTAAATGTTTTTAGATTTTTTTAGGACCATACCGCCTTTTTTGAGGAGAGCGTCTTGCTCCTCTTCAGAAGAGAGTGTTGGGTCTTTGCTAGGAACATCCCTTTTTCTTTGGGCAAGTGCTGCCTCCACAGCTTCCTTTAATGAGGACTTTAATTGCCTCTCAAAGAGGTTCATCAGAGAGGTCTCAGTGAGAGGAGACTCATTACTAGGTTGAGAATCGCCTTGAGACATAATGCCTTTATAATCCCCTTTTTTTTAAAAAAATGTTTTATTTATTAAATAGAAACCCCAGAGATGTTGCTTCAATAAGGTTTCCCTTTAAAAATAAAATATTTCTCTTTAAAAAACCTTATTGGGCAAATTAATAATTAATAAAATGACCAAGAGTAAGGAAGCGATTGTGCCGGCAGAAAGATCAGCTGTTTTGGATCCGTTAGCTCAGTGCTGTGCGTCTCCATAGAGACGCACAGCGCGAGTCACAAGCGTGCTTGAAATCCCCTAATTTGTGCCTTGCGGGTCACAATTGAGGGAAAAGCTCAATTTGGGCAAAAGGGTCTCTTCCGGTGAAGCCGGAAATGCCCGGCAGTGTGCGTCACCTTCGGGGAAGACGAACTTGGGAAAGGAAGCAGCGCGTCTCGTCACAACTAAGGAAAAAAGCTTGAGGAAAGAGCTAATGTGACCGGAGGTAATCTCCGTGTGATGATTCAAAGCGGAGGCAGACACGTCGTGTTAAAATGTGTCTGCCGTCCGCTAAAGATGTGCAAATGTTGTCCTCTGTGTGGACGCATTGGTTTGAAAGCTGTCCTCTGTGTGGACACATTGGTTTGAAAGCTGACCTCAGTGTGGACGCATTGATTTTTTAGCAAAAAAAGGCTAAAAGCAAGTGCTCGAAAGTTGAATAAAACAGGGTTTTTTTTTGGTTTTTTTAATAAATGGAAAAGAAGGGAACCCAACCATAAATTGGAAGGGTGTCAATGAACAGAAAGTTAAACTTACCAGATAAGGATAATAATATCTAAAGTGCAGCCTACGTGGATAGGCTTACTTACCATTCCAATGAATCTGAAAAAAATCAAGTTTAATCCTATACAATTACATCAAAAGACATTAAGTATAGGAGATAGAAAGAAGTTGTACTTGACTGTCCTGCAGCAGCGAATAAAAGAGGAACATAGTTGGTTGCCATGGCACTTTGTTATTGTTATTTGGAATGTTTTATCTATGATGTACTTGTTACACTTTAAAGGGCTGCATGTCTTGGGCAGCAATAAAAGTTATTGCATAATGTAGCCTCCGGTCTTGTAATGAAATCGGGGGTATACAATTATGTGAAGCTCTGGTGTTGTCTGGGGGATGTGCAATTGTTTGGCTTTTGTGAGTTGGGGTAAAATGTAACTCTCTGTTTTTATAAGTGTTTTAGGCCTCAGCCAATTAGGTAGAAAATATAACAAGGTTTAAGTGCCGTTTTGGAGGGTTTTTGGTTTCTCTTCAAAGTCAAGGATTTTTGTGGGATTTGGAGGTACATGGGACATTTGTAATTACTTTAGTCCAGTTTTCTTGGTCAAAGCTCAGTAGAGTGTA
This sequence comes from Triturus cristatus, assembly GCF_964204655.1. Classification (NCBI taxonomy): domain Eukaryota; kingdom Metazoa; phylum Chordata; class Amphibia; order Caudata; family Salamandridae; genus Triturus; species Triturus cristatus. The sequence continues at coordinate 313,393,870 of NC_140591.1, forward strand.
ATAATTCTTAACTGGGGTGATGGGTGATAGTTCTCCCCTAAGGGCTTTTTAAGAGCATTTTCAAATCAAGCTAGTAGGATTTGGAGACCATTCTTCTTCGAAATCCTTTTTTGCAAACTGCACACAATGCTGTGGTGTTCTTCAATTAAATAGATGCTTTCTTGGTGGGCTTTTAATGAATCAGGCCAAGGAAGACATGCATGGAAATCATTATGTTGCAGCACACTCCTAAATGGTTCTCTCAAGGATACAGAAAGTGCAATAGCCAAACAACACTCTCTAGAACAGGGGTCTCCAATCTTTTCTGTAGCATGAGATACTTATGTTCATTTAAAATCTTTCCAAGCTACTATTATCAGTACCAGTGACATCATCAGACAAGATTACATTGTTGGGGACACCATTCAAGACTATCAGCAGTGATCACCTCAATGCACCAGGCAGGGTTATCACCAGTAATGTAAATAAGACTTTGTTACTTTGTAATGCTTCTACATGGGTAATACATCACTGCCATAGCGTAATGCCTCTGCTGCATAATATATCACATAAATATTAGCTTTAAACGTAAGATGTAGATTTGTAAAGCACACATGCATGTTGAAGGTATATTGGCGCTGACATCACACATGTTTTTTTTTACCAAACTCAGTGCCTGGAATGGTTGAATTGGAATTTCAACAGGAGATTCAATTGAAATATAACAATTTTTCTGTAAACATCAGCTTATGAGTTCACAAAATGCACACATTTTCATCTTGAATACACGATTTTTAATGTTGGTATATATTTAATCATTCAACAAAGTAAACGCTTCTAGTTTAGTAAGCTGGGTTGCATACTGGAGAGCTACTTTTATGGAGCTGGAGAGCTACCAGTTGCTCACAAGGTACACGTTGGAGAAGTCTGCTCTAGAACCGTTTTCAAAAGTTTTCAAAAGCACTCCAACACCGTGCAGTGCAATAAGGAAGGGAGTCTACCATAGTTATGCACTCTCCTGACCTTGCACACCCTACATCATAGGCAAAAGTTCCAAACCAAGCAGCAAACATCAACCGAAGAATATGCAGGCAACTGTAAGCAAAAGACGCAGCAAAAGCAGGTCAGATGGGTGCCTCATTCAGGATGCCACTAGCATGGAAATGCAGAGTGACAGTGTCCATGTAGAAAGCATAGTATTCCGTGGACAAAGTAAAGGAATACCATTTTAGGACCGTGTGGGCTCAATTACATACAGGTTAATTCCCTATGTTGCAATGGAACAAATTAGCTGTGATGGAAAGTGCCTGGAAGAGATGGACCTTTTTCATTTCCTCAGTGGTGTCCAGCCCATTATCAGTCTAATTAATTTTGCCGGTGTAGTGTGAGTTTAAACTGGGAAAGGAGGTGCAAGGGGACTCCAGAATGCTGCAGGAATGACAATAACATTATTCAAAGTTTCCAGATGGGTATGTGTTAGAACTGGGGGTCTCTAGTTGGCAGGGGTAGGTACCTTGGACCAAATAGGGACCCTTGCTTCTAGTCAGGGTAAGGGGGATACACACTTTAGATAACCCCTGCTCACCCCCTTGGTAGCTTGGCACGAGCAGGCAGGCTTATCCCAAAGGCAATGTGTAAAGTATTTGTACCAACACTCACAGTAACACAGTGAAAACACCACAAATGGACACCCCATCAATTTAGAAAAATAAAATATCTTTATCTAAACTAAACAAGACCAAAATGACAAAAATCCAACATACAGATACTCTGTAGAATGCAAAAGATTGTAGATGGGAAATGCGACACATTACTCTCAAAATACCTTGGATGCGTAACGCAGAGCAAACAAAAGGGTCGCAGAGAAGGTGATGCGTCGATTCTTCCTGCGCTCCGATTACGATGCGATAAGATGGCACCTCGATGCGTTGTGATGATCCAGTGCACTGCGACAAAATGGCGTCTCTGATGCAATGCCACAACGTGGAGGCGATGCGTGCACTCCCGACGGCTGAGCAGCGAAATCGGTGTTTTCCTGAGCCGGGACAGGCCCTGCGAGACGCTTCTCCGGTGATGCGACGGCGATTGGCGTCGGCACGCTTCATCAGCGATGCGAAGGGCCCTGCGACACGCTTCTCCGGTGATGCGGCGGTGGCTGCTGCGGCGGTAACACACTTCTCCCTCGTTGCGTCGCACTTCCAGCTCCCAACAGCAAGGGCCTCACACACAGTTACAGGCACTACCTGGCAGGTCAGAACTCCCAGCAAGGAAGTTCAGGGAAGCTGGGTGTGAAGTCCTTTTGTTCCTGGGACTTCAACAACAAGAGGCCAGCTCTTCTCCGGCCCTTAGAGACTTTTCTTCAGATGGACAGCACACAGCAAAGTCCTTCTTCAAGCAGGGGATACAGCACACAGCAAAGTCCCTTTGTCCTCGCCTCAGTAGAAACGGCAAACTGCGGGCCAGCCCCAGACACACAGCAAGGGAAGTACTTCTCCTCAGTCCCTTCGGCTGTCCTCTTTGGCAACAGGTTCCTCTTGATCACGAAGTAGTCTCATTTTACAGGAGTCCCAGCTCTTACTTTTCTACCCCAAAAGTCTTTGTTCTCTATGTGTTATGGGGTCCTGGACCCAGTTCCAACCAGTTCTGGGTGCACTCTGCCAGTGCACAACTTCTTACTTTGTGAATTTGGGCCAGGGTCTTCAGGCGCACCGCAGGAGGTGGAGCCAGCATTGTGGATGGCAGGCACAGCCCTAGTCAGGCCCAGGGGCTACTCCTCCCACCACTCCAAATGCAGACAGGTCTATTCAGCCTAGTGCTGACTCACCCTGACTCCTGGAGCCACCCCAGCCCCTGTCACTCTCAATCCAGACAGTCAATCCACCACCAGGCACACAGAGAGGTTGAAAAAGAAAATAGCCACTTTCTAAAAGTGCTATGTTCAAACACAGAATTTAAAAACCACCTTTACTAAAAGATGTGTTATTAAATTCTGAGTTCAGGGATACCAGACTCCAATTTCCTATCTCACTCCTATGGGAAGATATGCAGGTAAACATGTCAGACAGCATTCCCCCATTCTGTCCTATGGCCTAGATAGCCTTTCAATAGTGAAAAACGAAATTGGCAGTATTTCACTATCAGGACATGGTACACTCTTTAGTACATGTCCTACCTTTCACATACACTGCACCCTGTCCAGGGAGTACCTTGGGCCTGCTATAGGGGTGTCCTATGTGCACAGAAAGGGTAATGTATGGCCTGGCAAGTGGGTGCACTTGTCAGGTCAAAATGGCAGTTAGCAACTGCGCGCAGGCACAGCGGTGGCAGGCCTGAGACATCTCTTTGGGGCTACTCAAGTGGGTGGCACAATCAGTGCTGCAGGCCCACTAGTAGCATTTGACTTACCAGCCCTGGCACAATTAGTGCACTTTACTAGGGACCTACTGGTAAGACAAATATGCCAATCATGGAAAACCAATCACCATAACAATTTATACAGGGAGCACTTGCACTTTGACACTGATCAACAGTGGCAAAGTGCCCAAAGCATCTAAACCAGCAAAAATGAAATCCAGCATAGCATCAAAAATATAGGAGGTAGAGGCAAAAAGTCAGGGAAAACCACGCCAAGGATGCCAGGTCTAACACGTGTCCCCTCCAGCTGAAAAGTGGGGAGAACTACCCACCCTCTTGGGAGTTCTCATCACTAAGGCGGAAAAATATGGACCAGGGCGGTGTGCCACCGTAAAGTCCATTCCCTGTAGGGAGCTGGATCACCTCAACAGTTTTGGGTTCTCACCCCTCATCTGCTTCAACTATCTGAGGGGCCTGTGGTCTGTCTGAACCCAGAAGTGAGTCCCAAACAAGTAGGGCCATAGCTTCTTCAGTGCACAGACCACAGCAAAAACCTCCCTTTCAATTGCTCTCCACCTCTGTTCCCTGAGATGTAGCCTCCTTCTAATGAAAGCTACGGGTTGGTCCAAGCACTCTCACAACTGAACGACGGTTCAGTTGTGAGAGTATTGCTTCCACACCATGCTCTGAAGCATCTGTCTGCACCACAAACTCTTTGGAGAAATCAGGCGCCTTGAGCACGGGCGCCGTGCACATGGCAGCTTTCAGGGCCTCAAATGCAGTCTGACAGGCATCGGTCCAGATCACCTTCTTGGGCTGCTTCCTTGAAGTCAGCTCTGTCAAGGGGGCAACAATGATGCCATTTCCCTTGACAAACCGTCTGTAATACCCCGTGAGACCTAAGAAGGCTCTCACCTCTGTCTGGGTCTTGGAGGGTTCCCAAGCCAGAATGGTATCAATCTTGGCCTGCAGGGCCGCCACCTGGCCGCTCCCTACTTGGTGTCCCAAGTACACGACTGATCTTTGCCCTATCTGGCACTTACTGGCCTTGATAGTGAGGCCTGCGCTTTGCAGAACCTTCAACACTTCACTGATGTGTTGCAGATGTTTCTCCTAAGTGGAGCTGAACACAGCAATGTCATCCAGGTAAGCGGCGCTGAATTCCTCCAGCCCGGACAGGACCTGGTTGACCAGTCTCTGGAAGGTGGCAGGGGCGTTTTTCAATCCAAAGGGCATAACACGGAACTGGTAGTGCCCCTCAGGTGTTGAAAACTCTGACCTCTCTTTGGCCCCCTCAGTTAAGGCAATCTGCCAGTACCCAGATGTTAAATCAAACGTACTGAGGTACTGGGCAGCGCCTAACCGATCCACGAGCTCATCCGCTCTGGGGATGGGGTGTGCGTCAGTCTTGGTGACCTCATTGAACCCACGGTAGTCCACGCAAAACCAAAGTTCTGGAGTGGCACCGTGTGCAGCAGCTTTTTGCACTAAGACCACTGAGCTAGCCCAGGGCCTCTTAAAGGGCTCAATTACCCCTAGCGCTAACATCTTGGAAACTTCTTTCTTGATGCTGGCCCTGACCTTGTCATCTACTCTGTAAAATTTCTGTTTCACAGGCAGACTGTCCCCAGTGTCCACATCATGGATGCACCAATTGGTGACTCCTGGTATCAGGGAGAACAGGGAGGCAAATTGACCCAACACCTGGCGACAGTCCCTCTGCTGTTCTTGGGTCAGGGTAGGCGAGAGGTTCACCCCATCCACTGACCCATCCTGCTCCTTTGCTGACAGAAGGTCAGGAAGAGGTTAACTCTCCTCCTCCATCCCATCATCTGTAGCAAGGAGCATTTTCACATCCGACCTCTCAAAGTGTGGCTTGCGGCGGTTCACATGTAGGATCCTCAAAGGGTATCCTGTGAGACTGCAATTCAGCCAGATAGGTTACTTCACTCTTGCGCTCCACTACTTCATAAGGACCAGTCTACTTGTCCTGGAGCGCTCAGGGCTCCACTGGTGCCATCACCCACACTTTCTGCCCAGGTTGAAATTCTAACAGTGTGGCATTCTGGTCGTACCATCTTTTCATTTCTTCCTGGCTAGCGTCCAGGTTTGCCTGACCGAGTTTCCTGAAGCGTTGAGTCTGGTTCCTGAAGGCCAGCACATAGCTGAACACATCTTGGGGGGTCTTACCAGGGGACTTTTCCCAACCCTACTTCACCAGACTCGGAGGTCCTCTCACAGGGTGACCGTACAGGAGTTCAAAGGGACTGAACCCTAAGGATTTCTGGGGTACCTCCCTGTAGGCAAACAACAGGCATGGCAAAAAGACGTCCCACTTCCATCTCATGGGCTCCGCAAGGCCCATGATCATGCCTTTCAGGTTTTGGTTGAATCTCTCAACCAACCCATTCCCTTAAGGATGGTAAAGAGTGGTGAGCTTGTAAGTTACCCCACACTCCTCCCACAAAGACTTCATGTATTTCGAGATAAAGTTGGTACCCCGGTCGGAGACCACCTCTCTGGGAAACCCCACATGGGAAAAGATCCCCATCAATGCACGGCCCACCACATGGGGGCTGTGATTGTTCTGAGAGGGACAGCTTCCGGGTACCTGGTGGCGTGGTCCACCAAGACCAAGATAAACTTGTTGCCAAAGGCTGTCTTGGGTTCCAGTGGCCCCACAATGTCGATGCCCACCCTCTCAAAAGGGGTGCGCACCACAAGAAAGGGTTGGTGGGCAGCTTTACACTTCCCTCCACACTTGCCTGGCAAGTCTGGCAAGTCCTACAATGTGTACCGACATGCTTCCTCATTTGGGGCCAGTAAAAGTGGGTGACAAGCCTCTGATAGGTCTCGTCATACCTCAAATGTCCTGTGAGAGGCACTTCATGAGCCAGACCCATTAGGAAGGCCCTAAAGCGCTCGGGTACCACCAGCACACAGGCGGCATCTGGCTCAGAGACCTTAGGCTCACTATAGAGTAATCCATCTTTCCAGTAAATGAGATGAGTTCTGGACTCTCCACCTGCTGCCTGGTCTGCAGCCTGTTGCCGCATACCAATGAGAGAAGGGCATTTTATCTGCACCTTGCAGAACTCCCCCCCTGGAGGGACCTCATTCTTGCTACCAATGGGTCAGCTCAGGTAGGTCTCCCAGTTCAGCCACCTGTTCCCCTGTAGATTCCAGGGCATTCCCCTCAGGTTCTGCTTCCTCCTGGACCGTGGGAACGGCTGGGGCTGGTTTCCCACGCCCCCTGCCCCTTCTCCACCTGGCAGGCACCTGGGCCACTGTTTCAGGCTCTAGGTCCTCTCAATTACCCCTACTGGCTGCCATTGACCGAGTAGTAACACAGACCCACTCAGGCAGTCCCAACATCTCCAAATGAGCCTGTCGTTCCACCTCCTTCCATGGGGAACCCTCCAGGTCATTACCAAGCAGACAGTCTAGAGGCATGGATGGACCAACAACGACCTTCAAGGAACCTGAGACGCCCCACTCAAAGGGAAGTAGCGCCACCTTACACAGGCGCACGGAGTTGTCTGCTGCAAGTGTATTGAGTATAACCTGCTCCTCAGACACCCATTGACACCTGACAGATGTCACACTTGCTCTGGTGTCTCTTAGAGCCTCCACCCTCCTCCCATTGATGGTCACCCACTGCCTGTACGTTTTAGTGTTCTCAGGCAGGTAGGACTCCTGGACCATCTCTCTGTCTCCTAAAGAGACAAGGGTCATCACTGCTTGCTCCCCCCCCTTCACTGGAAACCAATTCCTCCCTCAACGCTACACTCTCTAAATCTGGTGTCTGAGCACCAGTGGGTGCTGGGGGTTTCTGGGGGCAATGTAACCCACCTCCCTACATGAATAACATGTGGGTGGAGCTCGTTGTCCTGTCTGCCCTTAGGGGGCCAGGACCTCTTAGGCTTGGGGGGCTGAGAGTCCTTCTCCTGGGAACTATTTTGGGGCCCTTTAGAGAACTCCTTTTTGTTGCCCTTGTCCTCCCCCACTTTCTGCTAGGGACCCTGCCCACCTTTGGCTGTGGTACCCAAAAGCCCCTTGTGGACCCTGGTGCTAGTCCAGCGGTCCGCCTCCTTAGCAAGCTCACTGGGGTCAGTTAGCTTACTCTCCAAAAGATGCTGGCACAGCTCTGGAACACACAGACTACTCAAGTGCACCCAACTAATTAAATGGCACAACCCCACATATTCAGTTACTTTGCGGCCCTTTATCCAACCTTCCAGTGCACACGTGTACAGATTCACACATTCAACGCAAGTACTGGAATCAAGTTTCTTGAAGTTCTTAAACTTCTGTCTGTACTGCTCTGGGGTGAGTCCATACCTGAGGCATAAGGCCTCCATCATATTGGGGTAGGCCAGGGTACCTGCCAACTCTAAGGGTGCTAGAACATCCCTCCCAGAAGCCTCAAAGTGTTACCACAGGCCCGCCCCCAATTCTTCTCAGGCACTTCATTCATCTTCAATGCAATCTCATATGAAGTAAACCAGGCATAGATATCCTCACCCCTCTGATAATTCTGTACCAAATCTTTGGGTATGTACACTTTACCCCCTTGCACTGGCAGTGTACTGCCGCCACTTGAACTGGACTCCGCTTGCTTGGCTTTAATGTCCAGTTCCCTCATGCTCAACTCATGAGCCAAAAGAAGTTTCTTCTCTTCTAAAGCGAGAGCATGCTTGCTCTCCTCTGCTGTCTTTTCGCTCTCAAATCGCAATTTCTTTTCCTCCAGGGCACAAGCCTCTTTGCTCTCCTCCATTTAGGTTTTGAGCTTCATAACTTCCAGCTCGTGCTCCCCGATTCTTTGGTTCCCTTTCCGCTCCTCTGGGGTAAGACTTCCAGCGGAATGGACACTGCCAGCCCTGGAGGCTCCTCTTGGCACAGACAAATCCTGTGACCTGAACCCATCCCCTTGTGCATCCTCATCCACTTCTGCATTAGCTGTCACCTCAGCTTCTTTGTTTCCCACCAGGCCTTCAAGGCCTTCTGTAGCTCATCCTTTTTAGAGCTACTCCTCATAGGTCATCCCAAATCCTCGCAAAATTGCTTGAGTTGAACTATTTTGTAGGAATAGAAATCCTCAATGCGCAACTCCAATTCTGATATCTCACTTGCTGCTTTACCATTCTGAGACATGATGCTTGGATGGCTCAAAGGTCAGGTCAAAACAAAATAAAACACAGTATGTGGCTGCGTAGTGGGCTGCGCTAAAACTAGTGATGTACACCAATCACTGTGGGTCAAGTACAAATACAAGTTCAAATCTTCACCGCTGACTACCAATGTTAGAACTGGGAGTCTCTAGTTGGCAGAAGTAGGTACCTTTGACCAAATAGGGACTCAGACTTCTAGTCAGGGTAAGGGGGATACACACTTTAGATAACCCCTGCTCACCCCCTTGGTAGCTTGGCACGAGCAGGCAGGCTTATCCCAAAGGCAATGTGTAAAGTATTTGTACCAACACTCACAGTAACACAGTGAAAACACCACAAATGGACACCACACCAGTTTAGAAAAATACAATATCTTTATCTAAACTAAACAAGACCAAAACGACAAAAATCCAACATACAGGTACTCAGTAGAATGTCTTTAAAAAGGTTGTTTTAAAAATAAGCTTGTAGATGGTAAATGCAACACTTTACAATCAAAGTACCTTGGATGCGTAACGCAGAACAAACAAAAGGGTCGCCGAGAAGGCGATGCGTTGACTCTTCCTGCATACTGGTTACGATGCAACAAGATGGCGCCTCGATGCGTTGCGACGATCCGGTGCGATGTGACAACATTGCGTCTTTGATGCGACAACTTGGAGGTGATGCATGCACGTCCGATGGCCGTGCGGCTAAATCGGTGGCTTCCTGAGCCGCGACAGGCCCTGCAACACGCTTCTCTGGTGATGCGACAGTGGCACGCTTCCTCAGCGATGCGACGGGCTCTGCAGCACGCTACTACGGTGATGCAGCGGCAAACAGCGGCCGCACACTTCCTCTGCGATACGACTGCAGCTGCTGCGGCCACAACAGGCTTCTCCCTCATTGCGTTGCGCTTCAAGCTCCCAACAGCAAGGGCCTCACACACAGTTACATGCACCTCCTGGCAGGTCAGAACTCCCAGCAAGGAAGTTCAAGGAAGCTGGGGGTGAAGTCCTTTGGTCCTGGGACTTCAAAAACAGGAGGCCAGCTCTTCTCAGGCCCTTAGAGACTTTTCTTCAGATGGACACAGCAAAGTCCTTCTTCAAGCAGGGGACACAGCACACAACAAAGTCCCTTTGTCCTCTTCTCAGTAGAAACAGCAAACTGAAGGCCAGCCCCAGTCACACAGCAAGGGCAATACTTCTCCTCAGTCCCTTCGACTGTCCTCTTTGGCAACAGGTTCCTCTTGATCACGAAGTAGTATAATTTTACAGGGGTCCCAGCTCTTACTTTTCTACCCCAAAAGTCTTTGTTCTCTGTGTTATGGGGTCCTGGACCCAGTTCCAACAAGTTCTGGGTGAACTCTGCCAGTGCACAACTTCTTCCTTTTGTGATTTGGGCCAGGGTCTTCAGACGCACCGCAGGAGGTGGAGCCTGCATTGTGGAAGGCAGGCACAGCCCTAGTCAGGCCCAGGTGCTACTCCTCCCACCACTCCAAATGCAGATAGGTCTATTCAGCTTAGTGCTGACTCACCCAGACTCCTGGAGCCACCCCAGCCCCTGTCACTCTCAAGCCAGACAGTCAATCCACAACCAGGCAGAGGCACACAAAGAGGTTGAACAAGAAAATAGCCACTTTCTAAAAGTGCTATTTTCAAACACAGAACTTAAAAACCACCTTTACTAAAAGATGTGTTATTAAATTTTGGGTTCAGGGATACCAGACTCCAATTTCCTATCTCACTCCTATGGGACGATGTGCAGGTAAACATGTCACACAGCATTTCCCATTCTGTCCTATGGGCAAGATTGCCTTTCAATAGTGCAAAACAAAATTGGCAGTATTTCACTATCAGGACATGGTACACACATCAGTACATGTCCTACCTTTCACATACACTACACCCTGCCCAGGGTGGCCTGTATAGGGGTGTCCTAGGTGCACAGAAAGGGAAAGGTATGGCCTGGCTAGTGGGTGCACTTGTTAGTGTCCAAATGGCAGGTAGCAACTGTGCGCAGGCACTGTGGTGGCAGGCCTGAGACATCTCTTTGGGGCTACTCATGTGGGTGGCACAATCAGTGCTGCAGGCCCACTAGTAGCATTTGACTTACCAGCTCTGGCACATTTAGTGCACTTTACTAGGGACCTACTGGAAAGACAAATATGCCAATCATGGATAAGCAATCACCATAACAATTTATACAGGGAGCACTTGCACTTTGACACTGATCGCAAGTGGCAAAGTGCCCAAAGCATCTAAACCAGCAAAAACTAAATCCAGCATAGCATCGATGATATAGGAGATGGAGGCAAAAAGTCAGGGAAAACCACACCAAGGATGCCAGGTCTAGCAGTATGGATTCGAGAGCATTGTTCTGTATGTTAAGCTAGCTGGCAAGCCTTACTCCAAAGATGAGAAAGTCGTAGTATGACGTGTCATGGAAAAGCCACCGTGCACGTAGCCCAAACTCAGGGATGACTTAGGGCCCTACAGTAGGTAGAAGCATGTGAACCATGGCACAGTTCAACCAGCAGGGCAATTGCCAGTTTTCGCTTTTGTAGTACTGTCTATTACCAGCCATTGCCCACTTGCACCATCCATGGTTCATCTGTCACTCTGAGTAGGGTGTGTGTCTTGTGATAATCTTGGGAGGATGGTGGTAGTTCTGGGGAGCCAGAACATACCTGCATCAGGAAGGGGCACAATGATTGTGAGATCACACCTAGTATAACACACACAGCCCACTAATACCAAGCTATACATTGTCGAACAATGGGCACAGACACAGTCATTTACGATCTGAAATAAGCAATGACAAAGGCAGAGAACTTGTCTGATATATACATATATATATACATCTAAATACATCACCGTGTATCGCTTTGAGTCCTTCAAAACAACGGATCCGGACCACTGTATAGTGCAAATATATTCCTTTATTCAGTGCATGACGGCATAACGCGTTTCAGCTGTCACGGGAGCCTTGATCATATATATGTATGTTTACATTTTCATTACCTTCAAAGAAATGCAAAAAACACTTTCCCGGTGCAGGCTACAGAACTTTACATTCCTAGGGGTCCCCAAAGTTAGAAACAAGTGCTTTCTGTCGCAGGCTGCAGTACCATATGCCCATACTAACGGTCCTATATGTGTTTTAGTCACAAAACCACCACCTCAGAGCATGTGTAAGATATACATATGGGGTAGGATAGGTGTGGTAGGTTACATATTGCAGTTAGCTACCATACTATTGGCACAGTAGGTTAGGTATGGTAGGAGATGTGTACTAACAGCCAGATGTGCCAACTTCAGAACTAGGGAACCAGATTTGAATCCTGGTTTTAGCTCAACAGCGTGTGATGCTGGGCAAGTCTTGAGCCAAATTTTCACTATATTAAATTAAAAATTATGATGGGTAGGTATGATGTGGTAAGTGGGCATGTTACTTTAGGTATGGTGTGTAAGATATAATGGATAAGCTATTGTGTGTATGTTAGATAGGCATTGTAGCTACAGTAGTTGGTAGGCTAGGTAATAGGTATGGTAGGTAGTTATAATAGGGTGAATATGTAAGGTATGCTAGGCTTGTATGGTAGCTTAGGTAAAGTAGGTTAATTGTAGTAGGTTCCATATTGTGGGTAGGCATGATCAATTAGGTACGTTAGATTAGGTATCGAAGTCAGCTTACTTATTCTAGGTATTTATCGTTGGCTAGTTGTATGTAAATGGCATTTCTATAGTGCAAACCTAGCAAAAACCGCAGCAGAGCACTGTATAGTGTCAATTACAAGCATAAAGCGAACAAGTGATGGAGGATGTTGTTTTGTGGACAGTGAATGCATTGTGATGTAGTGTTTTTAAATTGGAGCAGAGTTTGGGTGTTTCTGATGGATACAGGGATGTTGTCCAGACCCTGGATACATAGATGGAAAAGGTCTGCTGCTTTCACCCCCACATATAATATTTCTTAGTCTGCAGTCTGATTGTGTTCTGGCTACGAGTGTGCAGAGAGCCACCAGAGATGATAAGCAAGGGTGCTGCTCGTGATGGCTTTGAAAACGATGCAGCTAGTTTTGAAAATGGCAAAGGTCCACATGGGGAGCCATTGGAGTCTCATTGTGATGGAATCACATTTCCTCTACTCTTCTACGGGATGTGCTGTGGGATTTAGAATACTCTTAAAGGCTGCCAGTGATGTTTATGGGAGGCGACGGAGCAGGGCATTGCCACCATCCAGATAGAACAGTATGATGGCTTGAACAGTAGTTCTGATGTTGTTTTCAGGAAATGGTTTCACTTTCTTTAGAAGAGACATCTGGCAGCAGGCCATTCTTGTTTTTTGGGAATGCCTTCCTTGAGGGAAAAGTTGATGTCCAGGGTAAATCTAAGTGAGTTACAATTCAGTGAAAGGTGGGGTTTAAAGCTGTCAGGGTTCATGTCATTGACTCAGTTTGCACTGTTTCCTGTTTGTTGCCCTTGGCAAATAACAGGAATTCTGTCTTGGTTGAGTAGAGCTTCAGACAGGCACTGCAAATGCAAGTCTGAAGGAGGTGCAGGGTGTGTTCAAGACATTTGATGTTGGAAGCAGAGGTAAGTATAGCAGGGTAGGGAAAGTATGGTATTTGCATGTGGTAGGTAGGTGTTATAGGTCGGTATACAGTAAGTTAGGTATGTGTAGGTAGATTAGGTATGATCTGTTGTGCATGGTAGGAAGACATGATAGAAATTAAAGGTTCGTACTAAGAAATCATTTTCTAGATCTCTTGCATACAAAGTATAGCATTGGTATTGAGCAGCACAAATGTTCTGTTATAAATAAAGCCTATTATTTCCTTATTGTTGAGTGGCTTATCAGTTACTAAACATTTACATCATGAAATATTAAAAAACCCACTCCTGTAGTAGAAAGATAAGGAGATTTATTAATGTAATTGCACATAGGTTCTTTACCATCCTGATCATTATTTAAAAAAAAAAAATGGCGCCTTTGCTGAGCAGACTCCTGTACCCTCAAAGGAGAGTGTTATGAGAATGAGACGGAAGATGAAGTTTTGATTGAAAGAGGCAAACTTAAATGACAAACGCAGCAAAATACTGCATATTAGATGCTTTTGTCGAAGAGACAGTATTTTTGTTGCGTCTTTAAGAAAGATTGCCTGCACATCTATAGTTTGGCAACAAAATAATGAAAGCTGTAAATCTAACAACATTTCATCATCACAGCAAAGTAAAACAAATGAGTGCTCAAAGTGATTAATAAATAGCAGCGTACCTTTATTTTATGACAGATTAGGGCATCCAAAACACAGGGAGCAAAAGCCATAAGTCAGCAGTGGATTCAGAGGCGTGTGCTGTCCAGAGGCGCCACCTCACTGAAGTCAGAAAGTGACGTTGTAAAGCATGCAAGTGTAGTCCCAGCCACACCCTTTCCATACGAAAATAGTGACCTTCTTGTTGCTTTACTTCACATTTTTAAAAGTGGGGCAACTTGTGGCTTTTAAGCAAACTTCCTCAAAACACAGATTTTTTTAGTGTGCAGCTAGTAATCGCTCTCTCAGCATGAATACCAGTTGATGCTGTGAAATCAGCAGGCACAGCCATTGCAAAACAAACTACTAGATCTTACTCAGAATAGAGTTAGATATTAGTTACTTTTGCACAATTTTCAGAAATGGTCTCTTCGAAACATAAATATAAAAGCAAAGCATTATGAAACCCAGACTAACCCAATGGTTTGTTCTAAATCCCAAAATTCCCTCAGAACTGCATTGCTTATTACAAAAAAATGCTCCTTGCAGCTCTACTCCATGCGAAACCCGGATTCCTTTAACATTCATCTTTTAAAATACACAGGCTACTCAAAGTGTCGTTCCTGATAATGCACACAACTGACAAAAAACGTTCTTAATGATAGCATATAGCGTTATACACCCATGTTACTGTTCTAGATAATTTATAGTTTCACTCAGATTTATTCTCTTGATAATTCCAAATTGTAACCTTATGCAGGATTGATCTAATACTTCCTAGTTGCACAAAATGAGCAAATGCAGATTCAAAAACCCATCAGAAGCATTGCTTGGCCAATTGGAACCCCAAATGAACTATATAAGAATAATATGTCTAATTGCAGAATTTCTTTGGAACTGAAACACTGAGCAAGAACAGATATACAATATCCATCATACGTCCACAGCGAGCTATATACAAGCCACCAGGATTACTATTGGCACTTTCAAAACCAGGCACTGTGATGGCGTTGTGCAGTGCTTGGTGCCCCTCAGGATAGTATGCAATTGTGCAATGATACTCAGAATATCCGTCTCAGTCCATACCCAAAGAATACCGTGCTATAGAATACGAGCTCAGAAAATGTCTTAGACTATATCCATCATTGTGGTTGTCTGTTAACGCCCTAAATCATGCAATGTTGATGAATGGCAGCTGATGTCCAAAAAGGAGTCTTTTTTAAATGTTTTGCGGTTGTATTTTTAATGTAGAAAGAGTAAAAAGTAGCAGACTCAGCAAGGCTCTGCACTGTGATAGTCTATAGCTCTTTTTTGCTCTTTTTTGTTTATTTGTGTTAGTCTCTTTAATCTTTTGAATGCCTTCAGTATTGCAGAGTTATTCAAAGCTCCGTTTTTTATAACATCTAGATAAACTCGCCATTATATTCTTGATATTGTGAGAGAAAGCACTACTCTTGTATACAATTGCTTTTCATTAGTGTGTGGTGCCGATTTAATAAAACAAAGTTCCTTCCAGTGCCTTCTAGAGCACAGGTTCAGCTGTCTTGACTTTAGCAGTGAAATGTGGAAAAATGGTTTTAAATATTGTACCAGCAGCAGCACTACAATCTGTCTAAGGAAAACAACAGCAATTTTAAAGTCAATGTGTAGGCCTTGCTACAGCCTGCTTTGGCTGTTTATTGCATGAGCTCTTGTCATCAGTACGATCAAACGAAGCGTGAAAAAGCACAGAGAGCGGGGTTAGGCCAGCCCTCGTCGTCCATTGGATTTCATGTGTTTTTCATGCATTGCCGTTGCTTCTATAGCCTGTTGGTCGAGACAACAACTCTTTGCGGAAGGTTACACTGTTCCTTTTGTGTTCCCATCAGATGTTGGTGATGGAGTCAAGTAGTCATTTGTTAAACTGCAGTTGTAACATTACATGTAGCTTGAAACTAAGACCCTGGTTGTGTTCTTTAATTTATATTGATTACTGCATATAGGCGCATACAAATGTAACTGCGTATGTGCAGTGGTGCTGGAATTGGGGGTGTGAGAGGTTCTGCAGCTCCCTGCCCCTTTTCATAAAAGGAGCAAGTATGAGAACAGAATATAATTACATTCCATAGTTGTTTCTTTGGCAACATCTCTTTTCAAAGACTTCTCATGGAAAGCTCTTAGCTCTAAATTAAATCTATACTTAGGCTCATTTTTTCTAACAAACTACTGCTAGCTATTTTTTTATTTATCATGCAGATGTTTGTTTGTCTCATAGCAAAATGTGACCTTTATGAAACTTGAAATTAATGACACTGGCTGAGGCGCAGGAGAAGATAAAACCCACAAATGTATGAATCGTCTACTCCTTACTTTATTAAAAGTGCAAATATGTTACAAAAACCACTTTCACTGGAAGTGCAAATGAGACATAGTAGTATATTATGTTTAAGCCTTTTTCATTTTAAAATAGTCGTTCACAGTTCTAGCTTTTCAGTGGAAATTAACACCATTACAGATTAATAAACTGGGGTATTTAGCAGCACAACATTTCCCCCTCTAAAATATCAGAAGGTAAAATCACTGTAAACAAAAACGCTTTTTTTTATTTTCCCTGGGCAAATCTACCTTTTGTGGACTGAGTTTTGCAGGTCCGAATGAGGGGTGAGATGGGTTTTGTTTTACAGCATGTTAAAACTATGTTTTTTCTTTCCCTGGGGTGCAAAATATGAAATCAGAACCTTTGTTTGCAGAAAGATCATAAGAAAAAATAAAGAAAAATGCAAATATGGCTCCCCCCTCTAGCTCCAATCTTTTTTAGTTTAGTTCATCAAAGCCCTCTCAGGCCATCTCCATATCGCATGTGAGTTGATTAATCTCTCTTTCACATCTGGCATGGTACCAGTGGAATTAAGCAACATATAGTTAAATCAGTTCTCAAAAAGACTAACTTGGACCCTAATGTCCTCTCCAACTACAGACCAATCACTTTCCTTCCAGCTGTTGCTAAGTTCTTAGAAAGATTTGAAGATACAGAACTGTCTACCTTTTTAGAAGACAAACAATTAGTGGCCGATGGACAAGATAGATAACATTCAAACCAAAGTAAAAAACTATCTATGATCGCTGCCATTGATTATCAGCAGATTGCAGCAAAGTCAGACAATGTTAATGTCCTGATATTGTTCAACCTGTTGGCAGCATTGGAAACGGTCCTTGCTTGTCAGGTGGCAGGAATAGTATTGGACTGGTTCACCTCCTTCCTGAAGTACAGAACTTGGAGAGTCATTTTTGGGCCAGTATATGTCCCCTTCGCATGTGGCAACCACAGGTGTCCCTCAAGAATAAACATTGTCCACCTACCTATTTCATATATACATGCAACCTCTTTTTAGGCTAATCAGAAAAGTTGCATATACATTCTGCAAATATGCAGATGACAACAAACTGAGTTGTCCTGCATTAAGTTGATAGTCCTTAATAGTGATGCCCTCATACAGGTCAGCATCCACTGTGAGACCCTGTTCCCCTATGCCTGTAGTCGCTGTCTCTCTCCTCCACCTCGCATATTTAGCTGACCCATTAAAGTAATCTCTGGTGCCTAGGGTGTCGAGGTATGTGTTTGAATTAGAAACTGTGCCCAGAAGTAACTGAAAACCCACACTAGCCACGCAACATACCATTTCTTCTTTTGGGCTTGAGAAGCAATCTCATCAGATACTCCATAGTGTGTATTGCACTTCATTCGCTAACTCAAACTAGCAGTCATTGGTCGAACTATTTAGCCAACATTGTGCTTGTGCTCCTAGGTAATGTAGTTTGAAGTCTGGGGCACCCAGGCCACACTTGATCACAGGCAATTGGAGCCTATGGACTGCCACCCTTCCTCTTCCCAAGCACTATACCAGGTCCAATTATGTAATTTCTAACTCATGAAAGAAACCCCTTTGGGATCCGTATTGGTAGGATAGTAGAGTCATCTCATAAGTGTGGTAGATTTTGACTGCAGGTTTTGAATTGTGTTGGGTTCCCACCATAATCTTTGACAGACCTGAGGTGGCCCCTGTCTGCCAATGGGTGCAATGGAAACATTATAGATTTGCTTAATTTCGCTCGGGGCCTAGAGACTGTCCCAAATTACTCCAGTGCTTAACTGGCTCATTCCGCTGCCCTGTGGGCATTTTTAAAAAAATGGCATCATATTCTTTGTGCAGAGTAATATATAGTGCCCTGCTCCATCTACCATTACTCTTCGGGTGTGCCCCTGTCTCAGTGTTTGGAAGCGCTCTACCACTAGAGCCAATAAAAGCTGGGCGAAGATGCAGCCCTGTTGTGTTACTCTCCTAATTCTCTAGGGGGTCAGATCTCATGCCCCAGATCAGACCCTCACCATGAGCCATTGTACAAAAGTGTGGTGCAGCTAAGGAACTTATCACCGAGGCCCATCTTCCACATTACGACCCAAAAAAAAACACAAGTGTGCTGAAGGCCTTTTGGACATAAATCAATAGCACTATCTCTCCTTGTCATCTCCTTGCCATACTACCAACCCGTCTATGACAGCAATCACTCATCTGACGTAGAATTCAGCTTGTACTGGGTGTCTAGCCCTTGACCATCTCTTTGATTGCAACTTTAACTTCCGTTTCTGAGACCTCAGCCCCAATGTTCTTGGTCGCTTTGAGGGCTAGTACCTTCAGTACTGCCTTTTCAACATAAACGTGTATCTTTCAGTCTGATACCACTTCCTGCATACTGCATAGTATCAAATATTGATCAACAAATGCCTTCATTTCTGATTGTAAGAGGATCGCATGCCTGTCCCGTTTATGGATGCTCATTTTGTGAGTTTCCCCTTGAATTATGGATCACCAGCCAGGCACTTTATTTTACCGTGACCAATTTTTACACTGTAGGGTCATTCTTATGTTTAAGTCATTTGTATGCTCAAAGGTCATTTACCATATAACTGGTCAGCGCTCTAGATTTGACTCAGAATGTGCTGCAGCTGAACTTTCTGCAGCTGCTGTGAACTGTACAATAAGCTGACCTCGAAATGACTAAAGGACTAGCACAACTCACTTTTTAGAACTGTCTGTATGTTTGAATGCTAGGCATGAAAGCACTTTTATTTTACTGTAACCAATTCCTGCACTGAAGGGCTACTTGTTATGTTTAAGTCATTTGTTTGCTCTAAAGTCATCTCTTATTTTTATTGCCAGCACCCAAGATTGGTCTCAGAATGCATTGCTGCTGAATCTTCTGAGATCGCTATGTACTGTAGTTAGCA
Source organism: Triturus cristatus (assembly GCF_964204655.1). Classification (NCBI taxonomy): domain Eukaryota; kingdom Metazoa; phylum Chordata; class Amphibia; order Caudata; family Salamandridae; genus Triturus; species Triturus cristatus. The sequence goes on from NC_140591.1 coordinate 313,412,876, forward strand.
TTTGAAGTAGCAATGTACAATTGCATGTTACCCTATTTTGGGTCCCATGTGAGCATTATCATGTCAATTGCTATTTGTATTTTAGAACGGTTCTAGGATATGCTTACTGTGGAGTGATTTCTGTTTTGTTCATGTGTTGCAATCGGTTTTATTAATCAAGCAAATAAACATTATGCTGTTCTCTCAAGATATCTGACCCTTTCCATGAGGTTTACCAGCAGAGCACTTCCGTAGCTGGCTTAAGGTCTGTTAACATGGCTTCCATAATACCTATTTGGTCCAGCAACTGAAGACTGGTTTTGCCCTGATTGGGTCTCCTCAGTCGGGTGTAGCTTGGTTGCAGTGCCACAGTAAGCATGGGACCCACATATGGGCACACCCTTGCCACTTAGGGCAGTACATCGAACACACACTAGGTGATGGGAGAAATGCTTAGGTTAAGTCTGGCCACTGGCAATCGCTGAAGTTAGCATTCAAACCCATAGTTCTTTTGCCCACCGTAACACCTCAGTTTGTACCCAGCCATATGCAAAACATTCACCCAATTTCTGTCTCGCCCCTCGCTCTGCAAGTTAAGTCTCTATCTCTGTTAGTAGATTTTAATGTTGTGCCTCCAAACTCCAGCCATTGTTAAACATAATCGCAGTCAACCTGTCATACAGTTCTTACGGATTAAATAGGACTGTGTATCCGAACAACATAACCATCAAAATATGGGGGCTGAGTCCACACATATCATCCGAGTATATTGGCCTAATTCCTAGCTAGCTCACAGTGCCTCATCTGAACCTTTAACCTGAACATGGCACCAGATGGTATCTGCAACCTTAGAACATAACCACTCTAATTACCCAAGGAAATTGTGGGAACAGATCTACCCTTTCATTGTTACTCAGGCCTGCCCAAAAGAGACACAAGAAAGATACAAATTGGCTTTTCAAACATTTATTGAAACAATTGTATTCTTGTGTTAAAAGCGTGAGCTAAATAAAGTGTAAACATTTGTAATTCACATTTCAGAATCAAAAAATGGCAATTCCAGCAGAAGTTCTATCTCCAAATCCTTTATTAAGGACTTCTTTTTTGTTATGTTATGTTATGTGATAGAAACTAATAAAGCGCACTTATACCCAAAGGTGTCCTGGCGCTAAACTCTGACTCATAGGAAACAAAAGAGGGTGCCTTATACTGTGAATAACCATGTCTTCAGCCCGTTTCTAAAAGAAAGGAGCTCCGAGGCATTCCTGAGAAGCAATGGCAGACTGTTCCAGGCTTTCGCAGCGCAAAAGGAAAAGCTGTTGCCTCCCCAACTAGCTTTTTTTATTCGAGGAACAGCTGCTAGTCTTCCTTCGGATGAGCACAACGCTCTACCCGGAACGTACCATTCAAAGCATCTGGTCAGAAATTCCGGGCCACTGCCCATCAGTGACCTAAACACAGTGCACAGTGCTTTAAATTGTGCTCGTTTTGTTACTGGCAGCCAATGCAGTTGCCGGATTCCCTCTCGAGCAGAGGCAAACCTTGGAATACCTATTAGCAGTCTGGCTGCTGCATTTTCTACTAGTTGTAGTCTGTACAGATGGTTTTTTTTCAAGTTCAGGGACAGACTGTTACAGTAATCCAGCCGAGACAAAATGAGGGCTGAGCCTGCTGTCCTGAAACTGTCTGATACAAAAAACTGTGGTCCTAGACCTTCATTTATAAATCAACCAATGATTATATGAGCTATTGGCTCATATGACTTAGTGCAAATATATTTACAGCATAAAAGTGCAACAGACCATAATCTGGGTCACCATGTATTTTATTTTGATCAAATGGTGAAAACCAGACAATATTAAATACGTTATCAATTTGGAAGGGTTTCTCCAGAGGGAACGTGCATAAGAGAAGGGTGCTCAAGTGTGAAGTGATAAGGAAAAAGGTATTAAAAAAAATGGCATAGAAATGTTTAATATGTCAAAGCAAAGGAGGACTGGTTATAAATCACGTCCTTGGGTAGCCTGGGCACAATTCAATCACAAGTATGTTGCAATTTCAATTTCAACTAGAAATCCTTTCTAGGGTGGCACGTGGGGGTAGAGTTCAGGGTCCAGGCTGGATTAAATGGGCATCGACGTTTCGATCCGTCTTGTGGCCGTGAGGGCGATTAAATCCTCGGCCTTGCAGATCTTCATCAGGACAGGGTGGGGCAACCTAAAAGGGGGTATGGAGCCAGAGGTCAGGTCGTTGCACTAAAGGTTAAAACTGATAGCATAGTTAAGATTATATATATGTTTGAATATCTCACCCGTCATTTAAATGTCGTCTACTGATCAGTGGTAGGAGCTAAGGTCCGTAATTCCATTAGTGAATGCGGCAAGGGATGCTGGTGGATGTGTGAACACAGTAATCTTGAAAAAAGGGGGGGTATAAATGAGGTAAAATTCAGTAACAAGCCCCATAAAACTACTGAGTCCCAGGTTAGTGATGATCATGTATTGAGAAAACTCTTTACCTTAAAGGTGGGAATTGGAATATATATCCAGTGACGTCAATGTACTTCAATAATAATTTAGGTCCACATGGCTTGGAGATTCAATACCAACTAAAGGGATCAAAAATTATAATAATCAAAATCAAGGAAATAAAACATGCTTAGCATCTACCATCACTTCGAAATTCCCAAAAGGTTAAAATCACCTGGAAAGCGCTCTAAGTGCGAGTCCGTCTCCCGCCATGTATGACTACATGCTGGGAGGCGGTCGGCGGGTGGACGTATTAAACCGAGTAACTCTTTTCCTTAAAGTTAGGAATTAGAATATGTGTCAAATGAAGTCAATGTACTTCAATAATAGATTACAAGGATTGGGGATTCAATACCGACTAAAGAGAACTGAAAATGATTGAAAATAGGGAGAAAGAACTTGCCTAGCGTCTACCATCACTTCAAAATACTCCAAGGGTTAAATTCACCTGGAAAGCGCTTCAAGTACGCATCCGTCTCCCGCCGTGTCAGACTGCATACTGGGAGGCGGTCGGCGTGTGGACGTATTAAACTGGTTGCCGCGTCAGCGTCAGGCTTACGTGGTCGGTGCACGTCGAATACCAGATAGGAAAGACTCTTCCGGTATCGGTGCGGAGCAGTGTGGACTAGCGAAAGAATTTAAAGGAAGGATAGAATTCCCAACAGATTGTAAAACATGCGCGTAACAGTCTTATAAACAAAGCATTCCAAAGTTAAAGAATAATACTCATGATGCACAAAAATTAGACAGATGGATGAGTATTCCGAATAATAAAAGAGGTCCCATATTGGAACACATTAAAATACGTTTAGGAAACAAAAGTACAGTGATTATAATATTATATTTACAAATATTTACAAATACAGTTGCGTTTAGGAAACAAAAGTGCAGTGATACTAATATTATATTTACAAATATTTACAAATACAGTTGCTAAATACAATGGTCATGTATTTGACCGATTTCAAGCCATGATTCTTAAACGTACAGCATAATAACACGAAAAACGATGTAAATTACATTAGAACACATGATCCTGATTGAACAATGCAACACACTAGGTCCCTAGTGTGCTATATAGAGAGTATATGGGACCACTAACTCAATGAGAGGGCAGACTTCATGCATTACTAAGCACAGCCACTTGCCTGCTGAGCTCCTCAAATTCGTTTAGGCCCCTTGTAACCGTATCCAATGAGTGTATCCATTTGCACTTCCGTTTGTTAAGTATATTGGTGAAGTCACCCCCTCTTGGGTTAGGTTTAACTTTCTCAATGACCCACCATCTAAGACTTTCAGCTACGTGTTCAAACATGGTGAAGGGTTCAACTAAAGGGGCACCTTGCACCTTGCATCGTATGCGACTGCAGTGCTGTAGAATGCGGCATTTAACACTCTGGATGGTTTGTCCGACATATATGAACCCACACGGGCAGGAGATTGCATAAATAACGCCACTGGTGTTGCAGTTACTGTGCTCATGTAGTGTATATGTACGGTCATTGTGCGTGAATTCAAAAATCTCTTTAGACAAAGGGCAGGCTTTGCATGAGCCACACTTATGCTGGCCCTTAATTGGTGGGATCCCCCATAGAGTGGATTGACCAGGGGTCCCTGGTATATGTAATAGAGACTTAACCACATGATCTCTAATGTGTTTGCCTTTTCTAAATGCATGTAGAGGAGTAGGTATACTGCCCAGTTCGTCTGACACCAAATGCCAATGCTGATTGATGGTCTTTTTGATGGCGTTACTTTTGGTATTAAAAGTAGTCACGCACACTAAACGTTCCTCCTTGGTTTTAGTTTTGACCTTTGGGACTAGTAGGAAATCCTTTGGAATGCATTGTTTATAATACTGTTACGCGCATGTTTTACATTCTGTTGGGAATTCTATTCTTCCTTTAAATTCTTTCACTAGTCCACACTGCTCCGCACCGATACCGGAAGAGTCTTTCCTCTCTGGTATTCGACGTGCACCGACCATGTAAGCCTGACGCTGACGCGGTCAACCGGTTTAATACGTCCACACGCCGACCGCCTCCCAGTATGCAGTCATACACGGCGGGAGACGGACGCGTACTTGGAGCGCTTTCCAGGGGAATTTAACCCTTGGAGTATTTTGAAGTGATGGTAGACGCTAGGCAAGTTCTATCTCCCTATTTTCAATCATTTTCAGTTCCCTTTAGTCGGTATCGAATCCCCAATCCTTGTAATCTATTATTGAAGTACATTGACTTCATTTGACACATATTCTAATTCCTACCTTTAAGGTAAAGAGTTACTCGGTTTAATACATCCACGCGCCGACCGCCACCAAGCATATAGTCATACACGGCGGGAGACAGACGCGTACTTGGAGCGCTTTCCAGGTGAATTTAACCCTTGGAGTATTTTGAAGTGATGGTAGACGCTAGGCAAGTTCTATCTCCCTATTTTCAATCATTTTCAGTTCCCTTTAGTCGGTATTGAATCCCCATTCCTTGTAATCTATTATTGAAGTACATTGACTTCATTTGACACATATTCTAATTCCTACCTTTAAGGTAAAGAGTTACTCGGTTTAATACGTCCACGCGCCGACCGCCTCCCAGCATGTAGTCATACACGGCGGGAGACGGACTCGGACTTACAGCGCTTTCTAGGTGATTTTAACCTTTGGGTAATTTCGAAGTGATGGTAGATGCTAAGCATGTTCTATCTTCTTGATTTTGATTATTATAATTTTTGATCCCTTTAGTTGGTATTGAATCTCCAATCCATGTGGCCCTAAATTATTATTGAAGTACATTGACGTCACTGGATATATATTCCAATTCCCACCTTTAAGATAAAGAGTTTTCTCAATACATGATCATCACTAACCTGGGACTCAGTAGTTTTATGGGGCTTGTTACTGAATTTTACCTCATTTATACCACCCCCCCTTTTTTTCAAGATTACTGTGTTCAAGCACATCCACCAGCGTCCCTTGCCGCATTCACTAATGGAATTACGGACCTTAGCTCCTACCACTGATCAGTAGACGACATTTAAATGACGGGTGACATATTCAAACATATATATAATCTTAACTATGCTATCAGTTTTAACCTTTAGTGCAACGACCTGACCTCTGGCCCCATACCACCTTTTAGGTTGCCCCACCCTGTCCTGATGAAGATCCGCAAGGCCGAGGATTTAATCGCCCTCACGGCCACAAGACGGATCGAAACGTCGATGCCCATTTAATCCAGCCTGGACCCTGAACTCTACCCCCACGTGCCACCCTAGAAAGGATTTCTAGTTGAAATTGAAATTGCAACATACTTGTGATTGAATTGTGGCCAGGCTACCCAAGGACGGTGATTTATAACCAGTCCTCCTTTGCTTTGACATATTAAACTTTTCCATGCCATCTTTTTGAATACCTTTTTCCTTATCACTTCACACTTGAGCACCCTTCTCTTATGCACGTTCCCTCTGGAGCAACCCTTCCAAATTGATAACGTATTTAATATTGCCTGGTTTTCACCATTTGATCCAAATAAAATACATGGTGACCCAGATTATGGTCTGTTGCACTTTTATGTTGTAAATATATTTGCACTAAGTCATATGAGCCAATAGCTCATATAATCATTGGTTGATTTATGAATGAAGGTCTAGGACCACTGTTTTTTGTATCAAATCCTACCCAGGTCCTTGACTACCATTGGGTTACCCCATTTTTTGAAATGGCCGTCCTGAAACTGTCAACTGGAAGGAAAAATTTAATTTTCCTCAATATTCTAAGGAGGTAGAAGCAAGTAGATACAACTCCGCTGACCTGGTCACCAAAATCAAGTTTGTGATCCATGATCACACCCAAATTCTTGGCTTTAACTGTGGGAGCTGGTAACTTTCCCATTACTTCAGGCCACAGGTCAGGTGTCCAGAGATTGGGATTGTTCCCAAATATAATGACCTCGGTCTTGCCTGCGTTCAATTTCAGGCAGTTGGAGACCATCCAGCCAGAGATATCTTTCAGGCAGTCATGGCATCTGGAGCTTCTTCGGTCCCTCGTTGAATGGATAACACAATTTGTGTGTCATCTGCATAGGATGTTAATTGCAGTCAGAAGGATATTATCAGTGCCGCCAACGGACATAAATGTTAACAAGCGTGGGACTGAGGGAGGACCCCTGCGGCACCCCGCATGGGAGAGCAAAAGGCTTAGATTTTTCCTGTCCCAGATCCACTGTTTGGATTCTGTCAGCCAAGAAAGATTTCAAGAGGCTCCAGGCCCTGCCTTCTACCCCCGCCTTCGATAATCGGTCCATCAGCACATCGTGATGGACCGTATCGAAGGCTGCTGAGAAATCCAGAACAATCAGGACCGCCACACCTCCCAGATCAACCGCTGCTCTAACCTCCTCCGTGGCTTTGATAAGGGCCAGCTCCGTGCTGTGTCCTGCACGAAAACCAAACTGCGTGGGGTCAAGCGCGTTGGTGCTCTGAAAGAAAGAGCTGGGTTACCTATTGATTGCCTTCTCTATCATCTTAGCTGGCAGCGGGAGTCGAGATATGGGTCTGTGATTGTTGGGATCGTTTTTATCCAGATTTGGTTTTTTAATTAGGGGAAGTATGGAGGCGGATTTCCACATTCTGGGATATTCGCCTAAGCCTATGATGGTGTTAAACAAGGGTGTTAGGGTGGTTGCAACGACCTCAGGAATGTTATTCAACACCGCAACTGGACAGGGGTCCCTAGGGGACCCTGACCGAGATTCCTGAAAAAGGTTTATGACATCTGATGCCTGTAGCGAATTAAAACCCTCATGCCTATCTGATGCCGACGTCACCCCCGACTTCGGGCTGGCTGCCGCATCACCCATCTCCCCTTGAGCCTTGGAAAAGGAGGAGAAGATAGCTTCCACCTTATTGAGGGAAAAAGAGCCTAGCGATGGAAACAGTGCAGGGCTACTATGTGAGTTGGGTTTGGATGGATGAGTCAGATTAGTGTCCAAAACAGTTCTCTGGACGAAGATTTGGCCTCTTTTATCAGCTCCGCGAAGTAAGCTTTTTTAGTTTCTAAGTGTAATTTCTTATAACTACTGAGGCTATCTTTATACTCTTCTTTATTTTTAATGTTGTACCCTTTCCTCCATGCCCTCTCCAGTCTCTTACAATCTGTTTTGCACTTTTGCAAGTTAGCTAAAACCAAGGTGCTGAGGGCTGGGCCCGCTTGGGTGTGTATAACTTAGCCGCCGCAAATTTGTCACAAGCGGTCTCGATCCACCTCGAGTACAGCTCCGCTACCTCGTCTACATTGGCTGGAAGATTAGGAGTGGTTAAGGTCAGAAAATTCCCCATGTCAGTGCTATCTATATTTTTCCAAGCCCGAATGGAAATGCTCTCCCTGGGCTTAGGATTAGACAAATTGAGAGGCGTTTGTAAAAGCGTGAAAATAATGGCCGCATGGTCAGACCACAGGAGTGGCAATATTTCTGATATAGCAAGACCGGTGTTGTTGGAGAATATGCCGGCCAGGGTGTGCCGCTCAACATGTGAAGGGCCATCTACCCGTTGTTCCAAACCCCCTCCGCTCATTAATTGCATCAGTCTCATATTGTCCAAGTCTAATGCATCCTCCAAGTAAAAATTTAAATCTCCCATGATCAAGAAGGAGTTCGCACACAGGTCCTCCTCCAAAAGAGAACTAATCGAGTCCAGAAATGTACCTCTAGGGCAGTGGTCTTCAAACTTTTTGATGCCGAGAGCCCCTTCAAAGTTTTCTAGGTGTAAGGACCCCCTCCTGAATTTCTTTTCTAGAACCTGGTAGTACTGATCATCGACACCCATAAATGTTCTCCAGAGAAACAGTCAATCTGTAGTTGCACCTCATTAGTACTAGTTTAAAACAAAAATATAGCAATACGCAACAAAAAGGGGACCAGTACAGCTTTACAAAAGGGCCTTTTACAGAGCGGCAACACCTGTTGCCGCTTTTTAGTAACTTTAAACCTTTTGGTTAAAATCAGCAGATTATGCGGCTGATGATGGATTATGTGGCAAATGCTGCGAATCTATAATTATACAAAAATCGCTGTGGCCCCATAATCGCATAATTCCAATGACGCTTGTTATAATAGCTGTAATGCATGGGCTGCAACTTTAATGCACGGCATTAGCCAGAAAACCATACTATACTTCATGGGATGCTGGCAGCTTGGCATTTACAGCTGCATGTCTCTGGAGGTAGCTGAACATCATTCATCATAATTAAAACATACGTACTATTTTAGGTCTTTTGCCATCAGGTAGCTACATATAAAATAACGGGCAGCTTCAATGAATAATAAATACATTTAAAAAGTTGTTACTCAGTAGGAAAAGCACTATAATAAATTATGAAACCCCTATTAGTTAATGCACTGCAAAAGTCTTTGTGAAACCAGAGAGCCACAGAACTAAATCGTGGTTGGTTCAGTGGAGAATAGTGACCTGTGTATTTTTAGTGCTATGACGTCACAGTCTGTGACAGAGAGCACTGTGAATATGTAAGTCTTTATTTTATACGTGCATTACACGCAGTAACAATTTTACAATAAAATAGTGCTTCCAAAATATACGGGCTGCTTCCAAAATATTGGGGCTTATTCATAAGCCCCTTGCGCTGCCGGTGCGTCGTTTTTTATGACGCTCGGGAGTGCAGAGAGCAGACCCATATCTACGAAGCCACGCAAAGTCACTTTGCGTGGCTTTTCATGGCTTCTTAGATATGGTGTAAGGCAACGCAGAGCAAGTCGGTGCGTTGCCTTACACTGCGTCAGTCCTTATCAAAGTGCCTAAATAAACATCATTGACTTCAGGTTTTTCAGAGGATTAACTTTAAATACATATGCTTCATAAAGCATTATATGGCAGTAAGACATAGCCCTCTTACCCACAAATCTAGGTTCTAGACCCCCCAAATGCAGTCTATGCCCAGAAAAAGCTTGGTTCTCCACCGTTCCCAAGTTTCAGAAAACTTTATGGGGAACTATGTTTTTCAGTGGCTGCAGTAATGCTCTAGAACTGGCTTACACTGAATCTGAGAAGAGAACACTCTGTGCTGAGATTTATATTAGAGAGCTACTAAACACCTGGCTTTTCTACTACAAAGCTCCTGTGATTTTACATGACTGGTTAGTGATTTGCCGAAATGGTCTTTGAAAAATGAGCGCTGAGGTACCTACCAGGCTGTAGCGCATTAGATGTGCCTAAATATAAATAAATACCATGCAGAAAAGTGCTCCTCTAATCACAATATATTAAACGCAAAAAATAATCCTATATAAGGATGTGGGGTTCGGTGCAGCGTTTCACTGAACGTTGGTCACTACTGTCATCATTTTCTTGGCAGATGCGTATGCTACCAGGGGCCTAACAAAGGCCCCCGCATGTGAGGGGGCCCCTTCAGCATATCTTCCTAACAAAGGCCCCCTCATGTTTTGTTACACTGCTGTCTATTAACTGCAACAGCACTCTCCTGTCCTGAAAAATCGTAGCCAGACAGACAGCTAAACACACCTTTCTGCCAGTGTGCTGCTGGCCTGAAAGAAATGTAAATGTGCGCAACGAGTTAATCTGCAACTCCTTTTCATTTGCAGATTAACTCGTTGTGCACATTTGCATTTCTTTCAGGCCAGCAACCCACTGGTATATGTCTGTCTGGCTTCGATTTCCCAGGCACCTGAATAAAACTCCAGGGAAATCACTATGTCTGGAACATTTCTTTTAGCATATGAAGAGCGTGACCCCCTTCCCATGCCTCCACGGCCCCCCTCGGGTTTGGCGCCCCACAGATTGAAGACCTCTGCTCTAGGGCCTGGAGGACGATATATCAGTATAGTTTTGAAAGTATCCTGGGGGGAGAAACGTACACTGATTGACAGAGCTTCACAGGCTTGATTTGAGGCTGTCGAAAAAGTGGGCTCAAGACTATTGTGATATGACAGCCAGCCCTCCACCTCTTCTTAAAGGTCTGTCCAGCGTATGGCACAAAAAATTCATGGGCATGGCCTTAACAATATCGGGTCCTAAGGTTTTGTCCGTCCATGCCTCAGTTATAAAGGCCATCATAATTTGGTGCTTTTCAATAAAAAGACAACATTCCAGGCTGTGTTTTACCAGGGACATGGCGTTTAACAGTAGACAATTAATGTGAGCGGATGCACGTCGCTTCATTGGGCCCTCCCCCTCCTTACAGGGAAATTTGCTGGGCTGGGCAAAGGGAGGGGACGTTGGCAGTTGGAGCAAGCTGCTGCCAACTCTCCCGGCCTGACACTGGGCATAAACTTAGGGCGGCATGCCTTCCCACCCTCTGGGTCCAAACTCCTCAGAAAGAAAAATATGTTAAGACATCTGGCCTAATAGAACCAAGGGGATTGGCCCTAAGCCCGATCCGAGCGCTGACGGGCGCAGATGGGCTTGCCTTAGGTGCGCCTTCGTCGCACCAGCGGTGCGTCCGCTGCGCGGTCACGCCAGCGTGGGTTTAAGTAAAAATGAAAGCCCACCCCATCCAATAGCAAAAGAGTTCCCCGCCCCCCTGTCCCACCAATCAGCCGGTCTGCCGAGCAGTGTCAGCGAGGGATTCCGGAGGGTCGAGTCCCGATGTTGTGCACAAGCAGAAATCAGGTAAAAAAACTTAAAATCTTAAGTCTAAAAGGTATATGAGCAGCACAGCTGTGAATAGATTAAAGCAGCGTTTTCTTTTTTTCAACAAGATAAAAGACTGTAGCCAACGCGTTTCATCCTCACGGACTTCTTCAGGGCTACAAACAACATATATATATACAAAATTAACTTACAAAAATCTATACATCCAACAAAAAATACACTGATACATCCAAAAAATACACTGAGAAATACAATTTATCCCTAATCTTTTAAAGCATACAATTTTGCAAAAATGTATTATATATTTACAATTATTAACGCACACCATAGTGCAGAAGATCAATTCATTTGAATTTCATAGATTATTTCACATTGTGTGCAGATAAAGATTTCGCTGGTCTTGCCATAATCACATTACAGTTTGCATTCTAATGCATCGATTTATAAACCAAATATGAACATTTCTTTCAATGCCAAGTTTTATTAATGGCAGTCCCGGTGGTTTAGTATGATAGTATATATTAAAACACATTGTATTTATCACATATCTCGCAAGAGAAGTTAGAAATTCTCACCAGAACAGAACAATCTGTCTAAAAGTCTTCACTATATTGTCCACTTTTGTAATTTCTCCTTCTAGAGTCTGGAGACGCATAATTATATCTATTGGATATAATGGAAAGGGGAGAGGTTTATTTACACTCTATACATGATGAAACGTTAGTTATGGTGCAAAGCATCCAGACATCCGGCGTTGAACGAGGTCCTATTAGGCTTTGAACGCCGGCACACATTGGTTGCCTCATAGGAACTCGGACCGAGGCATTCCCCAACTGGACCCTGGAGTCGGCCCATGCGGCTCCCCCATATTCCGTCTCTCATCTTGAACACACGCCTCAGAGCGCATCCTTCCCCATCACTGTATGGGTCATCCTCTTAAACCGTGCGCCATCGCCAGAGACGCCTCTAAGCGGTCCGTATTCCTTAGAACACACCTGTGACTTCCTCGAGGTCCAGATGCTCGCCCACTGTGCCGCCAGCTGCTCATCTATCTATATTCACGCTGGAATTGACAACGCTTATTACAGACAATTGTACACAGGCATACTAATTCTAAATGTCCTGATGATGATCCATTTATATTCTATATGGATCGAAACGCCGTCGACACTCTATACACCTTATACACTGCTCTAATTTGCAATTTTTTGTGTAATGGTGTTTCTTCATGATTTGTTTGTTATATTGAAAATTGTGTCTTTAACAAACCTACAGTTCTGCCTGAGCCTTTTATGTTCCCCACTGTTTGTCCTTCCTGACCAAGTAGGATGTAGGCTTGTGTCCCACTTGAATTGTTGTTTGTATTATTTTTTGTTTGATCCAAATATTAAATATTAAACCTCTGTCCGGCTGGACAAGTTTTACAAATATAGTACTGACCGGGTCTATATTGATTTCCGCCCCCCCATTGCTGTTTTTCTAGGGACCTCTGTTCTGGATAATAGCTTAATTCCCAAGGTCACTGGTAGACCTTACTTGGGTTCCCTTGTTTCTTTACAAAATCGTGTGAGAGCAAGGCATGCCAAAGGTCACTATTAGAAAAAGATGTCAAGTGCGCGGGCCCTGTTGAACCCCACAACACCCACTCCTCTGTAGGAGCGAGACTTCGCTTCAACCTAAAAGTTCAACAGCAAGTCTTAAAAAATTTAGCTTCAAATATAAACCAGATTATTATAAAATTAATATAAAATTGCACTTTAATAAGAAAAGTTATAATGCTTTAAAAATGGCAATTAAAAGCATGCAGTTGTTAAAAACGAATAAGAGAGTCCCATTTGAAATAAAAACAAGGTGCTGAATTAAAATCTAGGAGACTCCCGAAATGTTTTCAATGCTCAAAGAGTCAATAGGATCCTGGAAGGAACCTGCATTCGAAGACTATGTTTTCACAGTCACACGTTCCAAAGGACAAACATGGTCAGATGCAACCCAATCAGCGGATGCTGATGGTGTGACAGCCGGCAGCATAATCACAGAGGAGGAGCTGGGATCCAGGAATTCAGAAGACGTAGCATCCAGGAATGGCTCATAGTAATCATCCTGTGGCAACACTATTCTCATAGGACAGCACTGTAGATGAACCCTTAATAGACGCACTTGCAGATTCATATCCATAGATTGAACCGGTTGCATTGCAAGAAATAGATCCAGTGCACACTCTAAAGTGCACAACAAACAGTGGAACACGAGCTGTATGCAGTGTAACCATATAGGTCTAAAGGACAAAGACCAGTTGTCATTCAGTTCCTGAAGTAAACACAGTGCAAAGTACTTTATTTTGCATTCACAACACAGCAGGACGTGTGGTAGTTCAATTACCTTTTGGCCTCGAGGTGGAACATCCACTGTGGAGTAACAACAATAGGACCAAAATCCCAACAATCAGGAATAACAGTAGTGGTATGCCTCCAAATACGCTAGAAACCAAAGAGTGTGTGAAGGACGGAATCACTCTGAAAACGGTCTGGAACGGGCTGACAAAACCAGACCCAATTGCTATAAAAAAAAGTGTACTATTCCATCTGTCTTTGAAACATTAATTATGAGGGTCACAAGTTCAACAAATTGTAGTGGCAGATTTGTGCACAGTAGCAATTGTATTTCGGAAGAAGATTTGCAACTTGGAGATCAAACGTCTCCCTATCAGATGTTAGGGTGATGATCTTTTAAAACAATAAGGCTTTCAGTCAACCTAACTTATCAAAGTTAACATTAAAAATAGCAATTGAAGGTCATACTTTAACTTCCCTGACTGCGGGCAGGCAACAACAGGTGTTGACCCTGGAAACCGTCACCACGTATGGTACTCCTCGGTTTCATCCCACAACAACTGTGCTCTTTCAGAATAAAATAACTTCCATTTGAAAGTAATTTGAATACCGATCAATTTAAGCCAGCAGGGATACCCTAACACCCCAAATTGGCCATGGACACATTGCAAGCGTAATAAAGCGTTACCTCTTTGCAAACTAATGAATAGCCAAACGAAGTTTCACATTCTTTTCCACTGAGAAAGACTTCAGCTTCTCCACTCAGACACCTGTGATCAAAGGGTAAAACCCAGGTTTTGTGAACAAATCTGTCCCCTAACGCCTCGTATCTTTCTGCTGCTAAGTATTTGAAACAAGATGTAAAATGAAACACTGAATTTGGTAATGAAATGAATCCACACATCAGCCATACGACTGATGTATTTCAATTACTGCGAAAGGTAATTTTTCAAAATGCACATTGTGCAAGTCACATCTTTTTTCACCACTACTCCTTGTGTGCATGTTAAATTATAAGGCAAAAATAAATTCGTTGCATTTTGATATTTCCATGGCATTTAATTTGATTTTAATATCCACATTAATCTCAGCTGACTTTGTCCATGCTGGAGGAAAGACATGTAATTCAGTATTATATCGAATGCAGACGATAAAATATTCAGAGAATAAAAGTGAGTTGACAATGTGGTCATGCAGTTATCCACAACAGCTAATGCCTTTTGTAAATTATCCCTGTAACTTTCTCTTAAATTTTCAGCAGCTTTCTGCTGAGAAACCTTCCAAATTTAAGAGAAAGCATTTAAAACATAGTGATCAACGAACCAGCAAGAAATCTTGTAAATCCATGTCATCGGAAAAGATAGATGTTCCTTAATTGCTGGTAAAGTGGAATGTTGCAATATTGCTGGTATAACATTCCTACACTGTAGGTAGTGACCACTCTGGAGTGTTGTATCTGCACATATCGAGAGTCTGGTCTGCTTGCTCTAACTCCTGTTGTGGTGTTTAAAAAAATGGGCATGACTACCATTAGTGTCGACTGGCCACACTAACCACCCATCTGAACCAGAAAGTGAAGAATTATATGTACCATTCTGTATGATGTTATTGAGCTTCTCTTCCATGAAATTTGCTAAGTGTTGGCAATTGTCAAGCATGCAAATTATGGAATGTTAGGTGTGTTCATGTCTTTAACTTCAGCCAAGCCCAGGCAACACATTGACAGAGTGTTTCAAAAACGTTATATTTTATTCTTTTATTTAGATGCACTCTATTAACTTGTTGATAATATTTAATCTGCTAAGCAGTCGCGGACCCGGAGTAGAAGTCACTGATCCCCAGGGGTCAACTGACCACTGCCCTAGAACACTGCTACTTCTCCACAAACGTTTTGTTTTTTTAATTCACAAATGGGAAGGGGTCCGCAGGAACCCCTTGATAGTCCACAACATGGACACAATGTTGTCAATAACAGAAACTCTATCAACTGGTAGAACACTGGAGTTCACAACAAACACACGAGCACAAGAGGTTACATAATTCAGCATGAAAAAAAAATCTGAAGGCACAAATGTCTGTAGGCAGACTAAAATAGACACTGTCCCTCACCAGAAGACAAATTTACCGAAGCATTTATCTTTAGAATATAGACTTTAAATATACTGTGCTTCCTTTTCATGTTATGTTTATGTGGATCGAACAATTGAATATGCAGAAAGCACACACAAACCATCAAACACAATAACGATCATAACCATCTTGCAGTTTGATGTAAGCTTCCGAATTCATTTAATAAATGATCAACAATAATCTATCTGGGCTTAACTTTTCTAACAGAGCATGGATGCACATCCCTTTTTTTTGTTCGGTCTTGCCTAAACAGCGCTTGCACTGTCTCTTGTCGACGTACTGTGTTCAGGTTATACAACACAAAAAGATGATGGACGAAATGCTGAACATTGTCAAACATTTATATGTCACAGATCTGGGTTTAATCCATCGTTATTTTGCTCGCCATGCCATTCTAGTTTGGACCCAGCCATATGCAAATCAGCCTGTACCCTACTCCCCATGGGAACAGTCCAGCTTGAACTGCCTGGCCAGGTCCTCCCTGAACTGGAAAACAAGCATCCTGGGACCGGTTTCACCCCTCATCAGCCTGGCTAGCCTGAAATCAGTGGCGGAGCAAGCAAGGGACCCACGTCTGGGCATACCCTTCCCACTTAGGGTAAAAATGCAACACAAAAAGTTGATGAACGGAATGCTGAACATTGTCAAACATTTATACACCGTGTCACAGATCTGATCTGGGTTTAATCCATCGTTTTTTTGCTGGCCATGCCATTCCAGTTTGGATCCAGCCATATGCAAATCATTCTTGACCCTGCTCCCCATGGGAACAGTCCAGCCCAAACTAGCTGCAATGCAAAAAATATTGGGACCCCCTCGACACCATTTACTTTTCAAAAGGTCAGGGAGAAGAGGGGCAAAAACAGCAAACAATCCAAAGAATAATACTCCCTCACGACCTATATGTTATTACTCATACTTTCAATATACTTTTTTTTTTTTAAAACATGGGCTATTGAACAAGAAATTCAATTACAAATCCAACTTATTTTTTTACTTTTCTTTATTTTGTTCTGATATTATTCTTTTTATCATTATTCATTGGCAACAATATCAAAATTACATATTTCTATTTTACAAAGAATCTCTAATACAAAATAATTTTCCTATACAATCCCAGGTAGAGAACAACACCACACATACTACTCATTCATACATCCACATTACATCCACATCCCATACACAACTCTGTATAGCTATCCTAGTTATCACGTTAAGTTGGTTACAGTCTCTGTGACCCTAAAAAAGGCTACTGCTAAAATAGTAGGATTTAAAGATGACTTGGTCAACTCGTTTCGGTGGCATACAGAAACGTAGAAGCCACCTTCATCAGGACCCGCCACTTATTACACCAATGGTTCTCAAACCCTGGGATTTCTTTATATGAGTCTGGTACTGGAATAAGATACTTCCTAATATTGTGTAAGACAGCAACCACAATGGTACCATACGTAGGAATATGCCCGTGTCCAGTGAGTAACAACCTTCTTTATGCTCCTCAAATATATGGGGGTAGACCACTGCCCATCCGTTAGCCGTCCACACATGGACTACGTAAACCTTTATAGTGTCTTCCTTCCTGAGATCACAATGTGATTCTTCTCTCGTAAATGTCAATGGTCAACCTCTTTTCACATCAAGACCACGAATTAAGTCACCCTCCTTTAATATATTTGTTGTGTCATTTCAGTGGCTCATGCAGAACAAACGGTCGCCTCCTCAGAGTCTCTCTGTCCAAACTGCCTGGCCAGGTCCTCCCTGAACCAGGAAACAAACATCCTAGGACCGGTTTTGGGGTATCACCCCTACCAGCCATGCGGTAAGGGCAGTGGCCTTGTGCAGTAGTGAGCCATAATCCCATATGTCATGAGGGGCTGTCGCCCAAGACTTCACTGTGCTGATCTGGTGGGAGCCCATGTATTGTAAGATAATGTGACCCCCGAATGCCAGAGCGGGTCACAGGGATCATCAACAACTGCGACCTGAACTGTAATTCCGGGCTAGAGAAGTGAGGACACTGTGGGAGCATCTGTGACCCATTACCCAGGCGAGGGAACCACAACAGGATCAATGCATGAAACCCACACCAGGAGACAAACCTGACACCACACAGGAGAAGCAGCAGAAGACCTCCAGTCGCTTTGGGATTGTGGCCATGATTGAGGGACTCTTCAAACTCTGTGTGCAGCTGCCTTGGCCTTGTGCAGCAAGCTTACCTGAACTCAGCTCACAACTGCTTTGAGTGCCCATGGACGAGGCATGCTCGGGAATTTTAGAAGCTTTCCTTTGTGTGAGAGGCGGTAGAAATAAAATATTTTTTTTTCATAAAAGACAGTATTTCGCCGGACAATGATTTATTGCTGCTGCTGCATGTGTTTTGAGTTGTGAGCCCATGTTCCCTATCCTGTATCCTCACCTCCTCCCTGAGGGAGCACTGGACGGTTCAGACCACATATACACTGAGAGTCAAATGCAGAAGGGATACTTGGCCCAGTTACTCAGAATCCATAATAAGTCGAGACCCAGGTCATCAGGAGTAAAAGGCCTCAGCCCCCACGTTTGGGCCTAGTAACCCCTGCTTGCCCTATGGCCCTCTAAACAAGCATTGAAAATGCAATAGGTCTCACATTTGATTAAGTTAAAGCCATTTGCTTTGCTGATGGTATTGTATAGCAAAGCAAATGGGTTTAACTTAATGAAAGGCGAGAGCTATTGCATTTTTAATGCTTGTCCTTACACGCTATCGCCCGGGAATTTGTGCAATCGGTGAGGGCGGGAGCGGTGACGGGGCCTGTGCTCATGCTGGGGCGGGAAAAGCGGCCCCTCCCTGGCCGGGACAGGCCAGTTCCTTAAATCCACCGGGCCCTCCTTCTGCGAGCAGAAACCAGAGCTTGCCAGTGTCTAGGAGCAACGCCAGCGTAAAGCGTAGCACCCCCCCACCAGAGATGGTAAGAGCGCGGTGCCGGGAGATCCACACCCGAAGGACACCGATCCGCGCCGTCCACGGTTATCAGGCTGTTTGACTTCCTTTTGGTGACGAGAAATCTGATAGCGGGAACGAATGGTTCTCTATCATTATTACTTGAGTGAACATTACCGCTCCTGGATCGCCGACTTATTCTGTACTGTATTCCCCCTTTATCAAGGGATCATCTTATGTCATATACACATCTGCCTCCTTTGACTACTAGGAACGTTATCTTGATATGAGTTGACTATTTTCTTCCACTGGTTTACTCTCCAGGAATACTTGGATTGGTTGAATTGGAATATCCGTAGTAGTGTTGCCATACGCCATAAGCACTGAAATTGAATTTTGACGCACATTCTGAA
Source organism: Triturus cristatus (assembly GCF_964204655.1). Lineage (NCBI taxonomy): Eukaryota > Metazoa > Chordata > Amphibia > Caudata > Salamandridae > Triturus > Triturus cristatus. Next base: position 313,431,798 of record NC_140591.1, read on the forward strand.
AGTGTTCTGATGTTTTTAGTAAGCCCTGACGAAGTTCCCGTGGCACTAGGGAACGAAACGCATTGGCTGTGTGCCGTTTTTAGTAAAACAACTGTGAATAAAAGAAGAATCGTTTTGGACTTGAAGTGTACTTTCTATCTTTTGACTTCCATTAGAGTGCACCTTCCATTTCTCGTTTTGTTTTATAGGTCTAATTTAGAATTTGACTGATGTGGAACATCCGCCTAAAAGTTACAGATGCCCCATCCACACTGTTTACAGTGCATTGACGCATGAGCACTGCGAAGAGGGCAGACCTAACTCCATGCACTTACCGGTCAAACATGAAGTCTTGTGGCCTGCTCTGCCAGAAGCAATGTTATCCCCTGTTGGACCATACCGTATAGGCCATGGTGGGTGTGGGGAGGGTGGTAGTATGTAGGGGCCTTGCTGGGGCTAGGTGATTTTGTGCCATTGGGCCATTCTCACATAAGTTCACCTCGAGCAGCAGGGGCAGTGTGCTTTTCTTTACCCATCCCCTGCCAGGCCATCGCCCTGAGACTATCGTCAGCTGGGGAGGGGGTGAGTAAGAGAAGTGGCCTCTCTAGGGTATTGTCACATCGGCCACCATGTCTTTTGGGACATGTTGAGAAGCGTGTTGCAAAGAATTTGATGTGGCATTGTGGTTAGAGCTGCCTACGTTGGAACTAGATTTGAGTCCCAGCGTCGACTCAACATCCTGCGATTCTGAGCAAATCACTTAATCTCCCTACCTAAAATAGAAATGAATTATGCAATGTAAGTGGTGCTCATGTACATTGCTCCAATGCCTTAGGGCCGAGTTCACACTTTATAAAACTACAAAAACATAATGAACTAAAAATGCCCGGGATGATTCCATTGAGACTAACAGATGGTGATTCATGAAAAGGACGATCTTCGAATGTGGGCCACTTTTTTGGGAGTGACCGGGCCTAATTGTGATCTCAATCCGACCCTGGAAACGGACTCTGGGATTATTCACTATGGGGCATCCAGTAGTCAAAAACCATTGTGGAGCCTCCAGGCGGCAGATCGCCATCTGCTCTGGTAGGACCCCATTTCCCCGCAGTCCCCAGGCATTCTCTTTTAAATGCCTCCACCCCAAGGAGTCCTCCTCTCTCTACCCACATCCCGCAGCAAGACAAAGAATAGCGTTGCTCAGGCTCTGTATGTGATAGCCAATCAGGCGTGCAACGCCCATTGGGCTCAAAGGGCTTCAGTCCCCATCCCCCGTCCTATGTGTCAGCCCGGGCTGACACAGCCTCTTCCGAGTGCTTCAAATGTCTTTCAAAGACGATTTAGGTGTTAATGAGGCCTTGTTGTTTTTTTCACCCCTTCATCTACACTCTGCCTATAGCTGGAAGAATTAACCCCCTCCCCCGAAATTTGGCTCTAGTTGCGCCTCTGTAGCCCATGGGGGGAGCGGTGTAACGCATAATGATATGGGGGTGGGGAGGCTGCAGAAGAGGGGCCCATATCCCACAGATATTCATTGGCCTTTGGCTGAGAGGGGGCCCTGGTGCGCCACAGGGGCCTGTGTTGTGCCCCTTTTGTGAGTCTGTCTGGGTTTACGTAAGTGGCAGCGTCCTGCTCCGGTATAGAGCCAGATACCGTGAGCCAAGAGGCCTTGTTCTGTTACAGCTACTGTTCCGCTAACACCGTTCTTGGTGCCAGCGCCCTCGCACCCCGCTGTGTGCCCCGACAGCTAAAAGGCCCCCAAGGAAGGCATTACCAGGCAGAGAATCAGGACTCGGGACCTCCTGCAAGAGCACACTACAGATAACGCTGTCCTTGGCTCCAGTTGGATCCACACCTTAAGAAATTTCATTTCGTATTTTTGTTTGCCCATGGGCATTTCTCAAACTTTACATAGCTGTGTCTGGAACACTTACACGTAATGCATTTTTTTCTTTTTCCTATAATCAAATATTGTTCTTCCCGGGGTTAAAAAACATGGTTGTACTCTAATGATTTTTCGAACTCGTGACCCATCTTGTTGCTCGGATTTTTATTCAAAGTCCTTGAAACTATTGTTTTTTCTCACCTCTCTTCTTTTCACATAGTTAATAGTCTTTCCTCTTTTGTTCACTATGGCTTGCTGGCAGGTTAATCTAATGCTTTCTGGGGCGAATTCTTTGTTGTGTGCCCTGCCTAATAAATAGTAGGTATTCTGTCCTTATACTTCTAGAATGTTCTGCTGCTATTTACTCCGCTGATTATTCTATTATGCATTCTCTCTTGATTTAAGAGGTTACTAGTGCGGCTGTTGCCTAATTTCGTTCTTCTCACTACCGCTCTCACGCTGCTGACACACTGAGTGATCCATTGGCATTATCTTGGTGCAGAGCTGTTCATCTTTGAATAAAAAAAAAAGAAGTACACAGTCCTGTCTTTGCCACTGTTGCCCGGTCCGGGATAGGTTATAAAGGGATGGGCCGCTGCCACTTTATTAATCCTGACCTACTGGTTCCAACGCATTTTACTCTGGTCACTTGGTGCAGGTGGAGTTACACCGGCACCAATGTATTGTTTGCCTTTCGGACCCCAGAAGGCACAAACTCATGCCATCACATCTCTCATAAGGCCCTGAATGTTATATGTCAGCTTCCCGTCACACGTGCGCCTTCCACGACTCCCCCATCTCTGTCTGTTGATGGCTCTCCACGAGAAGGCGGCTCCGAGGGCCTGATGTCATTGCTGCTCTCCGCCTCGCGATACAAATGCTCCTGTTAGGGCGAGTTTGCCCACGGGGTTACCACGTTCATGGAAACAGCCGCCTCCGTCCTCCCAGGACTGGGATTACTATGGCGCTTGTTGCTAAGGGAGCTTCCAGCTGCTGGGGTGCTGCTGCTAGCTCTGCGTGTACCTCACAGATGGCAGCTTAGTGGCAGCATCTGTGCCCGCTTACACAAATGGGTAGTGCCAGGCTGGTGCGCGCAGGGGGGCGAGAGGGACAGCAGGGTAGACAGCAGAACAGTGCTGCGTGAGCTGAGGTTAGTAGCGAAGTGCTGTATGCGCAGAGGACTGAAGAAAAATGCTGCGTGTGCTCGGGGGTCTCACAACAGTGATGTGTGAGTAGAGTGTTTCAAAAGAGCGCCACGAGAGCAGCATTTTAATCTATTTCCTTTTCTACTCCGTCGCTAGTTAAGACTGAAACTCCAACCAGCTGCGTTGGCAGGGAAAGCGAAAGAGGATCGCGCAGGAGCTTGTCTTTATGGGGCCATGTGTTTGAAACACATGGCCCCATAAAGATAAGAAACCTTTCATGACACACGGAAAGCAGGGGAGCAGTGGGCCGGCTGAAAAAGCCAAAGGGAGGCAACATAGAAAGCTCTTTTCCAATGGCTGGCGACCATTTAGCATAAACGGTGACACCAGCCAGTGGAAAAGAGGGGCGGGGCTTAAAGCCCTTTACTAAAGCTACCTAAAACATTAAATCTCGCCGAGCGAGCTGCGCATGTGCACAGCCACGCTAGGCGACCCCTAAAAAGGGTTCTTATTGGTGTTGTTATTATTATTATTAATATTATTATGCCTATTAATAATAATATCAACAATCATACTAATATAATAATGTTATAATAGAAGTATGCCGAATGAAATCAATACTAACCAATTTACAATGTTACAGTGACACACCACTAATAAATAACATTAAGAGGGAAAATAAATATCCATCTAACTGAACGTGGGATAGCCATCAAAATAGATGAGTGATATTTTTAATTAATTAGAAAACATACTTTGAACCAGATTTGTTACTGAAAAAAGGTGGGTATGAACTATGTGCACATACTTTTTAGAGCCATTTGAATTTAATTTTGGTAAAGTGGGCTGATCCATTGCTCCATCGGTATTGTATACGGCTTATACTTTCTAAGTAAAGACTGTGCGTTTGTTGGACAATATAAACATCAAAACTATGCTAGACTGATTATACGTACACCATCAGGAAATGTTGGTCTTAGTCATGCTAGCTCACAGTGCACCATCAGTACCCCTAATCAGAAAAAGTAACAGGCAGAATAGGCAACCTCAGAACATGACCACCCTGACTCCCCAAGGAAATTGTGGTAACAGATCTAGAACCTTTTCGTGTGGTTACTCATGCATACCCAAAGAGATAACCAATAAGATGTTTCAATAGTTATTGAAGTATTGTGATTCTTTAGTAAAATAATCAATAGAAAGAAACAGAATGATGTATTTAGGGTTTTTATCAATCAGGGCGACAAGGCGGTAGTTTTTGACGTTGTCCTTGTCGCCCTGCTAGTGGAATGGTGAGATTATTGACCCCTTCCATGATTCTAGGATTATGCCTTTCTCCAGTATCTCATTGTAGACTGGTGCCAAGATGTTGGACCAATACCGGAGGTCTTGTTTGTACGGTATCGGCGGAATCCTGTAGGGTCCTGGAGCTCCTTCCAGCCACCCTTTTGCAATTTGCCTCACAATTTGATGTGTTATACTGAATTGTTCTTCCCCAATGTTTTGAGGAGCACCATGTCCTGACATTCCTTTTCCTGTATTCACTTTCTTGTTGCTGCTAATGGGACCCGGTTTCACTTTGTCTCCCAATGGTACGAGGGCGTCTTCCACATTCTCATTTCTTTCTTGACCAGGGCTGTTAAAATGGTCATGCAGGTAATTGGCCCAATCTTCCTCTGGAAGGTAGGAGTCTATTCCTTGGTGGGATTGACGTTGTAAAGTATTGATTGTTCGCTTTTTATTTGGTCACTCATGCATACCCAAATAGATATACAAGAAATACACAAAATGGCATTTCAATAGTTACTAACGGAGAATCTTGAGTAAAATATGTACTCTGCAATAATAAACAGAAGGAAACAGAATAACGTGATTAGCATAAGGAGAATGGTGAAGAAGATAAACAGTTCAACCACTGTGCTGTTCACAAAGAACATATACAAGCATATGTATGTTGCCATGCCGAATTTCCAGTCAGGCTGCTATTATTGATTCCATTGTGATAACTCTGTCACGGAATGGATAATAGCACACAACAACATTCTGCAAAGTGAACTTAGCCCTTGTACAGAATGTTAAAGGTATTTGATAATATGCCTACGAATTGGAAATGTAAGCAAAGCTGTTTTGGAGAATATTATTCTGCTGTCACACCAGCAAATGTGTGTCAAATGTCATTGTATTTAAGAAAAGAAGGCAACTTAAAAACGTGAGCATGCGTTTCTACTCTAGCCTACAATGTTACCACATGACAGTATGCTGTGGTGGATGGAAGCAAAATGTGAAAGACCATTTAACAGACCAATGGATGAAGCGCTCTGACCAAATCCCCTCTATGCCTTTGTGTCATGTATGATTTTTGGAAAAAAACAAAACAATAGTCTAACAAGACAGTTACAGCTTTCTCGACCCCACATTTAAACATACTATTTTAAATGAAGGCACAAACATGTTGCATAACCAATGTGTCACAGGAGACTGTAAAAACTAGTGATGCTCCATTCCTTTAAAGAGAATTGCATGCTGAAGATGCAGTGGGAGGTTTGTGTTTATCGAGTGCTGCATAAACTCGAACACACTTTCTAAAGTGCCACAACAAAAACACATCAAAAATTGACAGTAGTTCCACTTTTCATAACTGGAGCACAGCTGCGTGCTATGAAATATTGCAGCATTACAAGCTTTAAAGCTTTTAAAGGTTAGCTGAACAGAGCCATAACCTTTTCAACACAATGTGCAAAAGGCATAAACCTTCAGGTCAATTGTAAGTCTAAGACTATTCTTTTTGGCCTTATTTCTTAATGTTTCATCTAGGTTATGTAATTGCAACAGCCAATCTTCGATTCTTGTAACCTTATCACACACCCATTACACAAGCACATACTAAGGAACATTTTTGAGGAAAAGTGAAAAGCTGATATTAAAAATCTCTTTCAGAGGGCAACCGGGCAAGCAGGGGTTACTGGGCCCAATGTGGGTGCAGTGGCCTTTTTCTCCTGCTGTCATGGGGCGAGACCTACTATGAGTCCTCAGTAACTAGGCTAAGTACTACCACTTTTAGCACTTGACTCTTAGTGGTAGCGTTGGCCGAGCATCCGAGGATCTTCGAAGAAGAGTTTGAGATGAGGCACACACAGGCACAAGACACAAAGTACAAACAGTAACCGCAATAGGTTGATTGTCCAGACAAATAATTGCTTTGATGAAAAAAGTAGTATTTTAATATAAGCACACAAAGCATAGAGGCAACACACTAAATAATATCCACAGCCTCTTAAGGTCGACATGCTAGCGTCATCCTGGGCGGTGTCCCAAAGTTCCACTGTCTCTTCAAGGTGGCTGGTTATTCATTCATTCATTTGATAATGACACAACTTTCAGATGTGTCCCTTGCGAGTCCCCACATATTTTTACACGAAGAGTCCATTTCAGCAGCCAAGCATAGCCACAACACAGGTCGGGGTAAGAACCAGGGATCACACCTGGTTGTCGGCCTTCATTGAAATATGCCTGGTCCTACAGTGCCACCATCTCACTTTACAATGACCCCTGGCCCCACTGGCCAGTAATTCTTCCGAGAATAAAAGAGACCTTTGATGTGCCCAAAGGATGCCCTGCTCCCCTTCCTCCAGTATGTGTGTGTGTTCCAGCCCAAGCCCTAGGGAATGTCAAGAAACCACATCTACTGTCTGGGGGATGCACTCCTCAATTCCACTAGCCTTTCTAGGCCCCAGACTTCCAAAATGGAACACACAGGCAACCATGATATACCATGCACAGGCACAAATATATGCCACCATGCACTCATATGATGCCCAGCGCTACACACAGTCACCATGTAGGCCAAGGGTGATTGAAGCAGTTAAGCTTTACATGAGTGAGCCGATAGGCACCACTTTTGTAACAAAAAGTTGGTAGGCCACACTTCAGTGACAAAAAGGCCTGTTCACACTTCTGATTCTTACTATACATAAAATGATTGTGGTGCCATTACTGCGCTCGTGTTGCCTAACTCATGGCCTGTGCAGCAGCCCTCTACGACTATGAGGGGCGTGCTTGATGCACCCCTCCTGGTTTAAAAAGACTGAATCACCTTGAGACCGGCGTAAGTCATGACGAACACACAAGATCCATGTTTGTCCATGACCAAATTCGATATTGGGGATTAAGATCTCTATGCAGCTAGGGCATTCTGAGGACGGGTGCACGTTCTTCATCATGCGGGGGACTTTTCTGTCCCAATAGAAGGAATGCATTTTAAAAGTACAGAGGCTTCAGAAATCTTAGGTGGAAAAATGTCATAATGCAAAAGTAAAGCCACTGCAGTCAGTTTTGAAGCTGCTCAGAGACCCCACAGTGCATTTCACAAAGCTAGCAGTCAGTACATTCAGCTTCTGGCCCACCAATTACTTTGTCAGCTCTATGTCACCATAGTTGTATTTGAGTACTGACTCCTCTTCATCTTCAGCTTTCTGCCTGACCACAGCCATCTTTACCAAGGACACGGTTGCCGTGGTTAGTTGTGCACTATGGGACCTCTTGAGCAGACAGAGAAGGATGATTCTGGCAAACCTGATGAACTTACAAAGGATGGGACCCAGACATGTACGGGACTCACAGCTTGGGGAAGTGTGGCAATTGTGCATCTTTATGGAGCGTTCCTAATGTTATTTATGCCCTGTGGAGTGTTTGGTGGTTTGGAGTCACATGACAATTATTTCCCTTCCAAACAAGAACTAGAATCGCTAGCCAATTAGGATGCACAGAAGATGGACCTTTCAACTCTTCAAATTTGGGAAGTCCATAAATCAGGATGCCCATTCGGTCATGGGCATTACCTACACATAAGTGTAGATGGTGAGGGGCAATGAAGAACAGATTTTGGGATCTGGAGTAGTGTGCTACTCATCGCAAAGTACTTCAACGCCTCGTCAGAGGTAGTAAGAGCTATATAAATACAAGCTACAATTACAATAATATACACATTCATTTTTCAGGGTGAACCACAAAAGTCACTAACTTAACTTGTGCTTAACCCTTTGGTACCTTGGCATAAAAGCAGTTAGTCTTAATTTAGAGGCAATGCGTAAACTATTTTTGCAGCACTCAACAATGATACAGTGAGAAAAGAACAAAAGAAAAATCCCAAACTAATTTAGAAAAATAGAGTAGATTTTCATAAATAAAATGATACCAAACCACAAAGAACTCCAAAGAGTAGAAACTGAGATATTAGTTTTAAACTTTTTGCTGAAAATAGAACAATCAGAAATAGCACAAAGTGCTACTTGTGGTTATCTGGTCACAATAGACCGGGGAAAATCACAAGTTTAGGCCGACTGCGATAAAGTGCAGGTCGGATACAGGGACCAGGTCAGTCCCAATGAAGTGTTATTTTCTCAAGTTGGCCATGAAGGGTGCCTTTCCCATTGGCATGGGCTGCGAGGACAAGGCTGTTGTAGCGAGCTGCAGGTCGTGAATTGCTGACAGTCATTGTTGTAGCACAAAAAGCTGGTGTTCGCTGGAGCTTTACATTGGCAATCGTTGCGGGTGGTTGCTGCCGGCACTAAGTGTAGGTCTTTTGTATACCAGTCATCATGGATGGAGGCTGTTGGCACCAAGAGCATGTCCAGCTGGAGCTTAACATTGGTAGTCGGTGCTGGTGGATGATTCTTGGCATAAAGTTGTCACTTTGTAGTCGTGGAGAGCCCAAAACATCTGGATCTTCAACTTTTCTTCAGGTGGAGATCACACTGGTGCCAGCCAAGGATCCAGGGCCCATGGGGCACTTCTTTGGGACCAGGACTCACTCCAGCACAGGCCAGCAGCAGGACTCAAGCAGGTCTATTTGGTGTTGGGTAGTTGCAGGGAGGCCTCCGGAAGCTTGTTGTTACGCTGTAGCTCACATACAAGGTCAGTCAGTCACTCTGGGTAGCCTGAATTCAAGAAAAGAATGTCCAATCTACCTTCTTCAGTCAACAGGGCAGTCCCTCTTCCTCAGACAATAGGGCAGTCCTTCTGAAAGTCCTCCATGTCCAGGAGTGTTCTGATGAGAGCTTCTGAAGGTTCCACTTTTACTCCTGATGCCAGCCTTTGTGTGGGAGAATTTCCTAACCTCCCTCCCAAAACTAGTCCAGATTTTACTTTTTAACCTTCACCTGGTATTGACTCCAAACTATGTTGGGTGAGAAAGGCAGTGGCAACCTGTTGTCAGGTTCCTTTGTGTGTGCCGCAGACATAGCACTTTGAATTGTAATCATGGAAGGGTCCAGCTCCTGCCAAGCAATGCTGTCAGGAAGCCCCTCGCTCCTCACGCATAGGCCTTCTTTGCTCCCATAGCTGGAAGCAATACGCCAAACACCACAAGAGAGATATTCACAGTCATGTGACCCTGGATACAGGCAGAAAGGCGCTTTTGGTTGTGGGCAGAAAAAAGCCAACTTTCTGAAAGTCGCAATTTCAGGATAGTAATTTAAAATCCGACTTTACCATCAAAGAGGATTTTAAATTACAATTAATTTGAGTGTAAATAGCATATCTCATTCTAGACCCCAACTGAAGTTAGCAATCGCATAATAGTTTGTGGGAGAAAGGGACCTTACAACAGTGAAACATGACTTTAGGGATTTCTTTTTACTGTCATAAATACACATGTCCTACTTTTGAAATACCATGCAGCCTGACTAAGGGTGATTAAGCCTACCTTAGGGATGACTTATATCTATGTAAAAGAAGATTTATCAATGGCAAAAGGTGTATTCTGCCAGGTAGAAATGGCAGTTTAAAACTGCTTTACCAGCTGCAGTGGCAGGCATGGGATATGTTTTAAAAGGCAACTTTAGTGGGTGGCACAATCAGTGCTGCAGCCCACTAGTAGCATTTTATTCACAGGCACATTGTGTTCCATATACTGGGGATTTACAAGTAAATTAAATGTACTCATCAGGTATGAGACAATTTTCCCATATTTTCAAGGGCGAGCACAGGCTCAATACCACTAGTTAGCAGGGAAAAGTGCACAGAGTTCTCAAAGCCAGCACAAACAGCTTCATTAAAGGACGGCAGGGAAAGGTAAAAGTCTGGGGTGACCCTGCAGAGCAGAACAGGTCAAATACAGCTGAAGAATTATAATAGGTGGAGGGGGCTTAATAATATAGCAGCAGTCGGGGCATGAAAGGCAGGATTTGGCTCCTGCAAATATGCAGACAAATCATCTTGGATTGGATGACAGAATGCAAATTCAGGCAGCATTACCTGTCAGTTCAGTGGGCACTCCCTTGATATATAGTGAACAGTTAAGAGGGGCTAACAATGTTATGAGGGATTTGAAGATTAAGGCAAAAGAATGGGCTTGTAGCACCTAGAAATGAGACATAAAAATGATTGGTGCTGTGCTGGTTAACCCAAAGCATTTCTTGACTGAGTTTGTACTATGGAGATTTCGGGAACATTATCAGGGGTTGAACAGGTGTGGAACTTGGACAGGGTAGTAAGTAGTATTGGGGTGCAGTACCCTGGGCTTTCACCCTTTGTGGCTGCTGATGCATCCTTTTAACTACTGTGAGAGGGAGAGCAAACCTTGCTTGAGGCCCCCACAGTGGTGATGGTAAGCTCTGGTAACATGCCCTCATTGATGGGTTTTATCGAAACCACAAGATGGACACCAGGCTCAGCACTCTGCCAGTACTTTCTTCCACCCCAAGACACTGCACAGTCTTCTACAAAAGTCTAGCATGTTCTTCACCATGTACACTCATGCAATGGCATGGAGTCCAGTGTGGCTGAGCTTGAGTACAGCCCTCTGTGTGTGCATGTCCTGTCTGCTGGGGAGAAAGGACCAGCTCAAGGGGTATGTCCGGACAGAACAGGCAGCTATGATTTTATTACTGCTCTTTGAAGACACCACTCTGCCTTCTTTGTGTCAGCGTCATAGGTGGGGCAGCAGCAACAAGCACTCTGTAGGCATAGCTTGTCTGCAGTGCCCAACAGGAAACTCTGTTAACAGCTGGAAAGAGTAGCTGTATTCCCAGCGATGCACCAATCACCAAAGGTACACATGTGCAATACGTCTGTGTGCTCATCAATGTTTGAAAGTTGCTTCACATAAGTATTGGCTGAAGTGAGATGATCCATAGGAACCAAAAGCTCAAGGGAACTGCTCAGTTCTTGACATGCTGTCTTGACTGTGTCACATCTAAAAATACCTTGCCATGTGATAGATGGAGCACAGCTCCATGTTGTTAAAGTGCTGAAAGTTCAAGGATTTGCCCCCTTGGAACACTTTCCTTGCTGTAGATGTGATTCTGGAGATGGACCATGTCTACACCAGTCACTGATTCAAAATGTAGATAACATTGTGGGCTTATCGAAAACATCAATGATTCTTTAAACAAGCAAAGGCTGAAGCATTCCAACGTAAACAAGCTAGTGCTCAGATGGGAATGATCCAAACTCTGTGTTTTGTTCACAGCAAAAGGTCTTAGTTGTGACAGACCTAAAAAGGACCTATCCACAATTCAAAGAATTGAAGGAGGCTGCATATTATTATTTGCATGTTAAAATAGTTTTTTTTTTCACAAAACCCCATATGGGTTTTCATTTATTTTCATCTGTGTATGCATTTAACATGCAACTCCTCTATAGGCGTAGTAGCACAACAGTTCTGGATTTCCTAAAAGTGCTAAAACGAATCAAATTTCGAAATAACTCAGCTTATAAGTCTCTTTGCTGTGTCAACTGTGTCATTATGGGCTTCCACATATGTTAGCCCTAAACCAAGTACAAATTTGGGGACCAAATTGCGGTAACTGCATGCTTGCTTTAACAAACGATCTAGACAAATTGATAATATTGAATGCACATTCCCACATATATAAATGGCTGTGCGCCCATGCTTATGAGAAAATCCCCTTTAAATATATCCATGCTCTATTACAGAAGAATGTGCAGAGGCAAAGAGGCTGTATAGGGTAGACACAGCACCATCACTTGAGATGAAACTGCTAGCGACCATAGGAGCTCTCATTTTGTTCAAATCTTTATATACACCCACTTACAAGTAGCGCCATGGGGAATCCTCCAGGCTCGGAGAGGTCAAATGGACCTTTTCCACCGTGCTCAGAATTAAAGCTCCCTGTAAATTAAAGTTATTAATACATCATGGTCTTTTATAATTTCTGATGAATCAATGGCAGGAGGCTTAGATAGTTTTAAAGGTTTTATTTTCTCTATAAGGTTAGACTTTCAACTATCTTTATTCAGTTTAGTAGTTTACAGAAATAATATTCAAGAAAGAGTAAAATATGTCTTCCATAAGGAAACCAAATAAGCTTTGCTAAGGGACCTATTCTAAATAAAAACCCATAAAGACTTCCATTGGATAAGAGTGGTAAATGAGGATAGAACTTCTCATGAATAGTAGTCCTTGGAGAACTCAGCTGAGTTTCCCACAATTGCAGTAGCAACTGTTTAGAATAGCAATCTGTGCAGTAGCATCGATCACAAAACAATAAAGGAATCAGCTCAAGAAATCTAAAGAAAGAAATCCCCTCACCATGAAGAAGAGTCTCGGGCAGAGGAGAAATCCAACAGCAAGTCTACCGGATGGGTAAAGAGAGATAGAGGTGTATGTCTAACTAGCAAGGAACGCTTGTTATTATAACCTTTCAATACATGTATCAAATCCTGTAGACGCCTTCACTTGATGTCCAAACAGAGCAGCTCGTAAGGTGGTGTTGTCAGTCATACGATGCATCTTCTTCAGATTCCCACAGTCTGCACTCTCGTCATCGCGATTGATACAGTTTTCTAATATAATTGTTACATAAGAGAAGGTTCCCATGACAATCCTCTTACCTAAGCTAAAAATGAATTATTAGTTTCAATGCAGAAACAAAGGCTAGTCAGCAAATATGAAATTATATATCAAGCTAATTCTAAAGCAACATTCATAAGTCTACATCACCATTTATTCTTTACAGTTTCACTGAGTCTATTATTCTTCGTGGAAATGATCTAACATTGGGTAAGAGGAACTAAGGTGCACATGCATCAACATTGTGAAAAGCGATTCCTTAATAGCGAGAAATAAGGAATCAGTATTAAGGAATCGCATTTCAGAATGCATCAACAGATCCGGTAAAAATGAGCGATTCCTTAAAAATCGCTAATATTTACAGAATCCACATTAGCAAGTAGAGCAAACACCAATTAGCAAAAAGCGATTTCGGTATTAGCGAAATCGGTAATAGCGATTTCGGTAATAGCGAAATCGGTATTAGCGAAATCGGTAATAGCGAAATCGCAAAAAACGGGTCGCTCTGGGAACGGTCTTATGACATCACTACCAGGAAGTACAGCTGCCCCACCCTCATTCACTCGCCTGAGGAGCTCACAGGAGGAGGAACAGGACACAGCCTGAGGCTACAGAATCCTCACTGACAAGACTTCCACCCTACCCTCACCAGGATGGACAAGGATGCACCAGGCAGCGCTGAAACAGCCAGGAAGAGGAAGCGAAAGTTCTCAGACCGGGAACTGGAGCACCTGATCGAGGGGGTGAGCAGCAAACATGATAGGCTGTTCGGAAAAAAGACGCACATGGCTGCGCCTCAGGGAGAGGGTCAATGCCGTGGGAGTGACGCCCCGCAGCATCGACGAACTAAAGAAGAGGTGGTACGACCTCAGGAAGAGGGCCAAGGAGAGGATCGCAGAAAGGGTCAGGGAGGCAGCTGGCACAGGAGGGGGACCATCCACAGTGTCTGCAAACACTGCCCTGGAGGAGCTAGTCGAGGGGACCATCGAGCCAGAGGCGGTCGTGGGAGTCACGCAGATGGACACCTCCGGCGCAGCCACAACGGAACAAGGTAAGATGCATGCCTGCGCCCATACTCTGCATATCGTATACCCATTCCCATCCCCCCAGCTCGATCACAGTGTGCAGGCAGAAGTGCACCACACTTCTTCCCTCATATCAGTAGTGCATCATGGGAGTCGTAGTCATGTCAGCCCGGTGTGCAAGTATAGTCATAAAAGCAAAAATATTTCCCAACAGCAGTAGAAGCAAAACATAGACTCAAATATTGTAATTAATAGAAGGACATGTATGAAAAATTACAAACTGATGTAGTAATAATCCCACTAACCATGCACTGTTTCACACACAGATGCATCTCCAGGCTATTCAGATGACAGCGGCCGCCTCATCATCTTGGAGACACCAGCTGATTCTGATGGCAACACTCCGCAGGAGGGTCAATCCCCACCTCCACCAGCAACCACACCACCACCACCTGCTGCGCCAACTGCAACCAAACCGCGAAGACGCAGGGCACAAGTCCCCCCCATGCAGGTGATGGATGCATGCCCGAGTCCTGCAACACCATCTCCCCAAAGTCCAACAGTTGTCACACCGCCAGCACCACCACCAGCACGTGGCCGAGTCACGCAGCGGCGCAGGTCCCTGCGCAGTACTTCGGATGTAACCGACCAGGCAAGCTCCCCATATGGTGGCATCGAGGCACAGATGCTGCGTGTCCAGCACCTGCAGGGGAGACACATGGGGACCATTAGCATACACATGTCGCACCTTGCAAAGCAAATGTGTACCCTGACAGAGGCAGTGCGGGACATGACCACTGTAGTGGCAGAGGGGAACGGAAAACTGAGTGAGGACCTCCAGGAACTCACCCGTGCCATCAGAGCAGGGCATCACAGTGAGCGACGGAGGCACAGACAGAACTTGATCCGTTCCACTGCATCAACCAAGGCCATCACTAGGCTGTGCAACAGCACTGCTGTATTGTCCCGACGCTCCGTATCACTGCAGGTGGACCTCGGCCATTATTGTGGTGACGTCGCAAAGGCCCTAGGCCAGGTGACCACTGCAGTGGAACACTTGCAGAGCGGAACTTTCAGTGGCAGCACCTTGGGAGGGGAGGACGGCAGTTAGGCTGCCTCAAGTGTCAGCAGCGTATCCGTGGTGGAGACCAGCACCAGGAGGCGCAGTTCGCGCTGCTCCACAGCCACAGGGACAGGCTGTGGTGAGGTGGAGGAGACAGGTGATAGGAGTCTGGGCGTTCGTGGCAAGCGCCACTAGACATACAGTACACCATCCCTGACCATGGTGGGGTAACCATGGTCCTCTCCAATTGTACAATTGCACACCCGTGACTACAACGGGCATGTTTAGTTCCTCATTGTGTGGGGGAGCTCTAAATCGCATTCATGTGTGCCCGCACATACATCAGTGCTCCTGTGCATTAAACAGTAGCACCACTAATGATTTCGTCATGGCTCATTCTTACCTGGATCAGAAATGATGTTGCGTGATGTATGTCTGCCTCCTTTGGCCCTCAGCTGTGTTAGGAACGTGTGCCTGTCGGTGTTGTGCGGGTGGTTGGTCATCCCGGTAGTCGTCATTCCTGTCCACCTCTATGGGTATCCCCCTTCTGGTTGCGATGTTGTGCAGCATGGCACATACTGCTACAATCCTGCAGCAGGTGTCTGGTTTGTATTGCAAGGCACCACCAGTCTTATGTAAGATTCTGAAGTGACTCTTCAGAATCCCAAAGGTCCTCTCAATCACATTTCTGGTGCTTATGTGGCCCGCGTTGTAGCGTTGCTCCTGTGGTGTTGCTGGATTGATGTAGGGGGTGAGGATATATTCACGCAGGGCGTATGCACTGTCACCTACACGATGGAAGCAAACGCTTAGCGACAGTGATGAAAATACATGTGTGATGCTCATGTTTTGAAGAGGTATGTGTACGTACCAAGCAGGAGTCCCTCTCCAAATTCTCCATTGAGTAGGCGCCTGTGGATGCCACTGTGTCTGAATATGTAGGAGTCGTGTGTGCTCCCTGGAAATTGTGCCACTAGGTCCGTGATGATGTGCTTGGCATCGCACACGACCTGCACGTTGATGGAGTGGTAGGACTTCCGGTTACGGAAAATGTACTCATTGGCTGAGGGTGGACAGATGGGGACATGCGTGCAGTCGATGCATCCTATGACATGGGGGAATTGGGCCACCTGGTAGAATGCCTGTTTGGTGTGGTCCAACTGCTGTGGTCCAACTGCTGTGGGTTGTGGGGAAGCTGATGTGGGTATGTATCATTGTCAGCATGGCATCAATGAATTTGTGGAAGAAGCGTGAAAGTGCGCTTTGTGATATGCCTCCCGCTACGGCGATGACCCCCTGGAAACTTCCAGAGGCCAGTAGGTGCAGGCTGCATAGGACCTGGACGGGCGCAGGAATTGCATTGGTTCGACGTGTCTGGTGCTGCAGTAGTGGTTCAAGGTCTGCAATTAGGCGCATGATCATGGCACGATTGAGACGATACTTGTCGTAAACCTCATCCTCATTTTGTCCTAGAAATGTGATGCGCACTCTGAAGACTCTCTCCTGGACCCTTCTCCTGCGCTGTCCTGCTGCATTAATTCGCATCCTCCTTGCAAGCACGTAGAGGGCTGCCATTTTGTGCAAGGAAACAGGTTCTCCTGGCCCTATTTGAATGGCTTACTGATTGGTAGCATCTGTGGCACATGTAGTATTGTTTTGGAATGTTTTTTATTTTTTTTTAATGAAACTTTACCTCCAGGTTCTGATTCCCCTTAATCTGCTCATGCTAAATAGCGATTTTTGGGATTTTCGGTATTTGCGATTTTTGATGCATTCATTAGAGATTAGTCATTTGCGATTGGCACTTGCCGGGCGCTATTAGTGATTTCGGTATTTGCGATTTTTGTGTTGCACATAATACTTTACCATGAGCAAAGGTCGAAAAAGAAGCTTTGGGCCTAGTTGCTGCACAGGCTAAAATATAGTTGCTTAGTGCAAAATTTTGAAACATGCAACATGCAATTATAAATGAAGCATTTCCAATAATGTTATTCGTGTCTACAATTTGTCACTCTACAATAATTATCAGTTCTAATTATTTGCTTTGCTAAAGGTATTCACCCAATTTGTTAGTTATTTCTAAAACGTTCATTTCATTTGCATTTAAACATGTCCTAAAGTGCATTTTGAATAGAATAGGATATATTGAATTCTAAATATGTGGTAATTTCTCTCAAAACGCCTACTACAGGATGCCCTTTCGAATGCAACATGGTGTGCCCCATGTCTCCTCAATGAACATTCAACTTTGAAAGATGATGCAGGTTTTGCAAAGAGCATAAAGCGTGGTTGGCATTATACACCCATGCCAATAATGGGTGTTGCTGAAAAAACAGCAGTTAAACGTCAGCCTTATGACCAGGGGCTCTTTCGACATCTACACTATAGGTGAAGAGAGGTCTTCCAGACAATATATTTATATATTATATTGTATTGTACTGTTATATTTATATAGGGATTACTACCCTTATGTGGGTGGCTCAAGCGCTTGCCTATATGGGTAGAATATTACACCTTGTTGGGTGTGCGGTTGGAAGTGTGTTGTCTTTGCTTTTATCTTGTGTGGGAACCGTTTCCATGTCACGCATGAGGACCAATGAAGTGTGGTTCTTCTGTTATCGGACACGGCATTTAGTAGAGTGATGGATGAAGAAATATGTGTATGTTGTATACATTTATATAGTAATAATGGCATGGAATCTTATCAGTGTTTCAGAATGCTGTCATGAGTATTCTATTACTGGTGTTTTTGGAATGTTTGTGGCTGTTGTTGTGTGGTGCTTGTCCTTGGGTGTCATAGGGTTTTGCTTCTGAATAAAACTCAACTTCAGTATCCAGACATTACATACTACAAAGAAGCAGGCACACAGTTTATGGTTTTCAGTAACCTGCCAGTTTTGGGCTGCTCTGCAGGTCCCTTTATGGTATTTCTTAAGTCCATAGTACACCTTGCTGGCTTCTGCATGGTATTGTCCATTCTGAGATATTTTGTTTACATTTTATGGCCCTGAGCAAGCGTAGACTAAAGAGAAAGGAGAGAGGTCTGATGGGATGAACTTTGTTTAAGTCATTCCATATCCGATTGTCATTGTAAGGTGTCAGGAAGTGCTCATAGTATATAGCTAGTTGGGACCTGCAGTGGTGGACTACATTAAAATCCTTTGTTGGCCAGCACCATGCTTCTGGTATTCCATGCCTGATCACTTGGTGATGGGAAGTTTGTTTGCTGTGGGCTGGTACAGTACTGGGTGACAGGCATGACAGAGCAGTTATGCCGTTTTAGAGTATAAATGTCAAGCAGTAAAGGGAAATAATATTCAGTCTGTGTGAACTATAATCAACTGCCTAACCACTGAGTGTTATGGTATTATTATTACTGCTGTTTATATATTGTATTTGTATTGTAATTGCAGTTATATAGCACTTACTACCCTTGACGAGGTGTTATAGCGCTTTACTCTGATCAGCAGACCGCTCCGGAACCCACGTATCGTACTTCTCTCTCTTTTGTTTTTGTTTTTGTTTTGGTCATTGGGTGTTGGGATTACTTTTGTGCTCTTAAGGAAACCGTGTCATGCATTTACCCTAGTTTCTATGTGGTAGAATACATGAATAAGAGTCAGCTCTGATGTTAATGCAAAGGAGTTGGCTATATGAATTAATGCACTGTTTGGAGGTTTTACTAAGTGAGCTACCAGAGATTATTATTAAGATGCTGGGGATGACTTTTAAAGGAGATGATGTGATCTTTGAGATGAGGTGTAGTCAATTTACATATGTGCATCCTGAACCTGATCCGGTGGCTATAGTGAGCATAATTACAGTCTGCAACTGCACCGGCCACCTTGGTGGCCCTTTGGATTCTTCCTCTGTGGCCAGGGAGGCTCTTAGGCCACAGTCACAAAGCAGCTGGTTCACCTACTGCTGACTGCCTGGGGCACACTTTCATGTGCATATAGTATGTTGGTTATTGGACAGTGAAGATACCAGGCTCCTTGTTTGTTCTGGCTTGACAGCGAAGCATGCTGCTTATCTTGGTTAGCTGCACCCGTACACGCAGAATCACTGTTTTTCAGTCTGTACTATAGGCCTAACTCTGTACCACCTCAAGTGTGTATGCAATGCCCTTCAATTTGTCTGATTGAGGTTTGTTCCTTTTTTCCAAATTGTTTGGCTTGTGTCCACTTTCTAGCAATGATTGTAGTGTGTTTTCCCTCAGGCAGACCCTGATGCATAATAATGAGAAAGTAGTTACGTCATCTGTATTTTCATTTTTCTGTCAGACTTTCATGTGTCGATAGGTCTCATCAGCGTATTGCTAAGACAATTCATGTCTAATGATAATCATGGATAGTTCATAAAAATGTTTCATGAAAATTAGACTTCCTGGGGCATTTTACAAATGAGACCTTGAAATGTGCCACTGATTTTCTAATTTTGAATTTATATTTCCACTTCTGCAAAATTGGATACTCTGCTCCAATGTCGCGTCCTCTAGTTCTGCGTCTGTTTTTATTCGCTCAACTAGTAAATCACAGTACATTATATCAAACACTGATGATCTAACCACCATACACTGAATCTATTCTAAGCGGCAATCAAACTGCATCTTGAGCCCCAGGGGCGAAAACAGCCATCTGCATAAAGGTCCTGCAAACACCAACGCCCCCTACCTTGGCTCCAGTAATTCACTTGAAGTGTTTTCAATCATTTGTAATGTACTGCAGTCTCTGTTTTAGCACCGTACAAGCCCCCTACCTTGCCCTTCGATCTACCTCTCACCCCCTGTGGCCTCACATCAACACCCCTTCTAAACCCCTAGAAAACACTTTGGAAATCAATCTGCACAAGTAAAGTTGTGGGTGACTAAGGTGAGCTGTGAGAGGTGCAGAGTTGTGTGTTCCAGTGGGGGCTCCTCCGCTATGGCAGAGAAGTGAACCCCTCCTCCCCCGCCAGCAGCAGCTGCTGAAAAACTTGAAAAATATAATAATAATAAAGCATGTTTATCATTGTTTCATTTTTCTCCATAGCGTTGAGTCTAGGGGGCTGGGCCATGAGGATGACCGACACAAGGGGGAGTGGTAAGTGCACTGCTGACAGTGTGCATGTGGGTCAGGACGGTCAAACCGACATGCACACTGAAGCTGTCTCCAACCCGAGCTGCATTGTGGGGTAGAAGATCACAGGCTCCCACTGGGAGCGCAAATATAGGCCACTCAGGCTAATCCTGGTGCTACTCTCAGCATGAGAGCAGTATTAGTATTGGCCGGAGGGCAGTCTGGGAGCATGTGCCTGCAGTGATGTCAGAAGAGCGAGGATGCGGTGGGCATTCAAGTATGGTTTTTCATTGTTGTTTTTTTGATTTGTCCCTCCTCCCCCGCCACTTTACCCCAACACCAGCCATGGCTGGTGTGTTCAGACGCAAGTCACTGCCTTGATGTATCCAGCCAAGGACTGACCTGTGAAAAGGGGCCCCTATTGCCTCATTTTATTCACCAGCAGTAGTGAAAGTGGCACATTTCTTTCCACCCAGGGCGCAAATGGAGCAAGAGTCAGCTCTAAGTTGAGAATAGTGAATTGTGTATGTTTTAGTAATATGATGTTCCAGTCTGACAGAAAGCACTGTGAATACGGAAATCATTATTTTAAACTTGCAAAGCACAAAAAGACCAGATAAAAATAAGTCCTTTCAAAATATAGAATTTAAATAATTCCAGACTGTATGTAGGGCAAATCTTTTTTATAACTGTGCTTTAAAA
The DNA here is from genome assembly GCF_964204655.1 of Triturus cristatus. Taxonomy (NCBI): domain Eukaryota; kingdom Metazoa; phylum Chordata; class Amphibia; order Caudata; family Salamandridae; genus Triturus; species Triturus cristatus. The sequence goes on from NC_140591.1 coordinate 313,452,468, forward strand.
GCACATATTTAACAGCTCAGCTAGTAACTCCCTTGAAACACCACTCAAAAAGAATACATCTGTGTCATCAGGAAGCTTCAAGTGATACTGTTAATTAAAACCAATACCGGCTTCCAAGCACCCTCTACATTGCAGCTTGACCAGTTGTACACATTAGCATGTTCTTCAGGCAAGCAGGCTTGTTTAGCTGTCTGCCCCTCCCTCGGTTTCACTGCAGAGGAGACTCCCTGACTTAAACACTTCAGCTGAAGCATTTCAGCTGTCGGAATTAACCACCTGGGACGGTTGTCTTTTCACAAAGGGAACAGTTTTTCTTAAATTAAAAATGTATGGGTACGTTGTGCCCCTGAAACCCTGCCCACGTTAACCGGAGATTCTAAGCAACATCCTATCCATGAAATGGACAAGAGAAGTTGTATGAGAACACATTATATGGCATTAGGTATATATTGCTAGTGAAGCATTGAGACGTAATCGTTAGTATCTAGCTGACTACTGATGCCTTTAAAAGTGTACCTAAGGAGAACCACATTTTTTTTTTTCTTTTCAGAATTTGATCAGAAGTAGTATATTTGTCCTGGGACCGATGCATGCCATTTTTGCATGGGTGCAGGGTTGTTAAGTGTCTGCCTTAAACCAACATTCACACTGAGCAACTGCTACAAAGATATTATTTTGCATTGAAGCCAGGATGCCCTCATGGGTGATAGTGCACTTTACAAAACATGACCTGTCATTTTTGCACTGGTGTTTTGTAGAAATGTGACTGCAAAATTGCCCAAAATCTGTGCATAATCGCCCTGCTTTAGACCAATTTACTTGTTATGGGTCCTGGAGTTTTGAAAACTATTTATTTTATTTGCCCAGATAAACCTTTGCATACATTTTGGGCCCGATTCACAGAATTAACTTATGACTAAATCCTAAACTTACTACTTTGTGGTATTCACAGACTGCACTTACTACTTTTGGTATTCACAGAATGGATTTACGACTACCAACTTTACTTCCGCACTCGGGCTGGAAATTCCGGCCCGGAGGCGGGGCTTCTGGGCTGGAGGCGGAGCTTCCGGGCCGGAGGTGGGGATTCCGGCCGGTGGCGGAGATTTAGCCATGGCCTAAATCTCCACCTCTGGGCCGGAAGCTCCGCCTCCAGGCCGGAAGCCCCGCCTCCGGGCCGGAAGCTCCGCCTCCAGGCCGGAATTTCCGGCCCGAGTGCGGACGTAAAGTTAGTAGTCGTAAATCCATTCTGTGAATACCAAAAGTAGTAAGTGCAGTCTGTGAATACCAAAAGTAGTAAGTGCATTCTGTGAATACCACAAAGTAGTAAGTTTAGGATTTAGTCTTAAGTTAATTCTGTGAATCGGGCCCTTTGTTTCTTAATACGTAAAATGTGTGATTTTTTAAAGTAATGAGAAAATCCTGTTGTACTAAATCCAAAGTTGCTGTAATACTCTCCATTCAATTATCCGTGGGTTAAAGAAATTATAAATTAGTTCAGTTTGGCAAGGTTACGCAAGGCTGCCAAAGGTAGTGGTTTGTGTCAAAAGACGAGGTCAGGGCATTATTATCGCGCATGTCTACTACATCAGTAGATTCTCAAAATACCAGCAAGAAGGGCAAGCAAGGCTCTGTTGAGCCAACATCTTCAACTATTAGAAGCACAGAAACAGTTGCCCCACTGGAGACTAGACTTTATGCACCAGGAGCCGTTCCTACCACCTGCTCTCCACCCATTGCCTCATCCGATCCATTTGTTTCAGACAATGGGCAGGCACCAACATTACTAAATATTCTGCAGATGCTATTGGCCCAACGGGCAGAAGAACAACACCATTACCCACAAGTCCGAGCGGATAATGTAGTTATACAGAGTTTGTTGGTGGAAGTCACTGCAAAATATCAGCTCTCTATGTAGAGGTGGTAGAACATCAGCAAAGGGTCTCCGCCATAAAGGACGCCAGAGCAGAAAATAAAAGAACTATAGAAGGCCACAATAAACAGCTGGAGTTCGTGCAAATTAAGATTGAAAATCTGGAACGTCAGCAGAGATGGAACAATCTACTCATATTTATACCAGAAGGGAAGGATGGGGATGATCCACACCAGTTTGTCGTGCAGTTGTTGAAAAAAGGCATTTCCAGATCTGTCAGACTGGTATATGGACTCGCAAATACAGAGAGCACTCAGATTCCCTATTAATTGCTCTGTTAAATCGAACAACTCTGATTTCAGTGGGGGTTGGTGGGATCCATGACCTGTACTGATATACATAGGCAATTATCTGTTAAGGCAAGCCATTTCTATCAAAGCTCGTCCAGCAGCTCCTGTTCTGGTTGATTCAATGTCATTAATAGTTAGTCCGGATTTTTGCAAGCCTTCAATGGACAGGCGGTGGATGCTGCTTCAACTTATAGACCCGTTAAAAGGCACTGGCGCACAGGTTTATTTGCATGAACCAGCTAGACTTAAGATTATCAATGGCAGTGGCTAAGGCAGAGGAGCGTCGCCCCACTGCAATAAAGGAAAAATAAAATGATAATAACTCGAGGTGATTATCATTTCATTTTGTCCAGCTGAGGTAGCTTTCCACGGCAGGGTGGGGCTGCTCTAACACAGGAGCAAGAAGAGTGGGGAGAACACTTTGCAAATGCGCATGAATGTTTGGTCAGCCGTTTGGGGTTGGCCAAACATTCATGCACACTTACCATGTCCTCCATCCAGGCTGCATTACAGCCCGAGCGGAAAACATGCCCAGGCTCCAAATCCCTTGCTGAGTGTCTAATTGTGCCACTCAGACCAATTACAACGCTGCATTGCAGCGTTGTATTTGGTAGGCACCCAGGCTCTCCTAAGCAAACCATAACGCTGTGCTGAGATTGGCTTAGGGAGCCTGGGTTTGCTTCCTGTTCTGTTCCGGTGGTGCCAAGCAACAAGGAGGAGAGAAGGAGGAGTGGTGCGGCGATACGATACATTTAAAAAAAATATATATTATTTTTTACATTGTTTTCCTTAACCCCAGTTCCCCGACTCACCACCCCTGATCAGTGCTGGCTGTGACTGATCAAGGATGGGCAAAAGCGGTTCTGCTCTACGGAGAAAGAAGCCTCTCAGATTTTGTCTAATGTAAGGGGTGATTTTTGTAGCATCTATATAGATGCCCTTTTCTTTGGGTGTGACAAGAAGGCTGAGGGGGTGTAGTCTTTTCTCCCCTATAGTTTCCCCCTTCTCTTTTAGTTTTTTTTTCAGGTGGTAAGTAGGTGGGCATTGGTAATATCTTAGGGCTTTTCTCCCGGGCGCTTATTATAGTTTGTAGGGTTGAGGCCATCGTCGGGCAGTGCCCAGGTGGGGAGCACGGGGAGCGGAAGCTCCTAGGGCTGTCAGGCTTGGCAGTCTAGGTTTAGGGGTGATTCTCCTAGCCAGAGACTGAGAGGAGGCTTGGGGGAAAAACAAGTTAAAATTATCAAAATCGATACCAATGTAGTAAATGATGTCATTCTCTTGGGTATAATTTTATAGTCTTTATTTTCTTTCTCTGTAACTTAAAGCTTGGGGATTACTGCATGTTCATTGTGGATAACTCAATAGATGAAGAATCTGGTTTATAATGGGGTGAATTATATGTTTATGCTGGAATGTCTCCAGCTTAAACCCGACTAGCAAATGCCAAATAGTTCGCAAGGAACTTAAAATGTACAAACCCCATATAGTATCTCTTACTGAGACACACTTGGCATACAAAGATAGACTTTTGCTTAGGCAGCTTGGATATAATATTATTTTTTGGACATCTCAGACTGTCTCAATCAAGAGGGATCACTAATCTGGCAGATAAATCTTTGGAATTTAAGCTACTTGGGGCTACAACCGATCCTACGGGGAGATGGGCGATCGCGCAGATTGTAATGAATGGTACTAGGTATGCGATATGTACAATATATGTGCCCAATGTTGATGAACCTGATATGATAGATGCATTGATTTTAGAATTCCTGGAATGGCGGATGAGCTTTTACTTATGGGAGATTTGAACTGCACAATGGATTATTTCATTGACTCCACTAATCAGCGAGCCTCCCTTACAATGGTGAAAGTTAAGGCTTCCATTTTCAAACTAGTTTGTTTGCACTGCCTTAGGCATGCATGGATTTCACTTTATCCACATAAGCACTACTCAAGGATCGATCTGGCCTTTGCTAACAATAACATATTGCAATCTGCTGATATGGAAGTGTTCTCTAGAGTGACATCAGACCATAATCCCATTCTGGTATATTTTCACTCACAGGCAGTAAGCAGTCAGAGGTGCCCGTTTTCTTTCCCTTGACATTTACTCATGGATACGGAATATTTATCAGTAGTTAAAAAAAAAATATCAGAGTTTACACAGATTAATGTGGGTACAGTCCCCCTCTGATCGTATGGGATGCAATGAAGGCCTTTATCAGGGGTATTACCCAGCAGTATACTCTTCAGCAAAATAGAAATAAAGAAAATAACATGAGGGTAATCTGTAGGACAGTTATGCAATTAGAACTTCTACACGCTGATGAAATTAGGAATGGTGGCCACGAGCAACAGAAAAATATTTTTCTTTGTTTGAGAAAAACTTTTGTATGGGAAGGATTTTAAAGGAGCAGACGCCGGTCAGCTATAATGAGCATCGCTCTCTCCAGTATGAATATGGGTCGCAGGTTGGAAGAATGTTGGTGCATCAATTAGCGGGCAAGAAATCTAAGAGCCAAATTAATGCTATTAAAGGGGAGGATGGTCAACTACATACACATTCACAGTCAATAGTGGAGGGATTTGCAGCATTTTATCCGCGACACTATGGCCAGTCTAACATATTTGATGAAACGGGCTTTGGAGAATACTCATGGGGATGTGCCCTCCCACCGTCGGATGAAGAGCAGGTGCTGGCTCCTCAAGAGGAGATCACTAACAGTGACGTTTTTGAGGCTCTGGCAGCATTACCATCTGGCAAAGCAGCTGGTGATGATGCAATACCGATTGTGTTTTAGAAATGTTTTTCTGGATAGTATTGTGTCTCTATTGGGCGAAATCATACGATACAAAGGGATTAGTGGTGATTTGCCTCATGCAGAGAAAAAAACAAATATTGTCTTCTTTCTAAAGAAATGTAAGCCACCAGAGGAATGTAGCTTGTACCGCCCTATATCTCTTAATAATGTAGATGCTAACATTTCTGCTAAGATTTTAGCAATCCAGTTGGCGCCTTTGATGCAAGGTTTGGTCTCTAGTCAACAACATTGTTTTATTCTGGGCAGGGATGCTATGGCCCATGTTAACACAGCAATGGTAGCCTTTGTTGCTGTTGGAAAATCGGGCTTTTAACAGGGGAAATGCTATTGCTGGATGCTGAAAAGGCGTTTGACTGAGTCACATGGGAGTGCCTTTGGCTTTTGGTTTGAGAGGTCGATACTGTACATGGGTGCAGGCTCTGTATAATAATCCCAGTGCACAGCTGGCTTATGTAGGGTTACTATTAACTTCTTTTCGAATATATCGGGGCACCCAGCAGGGGTGCACACTCTCCCCTTTATGTTTTGCATTATATTTGTAGTTTTTATGCTTGTTGTATTTAAAGATACACATTTAGCCTGTCAAATCAGGAGCATGTAACTTAAAGAATACTGCCTATGTTGATGATGTGGTTGTCTACTCCTCGGATCCTGCAGCTGCGTTAGATTTTATCAAAGAGGAAGCCAATAAATGTGGTACTTTCTCTGGATGTAAATTGAATGTTAGTATGACCCAAGTTCTTTTAAACCTGCTAGATCAGTCCCTGGTGTTTGTTCATAGGCTATGTATTTAGGGGTTCAGATTTGTCCACATTTGGAGCAGGTAGTGAAGTTAAATTATGAGCCCCTGTTGCAATCTGTCAATAAAAAATTAAAAGGCTGGCATAATTTACCTATTAGTATTATAGGGAGGTGCAATATAATTAAAATTAATATACTACCAACATTTTTATATATTTTTCGTGCAATTCTCCTACGAGTTCCAAATTCTTTTCTTTTAAAACTGGAAGGGGCAATTGGTAGTTTTAATTGGAGGTATAAGTAGGCATGGCATGCAATACAATGTATCAAATTTCCTTATAACTAGGGAGGGCTACAGCTTCCTGTTTTAAGCTGTATTATTGGGCTGCATTTGCTTGACGACTTTGCAGTATGTTGTTAGTAGGTAATCCAGCTGCCTGTGAAAGGTTCAAAGGTTTGGGACTTGCCTGAAGGATCTGGGAGGCTAGGCCCTGAAGAGACGGTGTTCTGTGTGGAAATTGAGTTGGGTGGTGAGGCGAGACTGCGTGGATTTCAACCTGATGAATCACTAGAGCGCCCCCACTGCAAAGAGTATTCTGAGAAGGCAGAAGACTCTGTGGAGACTTGAGATCATTCTCACATTGTTGAGCTGTGCCGGCTGAACCTTCCTCATTGTACAAGCCCCACACGCTTCTCTCGGTACCAGCCTCACTCCCTTCTCTTTACGGGGTACCAACAATCCATCCTCCTGCTGGCTGTGATTACCGACTGGAGTTACACACTGGAGTGACCTGCCTGGGACCCTTGAAGGTCTAGGTTGTGGTATCATTACTGCTTGCTTGTGGTGAGGCCCTGGACATCCCACCCACATAGGTGCTGGTGGCGCTGGAGGCTTAGCAGGCCTGTTGCTTTGATCATCCACGAGGATTCAAGGTGCTGGACAATTGCCAGCCTTGACATGGGGAAACATGACCAAAGCTAACAAACCTATCTTTTAAAAAGAAAAAGCCCTCGAGGTCGTCCAGTATAAATGTGGAGATAGACCACTCACCTCACAGGAACCTTTGTGGGGCTGGTGCAGACCCCAACAAAGTCACTGCTAACAGAAATGCGACAGTTTGCACACTATTGACTCCATAATTGACACCCTTTCCAACAGGCCAGATCGGATGAGCGATAGATTCGCTAAGCATGAGGATCGCTAACCTGAACGTAGAGTATCCATCACAGAGAATGATGGCACAGTGCATAATGAACAAATGCTGTAGATGGAGAAAGTGCTGGCGGTTAAAGGCCAAGAATGTGAATCCGCCAACTGTTCTGGAAGAAAAACATCTTCAGAATTCTGGGCCTGCCTCAATCCACCGCCATGGGAAAAAATTAGACCTACATTGAAGATTCCTTAAAGTCCCTTTTTGGTGAGCAGCTGACCAGTCTATTCTCAGTTGAGCGCTCCCATCACTGGCTGGGCCCTCGCCCACCACCAGAGCCCTGGCTTTCAGAGTGCTAATGCAGAATTTCTGCCAGCATAGGGACTGCTGATAAACGTAGGGATGCACAATGGTCTTATGTATCTCGATAAGTTATGGGTCACAGTTAAAGAAAAAATGTATTTCTTAAGTAACCTTTAACTATCTTTGTGAGCAGCAGACTCCTGCAGTATTGCATGCTGTTACAAGTTGTCTGGGGATTAAAAAGGCAACAGAAGATGTAATTTATTACTGTTGCACTGCAAAGTAACTATGGCATAATTTTGAAAATACTTATTAAATGACGCTGTACCCATGTCAGCAGACTGGGTTCATTATGTGTTTTTTTAAAGGACTACACTTGTAGGACCAGAAGGCCTATGCAACTAGCTATACAGAAGACCACAGTGTTGCATACAACCAGTGACAGAGAAGAATGACCACAATGGAACACAGAACAAGCAACTTAGAAAAAGACTACATTGCACATAAAATGAGTGACAAGAAGGACCACAATTGCACAAACAACCACCAGCATAATATAAGGACTCTAGCGGCACATACAACCAGTGATGTAGAAAAACAACCAATAATGGCAAATACAGTCTGCAAGTGGCAAGCTCACATTAATTACCTGTTGTTTATGTAACTTTTTTTAATCAACAGCTCTTTAAGTAGCACATTTTTATATATAATTATTAAACGTTAATCAAAATTGGTACTCATTTTACAAACTTCAGAAGGTTGAAAGGATTTGACCCTGCGACCTCCAGATTACGCATGGATCTCAACTGCAAGTGTTCAAAGCCCCGAACTATCTTATTGAAATCAATGAAAAGGAGTCCTCTGATTCGAACTCAGGAATAAAGTGGTAGTCTCAGTAAAGACAGAGCTTACCAAGAAACGTATGACAATGCTGGATGTCAGACACTAGGTTAAGTTGGAAGACCATCCAAATGAACAAAAACAATTTGGTAATGTCACCATCCAGTTCAATGCGAATCTCTGCTTAACCCAACCCCGGGTACCTAAGGTGGGTGTCATCAGCAGGTAGTTCCACAGAGAAATGTGAGCTACATTCAGGGAGTACAAAATAACACTAACGATAAGAATAGAGCATATAAATATTCCCAGACCAGTTTATAACTAACAATGAAAAGATATGTGCAAAATCCAAAAAATTATTAAAACAGATTAAATGTATTGGCATTATGGATTTTTTAAGTTTTAAGATAAAAAAACACTAAGAAAACGTTGTCATAGAGCGCCTGCTGAAGCCTTACATTTTCGTGCCAACACTTTGGGGCATTTGACATTTGCAATTTTTAGGGGCTGACACTCACTTTGCCGTGGGGATGGATTCTTTACCTCATCTCAATTCGGACTTAGTCATGTTTTTGGTCCTTTTGGGCAATATAGGAAGCTGTATCTGAAGAAGGCTCCATGGGGTTGAGAACACTGCAGCAGCAGACCCACATTAGACTTGAATGCCAGATGAAAAATCTCAAAGTAGAACAAAGGAGCTATCTTTAGCTGGAAAACTCAAACTTTTCTTGGGGGTGTTGAATTCCTTGTCCAAGTGGTTCACAAGTCAGAAACCTGCCTAGGTCCCAAATGTTTCTTGATGCTGGCAAACTCTATGTTGTTACTTCCTAAAAAACACAGATCTCCAGGACAGAGTTCAGGGTAACAAATCTCTTTACAGCCAGGGGCCCTTTAAGACCCACTGCAGTTCACTCACATCTAGCCTGCAGGTTCATAATACAGCATAGAGAATGTCTGGCTTTTGTGTCAGGGTAACCGGAAACAGTGGGTCAGACAGATGACACATAAAGATCAGTTCCAGTGTCTGGCTGTCCATAGCTGTCAGATGTCCTTCACTCTCTTCCCCCACCAGCCAGATAAAATCCTCTTCAGTCATGTGATCTTTCAGGTCCAGAACCATTCTGAGGCGGTGCTGAGTAAGAGGTGTCATTCTTATCCTGTGCATTAGCTAGTGATTGAAGAATTCTCTACTCTCAATCCTAGCAACATTCTCATGGAAAACTTCCTTTTTCAGAACTTTCTCTTTTGCATTATTATAAGCCTTCTGAGACTCCCACATTAAAAATGACACTAATCTTCTTCCCTTTGCTGAAATCTAGTGTCCCCTCATAGGCCGACTCCTATGGCAATAAGCTAACATCCGACCTCCCAGTCCTAGGAACTGCTTTTTTTTCTGCTGAGAACAGTAATGAATGTCTGAGAGGGCTCTTGGGCAGAAGAGTATTTTGTCACCTGGGTTCCCATGTAAGATTTCCCTTTGAAAGAGGAGGTTGCCGTGGCAATCCTTAGTGTTGCCATCTGTTCCTGCATCTACCATATTGACTTATCATTGCTAAATGGTTTGTGTTTACGCCAGATTAGCAATCCTGCTCTTAACCCCTTGCGTGCGCACGACGTCTCCCGGCCGTCGTGCATTACGGTGGGCGTGTGCGGACGAGGGCCGGGAGACGTCATGACCACGCCTGCGATCGGAATGTGCAGCACTGCGGCGGAATTTGCGCCGCACGCAAGGCGTTAAAGGTGGCTGCATTGACCTTCAGGAGGCCAGCAGTTCATACCCAATTAGGATGCTAATTAGGGGAAGCATGGGAAAGTAATCATTTGGACAGCCAGTTTAAACTTACAATATGCACCACATGCAATTCTACAGATGGCTCCAATTGCGCCGCGTCTTAGAAACTCATACCAGAGAAAGGGATATGATTCCAGACTATAACCCATTAGAGGCCCACTTGACACTACAGACATTGGGATGTAAAGGGATATCATGACTATCGCTCTTGGGGCTTAAAACCCCAGACACACTTAAGAAACTTTAAGATATGGTTGGAGCAGAATCTTCTTTATCTGAATGCAGTCTATCTTCTGGGGCGGGAGACTGGGCCTGCGGACCAGCTCAGTCTGCTGTTCCCATCATCTGTGTCCCCCACGGTCTTTCAGGAGGTTTGTCTGAAGTTTGGGCCCCCCAGGCTGGACACGTTTGCCACCGAGGACAATGCCCTTCTTCCCCTCTTCTGCTCCTTGATTCCATCTCGAAACCTGGGCCACGGATGCCCTTTCGATTCCCTGGCCAGGGGGTCTCCTGTATTGTTTTCCACTGATCCCCCTGATTCCCAGGGTGTTGCAGAAGGTGATCTCTGACCATGCTCGGGTTCTTCTGGTGGCTATGGGTTGGTTGAGGCAGCCTTGGTTCCCTCTGCTTCTTCAACTGTCAATGGGTCCTCCCTGGGTGTTTCCTTTTTTCCCTCACCTCTGAGACATCCCATTCTGGAACCTTCTTCCCTACAGCATCTCAATGTGGGGGTCTGGCTGCTGAGCAGTTAAATCTGTTAGACCTGGGTTCTTCTGAGACTGTTGCCAACTCAATCCAGTTGGCCTGCAAGCCGTCGACTCGCAAGTCGTACGATCGCCATTGGGGTAACTTTGAAAAGTGGTGATATTCGAAAGAGTTGGATTCCTCCTCTTGTCCTACTTTGCGGATTTTAGATATCTTGCAGGGTGGCTTTGCTTTCGGTTTGGCTGTTTCTACCCTTAGAGCCCAGTGGGTGGCCCAGTGGGTGGCCCTTTGGGCCTTTTGTGGGGACGATCTCTCCATTGTTGTCCCTTTGGCCTCTCGCCTCCATTAGGGTTTCTTTTTGCAAAGACCCGTTTCCCATTCTCCGATTCCTCCCAGGGATCTGCCTCTGGTGCGCCAGGCGCCGACTGGTCGATTTCCTTCAATTATCTGATGGGGAAAGTGGTGTTTTTAAGGTTGCTGTGTGTTCCGGGCAAAGGGTGGGAGAAATTGGTGCTTTTATGTCGGTTTCTTTGTTTATCCATTTCTTTCCGGATAAGGTTGTTCTTCGGCCTGGCCCGGCTTTCCTTCCTAAGATTCCCTCTCAGTTTCATTGTTCGGAGTACATTGTCCTTCCCGTTTTCTTTCCTGACCCTTCTTCAGCAGAGGAGGTTTGTTTGCACTCACTGGATCTTTGTCGGGCTTTGTCCATTTATTTGGAGCGTTCATTTTCTTTTCGTAAGGTGATTCCCTTTTTGTTACTTTTGGTTTTCCAAATAAGGGTTTTAGTCTTTCTACTGCCTCCATTTCCCGCTGGATTAAATCTACTATCGTGAGGGCTTACCAGGTGTCTGGGTCTTTTTCTCCCATACCAGAGCAAGGTTGTTCTATGCGGGGGGGGTGGCTACCTCTTGGGCGGTCGTCTGGGAGGGCAGTTGGATGGGTTTTTTCCCTCCTCCTTCGGAGATCATTTCCTGTCTGCGGCGGAAGATGATATAGCTCCTTTTATGTCTTGAACTGCATTGGATTTTGTATCTTGTATTAAAACTTTGATTTGGTTCAGCATCCTTGGTGCTTGACTGGTGTGTTTCTTTCCTGCGTTTGTGTTTGGAAATAGTCACCGGTTTGCTTGGGTATTGTATCATGCATAAGGCCTGCATCCAGGAAGTTGGACGAGGAGGTAATGCCCCAGTTACTTACCGATAATCTTCATTACTCCAAGTCCTGATCTTCCTGGATGCAGTCCTGAGTACCGCCCTCCCACTCGGGCATGGCGGTTGACTATTTCCTGTTTTCTTGTGTCTTTTGGCGTGGTATGTAACAGGAAGTGATTCGTTTGTTTCTCCCTTTTGTGGTGGCTCATGGGTAACAGGGCCATCTTGGGGGAATTTTTAGGGGTTTCAGCTAGGGAAATGGATCTGTCAGAAAGGAGAAGCATCATGCATAAGGACTGCATCCTTGAAAACCAGGACTCGGAGTAATGAAGATTGCCGGTAAGTAACCGGGTCATTAATCCACATGGTCAAAGCAAAGTTTCCAGACGTTGGCGTGGGTCAGTAAACCAAGCTTGTTGTTAGTGTTAAATTGCTGGAGAAACGGGTAAAGCAGGATGCAACTCAGGCTGAAGAGTAGAAGACAGATTATTTCATTTAAACGCCTTAGCCATCCTGCAGGTCTCACTCTGTACCCTCCCAGATCCGTGCCTACCGCCCATCTTCGAAAGACCCTCTATGTACATTGCTATGCATCAGTGGCATTCTCAGTGAGTATTCTAACACGCCCTTCACTGAATACCACAGAAACGTCATCCCAAACCATACGATAAGTAAGAATGCTTTATCAAGTTTAAATTAACTGCCTGGGATGTTACAGCACGCAGCTTCTTCAAATATGTTGCCTCTGTACAGGACATACCCGTTCAAATTACCAGGAAGGTGGATGGCACTTCCTATGGAGGCAAAGTCAGCCCTGATGTCTCGTTTCACAATACGGTGCAGCAAATTTCCAACATTCTTTTATTTGACAGGAAGTTGAATTCAGAGGCGAGCACTTTTAGCTTTAGACGAAACATAAACCTACCTTGTGCGATGAGCAAAAAAGGAGAAAAATTGCATCAAAGTAAAACTTTATAACCCCCGCACTCTGCCCCACTCTCACTTATATGCAACATTGCCCCTACTGTATTCCTTAGTATGAATAAGCCGACGTACATACTTGCCTTGTGGGGGTCATTTGTTGGCCGCAGTTTATTAGGAATACATGTATATACTTTGCATACTTTGCGTGTCATGTCATAAAACCTCCTTGGTGAACTGTCCTATTTGCGTCATGCCTCATATGCATATCATACATCATGTCTGCCATAAGTCATATATACATTGTCCCCATAGCAAATTAGACTAGCAGTTCGTTGTTAGCTTCTTTGCAGGCTTGTATTGTCTCTTGGCCCTTCTGGGTCATTTCTATGTTTGGTTGGGTTTGCGCTCTCTTTGCGCAGGGGGGAGTAGCTTCTGTCCCGGAGTTAGGCCACAACTCGCTACCTTGTCCGACTCTTGTTGTGCCCTGCCACCCGGCGGGGGCTGGGCTGCGAGCACCGTCTCCATTTGCTACCCCTCTTTTGTTAGGCCAAGTCACCCAGCCGTGAGGCATCCCAAAGTGAGTGGTCCTACACACCGCTCTTAGGCGAACTCACCCAACCGTGAGGCATCCCAAGGTTAGTGGTTCTATTCCGGCACACCGCCCTCCGGTGTGCCTCCGTACTAACCGTTATCCATGTAGTTCTTCGCCACGCCATCGGGGAGGCTTACGTCTTCCTGCCGCCCCCCCCCCCCCAACTATGTCCTACACCTTTTCATCTGCAACCTGCTAGAACCATGGCGCCCCACAGGTTGCTCCAAACACCACCATACCCTCCTCAGATAGGTGCAGTCCATCTTTGGCGTAGAACTCTGGGTGACACGTGTGGATGAGCCCATGCCTGACAGTTTCCAAACCATTTGTTCTGCAGAATTTGCTCACAATGAGGTTCAGCTTCTTACGGGAGTTCTCGACTGCTTTCTGAGATACAGCCCCACGCCATTCGTTTCTGCTGATCAGCTCCGACCAGATGATGGCGGTGTTCCCGAAGGCCCTGGCTGCCTCCGTGAGGTCTCTCTGAATATCTTGGAGGAGTGCTTATCTCCTGCGTCTGGCCAAATCGTTACCCCCAGGTGTATGATCAAGATGTTCGGATGCCATGCTGCATCCGCCTGTAAGTCCTTGAGGGTCGCCGGCAGCTGGTCCCATCTCATTCCCTGTTGGCCAAACCACCGTATGCAGGTGTCCACTGGCCGTCCTTTCTTTGTGTGGCCCCCCGTCACCACCAGGCATGCATCCACGTTATGAACGAGTGACCCACCACCCACTCCAGGCGTGGTCTCCTTCCTGCCAAGGCAATGATAAAATGTCACACTGCTGCGTGCCCATGGGAGAGGCGCCCCTGTTCTCCCCCCCGGTGTGCTCTGTGGTTCATAGCAGCCGGGGCCTCACGTAGGTCCAGTATGCCCGTGACCTCCATCTCCCTACTGCCTGTATCCCGGCCTCGGTCATCCCATGCTGTGCGGCTGTCATGGCAGCCCTTATCCTGAATGAATGGGACCCAAAACCCGCTGGAGGCAGCCCTGCCTTACTCAGTGCGAGGCGCATGATTGCCATAAACTGGAATTTGCTCAATTGTGCGCCGTCTCTGTGTTTGAACAGGGGCCCCCCCGCCGGCTGGTCGTACCGCCAGGAAGGCAAGCAGGCAGCAAACTGCGCAGCAGTTCTGGTTCTCGATGCAATGTAGCTTTACTATTGTCCCTCTGCCGGTTTGGTCTGTTTTCGACCACCTCAGTAGAATCTCTACTCCCTTTGTTCTGGGTGTCACATCGCTTGCTTGTAAACAGCGTTCAGCTGGGCCAGCCCTTGAAGGTGCTACTAACTCGCTAAGGCGAAACGCCCCGAAGAAGGCGGTGGAAAATGCGGCTCTAAAAAGAAGGTGCTCGAAATTTTCCGCTGTGATGCCCCCGAGTGTCCCCAACATTAGGCCCAGCTTTGTGAAGTCTATCGGGCGCCTGGTATCTTTCCTTGTGCCCTCTGTGCGTCTCCACCCCTTCATTGCTGCTTTGATGTAGTGAGAGCCAACTGGGTCCTGCCCGGTCTCCAGTTTTGCGTAGTGTGCCACAGTGGACAGGTGAGCCTGCGCCATGACCTGGACTTCTTGCAGTTAAATGCCCACTGAATGAATTGCTCGGTTGCCCTGCGTGTGGCCCCCACGTCGCCCAGAGGCTGGATGCCCCCTACCATCATTGCTGTCCCAACGTATTTCTTATATCTCCTGGCCACTTCGGTGGCGAGTGCTTGGCTGACCAGTTCCGATAAGTCTACCCGGCCAGGCCCCACAGCCGGCTCGGGAAAGGGGTCATGTTCTGCTCTGAACCTGTCCGTCCTGGCTCTGGACAGGGCGTCTGCAACTTCGTTCTCCACCCCTGGTACGTGTTGTGTTCACAGGTCTATGTTGCCTTCCAGCTGCAATTTAACCAATCGGCGCATTAGTCGCAGTGTGTCTGGACACCTGGCTGATCCTCTATTAATGGCCTGTGCTATGCCCTTGTTGTTTGACCATAGCGTTAGTTTCATGTTCTGCAATTCCTTCCCCCAGACTGTCAGTGCCACTATGATAGGGAATAACTCTAAAAAGGTGATACTGCTGGTTATGCTGCGTCTGTGCCAGCTGCTAGGCCACTGGCCTGTGCACCATTTGCTGCCCAGGGTTGCCCCAAACCCTGTGCTGCCAGATGCGCCTGTGAACAGCGCAAAATGTTTGCTAGTTACCCATCCTTCCCTCCAGATCAGCAAGCCATTAAAATCTGCTAGGAATGTATCCCACATTAGCAGGTCTTTCTTGACCTCTGCCCCGAGCCTGACGTGATGATGCTTCTGGGTGAGCCCGCGTGTTAATTGGGTCAATCGTCTGGCGAATACCCTGCCTGCTGGGATTACCCTGGTCGCAAACTTAAGCTTGCATATGAGCCTTTGGAAGTCTCTGAGTGTCGCCTTCTCGCGCCCGCAGAGGCTCTTAATGTCTTCCTTGAAATCCTTCACCTTCTCCGGAGGGAGCCTGGACGTCCCGGCGACGGAATCTAGTACTATTCCCAGGAATGTGATTTTTGTCACCGGGCCCACTGTTTTGTCTGCAGAAAGGGGGATCCCTAGTTCCTCTGCCAATTTTTTGAATGCCGTCAGAGTGTCGCCGCACTCTGCTGACGCTGCCGGGCCTGTGAAAAGGAAATCATCCAAGTAATGGAGCTTCCCGCCCGCGGGATGCCTAACGTGCAGTGCCCATTCAACAAAGGTGCTAAACATCTCAAAGTAGGCGCATGATACGGAGCACCCCATCGGCATTGCCTTATCGAAATAGAGGTTACCCTCCCACTGAAAACCTAATAGGTGAAAGCTCGATGGGTGGACTGGGAGTAAGCGAAAAGCGGACTCAGTGTCCGCCTTTGCTATGAGTGCCCCTCGGCCTATTGCTCTAACCAGGTCTATGGCATCGCCTATCGTGGCGTAACTCACTGAACAAACTTCTGTGCTGATCCCATCGTTTACTGACGTACAGTCTGGGAATGACAAGTGGTGGATTAGCCAGTATTGGCCCTCTTCTGTTTTGGGAACCACCCCTAGCTTAGAGATCACCAGTCCCTTGCTCAGCTGGGAGGGGAGGAGGCCCTCTATTCTACCAAACAACCACTCCTTCTCTATTTTCTTTGTCACTACCCCTGGGTGCTGTAGTGCTGGTTTCAGATTTTTTACACTGCCTAAGGGGAAGGGGCCTGTAAATGGGATGGGGAAACCTTCCTGAAATCCATGGACAAGTATCTCAGCATCTGTCTTGTTGTGGTATCTGTTGGCTAGCTTGCGCAATTTGCGCGTGTTGATGGGGGACCATGCTAGCCTGTACTTCTGACACCCTGCTGTCCCCTTGGTGGCCCCTGTGTCTCTCTCACTGCTTCTTTCTCTCTTTCTTGTCCCCTTTGTGTCCTTTCTTGCGCTTGCATCCTGCTGCTGGGTGCCACCCCCCACAGGAGGAGCAGATATGCTGGAATTTGCTTGATGCCCCGTAGGTACATTCGTTCGCCTCGAACTTCCAGCAGATTGCCAGTGTCCCGTTAGTATGTGGTGCTTTTCAAGCGCCGAACTGTTTGGGTCTTTGAAAAGTTCTTCCCTTCCCCTTGTGAAAGGACCCCCGTAAGGACTGTTCGTTTCTTCGTGCCCATGACTTCGCCTCTCTAGCTACCATCAATTTGTGAATAAAACCAGAGACATCCTCCTCATTCCACTCCATTTCCGGGTGTGTCTGCATCTTTAGCCGGAACCCTTTATCATACTCTAGCCAGACATCCGCCGAAAATTGCCTCTGTGCATTGTGGATGTTGGCTTCATAAAGCCACAGGTCGGCTGCGCAGCGCGGGAATATCTCGATTATTATACAAGCCATTATTCGGAATGCGTCTAGCCGGTTATCAAAATTCCTCTCCTTACGCTCCTTCCTAATTTACCTTTTATCCACATCCTTTTTATCACAGGTTGTCAGATCAAGCTCCTCTAGCTGTATCTCCAGTAATGAAAAAATATCAATGAATTCCTTCCTCTAAATTCTCTCCTTGACCGCTAACGGTATGAGGCTTTTTAACCCTGTGGCCCTGGGAGTCAAGGACGCTGGACCAGGTGAGGGCCGTGTATATGTATCGGGTACAGATGCTGTGTCGGAAGGAATGGTTGCTGGGGTCGTGTTCCCCCAAGCCACTGTGGGTGACCCTAGCTCTTCCCTAACCCCTGGGGAGGCCTGATCCCCTAAGCGTTGCTGGCGTGCCTGGCCTAGGTCTATCAGGTGCCACGGTAACCCCAAGGTCTCCTCCTCCGCATGGGCTCCCGTCCTCGCCACTCCCTGCGTGCTTCCCTGCCACCCCTCTATCTCTGCTCCTGTTGCCCCCGCTCCCTGCATGCCTAAACCTTTCAGCTAAAGCGGCGCCATAGTTTTGAAGCATTCTTTCACAATTGCGCTGATATGCTCACCACTCGCTGCTTGGTCCTGCCACCGCCGTGTTGGCTACAGGTGACTGGGCCTTCTTCTGGGGAGCCTTCTTAGGAGCTGCTGCCTCTGCAAGCTTGGCTGGTGCCCTCCTTCATCTCTTGGCCGCCGGTGTGCTGAGGCTGCTCTGCTGGTGGCTTGGCCCTTCGCCAGCGTTGTTCAGCAGGTGGGGCTGCAGCCAGTCACTCCCGTGGACCTCCGATGCTGCCCAGATTTTCCTCAGCAGGTCGTTCAGATCCTCTTGCTGCCGCATATTGTTCCCCTTCTTTGCCATCTCCTGTGTTGTCACAGCGGCTGTCCGGTGCCACTGGATTAGCCCAAAGCGGGGTGCTGCCGTCGGTTTATGCACCAAAAGTAGCTGCATGCCCCTCTATCCGGAATCAATGACAGCTGAGTTTGCCCTGCCTTTGCCTCTGCGCCTGCCCCTTTAATTGCATTCGTGCACGCTTGCCAAGGCCACGTGTTTCGTCTTCATTTGGTTTGCCACGGCGGGGTGCTGCCACCGATTATTGCACCAACATTGCTATTGTGAGGCCGAAATGCCCCTTCGTACCGTGTGCCTTATTGCAGCTGAATTATTTGGAGCGTCTCCCCTTTAAATATAGTTAGCCACTCCTCGCGCTCGCTCTCCTTCCTATCGGGCATGAACAACCAGCTGTAGCCTAAGCCCGCGCCAGCTGCGTCTCGTTCACTTCCCACGGGACACACACACTCCGCTCCCGAGGCTCCGACAGGGTCTTGTGCAGAGACGCTGAAATGGTGAGGAGCCTGCGGGGTAAGAACGGAGGTGATGCAGCGACTCACCGACCTGGAAGTCCACACGCCTTCACCCTTTGGGACGCGAGCGGGGGGAAGGCTCACGGCGCCCTTGGTCTCCGCTGCTTGGTTCGTTGGGGTAGATGTCGCTGGTCTGCGTCTTGGTGCGCATGGCCTGCCCCGGTTCCTCTGCCCTTTGCCCGGCGTCAATCGACCTCTGTACCCCCTCGATCAAAAGGGCGCAAAAGCGGAGCCCGTCGCTCCAGCCGCCTCCGTCGACTCCGCAGCTGCTGGTCAGTTGCTAGGTTTGGTCGATGGGCGGTGATCACACGCTGCAGGAAAACCGGGATGGGCACCTGGTCACTTCTCCCAACGCCACTTCAAACCTCTGCAGGAGCACAACCCCCGTGAGCGGTTCAGCACGGCGATCAGCTGGACAGGATAGGGGCCTCCACACGATCTTCCTCCGGTAAGCCGAAAAAACTGCCACAAAAACCTCCATCGCCGATGCTGCTCCCCCGCTTCAAGAAGATAGGAGCTTACCTAGGGGAGCAGCGCTTATATCCCCATCACTAGCTTTCCCACCTAGGTAGGCGCTTTCCCCTATTGGGGGGTTTGTATCCCACCCGGGCCCCCATTGGCTGGGGGGGGCGGCGCCTCTCCGGCGGACACCACGGGGGGGGGGAGGGCACGGGTGTTTTTCTTGCTCTTTGGCACTTCTGTGTGCCACAAACCGGTTCTGTCTGGGGGCACGGCGTTAGTTATGGCGCCAGCTCTCTAGGCCCCCCTTCGGTGGCAGCCTATCAAATTTGTTGCACATGGTTTTGGATAAGGCCAATGTCTTCACTAATAATTTTTGCGTGCAGGAAGGGAATTTTTTTGTGCGCCCCGTTATTTCACGCTTTGTGCAACTGCGAGCAAGCTTGCAATTTAATGGGGTGATTTGGAGGAAATACTGCTTGGTGGAGAATTGTGATATTATGTGCTACTTGGAATATTATAGAGGCAGATTTGTCCACTTTATTAGTAGAAAGCCGTATTTCAGACTGAGTTCTTAATGGGAGCTCATGACTTCATTCAGTACACCACCGTACACTTGTACTTAATGAAACAGGAAAGTGGGGCCCATCAAATTGGGAAATTCCAGAGAGTGTCCATCAAAAGTCATGTGACAGAACAATATCGGCATCGGAATTGCTAGGCAACAGAATGGTTCACTTCTGTGCTGCTTCTTTATCCTTAAGAGTGAGTTAATGTGCAGGCAGAGCCTGTGTAACCCCGCTCTACCATCAGTTATAGTGATCATAGCACTTGCCCTGCAGTTAAGTATGCCTCCCGTGACCTGCCTCGCACATTTACTCTTTCTTCCTCCCTTTCTGTCACTTACTGCAAAGCCGTCAGACGAAAGCATGTAAACTTGGCAATAAATAATACGCATTATACAAACATGACGGAATGTGACATTTTGACATCTAAACTTTTCACAATATACAATGCAAAAATTAAACTATTTTAAAATCAAATATCATAGCGTGTCCTTCAAAAGAAATATAATTTGCAGATAAAAATACTATGTAAGATGTTGGTTGGAAGCTGGTGCCTTAGAAAAAATGTGAAAAGAGAGAAATGTAAAGAAGGATGTATTTTTCTAGCTCCTAAACTCAGTGTACCGATTGAGAGGAGCTACAAAACCTTGTTTTAATGTCAAAATAAACTGCTTAATTGAATGAAAACTAAGTGAAGGAAACCGACATGCACTGTGCAGTGCAATTCTGTTTATACAGAATACCCTAGGGTGGTCATGGCTGTGATTTCTTTTATTTATTTATAAAGTTTTGTATACTGTGAACATGACCCGTGAAGGTATAAGAGTGCTTTACAGGGGGTGGGGGGGGGGGGCTGAGAGAGTGGATACATCAGTAAACTACAGTAATAAAGTGCATTTACCACATAAATACAAACATAAAATATCAAATCTAGGAGCACGACCTCCTTAGGAGATCAGAAGGAGGTAGTCGTAATCAACAGAATAATAGTTCAGCAGATAAGGTCGACCGATATATAGTATGGTGACGGCTTTTAGTCTAACCATTTATTCGTCAGAAATGATTTCACTTCTAATTTGAAGGCAGCGGTAGAGTGATGGAGCCAAGCTAGGCACATATAAGAGCAGAAAGGAGGAATGGCTGGGGCTGCTGTAGTTTAGTAGCATCTTAAGGCTCAAAACAGAACAAGTCAAATCGGACAACATGTACAGAGACAGGAAAGCACAAGGAAAAACAATATATATCTTCCCTAATCATGTGTATAATAAAGGGTGTTCCCTCAATATCATCTTTGTCTACGGATTGGTTCTCAATATAGCTTATGAACAGCCCTTCTGTGTAATATTTGTGACCGGAGACACCTTTGACCAGCGCGCCTCCGCTGGCTCCCTGTGCAGTGAGAAGTGGCAGTGAGTGCATACGCATAACTTAATGGGAACATAGGATATGACATAAGAATTTAGCATAATCTTCACTAAACTTGTTCGGCATGATTCAAGTGAAGTATGTATCCACATATCTCTATTTTGTGTTTACCCTGCCTGATGTGTGAACACTACCTGCAAGATGCACCGATGATACTTATGACCCCGTTATGAGTGGCACGGGAAAAGGGCTCGCGTTTCTCAACCCCCAGAGTTACCAAAAGGGCATTAGCAGTAATTCCGGGCTGAAGAAAACCCACTTCATGATGAGTTAGACTCTTGAGGGTTCACTAAAAAATTAAATTTTCATCCAGAGTTTCTGACTATTTTTAGCAGCTGGAAGCTCAAGGTGAAAGCAAAACAACTCCTAATATCAATGAAGCTGGAAACTGCTGTTACAAGCCCCAGTTGAATTAAGAGGCCACTTGTAATGAGGACAACAATAGGAAAATGTATGTCCATTGGACCAACAGTCACACACCTACTATATCAGAAGCGTGCTTAAATGATGGGCACAAAGTTCTAACTTCATGGGTAAAAAACACTGTTGTCTATGTTTGGACCGTAGATAATAAGTAAGGTAACATTACCACCCTTCACTTTGTCCAGTAGCATTTTATTTCTATCTTCTGGGCCCACTAGCAGAGAACTCAATCGTGAATTGGATTCCGAGGCGAACTAGGTTGCTCCAGTAAAAGAGAAAGACAAATATTATGAATGCTAAAATTATGCCGCCATCATTTAGATATTTTGGTGGATTCTTGCCTCATCTAATGCATTTCTTTCAACATTGTGCTGTGTACCCCCTGCCTTCTAATGTAGGGATCCACCTTCTGCAATTTGACATAATTGTCCTATTCGGGCCATTCCATCTCATGATTGCAACATTCTGGACACCATGTGGACAGTAGGTTATGCTCTGCCCAAGGATGGATCTTTTGTGTAAATTGACTTGGACTCCTGGATCCCATGGCAAACTCTAGTTTAGAAAGGATTTGATCACCATACTGTCTGTATGGACACCGAACACCCTCACCATGGATCAGATTTGAGACTTACTGAAAAGCTTCTCATAATGCCATCAACTCTTTCCAGTTGGAAGAATGTATCCTTTCTTGTTGGGAGTGAGTTCTCCCTAGTGCTGCTCCCCAACCTAGAATGCTGGCATCCATGGTCGAAATCACTGGATATGGGAGAGAAAACCAATCCCCTTGTTCCAGAGTTGCAGAAATCAGCCACCGGGCTAAACGTTCACGATTGGCCTGAGTTAGAATCTTGCAATTTGCTGACATTGGAGTACAACGAAGACGGATGTGGAAGATCACCTGCCCCAGGTGAATCCTTGTCCAATGTAATAATAAAAAGAGTGGTTTCTTACAAGAAAAATGATAGGCATAGGTAACCACAGGGACAGACGGCTCAAACTACCTTGCACCATTCCAGAAACAATGTAACATTCTAGAATATGATTAAAAGAAAAAGCATATTTGCTTACCAAATCCCCTTAAAGAACAACGGCATTCTGTCACTAGAGACCAATCCTTTTGCATCTGCATAGTCCTATGACTTCTCAACTTCTCTCTCTGGGACCATGGAAGGAAGGTCTTCCTATATCGATCCATAACCAAGCAACCGGTGTACTCAAGATTCTGTGTGGGATACAAGTAAGATTGCTCCCAGTTCACAAGGAATCCCAAATCTTGAAGTGTCTATATCACCGTTTTTATCTCTGTCCCGTGTGCTTGTAAGAAGGAGAATGAATCATAAGATTGTACAAGAAGGAATGTACACTGAAGCCCTCATCATGAACAAGAGAGATCCCTGGGGCTAAGGTCTTTGTGAACACCCCAGAAGCAGTTTTCAGACAAAATAGCAAAACTTGAAATTGCCAGTGCTGATCTGCCATTAAGAATCTGCGGAACTTCTAGTGACACCTGGCGATTGGTATATGCAAGTAGGCATCACAAATTCATTTATCAAATAGTCTATACTTCTGTAACAGGTGGATCTGTGCAATGTTGTTGAGAGATTTCAGGTCTGTTATTGTTCAATACTTCCCTGACGACCAAAGAAAATGATACAATACCACCCTAATTTAGTTTCCAACTCAGAGACAAGGTTTATCGCATTCTTGTTGAATAACTGAAGACTGTCCTAAAGAACACTCATCTTGAAAGAGTCACTGTGAAGAGGAGTCTGTAAATATCAAAGAAGTCCAGTGATCCAGGAAAGAATGAAGACAACCTCCCACTGGTACTCGATTGAACTCCAACCTGGCATACTCAGGAGTGCTGCTTCTAATTTCCCCTGATCCCTGGTGGGAAGAGTAATTATTTTGGTCAGATTCAACCTAGAAGGAAGATGTATTGAAGTTTTGTCTTCTTTGCCTGTTCTCCTAAAACCCCTTCCTATTCCTGCCAAAAGATTCATGCTTCTGATGAAATTGTTGGACATGTTTTTGCATCTTAAAGGACTTGTGCAGAACCTCCCCTCATCCTTCTCCAAAGAATTCTACCCCTAAAAGTTATTCTTAATAGATCGTTTTCCTGGTCTGATTCTGCCTTCCAACTTCTCAGATGAAGATGATGACATGCAGCCCACACTCTGACCCAGGAGTTCTGAACAGTCTTCTCCTTCCTCAGTACACAATGACAAACTTTAATAGTTTTTCACTAGAGATTGTGAAGCATAGATTGCATAATATTTTGACCTCTTCTCCAGGTTTCATCCAGCATAAGCTGTATTGAGAATACCTTTTTGTTTTCTTGTTTACTGGATCAGATATGACCACTTCCTCTGTTAAAAGGTAAGGCTGACCCTTCAACACCCTCTTAGGTGAGCCAACAAGGAATCAATCATTAATTAAAGACAGGCGTATCTCCTATTCGAGTTTAGCAAAGTGGGGGTATAATCTTCCCATACATCTTGGTACTGAGACCCTATCTGAGTCTTTCTATTCCCTTTTCATTAAGCTCTGAAGAGAAGAAATTTCAGGCACTTTAAGTAAGGATGGTCTCTGACATTGACGGAACCCCTCCCCACTGGTGCAGGGCTACACTTCTTCGGCAGGCAGCTGTAGATTGGTGGAGAGATAGGAAATCACAGGTCTCATTTCCTGCTATTGAATATACTTTCCTCTCCGCACTGAGGAATCTCCAGGAAAATCACCTCTTCCTCATCGGGCGAGGTATGTGAAGAACAGGAAGAGGGATTGGAGACTGAAAACAGGCAGCTGTTGGAGGTGGCTGGTGACGGGAGAAGATTGTCACATTCCTTTGAGCTTGTCATAAACCTCTGACAGAGACTTCACCAACTCCTACATATCTCTTATGAGCATAGGGAGAATTCTACAAACTCTTCCTTGAGGTTTTTCTGACCCTCCTACCCCAACGGAGGGAACCCTCGTTCAGGGAACAGGGTGATGAATGATTACTTTTTTTTGTGTATGCCTGCCCATCTCTTCTCTGGCTCTAAAGTCATCATGAAAGTTAGGGATTAGAAAGTCAGCCACCCTTGTATAGGATCATAAATAGGGGTCTAAAACAAAACCTGTATAAACTCTCAAATAGGAAAGTGAGGGCATATACTTTGAAGAAATTCTATCATTAAAAACAAACCCAAAAAAAGAGGCTAAGAGCTTGAACATTCTTTAGCTACAAGTTTGACATAATGACCGGCAGTTTAAAGGACACACCTCCCCTTTTTTAAAATCAGAATGAGGAGGTCTTATGAGACTCCAGGAAGTTCTTCCCTCCAGCTTGGGTAAGAGCACTGCCAAATGTGGCCTCTACACCTCTAAACATACTATAGAGATAACTCAATAATCTCGGGCATCTCGCACCACTCTTCCACCATGCTGATCCCAAAAACATGCAGACAAATGGAGGCACATCTAATCGCCTCATGCAGGTTTTTGAAAATAAAATGGAGAATGTTCCCGCCACACCGCAAGACTCTGCGCTTGCTGCTGGTCTTGTTTATAGCCTAATACATAAAAAGATGGACTAGGTGCACCACTACCACTTAATGACTGTGTAAAATAAAATCTTCATAGTCAGGATTGCGCTGTGCAGCAGAGGAGATGCGTTGGTTCTGCTGGGACCACAGATGGACTGAGAGAGCAGCTTCTGGCACACTTCCAAGGGTCCATGACTGGGGTGGAACCACTTGGCAGGTTAGGACTCACAGATGGCAGAGTCCAGGTGCTGGGGTCGAGGTTGTTGGAGCCTTCTGTCCTTGAGGCTCAGTTCAAGAGGCCAGCCAATTAGCGGTTGGATTCACTCTGAGGTCCTGGGTTCAACAGATGCAGGTCCAGTCCTTCTCACCCAGGCAAGAGGTCAGCAGGTCAGCACAGCAGTGCAACAGTTCTGATCAGCAGTGCAGCAGTATTTCTTCCTTGTGGAGTATTTACATATCCAGAAGTGTACTGAAGAGTTGGCATTTGAGGTCCAAAGGTAATACCTGGGCCTTCCTTTTGAGTGAGAGAAGCTAAAAAATGTTTACCTTTGAAATTCATAGGCTTCCTGCCTGCCTTGCCCGGGCTGCAAATTAACTACAGGGGGTATGCAGCCCTTAGTGTAAAGGCAGGACACAGCCTGTTCAGGTGTAAGTAGGGCTGTGACCAGCTCTGCCCTCCCATCCTGCCTGTGTTGGTCCATTCAGGCACACCAAAGCTCTCAATTGTGTGCGGCTGTCTAGGAAGAATACACAGACACCCAGTCATGTGACTTAGAGACAGACTGCATGTATTAAATGGCTAAGGCAGGAAAATGTCAGCTTTCTAAAAGTGGCATTTACAAAATTGTCATTTCAAACCTGACTTCACCATAAGAGAGGATTTTTCAGTGCAATTACAAAGGCACCAAACATGAACTGGTTACCTGTTCCCATTTGGAAATTACAGCTTATTAAATGCAATAAGGTAACTTCAAATGTTATCCTGAGACAGTGGCAGCTCGCAGAGGGAATGCTGTGGAGTGGTGTGGCAGAGGCGGGGCGGGGCAGGCTGGGGGAGTAGTGAAGTCAGACATACAACAGCAAGGAGTAAAGTAAGTAAATAAATAAATAAAACTCCTTAACGTGTGCCAGCTGCATCGCCAATTCAGTGATGCAGTGAGTGCAAGGTAAGTACCCCCCCACCCTGCCCTGACCCCACCCCACAGCATTCCCTCTGCAAGACGCCACTGTCCTGAGAGATAGGCCTTGAAGTAGACGAAAATGAGTTTAAGACAGTGTGCATCACTGCCACGACAAGTAAGACTATAAAGTACTTGTCCAACTTTTTAATACACTGCATCCTGTCCTCTGGGTTGCCCAGGGCCTACCCTAGGGGTGGTGACTTACATTTATTAAAAAGGAAGTTTTGGGCCTGGCAAAACTTGTATTTTTCCAGGTCTAATTGGCAGTTTAAAACTGCACACACAGGCTGCAATGGCAGACATGTTTAAAGGGGTACGTAAGTGAGTGGCAGAATCTGAGCTGCAGACCCACTAGTAGCATTTAATTTACAGGCCCTGGGCACATGTAGAACCACTTTACTAGGGATTTTCAAGTAAATTAAATATACCAATTGGGGATAAGCCAATATTATCATGTTTTAAGGAGTGGGAATATGCACATTAGCACTGGTTAGCAGTGGTAAAGTGTGCAAAGTCCCACGGTCAGAAAAAACAAGATCAGCATAAATAAGCGGAGTGAAGGCAAATGGTTTGGGGGAAGACCACCCTAAGGCTCACCGGTCTAACAGGCAGCAGTAGAATTAATACAAGAGGCACAAGTGTTGCGGGGATAAGAAACCAGAAACTGCTCGGGAAGGTGATGACTGATTGAAGTAGGGAAGTTTAACCTCAATGAAATAAGGAGTGGGACGAGGAGCAAGATGAGGAGGTAATACAGACTTTTATGGGTTTGCAAAATATCATATGGCATTGCACAGCATCTTCTGGCCCCATACAGTACTGTGTGGGCCGACATAAAACCATGTGTTGATAACAGCTTGCTGTGGAAGCTTGTATTTCTATATAAATTAATTTTCAGAGAGGCAGCCTGGAGATCTTAAATGCAAACTGTGAATGCAGGTACAACCAGATGGCCATACGTTGCTGTTGAAGATATGCAGTCAGCTTCCCGCAGTGGCCCAAGCTCATGTGTGACTTTTGCAGCATTACCCATGCTTCGTGGAGTAAAATACCGGCAGAATGTTTAAAGATACAAAATGTTAACACAGTAGGAGGATGTTAAGAATTTTTTACATATACTGCTAGTTGATTTGAATGCTGCTTTGCTTTTGATGACAACTGTCATGTTTTGAGATATCTCTTATTGTATTCTTTAAGAATAATAACTAGCATTGGCAAACTCAGCTGGTCTCCCTTGCTGACCTATTGGCTTTTCCAATACCTTTTGATTATGCTGTGCAGCATCAGCAAAAAAAACCCCAAAAAAACAGAAAGGGAGGTGCAACGATGCAGCCACTGCTGCCAGCGGCATCTCTCTTTAGGTGCATACATGCATGACCATGCATACTCGTACCTACGAAATGAAGTGTGTACCTTTTTTCAATTTATTTGTTTAATATTATTTTTTCAAGATGGAAGATGCTACTTAAGATTGGTAAATAAAAAAATAAATATCTTTAGAAAGGTAAATGATGCGAAAACACTTTTTGGATAGTGAAGTGGGCCGGAATCAAATGACAGCTGCCGGGACCTCACAGATATCCTCAATATTTAAATATTTAACTGACTGCAGGGGTGGTGAAGCAACCGAGAAACAGGTGGGCGTATCGGGGCAAGGAAAGCAACAGGTGTGGGGAAGGGAGCAATAGAGGTGCACAAATGTGCTTGGACGCAAAGTTCCTTGGTAGCAAATGGCAGATGGTGGGCCCTCCAAAAATAGTAAAATGAAATGAAGACATTTGTTTCAAGGACCGCAAAGGGTGGGGGATGAACAAACGTGCTAGTAGGGAGCGGGTGAAGCGGTACAACCGGTGGGTACAGAGAGAGAGCAAGAAAACACATTCACTCTCATGGATTGCTTAAAGAAAAAGAGAAAAATAGTTCCCTAAAAGTGAGCAGTGGAAAGATGCAAATCAGCCAATCGAAAGATTGATTAAGACATTATGCTCTAAAGGAGAGACAAATATAAGCATAAGAAGGTGAACCATCAAATAAGCAAGGAAATGAGTGATGATAAAACTAAGCCCACTGTAAGTGTTTTGTATGGTCCATAGCAGGCCTTCTTCTACAGAAAGCTAAAAGCCATCTAGTAGGCAAAATCTAAAAATGAATAAAGCTTTTAATTCAATGACTAATAGTAATAATTCACAAATATTGAGCCTTGTAACAGACTAACTAAAATGATGAGTGTCTTTTAGGGATCCATCTGCCCATAAGTTTCCTGACAGTAAGAGGGTAAAACCTGGTCCAAAGACACAGTTAGATTTGTTGTACTTACTGTCTCTCCATAAGATGTTCAGTAATGCAGAGATATCTAAGCAGGTGGTGATAAATATCATATCAAAATTGAATTTCTCATGACTTCAACTGGTGAATTTATTATTAGCATATATTATACCGGATACGCCCTGTTACTGCGCTTTTTCAGTGAAGAAGGGATATACACTGAATCTAGCTACTTTTTGCCATGTAGACCATTTCTTGAAAGATATACATGGCAATAGTTGTTGCCTACTAGCTCTAAGGTGCACCACTGCAGCAAAATGAAAAATACTTGTTGATGTCTGTGCTTATGCGTGGTATTTTCCTAGTTTTTTTTCATCAAATGAAATACAGTTTCAGAGAAATGTACACATTTCAACAAATCTTACTCTGATGTGTACAAGGAATCTAAAACCTAGGGTGCGCACCCCGGAAATCTCTATCTAAAGACACCTTAGGTTATTTTATATAGTTGACAATACCTGAAGATCGCTTTCACTTGCTAGTAATTAAAACAGGACCATCAGTGGGATATAAAACATTTTGTTGTTTACCTTTACCCAAATATTAAGAAGTCACTATCAGGATGTGAGCAGAGAGTAGAGAGATATCTTAAGCAGTTTTCCTGAGCCAAAGGCTTCACAAGGTGCATCCGGCTATTCCTTTAACAAGTTTAGTCAAATTCAAGACTTGATATGCAAGAAGACATGAGGTATGCAAACTAGTTTTGAGATAAAGAATGTGATGCCAGAAAAAAGGATGGCTTTGAAAGAGCAAAACGTTCTTGACTTTCTACATTTATAAAGTCAGGATTGAATATTAGGATAAGAAATAAGCTTTAGGGTTATGGCCTAGAATAAAGTTGTGTTCCATGGGTCTGATAAAGTCTCAGATTGTGTAAAAATAATCAGAACAGCAGGGCAGTAAGTGATAAAGAGGATGCTGAATAAAGAAAGTTTCCTCTGCACGTATAAAAATGTTTGGAGTTAATTTACCCCAGACAGATTGCTATTCTAAACTTAAAGTAACTTGATGAATATGCACTGAAGAATAAATGTCTGAGTTAAGCTAAAACATCATGCAGAAATAGAGAGGGGGCGTGAGGTCAACAAATCTAATCAGCAATTTTTCCTGATTAGTTCTCTCAATGATGGATCTGTCAAAGCAAAAATCATTTTGCGAGTTCACTTGTCTCAGACAGATTAGAAGAAGGCTTGTCGTTGTTACATTGACAATTAAAACTCAAGATAAATAACTTGGAAAAATTAAGATTTTCAGAAGTAGCTCTCTTAGACAGAGCCTGTCACAGACATGAGGAGAAATTGGCTAGAAAAAATGTAATTGACTTCGTAACTTTCAGTGAAAAAGCTATTGAGCAAGTGTCTTCCATGAGACAAGTCTTTCATGATAAGGCAGAGGTAGTACTAAAATTATAAGCAGGGCCTAGGCAGATTCTCAATGGATGCTCCTTTTATTCTATGGCAAGTAAAATCCCTTTAATTAGCAATAGTGTTTCCTTACCCTAAAGCTTTCAATCCTTTTGGAGAGCCAAAGACCCGTCTTCTTGAGATGGACCTCACGTTTTTTAGAGGGGATAGCAAACTTTCCTCTGCAATGAGCATCATTGTATCGTTTGTACTGAATCATAGTGCTCTGTCTTTATGAAATGACATGCAGTAGACTGAATGGTTTGCCCTGATTGCAAGCAGCTCCATAACAACTTTGGTATGACCTATGGTATTGTTGGAAAGCTTTGTGTTGGACAATCGAGAAAACACTCCTGGTTGGAACACTTTAAACTTAGAAATGCATGCGATTGAGAAAGAAAATATTCTGGTCCCATACCTGGGCATAAGTGAGAAGAATTCTTCTAATTTGTGAGTCATTTTAGTACAGAAGTCGTGGTGCCAGGTCTGCACCAGATAGCTCTCTGACTGGTGCCAAAGGGTTGCATTCTCTCTTGTACTATGCCTGCCTATTGTTTGGAGCTCTAGTGCTTGAAGTGATTGTGTGATCCCGCGATAATAATAATAAGGTGTTTTGTAAAGCGCGTAGTTGCGTCATAAGACGTGTCCCAGCGCTGTGGTTCCACATCCATATGCAAACAGTGAGTGCCTGCAAGACTCCTTGAAGCCTGTGAGCCCTTCATACTCATGAAGAAAGATTCTGATACGGGGTTAATTACTATTGCTGCTACCTTGGTAACACCACTGAAAAGTGTAATTTCTGCAAAGTAATGCACTTTTAATTCAAAGGACTATCAAATGAACTAAGAAAGCCGGCAGTTTTCATGTGATGAAGACCCAACCAATCTCCTAAGAAAGAATTCGGTCCTCATCTGAGACAGAAAGAAATATACTTTGCAGAAAGTGCTTTCGAGCAGCAGTTGCTGCAGCATCAGCGTACAAAGCTCTCTTCACCTTCACTGAATTTGGTTCTTGGGGTGGAAGCAATATGAAAGAGCAGGGTACCTGGATTTGAGGAGAATACTGGCACAAGAGGGGAAGGGCATGAAAACACAGGCGCTTGCATGCATTGCTAAAATGAACAAATCATTCAGTCTAAAGGATAGTGAAGATGCTGTGCTTCAGGTGGGACAAACGCAAGAAGAGCGAGGAAAGCCATTGGATTAGAAGCAAGCAAACGAGTGACGTTGTGCTCCCTCTCGTTTTCTTGCGCAAGTGATGGACCAGGAGCGGTGTTAATCAACAAATTAATTTAGGGGCTCCTTACTGAGGCTCTCTCACTCTAAACCCTTTTTTTGTATAAATAGTTTTATTAGCATTTTCCAAAATCACATGAAGATCATACCAAGAGTTATATAGTTGAAATTGTTACAGCTGTGTATTCAATACAGTGTTCTTCAAAGAAAGACATGCTAATGTTACAAGTTTACTTGGTTTCAGTATGTTACAGGTTCTCGACGCAAATAGTTTTATGCTAATAATATAAACCTAAACAATAAAACGCATCCCCACTGCCCCTCCCCCCAGGGGCGTGTTAATCGTGCCGTGTCTGTTCTGGGCTCTAAAACGTCTGATCACTGCCTATGTGGTCTATGTATCTGTACCATCCTCAGGCGTTGGAGAACGTCCGGGCGTCGCTACAATCTAAACCAATCTTGATGACAATTTCAGTTTAGACATATAGAACCCATTTGGTCCTAAACCAATGCCAGGGAAGAAATCAACCTTAAAGGATTATTTCCAGATTTTAAGCTACACAGAAATCAAGTTAAAAAGTCAAAATAATATAATCAATAAATAAGAGTGCAAAGCTCAGTTAGAATACAGAATTCAGTAAAGTGCAGGTCAACAAAATACAGACTATATAATGGGAGCACAATCCAACATTTGCCTCCTGGTGTCATTAAGAACAAGCATTTGCAATAGGTTTCACATTACTGTAAGTTTGAGCTATTGGCGTTGCTAATATTAATGCAATGCCAATAGTTCAAACTTTCATTAATGCGAGAACTATTGATTTGCAATGCTATTGCGGCCCACTCATGCTTTAGCTTTGAACATCTAAAGCAAAAGCACGAGTGCCGCGATTTACAAAAGAAAGGCGCTCCCGCCATTATTCCAGCCGAGGCATGCCACGCTAGTTGAATTAAGAAAAAAGTGTTGCTGGAAAGCGTGTCCTGCCTGCAACTGCAGGCAGGAGAGAAGAATTTAAGAAAATAGTGCTCGGGTCTGTAATTAAACCATACCATGTAACAGGAGTGTCCTCATGGGAGGTTACAAGAAGAGAAAAGGAGGTATTAAGGAGGTACTACTAAGCCTATTGATGCCATTTACAAAGGACAGTGACAGGAGCCGATTAAACAATTTGGCAGAAAGTGGGTGGAGCTCCATGCTCATATCCTGAATAAAGCATGTCTCAAAGAGACAGTGCAAGTGCTGCCTAGACAAGACCTAAAAAGGCTCTCTAACATCCAAAAAGAGCATGCTTTTATAACCTTTTGAAGAAAGGATTTCATACATTCAATAGAGTTGTAAACAAGTCCCATAGAATAAATAAATCGGAATTAACTGGACTGAAACACTTGCAAGAAAATTCATTTAAAAAGTATTCCATAACTCTACAACATGGACATTCTCGTGGAGAATGCTTATACCAGAACAAATGTTGTTACATCCTGCGGGATTTGGCTAAGACAGCTAGGGGAAAACTTAAGCATGTACAATTCTGCTGAGGCAACATTTAATATTCTTGGTAAGGTCGTTCTACCTGTGAAAATAAATTCAAAGATTAGTTGACCAAGACATTGAAATCACAGTTTGACCACATGATACAGAACCTTGACAGACAACGACACAGACAAAATGGAGTATGAGGCCTATGATTTCTATGTTAGCTAGAGCTGAATTTTAAATAAGTGCAAAGCATGTTTTTTCAGAAGATCAAAGTTAACAAGAGTGACAAGAAAGCCAACTATTGGTAAGCAAAGGACCGGCCCAAAGTCCACTATAAGCTTCTGGTATGGTCTACAACACCACCTTTAGACCACAGGCAATGAAAAGCTAATTTTAGGTGAGCCCTAAATAAAAGAAAAGTTAGGGTTTGTAGCTCTAGTTTCAGTTTGTTTCCCCTTTAGCGGCAATATCTGACACTGCATATGCATACACCAAGCACCTTCCCAACTTAGGGGGCGATTACGATGGCTGAAGGACCGCCACCGCCAGCCATGCGGTGGCGGTCCTTCCGGCATCGTACCGCAATTTCCCCCAGCCAAATTAGGATGGTGGGAGGAATCCAACCACGACCGTGGCGGTCGCAAAGACTGTCCACCACGGAACCGCCACAAGCAATCGATCCGAATGCCTGGCGGACGGTCGACATTGTGTAAAATGGTGGCAGTGCCTAGCAGGCACCATCTGCCAAATTAGAAAGTGGGCTTCAGCCAGCCTTTCCGTGGTGGGTAAACCGCCATTGAAAGGCTGGCGGAGATTGGTTTTGAGGACCCTTTGCAGGCCCCCCTTGTGTTGGGGGGAGGTGTGGGTGCACTGGGGGGGTGACCCCCTACATTTCACTGCACCAAGTGGCAAGCACCGTGTGGTGCCTGCCACGTAATGCAGTGATGCAAGATGCGACTGCCATGGTGGCGGTCGCATCCTAATTTGGTGTGCGGAACAGCTGCATGTAATGCGGACGGTCCCGGTCACCACCACGATGGTGCACGGACTCCAGGCCCCTTAGTCCCAAGTAGGAGATGTTCTACTGCATAACGCATACATCGAACAGTTTAACCTAGCCAGCCATGCACCACCATTAGTAAAAACTGGTGGCGAGAGAGTCCAGTTACCTTAGGTCTAGAGTTTCAGTGTTCAAGAAGACCCTTGTATGGTAAATGCATAAAAATATGTTCATATTCATGACCAGGTTTTAGGTAGGCCTGACCTAATATCAAAATAATGAAAAATGGAGTCCTATTAGTGCCTAGATAGCTTTGAGGTGAAAAATCAGTTTTACACATGTTATCAAGCTACTAATGGCTTCAATTATATTTTTGTGGGTCTGTTACCACGTGCCTATAGAAGCAGTAGTAGCTCTTCCGTTGGTCCAGCCTCACCCACCCACCAAATCAAGAGTTTGATGCAGGAGTGGTCACTCCTTTTCAATAAAACTGCTTCTGCTGACACAGAGGGAGTTGCATCAGTAAAATAATTTACTGGCCAGTCCTTCATCTCATTATGAGCTGGTTGCCCTTTTTGTTTTTGTTTCTTGAAGACAACCAAGTAGTTGTTTCCTTTTATGAGAACAAAAATTCAATGTGGCTGACATACTGAAAGGTTTCTCATATCACATGGAAGACTTTAATTTCTTTCCTGCTAGAGACTGTCAAACTTCACATGGCGGTCATGAACAGGAATTAAAATGGCTGGCATGACACCGGAAATCCTGTGCTAAAACCGGCAAGTCTTCTAACAGCTAGATATCTAGCATTCTTGAACGTATTTATAAAGGCCAGCCATGGTATCACCGCTGTGGGAAGCAGCGCTTCTCCACATCAAATGGGTTGGAGGGTGGGGAGGGACAAACCCAGGGCAGTCGGAAAATCTGTCGGCTTCAATATTGCACAAATGTATATGAGACCCTAAGTCCTTAGAAAAATTAGACAGTTTGGTTCACAAAATGTACAAAGAACGTACAAAATATAGAGATTTTCTTTTTAGACTATTAGAATGATAGATCTTAATGCATTGGCTGAAATGCTCAGTTGTTGTTTCATTGTTCTATTTTGAGTCTGAGTTCTCGCCAGTTTGAATAAAGTGATGAACTGATGTATTTTAATAAAATGGGGGTTTATCAATTTAGTAAAGCTATCACTGACCTATTCTCCTTATGTTCATGAATTGATGTAGACTTTACTTTTTCAAATTCCATTAAAAGTCCTATGCTTTTGTCCACAAGCGGCAAGACATGATTTGTCCAAATGTAGTGATTAAATTAATATAGATAGACATTCTAAAAGATGGCACTTAAAACAAGTTTTGCACAAAATACATAACTTAAATGTTTGATTGTACAAATATGGATGCATTAAAAGTTTACTGTGGCACAAATTGCTTCTGACAATCTGCCCTCACTTCATATTACAAAGTACTTATTCAGGGAAGAGTTTGCAAAGACGGTAAAGAGGATAAAGGATTAGGAACTGGTTGCCTAATCATTAGATAAGACAGATTTGAGCTGGTAATGCAGCACTGGGACCAGAAAAGATAGCAGAGAAGGGCACTTTGTAGACAACATAAAGATAGTTCTCATTATAATTAGTAATCTCACTAACTGCACACATTTCAACCATAATATCCAATGGATCAGGGTTGCAGAAGCCTTTAAAAATGTGAAATAAAAAAAGGTGGGTGTATGGTGTACTAAGCGGAAGCCACAATGGCATGTTGAATCTCAAAACCACATCTCATTGTCACTGAGGAAGGCGCGACCTACTCGAGTCATCCACTTTGAAAGTTTTTTTCAGAAAAACAAAAAATTGATGCCAAGAAGGCCAAACAATCATGACATTCATCTGTGCTTTCAGTGCAGAAAACAAGATCGCTACCAGACTGGGTATTATGTCAATCCTTCTACAAGGGGAGCGTATCAAGAATCTCCACTGATTTTGTGGGCTGCCCACCAAACATTTAATGAGGCTATTAATTCCTGGTAAATCCACAGTTAGTTGTTCTATTGTGGAGTTTCTACAGCTTTGTGAAGCTCAGCAGGCATTGTAAATTTAGTGAAAGTGAACAGAATTTGTACGCTGATACTGGAAAGATTTTTATGCAATATGGATTTCTTTTAGCGTGGGATGAGGACCTTTTTGTTTTAGAAGATTGGTTAGTCCTTCCTCAGAAGAATACTGCTGGCTTCCTTAGCCATTTGATAGTCCTTTGAATTACACATTTCATTTATTTGCAGAAAGGGCATGAGTGTGAATGCCTCACAGTTCCTTGCTCAAGGAGTTTGTAGGCGCTCATTGTTTACATTCTGGGATCACACAATCACTTCACTTATTCCCATTTGATTGTTTTCTTTAAATCCAATCAACCCAAGCTGGTTGTTGCTCTCCTGCACCCTGTTGTTCCCCTATGCAACTGCACCACTCCCCTCTCTTCACATCCCATCTGCTGCCACTCATTGACATTCGTTTTTAAATCCCACTACCCAGCCCTGCCTTCCTCCACTGCTATCCACACCTCCCCATCCCTCCATGTTGCATTTGTTTCCTTTTGTGGAGAGCCCAGTAGCTGCAACCTATTGCCAGGTTGCTACTTTTTCAAAAGTGGCTTTATATGCATTTAACTTATTTAATCAATGGCTTCAGCAGGACATCGATGACCACAAATGACTTTGAGGGACCCTCACCCACCACAGCATTGGACCTGGCTTTATTAAAGAATTTGGTCTTCCATTTCAGAGACTAAGTCTGAAGGTAAAAACTTTGACCAAGGCAACATGCTTGGTGTACCTATGTCTGCTCTATCAAGGTAGGCCTGAATTTGCACTGTTGGTTATCAACTATGATTTACTTTTTCTACGTGAGTTTTGCCTTGAACGTTGAAAATGCATATTTCCAGTTCCCCTTATCCAATTGCAATCATCTGGGTGTGCTTTAGCTCATTATTTTTCTCTTTATGTTCTACCTTGGTTTGGGAATATTTGGTGTGTGATGAGTGGCTTTGTTGTGTGGTACATGCCATTGCTGAGTGTTGGCTGGTCTTGCTACAACATCATTGGCCTTGTTGCATTGGGGTCAGCTTTGTTGTGAGGTTGTCAGCATTGAAGCGAGAATGTTGAATTGCTTTGTTACAAGATGGTTGAATTGTTTGCGTGTTGGTTGACTTACTACATGATAGATAGCTTTGTTGCAGGTGGATAGCTTTGCTGTGAGGTTGTTGGGGAAGATGGGAATTAGAGTGTATTCCTTAGTTTAGGGTCTTCTCCTGGAAAGTATCATCCTGCTGTGGGTTCATAATATCTGTTGAAGGTTTTTATTGACGGAGTGTATGGCGTAGTCAGGGTTGTGGTGCTGTAAGTTATTAGGGTATTTTTGAGGTTGCTCTGGAGTTTACAGTTCAGAGATTTCAGTGTCAGTGATCTGGTGTCCTGGTGCTGCTTTCCCACTAACAGTCCTGTAGCAGTGTTGTGGATCACTTAGCAGTGGAAGTTTGGCTTTCTGAACCGTCCAGGGTAGATAAAGTTAACTTATGAGTTGAAAGTGGACTACTTCTCAGAGTGGGCTTTAGTAAAGGGTGTCTGTAAGTTTATAAGTAGTGATGAATCATTGAGAACATCAGGGTGTCAATGGTGATTTTGGAGACAGGACTGACTTTTTTCACCCCTTATGTGGGTAGGGGGTTGATTGACTGATCATCGTTAAGTGGAAGGGCCAATATTTGTTCGAGAGTAGTGGTGTGCAAGGTTTTGAGCGGCAGACATTCCACTTTGCTTAACACACACAGAAGTTGAGGGGTAGGAGAAAAAACGCCACATTTCGACCTCCTATAACCACTTACACACACATGTAGAAGGGGGGCTTTGCGCTTGAAATCGCTGTGATCTAGGGGGGAGAAAACACACAACGGTGTTAAAACTGCCCTCACCCACATAACTCTGTGGCATGCTTCATCATGGGGCTGCTAACTCACCAACGCGCAGATCAACGCTGGAGGTGAAGCAATAGGGGTGGGGAAGACAGTACAACACATAGAGAAACAGTGTGGGATCAAATGAAAATGGTACAGAAAAACAATTTAAAACTGATCAAGGGAATTCCAAATGTATACTTTATTATCAGATTCCCTGATCAGAGTGTAAGGTCATTATCGGACCGGCGGATGATGGTAAGGTAGGCTATAATGAACCCCCTACCCCTCCACTCTGCAAAATGTCGACATGTTTCAGCCGACTACCGTAAATACCCCGGCATTCATCAGGACTAACACCAGAAAAATCCCATAGGTACTACCCCTACCTCATCACTACTAGGGTAGAGTGTAGATGCACATCTGAGTGAATGCTCAGAAAAATTGGAAGACTAACTTGCTCTCCGAGGGAAACCTGTAATAAAACCAACAAAAAACATATATCAAATATACAGTGCAGTGCCCTCTGTGAACAAAACACACAAGGATAAAGAGGGTTGATTTTTACCGACCTGCTCAAACCAGCGATTCCATTTGGACGTCGCAATCAAACACAGGCCACTACTGCAATTTGTAAGGCCTTGCGTCCCATTTAATGAGGATAGATGTCCCATTCGAGCTCTCAATCCACACTCATTCCTTACATTAATAGTACCCAAAATAAAAAGGCTTCAGTGCTAAGCGAAAGAGACGCGATCATTAACTCGGCAAATCTTACCATGAGTGAGTAGAGAAACCAGACCGACTAAGGGCGGACACAATTGTTTGCTCTGCTATAACCAAGTCCCAGAGTAGACATTGGGACTTGGTCTGTCCTTTCTAGCGATAGCCCAAAAAGTGCCTCCTCTGCCCTACTGGGCGGCACTAGAGAGAAAACTTACTTCGTCAAGGTGAGCTGTTGCTGATGAATTGTCTGTACCGGCACCGTGCAGTTGCAATGAACTGCGCGGTTGGAGCTGGTGATATCCGTCTCTGCCCCGGTTCGCGTCATCACGTGTGAGACGTGCACGACCGGTGGTTGGTTAGAGGCAGAGTGAAAGCTAGAGCGCTGACTTTCTACCCCATCTTGGGTGTAGGACGTGTCAGAGCGCATGTGCGGTGTGTCCAGCTGCCGACAGAAATAAATATATCTCATGCAAACTACGCTCACAATAGGCAGAAGGAGTGTACCTGGAGCGCCAGTCCAGCTTGCCCGTGTTACATCATATTACTCATCTCTGGTGTATGTATGCAAATAACTACCTAGTATGGAAGTGGGAACTACGATCTGTGCCAAATATCTCCTAAAATAGCAAGTGTGCAGCTACACAGATATACATGTAGTAAACAGAAACCTGATACGATTGGACCCCATACCCACACCTGCTAGTGCTGCATCTTTAGGGTAGTGTCCGTCTATACCTACAGTGGCCAATATTGGGTACATGTATGCTACAAAAAGGAGACATATGTATATTTGATGTCATACATGGGACCTGATGCTCAAGGATGGTTTAGGGAGGGAAACAGGAGCCCGGAAGATGTCTCACAAGTTATTCAATGCCTTCCAGGGAATGTCATCATTCAGGCCCTCGATGTGGTTACGGACCCTGTATATCCATTTCTGCTCCCTAATGAAAAGAGCGTTGTCTGGGTTACGGCAGTGGCAGTGATATTGGGCTTATCTAGGACAGTCCAGAAGAAATCCTCGGCCGTGTCGTTTTTCTCCTTGAAGTGAGTCGTCAGGCGAGTAGTTGTCCTTTGGCATCTGATAGTGGATCTCTGTTCCATTATCCTAACTTTCACCCTATGGGTGGTCATCCCGATGTAAATAAGACCACACGGACATTTGAGCATGTATATGACGTTGGTCGAGTTGGAGTTGGTTTGCCTCCGTTGTTCGCATGAGTGATTTAGATCAATGTCCACGGTCTTTGGGTTTGCAGTCAAGTCACATGCAGCAGGTCACACTGAGGTATTCTTAGGTCTGATATGAACCAGCAAATCCCTTATGTTCTGGCTCCTTTTTAAAAAACCAAGGGTTTGTCTAGATGTAAGCCATTGGAGTTAAGGATTCTCCAATCCGCGGGTCCATTAATTAACTTTTATGCTGATCAGGGAATACAAAATGTATACATTTGGAATTCCTGTGATCAGTTTTAAATAGTTTTTCTGCACCATTTCTCTATGTGTTGTACTGTCTTCACCTCCAACGTTGGTCTGCGTAGAGGTGAGTTAGCAGCCCTTTGATGAAGCATGCCACAGATTTCTGTGGGTGAGGGAAGTTTTAACACCCTGGTGTGTTTTCTCACCCCTAGATCACAGCGATTTCAAGTGCAAAGCCCCCTTCTACATGTGTGTGTAATATTCCACTTTGCTTCCAATGGCTTTCAGGAAACTCCCTACCAAGCAGGGGCACCTGCCAGGTAGGTTTCTTGTGCATGTCCTTGTTTTGATTGCTGGTGACCATCTAAAATTGAACATCATCACCGCTGGAGTGGGCAAATAAATCAGCAGGTAAACAAGAGGGACAAGTTCCAAAGAACTCCACTACAATGGTAATATATCTAGTGACATTAAACTGGGCCCGGATCCCTCCCCCCGCAACAACAAGAAGGATATAGGGGGACAACGTTGGAGGGAACCTGTACATGAATGGCAGGAACAGCCAATCAAAGGAGACTTCGCCAGATGTCTGTTCTGCACTTCCCTGTTCTCAAGCACGGAGTCATGATGCTCTGATCCGGGGCAGGTAAATGATGAGTTGGGCGAGCATGCACTGATGAATTCTAAAGGGCAATTTTCCACTTTGATGGGCTTGCGGAATATAGTTCCAAACTTGTGGATTGTAAGAAGTACTTTTTCTTGTTTGTGGTTTATCTGATGCATGTTTCCCTGTTTACATTTTTGGTTTGTGGGACAGGAATCAACATGAGTGTCCTGATGCGTATTTTCTTGTTGGTGGTTTACCATTTCCATGTTTCCCGATTTGCCTTTCGGTAGATTACATTTCAACATTGATTGAAGCAGGGAAATCCTCTCTCCATTGGTTTTTACATAGCATATGTGTCTCTGGTGGTTGACTTCCTAGCACACATTTCCTTCTTGGGTGGTTACCTTGGGTGTTTTCCATGTAGGTGGTTTCTCTTGCATGTGCCATGCTGTAAGTTGGTTCTCTGGGATGTGTTTCCCTTTGGGTAGGATACTTTGTATGCATTTTCACATTGGTGAGTTCCCTGCATTGAACCCCAACATAGGTGAGGGCCATGTGTATATCCAAGCTGGCTACCACATAGGTGCATTCAACTGTTGGTGAGTCACGTGATGCATCTTTCTGTTAGTGAATTATCTGGCTCGTGTTTACTGGTTGGTATTCCACCATTAGAGGGGCTTTTTATGTTCATGTTTACTAAGTGTGTGTTCACTCAGGTAGGGGCAGGGGTGGGATACCCTTCTAAGCCATAGCCCTTAAACCTGTACCAGGGGAGATCAGACCAGTGTTATTCTGTTAAGTGTTGCATAAAAAGGATAAGACTGGGGAAATCGGGGGAGAAAGTCCCTTTTAGACATATCCCCAAACCTAAATCCGGTGAGTCTAGTCCAGTGCTATTGTGTCACGTGTTCCATAAATCAGATGAGAGAGGCAAATGTTGGTGCTTATATTTGCTCTGCTTTGTAACTTAACCCATTTACATTTGAATATTTGGTCAGTACAGCGAATTATTATATAAACTTACTGACATAACCCTATTTTTCCTTGAGCAGGTGTCAGTCATCAATTAACCTCCTCTTGAATTATTGTTAAGCATGCGCAGAGTTTGCAGAGTTCCGCTGGAACTCTGCGAAGTGCAAAAAAAATTGTGCCGCGCTATGTGGAGCTTCCACAGCTGGTGGAGTGTGTTACAAAAATGCCATTTGTGATCATGTTCAGCTCCGGGTGTTTGTATGCACTCTGAAATTATTACTACTGCACCATTCACAGCGCAAGTAGATTTTCTACTCGAGCTGCAGCTTTCACAACGCGAAATGACGGTTTCTCAACGTGAGCATAACCGGCCACTCGCATTGAGAAATCCGACCGCCCATGTTGAGAAATCTCGCAAGCAAAGTTGTTTTCCCACGCTCGCACTCACCAACTTGACGTTGACGAGTGCGAATGAGAAAAAATATTACAGAGAGGTGGATTTTCCTCTCTCTGGCTCGCCAACTTGATGTTGATGAGCGCAAGCGAGGAAAAAAGCAGCAGAGAGGAGTTTTTGGGAACTCGGCGAGCTCCGCGTAATGCAGAATGAGGAAAACTCCGCGAGCGGAGTGGGGTTCAATGCCCAGGGTAAATTATTGTCTGACCTCCGTAGATGGGTCCTAATAATCTACTGTTTTGCTCTGAAAATTCGCCTTGAATTTTGGCCGTGGGCACAGAATTTTCACAATCACTGACCAGAATTTTCCTTGACAGGCCAGGTGGTCATGCAAGGAGGGCACACGCACACTTGTCCACTTCCTGCGGATCCCTGCTGACCTACAGAGCGAGGCATGCATGTGTTTCTTTCTCGATGAGTACAAAAAATCACATTTTAGATTGCATCTTTCTAGTATGTATCCTGAGTTTCTACTTACACGTCTATTTAGTAATATGTGGTATTTGTGTGTTGTCAATTGACTGACGTTCTATTGTCACTTGGAATTGGATTTTTTCCAGTT
Source organism: Triturus cristatus (assembly GCF_964204655.1). Lineage (NCBI taxonomy): Eukaryota > Metazoa > Chordata > Amphibia > Caudata > Salamandridae > Triturus > Triturus cristatus. The sequence goes on from NC_140591.1 coordinate 313,494,647, forward strand.
GATGTCTACTTCTCTGTTTGAAACGAGACCCAATTTATGTGGTGTTTTAAAATTTACTTTGCACGTATCTAGCTCATAAATGGATACTAATTCAAAGACCGCCTCTTCTCCGACCCATTAACATTCTTGTCTTGGCTAATGGCTTATTAACAGTCTCTACGCCACCCTGATTATCTTAATGAAACAATGCGTCCGTGTTTGTTCAGCAATGTCCGCAAATGAACATCACAGGAGGATATTCTAGACTAATCCCCAGAGCCACTAATTGATGAAACTACCTGTGGGGAAAAGAAAAGTATACTTTTTCTGAATTCATATAGGTATCCAATGGAAATGTAATTAGGCAATGCATAGATGTCCCAAACGTAGAATTGTACAACTTATTAATCATTTGCCATTTGTGGGTGATATTTGTAAAAGGTTCGGGGCATGCAATGAAGCAATGCGTTTAGGGCATTGAAATTACACATTCAAGTCCATAAACTGCATCGAGGCACTAATTGATTAAACTACCTGTGGGGAAAAGAAAAGTACAACTGGAGTAATCTGTCCAACTATACCTATTGCTGCCACCCCCATGGACAGATTACTCCAAGTGTATGTAGTTTGGATTAAATGTTCTGGCGTCAGTGGCTGATCTTTTTTTTTTTTTTTATTCCTCATATACCAAAAAATAAGGGCAATCCTGATGGGAGGCCGTAACCTCTCCTCAACGGTCATCCTATCCCAGCCCTGGTATTTAAGACCGATGCGGAAAAAGGAAAGGCTCAAACCCTCAAGCAATCACCACTTCCGCAATCCACTTCTTTTCGTGATGCGATATGAACCAGCATCGCATTGAAGGGACCAGCCAAGTAGTGCCCAGGTGAAATCATTGGAATATTCCCTATCTGTTCCGCCATGCAACCAAGGCTGCCCAAACATTACCGTAACTGTTCCTGTCACATGCCACATCAAATTCACTGGTATAAATTATATGTTTCAAACAATCTGTGAAAGTAGGAGCATTTGTATTCTTCCAGGCTCTACATATCTCTCATCTTGCCAGGATAATGACATAAAATATAAATTTAGATACCGGATCATTAAGATGATAATCTATATGTAATCCAAACATAATCAATCCTGGATTAATTGCAATCTGTTTATCCAGTACCTCAGCTAGAAAGGTTTGCACCTTTGCCCAATAATCTACTATTTCAGGACAACTCATGAACATATGATAGTCATCTGCCGAAGGGAGTTTACATCTTGGACACTGATAATGTAGACCTGTGATCTTAGTTAGCTTTTTGGGGGATATATAAACTCTATAAGTGGTGTATAAGTGATTTCTCTTAAGAAGAGCCGATTTTACCACAACATGTAACATGGCGTAAGAATCTCCCCATAATTTCATCAAATTATTTGAGTCCATACTGATAGCGTTGCCCCAAAGAGTATGGAGTTCCAATTCTGTTATCCCTTCTAGCTCTAGAATAGCCGAATACCAGAAAGACACCTCCTGATTCCACACGCCCCTTCTCGATGCATAGTCAAACTTAGGATTCAGTGTATCAAAATCCCAAAATGTAGTTGCCCACCACCCTGCCAGCTGGTAGTACTTATACCTGGATAAGATACCACCTGTCAGGCCAGAAAGCGACTCCCAATTCAACAGCTGCGAATCTTTCTCTAAATCCTGCCAATAAAACAGGCCAGCCATTTTAAGGGGGCGAGAAAATTGGTCATTAAGACATTCTGGTGTACCCGGGGAGTCGCAGATCGGAGCTTGAGGTGCATAGTACGGGATTTTCAGGCTTTTCCTAAGATACACCCAATTCTTAAGAGCTGTTTCCAATACCTTTAGTCTCACCCTCTTGAAGAACCTGGGGTCGCCGTACTTAAATAAAAAATATTCTTGCATCTTAGGTATACCGTGTAATAGGGCTTGGAACAGGAGACCCTGGGAGGAAGCATCTGTCTTTCCAGCTAACAGTCTGAAGTTCTTGAAGTGGAATGAGTGACAGTAAACAGATCTATCCGGGAGGGCTAACCCTCCCATTTTTAAATTTCTCCTTAATTTTTTCCAAGAAATCCTTGGTGTCTTAGCGTTCCAGATAAAGGAACCAATTCTCCCCTGTATTTTGGCGATATCAGATACTGGAAATGTCAACGGGATGGAATTAAACAGAAATGTAATCTTTGGGAGAATGATCATCTTAACTAAGTTTACTCTGCCGTAAATACTCAGAGAGAGGCCAGACCATCTTTGTAATAAATCACAAATATCCTTATAAATTCTCGTCATATTTACTTTGGCTATTTCCAGAATATTTTGGGACAAAATTATACCCAAATACCTCATCCGTGTCTTAGCTACAATAGTTCCGCCAACCTGATTCCAATGCATAATCTCTGTTTTTTCTTTATTTACCTTATATCCTGAGATTTCTCCAAATAATTCTGCTTGTTCAAACAATCTCGGGATAGCCTCCCCAGGATTAGAGGAGAACATTAGAAGATCGTCGGCATACAAGGCAAATTTTAACTCGAGATCTGCAATTCTAAAGGGGTGAATCACCGGATCCGCCCTCAACAAACAGACAACGGGTTCGATATAGAGATTAAACAACAGGGGTGATAAAGGACATCCCTGCCTCGTTCCACGTGAAATTATAAACCAGTCTGAAAGTAGACCATTTACCAATACTTTTGCCCGTGGACTCTTATATAGGGACCGAACGGCTACAACAAAATTCATGGGAAATCCAAACCTATACAGAACTGACCACAAATATGGCCAGTGTACTTGATCAAAAGCCTTAGCGGCATCAATAGCTGTAAGAGTCAACGGGAGCTTCTTAGCTATAACTACATCTATTGCCGCTATGGCTTTAAAAGTTAACTCGTTTAACTGTCTACCAGGGATGAAACCCTTTTGATCCTGGTGAACAATTGTTTTTATTACTTTAGCTAGTCTTGCTGCCAAGACCCCCGCAAAAATTTTATAGTCCGAATTCAACAATGAAATTGGTCTATATGACTCAACTTTAAGGGGGTCTTTGTTGGGCTTCAGGATCAAGGCTACTGTAGCTTCAGACCAAGATTCTGGTGTGGTATCCCCCTGTAGGTATATTCTATTAAATAAGACCGTCAAGGCAGAGACAGCTTCCCCTGATTCCATCTTGTATATCTCGATTGGAAGCCCGTCTGGGCCAGCTGCCTTACCTCTGGCCATCTTTTTTATCTGCGCAAGGACTTCTTCTTCCCTAATGCCTGAGGCCAGAACAGTTCTATCAGTTTCAGTTAACTGTGGAATCTCTATCTGATTTAGCCAAAGTTCGATATTCTGAGTGGAGGGACATAGATCATCTTCATATACATTTTGCATATATAATCTTGCCTCTTCCCGGATCAGAGTGTCATCATGAGTAATTAAACCTGTGTTTTGAAGGCAGATACAATTAATCTGATTTCGGACTCTGTCCGTTCTGGCCTTCCAAGCGAGAAGTCGGCCGCATTTTTCCCCATAGGAAAAATTCTGAAGCCTGCTAGAGTCCCACCTGTCTTTTAATATTTTGTCAAGACTTGCTTGGAATTCTGCACGCAAAACGTCTAGTTCATTTTGGATATTTATTATATTATTATTTTGAGGGTCGGCAGAGGCCCGCTGTAGTTGTTCTTCCTTTTGTTTAATCTTGGCGAGGCTCTCCTTTTCGGTCTGTCTCCTGATCTTATTCCTCCTGATCATTAACTTACTTAACGTCCCTCTAATATAGGCCTTAAATGCCTCCCATGTATTCTGATCACTTGCTGTCCCGGAGTTAAATCGAAAATATTCCTCTATACCAAATTTTAGATTGCTGATAACTTCATCCTGTAGCAGTATAGATCTAGCTAGTGTCCACCTCCTCTGCTGGTTTTCAATCTTTAAATATATGGTCAACTCCACAATAGAGTGATCAGAGAGTATAGCTGGAATATACACTATGGAGTCTACATTAGGATAAAGGGCTTGATCCAGCAGAAAATAATCAATCCTCGAGTGATGTCTATACTTACGGCTATAGAAGGAAAAATCCCTCCTATTGCCATTTTTCACCCTCCAAATGTCTATAAGATTAAAGTCCTTAGTGATGTTCTTCAGCTCTGCTAATGACTTATGAGGGGGGGGAATATTTGGCCCTAGAAGTGCGATCTAATTTTTCATTTAAAACCAGATTAAAGTCCCCCCCCCCAGCACAACTGGTGTTGTCAGGGCTGAAAGACTAGTTTTTAAACCTAATAGCGCTCCAGGCATGTCCTGGTTGGGCCCATAATATACTGCGCATGTTAATGGGGAACTTTCGATTAGCAAAGATGCAACCAACCACCTCCCCGACTGATCCGTCTCAAAATTATCTACTCGAATCCCTTTATTAGATCTGATTATTATTGCCACTCCCCTTGTGTTTCCTATCTGTTTTGAACAACAAATCTCTTGAACCCACCTTAGCTTGCCGAATACTGCCTCACATTCATGTGCCTCCAGATGTGTCTCTTCTAGTAGACAGATATGGGCCTCTGTTTTAGTTAAGAATTCACAGACTCTAGCCGCTTTCCTGCTGTTTCTCAAACCGTTGACATTCCAACTGATAATTTTTATCCTATTATGGGTGTTATTCATCAGGTAGTTTTCCTGTCTTTTCAAATTTTCTCCTTGTATGATCCATTCTTCCTTCCAAATCTAAACCAACCCAAATTTTGTCTCCTTTTCTCATTTCAAAAATTATATGAGGAACAAATTTTTCTTTTTTACCCCTTTTACTCCCTCTCCCCCCAGCCTCCCCTCTCCCCCCGTGAGAAACCCCCCCCTTATGAACTTTGGCGATCTTGTCAGCGTCAGTGGCTGATCTGATGATTATAGATGGGCTACAGTGAGTGGAAAGGGTTAGGGAGGGGACTACTGGAGAAGCGAGCATCAATACCATTGTACGTGTATGTGGAGCTGAAAGCCACTCTTGGGTGGAAACAATAAGGTTCTTGCCTTCATAAAAGAAAAGAGTGCCCTGGCTGATTTTGAACATTTGGGAACTCCATAGACACATTACTCTTAGTGTTACTGGACTTAGAAGTAGACTTTGACATATTTAAAGACCTTACCTTGTTAGGCAGACCTGTGAGGATTGCAGAGGTGTCACAGGCGTCTCAAAGTTAATTGGGATTTTTTCTGTCTGAACATGGAGCAACATGTAGTGGAAAATGCATTGGGTAAAACTAAGACGGTCTGTGGTAAGTCTGCATTTCCTGTTCCTTTTTAATGTCTATATTGAGCTTCCTCACGAGCTGCAGACTAAAGTGGGTATCACAGTTGAAAATTATGCTAACGGCAGTAGCAGTGTTTCTGTTTTCCAATAATGCAACAACTAGCAAAAAGAAGGTGGAATCTGGGAATGGATGAATGGGAGTCAGCTTATTTGAAGCAGCTCATGCCAACAAGTTACACATTCTACAGAACTCTACAGTGATAGTACTTCATAAAACACATAAAACAGCTCATATCCTTCTGCCCAGAAAGAACTGCACTGTTTCTCACCGCATCCCTAATTATATTTAAAATCCGTACACACGACATACAATAAGGTGATGGAAGGAGTGCTTGAATTGCTCTTAGTCATTGGCAATCACTTGTGCCACATTCCTGACTATTGCTTTTCACTCAGTATGCCACTTTAAACAGAGACTTGACATATGCAAATACGTTTTGGTCCTGCTCCAGTAGGAACTTTCCAGCCCAAACTGCCAAGCCAGGTCCCCTCCAGAGAGAAACACAAGCGACTTCAGATGGTTTCGACCCACTTAGGTCTGTCATTGAGGTATGGCTGGAATCCTGTGGCACAGTGAGCAAGGGACCCACATCTGGGCATACTAAGGGTATCTTCTGCAGCAAATAACAATGTGATAGAAGGAATGTGTGAATTAATCATAGCGGTTGGAAATTGATTGGGACAGTCCGGGACTATTGTTGCAATAATAATTGGGAATTCTCAGGAATCATCTCATCTCTGAAGTGTTCCGAGGAGGAGGAGTGCAGCCATTCTATATTCTGCTACACGTTTGAGGGTCTACCCAGACCCCAGCATGGGAGAAAACATATCCGCAGAGCTAGACTTCTGTCTTTTTAGGAATTCACATTTCTTGCGGTAAAGGGTTATGCCACAGCCTGCAAGTCTTTGTAAAACTGCTGTTTGGTACATTGCTGGTGTATATTAAGATATCGTCACTTAGGCTGAGGACTCCATCAAGCCCTAAAAGTGTTTATTTGATTCTATTTTCTATCATTTTGCCCAGAGAGGAAATCTCTTTTATATCGCTCTCCTACTGAAAAATTTACTCACTGTAAAAATGTTCTCTTTCCATAAGGTCACCTCGGATTTTTCACTTTTTGTTGGAATTTATATTTTTGCTGGCTGGTGAGCTCTGCAGCAGAGTTAAAGTGCCTGCGCGCTCTCTTTCACCGTGATACAATTGGCATGCCCCTGATTGGCATGTTTAACTTACTTATATGCCCCTTGTATAATGTAAAAAGGGTACCCAGGTCACTAGTGGACTGCAGCACCCATTTTGCCATCCACTACAATGACAGTGCAAACATGACAGCAGGCCTACCGTTTGTAGCCTGCCTGTTGTAGTTTCAAACTGCAAGTTTGACCTGTCAGAATAACCACTTTTCACAGGTCAAAAGTCAAAACTTTCCTTTTAAAAATGTATGTCACCCTTATGTAGTCCTTAATGACCATAATGCAAGGTGCATTTTGTTTTTAAAGTAGAACATGTATGAATGTAATGTTAAACATGTACCTACAGTGAAAAAGCCTCAAATGTTATTATCACTGTCAAGCGTATGGCTGTTCCATAGGAAAACACTGGGTTATATTATTATATTTATTAAAGGTAATTGCAGTTAGGAAACAACTTGAAAAATACTGAAACTACTATTTTATTATGTATTGAAAATCCAGTTGAAGGTCAAAAGTTGACCTTTTTCTGCCTAAAGCCTCTGTAGGCCCATTTGCATTTGTTCTTCTACTTCTGCCAGTCAGTAATTAGCATTTGAATAGGCATGAAAACTGCTCTAAGAGCAGAGATCAAAGGCCTGGTTGTTGAGAGGTGATTTTGTTTTCTTGGCAGTGGAGATGGGCCCAGGAACTGAATTAACTTCAAATAGGCCTCCCGTATCGCAAGCACATGCTTACACGCACCTGAGCATAACCCCATATTTGTCCCTCCCAGCCAGGTAGGCTCCAATCACAGTGGACCTCTTTTTTGTCATTAAAGTGTCACACCCTGCTTGTGCGTCAAATCCTGCTTGACTGGTCTGCTGGGGTTTACATATAGTATTGGGAATGCACTTAGAAGGACAGAAAGCAGGATGGCAAATCAATTCTTGTATTTTCATATCTGGTTGCTGGAAAACCCTGCTTTGAACAACCAGACTTTTGTCTCTGTGTTTATTGGGGGTGCAGTGACATCCCCAAACATGATTTTATTGTTAGATGTGGGAGGACACTAGGATTACCATAGTGCATTCCCCACATAGACCCCTCTGCCCTCAGATCCCACGTTTACTGTGGCTGAAGACTTCTGACATCTTGAAAAAACGCACAGTGGTAGTACTGGTCCTGGGAACTTTCACCCCATTGGTAAGGGCATGCCCAGGATTCATTTCTACCGAGTAGTTTGTGCCAGGCATAAATGTGGCATCTCCAGGCATCCACTTCAGAACTCTACTGGATAAGTGGAAGATCAGAAGTGAACTGAACCTTCTGTCTGAGATATGAGATGATGCCTAATGGCCTGGACCTGCTCCCCCTCTTATACCAAGGCAAAGAAGTGAACTCTAAATGGTCATCATACTGACCTCCTGCTCATACTACAGGAGTGAAACAAATTTCAAGAGGCCTTTACTACAGCTGCCCAGTGGAACCTTATCTGGCCTGGACCCTGATGTTTAGCTTCTCCTTACACCCTGAGAATCTTTAAGTGCATCCCCTGAGGGACTTCAGAAGTGTACACCAGTGGTGGATTTGGACTTAGATGACTAAAGTCAGAAAGTAAAATCGTTGGCCAGGACAAATCTGGTTGTTGTATTGAACTGTTCTCCGCCATGCTCTGCGTTAAATTGCGACTGGGTCCAGGTCTACTGCAACCATTAATTTACTATCATTGGCACTTTATGTTTCTTAATACTATTCCTAATGACAACTTTAAAAATTCATATCTTGTGTTCCCCTTATTAAAGTGTTGTCATTTTTGTGTCATTTTGTTTATTACTCTTTACTCTATTTTTCTTATTCAGTTTGGGACTTTTATTGTTTTGCAGTTCAACTTTATTGCTGTTTTAGTATTGCCTAAATGCTTTTTTTTAGCAATGCCTAAATACTTTACACGTTGTCTTTAAGTTAAGCATGTCTTCTCTGCGCGATAAGTACCAGGAAGTTTTGCTCAGGTCTATTTAGTGACTTTGAGCGTTCACCCTGACAAGGATTGTGATTGTGTCTTGGGATGGGAAGTCACCCACCCTAAATAACAATACAAGGATGAAAAGTTAATCAGAAGTGCCCTGCTATCACATCAGGCTCTAAACACAAAGGCAACACTAAAGTAATTTTAAACTAAAAACAATAGCACTGACATTGAAGGCAACTACCTTGTGTGTGTATGTGCTTGTTGTGAGAAAGCAAAATACAGTCACTCAAAGTGAGGTTAACCAGTGGCTTAAGTAGGCTGGCCCTTGCTATATGCTGGAGTGGGTGGAATCAAAATGTGAATGACACAACAACAGATCAATGGATAAAGAGAGGTAGCTGAAAGCCCCTTTATGTAGGTATATGTTGTAAATATGTACTATCCTCAAAGTATTCACTGATTATTCTCCTTGTATTAGCCCTTCCTTTGTGTCCGTTCCTATTCTCCTGTTGGAATTCTTATTGTGCTCTAAGCACCTGCTAGTACCACACAGAACCACATTGTCACTCCAGATTTACCGTGGCACAGTGTATGTCTTGATTTTATTGGTCCGATGGATGAATTACCAGTGTGTCAACGTTTTGCCATAGTTATTGTTGATATGTATTCCAAATGGTTGGCAGTGGAATTTGTCAAAGACATAACCACTGATTGCACCATTCAATTTCTTAAAGGCATATTCCTTAATGAGGGTTACCCTTCAGTTTTAATCACGGATAATGGCACTCAACTTCTCAGAAAATGCGATTATTCTTATCTGGGTGTGGAGTGAGTCACCAACGTACTTCTCTTTACAACCCACAAGCTAATGGTGTGTGTGAAAGGGCTAACAAAGTTGTTAAAGGAATTATTCAAATGACATGTGCTTCGGGAGGGTTTGCCAGTGAGTTGGTCAAGGATATGGTGTTGGCCTACCGGACCACTGTTCATAAAGAAGATTGTAAATCTCCTTTTGAACTTATGCGTGGCAGACGTCCAGGCACTAAGCTTGCACCTTCCTGGATTAAAGATTGTCAAGTAAAAAAAATTAATTCACAAACCGGTGGTTATGTCTCCAAATGAATTTCTGCAGGTGACTTGGTTAAAGTTAAATCAGGCAGAGTAACCAAAGGTCTTTCAAAATTTAGAGGGCCGCATTTGGTCAAAAAGATTTTTCCACACTATGTTGTACTTGACAATGGTGAGAAGTAGAATCTTCGCAGGGTAGCACTTTATTGTAAATCTACATCTTCCAGTGTTTCCAATAAGTCAATTAAAGTTGTTCAACCCAGCAGTGGTTACTTGCTATCTACCCCGGAGTTTTCTAATTCTCTTTCTGATGTTGTTCGTCATAGGGAGGAAGGTGGTGGTGATGCTCCTAACATCAGTGATATGCAGAGTCAAGGTGGTAATAGTTCTACTTCTTATCAATCTGAAGGAACTAGAGTTGCGAGATCTCGCAGACCTCCTGCGTATTTGAATGATTGTTTATGTTAATGTGTCAGATGGGTAGACGGGTCTATTGCAATTTCATTTTGTTGTAATTCTAAGGGAAGAAGATGTGTTGTACCATGCGTTGAAAGACACTCACAGCGGAGATTAAACCAAAAGGAAGTGTTGTGAACTGAAATGTTCCCTCTGTGGTTATGAATGCTGTTAAATTCTTTTAATCGTCATGAAGACGGATTTGATGGTATGCACTTTTCAAATCTAATTTCGTGAAGAACTTCGCCCCTTGTAAAGTAGAGACTAACTCTCCTATGTTGGGAAGAGGAAAAGTGTCTGCCACCACATCATTATTTAGAGATCTTAAGTCCACACAGAACCTAATTTTGCCATCCGCCTTCTGCTTGATAACAACCGGAGACACCCATGAAGAGGACTCAACAGGTTCAATGACACCACCCTGTAACATTTCTTCAATTACTTTTTTAACCGCATCTTTGACTGATAGTGGAATTCTTCTTACTTTGTGTTGTACTGGGATGGCGCCTGTCTTTATAACAATCTTATGGACATACCCTTCTAATTCTCCTAATTCATCTCTAAACACGTTTCTGGCATCATACAATATGTCGCTAAGAGTGTGGTCATCTACAACCATTACTTGGTAGGGTGCTCTTGGATTTACTATTATATGCAGATCATATTGATGGATCCAGCCAAGGATTGGTGGTCCAGCTATGGCAACATATATCTTGCCTTTAATTGACCTGTCTTTGAAGTTCGATATCTGCATCAAAGTACCCTAGTAAATCTATACTTTCACCTTGGTACCCAGTTGGAGAGATATCACTCTCCTTCAAAACTGTGTCACCCCACTCATCTTTGAATAAGGACTCTGGAATGATAGTGTGTCTTGAACCGGTGTCTACCATCAGGGTTACTGTGCGGCCATTGACCAAAAACTCTGCCTTGGGTCTTTTCTCTCTTTTTCCATTGCAACAATTAATATCACAATCATCCACAATCAAAATATTGTCCTTTTCTCGTCTCATTTCTATAGGTTTATCTTCAATCACAGACACATTAGTATTACCACCTTTGCTCCTGCACATTCTTGAGAAGTGACCTAACCTCCCGCACTTGAGACATTCCTTACTGTTAGCAAAACAATATTTTGCATCCGAGCTATGAGTATTGCTACGGCATCTTGAACTTTGTTGTAATTCTAAGGGAAGAAGATGTGTTGTAAATATGTACTATCCTCAATGTATTCACTGAATATTCCCCTTGTCTTAGCCCTTCCTTTGTGTCCGTTCCTATTCTCCTCTTGGAATTCTTATTGTGTTCTAAGCACCTGCTTCGAATCATAGCTGGGTTCCAGACGAGTCAGTTGGTGTCTGGTCAGCTGGAGCGGTGCATGCTTTACCTACGCTCTCACAATAAATCTACTATTCAACCTCAGAAGACTTCAGTCTTATTTCTACTATGGCTTACAACAGTATACTATAATACTTTTAGTAAAATCAAAAGGTGTTGACTAACGCCAGATCAAAAAAGGAGAAAGAACCCATTCCACTACCAAGGTAAGCTCCTTGCACCTGTTCAGCTCAAACAAGTACCCCCTTTGTATACATCCTAACTTACTTCACTTTTTACAGATTACATGCCTTCTTTGTTTGATCTGGACCATTACATGTATCATCCCTTCAGAAGAAGTGTAGACAATGCATCAATTTTAGTGAGGCCTGGTTGTTTATATATACATTGTACATATATTTAAAGCTTTAGGTGTGACCCAATTTATGTCTGGAAAAATTATAAAGTAAAATGATATCTTGGAATGATAAAATGAATTTACAGAACAAATACTGCCAGTGAACACATGAGCATGTTAATTTTGTACTATTATAATAGGCAAAGTTGAAATAATAAATTGTTTGTTTGCACCTTTTTTCATCTGAAGTCCAATCAGTTACGCATATTTGCAGCGCTTTAAGTGAATATTTCCTGCAAGCATATGGGGTCATAGTCATGAAAATTAAGACCTTATTGTCTCTGCAGTCAAGTTTATATTCCTCTTCTTACCTATGCCACACCTTCCTGAAACATGCAGTGTCTCTGGATAAATAAAGATATGTCACTTTATTCTACCTCAACCACAGCTGAAGACACCAATCACTACCAACTGGAGAACGTTGACAAGGCAGCATTACAGAACTCAGTGAAGTAAGAGAGAGCTCATAGTAGTGAAGATAGAAGCCTGCACACCACTCAAAATGAGAATAAACCCCCAACCCATCTCAAATAATCAAAGTGCCCTCAAGACAGAGAAAAGGAGAAAAACAAATACAGACTCAAATGTAAAACAGAAAAATCGCTAGATTCATGCTGAATCAAAAGGAGAAGAGCTCACACATAGTGTGTCAGATAGCCATGTCTCCTTTGGTTTCTTCTCTATTTAGCAGATAACCGGGACCATCCACATCACCCCTACCAGCTAGTTCATATGACTTCTCCCAGATTCCTTATCATCCCTTACCAAGTTGGACTCCTTGGCTTGACCACCATGGTGGTGGTTCAAATTTCACATCAGCTGTCTTAACTTTTTTTCCTTCCTGAAGAGTACTTAAATGGTCCACCGCTTCATCTTCCCAAAAAATCTTCACTGCTCTCTGAGCACCCCTGACATCTCCTTATTTAGTTAATTTCCTCTTTACCACCAAATGAAGACTAGCACCAAGAAGTCTTCTCTAAATCTCTCTTCGGTCTTGACCACTCCAAATTGACCATCCTGGGCTTAAATCAAAATTCTCTGTATGAGAACACACAGTGCCCCCGACATGATTCTTCAAAACATAAGCCCATCCTTTTCTGAAAATTCATCAATGACTGCTGAAAAAAGATTTGAGACTCTCATCCATTAATCTCTGTTCTGGTCATCCTTCTCTAAGATACTGAAAACACAGCCTTAACACACTATCACTCTCAAGTTCTTCCTTCCACGCCTCCAAAATAGAATCCCTTGTGTTAATATCAAAACTCTTCCAAGCAAACCTCATCCTCTGCGGTCGCAAAACAGTCACAATTTACCACCTACTTCAAGTAGGTGGTAAAGCATCCGGAAACGGGAAAGCGTCCCCATGGGACCTCTTTCCCTTTGGGAATGCATGGGAAAATATTTTTTAAGGGCAGGCAGTGGTCCCAGGGACCACTGCCTGCCCTTACAAAATGAAACGAAAACATTTCTTTTTTTTTTTTAAATGCATCCCGTTTTCCTTTAAGGAAAATGGACTGCATCATTTAAAAAAAAACTGCTTTATTTAAAAGCAGTCCCAGACATGGAGGTCTGCTGAGCCCTGTAGGCCACCATCCCTGGGAGGGCCAACCATTCCCAATGGTGTCTCAAATTGCGAGTGGCCCATTAATATTCATGACACTCGCATTTTGCAACTCCATTGGAAATTGCTAACAGTGTCTCTGACACTGTTGTACATTTGCTTTTGCAACTCGCAAATTGCGACTCGCAATTTTTCGCAATTTGCAAGTCACAAAAGCAAATGGTAGTACATCTGGCCCCAAACAATTTAATCTAGCACCCTTGAATGCCAAGGAGTCTTCTTGTCGCCGTCAACATCTTGAATCAAGGCTGCCTCAAGCCCCATACAACCAGCATCAGTCACAACAATAATTTCCCTTCCTGGTACAAACACCTGCAAATCAGGAGCTCTTCTAAGCTCTTATCTAACCTACCCAAACTCTTCATTACAAGCATTGCTCCAGTTAAAATCCACTTCTACACAGTCCTCGCAGATCCCTGGTTTTATCCAACAGATTAAGTATGAACCGACTGTAAAATTCAACCATGCCAAGGAAAGAAACTACATTTTCTTTATTAGTCTGCACTTTCAACTTGCAGATTGTCTCCACCAAATCACTCTTAGATTTTGCTCCCCCACTGGGCACAGTAAGTCCTAGAAAAGAAATGTCCTCCCTTCCCTTAAATGTCCAATTTTAGGGCCTGATTCCTATGTTGGTGGGTCCAACACCAACAGTTCGTCTGTGTTCGACTCACCGACATCTGCCCCTGCGGTTCGCCCACCACATTTCAATGCGGCAGGCGGAGGTACCATCCACCGAGCTTCCGATAGGCTCAAGAAGCCCGTCGGTGTGTTGGAGGGTCAGGAATCCCGACAATAAGGGCAGGTACCTCCGTAGGAATTACAATGTCCCTTTTCTGCCTGCCCTTTCATGGCGGTTTACCCGCCATGAAAAGGCAGACAGAAAGTGGCTTTGGGGGCCCTAGTGGGCCCCCTTCCCTCTGGCCCCTCTATGGGGCCTGGGGAGTACCTTTGGTGCCTCTAACCATCCCTGCACCATGTGTCGGTGCCTGACAAATGGTGCACGGATGTTTTTAGAGTGTTTATTTTCATTTTCTTTTGGGGCGTGTGCTGCATCCCACAACACACGCCGCAATAGAAAATATACATATTGCGATTGCCTCGAAGGCAGTCGCATTGTAATCAGGGCAGAGGGACCACCGACTTCTAGTTGGGTAGTCCTGCTCCAGCTAAGGTGCCGGTCGTGCGAGAGTTTGACCGGCATCGTAATCAGGCCCTTAGTGTCATTGTCAAGTACCATAGCTTCCCGAACTAGTTTAATGATGGTCATTTTATTTCTATGGGATAGATGACTGGCTGAATGAGCCTTGCTAAATTCAAAATAATAATGTACAAGTCACACAAATGCCAGTGACAAGTGTTTTAACTTCATCATTGTCAGTTACTTGTGACAATTATGTGTTAACTCTCTTGAAATATCAATATCTAGGTTTTACTGTACTGGAAAATATGTATTTCACCCAATTGCTTGTGTGACTGGGCTTACTGACTTGCAAGACTTTAAAAAATATATATTTTAGCATCGGATTGTAGACAATAAATTCTTAAATTTGTGTGTGTTCCATTTGGGAAGCAGGGTACTCTACTTGTTCAAGACCCGCAAGATCCTTAAATGGTTCTCTGTCAAAACCAGAAAAAATGCCTCTCAAGCCCTAGTCACCAGCCTGCTTGACTTTGGCAACGCACTCTACATAGGAATTACAGCTCACCTCCTGAAGAGACTGCAGACCATTCAGAACTCAGGGGCCAGACTCATTTTCGACCTCCCCAGACAAACCCACTTCAGGAAGCTACACTGGCTGCCCATTCAGAAGAGATGCCAATTCGAGAAGCTGATCCACACCTACAAATCCCTGCACAACCAAGGTCCAGGAAACTTGGAAGAAAGGGAGGTACCCCTAAAGATAATTTGTAGGTCTGGGAGCAAGGTGGAACAAACCACAACATAATTAAAGAGACTCCCACATGACCTATATGCTTTTTCTGTAGGCTTAAAGATGCTCCATGGGCTATCCACTGCTAAACATACAAATCAAACAGCTGCTTATATGAGTTTTATCATTTTATTGTGTTATTGAATTCATTCTTATTTTTTTTTTTTTAAATATAAAGGTTTTTTGTATATTTCTCTGATTGTACACAATTTTAAAACATGTTATGAAACCACAAAACATGCCATTTGGCTGTGTGGTTGATTCAGGGGATATACCATATGTTTCAATATATATGCATTTTGTTTTACAAACTATGATGTTGTATTGAAATAAATGTGACTTGTAAGTCCAAACTGAATAACTGTTTATTTGCACTTATGAATGTTTTGTGGTTTCAAGAACATGTTTTTAAATTTTGTACAATCATAGAAATATGCAAAAAAAGTTATATTTAAAAAAATAATAAGAATGATTTTATTAACACAATAAAATGATAAAACTCACATAAGCAGCTGTTTGATTGGTTTGTTTAGCAGTGGGTAGCCCATAGAGCATTGTTAAGCCGACAGATAAAGCATATAGGTCGTGTGGGCGTCTCTTATTTTGCAACCAAGGTCCAGGATACATCTTCCACCCTTGAACTCCCACCTACCCTCCAAACACCTATGCTCCGCTTCTCTCTCTGTTGTTCTCATCCCCTGCATCCGCAGAAGCAAAAGTGGAGGTCTTTCCTTCTCCTACCTCATGGCAAGTCCTGGAACGACCTCCTTCTTCACCTCCGAACCGCATATTCTCTGCCGGATTTCAGGAAAGGACTCAAGACCTGGCTGTTTCACTGAATCCACTTCCTCCTCTGGATTCTCAATGCCTCGAGATGCTCACAGGTTGTTAGCAACGCTTCAGAAATCCTGTTTGATTGATTGATTGATTGATTGATAGGAATGAAGGCAAGAAGCATACTTCTAAGCAGCAGGTGGGAGTTTGTTACAATTTTAAATGGTGTGGCTGTCCAGCTGGTCAGTACCTGCTCCACACATTAGACATAGAAATTACAAATAACACTAGTGAATGTGAAGTAAAATGTCAGAACATTGCATGATATATAACACATGTGCGATATTTCACTAGACTTGCTATGACGCTACAAAATGCACAGATCTTTTAGTTTTTTTTCTTTCAGTCTCTTTTGAAGAAATGTCTTGGGAAAAGAAATGCAGTCATAGTGGCTACATTTCTGTGCTTTAGGATATGTGTTCCTTGCTTCATTTCCAGAAAGTTTTAAAAATGTGAACTTGCCATAACTGTCCAGAATTAAAATGAAGCCTCTTTTACACCTCCAATGAGGGTTGTCGTTTTTTAAAATGTATTTGTATCAAGTCTGTGTATTTATATGAATATTTTGCATATTTTTCTTGTTTCACCCTCTCCTTTTCCCCAGACAGGTTCTAGTTACAAAATGGGCACTTTAGTTATAACACAAGCTATGATCTGCATAATTAAATAATTTGTAGTAATTTCTTAGATGTTGTTCCAAGTTTGCTCAACAAGCAAGCAAATATAAACAAATCTGTATGTGCACAAGACAGTCTTTACTTTTACTCCAGTGACACTTTTTTTTAGGTCTTGCCTGAGATATCGCGTGCATCGTTGCTTGAAAAGATCTTTCGTTTGTTATAAAAAAAACGACCAAGGGCTAGACTTCATTGCCACTCTTATTTTCTTGCTTTTCATTGGTGAGCACATGGCAGTGTGTCGACTTTCAGTGTGCCTCTGTGTGTTTATTTCTTCCCAGGAGCAAGGTCCAAGTACCGATTGATTTCTTGATTAGTTTTCTTCCACCGTGCTTGCCCTCAGATTGTGATCCTTTTTATTGTTTTGCTTGCAAGTCAGCGTGACTATATTTTTTTTGCTTTGCTTGCGAGCCAATTTTATTACGGGTTGGTCAGAACTTTGTAGAGTCACCCTTACTTCCCTTTCCTTCTATCCACCCCGAACAATAAAATCATCATTAAATCCCTTTACCTCTACCCACCCAAACACTAAAATCACCCATAGCTTCCTTTGCTTCTACCCATTTGAACCCTAAAAGCATCCTTACCTCCATTTACCTGTACCCAACCGAATCTAAAATCACTCTTATTACCCTTTATTCAACCATTAAACCCTAAAATTACCCAAACTTCCTTTTACCTCTACCCATCCTTAAATCCTAAAGTCCCATTACCTTTCTTTACTTCTTTTTGTTTGATAAACGCCCTTATTGATTCTTAATACAGTACTACAGGTCATAAGCATATCAAGCGTTTCATCACAACCACTATTAGATACCTGTAGCAAAATAGGTAATACTGCACCCAGAGAGAACCAACAGGACAGCCAAACCCCCCTTTACTTCTATCCATCTGTGATCCCTAAGATCACCCTTACCTCCTTATACCTTTACTCACTGCAAGCCTAAAATCACTCTTACCTCCCTTTACCTCTTCCCTTCCTTAAGTCTTAAAATCACCATGACCTCCCTTTACCTCTACCCACCCCTCAGGGACCGAAAAGACTCTAACCATCTTGAACTGACACCTGTATCCAGCCTGAGGGAGTCCCAACCCTCCAAGTGGTGCCTCCCCACTCCTCGACCCTTTTGAGTGATGGTAAAGTATCCCAGATAGCCAAAACCGTGGGACTATGAAAATTGTTGGCTAAAAACGAATCTGAGAGGAGACCGGGACCAACCAACTCGTCTATTTGCCCACAGTGCAATGCTAGTCGGTCTAACTTCATGGCAGCTTCTGCCATGTTCATCTCCACAACAGCAAATCCTGTTCAGAGATTCTTCACAAATGGGATATCTGGCCTCATGGAGTCTAAATTAGGCTACAGCCTCCGGCCTCGTCCCGCTGGAGATTTTCAACTTCCAAAAAAGAGGCTAAGGGACTGATTCAGATCTTGATGGACAGGTTACTCCATTACAACGGGGATGGATAGCCTGTCCGCCAAAATATATATCCCATAGTATATAATGAGATTTATATTTTGGCGGGTGGGATATCCGTCACTGTTGTGATGCCAAGATCTAAATCAGGCCCTAAGTCCGAACTTGAAAATCCTCATTGCGACTTTGTATGGCAGCTCCCCAATGATGACACCTCCTCCTTGGATACTGCCGGCAGCATTACACTGCTGAACTTCTACTTTCTCAGAACATTTGTTTTTCAATTTCTTCATCTTTGTCCGAAGGTAAGCGCCAACTGGTCCCAATCAACTTCATGTATCCAATTCGTGCTCCATCACGGTCAGCCATATTTTCCGACTTTGACCCTGTCTCACACGACTAGATGTCCGCATTTGGCTCTTTGATCTTTTAGGTTCTAGTTTTTACCTTAAACTTTCAACCTCGTAACTCTGGTTCTACTGGTTGCATTTTTGTTGTTTTGGTGTCAAATACTTTATAAGAATTCAGTCTAGTTTTCTAACTTGATGGGGGATTTTTAATGTATTGTGTTTTCACTTTATAACTGTTTGTGTGCTGCATATATACTTTACACATTGCCTCAGTGTTAAGCCGGACTCCTTTTGTGGCAAGCTACCAGATGGTGAAGCGCAGGTTAATTTAGTGACTTTAGAGGTTCACTCTGACATGGATTGTAGCTGTTGCTTAAGCAGGGCTAACACCCCACTGAATCACCAACCCAATTTATCACACTCATTATTTCGGAATTCTGCTATTTGAGCTGTGAACAAGTGATTATTTCCAAAACACAGGTTGGCTGTTATCAATGACTCTGTATGAAGAATGTTGGTCGTCCTGTATTATTTTGTATGAAGAATCATATCAAAGCAACATTTATCTAAAAAGAATTATCCATGAAATATTCTCATTTCAAAAATGTAATATTGTCTCTCAGATAAACAGCTATATCTCAATATAATAAATAGTATAATACACTGTGCACATCTGTATCTATAGTTTATGCCATACCGTCTGTGTTTTGAAAAATATATATAGTAAAACAACTCCTCTCATGTTTCCAAAAATAGTTTTGCACTCTTAAATGGTGGCATGCAAAACTGTTTATTCCATATTCACCAGCATCAGCAAAACCCAACTCGTTTTGACAACAGACTTCATCATGGGTTACAGGCAATAATAGTGTTATATATATATATACACATTCACATAAAAAACAAAGGTTAAAGTGACATTATAGGTAGGTGAAAGTGTCAGTTAACACGTAACACTTTCAAAAACAAAACCACTGAAATTCACACATTATAGTTATTTCAAGTAACTATAGCTCACATACCCATCATGCACAGTGTTCTTAATGATGTCATTTCAGATGTCGTGTTGATGTTATCAATTATGTGATAGAATTTGTTATGAGTTATGTAATATATGTGAGGCCATAAGCAGTGCACTTTAACCTTTGGGTTTTTTCAGTGAGTTTCTAGGGTTTTTTATAAAGAAAAGTAATATTTTATTACCATATGTGACTAATGTCAACCTCCCATTGCACAGGGCTGTGCGCAGTGTGGAGTTGGACATTTGGCCTGCGCCCAATCCCCAACCTGGTGGCACCCTGTGCACAGTCTTTGTCTGAGTGCAGTGGGTATTTACAGCAAGGTCAACCGCCTGTACACAGACAAACTACCACAGACACTTGTTCCCCCATTTTGTTTAATGATTTTCCACTACAGGACACTTGTGTGAGTCATCACGGCCCCTGCGTTCCTGAGGGACTCCTGTGGGAGCAGTAGAGTCCAGCTGGGTATCTCAAGAGAACCTCAGGATTATGCCAACATCAACCCATCACATTGTCTTTTATTTGGCCTCAGGTAGGGGTCTCTGAGGTACCCCCCACCCCATAAGGTCCTTGGAGTTTGGGTATGCTTTACCTTGCTACCTTTTTAAAAAAGAAATTCTATACAAGGAAGGGTACAGAGTCCCCGTGACCTAAAATGGTGGCTGCAACATTTCTCTTCATGTAATGACCAGTGAATCCCAGTGCAAGCTCCTGTGCAACTCGCAGGATACTCTGACTCCTGGGAAGCTAGATGGACAATGGGATGAAAAAAGGCCACTCGGCCAATCAGATCACTCTATTTGAAGTTGATACCCACTGGAATCCCATGAGAGTCCACAATCCAATCATCCAGATATGTGTTCATTTTGAACCTCTCACAAACTACTGAATAGATTCACACAAGATCACAAAAGCACACTTTATTGGTAAAGATCTATCTTTCTGCCAAATTTGGTGTAATTCTTTTCTGCTGTGAGGTAGCGCTGTTCAAAAATCCCTATGGAAATGGCATTTGGAAATTCCGCTTCAGGACCCCCTTTTTTCGCGGCCTCTGCTTGACATATTTCCCTGAAACTTTCAAGGAAGGAGCTGAGTTCAATTCACTTTTTTTGGAAAGTTTCCTGAGATTTGTCAAACGCCCTCAGAGTTATCAGCAAACCAAAAAAAGCTCTTCCTATGGTAACTAGGTCCAAACCATAACTACAAAGTCTCTCTCTCTATATATCTATATCTATCTATCTATCTATCTATCTATCTATCTATCTATCTATCTATCTATCTATCTATCTATAGATTTATAGATATATGGATATATATATATATATATATATATATATATATATATATATATATATATATATATATATATATATTATCTACTGGCGGTCGCCAGTAGATAGTTATAGTTAGGACCGTGTTTCAATAGGAAATCTGAAAATTCTATTTTGAATAACTTTGGTGCCGGTTGACGAATCCTCGCAAAATTTTCAAAACTAATGGGGCGCTCTGCTCGGCTCCTACCCTGAAAGTCTCGGGGTGATTCGTCAAGCGGGGGCCGAGAAAAAAGGGAGGTCCCAAAACACGTTTTCCCCATGCATTTTCCCATAGGACCTTTAGTCGAAGGTACAGCCCGAACGGCTGAACAGAATTACTTGACATTTGGCAGAGAGGTAGTCCTCAGGTCAGGCATGTGCCTTTTGCATGTATGGAGTCAATCTGTTCAGTATTTCCTGAGAAAATTGCAGTTAAAAGTGCATACATATCTATAGGCGCGCACCGTGCGTGCACCGTGCGCGCACCCTAACGTGCGCGAGCGTAATTCTGATTGGTGGTTACATGTCAGTCAACGTTCGAATCGGTCGAAATCAGGAAGTGTCGGCCGCCATTTTGTTTGTTTTGGGTGCGAGAGTGAAAATGAGAGGTGGCAAACGTGAAAAGGGGGCAGGGTAGAGAGTTCCTGACCCCCTAGCCTTTGTCAGCCTTTGTTTTTTTTTTCTTAAATCGCGGGGTGCGCGCACGGTGAAAAACCTTAAAAAAAAAAATAATAATAATACATACATAACTTAGTATTTAAAAAAACGTACAAATTCACTTAAAAAACCATAGGTTTCACACACGTTATAGTTCGGAATTAGCATTTAAAAACCTTGCAAATTCACTTAAAAAACCATAGGTTTCACACATGTTATAGTTAGGTGGACATTTCACTCGTAAAAAACCAATGAAATTCCCTCGTTATAGTTAGTTCAGATAACTATAACTCGCGCGACCGCCACTCTATCACAAGGATGATGTCATCAGTGATGTCATGAGTGATGCCACTGACCATGTCATGAGTGATGTAATATGTGACGTCATGAGCAGTGGATTGCGGGCGCGCGAGTTATAGTTATCTGAACTAACTATAACGGGGGAATTTCATTGTTTTTTTACAAGTGTAACTGCACAATACATCGATAAAATGTAAACAGTGACATAACTGCATAAAAATCAAGAATGTCTACCCAGAAATTGATGGATTCAACATAAATGCAACAGTACCTTGCGAGAGTAAGTAAGGAAAAATGTAGAGAAAAACCCATGTGGGCATGTATACGCAAAGTGCGATACCGCTGGAAGCTGGGTCAAATTACTATAGATCTACAATGGTCAAAGCAAATACAATGTAAACTGTATTGTGTGGGAACAGTTGTGGTCAAATGCCCAAGTGGGCATGGATGTCCCAACGTGCAGTGGGTACTCAAATTGACACGGTACTGGTGTGGTCAGAAAATGAAATCCCTCGTGTTTCCTGCATTGGACGGTAATCACTTGCCCAAGTGGGCAGGTGTGATATAGCATGAATCTGCATTCAAGAAAGAATAATCGAGGTATGGTAGTAATAATGAGACCCCTGTATGGTGTTAGTTACGGTGCAATCTAGGGCAGGTGCCAGAGTGTGTCTGAATTAATTCGATGCACCTGGTTTCAATATTTAGGCAGCTATCACCTTTTAAATATTTGTTTTGAAATATTTGTTTTTAAATGTAAACATTCAATGGGAAACGCTGCGCGGATGCAATGCATAACAGTATTTTTTCTATGTCATTTGTTGCGAGTATGTCACATGGTACACTGGAATCCCTTTAATTAGCTTGCCCACCAGATCAGCGCTCATGTGATGAAGGCCACTGTGTTGGCCGAAACGCGTAATGACCACTTGCACTATCTAAATTAATAAAGCACGTTATTTCGACTAGCAGAACAGCCTATCTCTGAGTCTGTTTTCTCTACTTGGTGCGTGTATGCAGCCTGGAGTGTAAATCGATATAGGGGACTGCACCACCGCATGGATGACAGCGGGCCAGGGAGCTGGAAATCATGTCCAGTTCTTAATGGAGCCACAGCACCTATTATTGACCATGCACGCATCGGGACCCATTGGAGGGTTTTAAGAAACAGTTCCACAAACGCTTTTTTACATGGGGGACTACATATCCCAGAATTCCTAAAGGGAGGGCTCATCTGAGCACCCTATCAGGAGGCGACTGATTAAATAAAGGAGTGGTCAAACAAACGCTGTGTACTGAGTGGAATCTAGCCTTTGAAGAAGAAAGAATTTCGAAACGCGTCGGCTGCCCGAGACGTGAGTGTTGGTATGCGGATGTACACTGTGGTCTGAGTGCGTCCCGAACCTGTGGGTAACTTGGAGCAAGCATTTACACGCGGCAACCCAGCCGTAAGGGGACTGCACCACCGCATGGATGACAGCGGGCCAGGGAGCTGGAAATCATGTCCAGTTCTTAATGGAGCCACAGCACCTACTATTGACCATGCACGCATCGGGACCCATTGGAGGGTTTTAAGAAACAGTTCCACAAACGCTTTTTTACATGGGGGACTACATATCCCAGAATTCCTAAAGGGAGGGCTCATCTGAGCACCCTATCAGGAGGCGACTGATTAAATAAAGGAGTGGTCAAACAAACGCTGTGTACTGAGTGGAATCTAGCCTTTGAAGAAGAAAGAATTTCGAAACGCGTCGGCTGCCCGAGACGTGAGTGTTGGTATGCGGATGTACACTGTGGTCTGAGTGCGTCCCGAACCTGTGGGTAACTTGGAGCAAGCATTTACACGCGGCAACCCAGCCGTAAGGGGACTGCACCACCGCATGGATGACAGCGGGCCAGGGAGCTGGAAATCATGTCCAGTTCTTAATGGAGCCACAGCACCTACTATTGACCATGCACGCATCGGGACCCATTGGAGGGTTTTAAGAAACAGTTCCACAAACGCTTTTTTACATGGGGGACTACATATCCCAGAATTCCTAAAGGGAGGGCTCATCTGAGCAGCCTATCAGGAGGCGACTGATTAAATAAAGGAGTGGTCAAACAAACGCTGTGTACTGAGTGGAATCTAGCCTTTGAAGAAGAAAGAATTTCGAAACGCGTCGGCTGCCCGAGACGTGAGTGTTGGTATGCGGATGTACACTGTGGTCTGAGTGCGTCCCGAACCTGTGGGTAACTTGGAGCAAGCATTTACACGCGGCAACCCAGCCGTAAGGGGACTGCACCACCGCATGGATGACAGCGGGCCAGGGAGCTGGAAATCATGTCCAGTTCTTAATGGAGCCACAGCACCTACTATTGACCATGCACGCATCGGGACCCATTGGAGGGTTTTAAGAAACAGTTCCACAAACGCTTTTTTACATGGGGGGACTACATATCCCAGAATTCCTAAAGGGAGGGCTCATCTGAGCAGCCTATCAGGAGGCGACTGATTAAATAAAGGAGTGGTCAAACAAACGCTGTGTACTGAGTGGAATCTAGCCTTTGAAGAAGAAAGAATTTCGAAACGCGTCGGCTGCCCGAGACGTGAGTGTTGGTATGCGGATGTACACTGTGGTCTGAGTGCGTCCCGAACCTGTGGGTAACTTGGAGCAAGCATTTACACGCGGCAACCCAGCCGTAAGGGGACTGCACCACCGCATGGATGACAGCGGGCCAGGGAGCTGGAAATCATGTCCAGTTCTTAATGGAGCCACAGCACCTACTATTGACCATGCACGCATCGGGACCCATTGGAGGGTTTTAAGAAACAGTTCCACAAACGCTTTTTTACATGGGGGACTACATATCCCAGAATTCCGAAAGGGAGGGCTCATCTGAGCAGCCTATCAGGAGGCGACTGATTAAATAAAGGAGTGGTCAAACAAACGCTGTGTACTGAGTGGAATCTAGCCTTTGAAGAAGAAAGAATTTCGAAACGCGTCGGCTGCCCGAGACGTGAGTGTTGGTATGCGGATGTACACTGTGGTCTGAGTGCGTCCCGAACCTGTGGGTAACTTGGAGCAAGCATTTACACGCGGCAACCCAGCCGTAAGGGGACTGCACCACCACATGGATGACAGCGGGCCAGGGAGCTGGAAATCATGTCCAGTTCTTAATGGAGCCACAGCACCTACTATTGACCATGCACGCATCGGGACCCATTGGAGGGTTTTAAGAAACAGTTCCACAAACGCTTTTTTACATGGGGGACTATATATCCCAGAATTCCTAAAGGGAGGGCTCATCTGAGCAGCCTATCAGGAGGCGACTGATTAAATAAAGGAGTGGTCAAACAAACGCTGTGTACTGAGTGGAATCTAGCCTTTGAAGAAGAAAGAATTTCGAAACGCGTCGGCTGCCCGAGACGTGAGTGTTGGTATGCGGATGTACACTGTGGTCTGAGTGCGTCCCGAACCTGTGGGTAACTTGGAGCAAGCATTTACACACGGCAACCCAGCCGTAAGGGGACTGCACCACCGCATGGATGACAGCGGGCCAGGGAGCTGGAAATCATGTCCAGTTCTTAATGGAGCCACAGCACCTACTATTGACCATGCACGCATCGTGACCCATTGGAGGGTTTTAAGAAACCGTTCCACAAACGCTTTTTTACATGGGGGACTACATATCCCAGAATTCCTAAAGGGAGGGCTCATCTGAGCAGCCTATCAGGAGGTGACTGATTAAATAAAGGAGTGGTCAAACAAACGCTGTGCACTGAGTGGAATCTAGCCTTTGAAGAAGAAAGAATTTCGAAACGCGTCGGCTGCCTGAGACGTGAGTGTTGGTATGCGGATGTACACTGTGGTCTGAGTGCGTCCCGAACCTGTGGGTAACTTGGAGCAAGCATATATATATATATATATATATATATATATATATATATTATCTACTGGCGGTCGCCAGTAGATAGTTATGACCGTGTTTCCATAGGAAATCCGCAACATTCTATTTGGAATAACGTTGGCGCCGGTTGACGAATCCTCGCGAAATTTTCAAAATCGGTGGGGCGCTCCGCTCCGCTCCTACCCTTAAAGTCTCGGGGGGATTCGTCAAGCGGGGGCTGAGAAAAAAGGGGGGTCCCAAAATGCGTTTTCCCAATGCAATTTTCCATAGGGACCTTTAGTCCAAGGTACAGCCCGAACGGCTGAACAGAATTACTTGAAATTTGGCAAAGAGGTAGTCCTCAGGTCAGGCATGTGCCTTTTGCATATATGGTGTCAATCTGTTCAGAAGTTCCTGAGAAAATCAAAAGTAAAATCACATACATATCTGGGCGGAGCCTAACCACACATCTCATCGTGAGATCTGATTGGCTGTCAGTACTTCATCCAAGAAGTGTTGGCAGCCATCTTGGGACCAATATACAGGATAGCAGCTCATTAAAAAGCATTGCAGTTAATAGAAGGTTTTAAGACTTTAGTTACATTATAAATCATTTGTTGATGGTACCATACTCATTTTAGGAATTGTGGTGTGTTCTAAGGTGATTTTACCATGTGAAAAAGCCTTCTGCTGTGATATCACGAACCATGTTTGAGAGAAAACTATATTCTCATACTTTTCCCACAGAGGTTTGGAAGGTGATCTATAAGCTAAACTGAGAGCATATTTTCTGTAAATTCACATTATCTTTCTCAGTCATGTAAGAATGAAGTCTGACATTCTCAGTAAAACATGTACATCCAACAAGGGCAGAGACTGTCAGTTGATTCCTTTGTGTTCTACTGCAGCTTCCCAGAGTGTTCTAAAGAACAACTAGAGCGCTAACAGTCTTACTTATGACAAAAGTATGGCACACCTGAAGCCATCTTGATTGGAATAAAGTGGTAACACTTAAAACATTTAATTTACAAAGGAACAAAATGAGGGGGTTCATTTTGCCATATAAATTATTAGTGCTGCAGAAAATAAAACTAGGGCACATTTTGACTTCTGAAATCCTCTTTTATTTCATAAAAACATTCTGACATGCAGACTGAAACATGCACTTTGAATACCAGCAGCAGACTTGCCTGGTGAGCAGTAGCTTTACTACAGTGATCTAATGAGCAACTAGAGTGCTAACATTCAGAATTTATGGCAAATGTGTGACATATCTGAATACCTTCTTGATGGAATCAAAGTAAAAAACTGAAAGTATTTCCTACTGAGGAGACTGCAGTAAATGAGGAAATTAGGAAACTTCATAACAAATAAATCTCCTAAAATGGCCACCAGAGACAAAAGAGCCCAAATGTATCCCAAATATCACCCAGATGTAGCCCAATGACAGAAGTGTGCAAAACACTTATTTTTTGTGTATTTGCAGTTGTATATAGTGCAGAGTTGTCAGGTATTGGAGTGCTTTACATGAACATTGGTTACATCACACAATATCAAATTCATTTTGGTTGTAGACATGGGGAGATTAAGTGATTTGACCAGAATCACAGAATGTTGAGCTGAAGCAGAAACTCCAACCTGGTTCCCCAGTTGCAAAGTCTGCAGCTCTGGAAGTAACACCACACCCTCTCCCCTTGGATGCAACATTTAATCAAGTGGTCAACTGGATAAAAAAACTAAGATTACAAATAATTTAAAAGTTCTTTGTCGCTATTTGAAAACTCAGAAAATATGTCCTCATTTTAGTTTTTTAGAGCACTAACCATAATTTTGATGGAAATAAGACCCTCTTATATATGTAATTTCTAAAGGAAATGCTCTAGGCATCACAGTTTTGATTACATCAAGATGACGTCAGGCATTCCACACTTTTGTAATAAATATAGAATGTTAGCAATCTAGTTGTCCATTGGGATACTGTTGAGAGGCAGAGGTCAAGGGCATGGACTCTGAAAATTGAAGGCAGGTAGGAGAGTGCAGAGGCAACAATTTGACCACACTAGGCAGGCAGGAAGGGTAGTGGCAGCACAACAGACTATGGAGGGCAGTGGAAAGGGGGGCAGGGGCAACAAACCAACAATACAGGACTGGCAAGAGAGGCTGTGGCAATATAATAGACCATTGTGGGCAGAAGGAAGAGGCAGTGGTCATCCAACCATACATGCCAACAAACCCGTTTCAGCCAGGAAACGTCCAATGTTTTTAAGCTCAAATGGGGTTTACTTGATCTGTTTCCTGTCTACAATCTTCTCTTTTTCAATGTAACTCAAAGGGGAAAATCAATACCCCAGTTTTATTTCAAAATCTCCCTCTTACCAAGTTCAAAATGTTCGCAAGTATGGTACATTGGATCACGGTAGGCAGGAGGAATTGGGGTAGGGACATGGACTCGGATAACAGAGGACAGGAGGGACATTGAGAGGTGCACCAAACTGACCCTACAGGGCAGGCATCAGGGTTTGCAGCAGCACAATACACCACACAGGGCATGCGGGACGGGAGTGCAGCACAACAATCCATAGAAAGCAATAGGGAGGGGACAGGACCATGCACATGGACAACAGACAACAGAGGGGAAAGAGGCAATGGTAGCTAGCTGACCATAATGGACAGACAGGAGAGAAAGCTGCAGCATAACAGACCATAAAGGGCAGGAGGGACGGATCAGGGGCATTACAATGGAACCGACAAGCCAGGAGGGAGGGAATAGGGGTCGGCACATGGAAACAGAGGGCTGGGGGCAAGGGGGCAGGGCAGGAGCAGCAAGATGACCATGGAGGTCAGGCAGGATGGGCACTAGAAACAAGACACACCATGGAGAGCAACAGTGAGACTATGATGGCATACACACAGACCATGGAGGGAAGGTGGGAGGGGGTCAGGAGCAGCTAGCTGACTACACAGGGAAGGTGGGAGGGGCCATGGCAGCACAGAAGACCATGCATGGCAAGCGGGAGGGTTAGTGGCAGCACAATGGCTATGATGGGCAAGAAGGAGGGTGCAGGGGCATGCACAAAGGACCATGGAGGATAGAAGGGATGGTCAGGACCTGGGCACAGACAAGAGAGTTCAGGGGAAGGGCCTCACAACAGACCATGCGGGGCAGGCAGGAGGAGCAGTTGCAGCACAACAGACCAGGGAGGGCAGAAGAGTGTGGCAGTAAAATGGACCATGGAGGACAGGAGGAAGGGGATAGGGGCATGGCATGTGGACAGGCAGGGTAGAGGTGGCAGGTACAGGTTACAGTCATCTGACAATGCTAGGCAGGTGGTAGGGGAGTGGCAGCTCAACAGAACACTCAGAGTAGATAGGAGTGGCAGGTCCATGGAACATGGTGGTCAAAAAGGATGGAGCAGGGGCATGCACAAAGACATCGGAGGGCAGGGGGAAGGAGAATAGGGGCAGCAAGCAAAGCACAGAGGCTAAGCAGGAGGTCAATGATGGGCCATAGAATTGGGCAATGGAGGGCAGAATGAGTGGACTGGTACATCATGCTAAATGCAGGGCAGTGACAGCACATCAGACCATGCATGGCAGGAGGGAGGAGGCTAGTCCATGGATTCAGACAACAGAGGATAGGGAGGAGGTGGATGGGGCAGCAAGCTAACTGTTCATAGAAGGTGGGTATTAGGAACTTTATTGTTTTTAAAATGTGTGTCTGTGCGAACTACTTAAAATATGAACAAGTATGCAGCATAATCTCACTTTTATTCAGGAAGAAGAGGACGTTTGGGACTGTGACTCCGGGCTCACTTGGCAGAAACATCCCCTGACCCTCCACCCCCCATCGCAAAATGTAATGCCCGTGAAAAGGGTAGGTGGACGCAGTGTTATATACAACATAGTCCTGAGAGCACGATTGAAAATGAAAACTAGATATAGTATATGGTATAAACTATACACCAAAGAGTGTGATATAAGATGAACCGGGGCGTGAAATATAATATGCAATACATTGTGCACAATGACAGATTCATTGGAGAGCGCGAGATAGCACAGGCACTAGCGCTTGCTATGTGATATGCGCCTTGGAGTGTAATATGCACAGGGCAGTGTTGTGTAACCTAAGTAGTCTCTAAAGTTGTAATATAAAATATGTGCTGGGTAGTGTAACATTGCATATGCACTGTGACAAAGATATGGATCCCAGATTGTAATATGTATGGCATAGCACTGTGCTTTATAACATAGGCATCGAGGAAGGCACGTTAGATGGGGCAGTATAACCCGTGCGAAGGCAAGTGTGGCATGACATATTCACGGGGTGGTGTTACAGTGCACATGGGCTAGAGAGTGTCATAGCATACGCACTAGCTGGTGGAATACAACACAGAGGTGTGTGGCACTCGGCGGGCACTGGTGGGTGTAACACAGCATTGGGCTCAGCCAGGAGCACGCTGTGACTCTCAAGTGAGGTTTGTCTCCTTTCCAGAGAGTAAAATAAAAAGTATTACACATCCGGCGGTGGATGTGTGTTTTATTAACCGTGAGGGGGTTTCTTGCATAGTTTGGTCGAATTTTTGTAGAATCCCCTTTGAATGGCTTGGTGTGCATGTGTATTAAATGTGCCCGTCAATAGCTACCCATGTTCGTATAAATAAACGACAAGGGTGTCTACTTGGAGAGTACCCACCAGCGGGGCGCCGGGATTAGGCACGGTAGGGTGTCAGACATGTCAGAGCTTCACTAGCAGTGTGAATACATTCTACGTGGATTCATTGTATGCATAGTCGCCTTTTAATGAATATCACGCAAATCGTCATGGTGATAGGTACATACGGTTTGTCCAGCATGTCCTAGGTGTTTCTATAAATATATATATTTTTAAAAAAATAAAAAACAAAGGACGGCCCTGGGGATGGGGTCCCCGGGGCCATAAGTGGCCTGAGGAGGGGGGCAACACAGCTCCCCTCCTAAAGAATAAAAAAAATTAAAAAAAGGCCATGACCTGGGGGTTGGGGTCCCCGGGGCCGATTAAGGCCTTGGGAGGGCCAAATTAATTTTTTTCAACAAAAAAAATTAGGGTGCAGGCCCTGGGGGATGGGGTCCCCAGGGCTAATAAATTACACAGCCCTCCTTCTTAAAAATAAATAAATAAAAGACCGGCATCGCGCCGGAGGCCACGCCCCCTCCTTGCAGCACTCTGCAAACGCGCCCCCTGACCAGTTGTAAGTTGAGGAATTAATTCCCCTTCAATACTGAGGGTCCCTGAGGGCCAACTAGCCCAACAGGTATCTCCAGTATGCGCCAGGGAGCTGCGTTGCAGACAGGTGTTCTGAGGCCACGCCCCTTTTTACACCTCCATGCAACGCAGCTCTGTGGCGCTTACTGGAGGTACCTAGTGGGCTAGTTTGACCCTAGGGACCCTTAGGATTCAAGGGGACTTAATCTCTCAACTCAGAACGCCCACAGGCCCTGTGGCGCGTTTTTAAGTTGGAGAAATAATTCCCTTTCAATCCTGAGGGACCCTGGGGTCCAAATAGCCCACCAGGTGCTTTCAGTAAGCACCACTGCTCTGCGTTGCAGAGAGGTGGTGCAGGCCGTGCCACTTTTTACACCTCTCTGCAACGCAGCTCTGTGGCGCTTACTGGAGGTACCTAGTGGTCTAGTGGGACCCTAGGGACCCTCAGGATTCAAGGGGACTTAATCTCCCAACTTAAAACGGCTACAGGGTGTGTTTACACAGTGGGGAAGGGAGGGGACGGGGCATGAGGTGACGTGTTCAAACACGCCCTGTGGTGTGTTTTAAGAGGTAGTTTTAATCCCCTGCCCTATTATATACTAGGGGCTTACAGAGGAGGTCATGCTAATCACAGGGGGACCCCAACACATAGTGTGCCCTAGTGTATGTAGGTGTTTTCACTGTATTCTGAGTGTCTTTTAACATAGTACTGGCTCTAGGACTGGTTAGTCAGACTCAGTTACCACCAGTATCCGTCTGAAAAAGTTGAGGGTACAGGATGATTTTGCAACAAGGCTTGTTTCTGCTCTTCTGTTTGTTCTTTCTGCACATTATACTTCTTGCTGCACTTTTCTTCGTCTTTGAGGACTTCTGTTGCTTCTTTCTGCATTTCTTTTTTTTCTTTCTGTGCGTTTTTCCTTCTTTCTTCACATGTCCTATCTCTGTAGGCATAGCTAGAAATTAGCATTTAAAAAACCTTTGAAATTCACTGAAAAAAACATAGGTTTCAGGGGCGTTATAGTTAGCTGGACTTTTCACTCGTACAAAACCATAGAAATTCCCCCGTTATAGTTAGTTCAGCTAACTATAACTCGCGCGCCCGCAATGCACTGCTGATGACGTCACATATTACATCACTCATGACATGGTCAGTGACATCACTTGTGATAGAGTGGCAGACCTCCTCTCCCCCTAATATAACCTTTGATACACACATTCAAAAATAGAAATTAAAATTTTCAAAACAATGGACATACCAATACCAGTTACAACAACCTATTCAGTAATTGTAAGATCCACATCCACATCCACTCATTCATCAACAGTCCTATACAGTCACTCATACATGTACTCACTCATCATATGTACTCATACACCTATACATCCTGTTACACAACGCCACTCATCCATAAAGTTACTCACACATAATAGTCACTCATGCTAATAAAGAATCAAACATCCGTTTACCTGCATATACAGTTATACACACACCACCACACTTACTTCTACTGAAACTTACACATACTTAGTCTTTTTAACAATCACTTATAGAAACACATACTTATTCATACAGGAACTCTTTCAATCTCTCACTCTCACATATACTCACTTATATACACCAATAGACACATATACTAGTTTAAAACATATGTAGTTACTCATAGAGACACTATTGAGACAGTCATTCACTCACTAACACAACCATGCACACACTCATCCACCCATACAGTCCTGCACACATGCTGTCTTCAACACATACAAACAGTGAGTCACTCATTCATGCACCTATGCACTACGTAATACCCCCCACCGAACCATACAGACATCAGACACTTATACTGATACTCAAAAAACCAACTAATAACCTATATAGACACTCATGTAGCTACTCACCAACCCATGCAGCCACTTATACACAAAGTGAGAGACTGATACAGATATTTACATATTTAAACATTACTCACTAAGCCATGTATTCACTAAGGTACACTTAATCAGTGAGTTATACAATCAATTTTTCAAAAACAAATCATCCATTTAGACACTTATATACCCATTTATTCTTCCATCGACCTTGAGATATACATATATAAAACATATGTAATTTTCAGAAAAACACACATTCACTGGATGATGTCATCAGTGATGTCATCAGTGATGTCATTTGTGATGTCATCAGTGATGTAATATGTGACGTCATCAGCAGTGCATTGCGGGCGCGCGAGTTATAGTTAGCTGAACTAACTATAACGGGGGAATTTCTATGGTTTTGTACGAGTGAAAAGTCCAGCTAACTATAACGCCCCTGAAACCTATGGTTTTTTCAGTGAATTTCTAAGGTTTTTTAAATGCTAATTCCTAGCTATAACGTGCCTGAAACCTATGTTTTTTTCAGTGAATATATATATATATAGAGAGAGAGAGAGACATATGTTTATATATGTGTCTGTGAGTTTATACATGTGTGTGTGTTTAGATATATATATATGTTTATATACACACATATATATGTTTATACACATATATACATACACACACATATATGTTTATATACATGCACACACACACATATATATATATATAGCGAACAAAAACAAATGCCCGATCTGGACATTAGAATGGCACTCCACAAAGCTGGTGATTTTTTTCAAATTCAATATTTTATTCCTTATTCCTCACTCCATCATCTACGCATTTCGGCTTTTAAAATCAGCCTTGTTCATGATGACGTCATATCCCCTTTACACAGTTTATAAGGGGGTTTGCAAAATAGACGAGTGACAACAGACTACATAATTTCATAGACAGTAAAAGAGGCCCAAAAGGACATTTTGACACAAATCATCAGTGCCATCTTTGAATGTGCAAATTAAGCAAACTTTAAATAATTGCTTTCCTGATTATATAAAAGCAGGAACCTCCAATATAAAAACCTCTAGATTGAAGATGTATAAATATAAATACAGATGGATACAGTTATAATGGAGAAGATGATATCAATTCATAATGCTTACTTGGTTTCACATAGGTTAAAGGTGCTTTTACATTAAAATATGCAGCACTCTGATCCATCAAAGTGTCGGTAAGTGCCCGAGATTATATAGGGTTTCATTGAAAGTTTAAAGTGCTATAGTGTCTTTTCCTCTGGCCAGTGCCTAAATAATTGAGTGCTAGTGTCTATGTTTCTGTGTTCACTGTCTTCTAGTGCCCTCAACCTATCCTGGGGGGACATCAATTCAATCAAAACAATATGTATGATGATTTCTTTCCTAACTTGTGTCAGTGCCTCTATAAAAAACGAATAACGTGCTAACTCTTCTATAGATAGTGTTTAGTCAGAATTCATTCTAACAAGGGCTTTCTCAGCTAGAGACGTACAAAGTTCTTCATCGATGTTGAACCCATTAGGTCCTTTACTGTCCAGTTCTAGTATATAATAGGATTCTAATCTCCTTAAATCCTTCTCTCTATCACCCCTCTTCGTTTCTTGGAGGTTTGAGCTATACAGCTATATTTCAAAAACACAGGATTGCTTTGATGGTATTTTTCAAAATGTCTGGCTATGGGATAGCTTCAATCTTTATTGGAAATTGCACAAATATGTTGCAAGATCCTTTTGTGAGCTGGTTGAGTGGTACATCCAACATACAATTTCTCACACGGGCATTTGAAGATGTATACTGCAAAATTATACTTACAGGTTGAGTTGCTTCTGATCTTTAAAATCTTTGATGTCACTGACCATGTCATGAGTGATGTAATATGTGACGTCATCAGCAGTGCATTGCGGGGGCGCGAGTTATAGTTAGCTGAACTAACTATAACGGGGGAATTTCACTGGTTTTGTACGAGTGAAATGTCCAACTAACTATAACGCCCCGGAAACCTTTGGTTTTTTCAGTGAATTTCTAAGGTTTTTTTAAATGCTAATTTCTAACTATAACATGCCTGAAACCTTTGGTTTTTTCAGTGAATTTCAAAGGCTTTTTAAATGCTAATTTCTAACTATAACGTTCCTGAAACCTATGGTTTTTCCATTGAATTTCAAAGGTTTTTTTAAATGCTAATTTCTAACTATTATGTGCCTGAAACCTATGGTTTTTTAAGTGAATTTCTGAGAATTTTTTAAATGCTAGTTTCTAACTATGCCTACAGAAGTAGGACATGTGACGAAAGAAGAAAAAATGCACAGAAAGAAGCAAAAGAAATGCAAAAAGAAGCAACAGAAGTCCACAAAGACAAAGAAAAGTGCAGGAAGAAGCAAGACATGTGCAGAAAGAACCAACAAAGGAGCAGAAAGAGGCCTTGTTGCAAAATCATCCTGTGCCCACACCTTTTTCAGACAGGTACTGGTGGTAACTGACTCTGACTAACCAGGCCCAGAGCCAGTGCTATGCCAAAAGACACTTAGAATACAGTGAAAACACCTACATACACTAGGGAACACTACGCGTTGGGGTACCCCTTTGATTAGCATGACCTCCTATGTAAGGCCCTAGTACATAATAGGAAAGGGGGATTAAAACTACCTAAGTCAGAGGTGCAGAAATATGCTACTTTAACTAGTAGTCGCGTTTGCAGAGTGGTGGAGAAAGGGTGCTGGGCGTCCAACCAACGCTCAGGAATTCCGCTGCGTAGGACTTACAGGAGGTATTCTTGGCCCCCAAACTCCCTCAGGACTAAATTGGACATCATCCCCCATCCCGTAGTCTGCCACGAGGCACGTTTGCAGAGTGGTAGAGAAAGGGGGCTATGGCCTCCGAAGATGTTTTAGCAATCCCACTGTGTGGGACTTACTGGAGGTAACAAGATGGGTAGTTGGCCCCCGAGGACATCCTTGGGGGCCAACTTCCCAAACTATTACCTCCAGTTAGTCCCACACAGCAGCATTGGTAAATACTCGTACCGGGCCATGCCCACTTTGCTTACCACTCTACAAATGCACTCCCTGGCACGCTCTTGGATGGGGAATGAAGTCCCCTTCACTGCTGGGGGTCCTTTAGGGGCGAACTAGCCTAACTTTTACCTCCAGTAAGCCCCACGCAGTGGGATTGGTGAGTGGTAGACAAAGGCCATACCCCCTTTCTCCACCACTCTGCAAACGCGCCCCCGTTGCGTTGTACGTTGGGAGATTAAGTCCCCTTGAATCCTGAGGGTTCCTGGGGTCCAACTAGTCCACCAGGTACCTCCAGTAAGCGCCACAGAGCTGCGTTGCAGAGAGGTGTAAAAAGGGGCGTGGCCTGGACCACCCTCAGGATTAAAGGGGAATTAATTCCCCAATTTAAAACGCGCCACAGGGCATATTTGTGCACATGTCACCACAGGCCACGCCCCTTCCCTGTACCACTGTGCAAATGCGCCCCGTGGTATGTTTTAAGTTGGGGGATTAAGTCCCTTGAATCCTGAGGGTCCATGGGTCCAACTAGCCCACCAGGTACCTCCAGTAAGTGCCACAGAGCTGCGTTGCAGAGAGGTGTAAAAAGGGACGTGGCCTGGACCACCTATCTGCAACGCAGGCCTCTGGCGCTTATTGGAGGTACCTGGTGGGCTAGTTGGCCTCCAGGGGCCCTCAGGATTGAAGGGGAATTAATTCCCCAACTTAAAACGCGCTACAGGGCGTGTTTGCACACATGTCACCTGAGGCCCCGCCCTCTCCGTTTACCACTGTGCAAACGCGCCCCGTGGCACCTTTTAAATTGGGGGATTAAGTCCCCTTGAATCCTGAGGGTCCCTGGAGTCCAACTAGCCCACCAGGTACCTCCAGTAAGCACCACAGAGCTGCATTGCAGAGAGGTGTAAAAAGGGGCGTGGCCTGGACCACCTCTCTGCAAAGCAGGCCTCTGGCGCTTACTGGAGGCACCTGGTGGGCTAGTTCGCCGCCAGGGGCCCTCAGGATTGAAGGGAAATAGTAAAGAAGAAATAGTGCAAGGGCGAAGGATAGAATGAAGCATGTAAGGGTGGAGACAAGGTAGACAGCAAGGGTGGGGGAGAAGCAGACAGCAATCAGGAAGTAGTAAATGTTCATGGGAGTGGGACAGAAGACCGCATAATGTGGCCGTCCCCTGTGGCCCTCCCCTACCGCATAATTACAGTGACCCTGTAAATACATTTGTTCAGTCGGTGAAGATTAAATTCAGTTAATGGCTTAACAAAAGAAATAGGATTGTCTTATTATTACATCACAGCATGAAATTGGAGAAAAAAAACGAACAAGGCTGGTGTGATCTTCATAAGATGGGACTCGTTCAAAGAACAACTCTGAGATATAAAGCCGGGTAATAAGCTCCAAAGTATACATGTGGCCTGACAGCAGGGACCTGTTTATGGAGCCGAACAAGTTTCATGTAAACCAACAGCTTTAAAATAAGCCTTGCCTGAGTGTCTTCATGCAACACTATTTAATCTTTGAAAAAAGTTTTAGAACATCTGCCAACGCTGTCACAACAAAGCCTGAACAGGTTAATGGAAGAGAGCCAGCGGGTCTAGAGGATAAGAGATGAAATATGAAATGTCTAAGTGATCTTAAAGAAACATTTTCTGTAACCTTAACTGATGAGTGCTGCCCAACACGGACTGCAGCTTATCGGGCAGGCAACCTTGCAAACAAGAAATATTTAAAATAGGGGCAATTATGCAATTGTTGGCTGAAATTACAAAAAGAGGCTGGGAAAAGAGACATCCCAAAAGTTGAACGGTGTCGTCCTCCTCCTGTCTTAGAAGGTACAAGGTCTTGGAGTGATTAAACGGCACTGTCCGAGAGCAGGGGTGGGATCTCGAGAACAGCACGACTCGAGCAGCAAACTTCCAGCATGGCAAAAATAAACTGCACGGCTGGCCCTCGTCCAGAGAGCAGGCAGAAAGGCCCGTTTTAACCCAATCTCTCCTGAGGCTTCGACAGCCTTCTCATCTGTGCGCTATCAGTCTGAGAGATTTATCTGTATGCAAGTCACCAGCAGGCTTTAATAATTTGCCCGGTAATCTAAACTTGGCAATGTTGAAATTAAACACTGCTTTAATGTTGCTCACAAATACTGAACGTGACTGCACTTTTCACAGAGTACGGTGGTGTAATTAAAACAAGCGCGGCCCCGAAAGTGTATGCGACTGCGCTGTGTTTAATTAGTAACATGATCCACGACGAGAGAGGAATGCAGCTGCCAGCCTGCGCGCCGCTGCTCGCTCCTGAGAGCAAAACGCCATGGCAGTGACCTTTACACAAAGAGGTGGGACATGCACCCACCTTTGGCCTTGTGCGTGCTTTCATTATTGAAAGCCACACGCAAAGGCCAATAGAATGTGTGGAAGTTACCAGACCCACACGAAGAACTCTTAGGGAAGTTTGGAGTGCTTACAAGAAGACTCCCATAGGGTACCGCATGCGCGCTGCGCTAGGCTCGACCTAAAAAAGACTTGTTAATGGAAAGTGTCTCTGAACCACCACCAAAGATTGAAATGTTTAGATATTCATGCTCCTTGCCTTATCATGTTGATTACATGTGACTTGATCTGGTTTTGGAGTTTTGCCAGAGTGTGTTTTTCAATGGATGGGTCCCGAAAGCAAAGTTTGGCATTGAGTTCCTAAAGCAGGCTGAATGCTTGTTCACTATATTTAATAGACACTCTGAATATTGTGAAGTTGTGTCTTTTGAGAGAGCAAAATATATTCCGCAGTTTGAGCAATGTAGGGTGTTCCTTGTGATCATGTGCCAAATCTTGCTGTTTGTTGTCTTTAACAACATAGTCCATGTATGCGCCAGGTATACTCCCACCCCCTAAAACCTACGAGAAGAGGAACGCGCGGTAGAAGCCAATGAAGAGGGAAAATCGGACTGTATAATGGTCAAAGTTTTGTTGTAATTGCCTTTATCGTTTATTAAGGCTGCATTATCGAAGACACTTTTTTTAGCCATGACATTCTAGTGTACATTATGGGGCAGATTTACAAGCCCTTGCGCCGCTTTTGCGTCACATTTAACATGGGAAAAGTGACGCAAAAGTTGCGCAAGAGGCTTGTAAATCTCCCCCTATGTTTCCCAGCATTTAGATTCTCCTGGGCCACAGAAGAGGCCATTTAATGTGCAACCTATTTAATTATGTTGCAAGCGCTTGTTATTGAGGATGGCTCTCCTTACGGTTGCTATGTTCGTATTACTGTGCTTCCAATGCTGCCTTTTTTCATTTTGTCTTCTACTTAATTAAAGATAAGTACAGCTACTTGTGCTGTTCTGAACATTTTCAGCTGATACATGGCATCACTTCTATTAAGCACTGAGTTCTAAACCCAAAACATTTTGATTTAGGGGCTCTGTCCAAGCACGTGTTGCAAAGTGTGCACTTTCTATCCATCTGCCTTGCCTTCCCTGGTGTTTTTCGACAAAATTAGATTATTTCTACCACATAGCAAGATTTTCAGTCTGACCGAGCCTAGCCGACGTGGGAAATATGTACATACACGCGTTTCTCTGCCTCTATACCTTTGGCAGAGCTCACCTATGGACAATGTCATTGTGCAGAAAAAAACTATTGTTTTGGCGCACGTATATTTTGTCCAGAGCCATTTTATTATCATTAGGGAGGTATTTCGGGTTTAATGCTGCTGTAGCAAAACACAAAATTACTTAAACTTGAAGTTGTGAAGAATTCCATAGACCTTTTCAATATTTGCAAAACCTCTTGGAAGCTACACTGTTCTAGAGCAGGGCTCCCAGTATCTTCAAAGCTCCCCCAACAGTCATGTAGTGCTGAAGGTGGCTTGATTTTCTGAGTACATGCTGTGAAGGATTTTGTGAACCTCAGGTTTCAGGGTTTGAATATTTCCTGCCATTTCTTGTGCAATTTGTTGTTAGGGATTTTTAAGCAACTGGGACTATAGCCATTAAATTACATAAACACATTTAT
Source organism: Triturus cristatus (assembly GCF_964204655.1). NCBI lineage: Eukaryota > Metazoa > Chordata > Amphibia > Caudata > Salamandridae > Triturus > Triturus cristatus. Next base: position 313,534,475 of record NC_140591.1, read on the forward strand.
TTTGTTACAGTAGTGGCCAAACCTCATGAAAATTCATGTTACTCTGCTATAAATGGTTCAGATTTGATGTTTTAAGTGCCTGGAAATCGACCTCCCTTAGAATTGAGTCCCCACTAGTGATAGAATGGTGTAGTTAATTACACCAGTGACTTCTTCTCAGGGTTTAATACAACCTCAGGAAAATGGATGACATTCTATTATGCCCCAACTCTGAATCAGGCCCTTACTCGACTCTGCATAGAACACCACGCATTGCTTGAAAGACTATACATGTTTGTATTATCCCTTAGAAATGCTTTTCAGAAAGCACTTTTAGGGCCTCAGTACGAGTTTGGCAGTGCGGGAGCAGGACCTCCGTGGTAGAAGCGCCCGCCAGATTAAGAGTTTTCTGCTGTCTGGTGGGCGGGTCTTTGGCGTTCCCACGCAGTGCCTATGCAATGGGAATGTCAAAATCAGTACCTGCATGGCATGAACTGCTGCAGTCCATGCTGTGCAAGTACTGGGGTGCATGCACATAGAGGGGGGGGACCATGTGCTCCCTGCATGCACCGCATGGCGCAGAGGCACAAGGAAACCCTGTATGCCCCCTTTGTTTCCTCATGCCACATTTTTCTTGGTGGTCGCACCACCATAAAAAGTTTGGCGGTGAGCAAACTCATAATATGCTTGGCAGCGCTGCAGCGGCCCCAGCAAGTATATTGCGACCTTAAAACCGATGCGCCACCACCACTGATCTCTTATCCCTGAAGTTTGTGGTGGTCCCAGGGTGGCCCAACCGCCCTGGTCATAATACGGCGGTCGGAAGACCACCACGGCTGCGCCCCCATGGGTCTGGCGGTCCATGGACCACCAGCCTCATAATGAGGCTCTCACTCTTTTTCTTAAGGCCGTAGACATCATTAATGCATTAAATGATGTAAACTTCAATGTCTTCATGCATTGTCATTTGGATCCAATTCCTACTTAATGTCGTGGAGCGCAAAATGATGTTATCAACACAAAAATATGAATAGAGCCCTAAGATTTCTGTATGAGAGTTAGTGGCGGTAAAAGCCAATCTAACATGTAGGTTGAGCAATATATCTAGTCCTTGTGAGAAAAAAGCAATTGCCTTAAGTGCTCATATTTTGCCCAAGCCACTTTATTTTTAGATTCTGTTTGACTTTAGATGTCCAGGTTCACCTCATATTGTTATTATCAACTGTATAGTTGATCATATCCATTGCAAAAGTATTTTCAATCTAAAAACGTATCCAAACTTTTAAGGCAAATGTCAAGGTTGTACTTCATCATAGTACAATTGGAAGTTCACCTCCTTAGCTAATTTACCTCTTTACTCATATTTATCAGGTATGGAAACAAAGATCTTCCCTTACAATTTCATGGTGTGAATTTCCAAAACACCGTTCTATGATGGCGTCTTACTTCTATTGTTTAGAGTTGTTTTTCAAAACCATCATCAGTTTAAAGAATACCAAATGCTTGTAAGATCATTTGTATTCCTGCTTAAAACAGACTCTCCAAGAAAATATGGTTAACAGTTTCCATCGGTCATTTTTAAAGGAATTTAGACAGTTAGTTTGTGCGTTGAAACATAAATATCATCAGTGCAGGTCGTTCTGACTAAACCATATCTCCCTGAAATAGTATCTCATGGTTTAATATGTTTTCCGATTTAAATTGGGCACCACTTTGGAGCAAAAAGGATATCAGCAATCAATTGCAACAGGCAATGTCTATCTATTGCGACTAGAATTACACACATCCTTAGTGCATTACATAACTTTACAATTTTAATTTTATATTTGAGTAACTATTTTTTCATTTTATTAATGAAGAAAGTCCCACTGCCTATAAGAGACCCAGTAGTGCTTGCCTTGATCGTGCTCAGTTTTGCAGCACTACAAAAATATTTGCTTAAAGGCCATGGTCTGTATCACAGAAGTTACGCACCAGTGTAAATCCTGCAGGGCAAACCCATTTGCACTACATTCTGCTGGTGTAATAATGAACGAACAAAACATTATTTGAACCAGCGCAAAATAGGCATAAACAAATTCAACATTATTTCTTGTTTACTAAATATTAAGAAAATAAATGTTCACCACTTTTTAAATTTGTATCATGTAGCTATTTCTGCAACAAAGTAAGCTTATTTATTTTTTAATTACATAAGCAGCAAAATTAGGGAAATGATTTTGCTCTATTCATTCCTTCAAGCATCATTTTTATGGGTTAAAATCTCTCTGCAAAACCTCAATTGCTAATTGAATATTATAGTCCAATATTTTGATTTTTAAAGAACTATTTTGAGTATATATATATATATATATATAATTATTTTAGTGTTAACAAGTTAAATTAAATTAAAAATAAAATTAAAAAAATTAATAGTTTATTATAAAATAATTAAATTAGACTTTTAAAGGTGCACGGAGGCAAGATGGCGTCAGCGTGAGCAGTCACAGCAGCGGTGGTGTCTTGTGATACTGGGCTGATTCTCTAAGAAAATGCTTCCTATAATTTAAATCGAGTGATCAAGATCTTTCGTATCCTCTGTATCCCCTACATCCTACATCCTACGTCCTACTGTCATTTTTCGTCCGTATTCTGCATTTTCCTGCACTATTCTGGTACTGCCTATCGTTGAGAAATAGCATCAAGTATCAAGCATCAAGAACTGCAGGGGGAGAAAGGAGCAGAAAGGAGCAGAAAGGAAATCAGAAATCAGGTATTCTGAACTATGCTATACTATGCGGCATCGATGTAAATATCATATACATGTATCATATACAGGACAACAGGACAACAAGTCAACAGGACAACTGGACAATAAAGTAATACAAAGTCCCGGCTTGACTTTGATCCAGGCCCCAGCTGTGAGTTGCAAGTTGCTCTATTCTTTGTTATATGACGCTCAGTAATCAGCATTTGGCATTTGGCATTTGGCATTTGCCTTTTGGCTTTTGGCATTAGTTGGTATGGCCCTTACAATGAATCACGCAGAAGAAGAGCATATCGGCTCATATTACCTGTGTTATCTGTTATTTTGACCACTTAGCTGCTGCTGGTTATAATGGTATAGTGCCTGCCTGCCTGTCCTCTGCTGCTCGGAGCCCTGTAAGGGTGTGGATTGCTCGACCAATAACGATTTATTTTATGCCTAGTTTCTGGCCGGTGCCTTTGGTGAAAAACCTATGCTTCCATACCTAAAAAAAGAACTTAATCACCAGATTGGTTGGCTGCTGCTGCAACGTGCCTGTATTACTCTTACTGTCTCTGACTGTCTCTCTCACGCCGGTTCTTCTCCCTCGTCTGCTTCCCTCGGCTCCTAGATGTCATCTGCGGACAGGTGAATACCGACTTTTCAACCCTTTCAACCTTACGTGTACTGCGCGCTTCAGCACGCCCCACGTGTCTCGTTCTCAAGGAGACACTCAGAGCTGGGGGTTTGGAAAAAAAAAAGGGAAAGGCCGGGAAAGTAAAAGCAAATGTTGCCCGGGAGCGGTAGCAGCATCAGACATAGATTAAAAACGAGGCAGTGTATTTCTCTTTGTGCAGCTGAGACGGGAGCTGGAGATGGTATTCAGGATTTTTTATCTGCTACATCTGCTACATCTGTTTTATCTGCCTCATTGGTTTCTTCCAGGACTGGAGCAGTGATTAATACTGCTTTGATATTGGTGTGTGTGTCCATAAATTTATCTGGCATTTCGGATACGAGAAAGCTACAGGGGGGAGGTCGGTGGGGTGCACCGACGTCAGTAATCTGTCAGATTTATCGGAAACGGATTGTGACGCCCCCTAAGCCCTCTAAAGCCTATATACCCTATAAACCCTCAGATATGGAAAAGAATATCGGAGAGAATCGGAACAGAGGTGACAGAGGGGAAGGGCCCACCCTGGAAAAAGAACAAAGAGGCCAGAAAACTCAAACAGGGATAGTAAATAACGCCGCCCTTAACAAGGAAAAAGGGGACGAAGCAGTTGAACTCGTACGGAGAGAGACCTCAAACTCATCGAACCTTGAGAACGTAGAAATTGAGCTGACACTTGCTCAACATATAATTAACAGACATAAAGGCCCGGAAACCAGAGGAATTAGAGCAAAAGAGAAAGACCTGGAAAAAGACTCGGTTAATGACCTGGTAAGAAATGAGGCTCAGGGAAAAAAGTAAAATTAAAGATAAAAATATGGAAAAAAAACTGGAAAGAGAAAGAGAAAAGACCAGACGAAAGGAGAGAGAGAAAGAGAAAGAAGCTGGTAACATGAAAGAGAAAGGGTTGGCAACAGAGGAAGATGCCAAACTGGAACTAATGGCTAAAAAAGCGCAGAGACTGCAGACGACAAAAAACTTAAAAGCAGCTGCAAAGAACACCTGCTTAATAGAACCATCGCAACCAAGAATCTCTAATATATTTAGCCCTCTGCACACAAGGATTGCCAGAGTGATACAATTATAAATGCTGACTCAAATATAAACCAGGAAGAGACAAGGACATCTATAGAGATAGACGCAGAAAAACAGAGAGAGCAAATGGAGCAATGGGACCAAACAAAATTTTTGTATCAGGAAATGAAAGAGTTAATCCCCTCTCCCAATTCTCTCAATTCACAAGATCCTCCAGTGGGGGAAGAAGTACACTCTCTCTTGGATGAAGACTCTGATTCAGAACTATATAAAACAGGGATGTCTATCTCTAGTGACTCTAGTCAACTAAGCAATTCACGAGAATCAAGCCCAAGTGCGCGAAGGGGAGCCGTATCTCTGGAGATCTCTGGCCCTAATGATTCAAGAGTGCCTAGCGAAATCAACATAAGGAAAAAAAAAAGTGGGGGGGGGGAAAGGTAAAAACACAAAAGAGAACGAACCGTGTTGAACGAGGAAACTACAGATCCTGGTAATAACACGGACTATGCCAGTGGTAGACCCAATCCCCCTCGAAGAAGCCCAAGGATTAAATCACCAGGAGAAACACCATGTCAAAACTCTGGTGTACAGGGAAATCAAGAAATACATCAAACTAAAAACCCCCAACCCTCGCTGAGCCAGGTGCTTTGTTCAATAAATAACTTCCATGAGGATGTGAAAAAAGAGAGTCAAAAGAATCGCATGGCCATTGAAAAACTACAAGGCGCAGTGAAGAAAGTAGGCAGTATCTGCTCTGAGATCTCAGAAAGAATGGTCAGGGTAGAAACTCGTACTGAGAATCTTGAAACTGATGTCGCGACGCTCCAAAAAAAGGAAAAAGAACAAGACGGAATAATAAGGGATCTCATGGCTAAAGTGGAGGATCATGAAAACAGATCCAGAAGAAACAATTTAAGGTTTCTCGGAATTCCGGAGAATTTTGAGGGAAACGATGCCAGAGGGGCAATGATTGACATACTCAAAACATCATTTCCAGAACTGGATGCCTGGGACATGGAAAGGGAAGTCCAGCGGGCTCATCGTTTTCCCTTAATGCCATCAAAAAACTTTAACAAACAAAATAAATTTCCAAGGGCAATGCTGGTCTGCTTTGGGAACTTTCTCCTTCGTGAAAAAATCTATGATCTTGCAAGACCTACCACCCAAAGAGAGCATAAGGGGTTTACATTTTTTGCCAGGCCAGACTTCGCTCATGCCACTGTGGAGCGAAGATGGAAAATGCGTCAGCTATTTGAACCATTTGAAAAATCTGGAGCAAAAATATTCCTTCAAAATCCGGCACGCTTGAAAATTATATTCAAAAGTACAACAAGAAACTTTAATAGTGAAATACAGGCGGAGAACTATCTTCGGGAAATCTCAGAGACAGCCTCTCGAAATTCAGGGAAATAATTTAAATCAGATATATCTCGTAGTAAAAAAGAAGATATATAAGACTAATTAACTATTACAATTTGTATTTTGTAGAAGGTATACCTTGGGGGACCTGTGGAAATTTAGCCTGATTGGCTCTGGGAATTTAAATGTTTTAGGCTTTGGATCAACTATAAAAAATAAGCATATTATTTATATCAAATTAGCCTAGTTCACAGGACCCGCTTGCGCAGATGTCACACCCCTGGACCAGACTGGCCCAGGTAACCTTCAAAGGTGGTGGTGGGTGGTGGGGGGGGAAGGGGAGGGGGGAAGACCGGGCAGGTTAGACATAAAAGGTAGCAAATCTATGTTAAAAAGGAATAGGGAAATGTTAACAGGGATCACAGGAAACCAGAACGTCTGGGATATAAAATATGGCACTTTTGCTTTATCAGCATGGCTGGGATAAAAGTATTATCTCTGAACATTGGTGGTTTAAACGATCTCAAGAAAAGGCAAATGGTTGCTATTGGGCTACAAAACTGGGGAGCTAATGTTGTATGCATGCAGGAGACGCATATTGAAGGGTCCTAGAGCCTGTTGTTAAATACACTAGGGTATAAACTGGTGTGTGCTACCTCACAAGGTGTGGCTATTCTGGCTAAAGGGAGTGGATTGGTGTTTAATAACTCTAAAACTGATAAGCTTGGCCGTTGGGCTATCACTGATTGCAGCTATCAAACAGGGCAAAAAATGACAATTTGTGCTATTTATGGGAGCAATATAGATGACCCCGTGGTCTTCGATGAGGTCTCCAACGAATTAACACACTGGCCTCTTCCGGCTTTGGTCTGTGGGGACTTCAATATAAACCTTCCGATCAACTGGTCCTTAAATGATGACTGGGTTTATAAAGGTCGTAAACCTAAAGCATTTCGCTCTCTTAAAGATTTGTGTCTTGTACATGGACTTGTGGATAGCTGGCAGACTTCTAATTTTAACACTGGTGACCTTGGCTATACCTTTTATTCAAATCCACACCGCACGCATACCAGAATCGACTATATTCTACTTTCAAGTTCACTAATCAGGAACTCCCAAACTGTCAAATTGCCCCGGGTATTATCTGACCACAACCCCCTTTTCTGCACATTGACTACTAGCTTAGCTAAACCAGAGCCTACCCTGTGGTCATTTGAAAAAGCATTATTGTATGACCCTCAGTATCGTACGCACATGAAAGACTGGATACCCAAGTTCCTAACAGAAAACATTAATAGTACATCAATATGATGTTAAAGTAAAAGTAAAAGAAAGATACTTATCAAACAAGGGTAGATCCAGCAACATACCAAACAAAGATAGATCCAGCAGCACACCAGTAGTACTTAAATGTTATAGGTGTGATAAGATTGGTCATCTTGCTAATGATAGAAGATGTCCTGCCCTGAGTCATGTTAGCAATAAATGTATAAAAAAGGGTAATTTCTCGTCTGTGTGTAAGAGTAAGCTGTTTAATAGAGTGAAAAAAGTAGAAATCTATGAAGATGAAGGGGCCAATACTAGTTCTGAGGATTTTGAATGTGGTCAGATTGTATCTGAAATTGAATGTGGAACATCTAAAAAGTCATGTCCTTTTGATGAAATGTTGGTTGATGGGGCATGTACGCATGTATTATTTGATTCTGGTGCTAAGATCACCATTGTTTCGAATGATTTTTATGTTGACAAGCTGAAATGCAAAATTAATTTGTCTAAACCTGATATCATTCCTCTGGCCTATGGCGGCGAGCCAATTAAATTACATGGTTATTTTATGGGCTTAATTGAATATAGAGGTAGGATGATTTTGGGGAAAATCTATGTATCAAAGAAAGGCGATAGCATTATCAGTTGGATACACTAGGGTGATCTAGGCGTATACTTGGACCCAAATTCTAATCCTCAGATTTTATTGAAAGAAATTGTATGTACCATTAAGAATTCTGATGACTGTGAGTTTAGCAATGCGTTAAAAAAAGAATTTCCAAAGGTCTTCACACAAGGTCTTGGTTGCTTAAAGGGTTATCAGCATAGAATAAAATTAAGAAATAAGTCTGTTCCAACGACATGTAAAGTTAGGAGTGTACCTCTATCAGTTAAAGAAGATATGGAAAAAGAAATTAATAAACTTAAGGAGAGTGGCATTATTGAAGAGGTTGAAGGAACAGAATGGCTTTCTCGGGTTGTTGCTGACCGGAAATCCAATGGGGATTTACATCTTTGCATAGACTTGCGCCAATTGAATAAGAACGTAGTGGTGGATAAATATCCCCTCCCAAATATAAGTGAATTACTAGTATTGCTGGGAGGAGCAAAGGTCTTTAGTACGATAGATTTATCATCTGCGTACCAACAGATTGAACTTGAACAATCTTGCAGGGACCTCACTGCATTTATTACTCCTTTTGGTACTTTTCGTTTAATTAGGATGCCATTTGGGTTGGTTTCTGCCTCGTCAGTTTTCCAACGTGCTATGGAAAATGTTTTGAAGGATCTTGGTGGTGTCAGCATTTATCAAGATGATATACTTGTCTTTGGAGATAATGTTGAACAACATGATGTTCGTCTCAAGTCTGTTCTAACGAAATTGGGTGATGCTAACATAACCATTAAAATGGAAAAATGCAAATTTAGAACAGACTCTTTAAATTACTGGCAATGGTGTTAGGCCTAAAGAGGATTTAGTAAACTCTATACGAAATTTAGCTTCACTTTCTACTATGGAAGAGCCTATGAGTTTTCTTGGCATGATTGAGTATTATGCCAAGTTTATTAAAGGTTTTGCTGATTTGACTGCTAATATGAGATCTCTTTTGAGAAAAGGTGTTAGTTTTGCGTGGTCTAGTGAGTGTCAGGAAGAATTTTCTTGTATAAAGGAAAAGTTATGTAATGCTCCTTTCTTACAGAGCTTTGACACAAAGCTCAAGTCAATTTTGACTACAGATGCAAGTGAAAAAGTATTAGGTGCCTTGTTGCAACAGGTTGGCCCATTTGGCACGAGAACCATTATGTTTCTCTCACGTAGTTTGAGAGATCTTGAAAATAGATATTCTGTTGTTGAGCGTGAATCCCTCACTATTTTCTTGGCTGTGAGAAAACTTAAAAGATTTTTGTGGGGTGTTGATTTTGAAATCAGAACTGACCACAAACCTCTAGTGGAGATTTTTTTAAAGAAAGGGTTAGATATGATTTCAAGTCGTATAACGAGATGGATCACAGCTCTTCAAGAATATTCTTTTTCTCTCAGGAACATTCCGGGTGTTGAAAATCAGATTGCTGATGTTCTTTCACGTTTGGTCTCGAGTGAATGTTGTGAAGAAGATGAATGTGATACTAATAGTGATTGGGTGTGTTCTCTAGAGCTCAGTCACATATCTGAAGAAAAATGGTCTCAAGAGGTAGCACTTGATGCTACGCTCAAAGAAGTTATGTCTTTGATTCAAGGTAAATGGTCTAATGCAAAAATTGGATCTGAAATGGCCAAACCTTTTTGGTGTGTGAGAAATGAGTTATCTGTTGACAAAAATATTTTGTTTCGGGGTGCCAGATTATTTCCTCCTGTGAATCTCAGAAAAGAGTTGATAAAATTAGCCCACGTTGGTCATCCTGGGATCACCAAGACCAAAGAAAGGGTGCGTTTAACTTACTGGTGGCCAGGAATGGATAAACTCATTGAGGGAGAGATTTGTGATTGTGTTGCTTGTAGCGAGTGACAAATCCAAGTCACCTAGAGTGCAACCAATGATTTTGAGGAATCGTCCCAAACATCCTTGGGATGATATTGCATTGGACATTTTAGGACCTATTAACAGCAATGGTTCTCAAGTGTTTTTATTAGTGGTAATGGATATGTACTCGAGGTGGCCTGAAGTGTTTTTCTTATCCAATATTGAATCTACTAGCATTATCAAATGTTTGCAAAAGTTGTTTTCCAGGGAAGGGATGCCCAAGTCTTTATTATCTGACAATAGTGTTCAGTTAATATCTAAAGAGATGGAAGAATTTTTGTTATCAGGTGGAATTATTCATAAAAAATGCTCTCTCTATCACCCCGAGAATAATGGGATGGTGGAGAGGTTTAACAGGGTCTTGAAAGAGACTATTACTCTGGCTAAGTCTTTAATGTTAGATTGGAGAAGTGAAGTTCTTAAGAAAATTGAAGAATATAGAGTAACACCTCATTCTACCACTGGAAAAACTCAATTTTTACTTTTTCGTGGTAGAATACCCAATACCCATCTTGAACCTTTTTGGTTCAACAATTTTAGTTCTTCAATGGGTAAGGAATGTGTGTGTCATGGTGAAGATGTACTAGAGAAAAAGAAGCAAAAGGCTTAGCAAAGAAATTGTTATTTTGATTTTTAAAAAATCTGTTAAATCTTTAACCCCTTCCTCACTCATGACGGAACCGCTCCGTCATGAGCCACGGTCGCCGTGTGCTCATGACAGAGTGGTTCCGTCATGCTGCGGCTGTTGGCGGCCGCGCCGCCCACGCGGCACTAATTCCCCGCCTGTGCGGGCGATTAGCGCAGTGGGCGGAGTCATGACGGAACCACTCCGTCATGAGCACAGCTCAACCGCGGCTCATGACGGAGCGGTTCCGTCATGAGCACCGCGCCACTGCGCTGCCCCCCCACACCCCCCAGCCCTGCGGGGGAATTCCCGCCGCAGCGAAAGGGTTAAAGGTGAATGTTGGTGATTTAGTTGCAATCAAACGCCCTGGGTTGTTGGGAAACTCTAGGTCGAAATATTTTGATCCCATGATTGTTATCAAGGTTTTCAGGAATGTGATTAAAACACAGGACCATCGTCTTTGGAATCTCAATAGAGTTGTCGTCTTGAAAAGAAAAATAGAGATTGTTGATGGTAAGAATGGTGAACATCGTTCTGAAGTATATAAGGATTCTAGCAGGAATTTTTCAACTTCTACAGATGAGTTGAGTCCTCGGCATTCATCAAGATCAACTAAATGTCCAAGTTATCTAAAGGAATACGTTTAAAGTCCAGGACATCCAAGTATTATATTTTTAAATTTTGTTCAATTTTTGGTTGATGGTACTATTCATTGTATCTTATTCATTTTATACTGAGTTCTATTTATTTTCTGAGGAAGAGAGATGTGTGATATCTTCTTCTCTATGGTTCCTATTTTCTCGGTGTTCACATTTCTATGGTAGTGCTGCATCATATGTTCGAATGCTTTGATGTCATAGTGTAATAATACTTGGGCTGTGGTCAGAAGCAGTTGAACTTTGAAGCTGGCTGGATGAGATCTTCAACTAAGAATAAACCTACATTAAAGTTTACTTCTGCCTGGAGCCTGCAATTCTTAAAGAATTTCACACACCTACTTCACTATTCCCATGGATCCAGGTTCACAGAAGTGTTTACAGTTCAGTCGGAGAGGTACTTCATACCAGTTCTCCTGTTTTCCCTTTGGTCTGTCATCAGCCCCTTGGTGGTTTACAAGGTACTGCACTCTGTAGTTGCTTTCTTGAGAAAAAGTGGAGTACGTTTCTTAATCTACCTAGATTACATGTTACTGAGGTTTTAGGACTAGGGGGAATTGCTGAAGCACATGAAGTTGTCAACGGATCTCTTAGAGGCCTTATGCTTTATCAATGTGGAGAAGTCAATCAAGACTTCTAATCAGAATTTGGAGTTTCTGGTGTTATAGGTAGATACCAATCTGGCCCAAATTTGTCTCCCGCAGAAGAAATTGACGAAGATCAAGAAGGAGGAAGGTCACATCTGTCTCAGGAAGTAGTGACTTTGAGGGATCTAGCAAGAGTGGTAGGGCTTTTGTTGTCCTCTATTTAGGCTGAGTTCCTGGGACCTTTGCATTACATGGCTGTCCAGAGACTGAAAAAGCGGGTTTGAGGAAAGGTCTTTGGTATGCAGATGCAATTCCCTGATCCAAGAAGCCTCGAAAGGGCTTACGTTGGAGGTTGAGCAATCTGGAGACCTGGAACAGAATGGCAATATTTGGGAATGTTCCAGAATTTACTGTAGAGTCAGATGCAAAAAACCTTGGTTGGGGAGCAAGATTAGTAGAGATAGAAACTGGAGAGAAATGGTCCAGGGAGGAGCTATCCTTACACATAAAATATTTGGTGATGTTAGCAGGACTAAACGCTTTGAGTTTGGGGTCCTTTTGAGCTGTGTGGTGTTGATCTGGATGGACAATTTCACAACTGAATCTTATAATCAATCATCTAGGAGGAGCAAGATTGAAACAACTTGCAGATCTAGTCAGGAAATTTGGTATTTTTGTTGGGATCAGAAAATTCTCTTCAAAGCAGAGTTTATCCTAGATTATCCGAACAAGAGTGCAGACAGGAACTCGAGGTTCTTGAGGATACCAGTGACTGGATGCGGAGTCCAGTGTATTTCAGGAAGATTCAGGATTTGTGTGGGTCATTTCCGGTAGACCTGTTTGCCAGCAGGTTGTCATTTCAGGTAAAATGGCATTACAGCTGGCAGCCAGATCCCAAGCCATTGACAGTGGACGCTTGGAACGGAGAGAATTGCAATGCGTACCCTCCGTTTGCACTAATCCAGAGGGTATGGTTAAAGGTCAGAAGGGTACAATGCAGCATCATTGTAATATCCCTGTTTTGGTTCCCTGTGGTGATGGAACTAGCAGTAGAGTGTCTCTGTTTGATACCTGGGTTTCCAGGCCTTTAGGAAGGATAGGAAGGAGAGGAGCATCCTTTATTGGAGGATTTCAGGAGATCTGGTAGATACTCTGGCCTTTCAGGAGAGGCTGATAATCTAGTGGAAGAATCATGGGTACCCAGGTACCAGGAAAAGATACAGAGGAGTATGGGGAAAGTGGTGTAGTTGGTGCTTGAAGAGGAGTTTGGATCCCATGGATGCTCCTGCAGTAGAAGTGGCAAATTTCCTTGCTGAGTTGTTCAAATCAGGCTTGTCCTATGGAACTGTTAACTGTAACAGATCTGGTGGTTGGGCATGACTTTGCTTAGTGAATAACGTTCTGGTTGGCAGCGATCCTTACGTGTGCACAGTGATGAAGGGGATAAGACTTAAGCGACCACCTAGGGCTCATTATGATTCCTTGTGGGTCGTTAATCTGGTTTTTGACATTTTTGACTCCTGGCCTGATAATTCCTGTCCTTCTTTGAGACAACTTTTTTGAAAGTTAGAAACTTTGCTCTGCCTGATCACTTTTAGAAGAGCATCAGATGCTAAAGCATTAGAGATTTGAAATAGGCTGTATTCCCCTGATGGGGTCCACTTTGAGATTTGGAAAAAAACTAAGACCATTTCTGATTTTTTTTATTTATGAACAGAGAATGCAGGAATTTAGACCAGGTGGTGAGGATCAGTTGTTCATTTCCTATGTAAAACCCTATAAACCAGTTTGAGCAGCTACTATTTCTTGGTGGGTTAGGGGAGTGATGTCCGAGGCAGGGACGGATTTGTCCAAGTTCGGGGCACACTCTTCTAGGGGTGCGATAGCTAGTAAGGTGTTTTGGGCAGGTGTTCCTGTTGTGACTTGTCTTGGTTACTATGCATCCTCCCCACAGTTCCAAGTCCCTGCTGCTCAGTCAGTGAGTGAGGTTATTGGATGGTTGGAATTTTAAGAGTGTTTGTTCTTGGATGAGTGGACAGTTGAAGTGAGAAGGGCTGAGCAGCAGGATGCTGCTCCTGGTGGAGCTTTACCTGATTTATTTGTAACCTGATCTGAACCTAATAAACCTACATCTTTTGTAACCTACAAGACTACATCTTTGATTATAACACTGTCGACGAGTGTAAAAGAAACTATGTGTGAGGAGGAAGAAATTAAAGAAACTACGAAGAAACTTGAGGATTACAAAGAAAAGGAGTTTGAATACTGCAGGGCTCATCAATTGTGCCTGGCAGCCCCACCAGTGTATATTTACACCTGACACCTGACATCCTGCAGTCCAGGGCATTGGAACGGGCCAGCGTAAAGTGTGCAGCAGGCTTGGTGGGCTGCCTAATTTGACGAGAACACTGGTGGAGAGCAAACAGGTGAAGCAATGAGCAATTGATCTTCATAGCTGAGCAACGAGGTGAGGTGGCCACACGTAGAACTGTGATGTGGAGGCATTTGTGACCAATTCTCAGCATTTCTGCTCCTCGTAAGGAAGTGAAGTTTGGATGTAGGGAGCATTGGATACTCAGTTATGCCTCTGAGATGCTGTGACTGTGAGGTACTGGTACTTCATACATCAGAGATTTGAATGAAGTTGAGTTTTGGGTGAGTTGCGCTCATCGGGGTATCGAGGATTTAGAGGTGCCAAATTGCATTGGAATTAATGCTTTATGGAATGTTATGTATAACTAAAGTATGCTAAAGGCTTGTGGTAGAATTTTTCTGTTTATGTGGAGCAATTAGGAGGGAGTGGTTTTTGTTCCCTGTGTGTGGTATGTTTGGATTGCGTATATTTTTTCCTGTAAAATTATGCAGGAGAAATTACTAGATATCCCTGGTCTTGCCAGTATAAGAGGTCCATGGTACTTATGTGAGGTTGTGTTATGAGTACTTACTCCTGATCCTGTGGCGGGTACAGTAGGGGGGTGAGTACAGTAGAGGGTATGTAGTCCCTGGTCCTGCCGTAAGTTGTGTAAATGCAGTCGAGGGTATGTAGCCTCTGGTCCTGCCTTGAGTTGTGTAAGTGCAGTAGAGGGTATGTAGTCCCTGGTCCTGCCATTAGTTAAGTATATGCAGTAAGGGGTATAAAGCCCCTGGTTCTGCCATGAGTTGAGTTGATGCATTAGAGGGTGTGAAGACCCTGGTCCAGCCGTGAGCTGTGTAAGTGTAGAAGAGGGTATGTAGTCCCTGGTCCTGTTATGTATTATGCAAGTGCAGAAGAGGGTTTGGAGTCCCTGGTCCTGCTGTGAGAGTGGATGCAATAAAGGGTGTGAAGTTCCTGGTTCAGCTGTATGTGTTTAGAGACACCGATTTATATTTGTTTCTGTGGGCCTTTCCGAGTGGTTAAGGACGTAGTGTAGTGATATGTGTATTGCACCCTTATGTTAGTGTTGTCTGGCCTGAGTAGTTGTTGGAAATGTCCCTTTTTGCAGGGTTATCCTCAAACTTTTTGCTTTTTCCTCCTATTTTTCCCTGACCTGTTTGTTGGTTTTAGGACTCTGGGCACTTTACCACTGCTAATCAGTGCTAAAGTGCATAGGCTCTGTGTATAATTTGTGTTATGGATTGGTGTTTCCATGATTGGATATTTGATTTACCTGTTAGCCCCCAGTAAAGTGCACTGCGTGTGTAGGGGCTGGTGAATCAAATGCTACTCAGGGACCTGCAGCACTGGTTGTGCCACCCCCATCAGTAGCCCTGAAAAAGGTAACTCAGACCTGCCATTGCTGAGACTGTACGAGGTGTAACTGCCATGTTTACTTGGCCAGTGCACATACTGGCTGGCCCCTAACCTTCCCTTTTCTTACATGTCAGACATCTCTCTAGTAGGCCCACGGTACCCCTGTGGGCAGGTGCAATGTATGTGAAAGGTAGGACATGCCCTGGTGTGTGTGGCATGTCCTAATAGTGAATTACAGCCCATTTCGTTTTTCACTATTGCAAGGCTACCAGGTCCTCATAGAATAGAATGGGAGGTTTGTTTACAACATCTTATAAACATAACTGGCCCAGGAAATTCGGTAAGAAAATAGAATTTAGTATGCCTAAACTCAGAATCTAAAGATGCATCTTTTAGTGAGGGTGATTTTTACATTCTGTGTTTGAAAATACCACTTTCCGAAAATAGGTATTTTCTTGCGCTGTTATCCCATGTGCCCCCCACGGAATGTGGATTACCTGTCTGGGTTTTGGATGACAGAAGGCTGGGGGGCTGGAGGGGCGCCAGATAGTCTAGGTAGGTCAGGAAAGGGCTGAATAGACCTGGGCTGCGATGGGGGAAGATGGAGGAGATTTCCTTGCACCTCAAAGGGCCTGGTCTGCCTCTGACAGGGCCGTCTCCACCTCCTGCCAGGAATTCACACCAGAGAAGGCCAAACTGGTTCTCGCTGGGCACAGACACCCTCTGCCTGAAAGAGCAAAGGATTTTTGGACATAAATACTGGTTCCCAGACCCCTGAACTTTAAAACTCATCTGGAACAAGAAGACTGCCAAGAAGAAGAGCGTGAGAAGCTGTGAAAAGGAACGACTGCTTTGCTGGGTGCTTTGCTGGGCTGAGCTGCAGTGGCTGCTTCTGTCTTGGGCAGTGAAAGGCCTGAATTGGACTTTCTGCATCCTAATTTGTGAGTCCCTCCAAGGGCTTGAGGTAGAGCTTACCCCCTGCTCACTCTGAGGAACAGCAAAGACTTCAAGTTCTTCCACCCACAGCACTGGGGACTGTGTGTTTTGTGCTGCGACCCAAAGAACACCAACTCGACAACATATACGATGCCGGTGCCGACTCCGTGACCTGAAGGCACTGCAGAGGGCACCGCAACCCTGGTCTCACCGATGACGCCTGTTGACACCGCCACCGCGCCGCTGCTTGAACCGCGACCTGTGGGCACCGCACTCCGCACTACCTCGCTTCATGCCGAAGCTTTGGCACTGCAGAAGGCAACACCGCACCGCAACCCTGGTCTCACCGACGATGCCTGTTGATGCCGCAACCGATCCGCTGCTTGCACCATGACCTGGGGGCACCGCACTCCGCATCGCCTCACTTCACGCCAAAGCTTTGGCTCTGCAGAGGGCACCGCCGCAACGCTGCACCGCGACCCTGGTCTCATCGACAACGCCTGTGTATGCAGCCACCGAGCCGCTGCTCACACCACGACCTGTGGGCACTGCACTCCGCACCGCTTAGCTTCACGAGGATGCCTTGGACTTCCTGACGCTGCCACTTCCCACCGAGATCGACGCCGCTGCTTGCACCGTGGTTCGGGGCACCGCTCGTAAGTTACACGACGCACCGCTCTTATCCCACACCTTAGCCTTGGCCCACCGACGCCGGCACCATCGACTCCCGTTTGTCTGCCGTCGACAGCGCTTCACCAATGACGATGCCGCTGCTTGCACCATGACCTGCTAGCACCGTGGCGAGCACCGCCTTCATCTCGCACCATGACCCTGGTCTCACCGACGACACCATCTGACGCTGTCAACGAGCCGCTGCTCATACCGCGACCTGGGGGCACCACACGCCGCACCACTGCGCTTCGCACTGCAGCACCCAACGCCTGCCGGCGCCAGCGCTTCTGATTCCATCGGAGAGGAGCTCGACCTGTAACGCGAGTAACTTCAAGGGTCCCGACAACTCCTGCACCGACCTCCGGAACCAACACCTGCGGACACCGTGTCCTCGGAGACTCGACCCAGAGGTCACCAGCGCCCTGCATTTCTAAAAGGTACTGTTTGCGGGTCTTCCCGACACCGTAGCTGGCCTGCGGCGCTGCGGCCAGCCAGAACTGTTTTGGATTTGTGTGCTCATGACACCGTGGTAGCCCGGACGGAGCTATGCGCACAAGGAACTCTTTTTAATTAGCGTATTTTTGAACTGTGAACTGTTAAGTATAGTATGGTGGATTTGTTATCGTTTTTGGGTCTTGTTTTAATTATATAAAAATATTGGATATTTTTTCTAAACTGGTTTGGTGTCCTTTTGTAGTGCGTATACTGTATTACTGTTGGTTATGTGCAAATGCTTTACACACTGCCTCTAAGATAAGCTTGGCTGCTCGTGCCAAGCTACCAAGGGAGTGAGCAGGGGTTATTTTAGACGTGTAACTCCCTTATCCTGACTAGAGTGACGGTTTTTGCCTGGCTTTGGCCCACGTCCTAGCCTGTCAAAAATCCAATTTTTAACAGTAGTGAAGGGTGTGTCACTGGAGCATGTTGCACCTTGATGTTGTGAGGTGAATGACTTGAGGTGTTATTAGTTTCCTGAGTTCTGCGGAAGATTGCATGATGGGATTATCACTGTATTCTTATGTTCATAGGACTGTTCTATCATATTGTGTCATCTCTTGTCCTTTTAATTTGATGTTAACCTAGAAGGAATATTGATGGTACTCTTTGATTGTTTTATTTGAATTTTCTATTGTTTCTTTAACAGAGAGAGATGTGCTGTGACTTGTCTTGGTCGCATCCTCCCCAGAGTTCCAAATCCCTGCTGCTCAGCCAGTGAGTGAGGTCATTGGATGGTTGGAATGTTAAGAGTGTTTGTGCTTGGATGAGTGGACAGTTGAATTGAAAAGAGCTAAGCACCAGGATGCTGCTCCTAGTGGGGCTTTACCTGATTTACTTGCAACCTAATCTGAATCTAATAAACCTACATCGTTTATAACCTACAAGACGACATCTTTGATTGTAACAGGTACTCTTGCAAAATTCTTAAATTGGCAGACTGGTCAAGTGCTAGCACTTTTGCAAACGTTTACCGTAAACCAGTGGAGCATGTGAGTAGTCTGGTGCTGGGGAGCTTTAAACATGCTTAATGGTAGCCTTCGGTCTTGTAATGCAATTCTCCAATTAACATACAAGAGAGCTACAAGGATAGATGCAGCGTCTATGGTCTGAAGTTTAATTAGTGCAGTATATATCTTTCAAAGAGGAGCGTCACAACCTCCATAATGAGGAGCTCTCTTGAATCCAATTGTATGCCTATTGGCTTTTAGGACTATGGTTAAATCATAAATATGTCAAGGATCATTAATAGACTGATAAGTGCCGAATTAAAAAAAAAAACTCAAACATCGAAGGTTTCTGCATCTGGACCAAGAACTGAGAAAGTTATGCTGTCAATCAGTGAAGGTAATTTGCCTTTTTTCATGTCTCCCCAGATTGTTTGCTTTGTGGGACTAGATTTACTGGAGTATTTTTTTACTCTAGGCACTCGGAAACTGCTAAATACATCCCAATTCATGTGCTCTGCGCCCCACACATAGTAATGAGTGGCTAATTCCAGTTGGCATACCTTAGTCTGAGGTAAGGCCACGGTATTAGGGTACTGAAAGTGTATAAAGGCCAGCTGTAACATGTTGGTTTTAGTTTGGTTTTATATCACCCATATGAGGGACTTGACAAACATAGTGTTGGGGCTGCCCCTGCTACCTTGAGCAGCTGTAGCCAAAAGCTGTGGGCAGCATGTGCCAGAAAAAACCTTTTGACATGTTGAGTAGTCTATTTGTATAATCCACTAAATCGCCTACAAAAGTGTCTTGGAACGCACAAGGACTGAAAGCTTCACGTGTAAATGCCAGGCATGCTAAGTATGGAACTGGAATGTCTCTGCAGCAATGGAAATTAAAACTGCTACTTATTGCATAGCGGTGGCTCTAACTTCCTAAAATTGTTAAGTCCTACTTCAGGAATCATAATTACACTTTCCTAAAATGGCTTAGCAATGAACTGGAAAAACTACGTTTGCAGGACTGTGATGCTAACAAAAATTTAATTAATTAGAGAACGCATATTTTTGGTAAATATACCCCAAAGAAAATGTTTTATAAAATGTGTTCTTTCCTGGCTGAGTGTTGGTGACTCCAGAAAGGTTCTGCAAGTCTACCTTCTTGGGGTGGCAGCAGGTAGGTTTCCCCATTCCAGGAGAAAAAGGGTGAATGGCTCACAATAACAAAGGGCATTTGAGAGCACTTAGCTTTTTAGAAGGCGGATTGCAAGTAATTACAGGTACAGCCACTCATAGTTATCTTGGAATGTGAGGAGTAACTTATATAGTTGCATATTTATACTAAACAAATTCTTCTCCATTGAAGCTTGCGTATAATTGTGATCTGCTTCTGGCCAGGCTGGCCCCAGCAGCCAAAGAGGTAACTGTGGCCCGAACAAGCCCAACTTGGTTTTCCCCTGCTGGAAGTGGACTTACCCGATTGTAGTAGGCCAACTCTTGGGTGGGGAAACAGAGATCCATGCAGTGGGAGACACACCTGCCATCTGGGAAGGCCTCTAGAATAGGGTCTGCTGTGATAATGGTAACCGTGGTCAGAGAAAGTGTTTCAAAAGTGGGATAGAAACTAGAGCGGGAGCCTGTCAGTGAATGGTCCGGGGCCTCCTACCAATCACTGCAATGGTACTGCTATTTGTTTTATGCTCTCATCGCCAGAGTCAGAATACCTCTGAACATACAAGGAAATAGGAAAGGAGGTGCAATAATTGCTCCTGCTTCCCCTTGTAGCTAAATCTTGGTAGTAATTCTTAAAGAACAGACCAACTGGCCTTCAAAGAAGAGTATCTTTGTGGCAGAGGCAGCTGATCATTTGGGCTGGAATTTGGATGGGACCTGGCTATAGTGAGGGTTTGAGCCCTTTCACATTACTATCTGTGCCTGGCAACTTAAAAGATGATGTTAGTAGTACTTTGGGAGATGAAGCTACCAGAAGGAACATATCTAGCACCCTAAAGAAGTTGAACTTATAAGTATTTGGCACTGGAAGGCAGGGACAAGGCGCAGAGGCTACCTAAGAAAGGTTTGAATTTAGCATGGTTTATCCCACTTGGAGGTTTTTGTCACTATAATTAAAGCCTCAGTGGAATCAAGCACAGGATGTTTCTGACCTCGTAGACTCCCAGTTTTGCTCCTCTGAAGAATTTAAAAGAAAATAAAAAGCCCAAACATACAGTGTGCCATGGTAAAAAGTGGCACCGTGGTCTCTGTGGTAATGAAAGGTGGTGGCTTGGAGCATTGGATACCAAACAGGAAGGTGTCAGTATGACTGTAAATTCATTGTATACTTCCCTTTGTCACACGGCCCTGCCTTGCCCTACTGGATGATTTTGACATCTATCTGAGAGACCAAGTCCCAAGTTACAATTGTTGCTTGGGGTGAACCGCTACACTGTATTTGATACAAGCTCTATCACAGTGTGCCTGAAAAGGTGCCCAGGTTCTCAACTTTAATTTAGCTCCTGATCCACTTATGGAATATTTGGTGTTTGAGTTTTGTTTTCTGATTACATTACTTTTTCGGAATTTTACTGTTTTACTGTCACTTTAATATTGTTCTGGTACTTCTTATATACTTTATTTACATGTCTCTGAGACAAACCTGTCGCCTTTGAGCCATTGCTTCCAATTTAGGCCCAGGATTTCTCAGAGTAGCAGTATCCACCTAACGAGGCACTACAATACTGACTTTGAGGGATTTCATACGTTTCTCTAACCCTAATTGATATTCCACGATCCCACAGCAATACTGAAAGTGTCCTGTATTTACAATACGCAAAAGCAGTCAACCAGAACGTTAGAGCCACCAGTTCAGAGACAAACAGCCCTAATGAGAGCGAGTCAGACCTGCCTAGTTAAACTAAGGTAAAAGGGGAAAGTAGTTGATTCCACATTGCTTAAAAGACCTGGACCTTTGTTATTTTCTACATATTTTGTATACAATCTGTGCACATTTTGCCACAGCCAAATTCCTCTGAGGGCCTTCAATGAATAATACATCACTGTTCCTGCCAGAACTACAATTGAACTCCCTTTATCTCTCTATCATCTTCAAAACCTGCTCGGTCACCTACAGAAGAACAACGACGAATCACTCTTTGGTGATCAACGATCCATCTCGTGGTACCAATAGAACTCCCAAAGCTTGACTATCACGAGACTTGAAATCAAGAGGTGTGATTAGGCCATACAAGAAAAAAGGCTTTCTCAAAATATGCACATAGGATCTTGAATATCACGCTTTGCCACGGATCAAACTCACTCCTTCATTTTGGAAAGAAGCTGAAAACACGGGGGACGTCCCACATGCTCGTCAATGAGGATCCCCTCATCTGCTCATCCATAGCATTGTATGTAAGAGACCGTTCTTCCTACTGTTCCTAAATTGTTTCAGCCTCCCTGTTGTTATATTAATCTATACGTAGCTATTGAGCCAGATTGATGCCATGTAAATATATAAATGCACATGCAAACTTCGATAAAAGTAAGACCACTAAACCTTACCGAATCCCTTTATCTCTTTAAGCAACCATTGTGCTTGTCTTCAGTGGCGGCTCCTCCGCTAAGGTGGAGGAGCGTCGCCCCACTGTTTTTAAGCAGTGTATCTAAAGGAAAAATAAAATGATAATAACTGAATGTTATTATCATTTTATTTGTTCCTGCTGCTTTTCGGCTGGGGCGGGTGGGGCTGCTCTGCTCTCAGAGCAGGGCAGCGGAGGAGTGGTTTGCCCACCACGTGCGCAATAATGTTTGGCACTTTGCATGTTTTCCTCAGAGGCTGCATTACAGCCTGCAGGGAGAAAATGCCCAGACCCATTCCCTTACTGAGCGCTGAATCATGGTGCTCAGACCAATCACAACTCTACATTGCAACATTGTGATTGGTCAGGGGAGCCTGGGTGCTTCCTGGTTCCTGTTCCGGCCGAGTCCTGACGCGAATGAGAGACTGGAGAGACGTGGCGGAAATAGGGTAATCTTTATTTAATTTTTTTACATCCCCCTCCACCCCCGCCTCGCCACCCCCGATCCGTGCTGGCCGCCGCTGCTTGTCTTGTATTTGAAATGAGCTGGATCGACATTTGCATGTAGTCTGTCCATGACCTCTGGGATACGCTATGTCTGGGTTATACACAGTATCTGACCAGGGTGTACAAAGGTGATTTTTGCGCTTTTGCTGTAATTTTTGTTTTAGTTTTAAAGGTATTGTTCAGCAGTGAAATGCATCTGTTCCGCACTGTGGGTATTGCTGTCTCTTTCACAGTGTTTCACCTCTGCTTTCACTTGTGTTAAAGTGTCTGTGAAAGGTTTGCAACCCTAAACATAAAGCTGTGAGGAGGATGGCATTTTGTTGCTTTTTCGATCGTTTCTTGTTTTTTTATTCTATTATTGGATTAGCATTAAAATATGACATCATTTTCAGGTTTATTTTATAGGATTTACAACATTCAAGTCAAATTATTACATCTAACTTAAAAGATGGAACTGTGGCTAGCTGGCTTGGCAACTGGTTGATGAGAGGGGTATGCACGCGTCAAGGCTCTGGAATGGAGTTTAGCTTTCTCACATTTTAATACAATATCTGCTCTTTTCATTGGTGACGACTGACGTTGGTAGAAACAAAATGCAGGTAGTACAGCGAGTACTTTGAGGCAGGCATTTGTTGTGCACAGCTAATACCCAGAGATCATTATTTTTTGTATTATTTGCTATTCTTTTGTGAGGCATTTTTTTATCTATTAGCATTTTTTTCTGGATAAATGATATACGCTTTACTTAGCATGATAGCTTCCCCAGTGTACATGTGTTCCCAGGTGACTCGATGTACCTAGGAAACACCATTTAACACTCCTCCGTTATTTAAAAATAAATTCCCTAGTGGACATCCACCATCAAAAGAGTATAGGGGGCAGTTCCTCCTCGAGGGCGGAAGAGCGTCGCCCCACCTGTTGCAAGCGCAGCAGGTAAACCTATTAATATATTGGCAATAAATACCATTTTGTTATAATTTGTCCCAGGCTCTCGCTGTTATTGCAAGGGCAGGGGGCAGAGCTGATTCCTCCAATTTCACTATTCCTGCAGCCCCGCCAGTGCGCATGTCGGATTGGCCGGCTGTCTACAGGCGGCCAATCTGACATGCGCACTTCAGAGACAGCAATCCCAGCACTGTAAAACAGCCCATGGAATACAGGCACAGGCCCCCAGCCTCAAAATGAGCACTGGGTTAGCCTGCTGTGCAGCTCCAGGATTGGTTGGATTTGCATTGCATTGCACTAGGGGGGGAAGTCCTTCCCTTTCCTGCCGCAGTTACCAGGATCCCTCCCGAGGAACAACTAGGAACAGCTGCCCGCAGCCGCTTGCTGCCGAGGAGCTGTACTCGAATGGGAATGTGAAGAGTCCGGTCATTAGCAGCCACACATTGCCACAATTTCACTTGATACGGGCCAAAAAGTGAAACGTATATGGTGAGTTTTTGGGGCATTGCGCCACACCATATTTTAATGTTGCCAGCCTCCACTGGATAGACATGTATTCTTTTAGTACAGCCCTCCCCAAATGTATAGACGTTTCATTATTCTAAAAGTCCCTCCACACACAGGAGTGACACCATTAAACATACACACCATCAATGTGTACCGCACCATTGTACACCCCTATTAGTATACTGAGTGTCTCCAATAGGGAAACCCGCCCAAAAGCTATATGCCCCTTTACGAGTCCAACATAGTTTTTGCTCAAACTGACACAGATTTCAGGCACAAACTTTTAGAATAGTTGTAAATAAGCATGTAATAGGAGTAAGTGCGCCAACAGCACCATGTTAAGCATCATTATGTTAAAGATGCAGTTAATATTTAAGCTGTGTAGCTTGTCACGTTGATATTTACGTAACCAGTTACCTACTCTTTCGCTCACTATAGTTGGTGTAATATGATGTGCATTTGACAGGAAGCTTGCACCAGCACAGTCCTTCAAAGTGGTCAGCAAGGGTGCTAAAGGCTCCTCCCACCAGCTTAGCAGTGAGATAAGGTGGGCAATGCTAAAGTGTCGCCACTCTCCACCCACCCCACAATGTTTGAAGAAGAGATGTTAATTTTTTATTTTAATTTCAACATTTTGTAAAAAATATTTTTATATAAAGAAACTCACGAAACACAGATACAAGACACATATTGCAATAAGAAAAGCAAACGAAAATGTAATACATCATTCCAATGGAAAACAAGCACTAGCAAATGCAATAGGTTTTGCCTATGTGATTAATATTTGTTTTGTAAGTTTTAGGTTGCTGTGCAGTTGTGCAATATAAGTTAAAGAAACTCAGTAAAAGTGTTATGACTTGTTTTTTGAGGAAGGTACTATATCATGCAGTAACTTGTGTTAAATAAAGCAGAGATACAGTAGAGGCTGCTCATTTGTAAGAAAAAATGCATTCTGGTGAGAGATGAAGGAATTTTTTTTTTTAGTGTGCAATGAGGTAAACCTAATTTGAATCAAGAACAATCAACTCTGAAGTCCTGCGACTGAAAATCAAAACCAGACTTTCTCATATCATTGCAAAGAACTATTCGCGTGTTAAAAAGTGTACAAGCAAATAATTAAAGACACAGCCAGTGGCTGTTTAATATCTTGAAGGCAGGACTGGTGTGAGAAAAAGTGTACATAAACTGTACGTGCCAAATGTTTGTGTGTCTTCACTTTCTTTTAAATGAACAAAAGGAGGCATTTTGGATTTAGCAAGGCATGGAAAGATAGCTGGCCAGACAAACAGAAATTCATTGCTCTTTTTCCCAGATGGGTAACATTTTTAAGTTGGAAAAGAATGCACATTAATAGTAGTCAAAAATATGATAATAACTCAATTTAATGAACATGTAGAAAATCAGCTGACACCAATTGGCAGAACTAGACAATGAGTATGTTTTCAAGCATTTTCCTTTTCTGTTAGACGGACATTCGCTCACGTTTTGGCACCTGTGCATGGTACTCTTGTGGACACAATAGCCAATGTTCAGACCGCCATGCAGCGAGTCACTCTAGTCAAGAATCCAGTCAAGAATGTTCATTTAGCAAACAATCACTTCCAATGGAGCTCATGTTTCCAGTCTCACAGGCTCAATGACGCAGCTCATGAAACACAAACAAACGGCCATGTCAAACATTCAAGCTAGGAAATTACAAGTCCTGGATATACTGCAGTCATCAATTGTTCCTATAACAGCTGCCAGCGGGAACTGGTGGGTTTCTCAAAGTTTAGTTGGGCTTGTTACGCAGCAGCGCAAGCTGCTGTACAACATGGCTTAAAGATTTCCAAAAAAGCACTTAGAAAAGAAAATGAATGGAAGTACAGCAATTGGCATGACAATTCTGTGAACAATCTCGTTCATATTCATGTCCCCTGGATAAAAGTCAGCATGATAATAATAGCAAACATCCAATAGTACTAAGAGGATTCGTTGGCGAGCAATCCGTGTCAAGATGCAGGTAAAGCCAAATGTAAAAATCATATACGAACATAAATGGGATATCAAGACGGGACATAGGTATCTAACCATATATCCAATGCTTGTCTACTTGTTATTAAGGTGCTAGTAAGTAAAAACAAGCATTTGCAATGCAATAGGTCTCGCATTCACGCGAGTTTGAGCTATTGGCATTGTAAATTAAAAAGGCCTTTTATTTATGTTTTGGGTTTTAAAACATAAACAAAAGGCATTGTCATTTACAATACAAATAGCTTAAACTCTCGCAAATGCAAGATCAATTGCATTGCAATAAAGGGCCTTCTCGACCTCTTGTTAGATTGTAAATATCAGAGGAGGAGACCGGCCTGCAACGTCTTCAAAGTAGTGATAAATAGTGCCGTGAAGAAGATGTGTAAGTGTTGTAAATTACACAGACACAAATTGTGAAGTGAGAGTTACATATGATCCAAGCAATAAACACTCACAAAGCGCTCCAACACCTTTCGCTCTGTGATTACACTGGCGCAGCTCAGGAGGAAGAGCGGGAGGGGGGACTATTTCCTGCCCTCTCCGTGATTTGAGTGTGCAGTGCGGCATTGCATAATGTCATTGCTATCTTTGGCCTAATAAAAAACACTCCAGCTGTAGTAGGTCCCTGGCTTCACCTTCTGTTGCAGGACGGGCTGTGCTTTATGGGAGGCATGGAGGGAGGGATGGTCTCGGCTGCAGCTCCAGCCTCGTACAGTGCCCCTGCTATTACTAGTGAGCGAGAGGCCCTGAGGTGGTGGTATTGGTGATGGTGGTATTGGTATTGGTGGTGGTATTGGTGGTGGTATTGGCATAAGTGGTATTGGTATTAGTGGTATTGGTGATGGTGGTGGTATTGGTGGTGGTATTGGTATTGGTGGTGGTGGTGGTACTGGTATTGGCAGTGGTGGTATTGGTGGTGTTAGTATAATTGGTGGTGGTATTGGTGGTGGTAGTATTGGTATTGGTGGTGGTATTGGTGGTGGTGGTATTGTGTTGGTGGTTGTATAGCTATTGGTGGTATTAGTGGTAGTATGGTGGTGGTGGTATTGGTGATATTGGTGGTGGTGGTGGTGGTATTGGTTGTGGTGGTATTGGTGGTGGTATTGGTACAGGTGGTATTGGTGGTGGTATTGGTGGTGGTATCGGTGGTTGTATTGGCGGTGGTATTGATGGTGGTGGTATTGGATGTGGTGGTGGTGGTATTGGTGATGGTATTTGTGGTGGTGGTAGTGGTGGTATTGGTGGTGGTATTGGTGGTATTCGTGGTTGTATTGGTGGTGGTGGTGTTGGTATTGTGGGGGTATTGGTGGTGGAGGTGGAGGTTTTGGTGGTGGTATTGGTGGTGGTATTGGTGGTGGTGGTATTGGTGGTGGTGGTGGTACTGGTGGTGGTGGTTTTGGTGGTATTGGTGGTGGTGGTATAAGTGGTGGTGGTGGTATTGGTAGTGGTGTTATTGGTGGTGGTATTGGTATTGGTGGGGGTGGTATTGGTGTGGGTGGTATTGGTGGTGGTGTTATTGGCGGTGGTATTGTATTGGTGGTATTGGTGGTGGTGTTATTGGTGGTGATGTTATTGGTGGTGGTGGTATTGGTGGTGGTGGTATTGGTAGTATTGGTGGAATTAGTGGTGGTATTTGTGGTCGTGGTATTGGTATTGGCGGTGGTACTGGTTTTGGTGATGGTGGTATTGGTTAGGGTGGTATTGGTATTAGTTTAATTGGTGGTGATATTGGTGGTGGTGATATTGGTGGTGGTGGTATTGTGCTGGTGGTTGTATTGGTATTGGTGGTGGTGATATGGTGGTGGTGGTATTGGTGGTGGTGTTGGTATTGGTGGTGGTGTTGGTATTGGTGGTGGTATTGGTTTTGGTGGTATTGGTGGTGGTAGTATTGGTATTGTTGGTGGTTGTATTGGTAGAGGTGGTATTGGTGGTGGTAGTATTGGTGTATAGGTATTGGTGGTGGTGGTATTGGTGGTTGTATTGGTGGTAGTATTGGTGGTAGTATTGGAGGTGATGGTGGTGGTGGTGGTATTGGATGTGGTGCTGGCGGTATTGGTGGTATTTGTGGGGGTGGTAGTGGTGGTATTGGTGGTGGTATTGGTGGTGATGGTGTTGGTGTTGGTATAGTGGTGGGGGTATTGGTGGTGGTGGGGGTTTTGGTGGTGGTGTTTTGGTGGTATTGGTGGTGGTGGTATTGGTGTTATTGGTGGTGGTGGTATTGGTGGTGGTATTGGATTGGTGGTAGTGGTGGTATTGGTGGTGGTGGTATTGGAGGTTTTTGTGATGGTATTGGTGGTGGTGTTGGTGGTGGTGATATTGGTGTTGATGGTGGTATTGGTATTGGTGGTGGTGGTATTGGTGGTGGTGTTGGCAGTATTGGTGGTGGTATTGGTGTTGGTGGTGGTGGTATTGGTGAATGTGGTATTGGTGGAATTAGTGGTGGTATTGGTGGTGGTATTGGTATTGGTGGTGGTATTGTTGATGGCGGTATTGGTGGTGGTATTGGTGGTGGTGGTGGTATTGGTGGTGGTGGTGGTATTGGTGGTGGTGGTACTGATATTGGCTGTGGTGGTATTGGTGGTGGTGGTATTGGTGGTGGCAGTATTGGTATTAGTATAATTGGTGGTGGTGGTATTGGTATTGGTGGTATTGGTAGTGGTGGTATTGGTGGTATTGGTGATATTGGCGGTATTGGTGGTGGTGGTGGTGGTATTGGTGGTGGTGGTATTGGTTTTGGTGGTATTGGCAGTGGTAGTATTGGTGGTGGTGGTGGTATTGGTAGTGGTGGTGCTATTGGTAGAGGTGGTATTGGTGGTGGTATTGGTTTTGGTGGTGGTAGTATTGGTTGTATTGGTGGTTTTATTGGTGTTGATGGTGGTGGTATTGGCAGTGGTATTGGATGTGGTGGTGGTAGTGGTGGTGGTATTGGTGATATTGGTGGTGGTATTGATGGTGTTGGTGGTAGTGGTATTGTGGTGGCGGTATTGGTTGTGTTGGTGGGGGTATTGGTGGTTGTGGTAATGGTGATGGTATTGGTGGCGGTATTGGTGGTGGTGGTATTGGTGGTAGGTGTATTGGCATTGGTGTTCTTGGTGGTAGTGGTGGTATTGGTGGTGGTATTGGTGGTGGTATTGGTGGTGGTGGTTTTGGTGGTATTTGTGATGGTATTGGTGGTGGTGGTGTTGGTGGTGGTGGTATTGGTATTGGTGGTGGTATTGGTGGTGGTGTTATTGGTGGTAATGGCAATGGTATTGGTGGTGGTGGTGGTATTGGAATTGGTGGTATTGCTATTGGTGATGGTTGTATTGGTGGTGGTGGTATTGGTATTGGTATTGGCGGTGGTATTGGTAGTGGTATTGGAGGGGGTGGTGGTGTGATTGGTAGTGGTGGTGGTATTAGTTGTATTGGTGGTGGTGGTTTTAGTGGTGGTGGTGAAATTAGTGGTGGTGGGATTGGCGGCGGTGGGGGTGATATTGGTTTTATAGGTGAAATTGGTGGTGGTGGTATTGGTGGTATTGGTGGTGGTGGTTGTATTGGTGGTATTGGTGGTGGTGGCATTGGTGGTGGTGTTGGTGGTATTGGTGGTGGTGGTGTTGTTGTTAATAAAACAGGCTTTTAAAAATAACCCATCGGGTGGTTTTTGTGCAGATGCCATGTAACACAGATGTTCTGTTGTCAGCTTTTACCATACGATTATGTACTCTTGAATTCACATGACTTAATTCACTAATCATTTCGAAATCCATTTTACTTGGGGGGGTTGCAACAGACATGAGATAATGCCGGGTTAAAGTGATTGAAAGCGGGCGCCTGTGTTACGGGGCACCCGTGCTGCTTAAAAAAACACAATCGGTTTCAGCTGAAGCAGCGCATGTCCGGCCTGCAGTAAGAGAAACCCAATAAAGTAAATAGAGCTTACAGACTAACTAACAGGTCCTGTGTAACAACAAAGTAAAGAGGCCAGTAGCCATGGGAGGTTACAAATCAATCAATCAATCAATCAAAACATATATAGAGCGTGCTACTCACCCGTGAGGGTCTCAAGGCGCTGGGGGGGGGAGAAGAAGCAGCTACTGATCGAACAGCCAGGTCTTAAGAAGTCTCCTGAAGGTCAGCAGGTTCTGGGTCTGTGGCAGGTGGATGGGGAGGGTGTTCCTTGTCTTGGCGGTGAGGTGGGAGAATGATCTGCCGCTGGTGGTCATTCGGCAGATGCGTGGGATTGTGGCGAGGGCGAGTTCAGCGGAGTGTAGAACTCGCCCTCGCGATCGTGATGTTCGGGGTGTAGAAGGTGAGTCGTTTGTTGAGGTATGCTGGTCCGGCGTTGTGGAGGTCTTTGTGGGCGTGGGTGAGGAGCTTGAAGGTGATCTTCTTGCTGACGGGGAGCCAGTGCAGGTCTCTCAGGAGCGCGATGATGTGGATGTGGCGAGGGATTCCGAGCATGAGGCGTGCAGAGGCGTTTTGTAAGCGTTACAGTCTTTTCAGTAGACTGGCCGTGGTTCCAGTGTAGAGGATGTTGCCGTAGTCCAGCCTGCTGCTGACGAGGGCTTCGGTGACCGTCCTTCTGGTTTTGGTGGGGATCCATTGGTAGATCTTGCAGAGCATGCGGAGGGTGTTGAAGCAGGAGGAGGAGACAGCGTTGACTTGCTGGGTCATGGAGACCGTTGAGTCCAGGATGAAACCCAGGTTGCGTGCATGGTTGGTGGGTGTCGGGGCAGCTCACAACATGGCCGGCCACCAGGAGTCGTCCCATGCGGAGGAGGTGGAGCCAAGGATGAAGACCTCCGTCTTCTCAGAGTTCAGTTTCAGACGGCTGGTCTTCATCCACTCTGCGATGGCCTTCATTCCCTCATGGAGGTTGGATTTGGCGGTGGCCGTCTCCTTGTTTAGGGAGATGATCAGCTGGGTGTCGTCGGCGTACGAGATGATGTTGAGGTGGTGTGCTCGGACGATGTTGGCGAGTGGTGCCATGTAGATGTTGAAAAGGGTCGGGCTGAGGGACGATCCTTGATGTATGTCGCTGGTGATCGTGGTGGCTTCCGATCTGAATGGGGGGAGACGGACTCTCTGGGTTCTGCCGGTGAGGAAGGAGGTGATCCAGTTCAGGGTTTTGTCGCAGATTCCTGGGTCGTGGAGGCGCGTGTGTACGGTGTGGTGGCAGACAGTGTCGAAGGCGGCCGAGAGGTCCAGGAGGATGAGGGCCGCGGTTTCGTCATAGTCCAGCAGGGTCCTGATGTTGTTGGTGGTGGCGATGAGGGCGGTTTCGGTGCTGTGATTGCTGCGGAAGCCGGATTGGGAGGAGTCCAGGATGTTGTTCTCCTCCAGGAAGTGAGTTAGTTGTCTGTTGGCGGTCTTCTCAATGACTTTCGCTGGGAACGGGAGCAGGGAGATGGGTTGAAAGTTCTTGAGGTCCTTTAGGTCCACCTTAGGTTGCTTGAGAAGGGCGTTGATCTCGGCGTGTTTCCAGCTCTCCGGAAAGGTGGCTGTCTCGAAGGAGCTGGTGATCATCTTTCGAAGTTGGGGTGCGATGATGGAGCTTGCTTTGTTGAAGACGTGGTGTGGGCAGGTGTCAGAAGGAGAGCCGGAGTGGATGGTGTTCATGATTTTGATGGTGTCTTCATCATTGATGTGGTTCCAGGAGAACGGGAGTTTGGTGCATTTGGTGGTTGTTGAGTCGGGGGTGTCTGCATCCGTCGTCAGTGTCTGGGTGTCGAAGCTGTCGTGGGTGTCTGCGATCTTGCGGTGAAAGAAGGTGGCCAGGGAGTCGCAAAGTTCTTGCAACGGCGGAATGTCATTCGTGCTGGAGCTGGGGGAGGCGATTTCTTTCATGATGCTGAAGAGCTTTTTGCTGTTGTGTGCATTGTTGTCGATGCGTTCCTGGAAGGAGGTCCTTTTGGCGGATCGGATGAGTTTGTGGTGCTTGCGTCTGGCTTTCTTGAGTGCTGCGTGGTTGTCTGGTGTCTGGTCTTGGCACCACTGCTTCTTGATTCTTTGGCAGGTTTGTTTGGAAGTCTGGAGGTCGGTGTTGAACCAGATGGCTCTCATGTCAGTGCGCCTGTTAGAGGGTTTCCTGATCGGGGCAAGGGTGTTGGCGCAGTCATCGATCCATTGTCGGAAGTTGTGGGCCGCTGCGTTGGTGTCAGAGGTCTTCGATGGAGGGTCTCGGGCGAGGAGCTGGTCTTCGTTGACTTTGTTCCAGCTGCAGTGTGGGATTTGTTGAGGTTGAATGTGCGCGGTGTGTTTCTCGAAGGAGAAGTGGATGCAGTGGTGGTCGTTCCAGTGGAGTTTGGTGGTGTGGCTGAAGGTGACGTGGTTGCTGGCAGAGAAGATGGGGTCGAGTGTGTGTCCGGTGGAGTGGGTGGGTGTTGTGACGAGCTGTTTGAGTCCGAGGTTGGCTAGGTTGTCGATCAGGGTTGTGGAGTTGCTGTCGTTGGAGTTCTCGAGATGGAAGTTCAGGTCTCCGAGGAGGATGTAGTCTGTGGAGGTAAGGGCGTGCGTGCGGATGAGGTCTGCGATGGAGTCGCTGAAGTGTGGTCGGGGTCCCGGGGGTCTGTAGACAAGGGTTCTTCTGAGGGTGGTGTTGTGATCGACAAGCCCATACTAAGAAGGGGCTAACAAGTCTATTAATGAATCTGAATGCAGCATTTACGAAAGACAATGACACAAGCCAATGAAAAATATGGGCGGAGAGTGGGCGCGGCTTCTCTCCCATACTCTACTACAGCAGTCTCGCAGAGCGAGCAGTGAATGTGTGCTGCTATAGGCTCGACCTAATGAGAGTCCAATCACCAATCTACAACATTGTGTAATTTTGAGTCGTAGACAGGGCTCTTCAGGGGGTTCGGTGCTATGCATTCTCCATACTAATCTGAGCTGCGGTTCTCAAAGGAGAGTGCTGAAAAGCAATATTGTCAGCTCCTCTTAAGTGTCAAATCCAGTTCAGCCAAGACTTAACGAAGGAGGCAGAAGTGTTTTTCCAGTTGTTGAGCACTGACTTACAGGCCACAGTCAGTAGGATGTCTATTAATAGGCTATCGTTAGATGACCAGACCCCTGGGTCTAGGGATCCATGGAGGAGGAAGATAAAGCCACATTTCAGCTGGGCTCCAAATGGAGACCAAATAAAATCATTTACCCGATTCCAGAAATGGGAGACAGCATTACATTAAAAGAATAGGCGAGGTAAGTCCCCGATCTCTCCAATGCAATTCCAGCGTGTTGGATCTTCTCTAGGTGACATCTTGTGGAGACGTGAGGAGGTCCAAAAGGTCCTTTGTAGGAGCCAACATTTAGTTTGGGACAGGAAAGGGGCAATTGTATGGGAAACAACCGATTTGCTAATCAGTCCCCAATTATTCAGAGATGTGCTATTGGGACAGGAAAGGGGCAATTGTATGGGAAACAACCGATTTGCTAATCAGTCCCCAATTATTCAGAGATGTGCTATCGGACACGTCCATTTCTTAAATAAGTTGGAATTCAGGCGCATGGTTCTGGGTTTTAGCAGGTGGTAAACTTTGGAGATTTAGTGACTGGATTTGTTGAAGGAGGATATAAGTGTAGGCAGAGAGGAGTCCTTATGGGAGCAAGTAGACTTGGTTATGTAAGGTTTAAAGTTAAGGAAGTCCTAGAAATCCAACTCCAACAGATTGTACTGGTGCTGGATTTCTTTAAAGGAGAGAGGTCGTTGCTGTGTGGCCTGCTGTTTCAAAAAGCAGAAGCCCTTGGTGGGCCAGGAACGCCAATGCACAGGTGTGCCATGTATTCTAAATTCAGAGTTATTCTAAAGTAAAGACAAGTTAAATTGGTTTATTGGGACCTCTAGGAGTTTGTATATTTTCAGAAGAGTCTGTTTAGTGTTGTTGAAAATATATTGGTCTGGATGGGAGGGTCTGATCTTGGAAGATGAGTATAATGCGAAATATATCCTCAAGGATCTCTTTTAACTAGGAGCCATGATGGAGTACAGTATGACAGTTGAGAAAACCATAAGGAGCTCAGTCTGGCTAGAAATGCAATTTGATAGTTTTTAAAGTCAGTCACATTTACTCTTCCAAAATTTCTGGGAAGACTTAATTTTTTAATGGATATCCTAGGGCGTTTGTTTTGCCATATGCATTTTCCTAACATCTTATCTAATTTTTGATGGAACTCCTTGGGCAGGGATAATGGCAGCATGCTTATGATGTAATTGACTTTTGGGGTCACCATCATTTTAACAGTCTCTATATGCCCCCACCAGGTAATACATTTAGGGGCCACCCATCCAACAAGTTTTCTATTTTCTTCAATATCAATATTTTGTTGTGTTGTATGGTTTCTATCAGATCTCACCCCAATTCTGTGCCTAAGCATTTTAAAATCTTTGGTTGCCTCACCTGCCTTGAATAATCCAAGAGGACTCTGGTGCATAATAGTTTTATCCCTTGACTCCTGATTTGTCCTTGTTGAGTTTGTATCCTGCAACTAAGGAATAGTCTTCGATCATTTGAATTGGTGCATTGATGGAATGCTTTGCTTTCTCAGTCACATTAAGGATATCATAAGGCATAAGCCACCATTTTCACAATATTTCTGTTAAAGGCACCACCAGTGAAGAAGTCATTTGATTGGATGTAATGGAGCAGGGGTCCAGGGACAGGATGAAAAGGATGAAAATGGAAGGAGATAGCGGACAGCCCTGCCTCGTTCCTCTCTCTAGCATGAAGAAAGGGGAGAAGAGACCACCTCTAGCATGGTGACCACTATAGAGGACCATCACCATTCGAGTAAAATCTTTGCCTACATTAAAGTTTAATTGTATTTAATGGAGAAATGTCCACAGGACCCTATCAAACACCTTTTCAGCATCTAATGTTATCACAACAGTGTCAGAGGAGGTGGCCTTTTTCTAAAATATGGCATGAGGGCAGTGTTGTCATTTGACATGCACTCTTTAATGAACCCTACCTGGGCACGACTAATTAAGCATGGTAAATAATGTTCCAGTCTTTAAATAGGATTTTAGCATAGATCTTCACATCTATGTTTATAAGTGAGATTGGTCTAAAAGCTTTTAGCAAGTGTTGGGTCCTTACCCTCTTTCGGTAGCTCCGCTATAGTGGCTTCACTTCTGGCACCTGAAACAGCTTCTGACTCCGTAAAGTGGTGTAACAGAGCTCATAGTATGGGGGTAAGAGAGTACGCGAATATCTTGTAAAAATTTGCCATAAATCCATCTGGTCCCAGAGCTTTGCTTGGTTTGAGGGTTTTAATAACTGCAGTAATCTCATCTGAGCTGCATGGCGAATTGAGTTTTTTTTAATCCTCCTTGATAATGCAAGGTAAGTGTATCCTCTTCAAGTTCTCCCTACACATTGAGTGGAAGACCGTAAGTCATCCTTATAGAGCTACTCATAAAAGTCTTTGTATATGCTATTGAGTATCGGGAACAATTGCAAGCTAGCTGCCATAGCCAATGCATGGGATATGATCAGTCATACAGCTGAGCTCATCTACTAATTATGGTCCGGGCCCAGATTTACAAAGATAAAAAGAAAATTGGCCCACTTACAACTGACTTCTGCTGGTAGATGGGAGTAATTTACAAGCTTGTTAATTACACCATGTCTACAAAGGCTCAAACACCGGCAGTGCATGAATTACTGAAAAGTGCCCTACCCTTCCATGGTTTTCTCTCATGTGTCCATGTGGGAGACCTCAGGGATGTGTGTGTTTGTAAAGGGGGTTGGGGATGACCAGGGAGATATCATTCAAATATTTTGCACAGCCACCCAGGGTAACTTTTCTAGTAATTACAACAATGTGTATTTCCCACTCGTATGTGTAGATTAAAGATATAACTGGAAGTTCCAGATGTAACTGCTGCAGAAATAGTGGGAAGGGAACCAATCATCCCAGATTTAAACTGAGATATGGAAGAAAATACTTAAAAATCAATTTAATAATATGTAAATGTGACTGTCCTGATCTGCCGTCTAATTTGTAGGGAATTTCATGTACTTTGGACAGTTACCTAGGACAGATGTGCGCTACAGATGTGCCTTAAAGAAAGGCGTAGGCGTCTTACTTGTGCTGATGGACTTGAATTGTCCCCTGATGGTAATGCCCAAAGAGCATGGGGTAAAGGCTCTGCTGTCGCATGCACGGCCACTGCTGATAATGGTCGTGCACAGTCATTTAGGTGATTACACTTGTGAAACTGAAGTGCACTACACATGTAACGAGGCCCTTTACTGTGAGCACTACACATGTAACATGACCTTTTAGAATGTCTGAGTTTTATTTAACTATATGTTTTTTAACTGCTGGAATGAATAAGAGCGTCCTGAATTGTGTTGTTCTGAAACTGTACAAGTGGAACACGATACACAGCGATGGAAGGGACAGTCCTAAACCGCCCGTGTTGTTTGTCTCCGCAGACTGGAATGGGTCACCTGCGAGTCACAAGCGAGGGGCTTCGTTTGGAAGGAGAGTCGGAATTCCTGTTCCCGTTGTACGCCAAAGAAATTCATTCTAGGACGGTAAGAGTGTGTTTATTGCAGTCACCATTAGGGCTGTTCACAATCATTGGGTCATTGTGACCCAAACGAGGATGTCCAGTCGGTCGTGGTGAAGTTCTAGTGAGCTTTTAGCAGCGTGATGAATGTTAAAACTACACAAAAACGTCAGCATGATTATTATTTTTCAGAACTGAACTGTACCAAGTAAAGTGAAAATGTTCTTATATACACACAAATTAGTCAGAAATGCATCATAGCCTGAACAACCTTTATTTGTGAATCTATCTGATACCGTTAACGTGATTTAAAAAAAGAGACTGTTGGGACCCGAACCAGCTAGTTTTACTAATTTAAATATCAAAGGTTGACTCAATCTTCATGTTAACTGTCTGTGTGTGCAACATTCCATAGTGATTACAACAATGTTAGTGTCAATCAAAGGCCCAGGTACTTATTGAAAAGCTGAACAGAGACAGAACTTGTCCAGCGGGAGTATATTAAAACTTTACATGTCAAAGCGAAAAAAAACATGACCTTTCCTGTAATGCAATAGAAGCTGTTTCAAGCGAGCTTTGAAGTGGAGAATCCCATAGTTAACATCCTTTTTGATTAAAAAAATGCAAACCCTTGATTGTAGGTGGAATCCATTATCCCAAACACTACAAACGCTTCCTTTTAAATCTAAAAGATGCTTGCTAATCAACCAATACTTAGCCTTTTGTGGTTCGGAATTGTAGAGCTGACTTAGACATTTATTTTTTATTGGACTCATTACCCTAGAAATCCTTGAACATATTTCTTCACTCGATAGATGTAGAAGTGAGAAAATTATTTTCAGTATTAGATTTATATTACTGTAGACTGCTAATAACAAATGCTGATATTCCAATGTAAAATGCCAAATGATCCTTTTCTGAATTACGAAAATGTGCCTGCATTTTATAAACGTTGGTTTTCTCTGTTCTCTTATTTTTTTTCTTTTTGTTTTGGCCAACTAAGTACAGGCATGTGCAAACTGAAATCAAGTACAGAGTGGACCACATTTTACAACACTATAGAAATTGAGTAATTTTTTCATAAAACAAAACTTTTTAAAAATCCCAATGGGACCAATACACAATCAGCATTGGCATAGGCAATAGATCTCGCCTTTGTGACCTTATAAGTGTTTAGCCTTGCAGCACATTATCCTGGGTGCTGTGCCAACAGGGATTGAAGAGCTATACAATTACTACACACTGAGCCATGCAGTATGATTCAGGAATACATGCTTGCCTCAGGAAACATTTATGGGCACATCCCAAGGCTTTTTTAACGAACAGACAGAAAGACAAGTGTCTCGATGCAAGCCAACAGCACTGTAAAATTGTGTGTGAGACTGCATCTCTGGAGTATTGAGCAGCTTATGAAACAAAGCAGTGAAGTACTTTCCAATGGCAGAGACATCACATCCCTCCTCCCCAGACCTCTATTCACCAGGCACCCTTCTCCAGAGTTTTCCATTTAAAAATCTGCTCGCACCATCCATTTACCAGCTAGCCCCGACCTCGCCCTCTGTCCCAACCCCCTGGGTATAGGAGCACTGAAAACAGCAACAACAACAAAATGCGCCCATTTGTCAGGTAGAGAGGAAATAATTAATAAACAGGGATGGAGTCGGAATCACTCAAACTCCGCACACCTAAAAACAAAAAACCTGATCTTGTGAGATGTAACTGGTGCTTTTGTTAAGCGCTCCAATACATTCAAGTCAGTTGAGTTTGTGCTCTATAAAAATGCCCCCAAAAAGTTATCTGACCCTGTGTAATGTAACTAGCCCTCATGTAAAGCACTCCCTACACCTTTGGGTCGCTCAAGTTCACATTATATAATAAAAATGTCTCATGGTCCCTGAGGAACTGCTCTGAATGTGCTTTGAAATTAGAGTTCTGAGAAGGAGGACGACAGGAAGAGGCAGTGGAGTGGGTATGAATGGACATGCATGGCCGGCCTGGGAACCGAAACCGACCCTGGCAAACAGCTCAGCCGGCCCAGGCGTAAGGAGTGCTGGTGGAAAGCACCACTCCTAACTCGGTTACAGGGGACTGATATTACCGGCCCCCAGTACAAAAACGACCCTCCAGGGGTCCAGAACCACCCCCCCCCCCACCCTGGCAACCCACCAGGGAAATGCCCGGTGCCCACCACAGCCAGTCCGGCCCTGGCAACATGGGGGGGAGGTGGGAGGGATGAATGCTGCTCCCATTTGTCAGGTAGAGGGGAAATAATGAATAAACATGGGCGGCGGCATCACTTAATCTCTGCATACCTGAAAAGAAAAAAATTAACCTAACCTTGTGTAATGTAACTGGTGCTTTTATAAAGCACTCTAATACCTTCAGGTCAGTTGAGTTCACGCTCTATAAAAATTTCACCCAAAATTAATCTGACCTTGTGTAATATAACTAGCACTCATGTAAAGCACTTTAAAACCTTCAGGTTGCTGGAGCTCACACTCTATAATAAAAATGTCTCACAGTCGTTGGGAGATACCATGAATGTGCTTTGGAATTAGAGCTCTGCGAGGCGCGGGATGACAGGAAGAGGCACCAGGGCAGGCATGCAGTGACATGGGAGCAGGTGGTAGGGATGAATGCTGCTCCCATTTGTCGGGTAGAGGGGACGAAATGAATAAACAGGGTCACAGCGGTATCATTTATTCTCCGTGCACCTAAAAACAAAAGAATTAACCTAACCTTGTGTAATGTAACTAGTGCTTTTGTAAAGCGTTTCAATACCTTTGAGTCAGTCGAGTTTGCGCTGTATAAATACGCTCCTAAAAATTAAGCTGTCATTGTGTAATGTAACTAGTGCTCATGTAAAGCGCTCCAACACCTTCGGTTCGCTCGAGTTCACATTCTATAAACAAGTGTCAGAGAAAATGTGACTGAAGTTGCCCAAGCTTTGCCCTTAACTGTGCTGCAAAATTGAGCTGTTGAAGATCAGGTGACCGACACTCACTAAAGCAACAAGCAGCGAAGCGGGAGGAGTTTGAGGGAAATCCTCACACTTTGAAGTCAGAGAAAATTAAAGAGGTGCCCTCAAACAGTGTGTGAAGCATCTAATATTTCATCCCGGTATTTGAACTGGACGGGGAGATTAAGTGACAGGTGCCGAAGTTGAACCACCAAAGATGGGCAAACAGTGACACGAGCTATGTAGATGTTGAACAGCGTCAGGCTGAGGGATGATCCCTGGGGGACGCCGCAGATGATGTCGGTGGCTTCTGACCGGAAAGGTGGGAGGCGGACGCTCTGGGTTCTGCCGGAGAGGAAGGACGTGGTCCAGTCAAGGGCCTTCTCTTGGATTCCGGCTTCTTGGAGGCGTGTCTTTAGGGTGCGGTGGCAGACCGTGTCGAATGCGGCTGACAGGTCCAGGAGGATGAGGGCTGATGTTTCGCCGTTGTCCAGTTGGCGTCTGATGTAGTCTGTGGCGGCGATAAGGGCTGACTCGGTGCTGTGGTTTCGTCTGAATCCGGATTGGGACGGGTCCAGGATGTTGTTGTCTTCGAGGTGGCGGGTCAGTTGAATGTTGACGATTTTCTCGATGACCTTAACTGGGAACGGGAGCAGGGAGATGGGTCGGAAGCTCTTGAGATCCTTGGGGTCCGCCTTGGGCTTTTTGAGGAGGGCGTTGATATCGGCGTGCTTACATCTTTCTGGAATTGTTGCTTTTTCGAAGGAGATGTTGATGACCTTCTGTAGTTGGGGTGCGATGGCCGCGTCTGCTTTGTTGAATACGTGGTGTGGGCATGGGTCTAACGGAGATCCTGAGTGGATGGAGTTCATGATCTTGCGTGTCTCGTCGTCGTTGGTGTTGGTGTTGGCCCAGGAGGTCAGGCGGTTGGCGCTGTTGGTGATCGCGGGCGGGGGTGGAGTCGTGCATCGTTGGTGTGGTCATGGTGTTGAAGCTGTCGTGGATGTCAGCGATCTTGCGGTGGAAGAAGATGGCCAGTGAGTCGCACAGTTCTTGTGAGGGAGGGATGTCGTTGGTGCTGGCGTTGGGATTCGAGAGTTCTTTCACGATGCGGAAGAGCTCTTTGCTGTCGTGTGCGTTGTTATCCAGGCGGTCTTTGAAGGAGGATCTCTTTACTAGTCTGATGAGGTGGTGATGTCTGCCGGTGGCGTCCTTGTGGGCTGCGTGGTTCTCTGGCGTTCGTTTGTGGAGCCATTTCTTCTCCAGCTTACGGCAGGCGCGTTTGGCGGTCAGGAGTTCGTCGGTGAACCAGGTGGCTCTCTTGCTGGCATGGCTGTTGGATGGTCTCTTGAGTGGGGCAAGGGTGTTGGCGCAGTCGTCGATCCACTGTCTGAGGTTGCGGGCTGCGGCGTCAGGGCAGGTGGGGTTGATAGGTGGGTTCTGGGTGAGGGTGGTGGTCAGCTGGTCTTCAGTGACTTTGTTCCAGCAGCGGCGCGGCAGCTGTTGGGTGCGATGGTGCGTGGTTGTTTTTTTGAAGGTGAAGTGGATGCAGCGGTGGTCGGTCCAGTGGGGTTCGGAGGTGTGGTCAAAGGCGACGTGGGTGCTTGTGGAGAAGACGGCGTCCAGCGTGTGGCCTGCGGCGTGGGTGGGTGCGGTGACGAGTTGTCTGAGGCCGAGGTTGGCGAGGTTTTTGATCAGAGTGGCGTAGTTGGCGTCGTTGTTGTTCTCGAGGTGGAAATTCAGGTCCCCGAGGAGGATGTAGTCCGTGGAGGCGAGTGCGTGGGTGCTGGCAAGGTCGGCGATGGAGTCGCTGAACTGAGCCCGGGGTCCGTGGGGTCTGTAGATGAGTGTTCCTCTGAGGGTGGTGTTGGGGTCGGTGTGGATCCGGAAGTGCAGGTGTTCAGCGGTGTTGAGGGTGTCGTCTGCGTGGGTGGTGACCTTGAGGGTGGACTTGTAGACAATGGCTATTCCTCCTCCGCTTCAGTTGGCGCGGTCCCTGCGGGTGATCTTGTAGCCGTCCGAGATGGCTATGGAGATGTCGGGTGCCGAGGAGTCGTTCCACCAGGTCTCAGTGAGGAAGGCCACATCTGGGTCGGAGGTGTTGAGCAGGTCCCAGAGCTCGACGGCGTGTTTGCGTGCGGAGCGGGTGTTGATCAGGATGCAGCGGAGGTTGTTTGGTCTCGTCCTTGGATGTTTGGTGGCTCTGTCGCAGGTGAAGCTGCAGGTGCGGCAGGCGAAGGGACCGTGGGTCCGTTTCGGGGCGGCCTGGAAGCAGGTGTTGTTTCGGCCAGCGTTGAGTGCATGGAGGGAGTCGGCATCATACCGGAGTCTGGCGTCGTGGCGAGCGTGTGGTCCAGGGATCCTGGCGCTGAGCATGGACCGGGCGTGGATGGGCGCCAGCCGTGCGGCCGCTGCGCGGCCTCCATAAGAGGGGTAGAAGGAGGGATAATTGTTGGCATAATTGTTGCTGTTTTAAGTGCTTTTATGCTTCGGAAATTCCACTGGCACTGTTTCTGATTATCTGGATGTAGAATTTCACCTTGCAAATTAGTTTTTGGTGCACTGAAGGTGCACCTAGGTGCACAACCATAATGTGATTCAGGCCCATACAATAGTAATATCTTGGTACATTTATAAATGATTCAATGAATCAATACCAACATCAGATCAGGCTCTTATAACAAATGCAAATTACCTGTTCCAAGTCCCCTAATTGGTCAAGACCGGCCTTACTCGGCCCTCCATTAAACAGTAACTTTAACGATGCATCAATGCTTTTTAATACCGGAAGGATAGGTTCAAGAGATCTAACCAGGGCTGCCTCTACCTCCTTGATGTTTGCAAGGGAGGGGGTAGTACTAGCATAAGCCGGCTGTGGAAGAAGAGTAACATTAATGTTGGTGCCACTAGTGAGAGGAGAAACTGCATCAGTTTTAAGTGAAAGGGTCTCTTCAGGGTTAATCAGCAGCTTTCTGCTATGGGTGTTTGATGGATGTCCTTTAACCTTTTTATTTGTAGGGGAATCAATACATGTCATGTTATTGATCAAGGTATTACTCGTATTAATTACTATGTCTTCATTGAAGACGCAGGGGTTCTCTGGCGCTTTCCTGGATGTGCTGCCTGGTGGTGGTACAGGGCAAGCAGTAGCCATGATATTGCCAAAGTCTTGGGACGATAAAAGTACTTTCTTAGTCACCCAAAGGCTTTCTTCGACATTTTCAATCTCCGTGTTGAGAACGCCTATGACATTCGTGATGAAACTTGTCATACTGATAGTTAATGAGATATCCCTCAAAGGGGGCAGGTCAGCTACTGATTTCATCTTGCCCTTCGTAAGAGTTCACGTAAAATACTTATAAGTCACTCAGCCAAAAATCTTACAATAGGGTCATTATAAACAAGACCGAACGGGTTGGCCCAAGCCCAGCATCGACTGGCTATAGCCGGGCGCTGACGGGCTTGCTCTTGGCCTAGTTTTGAGCCCGGGCATGTCCTGCACTGCGGTGTAACATTGATGCTTTAATTGAGCTGCTGGTAAAATGGCATGTTACCGGCCCTTTCTCTGGGCAGGCCACTCAAAGAGGAAAGCAAGATGGGTGCTGGGGATGAACTTCCACCGCAGCACAAGCTCCAACTGCAGTCAAGCATCCCATGCCACAGTGTAACGTTGCCACTTTAATAATGCTGCTGGTGAAATGGCATATAACCGGCCCCTCCAATTAGCAGGCAAGAGAAGGAGTAAAGCAAGATGAGTGCTGGGGGCCGAACTCCCACCCTATCAAATGCCCAACTGCACTCAAGCATCCCTCGCCGTGATGTAACATTGGCGATTTAATAGCACTGTAGGTAAAATGGCGTGTTACCCGCCGCTCGTCTGGGCAGGCAAGAGAAGTAGGAAAGCAAGATGCATGCTGAGGGACGAAGTCCCACCGCTGTACACGCCCCAAGTGCATTCAAGCACCCCCTTTAGTCATTAAGGTGAGATTTTGCAACTGTTTTCAGAAATTTAGAACAGATAATGGGATTCCCAGAACCTTCAGAAACAGGAGGTTCTTCCAGCAAAACGTTGAAGTCTGCTTGTTAGTTATACCGACAAAAACATTGCAAGATAAAATATATGAAAATTGCAGTTGAAAGCAGGTTGCTCCTTAAACTGCATAAGAGGGGAGAAAAGTACACAGGAAACAATTTGCCACACTCATAATCCTTAGGTATTCATATAATAAGTTAGCATAAACGTTCTACCCATAACTACTCACCAATCTGCCCTGCATATTAATGTCATGTTTTCCACTTACTTAAGCACTGTGAGTAAATCAACTTGTGAAGGAGAATCATACCCATTGAGAGAAATTAAAAACAACTTTAGGCCAAGTAAAACTATTGTTATTACTGAAACCATACTAAAGATCTTACAGCATCTGCTATATGACATCTTCTGAGATTAAAAATAAAAACTTCAAAGAATTTAGAAATCAAAAATCATAGTTTGGGCTTTGATTTATTTTATCAAACCATCAATCTTATTTAAAAAACAATAATCAAAATCAGACGGTCTTCTCAGCTACATTCAACGCAAAGGGGAGGAGCAATATGGGCTGGTAGTTCTTGAGGTCTGTTGGATCTGTCAAGGGCTTCTTGAGCAGGGGCCTGACTTCTGCGTGTTTCCAGTCATCAGGGAAAGTGCCGCTCTCGAAGGTGGTGTTGATGGTGCATCATAATTCTGGTGCTATGGCTGTGGCAGCTCTGTGGTAGATGTGTGGTGGGCAGGGGTCTGTGGGGGCCCGAGTGGATGCCTTTCATGTTTGGGGAGGTGTCTTCGGTGGTGATCGGGGTCCAGAAAGAGATGGTGGACTTGCTGGTGTTGCCGGGAGACAGGGAGGTTGCGGAGTCCGGTGTATGGTCATTGAAATTGTCATAGAGGTTTTTAATCTTCAGGTGGAAGTAGGAACCAAGCTTGTTGCAGAGGTGTTGGGAAAGGGTGATGTCTGTTGCTTCACAGGGGGGCTTGGTGAATTCCTGGATGACGCTGAAGAGTTCCTTGGAGTTGCTGGAGTTGGCGAGGATTTTGTTGTGGATGAAGGTCCTTTTGGAGGTTCTGATGTGTTGGTGGTATTGTGTATAGGCGTTCTTGTAGGTGGTGTGGTTTTCTGGTGTCTTGTTGTTTCACCAGTTATTCTCCAGGCGTCTGTAAGTGCGTCTGGTTTCTTGGAGGTCGGTGGTGAACCAGGCGGCTTTCCTGTGGCGTTGTCTGTCAGAGTTGCGTAGCATGGCGAGCTTGTCTGTGCAGTTGGAGATCCATGTTTGGAATTCCCTGGCAGCGGGGAAGGTGTCGCTGGAGGTGTAGAGGCAGAGGGAGATTTTGTGCGCGATGGTGAGGCCTCCTCCCGGGTGGTTGGGGCGGTCCTTCCTCTGGATCTTGTATCTGTCTGGGATGGCGCTGGCGATGTCTGAGGCATTGGTCCAGGTTTCTGTGAAGAAGGCGACGTGAGGTGAGAGGTTGTCCAGGAGGTTCCAGAGCTCCACGGTGTATCTGTGTATGGAGCGCACGTTGAG
This sequence comes from Triturus cristatus, assembly GCF_964204655.1. NCBI lineage: Eukaryota > Metazoa > Chordata > Amphibia > Caudata > Salamandridae > Triturus > Triturus cristatus. The sequence continues at coordinate 313,579,238 of NC_140591.1, forward strand.
GAGGATGCATCTTAGGGCCTCGGTGTGCTGTGGTTCATAGGTTAACTGCCTGGGTCAAAACTGCGGTAGATGCGGTATCCCCCAAAAAGAGCTTTCTGTCCAAAAGGAAAAAACCCTCTGAACCTTGTTTCTCAGAAAAACTCAGAGAACAGAAAAACGTATGCAGAAGGTCTGAAAGAAAGTGGAGAGCTACTTACGAGCAGGCGAGGAAAATTGAATATGCATATATGCTGTCCGAATACAAGAAATTGATCATGGAGGAAAAAAACGAATATTTTACAATGAAAATATTGGAGGCCATGAACTCCAGCAGAGAGCTGTTCACTACAGTCAAAAATCTAGCCAATCTCCCAGCTAAATCTCAGACGATGAATAGCCCGGAATTTTGTAACACTCTAGGACAATTTTTCACAAAGTTGAGATAGTGTATAAAACCTTTAGAAATAGCAATCACTCCTCCAAGATACCTAAGCCAGGGCTAGATACACACGCACCTGGCACGGGTTCCTCCTTTTCCTCTCCCTCGGTGGAACAGATCACTCAAGTGGTGAAGACAACCAAATCAGGAGCTCCGTCTGACCCTTGCCCTCCTTAAGTTTTCCATCTGTTCCCAGAAATACTCAGCGAGCAACTTAGATTAGTGTTCACAGAAATAATACAGTCAGGCCTGTTCCTGGAGGCGTGGAAGACAGCCTCAGTCCTGCCCCTGTTAAAGAAACCCAACCTCGACCCTAAGGAACCTAGCAGCTACCGTCCGATCTCGAGGATTCCTTTTCCGTCTAAGGTGTTGGAGAAATTACTCAACATGCAGATTACAACTTTTATTTCCGCCAGAGACCTCCTGGACCATTCACAATAGGTTTAGAGAGGGCCACGGAACAGAGACTGCTCTGGTCATGGCGGTTGAGGAATTCAGAAGAACACTGGATGCAGGAGGGAAGGCCGCATTGATCTTGTTAGATTTATCGTCGGCCCTTCGATGCAGTCAACCATGAAATTTTAATTGGTAGACTAGCAGAGTTGGAAATTCAAGATACCACCCTTATTCTACTGTCATCCTATCTAACGGACAGAACCTTTGCAGTAGAAGCGGATGGATCGGCCTACAAATCTTTCAAACTGTCATGTGGGGTGCCTCAGGGCTCCTCCTTGAGCCCCACTCTTTTTAATATCTATGTGGCTCCTTTGGCATCGATCATCAGGCAATGTGGTTTCTTGGTGGTCTCCTATGCCGATGACACCCAGATGGTGGTATCAGTCTCAAATAATGTTGAAGAGACAGCCGATCGTTTCAACATCTGCATGTCGCAGATAAATACATGGATGCAGACTAACTGCTTGAAATTTAACAGCGAAAAAACAGAAGTTTTGCTGCTAGGATCCAAAGCCTCCTTTTGGTCTCCAAGATGGTGGCCGGCTGATCTGGGCGAATGCCCAATTCCAGTCCCTAAGGTTAGGAACCTAGGGATTGTATTTGATGACAGACTGACATTTGCGTGTCAAATTAACAAGTTTGCCTCCACCTTCTGGGGTATTTAAAAGGTGATCAGGTAGATCCGCCCTTTTATTCCCCGGGATGCATTAAAAACGCTGGTCACAGCCATGGCCCTTTCCAGACTGGACTATGGCAATGCCCTATACGTGGGGATACAGTCCCAGTTTTTATTGAAACTGCAGCGAATGCAGAATGCAGCAGCTAGATTAATACTGGACATCCCAAAATATGAATCAGTCTCCCTTTGATTGAGAGACCTCCACTGGCTCCCAGTAGAAAAAAGTATTACATTTAAATCACAATGCCTAGCATATAAGGCTCTTCAGGGTAAAGGACCACTGTATCTGAGAACACATCTTAAATGGTATATGCCAGCCAGAAATTTAAGGTCAGCTCATTCAAAACTACTAATAATACCCAGGTACAAGCAGGTTCGCTGGGTGGGCAGAAGCTTCCTTTTAGGGACAGCGAAAACCTGGAACCGCTTATCAATCCCGATAAAGAGCAGCACGTCGCTCGGGTCATTTAGAAGACTGCTGAAAACATGGTATTTCGCTAACTGACTTGCTCTTATATTGTATTAGTATCACCTGGTCCTGCCATACTTCAGTGTTCCTGCCAATTCCAGTGCCAAGACGCCCTTGGGCATACGTGCGCTTTATAAATCTATAAATCAAATCAAATCGGTGGTGTTGCCAGTTGGAGCAGTGGTGAAGGTCTTACGGCAGTGGTGGCAGGAGAACTGGCTGTGGGTCTTATTCAGTGTGGACTGCTGGCAGTTGTTGTTTCTTCCGGGGTTGAGTGTGAGGAGGGTGGCTGAGTCGTAGCAGTGGGTGGTGGGAGACCCAGGGACCCTGGCGATTGTCGCAGTCAGGCCGTGGACAGACGCAGACGGGCTTGCCTTTGGCACGCCTTTGGTGCGCTACAGCGCACCCGCTGCGTGTGCGAGACAGCGTAGCGGTCGGCGTTAAGTAGGGAGGCGGGAGAGGGACGTGCAGCTGGGAGACGGGAGCAGGGACTGGCAGGGGGCGGGGCCGCAGGGGCGGCAGCAGAGATATGGGAGCAGGAAAATGAGTACAACTGGCACAATAAGAAAACATGGCAAAAAACAAGTACAACAGGCACAATTAGTAACCACAATTAACAGCACAAGTACAGCAATGAAAAACAGGGCACAATAACACAAAACAATGTCAGGGAAAGAAAATCAGCAGAAGCGGCAGCAGAATAGAACGAATGCAATACCAGACCTTGGCAGCAATGGCCTCCAACCCCTCCCAAGGAGGAGGTGAAGCGGGGTCAGCGGAGGTGGCACAAGACTGCGAGCTGCTGGGGAGAGAGCAGGTCTCAGGCCAGGAGGTCAGATGTCTTGCTCCTCGAGTGATAACCCCACTGCGGGCACGGACACGGCCACAATCCTAGTCGCAATTACACAGTCCCGAGATATGCTCAACGCTAAAATAGGTGCTGTGGCAGCAGATGTCATGCTATTACGACAGGATTTATGGAATGTCGCGGTACGAATAACACAGGCAAAGACACAGATCTCTGGAAAGAGGATACAATCATAACTTGCAAACATGTTGAGGATGCAGAGGAGAGAGCACGCCGCAATAACCTACGCTTTGTGGGATTCCGGAGGGGTGTGAAGGTACCGACATGTGTGAGTTTTTGGAACACTGGCTCAAGTCCTGGATCCCTGATGATAAGTTATACCCGTGCTTCATCTTAAAACATGCACATCGGGCCCTCGCCGCTCGGCAGCCGCCGGGTGCCCGTCCTCGGCCTATAATCGCACGGATACTAAACTAGCACGATCAAGATATCATTTTGCGGCAGGCACGGGCGAGAAGTCCCTACGTATGATACCCATGACATCATGATCTTTCCAGACTATACCAAACTTGTTCAACAGCAGAGACAGTCCTTTACAGCGGCGAAAGCACGTCTTCGAGAAATACAAATCACCTACATGTTACTCTTCTCAGCCTGACTCAAAATCAGTTATAAAAATAGCATCTTATTTTTTGATACTCCGGAGGAGGTCTTCCAGTGGGCAGATGAATTTCGATCAGTCAAACCTCACACACCACTGCCCTGTGACTCGGATTCCTACTCAGGGGATCCGCGAATGCACCAAGACCAAGATAAAAAAGATAAACAATGACACAGGTCGCGATCCACCTGGTGATCTTGCTTCCACGATGATAAGCAAATGAAGACACAGGGCAAATGATACATGCTCATCCTTCAACGGACAGCTTATGTTACATCAGGAAATGAACAATGGAGTCAGACTAACATCAACTCTCACCGGCATGAAGAAAGGCTACATATTTGAGAATTGACTGCTGCAGATCCCTTCAGACATTTATCAGGGATGGGATCTCTGGGGTTCTTTTGGACTGTTCCAGTCTTCATCCTCAGTTGGGATGGGAGCTGCACACATTCCGCGACTGATGCTTCATTGTTTCTTTTTTGTATTGTATTGGGCTAGGGTGGGGGAAGGGGTGGGGGTTGGAGAAGCTATAATTCCCAAATGTTACATGTTATGGTTTTACAGTGCCCGTGCAGTGTGCGCATTCTTAGAAATTGGTGTCTTAGACCTTGCAGTTCTGGCCGTTACATCACATGACAACACACACTAATACTATAAACCATATGGGGACAGTCAAGGTAGTCACATGAAATGTTAAAGGTCTTTTAGACTAGATTAAACGAGGGGATGTGCTTAGACAGGCGAAACGCCTGAAGGCAGACGTCCTACTGCTACAGGAAACAGATTTACTAGGATCCAAAGCGCCATGCCTGGCCCGCTATGGCTATATACATGTATTTCACTCCGGTTTCACCAGAGGCTCTGGAGGGGTGGCTATCCTGATTCACTGCTGATTATAAGTCACATATATACACACATGGGCTGGTACCTTTGGTAGATTTGTATTTATACAGGGTGTGCTCAACAGAGAACAGATGGTTCTGGGTAGAGTCTATGCCCCCTGTCACATGATTACTGAAAGAATCATTGATCTTTGGAGCTCAATACCACATGTCCTTGCCATAATTGGTGGCGACTGGAATGATGTCATAAATCCAAACCTAGACAGATGCCGACCCACTACCATACAACATACACTCAGGGAATCCCGTGTGGGACCTTTAGTAAGTGCGCTAAGCTGGACTGACACGTGGCATGTCCTACACCCTGACGCTACTGGCTACACATACTTTTTGACCGTGTATGGGTCGTTTTCCAGAAGTGATTATATAATTATCACAAGAGAACATACACATCGGTTGTCAGGAGCAGACATCTTACCTAAAGGCTTATCATACCACTCTTCTATCCAACTACAATTTGAAATTGGTCCCTGGCAATCCCCAATACACTGGCGCCTATCACCTTGGCACTTACACAGTCCGAGCTACAAAAATAACCTATACAAAACCCTGACGGAATACTTCCTCTTAAATGAGACAACAGTTTGTTCTGCCACCATCTTATGGGAGGCCATGAAGCCTACCATTCGAGGCTTCGATATCAGCCACAATACCGCCACTAAATGGAAAAAACGGCCGACATTAATTCAGCTTGAAGCCCAGATTATACAAACTGAGTCACTGGCACTTGAACGAACAGGTGACTATGCTCGCCGACAATTAGGAGCATTACAACAGGAACACCTAAGCATTCAATTAGACAAGGCTAAATGCATATGGCAAGCCACACAGAGCAGGATATACCAATGGGGGGATAAGTCCAGAAAACTCCTACATAGGTTATTCCAAAGCACCCTGTAACCAGACCATATATCCACATCAATTCACATACAGGAGACGTGATTACTGACCCTACATGCATAGCGCAAGTATATACTGAATATTATCATAGCCCCTACACTAAATATGAAGTCTTGACTGCATCCCAGATTGAGAACTTCTACCGAGACCTCCCGCCTCGGGCACTGTCCTCAGTTGCACGGGATGCGCTAGACTCGCCCATCATGCAGGAGGAACTAGTTGCGGCCACAGCAGACATGGCATCGGATAAATCCCCTGGACCAAATGGATTCCCCTTTGAGTTCTTTAAAATGCATGAAACAATACTTGGTCCTCGATACCTCGCAACTCTTAACGAAGTCCTCGAGAACAAATGCCTGCCCCCGGACTGGAGGCACGCAGAAATCGTGATCTTCCTTAAAGCGGGGCGACCACCAGAATTATATTCATCATATCACCCAATCTCGCTTCTAAATATTGAAGCCAAAATCCTTGCTAAAGTTATAGCAAATAGGTTAAAACCATATCTTTCAGACATAATCCATCCTGATCAGGGAGGCTTTATGCCTCATAGAGCTACCCGTCATAACATAAGTCATGTGCATAATGCGATTGCTGGGGTCAACAGACAGAAGAGACCATCCGTCCTCCTCCTTGTTGAAATGGGCAAAGCCTTTGACTCTGTCAGTTGGTCATTTTATTACATCTCCACATGGGCCTCAGATATATTGCTCTGGTGAGACTGTTATATACGGAGCTCCCCACCTCAATCTGGGTGGTGGGAGCCTCGTCTGCACAATTTTCAATTGAGCGTGGCATGTGACAGGGATGTCCTTTATCCCCCCTATTATTTGCTCTTGCCATAGAGCTCCTCGCTGCCTGGGTCAGAAAAGACCCACTTAGGTCAACATGCAAACAAGAAGGAGATCTCCTCCCAACATTGCACCCGGGGGCATCATGGGAGGGAGAAACATGGCGGCCGGCTGACGCGGGCCGCGGGAGTTCCGGACCAGCATGGAGGAAGAGCCCATGGATGTTCAATTCTAAGGTGCGGAAAGAATACAATGATTCTTACATGCATTTCTCGCACTTAATATACCCTTATATACTATTTTCCTGTTGAGATTCGGAGTTCCCAGAACCGTAATACGGCAGGCGGCAGGCGGTAGGACCCTGGAGAATCCCGACCGCGGATGGGGGCGGAAGTGCTCGCTGAACTGAGCGCCGAACGACGCTGTATGAGAGAAGGAGGCGGCAGATGCCGGGCAGGTCTGTGGCGGCGATCCAGAATCGCAGTTGCCAGGATTGAATTCTGGCCACTTCGGAGTAGAAGAGCGATACGGTCAGTGACAGGGGAGACGCATGGGGGATGTTTGATTTGTGGTCCCCCGGGTATCTTGTGTCTACAGCGTTCCATTTCAGGCAATAGCTCGGTAAGCTACCGTTGTTCTGTTGCTTAGTTCTCTGTAAGATGTACTGTGTTTAGCCTGCTGACCCATACAGGGATGGACGCTGTATCAAAAGGAGGACTAATAGCAGTCTGCGACCAAGGATTGCTTGGAGATGAGAGAGACCAAAAGCTGAGGGAGAGGCAAGCTGGAGTAGTGGGAACTGCGGGGGAGGAAGGGGGAGCGAAAAAGGATACATCAGAGAATCGGACTGGGATATCGTATACTAAGCTACCTGTTAATCCGAGTAAATCTAACTCATTATCCCAAAGAAATAGGTACCAACTCCGCTCGCAGATAGAAAGCGAGTTGCAACCTATTTTTCCTGATGAGGTTGGCACAGTAATTCCGACTACACCACGCCAGAGAAAAAAGAAGGAGAAAGGTAGTAAGACAGGAGAAAAAAAAAACGTCAAGCTCCTGAAGGTCGTGCTCCCCTATTTAAATCAACTCCCTCCTTAAAATCTTTCTTCAATATAATGGAGCAAGCAGCTACCTCCAAGAACAAAGTAACTCCCCCTGTCGCATCCTCAAACACCTCGGATGTATTTAATGTACCCTGCACCCCCAGTACTTCTAATAATATTAATATTGGCTCCAAAGAGCCAATATTACAATTGAGATCTGAACTTACTCGGTTTTTAATATGTTTGGTCCCTATAATTGTCATTTTTATATATGTGTAATTATGTCTTTGTACTTTTATGGTTATTTTGTTTTAATAACCGAATAAAGATTAACTTGACTTGACTTGAGGTCGATAATTTGGATTTAGTGCATCCTCAAATACAGACAGAGAACAGATTTTCTCCACTGATGTCTGAACCTGATGGAATGGCCCAAGCAACTCCTCCTGGCGATTCTTCTGAAATTGTCTCTAAGCCTCAGACCCCCCAAAAATCTGTCGGCGCGATGCCATCAAGTCTTCCAAATGAAATTAATGAGATAGCCGCAGCAGAAGTTGAGGGAGGTTCAGATGGCGGAAGCAGTCAGTTAGCGCAACTTTTCCACTCTCTTTGTGGGGATATATTCTCTAAATTTGAAATTTCGGAATCCAATCAGAAGGAGATAAATAAGAAATGTATAAGTCTGGAGCAGAAGATGGACGATATCAGTAATCGAACTAAGGCGTTGGAGACTGAGGTGGTTACCTTATCTGAAGTTACCCATAAACATTCTGAAGATTTAGTGGATTTAAGGGCTCAGAATAGACTGATCCAAATGGATGTTGAGCGGTTAGAGCTCCACGCCAGAAGAAATAATCTTAAATTTCTGAATGTACCTGAAGGGGTAGAAAATGGTGACGTTAAGACTCTGATATGCAAGCTCCTTAGAGAGGGGATATTAAAAGATAAGCCCGAGATTGATCTTGAAAAGGAAATCCAGAGAGCGCATAGGGATCCCTTTAGGCAGCACCCGAATAAAAAAGAAAGCCCCAAGGAAAACTCTGGTCAACTTTCAAACATTCGCAGTTAAGGAGCTGATTTTGGGCCGTGCGCTAATTGATAAATCCCTACAGATAGACACCACAAAATATCTAATTCGCTCAGATGTGGGCCGGGCAACAGCACAGAGGCAGTGGGAGCTTGGCTCTAGAATGCCAGATCTGAGGAGTCTGGGGCGCAGGTGCTAATGTAGTTTCCAGCAGCTCTACGGGTCGTCTGGTGTAACAGAACATATAATTTTACATCTCCGCAGGAAGTGGATACTTTTTTGTCGAACATTAGGAAAACCCCACACTAATTGGAAAAGAAAAGGGAGAAAAATATCTATTTTCCTTCAAAAAAAATACTTGAAAAATAAAGTAGATGAAGTTTCTGCTTTCCTCTCTATACTCTCTCTTTTTTAGCCGGTGTATTTGAATTTCTTGAGTTTCTTCTATAATGTCTCTCAAAAAGGAAAAAGAAAGGAAAAAAATATATATACATAATCCAAACAAAAAAGGGGAGAGAGAGAGATGTAGTAGATGTAGTAGATGGAGAATAATGAGGGAGAAAAAAAAAAAGGAAAATAATACAGATTAAAAGGGAAAGCTGTATGTTATTCTATGCTACTTCACTATGATTTTATGATTATATGGTCCATGGGCTTTCTTTCTATCCTGTGTTGGGTCCATCGACTCCCAAAAGGCGATAAGATCGCCAAAGATCACAAGGGGGGGGGTTCTCAAGGGGGGAGGAGGGGTGGAGGGGAGAGGGAGTAAAAGGGGTAAAAAAGAAAAGTGTGTTCCTCGTATAATTTTAAAACTGATAAAAGGGGCTGAAATTTGTGTATGTTTAGAGTTGGAAGGGAGAATTGCTCATCCGATGAGAAATGCAGAAAAGGTGGGAAAACCACCTGATGAATAATATCCCCAATAGAATAAAAATTATTAGCTGGAACGTCAATGGTTGGAGAAATAGCAGGAAATTAGCTAGAGTCTGTGAATTCTTAAATAAATCAGAGGCCCATATCTGTTTACTAGAAGAGACCCATTTGGAGGCACATGAATGTGAGGCAGCGTTCGGTAAGCGTAGGTGGATACAAGAGATTTGCTGCTCCAGACAGATAGGAAATACAAGGGGAGTGGCAATTATAATTCGATCCAATAAGGGGATCCGAGTAGATAATTTCGAGACAGATTGTTCAGGGAGATGGCTGGTTGCATCTCTTCTAGTCGAAAGCTCTCCACTAACATGCGCAGTATACTATGGGCCCAATCAGGACATGCCTGGAGCCCTATCATGCTTAAAAACTAGTCTCTCAGCTTTGACAACTCCAGTTGTATTGGGAGGGGACTTTAATTTGGTTCCAAATGAAAAATTAGATCGTACTTCCAGGGCTAAATATTCTCCCCCACAGAAGTCGTTAGCAGAGTTGAAAAACATTACTAAAGACTTCAACCTCATAGATATTTGGAGGGTAAAAAACGGCAACAGGAGGGATTTTTCCTTCTATAGTCGTAAGTATAGACATCACTCGAGGATCGATTACTTCCTGCTGGATTAAGCCCTCTACTCTAAAGTAGATTCCATCGCATATATTCCAGCAATACTTTCTGATCACTCTATGGTGGAATTGACTATAAATTTAAAGACAGAAAACCAGCAGAGGAGGTGGACATTAGATAGGTCTATACTAGTACAGGATGAGGTCATAAGTAATTTAAAATCAGGTATAGAGGAATACTTTAAGTTCAACTCTGGGACAGCAAACGTTCAGACCACATGGGAGGCATGTAAGGCCTATATTAGAGGGACTTTAAGCACATGGATGATCAGGAGGAATAAGGTCAGGAGACAGACCGAAAAGGAGAGTCTTGTTAAGATCAAGCAAAAAGAAGAGCAACTACAACAGGTCTCTGCAGACTCTCAAATAATATAACTAGCATCCAAAGGGAATTAGATGTTTTGCATGCAGAATACCAAGCAAGTCTTGATAAAATTCTAAAAGATAGGTGGGACTCAAGCAAGCTTCAGAATTTTTCCTATGGGGAAAAATGTGGTCGACTTCTCGCTTGGAAGGTCAGAACGGACAGAGTCCGTAACCAGATTAAATGTATTTGCCTTCAAAATACAGGCTTAATTACACATGATGATACCCTTATTCGAGAGGAAGCTAGATCATATATGCAAAATTTATATAAAGAAGACATATCTCCCCCTACTCGAAATATAGAACATTGGCTAAACCAGATAGAGATTCCACAGCTATTGGAAACCAATAGCACTGCCTTGGCCTTAGCCATCAGGGAAGAAGAAGTCCTCGCCCAGATAAAAAAAATGGCTAGAGGTAAAGCAGCCGGTCCAGATGGGCTCCCAATTGAAATATATCAGATAGAATCAGGGGAAGCTGTTTCCGCCTTGACGGTTTTATTTAATAGAATATACTTACAGGGTGATACCATCCCAGTTTCTTGGTCTGAAGCTACAGTAGCCCTGATCCTGAAGCCTAATAAAGACCCCCTAAAAATTGAGTCGTATAGACCTATTTCACTGTTGAATTCCGACTATAAAATCTTTGCAGGGGTCATGGCAGCAAGGTTGGCCAAAGTAATCAAAACGATTGTCCATCAGGATCAAAAGGGTTTTATTCCGGACAGACAGTTAAATGAGTTAACTTTTAAAGCCATAGCAGCAATAGATGTTGCCGTAGCTAAAAAGCTTCCGTTGACCCTCACGGCCATCGACGCTGCTAAGGCTTTTGACCAAGTATACTGGCCCTATTTGTGGTCGGCTCTGTCCAGATTTGGTTTTCCCCTTAATTTTGTTTCAGCTGTATAAGAGTCCTCGGGCAAAAGTTTTAGTAAATGGCGTACTTTCAGATTGGTTTACTATCTCACATGGAACGAGGCAGGGGTGTCCTTTATCACCCCTGCTGTTTAATCTCTATATCGAACCCTTTGTCTGTCTGCTTAGGGCTGATCCGGTGATCTACCCTTTTAGAATTGCAGATCTTGAATTAAAATTTGCTTTGTACGCTGACGATCTCCTCATGTTTTCCTCCAATCCAGTTGAGGCTATCCCGAGATTGCTTGAACAAGCAGAATTGTTCGGAGAAGTCTCGGGTTACAAGGTAAACAAAGAAAAAACAGAGATTATGCAATGGAATCAGGCAGGAGGGACAATTGAAACTAAGACACGTATGAGGTACCTGGGTATAATTTTGTCCCAAAATATCTTGGAAATAGCCAAAATAAATTTGATGAGGATCCATAAGGATATCTGTGGCCTACTACAAAGATGGACCGGCCTCTCACTGAGTATTTTTGGCAGAGTAAACTTAGTCAAGATGATTATTCTGCCGAAGATTACATTTCTGTTGAATTCCATCCCATTGATGTTTCCAGCATCTGACATCGCCAAAATACAGGGGAAAATTGGTTCCTTTATCTGGAACGCTAAGATATCAAGGATCTCCTGGAAAAAATTAAGGAGAAGCCTTAAAATGGGAGGGTTATCCCTGCCGGATATATCCGTTTACTGTCACTCATTTCATTTTAAAAATTTCAGATTGCTAGCTGGTAAGACAGATGCCTCCTCTCAAGGCCTTCTGTTTCACGCCTTACTATATGATATACCTAAGGGGCAAGAATATTTTTTATTCAAGTATGGTGACCCAAGGTTTTTCAAGAGGGTGAGACTAAAGGTACTGGAAACTGCTCTTAAGAATTGGGTGTATGTTAGGAAAAGCTTGAAAATCCTGTACTATGCACCTCAGGCTCCGATTTGGGATTCTCCAGGCCCACCAGAATGCCTCAATGACCATCTATCTCGCCCTCTTAAAATGGCTAGTCTGTTTTATTGGCAGGATTTGCAGAAAGACTCGCAGCTGTTGAACTGGGAGTCGTTATCCAGCCTGACAGGTGGAACTTTATCTAGGTATAAGTACTATCAGCTGGCAGGATGGTGGGCAACCAAACCTTGGGACTTTGATTCACTGAACCCTAAGTTTGACTATGTATTAAGAAGGGGCAGGTGGAAGCAGGAGGTCTCCTTCTGGTATTCGGCTAGTCTAGAGATAGAAGGTATAACAGAATCTAAACTCCATACACTTTGGGGCAATGTTATTAGTATGGATTCAAATAACTTCATGAAAGTATGGGGAGACTCTTTTACCATGTTACATGCTGTGGTTAAATCAGCTCCTCTTAAAAGAAATAATTTATACACCACATACAGAGTATATATGTCCCCAAAAAAGTTAACAAAGATTACAGGCCTGTATCATCAATGTCCAAGATGCAAATTTCCTGCGGCAGATGACCTTCATATGTTTATAGGTTGTCCTGAAATAGCAGGTTATTGGGTAAAGGTGCAAGTTTTTTTAGCCGAGGTATTAGATAAACAGATTGAAATTACCCCAAGATTGATCATGTTTGGACTACATACAGATTATCATCTTAATGAACCACTATCTAAATTTATATTCTATGTGATCATCCTGGCAAGACGAGAGATATGTAGGGCCTGGAAGAATATAAATGCCCCAACTTTTATGGAGTGTCTGAAATATATAATCTATACCAGTGAATCAGATATGGCATGTGACAGTAATAGTTACGGAAAAGTCTGGCAGACTTGGTTGCATGGCGGAACAGATAGAGACTATTCCAATGATTTCACCTGGGCACTGCTTGTCTGGTCCCTTCAAAGTGACGCTGGGTCATCTAGCAGCGCAAAAAGAAGTTGACAGTGGAAGTGGTGATTGCTTGAGGGTTTGAGCCTTTCTCTTTCCACATCGGTCTTAAAACACCAGGGCTGGGATAGGATGACCGTTGATGAGAGGTTATGGCCTCCCATCAGGAATGCCCTTTATTCTATGGTATATGAGGAATAAAAATAAAAAAAAGAAAAGACCCACTTATACTAGTCTTCGAATGGACTCCCAAAATTTACAATCGCATTGCATTATATGCCGATGACATCCTGTTTTTCCAAACAGATCCCCATAGATCAGGCCCCAGAATAATCTAAATAATGCGTATATTCAGCGAGACATCGGGTCTTTACATGAATGCCTTAAAATCATTACTTAGGCCCATTAGAGGATCTATAGGAAGTGGTCACTGGGTACAGGGTCTTAAAGTGGTGACACACGGCTTCACCTATCTAGGTGTACATATATCAGATAACCAGGCCTCGTCCTAGTACCATAATATAGAGGTAACAACTGAGAAGGTAAAGATCGAGGTGTGGAAGTGGTCGACACTCCCCCTATCCCTTTATGGTAGATCAGCCATCTGTAAGATGGTGTCCCTATGACGCCTATTATACCAACTTCCATCATACCCATATCTAATTCCAATAGCATGGATTCATCAGATAAACGCAATCATGGCACATTTCCTATGTGGGGGTAGCACCGCCATGGTCACCCTATGTACTTGTATACAATCCACCTATTGTGGAGGTATTGCCACAGCCGACATACAATCATATCATGCAGAAGCACATCTTCAGGTATTAAATGAGTGGTGGTATGGGTCAAGAGAGGACCCAGCATTTCAAGTTGAGCAGTGGATAATAGGAGACCCCTCTGCATATTCCCTTATATATAGCAGGACTGACCCCAAGGACCTCCCCCCGGCAACAAAAGTTGTAGTTATGACTTGGAGACAAACTCTAAGTCGAATGAGCTGGTGGGGCCGCCTTACACGAGAAACCCCATTGTGGCAAAATCGTCTCCTTCCACAAAAAGTGGACCTTCAGGCTTGGCTGCGACCAGATAGGCATCTCCACCCTAGGGAATGTAATGAAGGGGACGGTTCTGAAATCTTTCGAAGAGTTACGTAGGGAATTTTCCATGCCCCATTCTCAAATTTACAAATACCTACAGCTGCGGCACGCCCTCCTCCCTTACATTAAAGACCTGACAGACCTACCAGAATTCAGCCCTTTAGACGGTAAACTTCTTATGGGAGAACTTGGGGAACATGGAGTATCTAAAATATACCAAACGCTAGTGACCAATCGCCCAGCTAATACTGACTCCCTGAGGGCCACCTGGGATATTGAAGTGGGCCCGATCAATGATGACGACTGGACGGAGGCCCTACAATCCCCACATGAGGCAGCTATCTCTACTAGATTACGATACATTCAGTTCAAGTATTTGCATAGAGTGTACTTCACTTGACAGAGACTTTTTTAAAGCAGGACTGAATTGCCTCATTACCGTCGATGTCAATCAGAGGAGTGCACATTTCTACACTGGGTCTGGACCTGTCCCATTCTAGACCACTTCTGGCAGGGGGTACTGGCATGTCTTGACGAGGTATTAGCATAGAAACTTCCGAGATCTCCCAAATTCTCAATGCTTCATAGCACGTATAGTATTGGTGGAAACAGGTACAAATTACATATCCTATTTTTAGATCTCACTCTGGCTAAACGAGACATTGCTCAGCAATGGAAAGCAGAACATTCTCCCCGATTATCGATTGGAAAAGCAAGCATGGACTATGCAATGGACCTAGAATTTCCAAATTTTGTGACAAGGGGCTGCTCCCAAAAACATACTAAGATTTGGACCAGGTGGATAACATACAGAGGAATCCCCTTGAAAATACATGAGGTCACAGAAGCCAAGTCAATCAGAACAGTCTAAAAACTGCAATAACTGTTTACCTAATAGGACATAAAAACGTTGATGTGGATCATCATGTAGCTGTGATACAAGCCATGGCACTGTATGTTATAGGTTAATTCCAGGGGTATGGTATAATGTTTCTGCTGTTTATTCTGGGATGTTCAAGGAAAAATGGGTGTGTGTGATTATATTGAACTTATGTCTGCAGACATTTTATGCAAAAACAACAATTGATGGACAGAATGCAGAACAATGTCATACATTCACCCCAGTACAGAGATCTGGGCCTAAATCCATCGTTTTTTTGCTCACCATGCCGTTCCAGTTTGAACCCAGCCATATGCAAATCAGTCTTGACCCTGTGCCTCATGGGTACAGTCCAGCCTGAACTGCCAAGCCAGGTTCTCCCTGGACTGGAAACATGCATCCTAGTACCGGTTTCGGGGTTTCACCCCTCTTCAGCCAGGATAGCTTGATTCCAGTGACATGGAGAGCACGGGACCCACGTCTGGGCATACCCTTCCCACTCGGGGTGAAAAATCCAAAAACAACAATTGATGGACAGAATGCAGAACAATGTCATACATTCACCCCAGTACAGAGATCTGGGCCTAAATCCATCGTTTTTTTGCTCACCATGCCGTTCCAATTTGAACCCAGCCATATGCAAATCAGTCTTGACCCTGTGCCTCATGGGTACAGTCCAGCCCGAACTGCCACTGGAATCAAGCTATCCCGGCTGAAGAGGGGTGAAACCCCGAAACCGGTCCTAGGATGCTTGTTTCCAGTCCAGGGAGAACCTGGCTTGGCAGTTCGGGCAGCAACACTCTAAATTAGAGCTCATGTTTTATCAGCAGAGGACTGATATTAATGTTTATATATATATATATATATATATATATATATATATATATATATATATATATATATATATATATATATAAATATATATATATATATAATTTAATATACATATATGTACATGGAACACAAATATGATATTAGAAATGTTGGAATATTATCTAACCAATAATGTGTTACTGTTCGATGGAAAGTATTACCTGCAAAACCAGGGAACAGCCATGGGGACATCCTTTGCACCAACATATGATGATTTACTCATGGGCCATTGGGAAGCTGAACATATATTCTCAAGTTCACATACACAATTAGTCCAATTCAAAATAATTTCCTAGGCATTGAAGTTTTAATAAAAGAGGACAAAATAGGTAGCAAAATCCATCTAAAAGCAACTGCTAGCAACAGTATACTCCAGGCTAATAGTGGACACCCCATAACATTAAAGAGCAGTGTCCCATTTGGAGAAATGCTAAGAGCAAGGAGAAACTGCTCAGAAACCTCTGACTTCGAAACACAAGCAAATGAAATGTTCAGAAGATGTGAAGCCAGAGGGTACCCCAGGGAATTTCTATGCAATGCGAAAAATAGAGCTTTGGCAAAAAGGAGAGAAGAACTAATAGTAACCAGAAGGAGAGAGCTTAAAGTGAACAATGAAACCTGGGTGATTATATATTACAATAGCAAGCACCAAGAAGTAAGGCATGCATTCAAGCGAAATTGGAAAGTTCTACTATGTGATGACACATTGAGAGAAATCTTATTGACTATCCAAAAATTACTTACAGGAAATAGGCCTCTCTATTGGAAAGGACTGGTCCAATATCATCTACCGGTAGTATGAAAAACAAATATTCCTGGCTACATAAACGTGGCTTCTGAAAGCGTGTTAAATGTAAAGCATGTGAACATGGATGAAATAAAATGGCATATAATTAACACAAATGGAACTGAACAAAAAATCATGAAACACATCACCTGTGAAACAAACTATGTTGTCTATGTATTACAGTGGACATTCAGAAAATCCCCTGCGGGGAGCACAACAAATTAAGTTAAATTAAGAATCCTACAACATCTACGAGCAATAGAAAAATAAGGATTTTTCTTATCCCGTTGATAAACATTTTTGGGAGAAACATGAAGGAAATTCACAAGAAATGACATTTTAGTGTGAAAGATATAAAGGCTGCAAAACGAGGGAGCAATAAAGAACTGAGCCTGAGAAGGATGGAATCAAGACTAATATTCTCAATGGAAAAGAGGGCCCCAATCCGACATAATCTGAAACTAAGTATTCATCTTTAATTGATTTTTGAATGTGTATTGACTTTTAATAACTATAAACCTACAGGATGAATTTTGTCATTCATGAATTTTGACACCCCATCATTTATTGGATTTTCCATTTCCACTCTTAACCTTACTTTTATTTCTCTTTTTATAATGAATGCATTCTCCGTGAACCATTGTGTACTTTTCTGAAAATGCCTTGAGAGCTCTGAATGAAACAAATCTCCTCAATATGTAATATATAGAAAATATATTTACTTGCAGTGGCACTTTCTTCCATGATTTAGACTTGCAATTTATAGGCTTCATGGGATACTGTCAATTGTTTGTAGAGGAAGGGCACTTTAGTAGCATTGGCACTTTAACAAGCACTTTATTAGTATTGATACTCCATACCCTAATAATTATTAGATCAATATTATTGGGTGGGGACTGATCAATGAAAATGGATACTTTTGTGGATAATGGAAACTTTGACGTGGTCCTATTTCTGAAGGATGCTAATTAGCTATAGTTTATAATAGTACTTTATTTTTACTATATACTGAAGGTCTTAGCACATTACGGGCACTTCATCAGCATTAGCACATATATATATATATATATATATATATATATATATATATATACATGTGTATATATATATATAGAGAGAGAGAGAGGGGTTTAAGTGACAATTGTATCACGTTGTTGACTCTTTAGAAGGGCTTTGAACTCTACATGGTACTTTACATTTAGAGGGATACATACTGGCGTCTTCCTTCCCTGAATTTATGGCACAATCTCATTCATGGAGGTGTATCACTTAAAGGACTGTGGATTGTACTTCTGTAACTATGGATCAATTATAAACATGATGCGCCATATCTATATGTGTATATATACATTTTCGACTGTATCCTGGCATTAAAATATCACCTTGAATGAGGAAAAATAAATAATTTCTCTTGTAATACTCTCCTATATTGATAAATTAATGAATCTTAATTGTGAATTGTTGCCTATCCTTCCACCAAACAATTTCTTGCTTCTAAATATCGCTCCTTCCTTGCTTCATCACTTGTTTTGTTTTGCAACTTCAACTAATACTGAAAAAGTAATATATGTCTGCTAAAAGTCTTACATGTAAATAGTGCCTTGTTTCAGTTGTTATGAAGATTCACAATTAGAAATGTGATTGCTGTACTTAAGATAAAAGGGATATGAATTTATATAATTTACACTTTACATCTTAAACAACTGTATAACATTCAGTGGGAATCTATGGCAAAAAATGGTGGCATGTTTGTGACATAGCACAATTGTAGCGTGATCGATCTAGTTGTTTTTAATTGAACTCGAAGTTTCATCAACCACGCCAAAGTTATAGGAAAATTAAAAAATGTACTTCCTATGGAAACTACATCCTAACTATAACTACCTGCTGGCAACCACCAGTAGGATAGATATATCCAAAAAAGGCCTCTCACCACTCCAAAGAAACCGAAGGAACACAACAGGGGACCAGGAAGAACACCTTTAATTCCGCACAGCAGGCATGACGCGTTACGACAGAATGTCTTTTTCAAATGCCTATACACTGTAAGCTGTCACCGCCGCTTTTTCAAGTGATCCATTTAGTTTCCATTGGTGGAAACCCAGCAAGGCAATTAGATGTTGGAACACCCTCTTGTGGTCTCCATCGGCAGACCACAACTCCCAGAAGGCACCATCCCGGCCCTCAGGTAAGCTTTTCTGTTGCCTCATGCAAACTCGTAGTGAGTACTGGTGATCGGTAGAAAGGCGTGTGTGGTGCAGTTTTTTAAAAATTTGTCTCAGTGTCCCTGCAGTTCAAAGGTTCTCTCCCCGGCCCCCATTGACGTCTCATCGCAAGATTCCAGGATATCGCAGGATCGAGGATTAGACTCCAGTGAGCTTACTCCTTCCGTGCAGTCACGGACTGAAATTTACAGCGAACCTCAGCTGGTCCTGGATGCGGGGGCCACAGCATACCAATCCCTTTGTTGAAAGCCAAAATGACTGCACGAAGCGCAGCCTATACCCTTGTTGCTCAGGCCACATGCGAGACAGGTTGCTTCAGCACGCCCAGGGCTGGCGTGCAAAATATCCAAAAAAGGCCTCTCACCACTCCAAAGAAACCGAAGGAACAAAACAGGGGACCAGGAAGAACACCTTTAATTCCGCACAGCAGGCATGACGCGTTTCGACAGAATGTCTTTTTCAAATGCCTATACACTGTAAGCTGTCACCGACGCTTTTTCAAGTGATCCATTTAGTTTCCATTGGTGGAAACCCAGCAAGGCAATTAGATGTTGGAACGCCCTCTTGTGGTCTCCATCGGCAGACCACAACTCCCAGAAGGCACCATCCCGGCCCTCAGGTAAGCTTTTCTGTTGCCTCATGCAAACTCGTAGTGAGTACTGGTGATCGGTAGAAAAGCGTGTGTGGTGCAGTTTTTTAAAAATTTGTCTCAGTGTCCCTGCAGTTCAAAGGTTCTCTCCCCGGCCCCCATTGACGTCTCATCGCAAGATTCCAGGATATCGCAGGATCGAGGATTAGACTCCAGTGAGCTTACTCCTTCCGTGCAGTCACGAACTGAAATTTACAGCGAACCTCAGCTGGTCCTGGATGCGGGGGCCACAGCATACCAATCCCTTGGTTGAAAGCCAAAATGACTGCACGAAGCGCAGCCTATACCCTTGTTGCTCAGGCCACATGCGAGACGGGTTCCTTCAGCACGCCCAGGGCTGGCGTGCAAAATATATATATATATACACAAAAAAACAAAGGTTACAGGGACATTATAGTTAGTTTCACATTTTACACACACAAAACCATACAAATTCAGCAGTTAAAGTTATCTCAAGTGACTATTACTTATGCTGTAAGGTAACTATAACTTGTTTCCCCGCCATGCACAGTTTTCTCATCAATAATTTTACTACAAATGTTGCACTGATATTATCAATTGTGTCATAGAAGATGTAATGAGTGGACTTGGCCCTTTCTGCAGAGTCACCCCCAAACCTTTTGCCTTCCTTTTTTTTTTTACCTCTTTTTTTGTTGGCTTTAAGACTCTAGGTACTTTACCACTACTAACCAATGCTAAAGTGCATATGATCTCTGCTTAAAACATGGTAACATTGGCCGAGCCATAGTTGGCATATTTTAAATTACTTCTAAGTCCCTAGTGAAGTGAGATATATGTTTCCAGGACCTGTAGATTAAATTCTACTAGTGGGCCTGCAGCACTGATTGTGCCACCCACTTCAATAGCCTTTTCAACATTTCTGAAGGCTACCACTGCAGGGCCTGTTTGTGCAATTTAAACTGCCATTTAGACTTAGCAAGTAAACCTACTTGCCGGCCCAAACCTTCCCTTTTATTACATATAATTCACCCCTAAGGTAGGCCCTAGGCATCCCTTCAGACAGGGTACAGTCTATTTAAAAGGTAGTACATATACTTTTGAGTTTTACATGTCCTGGTAGTTAAAAACGATTAAATTTGTTTTTCACAACTGAGAAGCTTATCTGTCCCATAGGTTAACATTGGCATTGCCTTTAAACATCTTTAAGTATTATTTCCAATTGGTAAAATATTGCGATTTTGAGTTTGGTGTCTCTCGGCTCACAATTTAGAATCACAACTGATGGTGAAGTTGGATTTTAAATAGTATGTCTGAAAATGTCACTTCTAGAAAGTTGGCATTTTCTTATTATCCATTCTGTGCCTCCACCTGTCTCTGAATACACATCTCAGTGGAGTGATGTCTGTACTTTGTGCATTTCCTCAAAGTCATTTACACTAAGGGAGCTGGGGTGTGACATTTGAGGTAGTTTGGGAGGGAGGAGCTGACATTTGCACCTGAGGCTTGGCCTGTCTCCACACAAAGAGCTGCGTACCCCCCTGTAGTGAGCCTGGAGCCAGATCAGGAAAGACAGGGAACTTGTGATCTTCAAAGGCCTCTTTGAAGTCTCCCTCAATTCAAAGACACATTTAGGTATAAGTCTTGGACCCCCAACACCACTAAATCAGAACTTTGCTGGAACCAAGGACATTCTGCTTTGAAGAAGAGCTGCTGTGCTGTAGAGAGGTGCTTCATCAGTGAACTCCGAGTGTGAGATGCCAGTGGACCCAGGAAGCAAGATTGCTCCCGATTCCTGACTATATACACAGACAGAGGCCACTGGCCCTGCTAGCCGAATTGATTGTGTGCACGCCATTAGTGGTTGAAGATGCTCTGATATTACACTCCGAGCGTGAGGCGCCGGAGGATCCCAGGTAGCACATGTGCCCCTGGTTTTACGATATTTTATCCAAACTTATAAGAAAGACGCAAAGGTTTTTCTAGCCCGCCTTCTTGGCTTTTGAGTCTAAAGGATTTTAAGGAGGAAGACTGCTCCACTATCAACGTTTGTGAAACACTTTTGAGTTCCCGAGTGCTTACAACGATTATACACCTGTAATTGGATGTACAGGTCATTGAATATTGACTATGAGGCTAGCTGCTTCTACATTCTCCTTAAAAGGCAGTACACAATTGTTTCTTATTCCTGATGAAGATCCCATGGTGATGTTTTTCTAAGACACACACAATTAGCGGTCCAAACATCGACATTAAAAAAATAAGCGTTGTTACCCAACTAGACATTTACAACAAAGAAGATGAATCGTATGTCCTGTTAGGGTCTTTTCATTGTTAATACAACGATGTACAAACAATTTATGGTTTTATGTGTTATATTTGTTATGTATAGTTTGTATTATTGATACATGTATAAAACATCTCATTCACTTTCCTTCTTTTTGTCACTATTGAAAAAACTAATTATGTTAGTTGTGTATATTGTGTTGTTGACCTGTTGTATATTACTTATTCTTTAAAATACATGATTTTTCAATATATTAATTAACACTATTCAATTTAGTTGTGTTGTTTGTTTGTACAATCAGTGTTGTGATTTATTGAATCATTAATTGCAGTCCTACCTCTGTGAGGACTAAGTAAGAAATGTATTCATTCCTTTTGTGGCAGAACCACTGCTCGTGCAACGTACCTATCAATAGGCTCTGCACGTGACTGGGTTACCCCATTGTTATTTTCATGCTGTAAAAGGGACTGCCACTTTGCTAAATGAATTGCTATGTTGGACTGCTGATTGCTGTGCAGTAGGACGGACTTTGCTACCTGGTTTGCTGTGTTGGCCTGCTGCCTCTTGCCTGGGAGTTAGAAGGACTGGACCTGTTCTTTACATCCTTGAACCCAAGTTTCTGCAAGGACTTGCTGGCTTGTTTCCTGTTTCCTGACGTCTCAGGGTCATAAAAGACTTCTTGCACTTCTGCTGGTGCTGCTGGACTCTGCCATATTTGAGTCCTACCCTTGCCTGAGGTGCCCCCTTCAGTTCTGGGCCTCAGAAGTGGGTTCTGCAGATGTTTTCTGCAAAACTCGATGCAGGGACACCTTGCTGCTGATTGAAACCGATACAGTGCCCTATGATGTAATGCCGATTTCACGACGATGCAGGTCTCGACGGTGAGGTTCGATGGTGGTGCAGCACCAATACAAAAACGCCGCTGAGAGGCTCGACTCCAATGCAGCACCGACCCTTCGGGACTGACTGCGAGGCTCGACTTCGTCGCATCAACCCGACTGCGTGAATCAGAATCTGCGCACGGAGTCTTTGACGATTGGTCCGTACAAGGTACTTTTACAGGGGCCCCTTTGTACGTCCTGTAACTGGCCTGCCCTCCATCATGCTGAGCCTGAACTTTGGGTTTACCCTGGTCTAGCGCAACCTCAAGTAACCTTTTAGCGCTACTGACTTCTAAGCACTGTTTTTTTATTTAATATTTAAAAATTCATATCTCGACTTCTACTTATTGTATTATTGACGTTTTGGTTTGTTTTACTCAAATTAATATTCTTTATTTTTCTAAACTGGTGTGGAGTCTTTTTGCGGTGTTTTCACTTTTACTGTAATTTAAGTGTTGCACAAATACTTTACACATTGCCTCTTAAGTTAAGCCTGACTGCTCTGTGCCAAGCTACCAGAGGGTGAGCATAGGTGTATTTAGGTTGTGTATCTGACATACCCTATCTAGGATTGTGGTCCCTACTTGGACAGGGTGCAAACCTCTGCCAACTAGAGACCCAATTTCAAAGAATGAGTGGTGTAATATGTGGGGAATTAGCAGTGCATGGCGAGGGTATGAGTTATAGTTACTTGAGAGAACTGTAACTATAACTGCTGAATTTCTACTGTTTTGTGCATGTAAAATGTGAACCGAACTATAACATCCATGTAACCTTTGTTTTTTTTCAGTGAATTTCTGTTTTTGTAACATAAATTAATGTTTATTTACCATGCGTTAATCCAACTTCTGCCGCACCTTTGGCCAAGCACAGTGGGGCGTTGGCTGCAGGCCATGCGGCCAACCGACTGTATGCAGCCAACCCCATGTCACTCATGGCCTTTGGCCGTGTGCAGCGTGGGGTTGGCCTTAGATTCTGGCCTGTGGCAGGCCTTGTGGCCAACCCCCCAAAGGCAGTCAACACAGGTGGAAGGCATGCAGCCCCCTCCCCTGGCTGTATTTGGCTCTGGGGTCCCCATCCCCAAGGGCCCATCACTTAAATTATGGGGGAGGAGGGCACGCAGCCCACCTCCCCAGGCCAATATTGGCCCCGAGATCCCCATTCTCCCTGGTCTGCCCAGTGACCCCATCCCTTGGGCCTGGCCAGCATCTAAATGGGGTTGGGAAAATGCAGCCCCCCTCCCTGGCCAATATTAGCCCCGGGGACCCCATCACATGGGGCCCAGCCACCATCAAAAGGGGGAGGGGGCACTAAGACCACCTCCTGTGCCAATATTGGCCCCCTGGACCCCATACCTGTGCCCTAGTCAACATCTAAAGTGGGAACACAGCACCCGGGGCCTCGCCATTAAATCTTGAATGGCCTGGTCCCACTGCGGGCACCCAATCTCTTGTTGGGGGCTGCCGGGGAAGCCTCAATACCCACACAGTCCATGCTGGTTCCCCGAATCCAGCAGGAGCCGGCATAGGTCCCGAATGCAGGGAGCATTTTTTTCATTTGTTTCCTTGCCCTCCTCACTGCTAGAAGGGAAACAGATGAAAATTCCACTACCAGCGTGCACAAGCATTTCCTGCTCCTTCCCCCTGGGAGTGGACTTACTGTTTGATCTCACTTGGCAGGAGCATTAAATTGCTCATGCGAAGCGAGAGCAAAGAGAGGCTTACATGCCTGCACTAGTGCAGGCAGGGAAACTGATATGCCCCGAGGGTGGGCACCCCTGGACATGACAGGAGCCCTGCTCTGGAGGATAGGATCCCCAGGGCTATAAATTTCTCGTGGGGCCTTGTGGCCTCCTCTCTTTTCATGGCACAGCTCTGCCCTGGGATCCTCCTCCCTCTATTTGTAAATGGCCAGGCCCCGGGGGGTGGTGTTCTACGGGGCTGTAGATTCGACGTAGAGGGAATAGCCCCCCTCCCCTGTTTGTATATGGCTAGGCCCCAGAGGGTGGCGGTCCCCGTGGACAAAATCAGCCTGGAAAGGGGTGCCGAAATTCTCCCCTCCCCCTATTCGTAGGTGCCAGGCCCCGGGCGGGGGGGGGGTAGCTGACGGTCCCTTGGCCCGAAAACATCCAGGGAGGGGGGACCGCGCAGCCCCCATCCCTCCTATTTGCCCCGGCCCTGGGGGATGGAGTTCCCAGGGTCAAAAGCAGTTGAAGGGGGGGGGGGGCAAGTGCGAGTCCCAAGATGGCTGCCAACACTTCCTGGCTGAAGTGTTGGTAGCCAATCAGATCTAATTTTGAGACTTTTGGGATCTTCAGCGTCCCTAGATATCTATCAATCTTTTCCCTTTAATAATCCCAAAACTACTGAGTGGATTTACACCAAATTACCCAAAGGTCAAATTCTGCACCAAGATCTACCTTTATGCCAAATTTGGTGTCATTCTTTTCAGGCTGTAGTCGTGTCTAAAATCCCTATAGAAAATTGCATTGGGAAAACACGTTTTGGAACCCCTCTTTTTTCTTGGCCCGCTTGACGATTTCCCTGAAACTTCCCACACAGCAGCTGAAGCGAGTTGTATACTAGTTTTTAAAATTTCATGAAGATTTCTCAAACAGCACCAAAGGTATTGACACAGCTAAAAAGGCTTTGTCTGTTTAAGCTATGTAATAACTAAATCTACGTACTGGCTACACACATGGATACATGCAGTCCCACAGCCACTCATATAATGTATGTTAGAAGCAGTATCATTCCACAGTAGTTCACCTTGTATAGTAATTTACAGTTTGTAGTAGGTTAGTATACATGTTTAACAATCATAAACTCTTAGAAAACGCTTCCACTCACTGGAGGATGTCATCAGTGATGTCACTGACCATGTGTGAGAAAATGGGGTTCTTTTGCAGTACCCCCCTCCACTTTTTGCCTGGCTTTGATGCAACTTTGCTGTCCAGGTTCCCAGTGCCAGTATTCTTTCCCTAAAAGCAAACTCCCAATTGGTACTTCTGCCCCCTGTAAGTTTTAGTAACTAGTACCCTGGGTACCTAGAAACTGAGAGGAGAAGAAGGTCTCTTGGAACCCCCCTCAATGGGACAATGATGCCAGTGTGGGGTATATTGTACAATCTACCCAGAGGGCACCTCAGAAGTGCACCCTGAATCCCTACCAACACTGGTGTGGTGTCTGACCGGCTGTAGGCAGCCAGCCACCACCAGACATGTTACTGGACCCCTGGGTAGAGAGCCCCTGTCTCTGGGACCAGAAACAATGCATATCCTGGGCAAAGGTGTCATGCCTCCTCCACCAGGAAGGACCAGTGTTCAAAGAAGGGAAGCTTCAAAGGCCTACCGCCTTGTAATGTGACCCCACCCTCTGCTGCTAGCAGCAGATGGCAGCCCCTGGTTTACACCCCCACTTTAGACGGGAAAACCGTGAGGAAAATTCAAAAAGATAGGAAGCGTGCCGACCTCTGCCAACCCCACCCGTCAGGTGGGGGAAAGTGAGGTGAAGCACACTTTTCAGTCACCGCCATCTTGAGGATGGGGCAACACCTCCAATCAGAGCCACAGGAGGGTGGCATAACAGAAGGTTTGTCACCCCAGGTGCGGTGCCCATTGGCCCTACCTGCTACTCCCCTAAAACACTAAGGGGCTGATTAGGGTGGCGGGGGGACTTTAGTCAGCCCGCCATCCCAGTGGAAACGGGACCGTCTGCCAGACATGCGGTGGGCCCGCAGCCCTGATCAGGATGCGACCGCCACCCTGGAGGTTACATTCCGCAAGTTAACATTGCGGCAGTTGCTGCTCACTGCAAATGACATGACGTGCATTCCCATGCACAACGTGGCAGGCACTGCGCGGTGCCTGCCACCTTGAGCGTGGCAATGTAGGGGGGTACCATAGGTACCCCCCAAGTGCAGCCCCCCACTGCCCCCACCGCCCCCACCACCCGGGGGCCTGCAACAGGACCCCAGAGCAATTCACCGCCAGCTTTTCCATTGCAGACTCGCCGCCATGGAAAGGGCTTAACAGCGATACATCCTAATATGGATGGCGGTGCACCGCCACCTTATTAGGGGCCAATTTTCGTCCACCGCAAAAACCCCCGCCATAGTAATATGGCGGGGGGTTTCACTCGTTACGATGTTGTGACGGTCGCCACTGCCAGCTCAGTAGAGGTAAACGTCACAACATCATAATGAGCCCCTTAGTATTTGGGTGGCTCCCCCAGACCTGGACCCCAGATCTGTGACGTCCGAAGAAGCAAGAATACACCCTGCAGAAAAAGCCAGAAGACGACAACTGCCTTGGTCCCAGCCCTACGGGCCTGTCTCCAGCTTCGACGAAACCTGTCTTGCAACACAACCTCCAAAACCCCTGGGAGGACTGTTGCCTTCAATAAAGACTCCAATCTCCCAAGGACAGCGGATCTGTCTGATAAGAACCAAACTCCAAAAATCACCACAGGGAAGACCGACCCTGTTCGAAACGACTCCCTCTGCACAAGAACTCCAAGAACCGACGCATTTGAGGACCGACACTAGTGCCCTCTGTGGATGTCTGTGTGCTATGTGGGTGATCAGTCTGAATGAGCAAGCCTATTCAGACTTCCATTATTCACAGTGATCAGAAATAGCAGAAGTGCAGAATGCAGTGCCGCACTACCCAAGCAATTACCAAAAAAAGGATATTTTCTCCTTTAAAATAAACTAACAGGAAGGATTGCTGTTTTGCTTTGTTTAGGTCGAGCATTCGAGATCTCTTGTATATACTTTAGTATATACTTATATATTAGTATATACTTATGTGTGTATGTACTTTATGGGGTCTGGAGATCAGCCCTAGGACTTGTCTGCTTCAGCTTAGGGACTTTTTTTCTGTTCAATTGCCTCTATTTAACTGTCTTAATAGAAAAGGGCCAGTAGAGGTCAGTAAAATACCAGAATTGCTTTCTGCTGAGGGACTATTTTTTTTTCTTTTTCTGGCAACTGCCTCTATTTAACTTTCTTTATATAAAACGACCAGCAGAGGTCAGTAAAATACCAGAATCACTTTAGCATTCTCTAGATTCCAGTGCATGGAAATTGTCTTCCACGAGCACCCGTAGACAATAATATTTTTCTCAAATTTTGTATTTTCAGTGATATGACCACCGAAGGTCCTGATTTTACATTAAAAACAGAGCTTTGGACTATACCATTTCCCACTGAAAGGCAATATTTCTCTCCAGGTTAAAGAACAGTAGATGGTTCAGCACCCAGGCTAATGTGCTACATAGCTAAATAAATATAAGGTCCCAAAGGCGAGAACGATTGCATTGCAAATGCTTGCTTTGTGAAATGGTATGCATTTTCAGAAAGCATTTTCATTTGTACTTAAAAAGCAAAACAGAAATCTTTCCTGTTAGTTTATTTTAAAAAAATAACCTCACGTCAAGTGAATGTGTTCTGTTAAGAAAGCGCGTTCAATAAAGCTTTAACAAGATTAGTTATGAAGTGCCCACCCTCCTCCTATGTTCCGCAGAGACAGCATATGGCAACATCTTGTTAAAGGTGTGGTAGAGGGTACGAGGAAAACATGCTGGAGTTGTAGTTAACGATCTTAGGGCTGCAGAACTCAGTTAATAAGCCGCCTTTGGGTTCCTGTAACCTTTTACACTTGGTAGTTACTATTTTTGTTGCTGCACTTTCTCTGTACATGTTTTAATCATAATGTGTTCTTTCCTTTATATTATCTCATCATGTGCTTTCTGCTGTTATCAGAAAGGTTTTGAGGTCCTATTACTAGCAAATGTACACCTTATTGTACAAAAGGAAGCAGATTCCTGCACATTCAGGGCCTAGAATACTTAAAATCACAATTTGGGAGCAAAGCCTCACCCTACTGCTTTTCAGGAAAATCAGAAGACCGAATTCTGTAGGCATTAACAATAGAAGCGTTCGACTAAAACAAAATAGGAGTTTGTAACCTCACATTCAGTTGCACTCTGCCTTTATACTGCTGTGTACAGTTTGCCTTCCTTCAATGCTCTTTAGGAACCACAATGCCACATAAAACCAAACTATACCACATAGCAACAATCCACATAAATACACTCCACAGCATGCCACACAATAACAATCCGCATAATTTCACTCAGCGCCACACAGTTCCATGCCATACCAGTCAACCAACACTTTTCCATTACACACCACTAATTCAACCCAAAACCACATAATACAAATCAACAACACAATAACATAACACACCACACACATACAATCCACACCACACAATTCTGCACCACACCACAAAATTAAGCAGCACAGTACATATTTAAACTCCACTACATAACGCTCCGCCACAACACCATACTACATAATTACTCTCCATAACACACAATACTTCTCCTCTTAATTCCTATACACTGAATACTACATAATTGCTATCCACATAATTACTCTACTAAAACACAATCCCACTCCAAATAATTCCTATACACTAAATGCCACATAGTTTCTATCAACATAATACCACTGCACAACATACCACATAAATCCACCACAAACCCCATACTTCCACTCCACTCCAAAACACATAAGTAAAAAACATTCACATTTACAATGCCAATACCTCCAACTCTTGGAAATGCGAGACCTATTGCATTGCAAATGCTTGTTTAACTAGTAGTCGTATTTGCAGAGTGGTGAAGAGAGGGGGTGGGGCATCCGACCAGCTCTCCGGAATTCTGCTGTGTTGGATTTACTGGAGGTAACAGGAGGGCTTCTTGGCCTCCAAGGACACTCGGCAACCAAGAGGACGTCATCTCCCAACCAGTATTGTGCCAGGAAGTGCATTTGCAGATTGATGGAGAAGGGGGTGGGGCCTCTGATCAGCTTTCAGCAATTCCGCTGTGTGAGACTTACTGGAGGTAACAGGAGGACTTGTTGGCCCCCAAGAGCTCTCAGCATCCAAGAGGAATTCATTTCCAACCAGTAGTGTGCCAGGAGGCGCATTTGCAAAGTGGTGGAGAAAGGGGGCGGACCTCCGATGGCCTCTCAGGAATCCCGCTGTTTAGGACTTACTGGAGGTAACAGGAGGAGTAGTTGGCCCCCAAGGACCCTCAGAAGCCAAGGGGACTTTCTCCCCCAAGTACTAATGCGCCAGAAGGTGTGCATGTAGAGTGGTGGTGAAAGGGGGCAGTGCCTCCCGTGACTTGCAGGGCCGGCTTTATTTTCTTTTATTATGGGAAAAAAGGGTACGTGGCCCCCCTTTCCTGGACCGATTTGGGCTCCTGGGAACCCAATGCCCCGGGGCCTAGCCTCTATTAAAATGGGGAAGGCACCAAGCGGCCCCCCTCCCAGGCAGAGTTGGCTCCAGGGACTCCATCCCCCAGAGCCTGGCCGTTCCTTTTAAAATTTTTCATTTTTATAGGAGAGGGTGACCTTAGTAACACTCCTAAATAAATGTGATAATGATGAACCTAAATTAGCCAACATGAGGGTTCCAGCCCTCATGTTTGCTGATTAGACCCTCCTCTTGGCCAAATCACCCATTGCAATCTAGAGAATACTGAATCAATTTAGTAGGTTTTGCCTTGACAGGGGGTTGGAAATCAATGTGTCTAAAGCTAAGTATATGGTTTTCAACTCTTATCAATCAAATCCAACACTGAATGGGGTACCACCTAAACAGGTACATTAGTTTGAATATTTATGAGTTACTCTTGATGGGAGTTTGGACTGGGCCCAGCATGTCTCAAATTGGAGATTAAAATTAGAGCAGCAAGTAGGAGGATTGCTAAGGATATAGCGGGCCTTTATTACAAAACGTTCTCCCCGGTCCTACAACTCTACTCTAATCAGGCTTTGGGGTTGGCCTTATATGGCGCAGAGCTGTGGGGTCATACAAATCTCAAAATTCTAGAACTGAAGGATAATCGGATTTTGAGGCAGATGTTGAGCCTACCGGCCAGCACCCCTCTGTCTCCTCTAAGGCTTGATGCCAGCATTAGACCAATTTCAGGTAAAGCGACGGTCAGACCATTCATTTTCTGGAGGACACTCTGGGTCACCCCCAAATTTACATCTTATCATGGTAGCCTTGAGGAAATCCCCAGACATCCATCTACAGTTGATTTACCCTGGATTAGATACATTAAAGACACACTTTTCGATTTGAAAAATGAAATGAAAATTAAATGAAAAAAAGATTTCTAAAGCGCATGGCTGCCCTTGAGCGTCCCAGCGCTAAACAATTCAGTGAGCTACTACCCTAGAACACCAAGAAGGACCTACAGAGGGAAAAGGTAGGTCTTCAATACTTTGCGAAATTTAGCCAGGTTGGGTTCTTTACGCAGAACGATCGGTAGCGCGTTCCATAGTAAACCCGCATTAATCGAGAACCGCCGTCCACCTGTTTTCACCTTTTTTGATCTGGGTATCAGTACCAAATTCCCAACTTCAGAGCGAAGGACTCGACTAGGTTTATAAGGGAGGACCAGATCTCTTAGAATGGGAGGGCCCGATCCTTGTAGAGCTTTAAACACTATACAAAGAGATTTGAATGTAATGCGTGCTCTAACTGGTAGCCAATGTAAGGCCTTCAAGGCAGGCCGAGCTGAAGAGCTTTTGGCTGTACCCGTGAGCATCCGAGCAGCTAATCTGTGGAAGGATCCTGCGGGAAGTTCTCTCTCTATTTCAGTAAAGGAATTGAAAACACAATTTAGAATTCATAGGCTAAACAAGCACCTAAAATCATTGACAACAGGTACGTTAACTGGCATTATTGTAATGTCAAAGGACTTTTATTGTACTGTACCATTTCTAGATGATATCAAGCCAAATGTGCTCAGGAAACGTTACCTGCACCTTAGACACAGAACTTTGTCACTTTGCATTTATACTTCAAGAGGGTCGAAGTCAGCTAATCCAGCTACTATTGGTTGCCCATCCTGTGGAAATTAAAAGGAATCTGTGGCCCATATGTTGTTTTTTTGTCCAGCTTATGGTAAGGCAAGGGCCAGGTGGATAAATCCAACTCCAATATGTAGACACCTAGGTACCACCAGGCACATGGAGGTGTGAAGAATGTTGCAGGCTCATCATACTGCCCCCTTGGTGTTTGCAGTTTCTAGATACCTATTGAGCATGTGGTATGTCAGGTGGAAAATAGCAGCAGTTTCTATACCAAATGAACCTGGAATCTTTTTTAACCTACATTACCTGATTGGTTTTAAGATGTCATGTCTACTGCTTCAATATTGAGTTAGAAGCTGCTATTTTGGAAAATCCCCTTTTTCGTTTTTTGCTTTTTAGACTATGAGCTGTATTGATAGATAATTTTAATATTACACATGTATTGTTCCTAACATATTATTTTTATTGTTTTTTTGTTGGCCTCTTTTATGGTATTTTACCAAAATAAAGCGTATGGAACATAACATCAAATTACAAATGTTACACATCCCTACCACCTTAGCACTAACCCACTATGTGAATATTGATTGAGCCCCTCTAACCTAATCTCGTCCAGATGTGTCACAACAATTAGTTACCTGAACAAAAGTACACCATAGTGAATGAATGCAATACCACATGCAAGCAACAGGTCCTTGGAAAAATGTTACAATAGTCTTCTGAATCTATGATGCTGGATGAAGAGGGTAAAATTAAAGGTTTTGGATTCAGGGAGGAAATACTGCCCTCCTCCACTAGGCAATGGTCCAAGCTTTTTGTCAGATAAAGGCTAAAGACTGTTTCCTGACCCTATCTGGGAGCAAACGTCACAAAGTGTGGAAGAGGTGTGGCACAGCAGCCAGGGCAACTGACTTCGGAACCCGGGGGCTCACTGTTCGATCCCCGGTGCCGGCGGCAGATCAGCCCAGCACCATGTGACTCTGGGCAATAGCTCGCTTAATCTACCCGACAGCCCCCAGCACCTTGACACCTTCGGGTAATTGTTTGCGTTTTACAAATACTGGACATAACAGTGAACAGTATCTACTTAGCATGCCAAGCATCTATTACGTCATTGAGCATGACTAAGACTTCACCTGCACTAATACCAACAGATAGGTGGTCATTTCTGGACCCATAGAGATGTAAAATGATCTCTGGAAGCATGTTCATTCTGTTAACTGAATTTAATGTGTCCAGATATGATATGAGATAATTTTATAGAGTGTGCATTACCAGTGAGTGTCTTAGCACTGAGCAGATCAAAGCCAACAGAGGTGCAACGGGCTGAGGGAAGCCTGGATGACTCAGCTACTTAAAGTGGAAACAGCCAGGTCTTTAGCTGCTTTCTGAATAACTGCAGGGTCGGCTGTGAGCGGGTAGTAAGGGGAAGGGAGTTCCATAGCCTTCCCCCCCCCCCCCATAGGCCTGCGTTCGGCCTCCCAAGTTTATTGATTCTTGGGACCTTGGCCATAAATGCAGCGCTACATCTAAGATTTCTGCTTGGTATGTACCATGAGAGCCGTTCTTGGAGATACGACGGGCTGGTCTTGTGAAGAGCTTTATGCATTAGGCATTGTGCCTTAAAGGAGATCCTCTTCTCCACTGGCAGCCAGTGAAGGCCATGCAGTCAATGGGACACTGGTTTAAATTTAGGAATTTTTTAAAGTGTTAATGCTGCAGCGTTCTGCAGGGATTGCAATTTTTTTTATCAGATACTTGGAGATGCCTAGATCATTACCATAATCCATCTTGGATGTGATGAGGGCCATTATTACACTTTTCTGTAGGGCAAACTGAATGAACAGGAGGTTTTTTGGAGAACCCCAGAGGTTACTGCATTAATTTGGTCAGAGAAACACAGTATGGTGTCGAAAATGACTCCCAGGTTTCTTGCTTCTGCACTGGCTTAGGAGGGTTGCCCAGCTTGGATGGCCACCAGGAAGCATTCATAAAGGAGATCTCTTTCCCAAAGAGTAATACTTCAGTTTTGTCTGAATTTAGCTTGAGACAGTTACTCCGCATCCAACTTGCGACTGCCTCCATACAGCTGCAAAAAAAAATTGACATCATTCTCAACCAGTGATGAGATGGATACCACAATCTGTGTATCGTCCGCGTAGGACAGTACGGTCAACCCAAAACTGTGGATGAGCTTTGCCCGAGGGGTAACATACACGTTAAAAAGAGTGAGGCTAAGTCCACAAGGGAGTGAGGAAGAGCTGGACTTGGCATCTCCCATCTCCACCCACTGTATTCTATCTGCCAAAAATGACCTCAGCAGTTTTAGTGCTGGGTTCCTAAAACCTAAGGAGTGCAGACGCTTAATCAGTAGTGCGTGATGGACCGTATCAAAGGTGGCGGAGGGATCCAGTAGAATTAGTGCCGCTCTTCTGACAATTTCCCTCAGGAGCAAAACAATCACAGTGTCATAATGTATGACCATTTCCACAATCTATTGAGGGATGTAGTGATGTCATCGTTACCTTTTTGGACTTGGCTGCGTCCAGTCCCCTGATTCTGCCAGTTAGAATGTTCAGTCTCCGGTGTCATTACTACAAGGGACGTTCCACAAAGTGGGT
Organism: Triturus cristatus; assembly: GCF_964204655.1. Taxonomy (NCBI): domain Eukaryota; kingdom Metazoa; phylum Chordata; class Amphibia; order Caudata; family Salamandridae; genus Triturus; species Triturus cristatus. Next base: position 313,613,237 of record NC_140591.1, read on the forward strand.
GGCTCTCACTGGGTGCAGTCCCATCATTACATCAGGATGAATGTGAGAAGAAAGAAACACTCCCCACCAAGATTGCCCCCAAATGAACAGTCTTCTTTAGTGGTTCAACAAAACTCTGAAATGCATGATTTTTTAGGATAGCAGTTTCCCTATGAAGCACAAGGATTCTCCTCCTGCTTGTAGGTTCCTAAACAAAAGAAGGACTTGATTCCTCTAAACATTGAATATTGGTTCTGGAACAATATAAACTGTCCTAGTGGGAGAAGAGTATGAAGGAAACCCCAAACTTTTCACATGATGTGAAATATATGCCAAACTCAGTCTAAGATACTCCTGTGCATAAAACGGCCTCCAGGAGCTTAGATACCACTTATGAGTTGGTCCGGTAATTTATGTTTTATAAAACATACAGATAAAATTGATAAGAACAATTGTCACTTTCTTATACTTAGGTAACAGTACCATATCCATAATCAATTCTCCAATTTTGGGTACAATGTCCACTTTTCTCAAAATAACCTTATTTACAGTGGCTATAGGTATTGGAAGACATTTCTCTGTATTTGAAATGTACGGAAAGATATGTGGCAGTGTCATTAGGGAAGAGTGAATTAAATGTCTTCCAAGTATCTACCTGCAAACTGTGTAACTGCTCTGGTGGCAACTTCCAGTTCTAGCTCCAGGAAACTTGAACGTGTACTATTGAATGCACCAGTGCCAGCTGCAGGATGCAGTTTGGCCACCATTTACCCACTGGCCCTGCCCTGTGCTCTTGACTCTCGCTAGGTTCTTGCCCGAGTTATGCATCTTTCAAAAGGATGAACATCGCAAAGTCTGAAACAACATTCGCTCCACACATCAATCCATTGTAGGTTATGAAGACACGTGAAGAAAACATGATCATGTTCTCAAGATTACACATATGGGATTTTCTGTTTTTATGTGTTGCTCTGCTCAACAGAATTGAATATTTTACTAGTGAATGCTGGAGACAGGTTTCACGTTTTCTGCCAGAAACTTTCATAAAAAACAATGACTGTGCCAGTGGTTTCTACTTGTGTTTATTTCAGCACCTAATTAGTAACCAATTACCCTGATAAACATTGTTCCCGCTGCCAACACAGCACAAGTGTTGTTATTTTCGATACTGAAGCACTTACTGTTTTGCATTTTTGCTGGATGAAGCTGTAGTGCCTCTCTGGCGCTAGAGACATCCTATACTTTATCACGTGCAGTCTAAAACATATTCACCACAGCTGCCAAGTGATCTCGTGTCACTTGCAACAAATTCAGCTAGGTCTTGCTTTTTACCAGCAGCACTTTCATGCTATTACTTGCGTATAATGGTAAATTCAAAACTCAAGCATGCAAACTTCTGCTAGCTACTGGAACTGGCCCTGTTGAATAACTTACCCAAGGAATAGTTAAATCCACTCTTCCAGGAGGCAGCTAGAAGGATGATTGCAGGTACCAGTTAAGTGGCACCTGGATGCAGGGCCGGCTTTAGCACTGGCGGCGCCCAGAGCGATATTTGGCGCCCCACTCCAATGACCTTCTTTACCGATTCCCTCACTACCACCCTCCACCAGTGCCCCTCGTCTCTCCATAGCCCCTCTCTCACATATACTTTATTTTTGTAAATCACTGGTTAAGGTTGGCTTGAATAATGAGAATTTATTTCCACCCAAATCAAACCTTTTCAGCAACGTTAGGAATAGATAATGAAAAACTGGGGTAAAAAACATAATGTCATAACCTTTACTATGCAATTTGCATGCAGATCTTTAATGAGAGTTCATGAGTCTCTGTGCTATATTAGGATTGTAATTTATGAACCGTAAGCAATAAAGGGATCTCTGTGACAAAAGCAGTAACCCACAGGGCTATCCACATAAAATACAGTTCTGCGATCTGCTTAGTACACTTTATTTCTCCAAAGCTTTATGATGAGTCAAACTGCCACTAGACAAAATTCCTGCCTCTCTCCAGCAGTAACTTTATTTATCAGCGTTATCTTGACATTTTTATTGCTGCCTGAAATGTGCTGGACAAACTGGAAATTCTGCAGCAGCTGCTTGCAGACCCATAAGTTATTTCTGAACACAGCGCACCCCCACGCTTCAAGGTCAGTACCAGGTACGACAACACCAGTCGCACCACCCTAAAGTCGGCCATGTCTGAATGGCCAGAAACAGTGACACCCATGTGTTTTTTTTTATTTATTTTTTATTTTGGACATTTTAAGCAACAGCCTGAAAAGAAGAAAGCCTGTGCTCCAATATATTGCAGTTTGCATGTCTGTGGAAAAGCCAAAGTGCAATTGGTCTGTTTTTCTGGATGCGAAAAACCTCAGCGTCATTTATTGAGAAATGTACTTCAAATGCTGGTAGTGTTTGGGGTATGTGCCATAAGTACATGTTTGCCTTCACAAAAACCTTTCTGCTACAGAAGCCTCATTTAAGAATGTTGAAAATTGTTTTTCTAGGGTTATGCCTGATCTACATCCAGAACCCATTACTAAATACAATTGGTACAACAGAAAAGTGCTAGGAGAACTAAAAAGCACTCTTTCAACATGCTCCCCTCAGTTGATCGTTATGAAATTTATGAACTGAACAAAGACCACAAGAATGATGCAAAGAATGAGAAGCATTTGTGCTCTAGGAGTGGTATAGAAATCCGAGCAAACTGTGAGCGGCATTGCCAGCACCCCCACATGTAATTTGCTACTCTCTACTGAAGAAGGAAACATATTCTGAAACACAGCTCTAGAGATACATAGCACAGGCTGCACCAACAATGGTGAATACTAACCCCTTTCAACCCATGTGAGAGTTTTCATGCACTGCATTTACCTCAATGTATGTGGGTGAATTGTGTGCCGGTATGCCAGGCTGTTAGCTCCTGTCTACCTTTTATGATTCGTTTTCTTTTTAGTTCTTGAGCTGACAAGCTCTGGGATGCACCTGGGTTCTGGGAGTGGTACAAAAACCTGAGTAGATTGTGAGAGGAGTGGCCAGCACCTCCAAATTTAAGCTGTTACTTGCTACCGAAAAAGAACAAATATACTGAAATACATGTCTAGAGATACACAACACTAGCGGACTCAACGATGGTGAATACTGAAGATTTTCAACTAAAGTGAGTGTTATCGTGCAGTGCATTTATCACAAATGATCTGGGCGAATTGTGTGCTGGTGTGCCAGCTCCCTCCCCCCTTTTGTGATAGGCTCCAATGGAAAATCATTTTTCAAACCACGTGACATCAGCCAGCACCCTTTCCAATATCAGTAAAACAAACAAGCCTTTGCAATGCAACAGGTCTTACATTTACGAGATTTTGAGGTTTTGGCATTGTAAATGACAATAGCTTAAAGTCTTGCAAATGCGTGACCTATTGCATTGCAAATACTTTTTTTTTTTTAAGCACCCCATGCCGCACTTTCACATTAATGGCGGCTGCGCCCCTTCCTTTAGATGAGCCGCGTCTAAAGAAAGGGGCATGGTCTCAAAATGAAATCATGGTATGGGTTGCTTTTACAACAAAAAGCATCTTTATAAAAGTTTTGTAAAAACCGCCCCATATTGCGGTTTCACTTTAATAGCGACCGCAGGCCTTTCTTTAGACGTGGCTTGTCTAAAGAAAGGGGCGTGGCCTCCATTAACCCCTTCCACGCGCATGACGGAATCACGCCGTCATGAGCCACGGGCGACGTGTGCTCATGACGGCGTGGTTCCATCATGCTGCGGCCGCTCCGCCCACCTGGCACTGATTCCCCGCCTGTGCGGGCGAAATAACGAGTGGGCGGAGTCGTGACAGAACCACGCCGTCATAAGCACAGCTCGCCCGTGACTCATGACGGCGTGGTTCCGTCACGAGCATGGCGGCGCCGCGCTCACCCCGCAACCCCCCAGCACCGCGGCGGAATTTGCGCCGCGGCAAAGGGGTTAACGTGAAAGCGCAGCATGTGTTGCTTGTAAAATATACAAAAAAAGTGAATAAATAGAAAAAAAAACATGCAGCTGCGATCAGCGCCGCAAATAAACCACAGGCATGGCTGCCACTGTGGCGTGCCGTGCTATAAAAACAATAAGGTGTTAGGAGAGAGTGTGTCTTGCCTCCAACAGCAGGCAGGTGAAAACCATTTAACAAAATAGTGTTCGGAGGCTGTAATTAAAGTCTACCGAGTAACAACTCATGTTAAGAGGGCCAGTCCTTATGGTAGGTTACAAGATGAGACAAGGTGGTACTAAGGAGGGACTACTAAGCCTATTGGCCATTAAAAAAAAGGCACAGTTTACAAAGGACAATGACACAAGCCAATTAAAAATATACGCAGAGAGTGGGTGAAGCTTCAGTTCCATACCTGAATACAGCATGCCTTACAGACCAGTGCATGCACTGCCCAGACTCGACCTAAACAAGGGATTTGGTAGTGAAATGATGTGTCTGCCATGGCTCCATGGCCTCCCAAGACCCTATATATCACAGTCCCCTTTGAGCAGTTAAGAAAACACCCTCCACCACCAGCACGCCACCGCAGTACTGCGAACAGAATGGCAACATTGGCTGTATAAAAGCCTAGCTATGCTAAAATCAACAACAAAAAGTATGCATATTTCAAACCAGTGGGTAGTTAGTTACTCCCAGCCCTTCCTAGTGATGTGGCTGATACACTGCTTTACATTATTGTGCCAACACCAAAACAAAATGTTTTCTTTTGAAACCTCTCAAACAGTAAAGGTTTTACTCTAAGGGTGCATTTTAAATTGAAAGACTCGCGCAATCTGAGCAAACAGTAAGAAAGCATTAGAAGTTTATAAAGGTCATTGAAAGCTGTAAGCTGTCTTTAAATGGAATAATGCCGGATTTGCCGCACGGTATCAGGTATAGTTTAAAAAGGATTAAATGTGGATCTGAAGATTTCATCAAAGCATCGGAGCGCTTTAAGTCTTTTCACTCGCAGCCGGGTAGAGCAGGCAAGGGAAGCAGGATGAGGACACACCGAAACAAAGAAAGGACTAACAAAGGATGGACCTTGAGTTGAAGTGTCACATTCCTCTGTGAATAAACAAAACAATCCACCATGTTGGAATGTCATGTATGGCAGGGCTTTCATATCACACAATATTGCATATTACAAGCAAGGCAAGCCTGTCTGCAGCTTAACATGATTGTGTTAAATATTAGAGACTGGATGTAAAGGCATACAACCTATGAAGGTTTGAATTGTAATGTTAGCAAGTGTGTTCTCGCTCGCCATGTTTTCAGTTCAAAAACCCCATGCTTTCTGACACGTTCAAACTAACAAGGCAGAGAAGGGACACTTTCCAATTCTCCAGTACACGCAGGGCCGGCTTTAGCGCTGGTGGCGCCCTGTGCGACAATATCTGTTGGCGCCTCCCACAATGACCACCTCTGCCACGGATTCCCTCACTAGCACCATTTGACAATGCCCCCCAAGTCTCCAGAACCATTGTCTCTTAGAATCATTTTGTTTTATAGCGCCACTCATACTAGTATAAGGTGTCAGAGCCCTTTATATCACACACACGTTGCACAGAGACAATCATATGTGTGTAAATCTGTGTATAGGAAATGTTACATCAGACAGGACTACCAGGTGTAGTGTAGGAGTAACACGCCATTAATAGGTAGGCAATATAGTTTAAGAGTCCTTATTCTGGAAAAGCACAAATTCAGAATTTAAAACATATCATTGTTAGGGGTTCTCTTTAATAACAAGAATTGTTTTCCACCCAAATGAACGTTTTGGCAAGATTACGATAATGAAAGACTGGGCAAAAAAACATGTAGCTCTAACATATACCTTGTAGTATACACATGGCTGTTTCATGACAGTTAATAGCTCAATATTCTATATTACGATTTTGACTTACAAAGGACAAATAACAAAATGAGCTCTCTTACAGAAGCAGTAACCCACTGACCTATTTACATTACACGCAGTTTGTTATCTGTATGGTACACATTCTTAGCAGCAGGCATTTTAGCCCTCTGCGCTACCATTGGATGAATCAAACCTTCCACTAGACAAACCTCCTGTCTCTTTCCAGGAACATGATGAATCACTGGAGTTATCTTGACGTTTTACTTAATGCCTACAAAAATTGCTGAAGACCAGGAACGCGCCAGCAGGTTGGTGCTTTTAAAATGATAATATTACTCGTAAAAATGACGCCACCACCCCAAGTCAGCGTGTGGTGTGGTGGCACCACTCGCACCACCGTAAAGCCGGCCCTGAGTACACACATAGTAATCGCAGAGGGACAGAACAATGGGTTGCAAAGATAAGCCTTAGAAGAAGACAGAATGGAAAAGTAGCGCTAGCTTCCACATGGTTCTGCTTTGGGTATTTGTTTGTACATTTTTCTAGTAAAGTATAGCGTGCATACACTGAGCGAGTCGCCCTCACCCTCCCCAAAACATGTGGCCACATAAAGACATGAAGCAGGTTGTTGTCGTTCACTGCGTAGTCTTTTATTAAATCTTAAAGCAGTGTAATTAATCCTTTATTCATTTTGATTAAGGTACTTGACCATTTTCTGCAAGGCAAAGGTATACACAATATTATTTACCATACAATCATGGCCATACCTCTTCGTCATGGCCCCCTGTGCTTGTTGTGCCAGCAGGCCCCAACTTGCACTGTTTCAGTTGTAACTTTCCATGCTAGTCCTCCTCCCAGAGAGAGGCACTACCACCGGGGCACTGCTTCCGTCTTGGCCCCACCGTACCGGGGTATACCCCCTCCAATGTTCTTAGACTTACACACCGGCATCCTGGGTAGGGCAGGAGAGTCCAGGACCACCAGCAGGTCAGTCCCCCCTCCCGCCAGCCCAGAGCCCCACAATGAATGCTTGCCCTGTCCAGGGTCAGCCAGTCCATGCCAAAAAGGAAGTCCACACCCTTTTCTTGCCTGGGACCCCGCCACAGGGCGAGGAGCTTACTTGCGGCCTCGCCCTCCCCCCAACTTATATCGTGCTTAACTGCTTGGGTGCCACCTCTACAGCACTCACCTGTTCGGGTATGACCAGGAAACCCATGCTGCCTGCGGGTCAGCCTCCGCTCTTACCAACCACCAGCTATTTACCAGCTGATGACAACTACTAGTCCCCCAACCGGCGCATCCTAGGAGCCGCTTAACACACTTTCCGTCATGGTGCTTATGCTGTGGCCAAACCCCAGACAGCTTCCATCCTACCGGGGAACTCCAGGGTAACACAGGTAGTGCTGACAAGACTACGACCCCAGCCAGTCGGTCTTCGACTCCTCCAACTGGACCCCTCACTGGTGCACTCAATCATGCCTCTGTTTTGCTATCGGATCGCCCACCTATGGCTCACCGCCTATGCACAAGCCCAACCTGGCAGAACTGTGCCGGTGGCCTCTCTATCCCCCAAACCAGGATGACCTGTCTGCCTAGAGCATCGCCTCTCCCTAATCTCCCAATGAGCCTCAAAACCTGGAAATCTTCCTGTTTCATGATCCTCCCAAGTTACAGAGAATCTGACCGCCCAATGATAATGCAATGCAGAGTGTCTGATAAATCCTTGCGGTGAATGCCATGCAGAGTGTCTGATAAATCCTTGCGGTGAGGCCCGTAAATTATATCGCCCTATTGCCTTCCCCACAACCACTGCTGAGGGACAAAACCCTCTGTAGGACCAAAAAGGGGGCCGATCCAACCTAATCCATATGGGACATGGTGGTATGATCATTCCCTGGTTAGCTTCTTGATTAGTGGTATCCCCCAGCTACCGGGCTTCTGAACGCCCTGGTATCCTTATAACACCGATTACCTGATGTAACTAGCCCTTGAGGTGAACCCAGCGCGCTGTAGCTCCCACCTCCACCAGGGCCCACCATCACATGACAGTACCACTTGTGCAAACCACCACATACCCAACCCTGTTATTGCGTCGAATGCTAGACTCCAGCCTGGGGCCTTTCTAAAGTCTCTGCTATGCTCCATGTAATGTTCTTATTACGGATCGGGCTGTAGGTCCTCCTCCACCTCCTAAGCCTAATATTCACCGCTAAACCCAACCCCCTTTTCCTTACCACATGGGTCCTCTAAAAAAAATAACGACAATGCCCCCCCACAAAACTTATTAGATGATCGTGAACCAACTGGGGACTGTCCTCCCCGACCACTAAGGCCCTTGCACATATGCGGGACTGTGCAACCATGTCCCCTCACCTGTTCTTAAAACGGCAGCCGGCCATACCTAGGCTGCGTGAAAAGGCTTTCCCTGCGAGCCTACTTAAGCAACCCTGCCCCATCATTTGGTCTATCCCTGCCCGTTAGAATAGCCAGATATGTGACTGCCCCGGTCCTAAGAGGCTGCCCTGCATCTTGTACCTCCACAGAAGCCATCACCACATCCAACAAGGGCCCGCAGGACCCAGAGAGTGACCCTTGCCCCGTTTCTATTCACACTCCTTGCCACCACCCCACACCAGGGTTCGCCTTCAAAACAGGAGTGTGATCGACATAAACGAAAAATGTTCCCTGGACCGGTCAGATTGTAAATGGTCTGAATGTCCGGAATGTGACAGGACTTGATAAATGGCTGTTCCAAGAGGATTTTTGCTCACCAGCTGGACCCCATGTGAAATTGTGTCTGCTGCACTAGCCCCATTTACAAGTCTAGAAGGATTTATTCATATTGTCAATGGATGGCAAATTTTAACCGATGCATCCTAGATGTTTAGTGACCAACCCAAGACCCAGTTATTGCCATTACACCAAGCCCTGCGAGAATTAGGACTCCTGGGGAAATAGCAGCCTTCACCCCTGGCAGAAGGGCGTGCCCCATCACACTCTAACTCCACTCTACCGACTGCAGCTCTGGGTATAGCCCAGTCGGCATCCCATACGAGAGCATTTGGGCAAAACCTTGCCTTGCGCGATCTTCCGAACTTTTGACGGACCCCCTAGCTACCTGAAGTTCCCAGCATGATAGTGTCATGAGAGTTTTTTAGGTCAACAGCTGCACATCCCGAATTTGTATCCTGGCCTTGGGCCCAATGGTCTTCCCTCACTGGCTTGTACTTGAATCTCTTTGGACTATACCACGCTCCTCATGAGATCTACCATATTTGTCTGACATGCGCCCCGCCAATATAAGCAACAGTAGAAAAAATGCCCCCCGGGATGTGATTATCTTCCTAAACGCTGTCACTACTATGCAAGCAGTAACCCAGAAAACCGTGTTCAGGAAACCTGCACGAGGTGCCCCTCTCAGTCCCTGATTACAAGCGCCCTGATGAGTTTGGCAGGCTTGCCAGGCTGCTGACCCGCAACTGCATGGGAATTCCGTTTCAACTATACCACCGATTCCCCTATTCTTGGAAAGAATAGTCGGGATCAGAAGGAAACTACTGAGCCAGCATATGGCTTCCAATAATGGTGTCCTCCTGGATTACCCAAGCTTCGCGCCACTTGTACTAGCCTAGCATGAGTCGATTACCAGCTTGGCCTGATTGATGGTCAAACATAGAAACTTGCTGCTAGGAGCTCGGAGGGGGGGTCCTGCCAGATCTTCCACCTATATCTGAAATTAAGGAGGCCCCCCGCTATTTGCCCGGGGTGCCTGCGCAATACCACATTATAAACTAGTGTGGCCAAGTGGCCCTGCCGAAAAACCAGTGCGGGTATTGGAGTTCACCAGAGGCCCACTCCCCCTCTAGGTGATAAAGCAGGCCGCCTTCGGGCCTTGAGAGTCTAAGATACGTCGGGATGCCAACCCCACGTGAAAGGTGCTGGTCTCGCGCATAGAACTCCTAAGGAAAATTGGCCCTCAGCTTAAACACCCACCCAACTGCAAGGGAACCTATCCCATCTGCGCAACACCCGTCCTCGCAGCTCCCACTGCGACGTCCGTCGCGTGTATGAACGCGCTGAGCTAAGGCTTTTTCGCCATCCTTCCTTCCGCATGCTGCTATGTGATGTTGCCACGGAATGCCGTAATGTATACCAGGTCCTGATAAGTACCTTCAGCCAAGTTTTCCCAATCATCTTATGTGACGTCTGCAAACGCTTGCCATGCTTGGCACCACTTCGCCATACCCACTCTGCCAGTTCAGGTCCATCTTCCTGAAATCGCGTTGTCAGCCTGTAGCGCGATGGGCCTCCACTCCATCTCAGTGGTAGAAGCCATACAACAAAGGGAGAAATAGGTTATTCTCTGCCCCCTCCACTTGCCGTGCATAACCAAGGCACATCCCAACCTAGTTGTTATGACACGCAACCATATCCCCTTAAATCCTGCCCCAGTTACTAGTTGCTGGCTTACAATGAGAACGAGACACTTCGTAGAACCTTGCGGCTGGGTCCCCTAGTATTACCAGCGGTTGCCCTTGTTGCACGAATTAGCCGAAACCCGCCAAGAGTCAGCGCTGAAATGCGCCGCCCTTGCCCTGGGCACCCCCAGCCGCGGGCACCACTCCTACCATGAGACTCTGACATTCCTTACCCGAGCTAACTCTGTCTTGGGTCGTGCTCAGGTGTCCCCCTTGCACCTACCTACATGAGAATGTATGTGAATTTCAGCAAGTCCGTCGACTGCTGGCATTAGCAGATGCTAATGTACCCCAACTTTGGCTCAGCTATATGAGGTGCTATCCCAGTTGGAACTTCAAATTAAACATTGCCATATTTTGCCTACCTCCACTGTAACTGGGTAGAAAGCAGAGTGTGTGTTTCTGCACCGGCAATGTGATCGGGCCCCCGGATTATCTATCCACCATGCGCCTGCCGGCGTCACGTACATTGTGCGTCTCTGCGTAGGCCATGTAATCCGACCCTCGGTTTAACTATCAGCCATGCGCCCACGGTCACTGCAGAGCGCCTCGATTAGGTGCGGAGATACTGCCATATTTAGCTAGCCTTGATTGTAACGGGGTGGCAAAAAGGAAAAACCGACAATACATTGTGCGCGTATGCGCAGGCCATGTGATCCGCTCCCCATTTAATATATCAGCCATTATCTATCCTTCATGCACCCCTGGTCACTGCAGAGCACGGAGGTGCTACTCGAGGCATGGGAGGAAGCCCCGACCTGAGATACGAACCTGGGTTTTCAATTCCAAAGTCGGCACCTCTGTCTATTGCACCACATTGGAAACATACTATAAAATTAGAACAACTGCCTGGTTATGCCCTGGATAGCAAGAGATAATTGAATGCCATCAAAATGACATTTGTGGAATCCAGGAAACGTATTATAATAGATTTTTGAAAATGAATATAGCTACTTGATCCTTATCCCGCTTAAATAGATTATTGTGAAAATACACTAGAAACACTTGCTTATCAACAATAACACTGAGCAGAGTTTCAAAGGGCTCATCAGTGCAGAGATAAAAAAGGATTAAAACATTCTACAATATTTGTTTGATGTTATCACCAGGGCACCAGGGTTTTGAGACCTGGTGTGATATAATTCATTGGAGGGCCACTTAAATACATTTCTGAACCCAAATGGTCATCACTTTTTTTTTTTTTTTTTTTTTTTTAAAGCATCGTAAAGAAAGAGTGGAGTCATTATTTTTACATGCTCCATGCCAAATTATTTTACATTGAGACAAATGGTGTAAATTGAAAGGGAATTGAGCGGAGCCACCCGTAAACAACGACATCCGGGCGCTAGTAACAGACTTGGTCCGTAATGGGCCGACCCCCTGAGCCAGTTCACTCCCAAATCGTGTTGTCCATCCGGCCAGTCCCCCACAAGCGACATCGACATTTAGTGGGCCTAATATGCCTCCTTCCTGCGCCTTCATATGCTCTCTGTTCCGTGTCTGTTAAATCTATGCAGGCTTCCTAGCGTAAGGGGACCTGCCTCCTTAGAGCCTGCCTGTAAACCACAACGTGATTTTAACTGTAGTGATCCCTGTATTTAACCCATGGCAGAAAGGCCACTCGCCGTTTATGTACCAGTCAATGCACAAGCCATGAGTCCTCCGCCATTACAGCCGGTGCTGCGACGATCTTCCGAAATTCTCTCGATATTACCGGGCTCAGCTGCCGCTCTCCGAGCATGATGTCGGACCAGGAACTTCTCTCCATGACTGGCGTTCTGTTTAGCGAAGCATTTCCTCGAAGAAAAGAAAATCAGAAAATAGTTTAGCGCTATGAAGAATATCACACTTCTGTACATGTACCGATGCTGGTGCTCCGTGAGAAATTTCTCGTAAAAGACCCACAGACATATTCTATCAACTCACCAAGAGACTACGCTGTGCGGCCCTCTCCTTGCTGCCACGTGCAGCGACCCAGCTTTCATCGTAACTCATCGCTGGTCCGCTGCCGCCAGAGCTGCTTTGAGAGGACAAAGAGGATTAATTCTGCCGCTCCCAAAGCTTTTATACCCCAGGAGGAGGGGAGGACGACCCTGCCTCTCTGATGACGTTGTGCTCGCATGGGCACGCCTCACCTTCTACCTCTTCTACCTTGCCGTCTCCTCCCTGTCCCCTTTCTACCTTGAAGACATCTATACTGGCTCCCGCTCGGGATGCCACCTAGGTGCGGGTGGCGCCACTCAGGAGCCGGGCATTGGTGACCCCTCCTCCCTCCAGAAGACACCATTAGCAAAAAAGAAGGTATGGGTGTAGTGGGGGTTGCTATGGGGAGATGCGAAAGAGTTGAATTGCAACTGTTGCTCGAATGAGAGCATATTGGATGCAGTGGCGGCTCCTTCGCTCCTCCAGCGTGTGTAGGGAGGGGTGAGCCAGGCCAAAAGAGGGAGGAGGAATGAAGTGCTATGTGCATTTCTAAGTGCGTATGCCTGTTTGGCTGGCCGTCTCAGGCTCTTAAAACAGAAATGCGCGTTTAGGTTTCTCCACCAAGCTGTATTCTACAGCCGGTTGGAGACAAGGCACAGATTCTCTGTGCCTGAGCAGAGCGTCAAACCAGCCCGCTCAGGCCAATCCCAGCACTGCTCTCGTAGTATGAGAGCAGCATCTGGATTGGATGGGGAGTCTGTCCCAGGGACTGCCGGGAGAAGCAGAAGAACAAAGGAGCACCGGAGCACAAGGCGACCGCAGGATTAGGTATTTAATTCTTTATTTCAACCCTCCCCTCTCCCTGCCGCCGCCACTGCTGCTGCCCTGCCATCCCGCCATAGCATATTGGTAGCAGGCACAACTGCATAAATCACACTCCTGCACAAATATGATTTATGCAATTGGAACATAGAAAAGTCACCACAGAAGGAAAAAAACAGACCGGAGTCTCACATGCTTCCCTGAAGGCTCTACATGTTTGTGGGAGATATGTTTGATGGGCAATATACCTGCCAGACAACTCACAGGATTATGAGACACTAATAATTTCCCATACACAACCCACACAGGACACATATACAATAGATTATCATGGTCAAGGCCAGATTGGTTGTACCGGGCATTGGGTGTTTCCCCGGAAGGCTGGAAAGTTGAGGGGGCCAATTTTGTTACTGGGGAGCAGGTTTTGCATCAGTGCTGCAATATCGGCCCCCAGTAACGAAATCAGCAGGACAGCATAATCCACTCAACACTTGCTTTCATTTCTAGCCTCCCTGGGCTTTGAAATGTGTTATGGGTTTAAAAGCACCCACTGCAGAGTTACGTGTCCATTCAGAAGTTTTCAGCAACAATAAAAGTGCCAAGATATCTTCGGTGATTAATTTTCCTGGTGGAGAGAGATCAGAGTTATTTTTCATGGTAATTTTGACTCATCTAATATAGCGCCTAGGTTTCATATGGCTGCTGCAAAGAACCTGTGCCACAGAGATCACAGAACTGTATTTTATGTGCATAGCTCAGTGGGTTATTGCTTTTGTCACAGGGATCCTTTTGCTACTGTACCGTTCATGAGTGCCAATCTTAATTTAGCTCTATGAGCTATGAACTGTCATCAAAGAGCTGCATACAAACTGCATGGTGCAGAAAGATGATTAGAAAGTGATGGTTGTTGCTAATAAAAGGGTTTGTTTGGGTGGAAATAAATTTGTATTAGTAGAGGTAACCCTCACCTCTGTGTTACGTTTCGAATCCTGAGTTTGTGCTTATCTAGAACAAGCACTCTTAAAAGAAATGCCTACACCTCATAGTCCCCTTTGTATTATGTAACATTTTCTGTGCACTGCTTTACGCACATATTATTCATTGTCTGTGTGTATGATGTAAAGTGCTCCAGCACGGGGGCGTGGCTTGGCGCGCGTCAAAATGGCGGCACTGTAGTGCAGCTCCGCCGGTCGCCAAAACGATTTGCTAAATATCCTGACCTAATGTGGCTCCCCCCGCGAGCCTGATGTAGTGGAGCTGCTCCTGGACACCCGGAGACCGCTGCGGCCGTAGCAGTGGCGGAGCGTGACAGCCCTGAGGCCGAGAACTGGACCGTTCCCCGGACCCCGTGCGCGGACAACATGGTGGCCGCTTGAGGAGAGGAGCGGCTCTGGGGGCGCGGCATAAGTCGAGGCTGGTTGACTGCTGTGATTTGGACGGAGGAGGTGATCGTCAAGGTGCCGAGACCCCCGCTGCAGGAATCGGCGTTGTGAGATCCCGCACCGGAGCCGGGTGCGGGGGTGCGTGCTCGCGGCCTGCCCAGGTGCTGCGGGCGAGCGCTACGTGAGCACCTGGCTTGAGGAGCCGCGCAAGGCAGCGAGCTGCTGATCGAGGACGGCGGGGAGCCCCGGAGGACTGGAGGGGGACATCGTGGCAGTGAGTAATACGCCTGGGACGCGGTCCCCCCCCCCTCCACCTCCGTGATTCTTTGATGGTTGCTGCTGTTTGGGGGACTGCTCCGAGTGCGGGGAGCTTCGTGAGGGGCTTGATGCCAGTTTCTCTGCAGAGTCTGCTTGTTGGGTGCTCCCCGGGCCCTCTCTCAGGCATCTGATACAGGACGCTGGTGGCGACACTATCCTTGTGCGTGGTTGTGGGTCCTCTCTGGGGGAGTTGAAACCATTACGGACCGGGCCTGCGCTGGTGGCAGCACTTACGGTGCGACACTGACATCTCTGCCGGTGGGTCGATGGTCTGCGGTGGGCCTGTGGGGCGCTGGTCTTCAGGTCGCAGGATGTGTCAGCCGGACTGCAGGGATTGAGGAGCTATGTGGATTATGATTGGCGGCTGCCCGGCCGTGCCTGCGCCTTCTGGAAGTGCTGCGAGATATATGGTACTGTAGGCCATCAGGCGGGCCTAGTGTGCGGACTAACGGTGCTGTCTCATGGACTGGTGGACGCCTGGTTGGTGTGCGGCCTATGTGTGCTCTGGCGCCACGCGACGCGACGGAGAAAACCGGACAAGAAGGGATATAAAATTCTGAACAATGGGAAACCCGACAAACATCAGCCTCGGCTCAACTTTGAATCGCACAAGTCGAGTAAAGCTCCGCAGGGTGCGCCATCAGATGCGGAAATGGACGCGGTGGAGTCGGTCCCCACAGTGTTGGAGAAGACTCTGGAGGCGATTCAGAATAGCTTGCATTCAATAGACGGCAAGATTGAGGCACTCACCAGCCGCATGGACAGTATATCAGCAAAATTGGATAAACAGGGTGCGAGACTAGGGGCGGCTGAGCAGAGGATCTCTGATGCTGAGGACAGACTGCAGCAGGTGGCTGCCTGGGCGACAGACATGGAAAAAAAATTGGCGCTAATCAAAGACAAGAATGAGGATATCGAAACGCACTCGAGGCATACGCATTTTAGGCCTGCCAGAATCAACAAACGTTGGCCGACTAGATGTGCACATCGAAACTCTCCTGCGTGAGGTATGTGGACCGGAAATCCTCTCCAGTATGCTGGTGGTTGAGCGGGCGCATAGATCTCTGGCAATGCGCCCGCCTCCAGGCGCACCACCACGACCCATTATAGCGTGCCTTCTCAATTTCAGAGACAGAGATGCGGTGCTGCATGTGGCGCGTCAGAAGGGAAAGCTGTTGTACCAGGGAAATGAACTCTCGTTCTACCCGGATTTCACGGCCTCGGTACAGGCGGCGAGAAAAGAGTTTCAAGGGGTTAAAAAAGTGCTGCTTCAGCTGCAGGTACCGTACGCCATGCTGTATCCTGCGAGACTACGGATTGGTGAAGATTTTTAACAATGCGAAGCAAGCTCTGGAATATGCGCGGTCTCTGAGGCGCAAAAAACAGACACCTGAACACACTTCTGATGTTGAATAGCATTTATGTACTAGCTGTCTTATTGCTCTTTATTGCTCTCTGTTATGCTGGTTGCTGCGATTTTAGTGGTATCGCTGGGGACAGGTTTGCTGGGGAGCGGGTTGGCACACGCTGATGGGCATGCGAGGGTGCTGCGCTACCATGCGCTATGGTACATTGTACGATACTGGTCGATGGGAAGACTCTCAGACCCGATATGTTGTTGCTGGGTGTGGTTCGGCGTGGAGGCCTGGGTGCCCGGTTAATAATAAGGTCTAGAAGTACGATGCTGCGGGGGAGTGCTTCAGAGGGGTGAGATTGTAGGCAGCCCTTTCCTTTTCCTTAAGGGAGAGAAATGCACGCCACCATGACTCCCCCCAAGGGAATACCCCAATTTCATCTTCTGGCGAGTAGTTTTTCGGTTGGTGGGACAGTTATGGCAGGGATTGTCTTCGGAGTTTTGGGGTTGCTGAAGTGGGTGGTGGGTGGGGGAGGGCCTCGGCCTTTTGTTGGGGTTGTTGTTGTGTTATGTGTGATGGAAGCGGACACAGATCTTCTCGGATGGTTGCGGTGTATGTCACTGTTGCTGTTTGCAGGCAGAGCGATATGTGGCAATGTGGACAATGGGCGAGGGTTACAACTGTATGACATGGAATATACACGGTCTAAACAATCCAAAAAAAGTTCGACAGGTGTTAGCGCATCTAGATAGGCATAAAATTCATATTGCTCTGCTGCAGGAAACGCATTTGTCCACGCGGAGCGAATCTAATGTAGCGGGCAGATGGGCGGGATACCGATTGGCGTCCTCCTTCTCCAAGTACGCCAGGGGGGTACTAATACTGATAAAGAAGGGCATACCATTCTCCCCCATCCGGTCGCAGACTCACGGAGATGGGAGGTGGGCCTTGGTGCACGGCAAGCTAGGAAATACACTGATTACACTTGTCAACATGTATGGACCAGTGGTGGACGATCCACAACCATATGTACGGCTGTTGGATGTGCTCCGGACGTGGCCGGAAGCGGCGACGCTATGGTGAGGTGATTTTAATACTCGCCTCGATCCGACCCTTGACAGGTCTAACCCACAAGGGGTGCCTACAGTGAAAGTAGCGCAGTGTGTGTGGAATGCTATAGTGGAAATGGGCTTCATTGATGTATGGAGGTTACAAAATGCTTCCGAGAGAATGGGTACTCATGTGACACCGTCGTATCACAGTTGGTCAAGGCTGGACTACTGGCTACTAAATGAGGGTGCCAACTGCTGGGTTGTGGATGTGAACAATTTACCGCGCACGCTCTCAGACCATAACCCAGTGCTGTTGACAATCCGTATACCAACTAATGTGCACTTTCCGTTCACCTGGAGATTTAGGGCTGAGGCATTGTTAGATCCAATATATGACGACACTATAAGACAGGCAATCATGCAATATTTCACACAGAATGTGGGATCAATGGACAGTTTTGCAACACTTTGGGAAGCATTCAAGGTTACAATTCGGGGGGTATGTATGAGTACCTCTTCGGGGATACTGAGGGACCTCAGATGACAGCTGTCAAAGATCGAAGAGCAGTTGGGGGAACTTGAGGAACAATATTAAAGCGGACCCGACGCCCACTCCACTCGACAGGATTCATGCTCTACTGAAAGAGCATGATGATTTAGCGAGCACAGAGATACGTTATATATTAAAACGACAGGTGGTCAGGGCTTATGGCGAGGCCGGACGCCCGGGCAGAAGGCTCGCCGAGTCTATTCGGACGCGTGCTAATTACCAGCAGATTCATAAGATAGTAGACGAGAATGGGGGAGAAAACTATCAACCCCAAGACATAGTGGAACAATTTCAGAATTTTTATGGCGAGCTATATGCTTCTAGGGGCTTATGCGATGACACGGCTTTGTCCGAGTACCTGGAGGGAGTTGCATGCGTCTGGCTTGCGGACGGGCACCGCGAATACCTCGGACGGCCAATAGAGGAGGCGGACATTAAAGAAGCCATTAAATCCCTACCTAACAACAAGGCCCCGGGCCCGGATGGGCTCACCTCGGAATTCTACAAGCAATACACAGACATTGTTGCCCCATACCTTTTAGAGGTATATGCAGAAGCGCATGAGTCCGGGAGGCTGCCGCCCTCGCTTCAGCAGGCGCTTATTATCACTCTGTTAAAAAAAGATAAGGACCCGGCTAGGTGCGAATCGTATCGACCCTTATCATTAATAAACTTAGATGCCAAAATATTTGCGAAGATATTGGCTCTTAGACTGTAGCCCCTGCTCTCGGTTATGGTACTCCCAGATCTTTCCGGCTTTGTTCCGGGGCACTCTACCTCCAATAATCTATGCACGATATTCACCATGTATCACATCCTTAACCCTGATCTTCAGGCTGTTGCAGTCATGCTTGACGCCGCTAAGGCCTTCGATTCTATCGAATGGGGGTATATGTTTCACATCTTGAGGAGAATGGGCCTTCCAAATGTTTTCTTGCGATGGCTGCAAATCCTCTATACGGACACCTCTGCGAGGGTGAGGGTAGGGGGCCTTACCTCGGACCCTCTCCGTATAGATCGAGGCACCAGGCAGGGGTGCCCGCTGTCGCCTCTCCTGTTTGCCTTTGTGCTCGAGCCGCTGGCCTCTGCAATACGTCAGCGCCATAGACAGGCTGCGCTTAATTTCAATCAACGCCCTGTCGGGATATCCATGTACATGGATGATATGGTCCTCTTCATACGGGAACCGCAGACTCATCTTTCGCAGGTGCTTAGGGAGTACATTAGGTTTGGACTTTTTTCTGGCCTCACGATCAACTGGGGAAAGTCAGTGATTATTCCATTAACCTCTAATACGCAACCCCCCCCGGGAATATCCGTTAATCTGGACGAATGAGCCAATTAAATATTTAGGTGTTTGGGTGCATCGTGACCCCAAGGTGGTTATCAGGGAAAACTACGGCAGGGCGCTACATCGACTAGAGGAGCAGGTTGAGGGATGGGTGCATCTCCCTCTGTCTCTGGCAGATAGGGTTGCATTACTCAAAATGGTGGTACTGCTGCGATTCTTGTACTTGTTTTGCAATATTCCCATTCCGTTGACCAGACACTTTTTCGCAATGGTAAGGGCTCAACTCCTGAAATTAGTGTGGGGAGGAAAGCAGGTGAGAATTATCTGGGCCACGCTGACGCTTCCATATGCCAAAAGGGGGATTTGGTGCACCCGATTTATACATTTACTATTTATGTGCTCAGCCTCAATACGCTTACTATTGGTACCGACCACATGACTTTACCTCTCACCTGGCGGTGGAGGATGGAGACGCATATCCCACACCGCTGTCGGGAATATTAACTCATGTAAAAAGAGGCACACCCCAACACAAAATTAATTCTCTAGATGCGACGGTAAGGGCATGGCAGGCAATCGGCAGGATGGCAGGGAAGCTCCCTCTATATGCTCCGGCAATGCCGCTTGCGGGGCGTGCGGCGTTATCTGTCATGCAGGAGACTGGTCCTACTAGGGCATAGAAAGAAGTAGGAATAACGCACATGCGAGATGTATATTCTGAGGGCACGAGCGTGATAGACACTGAACTGGGATTCATTAGCAATCCCACGCCGCTTTTTACATATACTATACACCGATTAAAGCGCGCTTTGAGGGGTCATTATTCGGGGTTTCCAACCGAGCACCCGACGCTTCTCTCACTACAGCTGCTGCTGGTGGTCCTTTCCAAGAAGACACTAATAACAAAATTATACAAAGCGGTGCAGGGGGAGGCACAGGTGAGGGTGGACAGCAGTCTGGAGCGATGGAACTCTGCGCTTGAGGTCCCCTTGACAGCGAAAGACTGGGAACACATATTCACCCTTACAGGGGCGCTGTCGCCCAATGGTAATCTACGAATTATACATCTGAAATTTATACACCAGGTATATTATACTCCTCTGAAATTGTACAAAATGGGTCTCCGAGACTCCGCACGATGCCGGAGATGTGGGCATGACAATGCTGACTTCTGCCATCTCGCGTGGGACTGCATTGCGGTATACACATACTGGAAGGAGATTCTCAGTCATATACGAAAGATGACGGGAGTTATGTTACAGTGCACGCCAGCGGTGTGCTTGCTTTGTCATGTACCACAGATATAGGGGGTGCTAGGGAGATTTACACGCGTTGCTCTATTACTAGCCAAAAGGCGAGTTGCTATGACCTGGGGTGGTCTCCTCTGCCCTAAGTTATCAGATTGGATTAAAAATCTAATATATTGTAGGGAAACTCTTGCAATCTATAAAGAGGAGCTGCCATCCGCATCTAGGCCTACTGATATTTGGGAACCACTTCAACAATATTTGCAAGATTCCGCAAATGTGGTACTTAATTTTAAACTGTTCAGGGTTGTCTAGGTCACTCATGGGTCCGGTGGAGTCTGACTGTGTAACTGTGCTGAAGCTATGGTTGGAGAATTGAAAGTGTATTGTCACAATATTTGCACTAGTCATGCATCTGTCACCTAGTAATGTTTCATTTGTTTTTTCATCCTTTACGATATGCGCCCTGCGTGGCGCAAATGTGTATTGCTTCCATTGCCTTCATTTGAAACTTAATAAAAAGATTTAAAAAAAAAAAAAGTGCTGCAACACCCTACACCGGTATGAGAGGCACTATAAAACACATGAAGTACATGGGCAAGAGGGGTTTTGGAAAGATGAGGGGCACTGTTGGAAGGTAATAGGGAGGATTCATTGAAGAACCCCAACAAAGATTATCATATCCTGGTGAAATGTTAGATCATTATTTTCAATGCTTTAAAAGCTCATACAATTGAATAAATAATGAAAATGTGTTGCAGATTGCACCATTTTGCCCCAACTTTTCTTGAGGGGAGAACCACTCCAAAGCCCTCCTTGGAGTGGTCCGGCCCGCTCGCTATGCAACGTATGGGGGCTAGTCAGACAAAGTTTCCCAGGGCTGCTTTTGGTTTCCAGTCTCGGCCTGATTGTAGTGGTGGTTATCATAACCTAACTTACTGTAAACTATATGGATCAGTATTGCTGGGAATATAACACAAATACCATCAAAGAAACAAAAGTATCATAAATTATATAATATATAATAAGATTTCGAGGGATGATGCCAAGGGAAAATTAATTATTTATTAAATTTTCCCTCTGTATTGTACACACGATTTTAGATGTGGTTCATCACTCAGTATTCATTAGTGTATGGTGAATTTGCAACATCTTTACCTTCTCTTCAGAATATACCCATATTTGCACCCTCCCTTCATAATAATCAGGGCATGTTCATATTGGATCACTGACAAATATCGTTATAAAAAATTTCGATGACAAAAATATCGATGAAAAAATACAGAATGCAAAAATATCGAATCCCTATCCTTAAACAGGTATGTACAAAAATATCGAATCAAATATATCAAAGTAAAAAATATAGATGTACACAATATTGATTTGAAAAATATATATAACATAAAATAAAATATATTAAATATTAATATTATTTTTAACAAGATAAATTTAAATTACATTTAGGTGCCGATTACGATCCTGTAAAACCCGGGTACGAATGGTCGTACGGAGCGTATTCTCCGTACGACTCATACCCGGGAAATCCACCTTACAAACCAGCAAGTACGATTCGTACAAAAATACCATTTCTGTACGAATCGTAAAAAACACCGTACGGCTAAAAAATACCTACTATTCTGTTCCTGGACAGTGCATACGCGACATCCGCACAGAGTCAGGCAG
This sequence comes from Triturus cristatus, assembly GCF_964204655.1. Taxonomy (NCBI): domain Eukaryota; kingdom Metazoa; phylum Chordata; class Amphibia; order Caudata; family Salamandridae; genus Triturus; species Triturus cristatus. The sequence continues at coordinate 313,635,190 of NC_140591.1, forward strand.
CGTTTTACGGACCAGCAAGTACGATTCGTACCTACAGCACTCCGCACGGCTATTTTTTTACGGGAGCCAAAAAGTGCCGGAAAAGCTAAGTACGCTGTGATGCACGACGAAAAGGGGGCCCGGTACATGACGTACACGCCATCAACCACATCATACATGTCATCATGTACGGTGCGTACCCCAACATTGCATATGTATGGTGCGTACATAAGCGCTGTTGGGGTACGCACCGTACATAGGCCAACAGTGCGTATGTACGGTGCGTATGTCTGCACCGTACACCCCCACCCGTGTATGTCCACACCGTACCCCCCCACCCGCATAGGTCCGCACCGTACCCCAGGCGTACCCCAATCCTCGCGTATGTACAGACCGTACATACAGTGGGGGGGTACGGTGCGGACATACGTGGGTGGGGGGGTACGGTGCGGACATACGCGGGTGGGGGAGGCTGGGGGGGCCGTACGACTCGTACCCCGGGCACAAGTGTACCCGGGGTAGGGGTCGTACAAAAGTTCGCTCCGTACGGGACGTTTTCCATACGCTTGTGTATTCGGAACGCCGGTACGGATCGGACTTGTGCGCTCAGACTTCAGTTTTACGACTCGTACGTAAAACTGTCCGGGGACGTCTCGTAGACCTTTTCCCGATACGATTCGTATGTATCTTTTATAGTACGAATCGTACTTCACCGGTTGTACGGGACTTGTACGATTCGTACGTAAAAAAATACGGATACGAGTCGTACAGTAATTTTTTTTAACGTATCGGAATCGGCACCTTAATATACATTTTAACTAAATGTAACAAATAAACTAATTTAAAAAAATATTATTATCTTTATTTAATTTTTTAACTTTTAAATTATATACAAATTAAATATATACATATACACCAATAATTTAGAATAAAAAAATAACCATTTTATAATTAATTCAAACATAACAATTTAAAAAAATTAAAACGTACATTTCGCAATACAATAAATACAAAAGTAGGGAAAATGTTGGATAGCGGAATAATTGAATTTACTATTCCAACTCCAGTGAATGCAACAGTAGGGAAATTGTTGGATAGCGGGAAAATTACTATTCCCACGCCAGTGAGTGCAACATTAGAGAAAGTATTGGATAGCGGAGGGGTAAAAATTACTATTCCCACTCCAGTGAGTGCAACAGTAGGGAAAGTGCTGGATAACGGAGGGGTAAAAGTTACTAGTCCCACTCCTGTGAGTGCAACAGTAGGGAAAGTGCTGGACGGCAGAAGGGTAAAAATTACTATTCCCACTCCAGCGAGTGCAACAGTAGCGAAAGTGCTGGATAGCGGAGGAGTAAAAATTACTATTCCCACTCCAGTGAGTGCAACAGTAGGGAAAGTGATGGATAGCGAAGGGGTAAAAATTACTGAACCCACTCCAATAAGTGCAATAGTAGGGAAAGTGCTGGATGGCGGAGGGGTAAAAATTACTATACCCACTCCAGTGAGTGCAACAGTAGGGAAAGTGATGGATAGCGTAAGGGTAAACATTACTGTTCCCACTCCAATAAGTGCAATAGTAGGGAAAGTGCTGGATGGCGGAGGGGTAAAAATTACTATTCCAACTCCAGTGAGTGCAACAGTAGGGAAAATGTTGGATAGCAGAGGGGTAAAATTTACTATTCCCACTCCAATGAGTGCAACAATAGAGAAAGTGCTGGATGGGGGAGAGGTAAACATTACTATTCCCACTCTGGTGAGTGCAACAGTAAGGAAAGTGTTGGATAGCAGAGAAACAAAAGTTAAAAATAACATTCAAACAATAAAAAAAAAAATAATCTTAAAAATTAAAAAAAAAATATTTTAAAAATATCAGATTAAATATATTAAACATTAGCATTAACATTAAATATATTAATTACATATAACAAAAAGGTACAACTATTATCTGAAATAGATTAATAAATACATTTATAAACAATATTTATTTGAAAGAAGCAAATATTAACAAACAAAACATTTAAAACATAAATGTATTTATTTTATTTCCTACCCTATAACACCACACCATAAAAAACCTTCCACATTTTTATTTACATTTATTTCCATACTTAACATAATTAAAAACGATTCAATAAATTATTATTAATAAAAAAATAATGAATAAACATTAATTGAATACACATTCTTTAACACTATACTATGCACACACACATACAATGAATTACACAATTACATAATTAATTACTAATTAATTAATTTTAATTAACAACTGATTATTAATTCAATTAAAAATAAATTACTTCCCTCCTTTCCCACCATTTACACCTATAAATACCACAACACACACCTAAAATTAATTACACAATTAACCTGATTAATTGCCAATTAATTAATTTAAATTAACAAATAATTATTAATTCACCAAGTAAAAATACATTTCTTTCCACCCTTCCCACTATTTTCACCTATAAACATCACAACACCCACCTAAACAAATTACACAATTAACACGCTTAATTGCCAATTAATTAATTACAATTAATTAACAACAAATTATTAATTCATCAATTGAAGACTAAATTACTTCACACCATTTTCACCAATAAACACCACAACACACACCTAAAAATAATCACACAATCAACATAATAAATTGCCAATTAATTAACTAACTAATTATTAAATAATTAATACAATAATTATTTACACATTAAACACTATAATTTCTCAATTCAACAAATACTAATAAATTAAAATTATTCAATAAATTAACTATAGTTAAATCACTTCCCACCGTATTCCCCTATAAACCCACAACTCGCTACGGCACTAAAAAAACTTTAAAAAAAAACTACTAAAAATAATCAATAAATGTTATATAATTAAATTATTTCCCACCCTGTTACCCTGTAAACCCACCAAATGCAAATTTCAAACAAAATTGTTTTAATAACTACTAACATTGTAACACATAATAAAAATACAAACAATTCTTATACAAACAATACATGCTTCTCACACATATAAAATATATACTAAAAAACAGAACATTAATAAAAAATTGGTATTTTTAACATCTATATTTTTGCAAACTATATTAAACACTTCAATAATATTTACATCGATATTACTTACCCAAAATGAATATTCTTGACCACGATATTTTGTCTGTCGTTATTCTTGACCCACGATATTTTTGCCTTTGTATTTGTGCAAGTCAATATTTTTTACTTTATATTCTGTCTCTGCACCGTTCATATATGTACACCATAGCAGACACAATACTCAGTCATCTTCTCTGTCTAGACTTGCAATGAGGTGTGTAGGCACTAACAGCATACATATGGTAGAGTAGGATCTGATGTTTACTGTCCTCCCAACAACAGTGCCCATTATTAGGCAACACAATGCTAGCTGTGAAGTGGAGTTCAGCATCTGGCCCTCTACCTCAACCCCCAGTCAGAAATAGTGTGAGAATTGAATTTTCAGTGTCTCTCAAACAGTGCATTTTGCAGCCACACCCTGGTTACCAGGCTGATGAGTGAGTGAGGACTAAAAACACACATCGGTGCCTCCAGGCCCTGCAGTATGCAGGGCAGTGTGCAATATACAGTTCTTCCAGGATGGTCAGTCTGACACAGCTGATACTGTTCTCTGCGATCGAAGAGACTGACTCCCAGAGTAAACAAGTAAAATGCCTTACCTCCAGTCCTGCCCTAGAGTTCCAGTCCCAAAGAACTGTCTGTAATGTGGACTGCTCCAAAATGCAAATGACACATAGAACAAGCAAAGGATGAGGGCTGTCACTGTGTGTAATAATATAATTATCGTATAATGATTTCAAAAGATGTGACAGACATCTAGCTAAAGGTGTGTGTGCCAAACCTTCAATGTGACTTGCACTCCAGAATTATTCGGTTCCTTCATCGGTGAGTTGACCAACTTCTGATCCCTCACACACGAAGGGTATTTCACAGGGTCTGCACTCTACTAACCAGAGCGAAAACCAGTCTCAACTTTACCCCGCCAACCTCTGTGTGCTTTTAAAATTTCAATTAATTGGTATCTGGGCAAGATTTCTCTGGGGTCCTAAATCGTATAAACCTATCTTCAACTTGAGTGCGATGTTTGTGTTGCGCCATTAAAATGACTCAACTTATCCACAGAGGACGTATTTCTCTGATGAAAATGATAATGAAACTTAATTTCCTGTTTACCGTGAAGAGCACGATTTTTATTGAGCATGCTTGAAACCACCGGGGAACTAATAATTCAACATTTTCTTCTGTTTAGGATTCACCTCTGCTCCTTCACTCAACTCACAATGTAACTGTAAATGCTCGAAATCCCGAAGGGCAGGTTACGGGTAGATTACTTGTCCGTAAGTATCCACCATTTTTCTATCACTATGAACTGTTCTTTAAAGAGTATTTGTAATTTAGTTGATGCTGTAGAAAGAAGTAAATGTGATCTTTCTTTAGATACAGTGCACCATATTTTGGTATCTTTATCAAGGTTTTCTCTGCTTTGCTTTATTATTTTAAATGTTTTCCTATTTATACATTTCAAAGACATAAAAAGCATTTAAACATAAAACATATGTGACACCTGCAGTGTAATTTATGGTCTATGACATGTTCTACAAAATGGGATGAGTAAGATTTTTCCGTTCAAGCGCCTGGGGAAGCAACATATGACAGTGATGTATGGGAATTAATTGAAGAAGGAAAACTGAGAAAACACACTGGAGGAAAACAAATCATGGAAAACCCATTTTAAGAATTAAGTCGAAAATCAAATTACAAAAAAATAAGGAATAAACTAAACAATATCACTTTATTATACTTAAAAAGTAGAAAGTTTATTATATCTGCAACTGAATATATGTTACCAATGGGAAAAAGTAGTGTACAGCATATCAAACCCCACTTGGGGGATATAGTTTTCTGAATTTCAAAATATACCACTTTCTACTATGATAAAAAATGCATGGCTTCTCAGTAATACTTTTCTAATGAAAAAAGATATATATTCTAATGAAAGTTATTTTTAGGAAAACTTTATTTATTCTTTCTACACAAACCCAACTTAAACTATACAAACTGTAGAAATTCCAAAGTTATAGTTATAACTTACATTTCTAATTTTCCCATCACCAGTTATAATTTACATTTATATTCTACCCACCACCTTCTTTTTACTATTCGTCACCCACCCTTGTTCACCAGTCTTATTGCATCACTCCCCACAATACATTAACTATAACTCTCCACTCACCCCGGTGGGCTCTCTCTCCCTAAGTTCAGATACCCTGGATACGAATAGTTGATTTCTAACCTATACCACTCCACTGCACAGCTTTCAGTTTGTTACAGAAGTTTTTTGTTTATCTTCTTTAAAAATGTAAACTTTTTATATTGTGCTATTCTCTCACACCCTGATGCGAAGCTACCGGCCGATAATGTGAAAGACTCAAACTAAATGCATACTTAGAAATGGATGATACTATTGTACACTCAGATCCTGAGGAGATTACTTACCTGATTACTGAACTGCAGTACGGCGATAACCGGGCAAACCACTGACCGAAGCCCTCTTGGGGTGATATATCCTGTAAGAGCACGTTGACCCGGAAGAGAGTGTTATTTGTAGATTTATTTACTGTATGTGATATAAGAAATGCCAAATAAAATAAGTAAAACAAAACTATAACTCTCTACTCTACTGTGTTCTCAGAAATTGTTATTTGAGATGTAATAAGTGTTATTATGCGTGCTCTGATTTTAAATGCTGAAAGATATACAGTATGCAAGGGTATACAAGGGTATAACCAATGCATGGAGAAGGGTGAGTTATAGTTAATACAGTGTGGCGAATGATGCAACAAGACTGTGTACAGAGGTCCCCCAACAGAGCAGAATAGCATAGAATTTAATGGTGTACAGTGGAGTGTCGTAGAGGGTAGTGGCATACTGAGGAGTAGCATGAAGTGGTATAGAGTGTAATACCATTGACTCTAGTGGTGTACAGTGGGGTGGGGTAGAGTGGAGTGGCATACAGTGGATTAGTGTATAGTGGAGTGGCATAGACTGGAGTGGCATACAGTGGAATAGGGTATAGTGAAGTGGACTGGCATGGAGTGGTGTAAAGTGGAGTGGTGTACACTGGAATAGCGTAGAGTGGAGCGTTGTACAGTGAAATAGCGTAAACTGCATAGTGGAGTGGTGTACATTGGAGTGACATACAGTAGAGAGAGGCGTGGTGTTGACTATAATACTGTAAAGTGGCTTGTCGTAGAACAGAGTGGCGTATACTGAAGTGGTGTACGGTGGCGTACAGTTAAATAGGGTACAGGACATTTGTGTACACTTGTGTGACATAAAGTGGAGTGGCATAGACTGGAATAGCATAGAGTGTAGTGCTGTAGAATGGAGTTGCGTACAATAGAATAGCATGTAGTTGAGTAGGGTACTCTGCAGTGTCATAGAATGTAGTGGTGTATACTGTAATAGTGTACAGTGTAGTGGCTTTGAGTGATGTGCAGTGCATTCGCGTAGTGAGGACTGGTATACAGAGGATTAGTGTAAAGTACAGTGGCATATAGTTTAGTGATGTAGAGTGGAGTGGCATAGATTGTAATAGATTAAAACCTCCACACAGCTAAGGTGCACTATGAGCCCGTGCGTTTTGTAAACACTCACACTCATTAACTGGGCCCAAACTGTACAAAATTATGTAGAAAAATAATATACCCACTACTACGTCAACTGTAAAATAAACTAGCACACTCATTGGATGATGTCCTCAATGATGTCATCAATGGTGTCATTTGAGATGTTATCAGTGATGTCCTAAATAATGTCATAGAACATGTCATAAGTGATGTCATATGTGAGGCCATAAACAGTATATGGCAGGGGTGCTAGTTATATTTAGCTCTGCTAAATATAACTGGGGAATTTCTGTGTTTTTCAGTTCAACACATTAATGTTATCACCAACATATTCACTTAACTATGATGTTACTTTAACCTTTAACCATTTTTTTCAGTGAATTTCCAGTTTTGTGTGAGATGTAAAGTAATACTTAATTCCCATATGCAAATGCAACCTCCTACAGTGCACAGCCTATGGCCGAGCGCGGCAGGATATTGACCCAGGGCCTGGCCCTGGGGACCCCATCCACAGGGCTGTCTTTTCTTTATAAATTAAAGGGGGGGAGGCCCTCCTCCCTGAGCCGTTATTGGCCCTGGGGATCCCACGCCCCATGACCACTTATTTAAATAAAGGGGCTGGGGGATATGTGACCCACCCCAAGTCTTGTTAGGTCATGGGGACCCCATCCACCAGTGCCAGTCTTTGAAATAAAGGGGAGGGGGTGCATGTGGCCCCCCTCCCCGGGATCATTTTGGCTCCAGGAACTTATCCCCTAGGGGCCTAGTGTAATTTTCAGGGGGAGGGGGATCTGTTTCAGTGCCCGCATCACTGCAGGCAGAGAAATTGATCTAAAGTCTGCTCTCAGTGGGCGGGAGCATATTCCAGGCTCCCGCTCGCTGGGAGCGCACTTGGTGTTTGCTCCCACTTGGTGAGAGATTTGACAAGCATTGGTAAATGCATTAGGTTTCGCCTATGTGATTAATAATACGTTGTTTTTTGTTGTAAGTTGTAGTTTGGTGAGTATTTGCGCAATATAAGTTATTGAAACTCTGTTAAAGTGTTATGACTTAGGCTGATGTGGTATTTATCACAGGTAGACGTGGATGAAGTTTACTTTTATGCACCACGAGTAGCTGTGATGTATTTTACTGTACAGATGTGCTACACTCAGAGCACAAGTACGCCACCCGCAGACACAATCACCTCTTCAGATCCGCCAAAAGGGCCTCCTTCACAAACCGCCTCGACAACAATGCGCACAACAGCAAAGAGCTCTTCAACATCGTGAAGGAACTCCCCAACCCCAGCTCCAACACCAACGACGTCCCACCCTTGCAAGACCTGTGCGACTTGCTGGCCACCTTCTTCCACCACAAGATCGCAGACATCCACAACAGCTTCAACGCCACGACCGCCCGGACAGCCACTGAGACCTCCGCCCCCACGACCACCATCCGCACCAACCGCCTGCTCTCCTGGACCAACATCAACGACGACGACACCATCAAGATCATGAACACCATCCACTCTGGATCTCCATCAGACCCATGCCCACACCACATCTTCAACAAAGCCAGCACATCCATCGCACCCCATCTCCGGAAAGTCATCAACACCTCCTTCGAGACAGCAACCTTCCCGGAGAGCTGGAAGCACGCCGAGATCAACGCCTTACTCAAGAAACCCAAGGCAGACCCCAAGGACCTCGAGAACTTCATGCCCATCTCCCTGCTCCCGTTCCCTGCAAAGGTCATCGAGAAGACCGTCAATGAACAACTGACCCGCTACCTCGAGGTGAACAACATCCTGGACCCTTCCCAGTCCGGGTTCCGCAGCAACCACAGCACTGAGACTGCCCTCATCGCTGCCACCAATGACATCAAGTCCCTGCTGCACAACGGAGAAACGGCAGCCCTCATCGTCCTGGACCTGTCAGCCGCCTTTGACACGGTCTGCCACCACACACTACGAACACGCCTCCACAACGTCGGGATCCAAGAGAAGACCCTGGACTGGACCACCTCCTTCGTCTCTGGCAAAACACAGAGCGTCCGCCTTCCCCCATTCCGCTCTGAAGCAACCAAGATCTTCTGCGGCGTACCCCAGGGCTGATCCCTCAGCCCAACTCTGTTTAACATCTACATGGCACCGCTCGCCCACATCGCTCGTCGGCACGACCTCAACATCATCTCCTACGCCGATGACACCCAGCTGATCCTCTCCCTCAGCAAGGACCCCCACACTGCCAAAACCAACCTTCACGAAGGAATGAAGGCCGTCGCTGAATGGATGAGGAACAGCCGACTGAAGCTGAACTCGGACAAGACGGAGGTTCTCATCCTCGGATCCACCCTTTCGGCCTGGGACGACTCCTGGTGGCCGACCGCACTGGGAACCGCTCCAACACCGCATGCTCTGTCTGATCTACAAGTGGATCCCACTGAAACGAGAAGAACGGTCACCCAGGCCCTCGTCAGCAGCAGGTTGGACTACGGAAAAGCCCTCTACGCAGGAGCCTCGGCCAAATTCCTGAGACGGCTCCAACGCATCCAGAACGCCTCAGCTTGCCTGATCCTCGACATCCCTCACCGCAGCCACATCACACCCCACCTGAGAGACCTGCACTGGCTCCTGGTCAACAAGAGGATAACCTTCAAGCTCCTCACCCATGCACACAAGGCACTCCACAACACGGACCAACTTACCTCAACAGACGACTTAGCTTCTACACCCCCACCCGCCAGCTCCGCTCCACCGACCTCACCCTCGCCACAGTCCCCCGCTTCCGAAGAGCGACTCCGGCGGCAGATAGTTCTCCCACCTCGCCGTCAAGACCTGGAACACCCTCCCCATCCACCTACGGCAGACCCAAGACCTGCTGAACTTCAGAAAACTCCTCAAGACCTGGCTTTTCGAGCAGTAGCAGCATTCCCCACCCCAGCGCCTTGAGACCCTCACGGGTGAGTAGTGCACTTTACAAATGATATGATTGATTGATTGATTGATTAACCTTTCCTTCACCATGAGTAGATATCGGGCGTTGTAGTGTTTACAAGACCAGGCTTACGTTGCACACCGGTGTAACCACAAACGGAGTCTAACCGTTACCACATGCACCAAAGGTAGAGGTGGGCTGAAGCAGTGTGCTCTCTACAAAATTAAAGAGCTGATTTACCATGCACCACGTTCATGTATGACATGTTCCAGTGTGCACCAGTGGCAGATGTGAGCAATTTCAGTGTGCGCCATGTAAGATGTGAGGTGTTCTAGTGTGCACACTACCAGATGTGGGGCATTCTAGTTTGCAATATCAGCAGATTTAAGCTGTTTTAGCATGTACCATTTCTGATTTTAATGCTGTTCTAGTATGCACCACTTTTAGATGAAAAATGCTACATAGTGCAACACTGACAGACCTGAACTGTTCTAGTGTGCAACATGAGAAGATGGGAACTGCTCTAGCGCACACTGAGTCACATGTGAGGCTTTTTATGTAGACCACAGGCAAACGTACGGTGTTCCAGGGTGTGCCAGACTTTAGCGCTATACACTATCTTTGAACTCCTTATCTCTTAGTGCAGACACAGTGCACCTAGGAAGTACTGACGACATCAGGTGATGTGGCACTATTGGCAGAGCTGCCGACTTTGGAACTGGAGGAATTAGGTTCGAGTCTGACGTACACAAAACAGACTGTGGTTCTAGGAAAATCACGTAATCTCCTGTGCCTTAAAAAAATAAAAATGAATGCTCCCTTGTGTAATGTAACTGGTGCTCATGTAAAGCGCTCTAATATTTTCGAGTCGAGTTTGCGCTATATTAAAGAAAATAAAACTGCAGGTGTGTTACAGCAGTTTAAAGCACTGGCGCTTACACTGAACACAATCCGTGGTAAAATTGTTGATAGAGTAACATCCAGCTAGAGGTTGGGTTTCACTCAATATGGCAAACAATGATATAGAAACAGTACTCGCAAAACATTACAGCTTCCTAAAAGTAATGCCCTGTGGATCATTGAGCATGCCCACAAAGTACAAATTACCACCATCAAAAAGTTGGTAGTAATTATGAAAGTATCAGTGCAAAAAAGAACACATTAAGGTCTATTGTTCTTTGCAAAGCATAACTTTTTTTTTTTTAATTCTCTTTTACCGCAGTGATCTAATTGTTTTTAAGAACTCCATCAATCAAAAACTGCTGAGGGCTGCAGGCATGTTTGTGTCATTTATGGAGACATGGTTCATAAAAAAACACCTAGAAGCAACCATCCGTGCGTTTGTAATGGCATGTTAACCTACAGTTCAAAGATCAAACTTGGCGAGAGAAAACAAAACCGAGTGTAACAGATATGTTTGAATACGTACGATTGTCTCTGGGTGCTTAGTTTCGTGTCATGTGTGTGTGATACTACCAAAGTGAATGTCAAAATAAATGTGAGTGTGCGATAAATGTCGACCTTTAATTTTTGTCTCTGTTCATTAATGTTAATAAGTTACTACTCCGGTGTCAGGTTTGGGCGGTCCAAAGTCCTCTCAGGTCTCTGAGTGCCTGCAGGATGCAGGGAAGCAGCTCTGCTGCTCCACAGAAGTCCCTGGTTCATGGGTGAAGTGCTAGCAGTTCTACCAGGCTTTTGGAGACACACAAGCTGCAGGACAAGTCATCTTTGGTGCAATTATTGAGGACAGCACACAGGCCTGCAGAGTTGGCACCCAGCCAGTTGCTACTCTCCTGTTCTTGCTTCTTGCAACTCTTCACCTCTGTCTTCTTCTTTCAGGTCAGCAGGATCTAATTTCCTGGTTCCAGGGACTTCCCTAAATACTAAACTCAGGGGTGTTATGGGAGTGTAGGGTGGTAGCCAATGGTCTACTGACCCCTGCGGTCACTACGCCCCATATATGACTACTTCCTCGGAAAAGTGGGCATAACCTTGTTCCAGAGTTCCTAAGTGTGCCATCACACAGATGGCAGACTTCTGATTTTTGTCTTCACTTCAGGTAGCCAACCTTAGGGGTAGAACTAGACTGATGCTGACCGCGCCTGTCTGACTACTACTTTTCCTGCCTATCTAGGTGCCAAATTGGCCCTGGACTAGGAGGTTGTCATCTTCTCCAGTCAGGGAAGTCTGATTCGCATACCAAAGGCAGTGGGCTCTTTGAACTTCCCTGCCTTGAAATGCTGATTCACAGGTCGTCCTGTAAGAAGGGGTGTAAACACCCTCTGCCCGAGCAGACTTTGTTCCTGACCCCCTGAGAGCAAAGACTTGGTGGTCAGAAACTCGTCTGTGGTGGCAGGCTGGCTAGGACCAGTCAATCAGCACACTAGTAGTTGGTAGGTTTTCAGGGGGTACCTCTAAGGTACCCTCTGGGTACATGTATAATAAATCCATCCCTGGAGTCAGTGTGGGTGTATTAATACGAGATGTTTGATACCAAACATCTCAAGTTTTAGTAAAGCCATCATGTAGCTGGGTAACTCTTCTTGACCAGTGTTCAGCACATGTACTTAAAATGGCTTCCCTAGTGACTTGTACAGGCAGTAATGGCCAGCACAGGGGTATATCTGCTCATTGCAGATATATTTACCCATATAATATAATGCACCCTGCCTTAGGGCTGTAAGAGCTGCTGTAGGGTGACTTACAAATATTACATGCAGTGTTAGGGAACATGGCACACAGGTGTGTGACATTTTGTGTTTTCACTTTTTAGAGCACCTTGTCACACAGCCTGCAGTGGCAATCTGTATGAGTTTGGTGCTGGGTCCCTTAGAGTGGCACAAGATAGGCTGCTGCTCTTAGGGACCCTCTTTAGTACCTATGCTGTAGGTACGAGATGTGCCAATTATGAGGGACTTACAGAGGGGCTAAAAGCCTGGTCACTTGGGAATCAGGTGACCAGTTGTCTTATTTTGTGGAAAGAACTCCGTGCAATTCAGTTAATGTTGCATCAAATACCGTGCAAAAAGTGGGGGGATTACTGCAACAAGGACCCAGTTTCCTACATTGCCGGAGCAGGACAAAGTTTAAAGTCCAGGCCAACCGTGATGGAGCACAGGCCAGGTACAGAACCAGGTTCAGCACGCTGAGAGTTGTACCCTGTGTCCTTGGTGCGGGTGCTGCTCGGTGCCACGATTTGGGGCTCTGTGTTAGATCTGTTGAAACTGCCATTCAGGAGCTGCGTGGTGCTGCGATGCAAGACTCTGTGTTGGATGCAGTAGAGCTGCCTATCAGGAGCTATTCTGTGCTGCAATGCAAGGCTCTGCGTTGGAACCGGTGATGCCACCGATCAGGAGATGCGCGGTGCTGTGATGGTATACCCTGAGTCGGATCCAGTTAAGCCGCAGATCAGGAGATGCGCAGTGCAGTGGTGTGAGGCCCTGCAGCACTCTGCGCCACTCTGTGTTGGTTCGGTGAAACCTACGGTTAGGCATTGAAAAGTACACTCTGATTCCAGCCAAGGGTCCCGGACCTTGAGGATAGCACTTGGGATTCAGGGCTCACTCCTATAGAGACCAGCAGAGGGGACAAGGTAAGGTCCACTTGGGTCTGGTCAGTTGGGAAGCAGGAATGGCCTCTGGATGCTTGTTGTGTCCCTTTAGCTCAAACAAGTTATCATTCAGCTGACCCTTGGAGTCACTTCTGGGGTCTTGGGTTCAAGGCAAACAAGTCCAATCTTCCTTCTTCAGACAGTAGAACAGTCCTTCTTCTGAATCTTCTCAGGTCCAAAAGTGTTCTTATTTTAGGTTATGGGTATGTCACTTTTATGTCCAGTGTAAGCCTGTGGGTGATGAACACCCCTTTGTCTATCTCTAAAATTGGTTCTGGACAGTTCTTTCCTTTCCACTAGGCTTGACTCCAGGTTTGCTAGTGATCCAGCGCAAGACCGGGAAGCGGGGAATAACCTTTACCGATACCCTCCCTGCATCGCAGACCCGACGTCACACTAGCTCATTCACACACGCATTCATTGGTGGGGCCCATAACACCAACACTCACACGTCTCTATCACTGACTCTGCACACACAGGAGGAATTAGTAATTCAAGCACTGGACATGTGGGAAAATACCTTATAACCTATAGGGAAGGGAAAGTACTTTCGCCTACAGATCCTCAATCCCAAATATCAAGGCACTCCTCCCACTTCAGTCAATGGACCAAATTAGTTGGATTGGTTGATGATGATTTTAGAACCAGCTAAAACACATTTTAAGATTCAGAATACTTTCCTCCTTAGATGAAAAACCACAAACTCGTTTTTTCTTGTTAATCAATAATAGTTTATCTAAATTTCATAAAGCTTTAGTATGCTTTTATTTTGCAAAGTTTATATCAAATTTTCAGAAAATCACAGAACTTCATATTTACCTAATCTTTACTACTCTGAGGTCTTCTAATTCATTGGCTCTGTATAGATCGTCCGTAATAAACCAAAGCTCAGAGTTCTCTGCCTAGCACGTTACAGTCCCAAAGATCGGAAAGGACCAAAGACTTGCAAGCGTCAGTCAAAAGTTCGCAGTCGTCAAAGAGTCGGACAGTATCCAGGTCATCAAAGTAAGGGGAGGAGGCGGCAAACGACAAGCGTCAAGTCAAAAAGGGAAGGTCGTGTCGAGTCCCTATGTTGATAAGCTTTTATAAAGAACTTGAACATATAAGTTACAATTTTAATGTTTAGAGTGGTCATGATTGGTTGGTTAGGATCGTCTAATGTGTTCCCAGGATTTCAGTACAGTTCAAGGGGTGAGGTCACCGGAAAAAAAATTGTATCAAGTCTTTCCGGTTCTCTGTAAAAGTGTATTGTTCCTCTTTTTTGGAAGACGTCTAATGTGTCATCCTTGTTGGGGTACTGTGTTCAGAGGTCACTGCGAGGATCATGGATGCTTTCGCGCAGGCGCTGTTTACTCTGCGCCACATGAGAAAATGGCCACTTCATCGTGGAGTCTCGGCAGCCATCTTTGATTTAGGCCATAATGCTAATTTAAGCGAAACAAACACAAAAGAATAATTAATATAAAGAAATAACAAATCTAATGTTTACCCCTTACTAATTCCTCTATGTGTTTGTATTTATCTAGCGTTTAGCAACATATAAAGCATTTATATTCGCCATTTCGATCCTCCTTCTGGGCAACATTACAGAACATTACAAAGCAACATATATCATGCAATTTTCTAATTACCACATCTACTACTGTTAATATGCATACATATTTTAGTCATAAAAATTATATTTAGCCAAGCAATTGCAATCCCACGTGTAGTTTATATTAGTAAGTGTTGGTTAATAAACATGCAAGTCATTTAATAATATTATAGTTAATAGATTATTTAATGAATATTTTTATGCAAAATGGGGGAGGTATACAAAATTTTGTACAACCTGCTCCATCATTCCCCCTTTTGGTGATTTTATCACCACACCATAACATTTTGTATCAATTTATCATAAAAGCGAAATTAATTCTTTAGATTAATTCACATCTCTGTTTCCCCAATTTCTGCTCTTCTAGCTGTTTTATACATGTTATCTTTCATTTCTTCTAATTCTACCTCTTCATATTCCCTCTCTTGTTTCTTATTCTGTCTTCTTTTCAAATTGTCTCTTTTACATTTTTCTGTATTTTCTTTCTTTTATAACATAAACATCCTAATTTTAATATTAATACTAGAAAAACCACACATGTTAATGGAAATAAGATTCTACCTATAAATGTGCTACCTAAGTTAAATAAAAAATCTTTAATAGAAATAAGTTTCTTTCTAATCTTTTCCCAAACACTTTCAATTTCCAGTGGTACAATTTCCTCATGCAATTCAGTTATAATTTTGATATAGACTTTCAGATCTTTACTTTCGTCTGGAATGTAAGTACAACAATGTTGAACTTTCAGCATTCCACAGACTCCACCTTCTTTTGTCAATATTATATCAAGGGCATGTCGATTTTGTATCACCATGGCACGCACTGCAACCATTTCAGTATTTACCAATAAGAATCCTCCAGCGGTGCTTGTTGACAAGCGATCCAGTACTGTTGATAATTTCCTAATTTTATGTGCATTCCGAGATATTCCCACTGCTGGTATCAATGCTCCAAAAATGTCTCCTACAATTTTTGACCAAGACTCTCTTTTTCTACGAGTTAGTAGACTACCTAACTTATGTACACCATCTTCTCCTCTTCCCATGTGGAATATCTTCGGAAAAACCAGACCTACATAACATGTGCCATACCAATGATCTGGCAAACGATAATATGCCTTGTTCCTGCAGATAAAATACATTCCAGGAAAGACTGGATCATTTCCACCTTTAAATCCCCATCCACCCATGGTTCGATATGTATCATGGCAATCACTGTTACCTAGAAAATGATTATCATAGGCAGTTTGATTCCTTCTAATACAAAACTTACCCTTCTGAGGCCAATCTAAAGCCATTGTTGGACTAGCTTGTCCTCTCAAATGCTTTTCCTTTTCAACATCCCAGACTGTCTTTTCTTCACTTCCCTCAGGTACTTTCCTTTGCATTTTCAATCTCCTTTCTTCAACCATATCCAAAAACACTTTCTCTTCTTTCTTTAGGCTACAAGTTAGATTATTTCTAAATATAGATTCTAATGTTAACTCTTTAGTTTCTAAGAAAAACTCACCTAATATCTTTGCAGGTTTGACTTTTTTCAATTTGTTAATTACGGGTACTTGTGAAAATATGTTATCTACATCTGAAAAATAATATTCTAATTTACCTATTTTATAAAACAAACTTGCTATTACACTACATGTTATTCCATACGTTACTGGAAGATGATGGTATGTCACTCCTTCAGCTACAGAGGCAGGTAACTGCATACAAACGTAGCAATCCCTCACATCCATTGTCTTTACATATTCGTACAATAATTTTGAAAATACATTGTTAGAAAAATCATTTATAGACCTATCTTGGTGTAAGTAATTTCTATCTACTTTAGTCGGAAATTCTTTCTGAAACTTTTTTACATTCGTTTTATTCTCACTATGTCCTTCTATTGTATCTAAGGTAACTTTAAATGAAATCATCAAAGCTAAAATACTCCATAGAAGCATTAGTAATCCTGTACAACAACAACACAATTTTAGCCACCTTCTAACAAAACTACATTTAGTTTTTCTATTCTCTGTGTTTGCCATTTCGAAAAATGAACAGTGTCTTTTGACTTGGCCTCTTTCACTTCACAACTAGTTTTGTCTTACCCAAGGCTCTAAGCGCCTACTTGGTTCTATCAGTTATTTCTACTCCAGTATTTTATTGTCTTTCCATTGATATTTCCTTTGGTCTCTTCAGTTTGGCATTTGATCATCTTTTACTTTTTTCTCATAATCTTGATACAGAATCCATCTCTTCTCCAATATCGGACAAGATAACTCTCAGGATTTCCGATTCTTCGTCTTCCTCAACCACTTCTTGTACAGTCACCTCTGGGTTTTCTTGGCTATCTGCCTCTTCTTTAATTTCAGGCAAAGCCACATATGACCATCCTGGCGACTTATACTTCTGGTTAGGTTTTCTTATTCTCTTATTTTTCTCTGCTGTAGTTATTTCCTCACTTTTTTGTTTTTCTTGACTGGATACTTCATTCACTTGTTCTGCTCTTGATGAATTCACTTGTGTTAGTCGATATCTCAATCTCTTTATCTTGTTTGGCCAGATTTCCTCTTTTGCCGATCTTTTCAAATTATTTCCTTTATTATTCTTTTCAGCTCTCCATGCTCTCTTTCTCAGGACTCGACCTTCGGGTATCTCTTCATCACTATCTTCTGTTTCTGTTTCAACTGGCATTTTGTTTTCAGCTGTTTCCCTTTCCACCACTTTATTGTTCCCTACTTCTGTCCCTCCTCGTGGTTCTTGCACATAATATTCCTGCTGATTAACTATCCCTTCTTCTAACTGAGTGTTCGGATTCCCTACAACTCCTCGGGGATCTTCCGCAAGAATCTTTCCCTCGCTCTCTGTATCTGGCACCTGTCCATCTATTTCTTTTATTTCGGGTGGAATTTCTCTCAACTTTTCATTAGGAATTTCTTTATCAAGAATCTCCTTTATTATTTTTTCACTGTTTCTCTCTTGTCCAGTACGTGCTTGTCTCTGTACTGTTTCCGAGTCTGAGCTAGTATCTGAAATCTGTAATTTTCTTCTCAAGGGAATATTTTCTTGAACTACAATCACATCTGGTTCTGATTCCCCCCTTTCTGGGTTCTCTCTTGTTCTGTTGTCTTCAGTATCAGATTCAGAGCTTGACTCTGATTCCTCAAAATATTCTCTTACTTTGTTGTTACTGGATTTGGAATTCGCAGTGTATGACTAGCATGGATCCAGTTCTTTATTCCAGCACACTTTACAGCTGTGGTTGTGGTCAAAATCACTTGTCGTTCGTTTCCCCAACGTGGGACCAGACAGTTCCTTCTTCTGTGTACTTTGATTCTCACCCAGTCTCCTGGGCTCAGATCATGAGCTTGCTTCTTTTCAAGGGTGGTGGCGTCCGATCCAACCTGATGAAACACAGAATGAACTGCGTCAGCCAGTCCCTTACAGTAATCCAACACCAAGTCATCAGTTATAGGCAACAGCTTGTTGACTGGAATAAAAACATGTCACATTGCTCTTCCCATGACAATTTCATGGGGACTCAGACCTGTGGTTCTATCTGGAATAGATCTAATAGTCATGAGTACCAGAGGTAAGACATCAGGCCATTTCAAACCTGTGGCTAAACACATTTTTCCCAATTTGTTTTTAATAGTGTCATTCATTTGTTCCACCACACCAGAAGCCTCTGGGCAATATGCACAATGTAGTTTTTGTTGTACATTAAATGCTTCACAAATCAATTTCATGATCTCATTATGGAAATGCTTTCCTCTATCTGATTCAATTGTCACTGGTAACCCAAATCTAGGGATAAATTCCCTCAAAAGCAATTTTGCTACTGTAATTCCAACACTTCTTCTTGTGGGATATGCTTCTACCCATCTAGAAAATAAGCAGACCATCACTAAAACATATCTCAACCTGTTACAAGGAGGCATTTCAATTAAATCACTCTGCATTCTGGTAAAAGGCCCTCCTTCTCGACCTATGGTTCCTAGACTCACCACTGTCTTTCTTCCAGGATTGAACTGCTGACAATTGGGCATCTTTGACAAAGGCTCTCGGCTACCAGTCTGAATTTTGCATTGTACCACGTTTGCTTAAACGACCTAATCATGGCATCTCTCTCTATGTGTGCTTGTCCATGATACATCCGTGCCATGGCAGACACCATATTGTCAGGCTGTGACTGGTCTTCCATCTCGATAAACCCATACATGATTGTTTTCTCTGGGTGCACGTCCTGCTTTTATCCACTGCCCCATTTCCTCATCTCCTGCTTCTTCCTGCAACTGCCTCACTTCTTCCCAAGTACTCACAATGTCAGTAAACAGTAGGGGGCAAGAATTCATCTCCCTTTCCTTAGCCCGATTAATTGAATTTTTGTTACGTGCACAATATTGAGCCACATCGTTGGCATATTTGTTACCAACTGCGACATAGTCTCCCTTATTTGAATGTGCAGCACACTTCACAACACGCAATTGCTTAGGCAGCTGTATCGCCTCCAGCAATTTCCCAACCACTTCAGCATTCTTTATAGGAGTTCCACTTGATGTCAGAAATCCTCTCTGCAGCCATATCTGACCAAAATCATGTACAACACCAAAGCCATACTGACTATCAGTTATCACAGTCACTCTCACATTCTTTCCTATCTTGCATGCTCTAGTTAAAGCTACTAGTTCAGCAATCTGGGCTGATTTTACTCCCCTCAGGTAGGATGCTTCCATCACTGCTCCAACTGTGCATACTGCATATTCTGCACTTAGCATTCCATCTTCTGTTCTCAGGCATGACCCGTCCACAGACATCACAAAGTCACTCTCTGTCAATGGTACATCTTGTATATCAGGACGTGGTTTGGTACAGAAGGCAAGCACATCCAAACAATCATGATCTACTTCATCTCTAACTTCCACATTCTCTGCGTTAGGCAATAACGTTGAAGGATTTACATTCAAGCATCTCGTCAGGCTCACATTTGTTGCACCTAAAATGACTTTCTCATATTTAGTCAGCCGACTATGTGTCATGAATTGACAATTGTTAATAAGATTGCCACATCATGAGGTACAAACACTCGCACAGGATATCCCATCACAATTCCTTCACTCTGTTCCAGACTCTAACAAGTAGCAGCTACTGCTTTCAAACAACCTGGCAATGCTACAGCTACAGGGTCTAGTATAGCTGAAAAATATGCAATTGGTCTTCTCAATTTTCCATGTTTCTGTATTAGTACAGAAAGTGCACATCCATTCCTTTCACTGCAATACAACTCAAACTCTTTTTCATAATCAGGCATACCCAATGCTGGTGCTTCACACAAACTGTCTCTCAATTGCTTAAAAGCTGCTAACTCTTCTTTATTCAAATCAATGGGGTATTTTACATCACTTCTTGTCAGGCGTACCAAAGGTTTTGCAATCAGGGAAAAGTTACTTATCCACTGTCGACAATATCCGACCATTCCAAGAAACATTCTCACTTCTCTTTGCGTCATTTGGGCTCTCATTCCTTTTATTATTTTGATTCGGTCTGTAGTTATTTTCCTCAGTCCTTTTTCAATTTTATGTCCTAAATAATGTACTTCTTTGTGACAAAATTGTAGTTTTGATGGGGATACCTTAAGTCCTCCATCTGCCAAATGGTTCAACAATGCTACTGCGTCCATTACACAAGCTTCTCGAGTTTTTGATGCTACAAGCAAATCATCTATATATTGAACTAGCACTGAATTCTCGGGCATCAGCAAATCTTCTAAGGAGTTTTTCAAAATTTGATTAAATATTGAGGGGCTTTCTGTATACCCCTGTGGGATTTGGCACCATGCCAAAATACGTTCACCAAAACGGAACACAAAAATTTGTTGGCTATCATGATGTAATGGGATGAAAAAGAAAGCATGAAAGCATCAATCACTGTATACCATTTTGCTACATGCGGAATCTGATACAAAATCACAGATGGATTTGGTACAATAGGACAACATGACGCAACGATTTTGTTTACCTTTCTCAAATCTTGTACTATTCTGAATTTTCCATTAGGCTTTTTCAGTCCCATAATTGGTGAATTAAATGGACTACTCATTATTTCTCTCAAAATATCTTGTTTAATATTTTTTTCAATTATAGGAGTAACTCCTTCAATTATCCCAGGTGTTAATTTATATTTATTGGGGAACATTTGGATAGCTTATTCCTTCCGTTAGTGTTACTTTTACAGGATCCACATTTCTCATTAATCCTACATCCTCTCTTGTGAAATCCCAGACTTCTGCTTTTACTGAGTTTTTCAATTCTTGTGGTAGTTCATCAGGGTTGAATACTGCAAAGGCTTCAGTAATCTCAGGTTCCATATTAGCTATTGTCATTTTATACAGCACATCTTCATCAGGGGTCTCAAATGCTATGCCATCAGGGGTACAAAATATAGTCCAATTCATTTTGCACAGTATGTCTCTCCCTAACAAATTTAGAGGACTTGAATCACACACAACAAAGCGGTGCATTTCGGAAAATTTCCCTATACTGACTTTTACTGGTTCTGTGAGATACGTCTTAATGTGTCTGTTGGATGCTCCAACCACTTGGATTGTTTCATCCGAGAGAGGAAGATTTTTAACATCAGCTGTCCTGACAGTTGATCGAGTAGCACCAGTGTCAACTAGGAAAGTAATATTTTCATCATTTACCTTTCCGTCCACAAAAGGGCCTGTCTGGTCTACTTCTAGAGTTGCACCAAGTACGCACTCTTCTTCTTCCCTTCGGCATCGTCAATATCCTTCTTCTGACTCACTCTCATAGCGTTTTAGCCAATACTGCGAAACAGCGCTAGTGCGCGGCAGCTTATTTACCTGTTCTTCGTTGTAGAATCCTGTCTCATTACTGTATTTCTGAGTATTTACGCTCTGTGGAAAAGGTGGTTTTGGCGCATGATTCTGTTGGGCAACAACCTGCTGCTGTCACTGCGGTTGACAACTCACCTCTTTCTGCACCTGCGGATTCAATGATGCATTATCAGTATTAGTATTTGGGGGAAACTTATACTCGGATTTCCAATGCCCTATCCTTCCGCAATTATGACAAGGCCATTTCTTTCTGGCTTCTTCTATGTTAAATTGTCCTTTTCCCTTTCCATTATTAAATTTTGGTTACATACCTATTCCACTAGCTTGTTCAATCAATTGAGCTTCCTGTCTTTCTGCTACTTTGACTTGTGCCCACATTGCTTTTTCTTTCAACTTACGTTGTTTAGCTTCAATCTCATCACTAAAATACTTTGCATGTCTCAATACTTCATCTATTTTCTTGTTTTGCCAATCTACTGTATGCTGTTTAATCATTTCACTTATTTCTGGTCTTAGCCCATATACAAATCTGTATACAAAGTGACTTAAATCCTTTTCACTCAAGTTTTCATCACCACTGAATTGTTTAAAGGCAAGAATTAACCTTTCATAGTAGGCATGTACCGATTCCTTAGCTTCCTGATGAGTCCTGTCAATTTTTACCCAATCAGTTTCCTTGGGAGGTACCTTGTTTTTCAGAAACACAATTACTTGTTCATATTTTTTCATAACCTCAGGATCAGGGGCTCCTGTTTTTGGGTCTCTAGGATATTCCTGTGTAGGCCAATTAATCATAAGCACTCTGTCCATAGGTCTGCTGGTACTATTATGTCAAAAAGACTGTTTAAATCAATTAAGACCTTTGATAATTTAACGAATATATCCACTTGCCTATACCACTCGACTGGCTTTTCGAGTAGTCAAGGGAAATCATTGGTAAATGACAAAATATCTTGTCTAGTCCAGGGAACATGTACATATCCTCCTCCTGGAATTTCTCTCATGGGGCATTCTGTTACTACCTTTTCCTTTTCTTTTACGGGGAAAGCTGCAAAAGTTTTGTCCGAGGCATCATCTCGTTTCCTGAACCACCTATTCTTCCATTTATCTACATCTCCCCATTTTCTCAACAAAATGATAATGTCCTTGATCTGGGTCATTCTTCCCGTGGTATTCATATTTTCAATATCCTTTTCAGAAAAATCTACTCTATATGGTTTCTGTAAAGCCTTTACCTTTTCAAAGTCTATACCCATCTCATTTGCCACTTCTTCTAGTCTTTCATGTAGATTCTTTGCTCTCCATGTTATGCTCTTGCATAGAAATAATAATTCATCATCCTGATAGTTCTTAAGTTTTTCAGTTGGGATGGTTCCTACTATTAACTCTTCTAATGTCATTCTTAGCTTAGCTACATCTCTAGATTGAGATTATTTATCTTTTTGCTGCAAACTCCTTAACCATTCACTCAATTCATCTGAAGTAATCCCTACACTGTCTTTCCCAGAATTTAGTTGTGTTAATCTCTCTGGTGTTCCTAGAACTGACTCTGTCGTCATTATCATCCTGTCTGCTAAACTTTGATTCACTGTCAAATTTTTAGGAGGACTCTGTTCTATCATACTTGTCATTGGTCTCCATGGATTCTGATCTATATTCTTTTCTAGGCTTTCTGTGTGTTTATTACTGTTATAAGGAATCGTTAAACAATGCTCACTATCTTTTTGCTTATCAAAAATAGGCATTACGGGTCCTATAGTTAGTGGAACAGTTACGGCTTCCAAATTTCTAGTTAATCCCCTAATCTTCTCAGTTAACTCTAAAGTACTTTTTGCTAATTATCTGGAATTTTCATTGCCATGTTGGGTTTGCTCCACTTGCTTAAAAGGATTGTTCCTTTCTATTTCTGGTAATACTGTCTCAAACTTTATATTCTGTGAAGTCTCTTTCACTGGTGCACTTGGTATCAGCATTGTAGAATCTGACTGATAAGGGGGTGGATTTTTATAAAACATGTCGTCAAGAGCATCATCCTCTGATTCATGCACACCATATCCCTTTGACTCAATATTATTCCTCTTTTCCACACATTTTCTACTTCCAACTTCCTCAGCACGTCTTACCGGAAACAGACCATCAGCCATATTTGCACTTCGCCATCTCCTCATTTTATCATCATGATTCTCCTGTCCATATGCTCTACCAAACATGTACTTATATCTTCCGCCATTTCTCTGTCTTTCTCTGTCATGCATCTCATCTTCCCATTCTGTCATTGCTTCAAATTGAGTCGGTCTACGCCTTGGTTCTAGATTCATCATTCTTTCTCTCAAATTTCTCAAAACCGCTAAATCAAATGAACCATGTTCTGGAAATGCCAAAACTCCATCACCTTTCTTGTACTTCACCCAGTTGTCCAACCAGATACAAGTATGATATCCATATTTCGCAACCATGAAGGATGCGGGCGATTTCGGTGGAGGCAGTAATTGTCCCTCTCTAGTCTTAATCGGTTTGTCCTTTTTAAAAAAACACTTTATTTTTCCAAACCAAGTCTTTTTTTCTTTTTCTGGTGGATCGTAATACATCATTTTGTTTTAACCAATCGTAGCGCGACTCACACTAACACACCAACCAGGAGCGTCTACGTCACCCTGTATTTCTCCAGTCTCAGCACGGCATACACTAACGCACCAATCCCAAACGTCTATGTTAGCCAATCCCACCGCGGTATTTCTGACGTCCGCTTTTCTCGCTACTCCTGCTTCTGCTGACTCCTCCTTTACAAAATTTATCGGCAAACTTTTCTTACGTTCATCTGACTTACAAAATTGTTAGTTACGACATAAATACGCCACCATTATCTGTTTCGCTAACCAAGTATAGTTAATGACCTTTTTCACAAGAATTCCGTCTTTCCCGAGAGCAGTGCTTACCTCTGCCCTACTACGGAATCGTTACTTCCGTTGATAAAGTAGCACATCCCTCTACCTTACTCTTCTAACAGGCATTAGCTAACTGTTTCTCTAGAATGAAGACACCTAGTTGGAGACGCTCTGCTCCTGAGAAATAAAACCAGAGTTTCACAATTAACCTGAATGCTATTTCATTCACGCACTTTCATACGGAAAATGTAGTTCATTCACACAGAATTCTGTCTTTCCCGAGAACAGCGAACAGTCTGTCCTACTACAGAATTATGACACACGTTAATAAAGTAGCACTTCCCTCTACTTTATCCTTCTAGCAAGCTTAGGAAACACCTATTACCTTTCCAGTGATAAGCGTAATCAGAGTGCCTTTTGGACTCCTGGTACCTAAGACCAAAATTTCACAGGTGACCTTCGCTACCATACACTTCTTTCATACAGAAAATGTCTCTAATGGCAACACACGACGATGTTACCGAATCTAACCCAGACAATGCGCCGTGCAGCTCCAATCGTTACACGTTTTCCCTGTGTACCTACAGGGCAACAACAATTCCGTCTTTCCCGAGAGCAGCGCTTACCTCTACTCTACTACGGAACCTTCCGACTTCCTACATCCCAGAAGCCATCAAACAACATAGAACTCGACGCGACTCAACAGAGAGTGTTAATACATAAACCAATACTTATCCACAATCAATAATCAATAAGCTATTTACGAGCAATAATCACCAAACCAAAACAATAAAAACCATAACTCTGCTACCAGAACAACTGATCCAGTGCAAGACCGGGAAACGGGGAATAACCTTTATCGATACCCTCCCTGCGTCGCAGACCGGATGTCACACTAGCTCATTCACACACGCATTCATTGGTGGGGCCCATAACACCAACACCCACACGTCTCTATCACTGAGTCTGCACACACAGGAGGGATGAGTAATTCAAGCACTGGACATGTGGGGAAATACCTTATAACCTATAGGGAAGGAAAAGTCATTTACAAATATACATTAGTGTCCTTTCGCCTACAGATCCTCAATCCCAAACATCAAGGCACTCCTCCCACTTCCGTCAATGGACCAAATTAGTTGGATTGGTTGATGATGATTTTAGAACCAGCTAAAACACATTTTAAGATTCAGAATCCTTTCCTCCTTAGATGAAAAACCACAAACTCGTTGTTTCTCGTTAATCAATAATAGTTTATCTAAATTTCATAAAGCTTTAGTATGCATTTATTTCACAAAGTTTATATCAAATTTTCAGAAAATCACAGAACTTCATATTTACCTAATCTTTACTACTCTGGGGTCTTCTAATTCATTGTCTCTGTATAGATCGTCCGTAATAAACCAAAGCTCAGAGTTCTCTGCCTAGCACATTACAGTCCCAAAGATTTGCAAAGGACCAAAGACGTGCAAACGTCAGTCAAAAGTTCGCAGTCGTCAAAGAGTTGGACAGCATCCAGGTCATCAAAGTAAGGGTAGGAGGCGACAAATGACAAGCGTCAAGTCAAAAAGGGAAGGTCGTGTTGAGTCCCTATTCTGCTAAGCTTTTATAAAGAACTTAAACATAGGAGTTACAATTTTAAAGTTTAGGATGGTCATGATTGGTTGGTTAGGATCATTCGATGTGTTCCCAGGATTTCAGTACAGTTCAACGGGTGAGGTCACCGGTAAAAAAAATTGTATCAAGTCGTTCCGGTTCTCTGTAAAAGTGTATTGTTCTTCTTTCTTGGAAGACGTTCAATGTGTCATCCTTGTTGGGGTACTGTGTTCAGAGGTCACTGCGAGGATCATGGAGGCTTTCGCGCAGGCGCTGTTTACTCTGCGCCACATGAGAAAATGGCCACTTCATCGTGGAGTCTCGGCAGCCATCTTTGATTTACGCCCAAATGCTAATTTAAGCGAAACAAACACAAAATAATAATTAATATACAGAAATACCAAATCTAATGTTTACCCCTTACTAATCCCTCTATGTGTTTGTATTTATCTAGCGTTTAGCAACATATAAAGAATTTATATTCACCATTTCGATCCTCCTTCTGGGCAACATTACAGAACATTACAAAGCAACATATATCATGTAATTTTCTAATTACCACATCTACTACTGTTAATATGCGTACATATTTTAGTCATAAAAATTATATTTAGCCATGCAATTGCAATTGGTTAATAAACATGCAAACTCATTTAATAATATTATAGTTAATAGATTATTTAATTAATATTTTTATGCAAAATGGGGGAGGTATACAAAATGTTGTACAACCTGCTCCATCACTAGTAAAAGAAAACCCAGGCATACAAAGGTGTGAGCTGCATCTGCCAGTGACAGGATAGGCTTCTTCTGAAATCAGCAAGGCCGGGGTACAAGCTTCAGGCCACTCTCTGAAGTGTAATTAGAATCAGGGTGGGTCACAGCCCCTCCCCAGCCACCCTGTCAGGAGGGCGATTACCTCTCCACATCCAGGTCCTTTGTCCACTGTTTGAGACCACAGAAGAGCCATTAACAGGCAGGTGACCCTGGACACCAGCAGAAAGACACATTTGGCTTAGGTAGGAAATGGCAACTTTCTAAAAGTGGTGTTTTCAATATAGTAATTTAAAATCGGTGAGGAATATTTTTTCTAGCTGTTCCCAAACTGTGGTTATGAATTATGAGGTGCTATTTTATAAGCCAGTACTTTTCTATGGGAAAGCCACTCTTGCCCAGTAAAAAAATGACTTTGAAGGTTTTTCACTGCAAGGACATGTAACACATTAAATATACATGTTCTATTTTATAAATACTATGCAAACTGCCCTATGAGCATTTAGGGGCCACCTTAGGGGTGACTCATAAGTAATAAAAAAGGAAGGCTTAAGTCTGGTAAAATATTAATTTTATCCAGGTTGAAAGGGCAGTTTTAAACTGCATGCACAGGCTGCCAGGGCAGGCCTGTAGACATGCTTTGCAGTGCTACTCTAGTTGGTGACACAATGAGAGCATTTACTTTACAGGTACCATGAACTAAGGACTTCAAAAAAATTAAGTATGCCAAATAGGTGTATGCCAATTATACTATGTTTGGAAGGGATAGCCCATGCACAGTGCTCAGAGTCATAAGGCCAACAATAACAGAGTCAGCAAAAATAGGGGGGTGAAACCAAGGGCACCACAGAAAAGATGGTCATTTCTAACAGGGGCCTGGAGTTTTAATCAGTGGATCAGGTTCTGGCCATGAAGAGAAGGGTCAAGGAGTGTGGGAAAACAGTCCCTGTAGTTTCCACAACTTGGGAGGTGATCAAGTTCTCTACCTCAATTCCTAGTGTGGATTGTGGATCGGTCTTGTATTTTAACAAGTACAGACACAACAGTCACAGTTTGAGGTACATATTCACCAACTCTTAACTTAGTCTGCATGCTCTCTTTTTTCAAATCTCTAGAGTTTGGTGCTTACAACCTCTTTAGCTTAGTCCTCTCTAGGGGTAATTCCAATTGGATAACTGGTCTCTTGTCTCTTCCCTCTCTTCCTCTACTTATCTGGGTATTTCCTTCATTTCTCATAACATGGTCAAGGTTTGACTTTGTCTCTATAAAGCACATTTTCTTTTGCTTGTTTCATATGAGTTACTTCAGAATTTTAGTTGTGTGTGGCAACATTTGCATTAAGTGGTTGACACTGGGAGAATTATTTGCATTTCCTTAAACTCGGTGATCTTTAGTGGTGTATTGTGTATTTTTACCAACAGCCTTGAGAAAGTCATCTACACGATGAAACACGTTTTGGCTGTCTGCATCTACGCTCCAACTATGTGTCAACGAACCAAGAATTTATCTATTTTTATAATCTTATTTGGACTTTACCACTTTGTCTGCTTTCTTTGGTGTATTATTGAAGTTAAATGTAACTGTCAACAGAGTCAGTTTGAATTGTATTTTGGTGATGTGCTCTGTATTGTAATTCTAATTGAGTATGTATATTGAAATCTATTTTCGTTTTACAGAGTAACACGTTTTGGGGGCACAGTGTTTTTATTAAGCACGCTCTTCCATAAGCGATTTAATAATTGCAACATAACGGTGGTGCTGACTATTCTTCTGTTACCACTGCCATCGGTTTCTAGTGTGACGTTTTTGTGTGGTTTTGTTCTGCACTCTGTTGTTACCTACTGCTATTACTCACTTAGTTGCCGAAATTATGGCAAATTTTAAGGATGATAGAGACAAACTGTTTCAAGAATTGTTCCAAAACAAAAGTAATGTAACTGTGGCTGCTTCCTCAAATAGGAAGGAGGGTCTGCAAGGGAAGTTTCAAAAGTTAGAGAAGCTACGTAAGCAAGAGTCATCCAAATGGTGGGATGCCACCATACTTAAAAAATATATAGAAATAAAACAAGTTCCTCGCGGCCTAAGGATTATCATCTTTCCCTCCTTCGATGATCTCAGTGAAGATTATTATTAGAATGGGAGGACCTCTTGTCTAGCTCTTCCTACGGCATGTATCCATTCTTATTAAGCATGCTGTGAGGAAAAGGGAACAGCTACTAATGGAGATACAAACATTAGAAGAGGAGATTAGTCAGCTTAACCTAACTGATGCTACTGAAAGGAACTACAAAATACTGGAAGAAGTGCTTATGAAACATCAGGTTACCTAAAAGACAAAAAGTCAGACAAACTTAAAAGGGACGAAAATGACTATAGTACAGGAAGGGTTTTCACATTTGCCTCAACACCTCTGTGACGCCCTTAATGATTTCTTTATCCAGAAAAGTTTCACCACCATAAAGAGTATTCCTCCGGTCCTCACTCCCTCAGTCTTGGGGACCTCGCCTAAGAACACGCAAGTATTAGATCAAATACCTTTGATCTCCAAAGAAGACTTTTTTTTACTTTAAAAAAAGGTCAGCTCAGGCTCCCCTTTAGATCCCTGTCCCCCCCTCTTTCTTCAGGAAGCTTTTTTCTCCTGCCCCGATCCCCCGCTTGCACTCCTTAACAACTCCCTAAAAACAGGTGTTGTCCCTGATTCCTTTAAAGTGGCAGAGGTCATTCCCATCCTAAAGAAACCTCACGCTGATCCCACCAACCTCACTAATTATCGCCCCATTTCCCTTCTTCCTTACTTGAGCAAGATCTTGGAAGCCCATGTTACGCACTGCCTTGGCTCCTTTATCGAACTCTCGTCCTTCCTTGACCCCTGACAGGCTGGTTTTAGGCCTGCACACTCCACCGAGCTGGTCATACTTGCTGTTATGGTTGAGCTCAGAAAGGGGGCCGATAACAATCTCTCCCAAGCCCTCGTCCTTTTGGATCTTTCTGCAGCCTTTGACACGGTCGATCATGAACTTTTGATCGACCGTGTCAGGGAAGCCGGCATCCATGGCACGGCTCTAAAATGGATCTCCTCTTTTCTGGAGAACCGATCGCAGGCCGTTCGCCTTGATACCTTTTCCGCCAAAAGGACCACTCTGACTTGCGGTGTACCTCAGGGGTCCTCTCTTTCCCCTCTCCTATTTAACCTTTACATGGTTCCTTTAATTCATTCCCTCCGCAACTTTGAGGTAGCTTGCTTTAATTATGCGGATGACCTCCAACTTGTGTTCAACATCAACTCTTCCCCCATGTCTGTCTCCAGCTTTCAGGCCACTCTATGTTTCATTAGGGATTGGATGAACGCCAGCCAACTCAAGCTCAATCCGGATAAGACTGAGCTGGTTCTGAGCGGTACTTCCAACCCCTGGAACAACAATTTCTGGCCCCCCACATTAGGCAACCCCCCTCTACCTACCAAGTCTGTTAAAAGCCTCGGAGTGATAATCAGTAATGATCTGTCCATGATACCTCAGATCTGTGCAGTCACATCTTCATGCTTTTTCTATCTTCGCAGAATTCGCAAGATCTCAAGATTTCTAACTATCGAGGCTCTTACGGTGGTCCTCATGGCCTTAGTCATCTCTCGGTTAGACTATGCCAACTCTCTCTACGTTGGTATTCCTGTTTATCAACTCCATCGCCTTCAACTGGTTCACAATCATGCAGCGCGGCTTATTTTCCATCAACCACGCACTCAACACGTTCGCCCCTTTTTGAAACGCCTCCATTGGCTTCCAGTGGCCAAGCACTGTTTGTTCAATCTGGGCTGTATTATCTTCAAAGCCTTAGCTGGTCTGGGGCCGGCCTTCATCTCCTCCTTAGTCTCTCGCTACACTCCGACTCGTGCCCTTCGCTCGTCTCATGCCAACTTTCTCACCATCTCTCGTTTTAACCGGAAAAAACATGGCGGACTCAGTTTTTTCTTTGTGGCACCTCAAATGTGGAATTCCCTTCCTTTGGAACTCAGACTTGAAACATCTCTTCCACACTTCAGAACCCTCCTGAAACCCCGTCTATTCACGCAGGCTTACCTATAACCTCCTGGTTTAGTACATCATTGCTACAGCGCCATGAAACCGCTTGGTGTACGAGCGCTTTATAAATAATTTTAACATAACATAACATAACAATGGAACGGCACACATGGCTCTGCCCACGTTGTTCAGGCTGTTTCCTCTTTTCATTTGTTTTGCTGAATGTCACTTTTTAATTCTTGCTTTTAGGTGGTCGGAGCATGCTAGATTGCCTTCGGTTTTTGTGTGGTGAACCCTCCCACGGATCATGGCCCAATTACTTGTGCCCTTCCACTACTTTGTTTGTGAGTTCTATTTTTTTCTTTTGTTTCCGCAACTGTTAGTGAGTGGAAGCACTCCATGCTTCCACTCACTTACAGTTGCTGAAGCATGGTCTACATTGTGTGCTTCGCTCATCACCGCTCTGCACCACAACTGACTGTTCATCCACTGTTTTGCCGTGTGGTTTTGTTACTCTATTCTCTCTCCCCCCCACACGCACCCATATTGCTCTTTCTCCCCTGAGTGTTTCTCTGGGCCCCTCGACTCTCCATGTTTATGTCTCGTCTGTGTGTGCTTCCCCCTTTTAGGCCACATAGCTTCAGGCCAGCCCACTCGTACCAGTTAAAACTTGGTTAAACAAAATACCTTTTTAAATCTGCAGATCTGTCTCAAATCAGTGAATTAAAACAAAATGCACGCGATGAGATGTGTAGGCACCTTCGTACTTTCCCTGCATATTGGCTTTGTCAATGCTAATTGATTAGTGGTTATTTAAGCTACTGATTCTTAAACCTGTGCGGCTGCAGGTACATCGTGGATCTAACAGTGAGTTACTTTTCTCAATGCCATAACTGATTTCTGGACGTGGCAGTCCTTTTGGGCATTGTCTTTGTGGTCCAAGTCATTTTAAGAGGTGCCTAGCTCCATTACCTGCCAAGAACAGCTCGTGGAGAGGGTGAAATCCCTCTTTTCACTGGTATTTTCCTTCTCAGTAATTAGCACTCGCAGGTGCCTAACGCTTCCTGCGTCTTTGTCACTTCCTGACGGCAAATGACAACCTTTAATAGTTATTTATTTACGCATTTATTATTTATTATTATGTTATTTATTTACATATTTATTTATTTAGGCAAACACTGCCCCCAAGACACCTTCCTCACCAGTATCTTCCCTGGCCTACCCCCCCCCCCCCAACCTAACCAGCATTTGCAAATCCAATAGCCCATGAAACTACTAGCTCTGCTATTGCCTTTTTTCCTTCTGTACAGCATGGTCATTGCCGACTCTGTCAATGATTTGTTGCCATGCTGTATAGCAGCGTGACTGCTATACTGCAGGGCCATAAGGTCAAGGAAGTGCCTTTTGCAGGTCTGGTGTAAATCTGTTCAGTATTTCCGGAGAAAATAGCATTTAAAAGCATATATATATCTATATGCGCGCAGGGTGCGCGCACCGTGCGAGCACGGTGCGAGCACCCTAACGTGCGCGAGCGTAATTCTGATTGGTGGTTACATGTTAGTCAACGTTCGAATCGGTCGAAATCAGGAAGTGTCGGCCGCCATTTTGTTTGTTTTCAGTGCGAGAGTGAAAAAGGAAGGTGGCGAACGTGAAAAGGGGGCAGGGTAGAGAGTTCCTGACCCCCTAGCCTTTGTCAGGGGGTCCCTGAAGGACCCCGAAGGCAAAAAAAAATTTTTTTTTTACAAAAAAAAAAAAATAATTCGCAGGGTGAAAATAATAATAATTTTTAATACGTAGTTTATTGTAAAAGAAATATATAAAAAAAATAATACATAAATAAATTAGCATTTAAAAAAACGTACAAATTCACTGAAAAAACCATAGGTTTCACACACGTTATAGTTAGGAATTAGCATTTAAAAAACCTTGCAAATTCACTTAAAAAACCATAGGTTTCACACATGTTATAGTTAGGTGGACATTTCACTCGTAAAAAACCAATGAAATTCCCCCGTTATAATTAGTTCAGATAACTATAACTCGCGCGACCGCCACTCTATCAAAAGGATGATGTCATCAGTGATGTCATCAGTGATGCCACTGACCATGTCATGAGTGATGTAATATGTGACGTCATGAGCAGTGGATTGCGGGCGCGCGAGTTATAGTTATCTGAACTACTATAACGGGGGAATTTCATTGTTTTTTTACGAGTGAAATGTCCACCTAACTATAACATGTGTGAAACCTATGGTTTTTTAAGTGAATATATATATATATATATATATATATATATATATATACACACATATATATATATATATATATATATATACATATAGTTAGATAGATAGATAGATAGATACATTTGTTTTTCCATTCAGGGATCAATGTTCTCTTGCTTTCCTTCAATACTAAGAGCTTAGCATTTCACCAGTGAGCCAAGAGCTTTAAAGAATCAAATCCAATTAGATTAGTGTAGCTATCTGCTGTTTGAAGGTATTCTTATGGGGTTAGTTTATTAGTTACTAATAAAAAATGAACTCTCAAAATCCTTATAACTAATTAATGGTCATGCGGAAAATGTACTGCAGTGAAACTAGACCAACCAACAACGGAGCTACGTAAATTAAAAACCATAAAAATAAATTGAGTGTGAAATGAATCGAAAAAACCTTGCTGATAGTAATCCATATGGTGCTAACAACTTTCATGTGAAAATAATGTGATGCAGGCTGTTCACGAACAGCAGTTTTGGCCACTTCGACATAACAGGCAAAAGCTAAAATCAAGATTTTGCCATTGCTTAATATGTGCATAGCTATACGTAAAAAAATGAAAGATTTTAAAGACTTTGACATTTTTTAATTTGAAATAACTTTCGAAACTTTTAGTGAGTTAGCCACAGGTTCAAGAATGGAGTTCATATCTGATATATCATACGAACTCTCATTCCTAATCATGGTGGGCAACTCTCCCCACCCCCAGGGTTATTCGAGAAAGACACTTTTGTTTAGAGTATACTCACATTCTTTAAATTATTCGGCCACATATTAGGCAAGGTGGATCCGAAAGGCAAAGACACATCACCTTTTCACTGTGAAGTCACATAATGAATAGCATTCTAATGTTGTAGACTTTTGTCAGACAATGTCTATACCAGAAATTACATAAAATTGCATATATTTGTAGTACAAAGTACAGGATGAGAGCTCGATGTGGAGTTCTTTTGTATTAGTCAACAAAGAATTTGTAATGGTGCAGCCTCAGGGTGGCACAACATTCAACCATCTTTTCATCACAGTGATACAGCCTCAGAGCATTACCGCCAACACGTGTTTTGCCCTGGATGGCACGCAAGCCTAGGGCTTTCTTAAGGCTGGAAAACTAATGTTTTTATGATTAACAAAACGATCTCGTTACATTTGATTACACCTACACAACGACCCTGTGAATATGTAAATCGTGAAATGCAGCAAAGACAGACAGACATATGTAGAAATGGGAGTAATGAGTCGAGAAGTCACACGTGAGTGGTACATCTATGTTTATAAACAGTCCTGCAAATACAAGCCATTGGAAATTTCCAACGGTCTTGGAAGAACGACAGTACTAAAGGAGATGTCCTATAAAGGCTGAGTGGGGTATAGTTTGCGTCAAGGCACACTTGTTTTGACCTTACTAATTTCAGTCTTTCTTTTGATCTATAGGTTTATGGTATAGTTTGATAAGAGACAATGCTCAGTGATGAATCGGCTTAGTAGAACGAGAAGGTCAGGTGTAGGAGAGGTAACAAGAGTTAGGGAGACAAGCAGAGTATTCTGTCAGGGACAACCATGAGCAATGTGATGATACAAGAGCATTGTGCTATAATCACTCTCCTTGTAATATCAGACATGTATCAACAGGGGTTTTCCGCAGCATGTTACTCACTCTGGTGTTGTACAGTGACTGATGCACTTCCAGCTGCACATTACAATGACATTCCATTCCCTAAAGAGTTCTGTGACCATTCAGAGGCAGGGTATGAAGGCTGAGCGCTTTTATAAAGTCACTAAGCTCGTGCAGCGGGCTGCGAGCTGTGAGCAGGAGCATGAAGCTAGGGCCCTGTATAGATGGCCTCACTCTTAAATACAAAGGAAGGAACTTTTGTGGCCCGGCCTCACCTGCCCCAGTTCTTCCGGCCCTGTCATTTCAGGTATCAGACAAAACGGCGAGGCAGGAGACAGAGCTAGGGATGGGAATGAGCCACGCGCTTGGCGGACAAAGTCTAGCTTGAGCGTGAGATGTCCTGACGCTGCCGAGGCCCTGCCAGAGAGAGGTTTCAAAGGGGTAGGGGAGAGCTCCCAAACTCGTCAGCAGCACAATGTCACTAATCCCGTGTAATATATAAATAACTCCCTTGTAATTCTAATGACTATCCATCGTTAAATTTACATTATAAGAATATTACATGTCACTGTGCAATCCCGTGAATATATAGAAGCGCCGGGCTGCTCGCGAATTATCATTATAATGTATCAGATCTCCAGGTTGACTTTCAGTATCCTTTGCATGCGCAGTGTGGGTAATTTTAATTAACAACATCCTTTTTAATAAATAACCTCCTTAATTTGTAAAAATCTTTTAACCGCCTCCCCCTTTCTCCTCCTCACTTTCTTTCCAACATACAATTCATTCATTCTATCGTCCATTGTTTCCCCCGCCCCAGCTTACTTTCAGGAATAATTATTTCTAGGGGTTTGGTTGACTTTGTTAACAAATATTACTGTTTTTCTCTGCCTTCTTCTACTGCTTTCCTGTTACATTTTGGTGATACCCCCTCCACCTGCTTCTTCTCACTCACTCTTTTCTCCTTCAAAATGCTACTTTGATTTGAACAGAAGCTGTAGTGACTAAACAAGCGATTCACTTGCGTGCAAAGACAGTCCATTTCTAAAGACTGCTGAAACGCAGGGGGTGTACACGATCTGTGGTTTACTAGATATTGCTACAGTTTGAGGTAGCAGTTGCAAAAGTGGGTGTCTGGGTTTTCTGCGCCGTGTGCATGTCTCCGGGTGGGTGCATGGGGTTGCACACAGCGCTTGCGGGACATTGCTCCATCTTCCCTCACAAAGTGCCTGGTAAGGCGTGCTCTGGCAGTGTGCACCAGGGGCAACTGTGTGCCATGGCTAAGTATGAGCTCCATTGAGATTAATATAACAGGTGATTGGTGACATTATTTCCATGTTACAGGTGTGATCTGATGCCAGAATGTAGCACCAACTAGAACATCAAGTACAGGAGATAGTAGCCTCATATATGCTATTAAAGCGTGTGCCAACAAACATACCCAGTTTCTATACTGACCTGCACTTACATTGACTGCAAACTATCAACTTCCAATATATTGTGAAGGTGAGTAGATGTGAAGTTAAAAATAGTAAATCCGTGCTACCCTGAGTATGCTTATCTTGACAATATGTTGGTAAAAGATATATGTGCACGTCAATATCATTAACTTTAATGTTTTACCTACAACTATTACAACAGTATAATTATGGTACAAAACTCCAATGAGAAATTGTCTCTGCTCCAAAAATATCTCCAGGCCTCCTGTGAATGTCCTGATTTCTTAGATCTGACAATGGGAGACACATACAACCCACATCTTTGACACAGTGGTGATAACAGTGCATCTTCCAGTGGAGCTCGACCCCAGAGGGAAAGACCAGCCTCATAAAGGCTTAGCAAGGGTGATGAGAACAGGAACAGCCCTTCACTGAAGGTGAAAATGTCACCAATGCTTTTGAGCCAGGCCTTGGACTACCTTCAAAAAACAGTACGAAATCCATGGGTCTAGACAAATGGCTAAAAAGTGTGTGTTCAAAAACTACAAAAAGATGGGTGTATAATCTATTAAGATAGAATCACAAACTGCACACCTCAGACCGCCAGAGGGCATTTCCCTTTTTAGGACAAAATCCCTCACTCACCACAAAGGTGACATGCTTCATCATGGGGATTCTCCTCTCCAAGGATAACCTAGTTCCTTGGAGGGCTACAACCCTCTCAACTAGAGAGAGGAGCTCAGGGATGTTTTGAATACCAAATAGGATATCCTAAATCCTCATGTGAAAGACAAGAGTATGAGTGAAGGTGCAGCGCAAAAGAATATATCCTTTTTTTGTCGCACTTGTTTTCACATTGTTCGCAGCAGCACCTGTTAGAGGTCCTGATGAAAGCCTGACCCACGTATTGACAGTATGGCTGAAACATGTCGACCACTTTGTTCATTGTCACCGAAGCGGTTCTAAATCCATACCGCTGGTGCTCTGGTTTTAATCCTGGCAAAGGGTGTATATGAATAAAATGCTCAATTGTACAACCCTTATCCAGTTTTATTTAACACTTTTTCACTTATATATTCTTTTGCGCTGCGCCTTCACTCATACTCTTGTCTTTCACATGAGGATTTAGGATATCCTATTTGGTATTCAAAACATCCCTGAGCTCCTCTCTCTAGTTGAGAGGGTTGTAGCCCTCCAAGGAACTAGGTTATCCTTGGAGAGGAGAATCTCCATGATGAAGCATGTCACCTTTGTGGTGAGTGAGGGATTTTGTCCTAAAAAGGGAAATGCCCTCTGGCGGTCTGAGATGTGCAGTTTGTGATTCTATTTTAATAGATTATACACCCATCTTTGTGTAGTTTTTGAACACACACTTTTTAGCCATTTGTCTAGACCCATGGATTTCGTACTGTTTTTTGGAGTTATGATTGGGGAATAAATCCATTGTGGTCTTTAAAATTCCCTAAGACCCCCGTGTTTTCAATCTATATTTGTTTGGTAACTTGGACTACCTTCACCGTATCCAGCCTTTTGATTGGGTTTTACCTATGCTTAGGAAAGCATACCTGGAGATCCAGAGAAGAAATACAATATAAGAGACTGAACCCTTTCAGAAAGACTGATAGGAACAGAATGCAATCAGAGCACTCTCTCATCAGGTGTTCATCTGCATTGAGAAGTGATTCCAAAAGGTCCTATTTTCACACCTGAAACATGTCTTAAAGATACTACCTCTCCCCTATGGCCTAATAATACCCTCCTGTATTATCTAACCCGTCACATATAAATCGAAAAGTTTTAGGGCACAACCTCAACAATGTTGATCTTAATATAATGACTCTCAATGCCTCTCAAAGCCCCTACAACCGTTAAACATATTTCGCCCACACAATGGCATTGCCCAAGCTCAGTGTCTATATAATCCCATCCACACATGAAAACTAATAAAGCACCCCAAATCTACAGCAACAGAACTATTTAAAGACATACTCCGAAAAGGCTAGTGCTGGTCATACCAGAGGTGTTTTGGCACATCCATTTCAGGATGCCTCAGTGATCTCCTCTGTGATCTCGTTCTGCTTGTGTGCATGTGTTAATTCATCTTTTTCTGTGGGAATCTAAACAAGTCAAGCTGTAGGTCTGCTGGTCACATTCCGCAATTGCAAGGTTAGGAAAGAAGTAATAATCACATATGGTACATTTTAGCCTCTTACTCAAGGAACTCCTTTGCAGTCCGCTACGTGTATCAAATCTGACTGTAGCACTGTTGAAGGATGTGAGCGATGTGAAAGGTGCAGCAATATATAATGGCAGTAAAGATTTGCAAATGTGTTTATCATATTAATTCATGTCAGAAGTCCAGAAATGCTCACAACTTGCAGCATAGAATATCATTAAATGTATTGCTATCAACCAACTGATCAAGGTCTGTTGGGAATTCAGAATTGTTTCTTCGATAATTTATGCGATATAAACCAGACGCAGCTTTCTAGTTGAAAACAAAATTAGATCCACATCATCCATGTTATAATAAATATCTACAGGAAAATATCTTAAGTTACCCATGTCACCAAATCATATTCTTGAATAATTAAAAAAAAAAAACAATTCTCTGAAAATCAGCATGCGCGACCCCCTGCTAAGTGAGACTGAAAAGCAACACAAGAATATTTCTCCCACGCAGAATTAAAAAGAGTTGTTATATTTTATTTTTGTTCGATGCCTGCCTCACCTCTCAGTGATACATATGTGCCAGTTCCCTAACGATGCTTACATCCTCAGTAGTGCTTGTACCCTTAGTCGGAGCCCTATCATGATCTCTACCCCATCATAGGAGGGAGTTACCCTTCAAACGACTCAGTAGCATGGCCAGGTAGTGGGGAAATTGTTTTTGCTGCTTATATCAACTATGCATTTTGATCTGTACCCTCTCTCCTAATTGATTTGTAGAGCCTGATTACGATGTCAGGCGGACAACACCGTCTCAGTCCTGGGACTGACCGTCCTCTGGTCTGCGGTCCCGACCAGCCAATTACAATGTGACCGAACACTGTTCGGTCACGTACTCCCATTTCTCAATGGGAGCTAATGTTACGACTGTAAACCGGCTGTAACACAAGCTCCCATTTAGAAATGGGAGGTGTTGTTCATCCTTGCAGCCCGTGGCAGGCACTTCAAGGTGTCTACCACAAGGTGTAGCACTCAACAGAGGAGCTCGGCCCCCAACCGGAGGCTGCATGCACAAAGGGGCCCTGAAGGGGTCCCCCAAACACGTTTTAGGACGGCATGGAAACCATGTCGGAAACCGTGCATTGTAATCCCAAGGGCGGAAAGGCCCACCCTCTGAAATTACAAGCCAGCTCCGACTGGCCGACGGGCTCCATGAGCCTGTCATAAGCCAGCCAGAAAGACTAGCCTGTTTACTTTCTGACCGCTGCAGGATAATGCGGCAGTCGGAAAGTAAACCGAGCGGCCCATTACGATGCGGCCAGGAGGGCTTCTACTGTTGGTTGGAGCGTTTATGGGCCGCATTTTAATCAGTCCCTTTGTATTCACATTTAACTTGTCTTTAATTTATCTCATTTTAAAAGCATGCTTTGAGAGCTATAGTTGCTCAGAAGTGCTTCATGCACCTGCAGCAATCAGTTTATTGTCACCTTTTTGAACTGTGCATCCAGTCCTCCTAGCATTAGGTCCAATTAAAATGAGAGTGAGCACTGCAGTACATTCTGACCTCAGTTTAAATCTGCTTAAAATACCTAACGTGAAGGTGCATTCACCATAATTTCTTTTCTGCCTTTCTTAATTTCTTTCCAGCTTAATGGACCACACCAGTGCTTCCAGGAATGATGCAATGATTTTCAGTGCTCTAGGCAAAGAGCTGTTTTACTTCTTCAGTGCTCTGGATAGACTGAAAGTCTACATTTTGTGTTTTGATTTGGCACCATAACATTGTATCACCAAGGCTTTACATTGCCTTATACTGGTGCCAGTTCTGGGTGTTCCATATAAATGGGTGCTTACTAAAAT
This sequence comes from Triturus cristatus, assembly GCF_964204655.1. NCBI lineage: Eukaryota > Metazoa > Chordata > Amphibia > Caudata > Salamandridae > Triturus > Triturus cristatus. Next base: position 313,675,440 of record NC_140591.1, read on the forward strand.
CAGAATCATAATACATGTTATTCAATTTAAATAAATAGACCGTAAAAGTACAATAAAAGAAAATATATTGAAATACAATCAATATCAAATATGTCAATGGCAATACATGATAAAAGCAATTCATGAAAGAGCACTATCGGGCGTTGACATGCCCCGATCCAAAGCATCCGAACAGTGACAATACATATCGAATACAATGGGAATGGGGAAAGGGAGGAGAAGAAAAACCTCAACTAAGATTCCACTATGAGCTCCACACAACTTAGTTGTCACTTCTGAGTGCCTATGATGTACTAAGGGGAACTCAAAAATTCCAGCTCACCACAAATGTGAACTCCAGGAGGAATAGAGGCTAGTCTAGGTCAAGGTTACAACCAGCGATAGCAGGCTTTGTATGGAAATCATGACGCCAGAGTCCAAAGCCATATTCTCATACCTTGGGGTATTAAATCCAAAGGTAAGAGGCCAAATCCAGAGAAGTGAAAAATAATAAAGGGGCGACCTGGAGTAAACTGACTAAAGTGTTCATAGTGCAATAGTAGTATTAAATAAGACCTAAAACAGTTTTGACTTATCAATGCACAACTCTAAGAATGTAGTAATATTATAAAATGGGGGTTCCAAATCAAGCCCCCCATGCAGAGTCCCTGCCCACAGGCACAGTAATGTGGGGAAAGCAAAAGGAGGGAGAAAAAAACCACAAGGAGGGCCACCACAGAAATGAAACATCCTCTTATGAATAATCCCACTGTTCCCCAAGGACCTCCTAATCTTTGTTACCGGTCTGAGATAGGAGTAAACATTTGTTTTAATTTCCTCCGAAGCCAATCGTTGAAGGAAACCCCGTGCCTGCATGCAATGTCTTAAAGAGAGTTCGCTCAAGAGAACTTTAACGTCACATGATCCAGGTTTAGAGGAAAATCAGCACAAAAAAAACATGTAAAATGTGTTGTGGAGAGACCAGATCACAGGGGCACGGATCAAGTTTACGCTCCCAGTTGTTACAGTGAGGGAATGCCACCAGCCGATGGAATAGGTTAAATCTGAACCTCGAAAGGAGATAATGCTGATGATTCTGGACTTTGAGTAGCAGTTGAAGCTGTGTACTTTTCAGAGGGGCCAGGGAAATATACGATATGACAAAGGGCATGTTCTGACTTTGTCCCATCTTGCTGCACTGTTCTTTGCATAACACAAATACTGCAAAGACCTATTGCTGATTAAGAAAAGGGATGAGGGATTGCTAACAGCTCTGGTCTGGCAAAGGCCAGAGTCCAGTCCTTAATCTAGTACCCTAATCTATTCCCTAATCTATTACTTAATCTAAATAGTCCTCAATGAGTCCTCTGTTAAGTACCAGAATCTCGTTAGTCCAAACTCATCATCATAATATGAGGGAGCGGGTCCATATTTTGTCCTCTAAGGGGATTGACCTCAACTCATTGAGACACATAAAAGTGGCAGTACATAGGGAGAGGGAGAGCAAACGGCAGGCAAACCTATTTTCAGTTATCTGTTGCCCTGTTACTTTATTAAAGCCACAGATACCAACCCTATAGGAAACCACACTTAAGCATTTCACTATGTGCATATGATGTATTGGTCTCCATCCTTATTTAATGGCAAATCGGAACAGCACATTAATACTCTGCACAAATTCACTGTTTCTGATTTCCAACTGCTGGTGCCAAGACCCAGAATTGTTGAAAACCAGACCCAGATAACTAAAATGATTCCTAGTTTGGACGGGTTTGGAATGCAGGAAGAATTTTGTCTTCACCCCAATAAGGTTTTATTAATGTTGAAGATCCAGCCCATCCATGATGGCTGAGAAACAATCTAGAAGGTGATGCAAGGCTATGGGGGTGTGCCACAATAGGACAGCATCATCTGCATACAGCAGAGGTGGAATTGAACACTGTCCAATCGGGACAAATCCCGACATGTTTGTACCAATTCCCTCTCTAGACGATTAATGTATAGTGTGAATAGGAAGGGTGCGAGGACACAACCTTGCCTTAATCCCTTGCGGACATGTAAGAACTCTGAGCATTCTCCTCCCAAACTAAATCTTACTGATTCATTGGATTCCCTATATGTCTCTCTGATGGGTTTGATTATCGTCTTGTCTACACCAAGATCTTCCATTATGTTCCATGGCTTGCTTTTAGATACACAATCAAAGGCACTGGACAGGTCCATAAACCCCAGAAATAAAGGGACCCAAGTCCTTCACCATGGAGTCCAGGAGAGAAATCAGGTGGTAGCAGCTCACATCCCCTCGGTACCCCTTGTTTAAGATGTGGACCATGATAAATAGTAATCAAGTCTTTGGTTTGCTGGAGCAGCTTGCTGCCTGGAGAACATTTATAACCAGTGGGGCCCAGAGTTCCAGCTGGCTCTTGAAGAGGTCCAAAGGAACTCTGTCGAGGCCGAGGGCTTTATGACTGGGGCTTGTTCTAATGGCCACCAGCACTTCGACATAACTCATAAAACAGAAGATATTTGGGATGGAAGTGATCCCTTAGATCCACACCGGGATTATGCTTCTAATTGCTCATCTCTACCTCCCCAGGTCCCGCAGAGTAGACTCCTTCAAAGAAAGATGCCCACTCCTGTCCAGATATAGTGGTTTCTAAAGAGGGCTTGTGGGCTTGACTTAAAAAAGGGCTGGTTCACTATTCCTCAAAAAGCCCTAAACTCTTTCTTACAGCTTGCTTCCTCAAGATCCTCCCAGGCATTTTGAGTGTGTTTTTTCTAGCCTTTAATGCTATCCAATAAGGATTCCTACACTGGGCCACTTCTTGCAGTATCCTGTTTTTTTTTTTAAGACAAAGCCTTGTGTGTGCTCGTCATTCTTTATTGAACCAACCCTTCTGCTTCCTGGAAGGTGCAGCTTTAATAGACTCAGATAGGGATAAAAAGCCATCAATAATTTGAGAGGGGTTCGTGAGAGGGGTTCGCCTTATCATCCAAACAGATATCCAACAGAGGGCAATTATCTTCCACCAGAGTTCACGGTTTCCCACTTAATCCGCTCGCCTTTCTTGCCATGGACAAAGATGTGAAGTACGCACCTGTCTAGTCAATAGAAAGCCTGCCAAGAAGAGATATCAATAGATGGACTTTGCGGCAAATTATCACTAAAGAGACTTAAGTGGGTGGCGAAAATATCAGTACAAGAATCTATGTTGGCCGAAGAGACAATAACATCGATAAGGGAACAGTATTTCTGCTAGATTCATTTGCAAAACCTAGATTGTGCTTATTCCTAATAAAGTTAAGGCTTTTACTAAAGGCATCATGCAGAAAGTGAGATCATGGTAACCCATCTGCATATTGAACCCCGCAAGATTCTCAAAGGGCTGGCGGGCATATGTGGGAAACATCAGACCCTAAGTTATTTAGACTGGGCTTTTATTAGGCTATGGCCATTGTAGTGAGTGAGGCACCCTGAGTAGTCAACTTGGCCACATTAGGTTGGGCCCCCGCCCTCAATCCTATGACCTGTACAGTGCTCTGTAGTATCTGTGAAGCTGGGAGTAGTTCTGTATAAAACTCCTGCATCACTACCTATGTTATTTTTCTGTATATATTTTACTATATTTTAATTATGCTGAAATAAGCTGTGCAAGTCCTGGGTAGATTGTTATAGCATTTGTTTTGTAGCAATAGCCCTCATATTACCATCTATCGATAGTTATAAAGCGCCTAGAAATCTGGGAAGGTCCTCTGAGCGCAGAATAAAGTCAAGAGGCGACGAAGACTAGAATGAAAGACATTGTTAATTGCAGAACATAAGGGAATGAAACCCCTCGAACTTTGTAATGCATCAATAATTATACTGAATTGTATTCACACAAATAAAGTACTTCTGCCTGCGGTCATCTTTGGGTAAAAGACAAAAAGTAACTGCCATTCGGAGCCAACACTATAATTCTCTCACCGTGTTTTAAACAGCGCAGAGCAGGTTTGCCTGCTTACCAATGAACGGCAAGGCACGCATCGGCGCCGATGGCAATTACGTGATATCCGCTCTGCACGAGCACTTCAGCTATCGAAATGTCAATGGCGTCTCTCGCTTTATTTTCTTTTAGTATCGCTTTTATAGACAATTCCACATTCTTTATGGTTAAGAGGAGGAGAGTTATAACGCCACGGCTCGGTGGGTTTTATCGCATAATAGCGATGAGCTCCCATGTGCTCCGGATTTATACTGACTGACAGTAATTTATATCAGCCGTCAAATGAAGTTAGGCGTCTAGTCCATGCGGGCTTTCTTCTTCCTGAGGTGAACATTAACAGCAAACTGTTCTTCCTTCCGAAGTCCCATATATTGCTGCCAAAACTGCCACTTGTGGTTTTACTGTGAGAAACAACCTTGCTGTGGTGCCTAGAAATATCTGCATCATGGCGCTGTGTCAGGTGAATGGGAGACGAGTTTGGAAGGGCCCCAAAGACGCGTTTATGTCAAGGAAAGCAGGCACTCTTAATGGAAAAGAGAAACTAAACAGTTGTAAATAAAGGGCATTGCAAGGAATCATAAGATTTGTATTAAATTAATGTCCTTCAGGTTTAGACAGAGCACAAATCCTAAAAAAGAGAAATGGAGAAACTAACCAAGTTAGGCAGTATGCAAGTGCGTGAGATCATATGTGACAGCACAGGAAGTGACATCACAGGGAGTGGCATCACGGCCTGTGACCTCACAGGAAGAGACATCACAAGAAGTGACATCAGATCTTAAGATCTCACACATATGTTTAACAGTCTATCGTGAGTATATGTGGACGCATTACGAGATTTAACAAACGAAAGCGTATCAGTACTTAAGTCTGTGCCTTAAATTCCCTGTCTGGAGGAAAACGGCCCAAAAGGGGATGAAGTTTGGTGTCTGACTAACTACAGTAGACAATTCACTAAGTGCTACAAACAAGGCATACTAAACTTGCACCAAGAACAAAGCACAGTTCATGCGTTGCATTAAAAATGCTAAAAACTGTAATTCTGAATATTTAATCTGTAAAATTTAATACCACCATTGTTTACAGTGACAATTTAAGCACACTTTGACAGTTATTAAAAAATGCAAGTTGCTTATTGCATTTGGTATTCTGGGCATGGCAAACATTTCCTACAAAAGATATAATCTTAACTGGAAATTCTGCACATTTATTAATTAGGGATATTTAATAATTAGACATTTGTAAAAAGTGAGACCTTTCACAGGGGCATGGCCTGGGAGCTAAGATGGCGGGGATAAATGCTCCAAGGCTCCCAGGCAGAGACCTCTTTAGCCACCATTAGCGGGCGGCTACTGGGTGCATCTGCCTCCCACGATTGGCACTGAGGATGGGGAGGTGCAGAGAAGCCTGCTGTGCTGAAATTGCTGCTACAGAAGAGCCGGTGGGAGAAATAGGCAGTCCGACATGATTGAGCCGGGGTCTAAAGGAGAGGCCCTGAATCGCAGCCTTCATACGCAGTCTGCAACACACATCGCTGGGCCCAAAGTGAAAGCAGCGGCCTGCTGAAGACCTTCCTGGTGCTCCACCACGAGTGAAGAGAGCGGCAGGAGAGATGGTACATATGTCACAGGGTGGAGATGGCTGATCACCCCTGCAAAGCCCGCAAGCAACACAGTGGCTAACCCCCGCCTCCCTCCTCCCGCCTGAAGTACCACGCCTCCTCCCTCCACTTTGGTGACTACGGAGGAGGCACAAGGGGCATTAAGGAGAGGAGCACCGTAGCCACGCTCGGCGGCCTTACACCTGCGGCAGGGTGGACAAAAAGGCACCCAGAGGCCCACAGCAGCCGCTGCAGATGAAGTGTGCGGCAGGTAGTGAACCGCAGTACAGGGGTGGCTGCTTGCGCCTCCGGAGCTCCTATAACAGTATAGCTGCTATGCCCACTCTTCCCTTCCTCCCTCTTGCCCCAAATACCAGGACCTCCTGCCCCTGGTTTTGGTGCCCATGGAGGAGCCAAAGCGGAAGTCAGCGACGAGGTGGTGTTCACAGCCAGAGAGACTGTGCCCACAGTGGAGAGAGCTCAAGCCTTGCTGCCCTGGACAAAGCCTGAAGAGCTCGGGCGGCTGAATGTGGGCCTTTCACAAAGGCACCTGTGGAAACGAGGACCCCTGCCCTCTGTCTCAAAGCAGCCCTAATCAAGGGAGTCTTGCCTTCTGACCTTAGATCGCCCACTGCCTATTCTTGCAACCAGCTGAGGCTTGAGAGAAAAGTGGCCCTGTCCGGATTTGCTGCAAAAGACACTCCTCCTAGCCTTCTACTTCAGGTGCCATGCAGAGAACCCTTGCATGAGACAACAGGAGACTTCTTTGTTTGACACCTGGGAAGCCTACTGAGCCCCCTCTTGGTCGCTTCCCCCACTTACACCTGCCTGGGAGAAATTGAGACGCTCTACGATGGGATGTGTCCTATCCACTGTGCCCTCCCACACATCACGCACCGCAGATCATGCGATATGAGAGGTGAGATCTAACCCTCCCAATAGCTAGCAGGCACCTCACTCACCTGCCAAGGACAAACTGGACATAGTGCTGGCAGCAATTGGTAGATCATGCATGGCGAACAAGATCAGCTCCCTGGCAGTGGACTTCTTCATCCACTGTGATGATCACAGGAAACTGGTGTACAAAGTGGATAGCACTGAATGCGAACTGGCTGACCTTCAACCTGCAAACGAGGCCATGCACAAGACTTTGCAAGTTCCACAAGGCCATGTTAAAAAACTAGAAACTCGAGCAAATGACGTGGAGGGTAGCTCAAGGAGAAGCAATCTGTGCATTCTGGGCCTCTGTAGGACTGCAGAGGGGAGAGATGTAGTCACCTACATTCAAGACTGACAACAATACTTCATGCCCCAACGCTTTATCGCCTTTCTTCTAGGCCTGGGCATAAAATTCGCTCCACTCATAGAGTTTGTGGAATGCAACAACTCTTAGTTCTGTGGAGAACATGCAATTACCAATAAACTCTGCACTCCGCAATGGAGCAGAGCAGAATTTGTGGCACGCTCATGCAGGCGGTGCAGCAAGACAGTGAGTGGTTGAGATAGGGGGCGGGCCTCAACACCTTGTCACAACAATAGGGCTTCTTGGCCCCCAACAACCCTCAGCGGCCAATGGGACTTAATCCTCCAACCAGTATTGGGCCAGAGGCCCTTATGCAGAGTGGTTTAGAAAAGGGGCAGGGCCTTCAACCAAGTCTCAGTAATCCAGCTGTGGGGGGACTTACTTGTCGCAATAATATGAGTTCTTGGCCCCCAACGACCCTCAGATGCCAAGGGGACATCATCCCCCAACCAGTAATGGGAGTGGAGGCCCCTGTGTAGAGTGGTTGAGAAAGGGGGTGGGCCTCTGAAGTCTCAGCATTCCAGCTGTGGGGGACTTATTTGTCACAGGAATATGGGTTCTTGGTCCCCAACGATCCTGAGCAGCCAAGGGGACATCATTTGGGTTGGATGTGCAATACTTTGCATGCTCATGGAACTCAGTGGAATTTGCCTGAGTTTTTTTGGCAACTCCGCAAAATTCCCCAGAGTGAAACTCCGTGAGCTCACTGTGTGATACTATTTCTGGACTACACACTAATGGTGCAGCACCAAAGGGACATGTTCCAATATATCAAGTGCAAACTGCTGGAGCTCCACCTCCAGTACTCGTTGCTCCTTCCTGCCTGCTTGTGGGTGAGCCTTGATGGAAAATACTTCTTCTTCACTGAGCTGGAGGCGTCCTGGGACTGGGTACGGAGACATGCTGGCGGCGATGACCCGCTGCCAGCCTCGGATTGCGCCACTCTGCTTCACAAGCGCCAGCGCGTGCACACCCCCATGAGGCTTCCTAGTTATGATCATCACTGTAGCCCCATGACCTAAGGTAATCCATATGAGGAAACTGTTTTTTGACACTGACGCATTCATCCTCACTGCAGACAGGGCCCTGGACTCTGCCACCAGCCCCCAGTGCTCTTCCATGAGAGACAGTGGTTTATTAAGGTCCTACTCCCATTTACAGAGCTCCATTGCACTGCCAGAGGTTACGCCATAGATGGCAGATGATATCCTTTGACCCACTAGCCTGCTCATCTAGTTCCGCCTTTCGTTTCCCTCGCCACTAAAGCCCTCTCATTTTCCTTCATTTCCTCCTGTTGCACTGCTAGATGACCGATGCCACCTGTACCTCCCTTTAATGACCTGCTTACCTGTTTCACCTATGACCTGACCCTCTGTATGGCACTTACACACCCACCACTGTGTGACCCATGCTGCACTGTGCAGGGAGCCACTCACTCTCTGCTCCCTCCCACTTCAGCCACAGCTTCCACGGAGCCGCACGGCCCTTACTACCAACCCTCCCAGCCTGCAGCAGTCATGCCTCTGTTTTCAAGAAACCTTCATGATTGCTGTTCTCAAAAGAGGTTCTGCCCAGAGACATCCTCCATTGCCTCTCCAGCCAGATATCCCACACCACACTATTTACATGGTGTATAGTTACGCTAAGTTTGGACAGGTGCCGTTTGCGCCCTGCCCATTGTATTCTTTCTACTGTTCTAGTGTGCACACTGGCCCACTCGCACTGGCATTCATGCACCCTTTATCTACTCTCATCTGCCCTCACGGCCACCAGCACCAATCTGTCACTCCAACACGACACGTCCTACGCCTGACCTCAGTGTGAGCACGTTTATTTCAGGGGGCTACACACCCCTTCCCAGCGATATTAGATATACTGTTATCAGCGCCATTGTAGAGCCGTCATAGCATTTCTCCAGGGAACACACATCACCCAGACAGAGTCAGTGTGCCTTCTCCATCCCTGGAGAGGCCAGGTCTTTCCAACTGACTATTCCTCTTACACTAGGGGGATCATAATATGGGTTAGAGCTGGGACTCCTTTTGTGGGTATTGACTCAGCTGTAGAACCCAAGGTCACTACCTCTTATTGGAGGTTACACAGGAGGGACGGCGCTTGCTCCTCAGAATGATTTACGCTCCGAATATAAAACAAACTGCCTTCCTTGATCATCTCTCCGGGATCCTAGCATGCTGGGTTTGCATCCCCGAGTTACTGGGTGGGGATTTCAATAGTGTCCTAGACAAGGCCCTAGACAGGTCCTATCCCCTGCTCCCTTAGTCCCACATGTATTTTAATGCTAAGCTCCTAGGTGCTTGATTGCACCACTGGCACTTGTGGACATGTGGTGTCAGCAGCTCATGACACACACAGGCTACTTGGGGAATATGCATTTGGACCACAATCCTCAGAGCTTGCAGGTCTACTGGGACAACACGCCCCATCTTATGCCGACCTGGCACCTTCATCCCGAGAGGCTAGAGAATGCGGTACTCAGTGCATCTCTGAGTGTCTCTTCCCTTGAGTACTTTAAGCGAAAGCTGACATTGCATCATCCAGCCTAGTGGAGAGAGATGAGTTTAAAGCCACTATTAGAGGATATTGTGTAAGTGCGGTCACTGGCATGAGGAAGCAGTTGGACTGGAATATCTCGGGTGGAAAGCGACCTTTTCCGTCTTGAGACACTAGCTGTGTCATCATCCGAGGGCAAACGCTGGCTCACAGAGGCAAGATGAGAGCATACAACCCTGCTGAAGCGGATTCATTCTGGAGCAGACAAATTTGGCGTTCTGCTGGCCTGGTTAATTAAACACGGCAGCTCACAACATCCTATTCTATCCATCATTGTACCTCCAACCACGGAACTATACATGCATTGTGAGATGCATCATTTCTATTTACACGCTGGCACCTGGGACCACTGACTCGGCTGTTGAGGCTTTCTTATTCGGCATGAAACTACCATGGGTCCCCCCAACCTGGTGCTGGAGCTCAACATGGCAATTACCCTGTTTTAGATATGCAAGGCCATCTAGTGTCTGGTGTTGGGTTAAAAAATAGAGGCATCCTCAAAGTTCCTTAAACATGTGCCAAGTTGCGAGTCCCTCGCCTTTAAGCCCAAAATGACAAAGTACGGTCATGCTCCTGTCTACCATAGTCCCTCCAGGGTACTAATTGTTTCCATACCTAAGCCAGGGCTCGACCCATCCAATCTCAGCGCCTTACCGACCCTTGGAGATGCTTAATATGAACAGCAAAATTCTTGGTAAAATCCTGGCGGACTAGTTGGTGCCAGTGGTTCTGCAACTCGTCCACAAAAATCAAAATAGCTTTGTGTCAGACTGTAGAATGTTTCTAAATCTCCACCAACTCTTTCAAGTTCTGGAGCAGGCACTGGGCCAATGGCCACAATCCAGCTGCCTGATACTGGACCTGGAGAAGGCCTTCAATTCCCTGGAACGGAAGAATTTTTTTGCTGTACTGGCTAAGTTTGTCCTAGGTACTCGCATGCTCAAACTTGTGATTCTCTTATATACCGCACAGCTGTCCCGCATCAAGACTGGCAGGTACATCTCTGAACATATCTGTTTTGGCCGAGGAACTCACCCGGGCTGTCCATCCTCCCCTCTTCTATTTTCTTCTCTCTGGCTATGTAACCCCTAAAACATGGACTGAAAGCTCAGGGGTGAGATTGGGGGATCCCGTTGGGCACGGAATGCATGTTGTCTCGCTCTATGCTGACGACCTGCTCCAATATGTGTGAAATGTCTTTAAAACTTTGCCTGCGATTGAACAACTCCTCACCACCTTTGCTGTTGTCCTGTGCCTCTGGGTAAATTGGGTGATACCAAAGGGGATGATGGACGGAGCGTTTGAGCAAATCAAACACTCACCCCCAGTCAACTGATCTGGGTTTAATCCATCATCATTGTTTAGCTCACTTCACCACCCCAGTTCAGACATGCCCATATGCAAATCAATCTGTCCCTGTGCCTCATGGGAACAGTCCAGCCCGAACTGCCAAGCCATGTCTTCCCTGGACCGGAAACAAGCATCCTGGGACCGGTTTCGGGTTCATAACCCTCATCAGCCAGGCTATCTTGAATCCAGTGGCAAAGTGAGCAAGGGACCCACGTCTGGGCATACCCAGCCAACTTAGGGTGAACAAAGCGATACCAAAGGGGATGATGGACGGAGCGTTTGAGCAAATCAAACACTCACCCCCAGTCAACTGATCTGGGTTTAATCCATCATCATTCTTTAGCTCACTCCACCACCCCAGTTCAGACATGGCCATATGCAAATCAGCCTGACCCTGTGCCTCATGGGAACAGTCCAGCCAGAACTGCCAAGCCATGTCTTCCCTGAAACGGAAACAAGCATCCTGAGACCGGTTTCGGGTTCATAACCCTCATCAGCCAGGCTATCTTGAATCCAGTGGCAAAGTGAGCAAGGAACCCACGTCTGGGCATACCCTGCCAACTTAGGGCAAACAAAGCGATACCAAAGGGGATGATGGACGGAGCGTTTGAGCAAATCAAACACTCACCCCCAGTCAACTGATCTGGGTTTAATCATATGGCTGGGTTCAAACTGGAATGGCATGGTGAGCAAAAAAAAACGATGGATTTAGGCCCAGATCTCTGTACTGGGGTGAATGTGTGACATTGTTCTGCATTCTGTCCATTAACTGTTGTTTTTGCATTTGTCGCCCCGAGTGGGACGGGTATGGTCAGACGTGAGTCCCGTGCTCTCCATGCCACTGGAATCAAGCTATCCTGGCTGAAGAGGGGTGAAACCCCGAAACCAGTCCTAGGATGCTTGTTTCCAGTCCAGGGAGGACCTGGCTTGGCAGTTAGGGCTGGACTGTTCCCATGAGGCACAGGGTCAAGACTGATTTGCATATGGCTGGGTTCAAACTGGAATGGCATGGTGAGGAAAAAAACGATGGATTTAGGCCCAGATCTCTGTACTGGGGTGAATGTATGACATTGTTCTGCATTCTGTCCATCAACTGTTGTTTTTGCATTTGTCACCCCGAGTGGGACGGGTATGCTCAGACGTGAGTCCCGTGCTCTCCATGCCACTGGAATCAAGCTATCCTGGCTGAAGAGGGGTGAAACTCCGAAACCGGTCCTAGAATGCTTGTTTCCAGTCCAGGGAGGACCTGGCTTGGCAGTTCGGGCTGGACTGTTCCGATGAGGCACAGGGTCAAGACTGATTTGCATATGGCTGGGTTCAAACTGGAATGGCATGGTGAGCAAAAAAACGATGGATTTAGGCCCAGATCTCTGTACTGGGGTGAATGTATGACATTGTTCTGCATTCTGTCCATCAACTTTTGTTTTTGCATCTGGGTAAATTGGGGCAAATATTACCTATTTCCCTTGTTGGCTGGAATAGCGGACCCCGTCCTCAGGCTGGGAGCGGAGCTGGTGCAGTGGCAGCCGGACACGATCAACTCTCTCTGTATTCCGAATTAATATGATGCAGCAGTGATAGAGGTTAGAAATGTGTGAAAAGTGGTGTCCTTCCTCCGTGGGCAAATCACCTTCTAGATTACTTTGTCGCTGTTAGTGGTGGGATGCATTGCTCTGTCTAAAATAGTGATGCTGTCATGCTTACTTTATTAGTTTATTAATATCTTAATTTACTTGAGGAAATCCTTCTAAACTACAGTTGAATGCCTTCTTGGGGACTTCACCTGAAACAGCACCCGCCGCCGTGTAGCACTATCAAAACCATGCCTGCCGACTGACAGGGGCAGACTGGGGACTCCCAACTTTGAGCATTATTACCTTGCGGCTCAGCTGCTGTAGGTGGCATGGTAGTTCGCCAAGCTCCACCTGACGATACGGCGATGCTGACACAGCCTTAATAGACACTGGACCACTTACTACACTTCTTTCATCCTCTAACACACGCTCCCATCCAGTGCGTCTCCTGTCTGTGGTGCTTTGCTGCTTTTGCTGTTCTCTGCGCTTCACTAACGCCTAGGTGCCATATGCTCCCCCTGCTCCCGATACTCTGTGTGCCCAGAAGGCAAACATACCTCTTGACGGCAACCATCGCCCCCTGGCACAAAGCAGACGTCTTCTTCAAAACAGCACTCGTCCTGTTTGCAGATCTGAGCAATTTGAGCTAGTCTCCCACTGGACAATTCCCCATATATAACGCAATTATAGATTCCCTGCGGGCACTGCAGCCTGAACGGAGCACGCATCAGGTACTCCACAACCTTTACCTACTGGGAATGACGGGGAGTCATTTGGGCACATGATTCACAAAGGTACTGCACATACATAGCTGCCTACCCCTCCCAATGCATCACGACAGGTGGGACGAGGACTTGGGTTGGGTGTGCAGTGACATGAAGTGGGCTACGATCTAGGCTTACCCTACCACTGTCTCCCGGAATGCGTGATTCAAATGAATACAGTTCTAGATCCTGCCCAGAGCGTATCTCACTCCAGCACAAAGTAAACGGGTCATCCACCGTATGGATGCCTCCTGTCTCCGCTGCCTGTGAGAGGATGCAAACTTTGTACATATGTTTTGTTCCTGACCCCAGCTGACTGACTACTGGCTGTATATTACTGGCCTGTGCACCTGGGATGTGTGCTCGATCAGTGAAGGTGAGGGTGACTCACCCTGCAGTCAAAGGAACTGCAGGGTCTCCAAAAGTATCCAATCTCACATCAAAGGGATGCTCTGCTCTAGGCCTTAAAATCTAGGGTGATTGCCTCTGACCCCTCCCACCCACTCGCCCAATCCCTTGCCCCCCCTTAGCGCAGAAATTGCTTCCCCAACCATCGCTCTTGACCTGTTGACCACTGCAGTTGCCTTGTCTAGTACATGACCTGCAAAAACAACGCTGTCAGTCTGACCCATTGCCTCCTCCCTCCCCCTCATTCTGTCGCTTATCTGCATTGTAAGTGCTCTACTAGTATGATCAATTCTCCTACAAAGACAACAGAAACCCATGTGCGTGCCGTGAGGGGAAATCCGCTGTTGCGTGTAGGCCCAGCCGCCGTTGCGTGTTAGCAGTGTGGTCTTTTGTTGAACACCCACAACCTATCAATCTCTCTCCCCTCCTGTAACTATGTGCACGCACTTGCCTGTGCCGCTTAGGTTTCCTCTGGTTCTAATGAATACACGTCCTCTACATTGTTATATCGCTGCTGTGTACAGCTGCACTGTCGGTTATGTCTGAGAAAATTCAATAAAAAGACGTTTAAAAAGAAAAGATTAGTGAGACCTTTTACGTCATTGAATCCTTAGCTTGGGGGTAACAAAATCACTTAAGAGATCCCACACATCTGCGTATAATTTGTTTTGATGGGCAGTAGGATCTACACTCCTACACGGAACGGAGTATTATCCGCATTCAATCAGCAGTCAGCCATCTGTTAACATATGGCAATGGATTCCAAAGAGGCAGTGGAAGACCATGAGATTCATGAACGTTAGTGACGAAACGTGTAATACCAAGAACGTTTCTAAACGGTAATATTATCAAGTAAAAGTTGCTCCCTGTTTGCAGTCACTTAAAGTCACTGGTAGACTGTTTATTTCCTAAAAACAGGTTGCAGTTGTTCTGTAATCTCATTCCCACCACTGTCAAATTAGTCTCTGAAACCTTCTGATATAAGTTTATAATTAAGAGAGAATCTCAGCGCTGGGACGTCCCGTGGCTGGGACAGCCATGCACCTTATAAATGTTTTAACATAACATAACAATCTACTGCTCCTATTCTTACATTATCACAAACTATACACACTAAAAATGACTCTTGTGCATTTGTTTTAGCTGCCTGCTAGGAGGGTGTTTCTGCAGCCATTAGTGTACCCTGGGTCCTTAAGACATGGACAGGCAGCACGTCTTGGGCATGCTCTGTGGGCGTGGCTCCTTCAGCTTTAACCCTGCACCTTGCAATGTCCTAAGGAAAAGTGGTAACAGAATACAGGAAGAACATTTCTGCATCGAACAATCAAGTGGTTGATGTTATTAAGGACAAATAAAAAATATTGGAGGGATTTTGAAATTTTCCTAAAAGGCTTTAAGATTCAAAGTAAAATATTGAACATTGTGGTGAACGGATCATTTTGCGGTGTAAGTTAGAAAACTACTTCTGCAGAGACCTATCTGTAGCATGGAGATTCATTTGAAATACAGCAATGCCACTTCAAACGTTTACCATTGTGAGAAATTGACTTAATTAGTACCACAGAGCTGAATTAGGAACCCCTAAAGGTATGAGGTGGGTACATTGACTGCAGTAAGATCCTGATAACTGCAGAAAACAGTGCTGAAGCTTGTCATACAAGGCACGGGACACAAAGTGAGCTCCATCCCTGCCATGTTTGGGATCCATCCAGCATGCTTGTAGAGATTATGAAGTGGATTATGAAGTCACAGGACAAGACGTATATATACACCAACACTCCTGTTTTAGACATAAGACTCATGCTTTTGTAAGCTACACATCTAACAATTCTGCATTTGGTCAGTGTAAAACTTCTTTAACCTAAAGGTTGAACCATCTAACTTTCCCTCCAACCCACTTCACAAGGTGTACCATTCCATGTACTGTACATTTCCATGTAGATGTGATTGTTTTAGCTGCCTGTGCTCTCCAGAGATGAGATCACTTGCCTATGTAAAGTATGCTTACTCAGCCCTCCTTACCACTTAATGTGTGCGTGGTGGCCACTTGCACTCATTTTAGGAGATTGGGGCTCATTTTTCCCCAACAGGCCAGAACTCACAGCAAGAGAGAAAGACTGAAGAGGAAGAAATAAGGAGAAAGAGAGATAGGAATATAATGATGAAGACAGAAAAGGGGAATAAAAAGTCTGCAAGAATAAGATAAAGTAAAAGCAAATGTAGGGTAGTGGAAAAAAAGGTAATGGCATCACTGGCATTCAGTAATGGGTCCCTAAGAAAACATTTGGGGCTCTGCATACATGTTTTTAAAAATTACACACTGTCCCCCAAAAGGTTGGCTACTACACTTTTAGCATTTTTGTTAACAATAGTCCCTAGCGCAATCTTGATTTAGGAAAACTAGTTCTACATAGACTTCAATGAGACCTATGTGAGTTCATCCTGTGTCCAGCCGGACAGAGGAGCATTTAATCTTGAATTTCACAAAATTATAAGTTAGAATAGTGAAGACTGATGAAACAAGGGCACAATCCTGTACCGAGTTTTCAACAGAGAGGGAAAAAGAGGATCAAGAAGTGAGAGGAAAATACAAAGTAATAACAGACAAAAAGGCTTTGGAGCGATCATGGGGGCTTACAATACATTAATCAACTTTAAGTAAGCTCTAGCCAACAGTATCCACAATACATTTACACACTCGATACAATGTGGAACTATTATAGCAAGTCGACGTGACGTTTCGATCCCTAGCTCCTAGTATAATGGGATCATCATCAGGACTATAGGATTTTTCAAAAGATTGCCTGGTTTGATTGTAAAGCCTAAATGGGGTAAGGGAGTATGAATTGTGTCAAGGTAGGACAACAATTGGTGGTAGGAAGTACTTGTGACTTCGTGGGGGTGAGTTCCGCTCTGGGTGAGAACGCGGACGTCCACCGAGGCAGCGGGATAGGTCAGCCATGGTGTTGGATCAAATCGGTAGTTAAAGGGGACACGCTTTTGGACCAGTGGATAAAGGAGCGCGTCTGGTGCGGTGTCTGGGCGGCAGCTAAATAGGCTGTCCGTGGTTCTTCATAAGGCGGATTAGTTGGTTATGGGGACACGCGTAATTTGAGAATTGGATGAAGGAGCGCGTCTAGTGTAGTATTCAGGCGGCAGCTGCAATGGCTGTCCGCGTTCCTTGTAAGAGCTCGTCCGAGTCTCTCAGCTACACTGGGAAGTCGGGCTGAGAGACTCGGACGAGCTCTTACAAGGAACGCGGACAGCCATTGCAGCTGCCGCCTGAATACTACACTAGACGCGCTCCTTCATTCAATTCTCGAAGTACGCGTGTCCCCATAACCAACTAATCCGCCTTATGAAGAACCACGGACAGCCTATTTAGCTTCAGCCCAGACACCGCACCAGACGCGCTCCTTTATCCACTGGTCCAAAAGCGTGTCCCCTTTAACTACCGATTTGATCCAACACCGTGGCTGACCTATCCCGCTGCCTCGGTGGACGTCCGCGTTCTCACCCAGAGCGGAACTCACCCCCACGAAGTCACAAGTACTTCCTACCGCCAATTGTTGTCCTACCTTGACACAATTCATACTCCCTTACCCCATTTAGGCTTTACAATCAAACCAGGCAATCTTTTGAAAAATCCTATAGTCCTGATGATGATCCCATTATACTAGGAGCTAGGGATCGAAACGTCACGTCGACTTGCTATAATAGTTCCACATTGTATCGAGTGTGTAAATGTATTGTGGATACTGTTGGCTAGAGCTTACTTAAAGTTGATTAATGTATTGTAAGCCCCCATGATCGCTCCAAAGCCTTTTTGCCTGTTATTACTTTGTATTTTCCTCTCACTTCTTGATCCTCTTGTTCCCTCTCTGTTGAAAACTCGGTACAGGATTGTGCCCTTGTTTCATCAGTCTTCACTATTCTAACTTATAATTTTGTGAAATTCAAGATTAAATGCTCCTCTGTCCGGCTGGACACAGGATGAACTCACATAGGTCTCATTGAAGTCTATGTAGAACTAGTTTTCCTAAACCAAGATTACGCTAGGGACTATTGTTAACAAAAATACGAATTCACCCGTGGTCCTTAGCTACCTTTACCGGGTTCCCTTGTTACTTATACTACTACACTTTTAGCAGCAGACATATTTTATGTTGATATTATTGACATAACTATATCTAAATAATCCTCACATTCACCAAAGGACAGCTCACCCTGGAATCAGTATCGCTAGAATATCCACACGAAGAATGGGCCATAAATTTCACAGTAAGAAGTATCGGCTCCACCTCACACTAAGTGTAAGATGCCCAGTTTCCAAGGAAAGGAAACTGGAGTGGTGATAAAGTTACCTCACAAGAGATGGGGACATGCTTTTCCAGTCCTAGCAAACACTTAAAAATAAAGCATTGGCCCTTTCAATTAAATATTGCTAGTGTGCATAGAAACACCTCAGTAGTGTAGACATATAGGAACAGTGGGAGATGCCAAAAACTAAGGCCAGTAAACAGAATCTACATTAGACTATGCTCTCTAATAAGAACATTACACACTGTAGATCTGTTACACTCCCAATGTGGTGCACTGGAGAAGGTCTACTTGTTTGCAGTAACGTGACCTTTGGGTTCACATGTTCATTGTAGCCTCATCCTGAAAGAGCCAGCCCTATGTAAGCATGCATGATCTTTTATCTTATACACAGCATAACTCTGAATTACATCAGCCTGCCAGGCCTAAGAGCATCATAACAGCAAAGCTACCCTCAGTTAATATTTTTTGATATTGTACAATATAAACCCTGCAGCATTGCTGCAGTAGATAAGGGTGAGAAGGACAAAGAACAATACTGGGCATTTCCAGGCAGGGTAACAGCTTAACAAACTTTAACAGGCCCATATCCAGTGCTCCAGAATTTCCAGGGCTATTAAAAAAGCAACTTGCTTACTTTCAAGGAAAACAGCTTTCAACTTTTTGTGATCTGGACTGGTAAATAAAACACAATTTCAAATGTTTTGAAAAAAAGAATTCTAATGTGAAGTATTTAGTTACTTCTGAACCAAACTCAAATATTGTCGGCATGGAGGAGCAAATAGGATTATGAAAGGCCTTATTTAAAGGAAAAAATGCACAGTTGGATGACAGAAGAAACGAGCACACAATTTCTCCAAGATGGCAAATAATTGTGCATAAATTTGTGGTACTGACCAAACGTGAAACGATTGGTTCAATTTGACAAGTGTAACATACATCAGTCCATGCACTTTCACAAACATACTGCAATAAGTGAAACCTGAAATGGGGCTTAGCTGGAGGGGCAGCTCGAAAACTCTTTTGTGTGATTTAATCAAGTATAATGTTGTTCTGTGTATAATAAGAATCTAGGCCACATATAGGGTGCACATAACAATTGACTTGCTTGTGGCTTCTGCCTGTCTCCCACGCTCTAACTTCATGCATCATGAATTAAAAATAAAACATTAGCCTGTGATGTAAAACTGAAGAAATAAGGACATGTCCATCTAGTGGGAGAATTACACAGCGTAAAAGCATAAAACCTTGGATCAATTCCAGCTTAGCTACTTGATCAAATTGTGTGATCCTAAGCAAATCTATCTCTTGTATTTGATTTGATACACAGGCATGTTGCTCCATGCCCAATAAGATTCTAGGTCAGATATAGGGTGTTGATGACAAATGAATCGCCTCTTAGTTCATTAATAGCATTGTTGTCAGGGTGGGGGGGGGGGCACGGATGTTTGTAAGTTTATACTAAATTCAAGCTATCAGTTTTAGTAAATGATTGTCAATGCAGTGCTATAATCTGAAGTACTTTGGTGAAACGCTTATGCATTTTATTGAAATACACTTTTTTTTTTAATTGTGAAGTGACTTTGCATAGTTTTTTGCATGACTTTCTTTTCAGTTTTAGGGTTCAGCTCATGCAAGACTCTCATTAATTTGTTCGCTCGCTCACTTCTAAACAAGTTAGGGTTTGAAAGCAAGGCTGGGCTTTTGGAGTTGGAAACGTTTCCTTGGAATTGGGTCCCATGCCATGCAGAAGCCGCATCGCAGGGGCAGCATTTTGTCTAAAGATAAATCGCTCTGCTTCTTTTGTAGTGGAATGGGGTGAAGTCGGGCTGGGGTAGTAGTAACCAAGAGCTGCAATGAAGGCCTGCAAGCAGCCAACTCCTCTCCCCCAGCAATCTCTGTCTAGCTTCTTTCTTCCTCTTTCTGTCCATGTGCAGCGTGTGCTCCAACTCCAACGTAAGGCAAGGTGCAGGCAAAGGCAGGTCTATGGGGCTCAAGAAAAAAAAAGACTAACATTGCGGCTGCTTACCTTTTTGAATGATATGCAACAAATGTTGATCTTTCAGGTTGCTGGTGCACTGAATTTCAGGAAAATCGCAGGATGGACAGTTTTCTACATCCTTCTTGACGATTTCGTCAGGGCTTTTGGCACTGGGCATGCTGCAAAAAATCAAAGGGCGAATCCAAGGCAGACTTGAAACTATTTTCCAGTCTTGCTACTGCACTGTGTGTGACCCTCCCATCAGTGTGGTATTTAAAAAAAATCTTTATTCTGGAACACGTAAATTGGGGTTCAGGGTGCTTCAAAAGAGGTAGAGTAGTGAGGAGCAGAGTCATAAAAAGTAATCTGTCAGCTTATATATTTATTTTTCAAAAACCCTACCACAAAGAAATTGGCAGCATGAAGAAACGTGACAGTAATTATACTCTGGCTTAATTGGTTGCACAGGCTGCACTTATGGGGTTAAGACACCTGCTGCAGTGATCTTTGAGCACCAGTGAAGCTAAGGAAGTAATATTAATGGTAAGATAACTCTGTTGGTTTATACACTTGGTGGAGAGATATGTTTTGTCTAGTCACAGTTTTGACTCATAAAGTAGCATTGAGGGTTAATGTGTTTACTGCGAAGTACAACTTGTAATGTACAGAAGACAGATTTTTATTTTATGTAACTAGGTAAGTGCTTTTGAATTAAATGAAATTGAATGAATGAATGAAATTGGATTTGTATAGCGCTTAGCTACCCTGAGGTCTCCTAGCACTTGTGGAGCGGAGAGACCGATAGGCATGTCCTGCTAGTGTGAAGTGATGAAGAGATGTGTTTCAAGAAGTTTCGGGAAGACCAACAGGTTAGGTTTCCCTCGGATAGTAGGGGGGAGGGAATTCCATAGATTGGAGGCATTCAGGGAGAAAGAGCATTCACCCCATCTGGATTTTCGTACTTTCAATGGAGTGGCAAGAAAAGCGGAACTGGAACGAAGACTCCTTGAGGGTTTATAGGGGGTGACCAAGGACTGAATCCTGATTTCCACATAGGTTTATGGGCCAGGCGCAGAACCTTGAAATGTATTCTGGCCCAGATAGGCAGCCAGTGAGGATTCCTCAAGGCAGGTTTCGCTGTTTGTCTCCGGGGAATCTGGAGCGGTTGGCGAGCCGCACAATTTTGGATTACTTGTAATCTCTGGATTGTGGACTGAGGGGCACCCAGATACAATGCGTTCCCGTAATCCAGGCGGGACAGTATGAGGGCCTGCACCATAATCCTCCTTGCCTGGAAAGGGAGCAAGGGAAGAATTTTTCTGAGCATTCTCATTAGGCCAAAACAAGTAGCAGAGAGCTTAGAGGCTTGATGATTAAAACAGAGGGAGCTGTCAAGCCACATGCCTAGGCTTTGAATCTGCTGCTTTGGGGTGGGCATGGGTCCAAGACAGGTCGGCCATATAAGTGCCGAGGAGGGGGATGGAGATTTGCCCAAGAACATCAGTTCGGTCTTGTCCCCATTTAGCTTGAGGTGAGAGTGACCCATCCATTCGGCTACCTCCTCTAGGCAGGTACATAGAGCGCAAGATGATCCCTCAGGGTGGTTTAGTGCCACCACCAGCTGGGCATCATCTGCGTAGGTTATGATCTTTATGCCGAATGGAAGGACTATCTCTGCCAATGGAGCCATATAGGTGTTAAAAAGCGTGGGGCTCACGGATGAACCCAGTGGGACCCCACAGCTGAGAGGTCATCAGTTCGATGTGGCAGTTCCCTCAAAACTTGGAAGAACCGATGTTTTAGGAAGTACTGGAACCAGGTAAGTGCCATATTTGTCACTCCCAGATTTTTTAGCCGCTCAAGCAGGATGTTATGATCAACAGTGTCGAAGGCGGCACTGAGATCTAGAAGGATGATAGCTGCTGAGCCGCCCTGGTCCAAAAGTCTCCTTGCCTCCTCTGTTACCGCCAGAAAGGCCGTCTCGGTCCCTAGCTGAGGGCGGAATCCTGTTTGAGAGACGTGAAGCAGGTTGTTGGATTCCAAGTACTGAACCAGCGTGGAGTTTATATGTCTCTCAATTAGCCTGCTCAGCCAAGAAAGGAGAGAGATGGGACGGTAGTTGGCCATATTAGAGTGATCTAAATTGTTTTTTTCGAAAGGGCTCTAACCTGTGCACATTTCCATGCCGGGGGCACTATGCCGGAGGTGATGGAGGAGTTTAAAGCATCTAAGATGACTGGGCGAATAGCATTAGAGACTAATGAGAGGTACTGTGGAGGCGCGGGGTCCGTGGGAGAGCCAGAGGTTACCCTAGACATAAGGGTATCCAGGGAGTCTGCGTCTAACAAAGGAAAGTCTCCTAGAGAGCACTGTGTTTCAGGATGTAAACTTCTGGTGCTGATATCGGTAGACTCAGGCAGATGGGGAGGAAAAGGCAGGCAAATCAACTGGATCTACTAGATTTTTGATGAAAGTATTCTGCTAGATTGTTGCAACGATCTGGGGCTTCCTCCTCTTTGGGAGGTTTATGCGGCATAGTGGAAAGGGATTTAGCGATACGAAAGATCTCTTTAGGAGAGTTGGCGGCTGCAGTGATCCTCTCCTCATAGAAGTTTGTTTGGGCAGTTTTGATCTCTGCTTTATAACTCCTAATTGCCTCTCTATAATCAAGTTTCCTCTCTTCTGCATAGTTCTGTCTCCATCTCCTTTCGAATTTCCTACAGGTTTGTTTAAGCTCCCTTAATTTAGGAGAAAACCATGGAGCCGATTTTTGCTTGAATCTCTTAAGAGAGGGTTTTTTGGAAGAATAGTGTCCAATGAGCTTTGGATCCATGAATTAAAATTATTATTTGCCATCTCAGGGTTAGGGTCACTATGGGGTCTGGTGGTGTCAAGAACAGCAGTCCATTGGCTAGCAGAAAGATTCAACCATTTCCTATCTAGAGTCAAGGTAGTGTTCTGAGGAGGAGTGGGGGCCAGAGTCTCCCAGACCAGGGGAATTAGCAAGTGATCAGTCCAAGGAAGGGGGATGGGAGTGCCAGCCAAGAGATTCTGATCCTTACTAAACACCGGGTCAAGGAGAGGGCCTTTGTCATGTGTGGGGCGAAGCCTTTCTGCTTGATTTGAAGTGCCGAGAGGCTGGTTGATAACTCATTGGCCAGATGGTTGGGGTGGTCATCCATATGGATGTTAAGATCCCCCAGTATTGTGAAGTTAGCTGGAGTTAGAGCTAAATCGGCTACAAGTATGGGGAGTGCATTGAGAAATTGACCTATAGGTCCTGGGGGTCGGTAGAGCAGTAGACCGGAAAAGGTGCAGGTAGGTGAGAATTCTAGGGAGAAGTTCATGCTTTCGCAATCTGGTGGCCCGTCCGTAGAAGACCGGCAACTAAAGTTGTCTTTAAATATTATAGCTAGTCCCCCACCTCTTCCAGTCTTACGGTCCACTCTTTGTATTAAATAGCCAGGTGGCAGGGTTTGAATAATGACTGGGTCGACTTCGTCTTGTAACCAGGTTTCCGTAAGGAATAAGACATCTGGTTTGAGGTCATCTAGTAAGAGTGTAAGTTCAGTTGAGTGCCTAGGAAGGGAGCGACTGTTCAGGAGGAAGAATTTTAGGGGGGTGCCAAGTAAAGGTGCTTCCTCACTGTGGGGTTGGAGCTTATAGTTCCAGAAGGAGCAGCGGGAGGGTCTGTTAGCAATATTTATTGAGTGTAGATAGTTCGTACCAGTGGCCCCTCAACGAAGAATATTTTGAAACCTGCCAGTGGTCTTGGCCCCTGGTCCCGGTTGGGCGCGGACGGGTGCAGACGGACTTGCTTTTGGCGCGCCTTTGGTGCGCCGCCGGCATGCCCGCTGTGCGCGTCCGCTGCGCGTGAGATCGAGCATCTGGTTAAGTAGCAGTGAAGCGGGAGGGCTAGAGCGCTGACTGCATCCGGAAGTGTCCCACCCTGGAAGTGTCTCCCGAAAACGCCCTCCGCTCAACGGCACTTGCCGAGTCGGACCGGGGCGATGGAGCACTCAGAAGTGGGTAAGTGAAAGCTGAGCAGAATGTGCAAATTACAATTTTAAAGTGGGCAAGGAGCATGTATAGTAAAACGAACAGAATTAAAACTGGCTAAAACGTTAGAAACAGCAGCTAAGCAGTTAGCGGCACTACCCCTAACTCAGGCTCTGCCGTGTTTAACACTGAAATTCTTCTGTTGTTTGCCGTTCATAAATTGCAATCCTAATATAGCACATTGAGCTATGAAGCGGCATGAAGGACCTGCATGAAAAATGCAAAGCATAGGTTCACACCAGGGCCACTGGATTTATGCAATTCTGTGGCCACAGCATTTTCCCGATGTTTGTGAATTTGACACACTTGCCATATAATCCATCATCTAATGCATAGTCTGCAGATCTTAACCACCAAAAAATAGCTCTTAGCTCAAATGAATCAAAAGCGGTTAGTAATAAGCTGAAATATTTTCCCAGACAGTGTTATCATGTGTAAAAGTAACAAAATAATGGAGTAATTCTATAACAAAATGTTCTGCATTATGCCGCATAATTTCCAGTTTTGTGCTGAATAATTTAGTCAACCCTGCTGCATAATTTGGTGCTCCTGAGCCACAAAATTCCAGTGAACCTGGTTTAGACCTTATTATTATTTTTTCAATCTGTTGTTATGATAAGGCTGCTTAAAAGAATTTCTTTGAGTAGTGATAAATTCCTATTAGTGCAACAACCCAAAGCACTCCGTTACAGGTTAAATCCTAACTTTGTTTCTCTGGCCATGCACTCTTAACATATAATGCCTACCAGTAAAGACAATATGTGACTCCTAAAACTTGAAAACCTCTTTACCTTATTTAACACATTCTTCATATTGATTTAAACACTCGTATGACTTATTGTCAATGTATAATGTGTGTGGGTGATGTAAAGCACTCTGACACCCTGTGAAGGCATGTGCAGTGCTTTAAAAGAATGAGATTACAAAACTAGTAGTATTTGAATTGTTATTATGTAATATTCGTACAGATTGACACAACTGAAATTCTTACAGTGCATGCATATCTCTTGTATGCAAGGATTGAACAAAGGCAAATACAAAGTCTAACGCTTGACTCCAAATCATAGTTCCTTTTAAGCATTTGTGAAGTCATAGCAAGCTGTGTGCCTATGATTTCTCTCCACTGCATTGTCATCTAGCTGTTAGGCTCCAGATAGATCCCAGTCAAGATAGTCCTTGCACAAAAGTCACCATTTTGACGGAGTAACCCGCCTGCCAAGATCTAAATCAGGCCTTTAGTCCTGTAGTAGTATCCTTGTGCATTAATTAATTGTTGATATGTCAAATTTCCCATTACTTTGTGAGTCTTGAGAAGTGCCATGAATAAGACAAACCTTTAGGTAGGGTGGCCTGCCCTCCAATCCTTGGAGATGAACTATGTGCCTCTGTCATTAAGAATCTACATGGGAAGACCATGTAACTTAAATGTTTGCTGCATGAAGACAAAAGCTGGAACTCCAGTGATGGCAATCACTTTGAGAGGAGCAAGATGGGACATATTGGTGTACGAGTCAGCCATGGCGCAGATCCCTTTTTGATCCCTGGCCCTGGGATGTTTGGACTTTAAATCCTTAGAGCAGATGAGCCATTATGATGGAAGCACAATTATAGGTTGCAAGAGTTTCTCAGCAGCGTGAAGTACCTTTAACCCTCAACATCCATACCGCTCTGAATATAAATAAACATGTCCTTTCATATGCTGTTCCACCAAGCTGTTAGTTAAATCAATGATTTAAGTATCACTAATTGTCTGGCTTTATAGTCATCACTCGATGAGTTGCTGTTGACTTCTATTATTTATTACAATGGAAACATGAGTATGGGATTTGTCTTGTGTTATGACTTATGCTATGTAGGCTTTTTGGACTGTCTTCTGGTAAATCGTTTTTAGACCATGCTTACACAGGCTGGCTCAATCAGTCTTTGAAGAAGAGCTCAGCAGTGTTTAATTTGGATGATCAAGTGGTACAAGGAGATATGGGTTGACATAGACCCAGTTAATAGAGGAAGGGAATACTTGTGTTTTGCAAGGCAATCACAATTTGGTGATGGCTCACATACAGTGTAATGCCAAGGAGTACAAGATGATTAAAGGTTATTTTAGTTGTAAAATTTGGTAACCTCTACATCTTTAGTTTGAATATCTACAAGAGCTGTAACTGGTATATTCTGACACCAATTGTCATACTCCAGCGGTCCTAATAATTGAAAATTCAAAAACAAATGCCCATGGGACTTTGCATTAGTTTCCCCTTGACAACCAGTAGGACCTTTTCCTGTGGTTTAAAAATCGCGTTTTTTGTTCAGAATCAGATTTTTGGTACTGGGGAATTCTGCTCTTCTTGACAGCTTCTCTAACATGGGAGCTTAAAACCACTGAGTTGTCTGACATTGCACCCAGAACTACTGAGAAACTAAGAAAAATATTGAAATACCATAGGACACTTGAAACATTGTAATATTCCATTTGGCACTTGTAGTTCATTGCCCGTTAACTGTAAAAAAGAACCATAGTAAATGCCAAAGACCCATGTATTCACGAAGGTTGTGGAGAAATGGCAACCTTTGTATTACTCAATGTCGTTCTACATAAATGAACATGACATTGAATTATAGCATCTTTCTGTGTAGGGTCTATAAACATGTTTGGCATTGTGTCTCAGCCCCAAAATGTTAAAGAGTTTTTTATGTTTTGCACTTATCTCCATTTTATCCCTTCTATATTTCAAATACAGAAACATTTATTTTAAGAGGAATAACACTAATTGGGTATTGAGTTTGATTAACTGTATGTGGGTTCCAAACCTACTACTACCTTTTGGGTAAAGTCTTGATTACTTGTCTGTCTAGTCTTGGAGAGTTAAGTATACAAAGGAACTAAATTTGTTGTCCATTTAGAGTGCAATTGCATGTGAAACAGTCTCTACCATGGACTACTTAGTAAGCATCCAAAGACCCACAACACAGGAGAAGGCCACACAGTTATGCTTCGGAAGGAGCCTTGCAATACAGTCCACCATATCAGGGATGTCAATAAATGCATCTGCCTCACAGTGGGGCCCAGTGATAAGTATCCAAATTTCTGTAAATATATTATCAAGATGGAGATACCTGGAAATATTTGCAATCTCTTTGTTTATGTGTGTCTATTAGGTTTGGACCATAATCCCACAATGGGTTTATCCAATGACCTAGGGAATCTGACTGGCATGTTATAGAGGAGAGGTCACTTTCTTTGAGAGTTGCAGTGATTGAAGTCCTAAACTACTAAAGAGAACTGACCTCAAGGGCAACCCAGATGTCCCTAAGGATATCCCTGACTCATCATTGAAGTCTGAAAAGCAAGGTAAATTCAGCAAAGAAAAGTGCATGACATATGATCTATTACAAACCAACTAAATGAGGATACAAATAAAAGAATAAAGAAAGGAGAGCTCCCGACCGAAGAAAAGAATAAGCAAAATATTGGAAGAATAGAAAAATAAGAAAAATACTCCTTGGAATGATAAATAACCCTTACACAGTTTGGCGGAAATAAAACCAGTCTTCTCGATTGCCACACGCAAAGATCACATTAGACATATTGGACTGTAGGAAACATCTCCTTCTCTACGGATGCATCGTTCAGCACATAGACAACTGCAGTCCTACAGCTAAGTTACATAGGCTACTAATATTTTACACCTGCTAGTGTTGGTCTGTTTGCATAAGATAATAGCAGGCTAGTATCACGCTGGCATTGGCTGCCCTTTTAGTGAAGAGAACACTGTTATGGTTGAACTGTAAAATGTTTGTTAAATACAATATATTAACACACATTCAACACACACTGTATCTAGCAGCCATAAAAGAGAGCCCTGTGTTCATTACATCTGCCCTCTTGCATGTGCTGGCAAAAGGAGGACTATATCCAAGCAAGTCAATTTATTTTAAATGATTCTGGAATTGACTTAATCGAGAGACAGTCACTCCAGTGTTAGAATTTCTACCACTGATAGCTATTAGCGAAGAATGGTTAGTTCACTTAGCTCAGGGGACCTTCCTTAGGGCTTGACGCCTGTTTGTAATTTTCCAGATTATTACCACACACATAAAATCACTCCCACAAGAAATAAAATCAGCATAGAAGTCATATAGATGACTCCGCTGCTTCACCTGGCTTACCCCTTGCAACCCCGAGCACTGCCTCTGCGAACCCTGGCCTTAAGAGTGTCAAAAACAGCACCCAAAGCACAAAGGAGGCTTGAGGGTTAGCTTCCTTGACTTTTGTCCATTTTTTTAAATTTTTTAGTACTGGTGAATATTAGTCTATTTTTCACTATTAGTATAATAAAAATATGCAGCATCAGGAGTTGGAACAGGACCTTTGCTGGTAGCTGAGGTAAGTGAAACATGTTTTTAAATGTATATTGTGTGTGTGCTTGCGGTGTATTTGTGTGAGAGCGTGTGTGAATCAATGTGAGTGACAGAGTGAGAATGAGTAAAAGTGAATGTCAGCAAGTGAGTCAGAGTGAAGGAGAATAAATAAGAATGAGAGTGAGGAAGGCTTATTGTCAGAGAATAAGTGATAGTGAGTGAGACTAAGAGTTAGAAAGTATGAATGAGTCAGAGTAAGAGTATATGTGAGTGAGTAAGATGTGAATCAATGAATAAGAGAGTTATAGTGAATAAGACCAAGTGAGAGCGAGAGAGTTGACAGTGAGAGTGAGTGCCAGTGAGTGTGCCCGAGAAAGTATGATTGAGTCAGAGTAAAAATAAGAGTGAGATGAATGAACACAAGTTAGAGTAATCGTAAGTGCAAGAGAGTGGGAATGAATGAGTGATTGAGAAGGAGTGTGAGTGAGTTAATGTAAGTGAGTGGAAACGTGGGACATGGCAAGTCTGCATTTTGCATTGTCATAGTGAAGGCAAAACGTGGCAGATAGGGGCACCCAACACTGGCACTGGCATACTGGAGGCATTTTTTAACATTCGACGCCCGTGACAAAATACTCGCACTGTTGTACTACATTTAATACTAGACATATGGGACATCCATGACAAATTTCTCATTCTGGCATAATGAAAGTAATTCTTGGTGTAGGGACACCCATGGAATAATGTTGGTGCTGGACTTCTAGAGGTACTTCTTGACATAATGAACACCTATGGTAGTACTTGCATAATAGAGGTAATTCGGGCACCTGTGGAAAAATGCTGGCACCGGTATACTCAAAGAAGTTCTTGACACAAGGGGGAACCTATGGCACAATGCTGTGCTAGCAGAGTGAGGGCAATTCTTGGCATAAATGAGCAAATTGTGGCCTATGATGGTTGAGGGCAACCATGACAAAATTGTGGACCTTACGTACTAGAGGTACATTTCAACAAAAGGGTCACCCCTTGGTATTTCAAAGACTATTCAAAAATTCTGTAACTGGCATATTGTATGTAATTTTTCGCAGAAGAGGGCATCCATGGAGGTATTTTTCCACATATATATGGGCACCCACAGGACATTTTGAAAACAAATGGTGTCAACTCCTGAAGAGCATCTGACTTCACTGACTGAGCACACCATTAAAGGACCTGACTGTTTGTGCCCTTCAGTGCCAATGGCTTTTAAACAAATTTATGTGAAAATTATGCTTTAAAATGCCCTATTTGACCACACTGATTTCTTATAGTTCTTATTGTAGAACCCTACGCTTCCCCTCCAAAACTGTCTTAGAAGAGGTTTGGCTGACTTGTTTGACTTGCTGCAATTTAGGGCAGGCGTTCTACTATGTCCCACCACGTTTAACGATCATTTCAGCACTGTAACACAGGCAGTATCGAAATGGACATTTTAGTCGGGTTGTTCTACTAATTATGCAATGTTATGATACTTCAACAGTATCAATTATTATGATTTATTCAGGGTTAATGTCATGTGGCATGACTTCCTGAGACGATTCAGGCTCAAAGACATATTATAGCACTTCCTGTGAGGTCATTAAGGTCAAAGGGCGTGCAATGCCCCCTCCTGGTACTTTGGTGAATCTACATCCATGAAAGTCAGCTCCACATCCCCTCAAGAATCTGTTCCTCTTGAGTCCTGCATTCTAATGTATTTCTTCTCAGTACTTCAGTTAATCATTCTGTAAAATAGGTTTTCTAGTCCCCATATTTTGCGGCAAAAGCGTCAGCAAACAAAAATATATAGTATTTGTGTTGGAGGCTTTCCACTATGCGCTGTCAACAGGTAAAAGGTTTTGCCTTTTTGCAGGAAGAGAAGAAAAGAGGCGAGTTACTTTCCTTTCATTAAAACTCCTAATGGACAAAGTCTTAATGAAGCGTGTCACGCGAAAGAGAGATCGCTTTACATGGAGAACCCCGGAGCTACTTTCTTAAAGTTAACTTAATTAATAACATCATAAATTCATTAGCTCTACCTTCTTCATTTCTCCCAGGAGGTCTTCATTAAGACTTTGCCTTACTAAATAGCTTACTTTCATCTGCAAAGGGAAAAAGGAATATATTTCCTTGAAAGCTTTCTTCTCCAAAACGAATGGTTGATCAAGGTCTTTAATCAATGTCAGCCTAGGTTATGAGGAGGAGGAAAGACTTCCTAGTAGAGTAATTAGTTGGGAAATACATTACAAAGCTCACTGAATTAGCTGAATTATTCTAAGGGTGATTAAGCCTTTCTGTGATGGAGAACGTTTCATGAACAATTCTCTGAAGAAAAGAGTAGATTTCTGACCTCCAATAAAGCAGGAGGGTTTATTTAAATGCCAGTTATTAAATAGCTATGGAAATGTACAGGCACACTTCTTTTAATCCGATCCAGTCCTGTCTGCTTGACCAGAGCCCGTGAAGAGATTGCCAGATGGCTGGTAATGCACACATATGTTTACATAGACTGAACGCCTTGTGGCTAATAAAGCAATTACTATGGTATTTGATTCATTTGGTTCCACCGGGAAGAATATAGTAACTCGTATGCTGCTAGAGGAGAGCATCCTTTTTAGCGTCCCTTGCCGTGCTTAGCTTCTGGCTTCAGGCTTTTGCACTGGCAAATGTTTGTCCCCTTAGGTCAAAAGCAACGACTTGCCCCTTGACCTTGAAGGGGCTAGGACATGGAAATTGTTGACCCCCCCCACCACCCCTTGATATGACTAACACATGAAACATATGCACACTGAAAGCGATTGACAGTTACATTGTACAGTACTACTCCAAACTTTGTGGTGCACGTAACCTGGAAAAAAGGACCAAGATTGTGTGGCTTAATACGCGTGTGGATACGAGGAACATGTATATTTTGGTGACATCAAATAAAAAAAATCTAAGAACCGTAGGAAAGGCTACCTCGAGTCCCAAAGCTCTACACAGCCATGCAAATAATAGAAAAATGCCATGCCAGTACTCAAATAATATAACATTCTATTTTGTAACATTCTGCATGGTTTACTCCATCCATGGGGATGTTTGAGCAGAGACTGGTGCCAAGTGAACAAATCTTTACAGGTGCCAGTTCTAAGACATCTCGGCAGCAATCCTGTTTTGTTCTGCCAGGGATGGTCGAGTGTAGGTGTGTGGTATGTGAGCACAGTGCATGGATGTGGTTGTATGGGTGTGCCAGCCTGAGCCTGTGCAGACAACTGCTCCTCCAGCGCATCGCTTGGCATGACTTCACAGGTGATCAAGGAGGACCTTCTACAAGTCTGACGCACCCCACGTTGCCTGATCAGTCATCACCTGAAGACTGCAAATGACAGTGTTTGTTTTATTCAGTTCTGGTAGAGGTCTGACCATAGCCTGCTCTGGCCTTCCAGAGCTGAGCATCCCTCCTCTGTGAAGCCAGAGACTGTTTGTCTATAGCTACAAATGTTATTTAGTAGATCAAGCTCCCGAGGAATGCATGAGGCAAAGACTTCTGCTCCTACACTGTTACAGATAGGACAAAGCCATTTATCAGATGTTTTCCTTCAGTGCCCAGACCTTTTATGGTTTGGGTTATTGAATGCATCTTGCAGTTTTCTTTAATTTAAAGTGTTTTGGAGATAAAATAATGGATAGGAGAGTACTATGTTACAGACTTGACAACTGGAAAAAAATTCTCACTATGTGAGAGTTGGAAGAGGGACATAGGAGTAGACTGAGTCTGCTTAGGGGGGGGCAGTGCCATGTGGTGCCTTACTCTGCATATATAGGCATGTAAAGAGGCAGGGACATGGAAGTAGAGCGTGGCTTCCTGCCATGCCTTGCCGAGAGGGACCATCCATCCCTTGGGGAGGAAACAAAAACAAAAGCTGGGAGGGTGTTGCTGATGTCCTGGGGGCGGGGGGGGGGGGGGGGGGTTGCTAAACAATTCTCATGGACAACAGTTGTGCTGAGCATCCACAAAGGAGCTTGTATAGGTTTCCACTTAGCTTTGTCATACGCCGTGTGATATTTTCTCTTCACCTGTAGATCATGTGAAAAGGGTCATATTGCATGACACACAGTGCCGCCCTATGAGCTGGCAGGCCTGATGTTATAATTGCAGGCTCTGTGATTGAGTAAGAGAGGCACACTTCAGGAATGCAATTTAGTTGTGTTATTGTGATAACCAGGCATTCACAATGTTTATTGGTTCTAAGGATTAATGGCGTGCAAGTCTTTGCAGTGGTCATTTCTCTGTCACTGTTGTGGTTTTTCTGTATACGTCATGACTATTTGACTCACAGAAGTACATGGATGCTTTTATTTTTCAAAAGTCAAGCAAATATTTCCCCATCCATGTTTTTTTTATTCTCTCACAATGAAGCCGTTATCTGTTTATTTGGCACACAAAAATAAGAGATGGCATTTTTTCTTTAGAAACCTATGTGTAGTCCTTAAAAAGACATGTTTGGAGGGAAAACCCGGACATCATTGTCCTTTCAAAAACATCCGCAAAGTATCATCATAGGAAACAAATTAAATCCCTTGAGAATAGAATCATGAAAACAAGCAACATTGTTAAAATCACAAATATCACATATAGTCTTTGTTAGAAATGGGATTTCTGGTTGGCTAGGGCTTGCGCCAAAGCCAGGCAGAAACCACCACTCTAGTCAGGGCAAGGAAGTTACACGCCAAAGATAACCCCTGCTCACCCCCTTGGTAGCTTGGCACGAGCAGTCAGGCTTATCTCGGAGGCAATGTGTAAAGCATTTGCGCATGCACCCAGCAACAACACCCAAGGCCCACCACAAAAGAAACTCCACACAAGGTTATTTATAAAAATAGCCTTTGTATTATACCAAACACATTAGATAATATTCACACAATTTACACTCTGCCAACTGGCACTGGGCAGAATTTACAGGGGACTATTTACACAAGACAGGGCCACATGGACCACTGTCAGAATTATCACAAATCACCAAATTGTAAATGTAGAAAGGTAGAACAAATAATAAATGTAGCGCACAACCCGTAACCACTGGTAACAGGTAAGTACCACCTACGCAACCCTAACCACCTTAGGAAAATATTACGCAGGGAACAATGAACTGACTAGTATCACTATACTAGGTAACACAACCTCCTAGGTATAAAAATACATCTAGAGGTGAAAACAGCATCAAGGCAGGGCACATTGCGCAAATGTATACATGTTAAAATACCCATGCACCCTAGGGGAGGGCACAACACAGGGAAACTGTCCCCAGGCCAACTTGGCCTCTCAGGGGCTCAAGCGCCCCTTTGTCCATAGAGTCAGGGCTGGACTTGCCAAGCGGTCAAGGCAAAGCGCAAAGGGCCACAACCTAAACGTTGCAGCTGCCCACTAAGTGCTGGGCAGCTGTGGAAAATGAGTTTGGGCACCGCTGTGCCTTTTAGCCCTCTCTGGGCTCTGGAACGCCCCAAATGGCGGTGATTTTCTTCACGGGGTGGGCTCCCGGTCAACGATAGAACAAATGCGGGGTGGGCACCCGCTTGGAGGATGCAGATGGTTGCGGGGTGGGCACCCGCCAAAATCACGTTATAAGCGGGGTGGGCACCCGCCAACGAGCACCACAATGCGGGGTGGGCACCCGCTAATAAACACGGCAAAAAGCGGGGGAATCCCTACGTCGGGGTTCCCTCGCAAATTATCGTAGCGCAGCGCTGCTGCCCACAAATGCAGGCACTTCTCAGTAAATCAAGGTATAGCGCTTCCCAGGCGCTTGAAGGCAATGTCCAGGGAAAAGTCTTTGTAGAAAGGCAGGGGGCAAGGGCTGGGCCCAGGGGCCAGCTCACAGGGCCCTCCAGGCAGGGAGGCAGTCCCCAGTGGCGGTCTCTCCTGGCGTCCAGCAGCAGCAGCAGGCCCCCCCAGTTAGGATCAGCAGAGAACATTTTACATGGGGTCACAGCCCCTTCTTATACACAGGTTTCCTTTGTCTCAAGGTGCAGGGAAGGGGCGAACCAGTTACAACTGGTTCCTGAGCACTTTGTTTTGCTCAGCCCCTCTCCCTATTCACAGAACAGGTCAGGGTCATCAGTCGCACCACAGGGGGCAGAGCCAGCATTGTGTGGGGAAAGCCCAGCCCTATTCAGGTCCCAGGTGTACTCCTCCCACCCATCTGGCTGCTGATCTCCCCATTCACCACCGGGTGACTCCTCCTGACTCTGGGGATTCCCTAGCCCATCACATGACCTCAGCCAGCCAATCGCCAGACAAGGCACTCATCTCACACTGCACACAGAAATGCCAACTTCTAGAAGTGGCACTTCTACACTAGGTACATTGACGCCGCACACATCATCGTGCAGCATTTCATCACACGAGTCCGCACATACCAAACTCGCACCTGCACTCCCCATGCATCAGGAACTACCAGGGACACATACATTCCCCCATGCATTCCTATGGGAGGGCAGGCCAACCTCATTCACACACGCACTTTACCCTGGGACACAGTGGTAAAGTAAGCAGAAGCCAAAAAATCACTAACACCAGGTCACAGTAAAAAGCAAAAAGTTTAGGGGTGAACCTGCCAGAAGGGCCAAGTCCAACAGTCTTCTATGTTGCATTTGTTTGTATTGTGTGTGCCTAATTAAAGCTGACACGTTCCCCACAACAAGTGTCACTTTCAGCCAGTTAAATGTGTTTCACAATTTTCTTCGGCGATAAACATTTGATTACATCTGAAAATGTCCAAGTGTGCCTGGCAGGTATCAAACGGATACCCAGAATGTGCAAGTGCTTTTACTACTCCCTAATTTTTCACCATGACTGCCAACACTTAAACAATAGTAAACCTCGTGCAAGGAATAGAGAGCAGCAGGGCCGGCTTTAGCGCTGGTGGCGCCCAGTACGACAATGGTTGTTGGCGCCCCCCCAGTGACCTCCTCTGCCATACACTCCCGCACTACCACCCTTTAACAGTGACCCTCAGATCTCCATAACCGCTCCATCGCTCAGATGCATTAAATTAGTTGTATAGCGCCACTTATACCAGTGTAGGGTGTCAGACCACTTTACATCACTCGCACAAAACACAGAGACAATCAATCATAGGTGTGCAAATCAGTGTATAGGAAATGTTACATAAGACAGAGGACTATTGATGGTGTAGGAGTCACATGTCATCCACACTGGTAGGCACTATCGCTTAAAATCACTTGGTCTGGAGAAGCACAACTCAGAATTTAAAACATAACACCATAGTTGGGGGTTCTTTTTAATAATCAGAATTGATTTATATCCAAATTAATCCTTTTTCCAACATTAGAATAATGAAAGACGGAAGGTGGGGGGGAATCATAATGCTCTCATCCATACTTTGCAGGTTGCATGCAGCTCTTTGGTGACAGTTAATAACTCACTGTTCTATGCTAGGATGTTAACTTATTATTTGCAAGTTGTTAGAAATGGGATTTCTGGTTGGCTAAGGCTTGCGCCAAAGCCAGGCAGAAACCACCACTCTAGTCAGGGCTGGGGAGTTACACGCCAAAGATAACCCCTGCTCACCCCCTTGGTAGCTTGGCACGAGCAGTCAGGCTTATCTCTGAGGCGATGTGTAAAGCGTTTGCGCGTGCACCCAGCAACAACACCCAAGGCCCACCACAAAGGAAACTCCACACAAGGTATTATATAAAAATAGCCTTTGTATTATACAAAAACACATTAGATAAAAACACACACTTTACAATGTGCCAACAGGCACGGGCAGAATTTACAAGGGATTATATATACAGGGGACAGGGCCACATGGACCACTGTCAGGAATTAGCACTTTTTAGAAATAGCACTTAGAACATAGGAATAAAATTACTGTAGCACAAAATAACATATATAGCACACAATCAGTAACTACTAGTATCAGGTAAGTACCACCTACGCAACCCTAACCACCTTAGGAGAATGTCACGCAGGGAACTAGGACCTCACTAGCACCACCTGTACTAGGAGAAAACAAACAACCACCTAAGTATCACAATACCTGTAGGGGTAAACGCACATTACACATGATGCATCACATTCAGAGGTGTAGGGAAGGAAAACACATGATGCATAAAAACATTCAGAGGTGCAGGTTAGGAACAATAGCGCAAAACTCACATTAGCCACCACCTGTGGCAGTCCCTAGGCCAACTGGCCTTGTTGGGGCTAGGACACCCTGTGTCCAGCAAAGTCAGGGCGCGCCTGCGCAGACTGGGCAAACCAGGGCGCACAAGGCACAACCTACACGTTGCAGCTGCCCACTAAGGGCTGGGCAGCTGGGGAAGTGAGCTTGGGCACCACGGTGCCTTCAAAATGAATATGGCCTAGGTTGAAGCCTCTCTGGGCTCACACCCAAAAATGCGCGCCTCGTTGGAGCCTCACTGGGCTCTATACAAATATGACTGGCCCCGTTGGAACCTCAGGGGCTCGTGAAACAATGCCCCCAACCGTTGGAGTCCCACTCGGGGGACTCGTGAGCCTCGCAGGCTCTAACCAATAATGTGCCCCTTGAGCCTCGCAGGCTCTAAACAATGATATGCCCCGTTCACGTTGGAGCCTCGTTGGACTCTACACCAATATGGGGGCCAACGTTGGGGTGGCCCGCTGCCTTCCGGGGCAGCTCCTCTTACTAAACAAAATGCCCCCGACTTTGGAGCCTCGTGGGCTCAAGGAAATCGATGTGAGCCTCGATGGAGCGCACCAGCGCTCAGTAATATGCACCCTCCCGCACTCACCGGATCGATGAGGCTGTCTCCGGTCGCGGCGGGAGGCTCTCCCTCTTTGCTGGCGGCTTGAAGGGGCGTCTGCCAGAGCGGGGTAGGCTCACGCCTGGCTTCTCTGGGGCTGCGGGACTTCTCCTTCGTCGCCGGGGATCCGGGAGCCGGGACTTCCTACTTCAACTCAGCGTCCGAATGACGTGGCGGTGTGGGAGTCCCGGTTGCCGGGCAACCCCCTGGCTTCTCGAGTCCGGCGTCACTTTCCTTTCCTGCAGCTCGGGCCGCGGCGGTGGTCCCTCCGCGGGGTGGGCACCCGCTAGTAAATACCCA
This sequence comes from Triturus cristatus, assembly GCF_964204655.1. Lineage (NCBI taxonomy): Eukaryota > Metazoa > Chordata > Amphibia > Caudata > Salamandridae > Triturus > Triturus cristatus. The sequence continues at coordinate 313,712,799 of NC_140591.1, forward strand.
CAAAAGGGGGGGTGCAACCAGAGCGGCAAAGTCCCTGGCGGGGTGGGCACCCGCTAGGGTTAGTATTTCTCCAATAAAGTGGGGTAGGATTCCGCTCGGGCACCACAATGTGGGGTGGGCACCCGCTTCGAATATGGCAAGAGTGGGGGAATCCCTACGTCGGGGTTCCCTCGCAGGCTGTCGTAGCGCCGCGCCGCCGGTCACACTGCAGGCGCTTCTCAGAAAAAGCACTCCTCTACGCTGAGGTTCAAATAAAGCGCTCCTAACGCTATCAGGCAATTAAAAGCGCTTCCAGGCGCTTTGAGCAAGTCCAGCAAGGTTCTCCTTGGTTATGCAGCAAGGCAGGGGGCAAGGCTGAGCCTAGAGCCAGCTCACTGGGCCTCCAGGCAGGGAGGTAGTCCAAGTGGCGGTCCTCTGGCCCAGCAGCAGCCCCCTCAGGCAGGATCCTGGAAGAGAACCTTCTGTGGGGACACAGCCCCATTTTTATACACTAAAACCCTTTGTTCTTGGTTCAGGGTGAGGGGGAAAACCAGTCGCAGCTGGTTGGGGAGCACCCTTGATGTGCTCAGCCCCTCACTCTATTCACTGGCAGGGCTAGGGTCGTCAGTCGCACCACAGGGGGCGGAGCCAGCATTGTGTGGGGAAAGCCCTGTCCTATTCAGGACCCAGGTGTACTCCTCCCACCCATCTAGCTGCTGATCTCCCTATTCACCACCGGGTGACTCCTCCTGACTCTGGGGAATCCCTAGCCCGTCACATGACCTCAGCCAGCCAATCACGCGACAAGGCACACATTTTACACTGCACACCAAAGTGCCCACTTCTAGAAGTGGCACTTCCATACTAGCTACACGCACGCCGCACGCATCATTGCGCAGCATTCAATCACACGAGTCCGCACATACCAAACTCGACCATGCACACCCCACGCATCAGGAACTACCAGGGACACATACATTCCCCATGCATTCCTATGGGAGGGCAGGCCTATCTCACCACATGCACTCAGAGTGCGCACGCACTTTACCCTGGGACACAGGGAAAGTGCGCAGAAACCAAAAACCACCATCACCAAGTCACCAATAAAAGCAAAAAAAAGTTCAGGGGTGAACCTGCCAGAAGGGCCAAGTCCAACACAACCCCCTTCCAGCCAAAACGCAGGGCAGACCAATCACCACCGTGATGGACTTCCCTGCTTGGGGCGATAGAACACGGACGCGGGCCCGCAACTGCAGGGACACCCTCCGGTTCTACGCCACGGTGAACCCATGGAACTCCTTCTAAAACCACTCTTTGGACCAACTGGGCTACCCCACTGGTACTCCCAAGCTGTCCGCGGCCAAGACCAGGCCCTAGGCCACCCAGGTGCCACCGGTCTTTGCCTAATCACAGAGTGGGGGGTAGTAACCCCTGGCACATAGCGGCCATTCTCCACTCTTCCTCTCTGCAAGACAGGACTAGACTGCCACTGGTTCTCCAGCCTAGGGTCTACACCCTCAGGCGGACCAGGAGTCTCAGGGAAGGCTCTCCTCCCCCTACCTCTTCTCCTAGGGTTCCTCCTCTTCTGGCGAGGGGTACACCTAGAACGCCATTCCAACCCAGGGTTTAACGCCTCAGGTTGTACCGGGGCCAGAGGTGGGCTCTCCCACCCTCTGCACCCCCTTCCAGAGCCCTGCTCCCTACCAACTGGGGCGGTACCTCTGGAAGAAGAACCGGTCGGGACGCTGGTTACAGACGTCCCACCCTTCAGGTCAGGCTGATCCTGAACCTGGCCTTCCAACCTCCGGCCTAGAACCTTTGGTGGAATAATCACCTGGCACTCCAGGACTTTGGGGGATTTACACTCCATCCCCCTGAGGCTATCAAATGACACATATGTTGAGCGACTGTCTGTCTGGCGCTGATCTCCCGTCCCCTGTCCACCTGACAGTGCGCGGAGATCCCCCAGAACAGAAGTGGTGCCACCCTGGTCACTACACAGGATCCTAGCCCAACTGGGTAGTCCCTGACCCACAGGCCCTTCCACTGGGGAACTCATCCCCAATCACTCCTCACGCTGGACTCCTGTACCCTCCCTACCGGAGCGGTACTGCCAGACTCTAGAACCACAGGAGCCCTGTTTACAGGCGCTCCAGGTCCTCTACTCACTAAGAGATCTTCCTCAAGTGGACTAACAGGACAGCCTAGGTCCCCAACTTGGTGTTCCCTCATGAAACCATCGAAGTCCTGAGACAGGGTTTCGGGCGTCTGGGGACCCTCGGTCACCCCCTTACTCCCGCTCCACTGAGCCAGGCAGTAAGCCCCTACACCCTCCTCGCTATCCTGGGACCTAGCTGGGCTACACTGAGCCTCCTCCACCACGCTGGACTGGAGGATCTCTGACCCACTATTGTTGGAATCACTCACTAATGACTCTTGAGAACCTCTGGCCCTTTCCCAGCGGTCTGCTTCCTCTGCAAGTTCAAATGGACAAAAAGAGTTATACCTCAACAGGTGTTGGCGCAACCCTGGTGAACAACTACTGAGCATCTGCTCTTTGATAACCAGACTATACAGGGCGGTATAACTGCGTTCCGGGCAAAGCGTCATCCACTCGAACAGTGCATCATCACATTCCCCCAAAAACTCCTCCCAAGAATGGTGAGACAGCTTCCTACTGCCCCTGAACTTCAACCTATACTCCTCCTCTTGGAAACAAGGTACCACACTCGGGGAACTGGGAATGGGACTCTCTGTACTGCACTCTATATCGCTGCCACCACTGGACTCCACCCTCACTGGGGAATCCAGAAAACTACCACTGTGCTCAGGGGACAGGGAAAGGGATGAGGCGCTATCTCCTACGCTGGACCCAGCAAGGGACTCCCTACCTACGGGGTCCTCACTCTCTACTGGCGTCCAGGTACTGTCATCTTCTTCTGAATCTTCAGGGCTCCCCACAGACCCACCACCCTCCAGGTGTGAGGCCCAGGCCCTTTCTTCCTCACTGCGCTCACGTTCCCATTCACCTGCTTGCCATCCAATCATGTGGTTCCTCAGTTCGTACACAGTGTCTGACTCTCTCACCTCTATGTTTCTCTCTCTACAGAACCTTTCCAACTCCTGCATACTGTAATAAACTAGATCACTGGGATCAAAAGCAGGCTCCATTCTGGCAGACGTTCTAGAGAAAAGATCACACAGGGAACCTAGGGGTCTGCGTTTAACACAGGAGTACACAATTCACAAAGGATTCAGCAAGCTCTCTATCCCAGAGAAGTCACACTCACTTGCCTAGTGCCACACACCATTCATCCACACACAACCCTCCCCTCGGACTGGTAAGGCAGTTTCTACCACCCCTGATTCCTCAACCTGACCACCACGTGACACAGGTACCAACTCTGGGCGCAGGGCGGGGGACAAATGTACTGGACACTATTATGCTGCCACCACTGGATCCCACCCTCTGGTGAATCCAGAAACACAATGCACTTAGGGGGATGATCTACCCTCCCGAGCTAGGAACACCTAACTCACAGTGCACAAGAAACACATTTCCAAAGAAATGACATTTTAAAAACAACTTAAAACAATAATCCCTATACCATGTGATTTATCTAAATGCAGAGTTTTGCAGTGCAGCCAGTCGCTGCTGCGGTACAGCGCAAACGCAAGTCCAAATCCCACCGCTGCCACCAAATGTTAGAAATGGTATTTCTGGTTGGCTAAGGCTTGCGCCAAAGCCAGGCAGAAACCACCACTCTAGTCAGGGCTGGGGAGTTACACGCCAAAGATAACCCCTGCTCACCCCCTTGGTAGCTTGGCACGAGCAGTCAGGCTTATCTCTGAGGCGATGTGTAAAGCGTTTGCGCGCGCACCCAGCAACAACACCCAAGGCCCACCACAAAGGAAACTCCACACAAGGTATTATATAAAAATAGCCTTTGTATTATACAAAAACACATTAGATAAAAACACACACTTTACAATGTGCCAACAGGCACGGGCAGAATTTACAAGGGATTATATATACAGGGGACAGGGCCACATGGACGACTGTCAGGAATTAGTACTTTTTAGAAATAGCACTTAGAACATAGGAATAAAATTACTGTAGCACAAAATAACATATATAGCACACAACCAGTAACTACTGGTATCAGGTAAGTACCACCTACGCAACCCTAACCACCTTAGGAGAATGTCACGCAGGGAACTAGGACCTCACTAGCACCACCTGTACTAGGAGAAAACAAACAACCACCTAAGTATCACAATACCTGTAGGGGTAAACGCACATTACACATGATGCATCACATTCAGAGGTGTAGGGAAGGAAAACACATGATGCATAAAAACATTCAGAGGTGCAGGTTAGGAACAATAGCGCAAAACTCACATTAGCCACCACCTGTGGCAGTCCCTAGGCCAACTGGCCTTGTTGGGGCTAGGACACCCTGTGTCCAGCAAAGTCAGGGCGCGCCTGCGCAGACTGCGCAAACCAGGGCGCACAAGGCACAACCTACACGTTGCAGCTGCCCACTAAGTGCTGGGCAGCTGGGGAAGTGAGCTTGGGCACCACGGTGCCTTCAAAATGAATATGGCCTAGGTTGAAGCCACTCTGGGCTCACATCCAAAAATGCGCGCCTCGTTGGAGCCTCACTGGGCTCTATACAAATATGACTGGCCCCGTTGGAACCTCAGGGGCTCGTGAAACAATGCCCCCAACCGTTGGAGTCCCACTCGGGGGACTCATGAGCCTCGCAGGCTCTAACCAATAATGTGCCCCTTGAGCCTCGCAGGCTCTAAACAATGATATGCCCCGTTCACGTTGGAGCCTCGTTGGACTCTACACCAATATGGGGGCCAACGTTGGGGCGGCCCGCTGCCTTCCGGGGCCGCTCCTCTTACTAAACAAAATGCCCCCGACTTTGGAGCCTCGTGGGCTCAAGGAAATCGATGTGAGCCTCGATGGAGCGCACCAGCGCTCAGTAATATGCACCCTCCCGCACTCACCGGATCGACGAGGCTGTCTCCGGTCGCGGCGGGAGGCTCTCCCTCTTTGCTGGCGGCTTGAGGGGGCGTCTGCCAGAGCGGGGTAGGCTCCCGCCTGGCTTCTCTGGGGCTGCGGGACTTCTCCTTCGTCGCCGGGGATCCGGGAGCCGGGACTTCCTACTTCCGCTCAGCGTCCGAATGACGTGGGAGTCCCGGTTGCCGGGCAACCCCCTGGCTTCTCGAGTCCGGCGTCACTTTCCTTTCCTGCGGCTCGGGCCGCGGCGGTGGTCCCTCCGCGGGGTGGGCACCCGCTAGTAAATACCCACAAAAGGGGGGGTGCAACCAGAACGGCAAAGTCCCTGGCGGGGTGGGCACCCGCTAGGGTTAGTATTTCTCCAATAAAGCGGGGTAGGCTCCCGCTCGGGCACCACAATGCGGGGTGGGCACCCGCTTCGAATATGGCAAGAGCGGGGGAATCCCTACGTCGGGGTTCCCTCGCAGGCTGTCGTAGCGCCGCGCCGCCGGTCACACTGCAGGCGCTTCTCAGAAAAAGCACTCCTTTACGCTGGGGTTCAAATAAAGCGTCCCTAGCGCTATCAGGCAATTAAAAGCGCTTCCAGGCGCTTTGAGCAAGTCCAGCAAGGTTCTCCTTGGTTATGCAGCAAGGCAGGGGGCAAGGCTGGGCCCAGAGCCAGCTCACTGGGCCTCCAGGCAGGGAGGTAGTCCAAGTGGCGGTCCTCTGGCCCAGCAGCAACAGCAGCCCCCTCAGTCTGGATCCTGGAAGAGAACCTTCTGTGGGGACACAGCCCCATTTTTATACACTAAAACCCTTTGTTCTTGGTTCAGGGTGAGGGGGAAAACCAGTCGCAGCTGGTTGGGGAGCACCCTTAATGTGCTCAGCCCCTCACTCTATTCACTGGCAGGGCTAGGGTCATCAGTCGCACCACAGGGGGCGGAGCCAGCATTGTGTGGGGAAAGCCCTGCCCTATTCAGGACCCAGGTGTACTCCTCCCACCCATCTAGCTGCTGATCTCCCTATTCACCACCGGGTGACTCCTCCGGACTCTGGGGAATCCCTAGCCCGTCACATGACCTCAGCCAGCCAATCACGCAACAAGGCACACATTTTACACTGCACACCGTAGTGCCCACTTCTAGAAGTGGCACTTCCATACTAACTACACGCACGCCGCACGCATCATTGCGCAGCATTCAATCACACGAGTCCGCACATACCAAACTCGACCATGCACACCCCACGCATCAGGAACTACCAGGGACACATACATTCCCCATGCATTCCTATGGGAGGGCAGGCCTATCTCACCACATGCACTCAGAGTGCGCACGCACTTTACCCTGGGACACAGGGAAAGTGCGCAGAAACCAAAAACCACCAAGTCACCAATAAAAGCAAAAAAAAGTTCAGGGGTGTACCTGCCAGAAGGGCCAAGTCCAACACAAGTAATAAAAGGATCTCTCTGACAAAAGCAATGACCTACTGATCTATTTAAATTATATGCACTTTGTGATCTGCTGGTACAGGTTCTTTGCAGTAGGCATATTAACCGTCTGCGCTACCCTCAAAGCTTCCACTTGACAAACCTCCGATCTTTCTGTAGGAAGAAAATTAATAGAGTTATCTTGACATTTTTATTGACGGCTGATAACTGCTGGAGGCCAGAACGCTGGCAGAAGGTGCTTTTAAAACTATTATTAACTTGCAAACACGACGCCCCCACCTAAAGTCAGCGCCCGGTGCGATCGCACCGGTCGCACCGCCCTAAAGCCTGCCTCAAGGTGTGGTTTTCATTGAACATTTGTGAACATCCATTCCTCTCTGACTCTTGTCCACCCTGAAAATGATCAGAGGTTTGCTATCGCAAAAGGCTAGAGTAAATCCAGTCCCATAGTGGGAAGTGGAACAGAACACCCCCAAACTGTGGTGGTGTAGGCAAGAGTTTCTCCAGGGGGAAAAAAAGATTTCCGATGTGGAAAAACGAAAATGAAATTTAAGGTGCATCAGCACAGCAGTCTACCTTTCACCAAATGTGCAATAGAGCTGCATGGACACTTCTCCATTGGTAAAACAATAACTTGAAATGTTGTCTTGTGACTTTCACTATACTATGCCCGGTGCTTAATTTTTAATGAAATAAGTGCCGGTGCCTAAAGCTCTGTTCTGAACCACCAGCCCATGCAATCAAATGCCGGCGCACCAAATACCAAGGCTGCATAGTCTTGTATTCACCTCTGGCCTCTTCCACTACCAGGCACTCCCTGTCCCTTTAAAGCACTCTTAGGGGCTCCTGTTTTCGCCCTTTATGATGATTTGTCTGACTTTCTCGTCCTCCATCTTTCCACTTTCTTTGTTTTTCCATCTCTTGCTCTTTTACAGAAACATAAGTGCCATTCCCCAAAAATAATTACCGGTGCTTCCCACCGGCAACCACCGGCTCAAATTAAGCACGGAGTATGCCTGGAAAACTGTGACTGGTGCAGTTTCCCAGGTGTATCACTGGGAATGTAAATTCACAAAATTCGTAATTCTAGATCTGTGCATTGATGTACATATATAGGCGCATATTTCTGAGTTCTGTTTGTGAATCAAGTCCACACAAGTTTTGAGTCAGCTGACCAAAAGCCTTGCATTAGTTAAAGCTGCCACTCAAGACTGGGGTATTTTCACCTGTGTGCATGGGTTGATAAGGTAAAAATAAGCAAACTATTTAAAAAAGTGTTATACCATGACGTATTCCAAATGAGGAAAACTCAAAATGAAGAATTGGGATTTGATAATAATGAAGAAACGAAACATTGAAATAGTGAACATTTGTTTGTATTTTTAAACATGAAGATACTTAATTTTGTAGTTAGAGATTTAGAGGCTATTAATGTTAATGGTAAAAGTTAGTGGTGGCACGGAGTTGTTACACTCTATGATTATCACGCGGATTCCGCATAGGTACCTCTGTGTGTTTCTGTGTGTACTTGACAAAACCCAAACCTATTTACTTTGTCAGAGCTGGTGATAAGTGCTCCTTCGGTGTAGGGGAATGAGTAGCAACCATAAAGCATGTAGAAGGATTTAGGGGCATAACAAGTATACAGAAAGTGAGTGAACTAAGGTACAAGGAGTATGAATGCAGTTTTATGGCATCCAATGGGCATACATAAATCTGTTATAACACATAAAGAACTGAGAAGTAATAACACTAACACGTTTAATGTAAAGGCAAGTCAAAGTTGGCACACTCGTCCCTCTGACCGCAAAGCAGGCTGTCTGAGAGCTATCATATACATTTGTGATTCAAGGCATATGTCTCTCCCCACATCAGCCACAATCCTAGCATTTAAGGTAAATGTTGCAGTGCAGGGAATACTGGTTACCCCTGCTCATGAGTTTGTTTTCATCTTTAGCCAGTGGTTAGTAAATACAGAGACATGGATCTTGTAGCATTGTGGCTTAATATCTGACGTCATTTATGCGCCACACTAGGACGCATGCTTATGACATCAGAAGCCAGGAAGAGCTGACATTTCACAGAGCATTGCATGATCACAGTATGATCGCTTCACAGCTTTAAAGGGTTAATGTCGCAAACTTTTCAGGAGTAAAGGCCAACAGTAGGCAAAAACCTCTTCCCCACTGCTTGGATAACAGTAATAATGGCCATTCCATGCAGCTGTAATAAATGGGAGAATTCTTAAACAATAGGGGCACAGTTTTCCAGAACAGCACCTCAAGAACCCTGTGATATATATTTATGTATTACACTCCGGCAAGCAACTATGCACTATATTTCTAGACAACACTGGCAAAACTATAAAAAAATCTATACATAAGTAGAATATGACAGCCACGGTATCTGCATCAATACACACATCAATATAAGAGCACAGTTAGTTGCAAAGTCAGACATACTGTTTATATTAAGTCTATACATAATAGTATTGTGACCTATTGATTAATAACACAAAAACAAATCTGACCTGGCTTTCGCCGCCAGCCTTTTGGCAGTTCTTGTTTTGTTTTATCATGGTTTTTGTAAAAATGTATTGTTCAAGAAATTGCTGGGCCCTCATCAATCCCCCCAAAATATTGACTAAAGGCAAAAAAGTGTTTTGGTCCTAAAAAAGTACACATTACCATAGAACTCCCTGGCACTGAAGAGAACTATTTTGTGGGTGGGTGTGGCCCTTGTAAAAAGGCAGCATGTCACAAGTCATAATGAAGCCAACCAATGACTGAAGTGGGCTGATGAATTGTCCTTTGATGCATGCTGGATGGGCGGGAGAAAAATGAGAATGACATAACCACAGACTAATGGATGAAGTCTGGCTGAAATATGTTATACACCTAATTTTAGTAAAATTAAAAGGTCTTGGCTAACGCAGGCCTATAAAAAAATAATTGATCTCCCTTTGGCTGCCTGGCTCTTGCCTTTAAGAAAGTAAGAGTGAAAGAAAGAAATCACGAATGAAGGCAAGAAAGGAAGGAAGGGAGAGAGGGGGGAGAAAGAAAGGAAAGGAATAGAATGGAAGGAAGAGGGAAAAGAGAAAGAAAACAAGAGGGAAAGGACGAAGGAAAAAAATGAGCGAAGGAAAGAAGAGATGAAAGAAAATAAAGAAGACAAGAAGGAAATAAAGGAGTGAAGTAAGAGGCAAAAGAGAAAGAATACAAGAAGGAAAGAAAGGGGAGAATGAATGACAAAAAGAAGAGACAAAAAGAAGAGACAAAAAAGATAGAAGACGAATGAAGGAAGGAAAGAAAGGAAGGAAGAAAGAAAGGGGAAAAAGAGAAAAGACAAGGAAAGAAAGAAGGAAATTATGAATAAAGGAATGAAGAGGCAAAAGAGAAAGAAGAGAAAAGGTAAAGAAAAGTCAGATACACAAGGCCACTATGAAAGGAATTTACAACAGCATTGACAGGAGATGGGATCTGATAAAGCTGGAATGTGCCCTGTGCTCTCATGAAAGGTGTCCTGCTATCATATCAACCTGTAAACACAAAGACAACACTAAAACAAAAACACCGGCACTGAAGGGAACTGTCTTGTGGGTGGATGTGCTTCTTTTGAAAGAGCAAAATGTAGTCACTCAAACCGAAGTTAACCAGTGGCTTAAGTTGGCTGACACATTCAGGAGCATAGCTTCCGGGGAGTGGGTGATTGGGGTGTGACACCCCACCAAATAAATGCTTGCTTGCCTTAGTAGTTGGGTATTGAGGCCCTGAGTCAGTTTTTCTTGTCCTGAACCACAAATGAAAACAAAACAGTGATTTTGTTAGACCTGGCATATTTGGCGTGGTTTCCCCTGACTTTTTGCCTCTACCTCCTGTATTTTTGACGCTATGCTGGTTTTCGTTTTTGCTGGTTTAGATGCTTTGGGCACTTTGCCACTGCGGATCAGTGTCAAAGTGCAAGTGCTCCCTAGGTAAATTGCTATATTGATTGGTTATCCCTGATTGGTATATTTGTTTCACCTGTCAGCCCCCAGTAAAGTGCACTGAGTGTGCCAGGGCTGGTGATTCAAATGCTACTAGTGGGCCTGCAGCACCGATTGTGCCACCCACAGGAGTAGCCCTAAAATGGTGTCACAGGCCTGCCACCGCAGTGCCTGGATGCAGTTGCTAACTGCCATGCTGACCTGACCCATGTCCACACTGGCCAGGCCTAACCCTTCCCTTTCTGTACACATTGGACACTCCTATGGAAGGCCCTAGGTACCCCCCTGGGCAGGGTGCAGTGTATGTTAAAGGTAGCGCATGTATTGGTGTAGATGACATGCTCTGGTAGTGAATTACAGCCATTTTCGTTTTTCACTATTGAATGGCTATCTTGCCCATAGGCTATAATGGGGAATGCTGAGTATAATGTTTACCTGCATATCTTCCCATAGGAGCAAGATAGAAAGCTAAAAGTCTGGTATCCCTGAATTCAGAATTTAATAACACATCTTTTAGGAAGGATGGTTTTTAAATCCTGTGTGTGAAAACAGCACTTTTAGAAGGTGGCTGTTTTCCTTTCCTGCCCTTTATGTGTGCCTTGGCCTGTTTGTGAATTGACTGTCTGGTTTGTGAGTGACAGGGACAGGGGTGGCTCCCAGAGGCTGAATGAGTCAGCCCAGGGCTGAATAGAGAAATTCCCCTGTAGATGGGTGGGAGGAGTAGCACCTGTGCCTGAATAGGGCTGTGCCTGCCTTCCACAATGCTGGCTCCACCCCCTGCTGGGCGGCTGACGACCCTGCCCCTGTCTCTCAAAGGAAAGAAGAAACCAAGTAAACAGAGTGCTCCAGGACTGGCCAGAACTGGTTCTGACTAGGCCAAGGTCCCTCTGCCTTCAGAGGACAAAGGATTTTGGGGTATAAGTATTGGGACCCAGACTACAGAAAACTAGATCATCCTGGAATCAAGAAGGAACCTCTGCCAAGGAGAAAGCTGGAAGACTGAAGAAGAAGGACTGACCTGCTGTAAGGCTGATCTGCAGTTGCTTTGCTGCCAAGGAGAGGGTAAGGACTTTGCTGTGTGCTGTGTCCCCTGGCTTGAAGGAATCTCCAAGGGCCTGAGTAGAGCAGGGCTCCTGTTAAGAAGTCCCAGGAACAAAAGGACTTCACCCCCAGCTTCCCCCTGAACTCTGCTGTGTGAGTTCTGCCCTTCCTAGAGTGCTTGATCCAATTGTGGGGCCTCTGGAAGTTGTGCCTGCTGTTGGGAAGCTGACCCAGAAGAAAGAAGTTAAGGATCTACACTTTTTCACACACAGCCGGCTTAGCGAGAACATTTTCGTTGCTCTACTTGTTAGCGGGCCGAATTTTTATCGCTGCGAACATCGTCGCAGAGCCTGCCACCGCTGAGCAAGATCATCGCTGGTGAAATGGTCGCCCCGCTCATTAGCGGGCCGAATTCTATCGCTGCGAACATCGTCGCAGAGCCAGCCAAGATCCCCGCTCCGCTCGTTGGCGGGCAAAATTTTATCGCTGCGAACATCGTCGCAGAGCCTGCCGCCGCTGGGTGGGATCGTCGCAGGGCCAGCCAAGATCATCGCACCGCTCGTTAGCGGGCCAAATTTTATCGCTGCGAACATCGTCGCAGAGCCAGCCAAATCATCGCACCGCTCGTTAGCGGGCAGAACTTTATCACTGCGAATATCGTCGCAGAGCCAACCCAGATCATCGCTGGTGAAATCGTCGCCCCGCTCGTTAGCGGGCCGAATTTCGTCGCATCGTGCCTTTGCGAGTAAACTTCTACCGGAAAAGCTACGCCTTGGAATCCATACAAGTATCGCCTCACTCCCCATACAGACCGGATTCGTCGCACAAGCCCGCTGCATGCAGCGGGGTTGTCGCATCGCCTCCCCAGGGTCTCAGGACTGACGCTGTTGCTTGGTTTTCGATGCCTAAGCGCCGCTAAGAACTTTTATCGCATCACCAGGTACTGTTGGCTAAAATTGGCGCTAAGGTGAATGATTTTGTCGCTAAACTAAGAACTGTTTTTGAAACCATATTCTTGTACTGTGTATGTTGGATTTTTGTCGTTTTGGTCTTGTGTAGTTTATATAAAAGTACTTTATTCATCTACACTGGTGTGGAGTCCAGTTGTGGTGTTTCACTGTGTTACTGTGAGTGTTGGTACAAATACTTTACACATTGCCTTTGATAAGCCTGTCTGCTCGTGCCAAGCTACCAAGGGGGTGAGCAGGGGTTATCTAAAGAGTGTATCCCCCTTACCCTGACTAGAAGCAAGGGTCCCTATTTGGACAGTGGTACCTATCTCTGCCAACTAGAGACCCCCAGATCTAACATTGGTTGTCAGCGGTGAGGATTTGAACTTGTATTTGTACTTGACCTACAGTAATTGGTGTACATCACTAGTTTAAGTGCAGACCACTACGCAACCACATACTGTATTTTTGGTTCTATTTTTGAGTAACTCTTCAACGCATCATGTCTCAGCATGGGAAGGAAACAAGTGACCCAGCAGAATTGGAGTTTTGCATTGAGGATCTGTATTCATGCAAAGTTGAGCAGCTCAAACAATTCTGCAGAGATCGTGGTTGCCCTGTAAAAGGCAGCTCTAGAAAGGAGGAGCTGCAGAAAACCTTGAAGGCCTGGTGGGAGGCCCAAGATGGAAATGATGCAAGTGGGGGGGATGGTTTTGAACCTCACGATTTGCCTGTGAGCAAACCAGGCTCAAGGCCTGGCAGCACCCATTCCAGTAGGGGTTTCACGCCAGAAGAGTTAGAGGAGAATCAAAGAGTGAGAAACCATAAATTGGAAATCATGAGAATGAAGATGAAGCAATTAGAAGTAGAGAAAGAAAAGGCGGTGGAGGAGAGCAAGAATGCCCATGCCTTGGAGGAGAAGAAATTGCTTCTGGCTCATGAGTTGAGCATGAGAGAACTGGATATCAAGGCCAAGCAGGCGGAGTTCGGTTCAAATGGTGGGAGCGCACAGCCAGTGCAGGGGGGTAAAGTATATATCCCCAAGGATTTGGTACAGAATTATAATAGGAGTGAGGATATCTATGCCTGGTTTACTTCGTATGAGATTGCTTTGAGAATGATTGGTGTGCCTGAACAGCATTGGGGGGCGGGCCTGTGTAAACATTTTGAGGCTTCTGGGAGGAGTGCTCTAGAGCCCTTAGAACAGAGGTCTTCAAACTTTTGGATGCCGAGACCCCCCTGTCAACATTTTGAGGCGTAAGGACCCCCTCCTGACAAAAATGTCTAAACCTGTTGACTAAATTGCGTGGGATGAAAATGTAAATGAGGTTATGTGATGCCGCGTATTTTGGGATAGCATTGCTTCATTATTTTGATATTTGTTACACACAGTAACGCTGAGGAAAGATTTCACCCAATCAGTACCCATTTATAACCAAAATACAGCAATTATCATCAGAAAGATTTCAAGTCAACCTTTGTGAAGGGCCTTCCACTCTGCAGCAATACGTGCTGCCACATTAGAAGCTCACCTGGCCCTGACCGGAAGAAGCAGGGGTCCCTTAAAACCCTGGCGGTTTTGTGTAGAGTTAAGCCGTTTACCCATGCAGCTTTCCTCTCACCCCCTCCCTTCCATCCCTCTCTCCTCTCCTAACCCCGGATCCCTCTCTCAATTTGCAGGTCATTTTCTTTCACCCCTTTTTACAACTTCTGAACTCTCCCCATTCAACCTCTCACTTCACCTTTAATCACCTCTTGCCATTCTGTCCTTTCACTGCCCTCATCTCTAACAGTCTCTCACATTTATCTCATGGCCTCTCTGGCCCTGTCGCCTCCCGTGCCCCTCAGCACTTCTCATTCACCTCGTCTCTTCATTCAAATTTTTGTCTATTTGTATCTTACACCTCTCCAGTCCCCCCATTCCTCTTTCACATCTCCCCTTTGTTCTAACAGAAGCCCTCACCTTTGGATCACACTCACTTCTTGCGTGTCCACACTTCTCTTCGGCAATTCACATTTCTCCTCATCCCTGACCTCTTCAATCAAATTCTCTCACTCCCTTGCTGTCCTCTCTCATTTTGGGTGCGGATGCAAGTTCAGAATGGGATGAATGAATGTATGATTACTGATGGGCTTGTTTGAGTGAGTTGCATATTGAGTAGTGAGGGGGACAGGTGAGTGAAGGATGAGTAGTGTACTCGTGTGACTGCAGGTTGAGGTATAGTGTGAGCAGGACAAGTGCATTTTGAGTGCAGAGTGATCACTGTGAGTGCAAGGTGAGCGGGTGAATGGTGTAAGTGCATGGTGATCAGTGTGAGTGCATTGTGATCACTGTGAGTGCAAGGTGAGCGTGACAATAAAGGGCGAGAATGAGGAATGAGTTGTCTGAATGCAGGGTGCATTCCCAGACCCATGAAGTAACTCAGCATGTTATTGACGGGGGCGTAGACTTTAAGATCTAAGTTAAACTATTGCGGCATTAATCGGGGATCGAGGGTGAAGGAAATAAATAATGTGCTGATCCTGCAACAAACTTCCAGTCCTATGGTTAGGGTTACCAGCAGATTATTTTGACGGCCCAGTCGGTACAAAAAAAAGCAGTCACCTAAAGCGGTATTTTCAGCGCTTATCTGTGCATACTTCCCAGGGCCGGCTTTAGTGCTGGTGGTGCCCTGTGCGACAATGTTTGTTGGTGCCCCCCCAATGACCACCCCCACCACGGATTCTCTCACTAGCACCCTTTAACAGTGACCAAGTCTCCATAACCCCACACTCTCAGATGCATTGAATTAGTTATATAGTGCCACTCATACCAGTGTAGGGTGTCCGAGCACTTTGCATCACACACACATTACACAGAGACAATCAATCATAAGTGTGTAAACCAGTGTATAGGAAATGTTACATAAGCCAAAGGACTAAAAGTATAGGAGTCACATGTCATCCATACTGGTAGGCAGTATAGTTCAAGAGTGCTTGGTGTGGAGAAGCACAAACTCAGAGTCGAAAAAGAAACAGCATAGTTGGGAGTTTCCTTTAATAATAAGAATTGATTTCTAGCCAAATTAACCCTTTTTGCAACATTAATCAATGGTCTAATAATGTATTCTTTGTAGTGTGCATGCTGTTCTAGGATGAAAGTTAATAACTCACTATTCTATATTAGGACTTTAAGTTATAAATTGCAAGTAACAAAAGGATGTCTCTTTTGAAAGCAGTAACCTGCTGATCTCTTCACATCATACACACTCTGTAATCTACTTGGTACATGTTCTTTGCAGCAGGCACATTAACCCTCTGCACTAACTTCACCTAAGTCAAAACCTCAACTATACAAAATTTTGATCTCTCTCCAGGAAGATAATTAATCACACAAGTTATCTTGACATTTATGTGAGGCCTGGTAATTGCCGGGAAAGAAACGCTGCAGCAGGTGCTTCAAAAGCACAATAAACTTTCACACACGGCGCCCCCAGGAAGCCAACTTTGTATTCCTTTCCATGAAATGCATTCTCACACTATGGCAGTGAATGTAAAATCCAAATGTAAGCAATAGGCACAGTGGGGACCCAGGGGGTACTGGAACCAGCAAAAAAACCTAAGCCTCTGTAACCAGTTTACAAAGGCATGTTAAAATGCAAATGGTCTTTAAAGACCTGTGAAAAAACACGGGGTGCCGGAGATAGGAATCCAGACACTGCCCAGCTGAGCCCCCAGCAGCTCAAGTTTCACTGCAGCAGCCCGGGCTGAGAGACAGGACGGGGGAAGTGTGGGGGGGAGGGCTGAAGCCCTTGGGCCTGGGCAGAAGTGTGACTGGGAAGGCGCGACCCCCTTTGCATCACTCCACGGCCCCCCTGGGGGTCGCGCCCCACAGTTTGAAGACCCCTGCCTTAGAATTAGCAGGTATCATGAACTATCCCAATATGAAGGAGGCCCTATGTCTCAGGTATGGACTTACTCCAGAACAGTATAGACTGCAGTTTAGGAACTCCAAGAAGAAAGAGTCTGAGACTTGGATGGAGTGTGTGAATCTGTACTCATGAGCACTGGAAGGTTGGATGAAGGGCAGCAAAGTAACTGATTATAAGGGGTTGTTGCATTTAATTAGTTGGGAGCACTTGAGTAGTCTATGTGTTCCAGAGCTGCGCCAGCATCTTTTAGACAGCAAGCTGACGGACCCCATTGAGCTTGCTAAGCAGGCGGACCGCTGGACCAGTACCAGGGTCCACAGAGGAATTGTGGGTACCACAGCGAAAGGTGGTCAGGGTCCCCAGCAGAAGAGTGGGGGGACAAGGGTAACCAAAAGGAGTTTTCTCAAGGGCCACAAAACAGTTCCCAGGGAAAGGAGTCCCAACCCCCCAAACCTAGACCAACCTGGCCCCCTAGGGGCAGGCGGGACAACAGGGGTCCCCCTACCTGCTATCACTGCAATGAGGTGGGACACATTGCCCCTAGTTGCCCCAAGAAACCTCCAGCACCCACTGGGGCCCCTAAACCGGGTTTAGTGAGTGTAGCTTTGGGGGAGGATTTAATTTCTAGTGAAGGGGAGGGACCAGCAGTTATGACCCTTGTCTCTTTAGGAGACCAAGAGATGGTCCAGGAAACCTACCTGCCCGATAACACTAAGAAATACGGGCAATGGGTGACCATCAATGGGAGGAGGGTGGAGGCTCTGAGAGACACAGGAGCCAGCATGACATCTGTGAGGTGTCAGTGGGCGTCTGAAGAGCAGGTCATTCCCAATGTGCTTCACCCAGTAGTTGCAGCTGACAACTCGGTGCGCCTCTGTAAGGTGGCGCAAGTTCCCTTTGAGTGGAGGGGGGTCTCGGGTCTCTTGAAGGTTGTTGTGAGTCCATCCATGCCTGTAGACTGTCTGCTAGGTAATGACTAGGCCTGGGCGGTAAATTCCGTTCCGCGTGCGAAATTTGCGTAATTTGTGTAATTTCGCGTTCCGCGGAGAACGCGAAATTGCTAAAAAGTCTGATTTCCACGATTTCGCGAAATTTTTGCTTGTTTGCGTTCTCAAAATGCTTGTTCGCGAGATATTTCTCCCCGAGCACGCAAACAGCAATTGTGAACAGGAAAAAAGCATCGCGAACAAGCAATTCCGCGTGTTCGCGGAATTTCTGCGTGTTCGCGGAGATTTTTTACCGTTTCGCGGAGATTTGCGTAACGCAATTACGCAAATTCCGCCCACCCCTATAATGACCTGGAAAGTTCCCCATGGAAGGAGGTGGAACGCCAGGCTCACATGGAGATGTTGGGTTTGCCTGAGTGGATCTGTGTGACCACTCGGTCTATGGCAGCCAGTAGGGGTGATTCAGCAGACCTGGAGCCTGAAACAGTGGCCCAGGAACCTGCCCAGAGAGGAAGGAGCAGAGGGCGTGGGAAACCAGCCCCCACCATTCCCACGGTCCAGGAAGGAGCAGAACCTGAGGGGGATGCCCTGGAACCTACAGGGAAACAGGTGGCCAAACTGGGGAATCTACCTGAGCTGACCCATTGGCAGCAAGAGGGTGGCGTGGCCCCTCCAGGGAAGAGTTCTGCAAGGCGCAGAGGGAATGCCCTTCTCTCATTGGTGTGCGGCAGCAGGCTGCAAACCAGGCAGCAGGTGGAGAGTCCAAGGATCATCTCATTTACTGGGAAGATGGGTTACTTTATAGTGAGCCTAAGGTCGCTGAGCCCGGTGCAGCCCGTGTGCTGGTGGTACCCGAGTGCTTCAGGACCTTCCTAATGGGTCTGGCTCATGACGTGCCTCTCGCAGGACATCTGGGGCAAACAAAACCTTCCAAAGGCTTGTCACCCATTTCTTCTGGCCCCAGATGAAGAAGCACGTTGGTACATTCTGTAGGACTTGCCAGACTGTCAGGCAAGTGGCAAGAGCGGAGGAAAGTGCAAGGCACCCCTCCAACCCTTTCCTGTGGTGAGCACCCCTTTCGAGCGGGTGGGCATCGACTTTGTGGGGCTACTGGACCCCAAGACAGCCTTAGGCAATAGGTTCATCCTGGTCTTGGTGGACCATGCCACCCGGTACCCGGAAGCTGTCCCTCTCAGGACAATCACAGCACCCGTGGTGGGCCGTGCATTGATGGGGATCATTTCCCGTGTGAGGTTCCCCAGAGAGGTGGTCTCCGACCGGGTACCAACTTCATCTCTAGGTACATGAAGTCTCTGTGGGAGGAGTGTGGGGTAACTTATAAGTTCACCACTCCGTACCACCCTCAAGGAAACGGGTTGGTTGAAAGGTTCAACCGAACTCTGAAAGGTATGATTATGGGCCTTGCGGAGCCCATGAGACGGAAGTGGAGTGTCTCTTTACCATGCCTGTTGTTTGCCTACAGGGAGGTGGCTCAGAAGTCCTTAGGGTTCAGTCCCTTTGAGCTTCTGTATGGCCACCCTGTTAGAGGACCTCTCACCCTGGTGAAGGAGGGGTAGGAGAAATCACCCGGGAAAACCCCCCAAGATGTGTTCAGCTATATGCTGGCCTTCCGCAAC
Organism: Triturus cristatus; assembly: GCF_964204655.1. Lineage (NCBI taxonomy): Eukaryota > Metazoa > Chordata > Amphibia > Caudata > Salamandridae > Triturus > Triturus cristatus. Next base: position 313,731,710 of record NC_140591.1, read on the forward strand.
CAGACACTGCGCTTCAGGAAGCTCGCCCAAGAGAACCTAGAAGCCAGCCAGGAAGAAATGAAAAGATGGTACGACCAGAATACCACTCTGGTCGAATTTCAACCGGGGCAGAAAGTGTGGGTGATGGCGCCAGTGGAGCCTTGTGCGCTCCAAGACAAGTGGACTGGGCCATATGAGGTGGTGGAACGCAAGAGCGAAGTAAACTACCTAGTTAACTTGCAGACTCCCAGGCAGCCCCTGAGGGTCTTACATGTGAACCGCCTCAAACCCCACTTCGAGAGGTGTAATGTAACCATGCTCCTGGCAACAGATGCTGGAATGGAAGAGGACAGTGACCCTCTTCCTGACCTCCTGGCAGCCAAGGAGCAAGACGGGTCAGTGGATGGTGTGGTCCTCTCGCCCACCCTGACCCTAGAACAGCAGAGGGACTGTCGCCAGGTGTTGGGTCAGTTTTCCTCCCTGTTCTCCCTGACCCCAGGTGTCACCAACTGGTGCGTCCATGATGTGGACACTGGAGATAGTCTACCTGTAAAGCAGAAATTCTACAGGGTAGCTGACAAGGTCAGGGCCAGCATCAAGGAAGAGGTTTCACTGATGTTGGTGCTAGGGGTAATTGAGCCCTCCAGCAGCCCCTGGGCAAGCCCAGTGGTCTTAGTTCCAAAAGCTGCTGCGCCCGGTGCCACCCCAGAACTCCGGTTTTGTGTGGACTACCGTGGGCTCAATGCGGTCACCAAGACTGACGCGCAGCCCATCCCCAGAGCTCATGAGCTCGTAGATCGGTTGGGAGCTGCCCAGTACCTCAGTACGTTTGATTTAACATCTGGGTACTGGCAGATTGCCTTAACTGAGGGGGCCAAGGAGAGGTCTGCATTTTTAACGCCAGAGGGGCACTTCCAGTTCCGAGTTATGCCCTTTGGGTTGAAGAACGCCCCTGCCACATTCCAGAGACTGGTCAACCAGGTACTGTCCGGGCTGGAGGAGTTCAGCTCCGCATACCTAGATGATATTGCTGTGTTCAGCTTCACGTGGGAGGAACACTTGCAGCACCTCTGTGAAGTGTTGAAGGCTCTGCAGAGGGCAGGCCTCACTATCAAGGCCAGTAAGTGCCAGATAGGGCAGGGTTCTGTGGTGTACTTGGGATACCAGGTAGGTGTCCCAAGTGAAGCGAAGATTGATACCATCCTGGCTTGGGAGCCCCCCAAGACCCAGACAGAGGTGAGAGCCTTCCTAGGACTCACCGGGTATGATCGCCAATTTGTCAAGGGATATGGCACCATTGTTGCCCCCTTGACAGAGCTGACTTCAAGGAAGCAGCCCAGGAGAGTGAATTGGACCGATGCCTGTCAAACTGCTTTTGATGCCCTGAAGACTGCCATGTGCACGGCACCGGTGCTCAAGGCGCCTGATTTCTCCAGTCGTTTGTAGTGCAGACAGATGCTTCAGAGCATGGTGTGGGAGCGGTACTCTCACAGATCAACGACGAGGGCTTGGACCAACTTGTAGCCTTCATTAGTAGGAGACTACTTCCCAGGGAACAGAGGTGGAGTGTGATTGAAAGGGAAGCTTTAGCTGTGGTCTGGACTCTGAAGAAGCTGAGGCCCTACTTGTTTGGGAATCACTTCCGGATTTAGACAGACCACAGGCCCCTCAGATGGTTAATGAAGATGAGGGGTGAGAACCCAAAACTGTTGAGGTGGTCCAACTCCCTACAGGGAATGGACTTTACGGTGGAACACAGTCCCGGTACAGAACACACCAACGCTGATGGTCTGTCCAGGTTTTTCCACCTTAGCGATGAGAACTCCCAAGAGGGTGGGTAGTTCTCCCCACTTGCAGCTGGAGGGGACACATGTTTGACCTGGCATCTTTGGCGTGGTTTCCCCTGACTTTTTGCCTCTACCACCTGTATTTTTGACACTATGCTGGATTTCGATTTTGCTGGTTTAGATGCTTTGGGCACTTTGCCACTGCTGATGAGTGTCAAAGTGCAAGTGCTCCCTAGGTAAATTGTTATATTGATTGGTTATCCCTGATTGGTATATTTGTTTCACCTATCAGCCCCTAGTAAAGTGCACTGAGTGTGCCAGGGCTGGTGATTCAAATGCTACTAGTGGGCCTGCAGCACTGATTGTGCCACCCACAGGAGTAGCTCTAAAATGGTGTCACAGGCCTGCCACCGCAGTGCCTGGATGCAGTTGCTAACTGCCATGCTGACCTGACCAGTGTCCACACTGGCCAGGCCTAACCCTTCCCTTTCTGTACACATTGGACACCCCTATGGAAGGCCCTAGGTACCCCCCTGGGCAGGGTGCAGTGTATGTGAAAGGTAGAGCATGTATTGGTGTAGGTGACATGCTCTGGTAGTGAATTACAGCCATTTTCGTTTTTCACTATTGAAAGGCTATCTTGCCCATAGGCTATAATGGGGAATGCTGAGTATAATGTTTACCTGCATATCTTCCCATAGGAGCAAGATAGAAAGCTTAAAGTCTGGTATCCCTAAATTCAGAATTTAATAACACATCTTTTAGGAAGGATGGTTTTTAAATCCTGTGTGTGAAAACAGCACTTTTAGAAGGTGGCTGTTTTCCTTTTCTGCCCTTTCTGTGTGCCTTGGCCTGTTTGTGAATTGACTGTCTGGTTTGTGAGTGACAGGGACAGGGGTGGCTCCCAGAGGCAGAATGAGTCAGCCCAGGGCTGAATAGGGAAATTCCCCTGTAGATGGGTGGGAGGAGTAGCACCTGGGCCTGAATATGGCTGTGCCTGCCTTCCACAATGCTGGCTCCACCCCCTGCTGGGCGGCTGATGACCCTGCCCCTCTCTCTCAAAGGAAAGAAGAAACCAAGTAAACAGAGTGCTCCAGGACTGGCCAGAACTGGTTCTGACTAGGCCAAGGCCCCTCTGCCTTCAGAGGACAAAGGATTTTGGGGTATAAGTATTGGGACCCTGACTACAGAAAATAAGATCATCCTGGAATCAAGAAGGAACCTCTGCCAAGGAGAAAGCTGGAAGACTGAAGAAGAAGGACTGACCTTCTGTAAGGCTGACCTGCAGTTGCTTTGCTGCCAAGGAGAGGGGAAGGACTTTGTTGTGTGCTGTGTCCCCTGGCTTGAAGGAATCTCCAAGGGCCTGAGTAGAGCTGGCCTCCTGTTAAGAAGTCCCAGGAACAAAAGGACTTCACCCCCAGCTTTCCCCTGAACTCTGCTGTGTGAGGTCTGCCCTTCCTAGAGTGCTTGATCCAATTGTGGGGCCTCTGGAAGTTGTGCCTGCTGCTGGGAAGCTGACCCAGAAGAAAGAAGCAAAGGATCTACACATTTTCACGCACAGCCGGCTTAGCAAGAAAATTTCCGTTGCTCCGCTCGTTAGCGGGCCGAATTTTTATCGCTGTGAACATCGTCGCAGAGCCTGCCGCCACTGAGCAAGATCATCGCTGGTGAAATTGTCGCCCCTCTCGTTAGCGGGCCGAATTCTATCGCTGCGAACATCGTCGCAGAGCCTGCCGCCGCTGGGTGAGCTCGTCGCAGAGCCAACCAAGATCATCGCACCGCTCGTAAACGGGCCAAATTTTATCGCTGCGAACATCGCCGCACAGCCAGCCAAAATCATCGCTCCGCTCGTTAGCGGGCAGAATTTTATCGCTGCGAATATCATCGCAGAGCCAACCCAGATCATCGCTGGTGAAATCGTCGCTCTGCTCGTTAGCGGGCCGAATTTCGATACATTGTGCCTTTGCGAGTAAATTTCTACTGGAAAAGCTACACCTTGGAATCCATACAAGTATCGCCTCACTCCCCATACAGACCAGATTCGTCGCACACGCCCGCTGCGTGCAGCGGGGTTGTCGCATCGCCTCCCCAGGGTCTCAGGACTGATGCTGTTGCTTGGTTTTCGACACCTCAGCGCCACTAAGAACTTTTATCGCATCACCAGGTACTGTTGGCTAAATTTGAATGAATGAATGAATGAAAGGAGACTTGTAAACGAGCTACTTAGCCCGAAGGCATCAAGGCGCCTAACCAAAACCGTTCAAAAGAAAGGCAAATCATGTCTAAGCGTAGGCGTTGGCGAATAACCATGTCTTGAGGGCCTTCCTAAAAGTCTGCACAGAGGGAAGAGATTTGATCTCCAAAGGCAGAGTGTTCCACAGCTTAGGGGCGAGAGTTGAAAAGGCTCTGCCTCCCCACTTAGCTTTACGTATCCGGGGAACTGAAAGCAAGAACTTGTTGGACGACCGGAGGGTTCTAGAAGGTGTATAAGGGACCAACAAATCCTTCAAGCCTCCAGACCGATTAGTGGCCAGAGCTCTGTAAATCAGAGTCAAGGACTTAAAGGATATCCTGGCCTCAATTGGAAGCCAGTGTAGGGTCCTTCTTGCCGTATGAGCAGAGGCCCGTTTGGGCAAATCCAGAACCAGTTTAGCAGCAGCATTCTGCACCATTTGGAGACGGGTTACCAGGCCATTGTTAATGCCTAAATAAAGAGCATTACAATAGTCGAGTCTGGAACCTATCAGTGCCAATACTATTTGTTTCCTGGCCTGGAAAGACAAATAGTGCCTAATCTTCCGTAGGATGTTTATGAGGCCCCAACAGGTGGAGATGGTCCTCTTTACCTGTTGGTCCATCCTCAGGAGGGGGTCGATCAAGACACCTAAGGTTTTGGCCAGAGTCGTCGGAGAGGGGCACACCCCCATAGTGGAAGGCCACCAGTCAGCCGACCAAAAATCCTCCTTTCCCCCAAACACCAGAATCTCTGTCTTTTCTCCATTAAGCTTCAATGAATTACAGACCATCCATTGAGCGACTGCCTTCATACAGTTTTTAAAATTAGAGGCAGCCAAGATGGCAGGTTGGGCAAAAGACAGCAGTATCTGTGTATCATCGGCATAAGAGATTACCTCCATCCCAAAGGATCTAATAAGCCTGGCAAGTGGGGTAACATAGATGTTAAAAAGGGTCGGGCTTAATGCCGACCCCTGAGGGACCCCACAATGCACAGGAAGGGATGGAGACAAAAACTCCCCCAGCTTTACTCTCTGTTCCCTCTGATTCAGGAAAGATGCCAGCAAACTAAGTGCCGTTCCTTCCACCCCTATCTCTCTCAGCCTTGATGTTAGCACTGAGGGAGACAGGGTATCGAACGCAGCCGAGAGATCCAACAGGATAAGGAGAGTGGTCAGTCCCTTGTCAACCCTGGTGCGAATGGTATCAAGCACGATAGTAAGGGCAGATTCGGTGCTGTGTTCTCTCCTAAATCCGTGCTGCGAATGATCTAACCGATCATGGGTTTCCAGAAAGTCAACCAGATGCTTATTTAGATGAATTTCCAGCATCTTGGCGTGAGCTGGGAGCAGCGAGATGGGGCGAAAGTTTTTAAGCACACCCGGATCAAGTGTGGATTTTTTTAAAAGAGGTTTGACCACCGCTTTCTTCCACTGAGGGGGGAAGGTCCCTTCCTTCATTGCCCCGTTCATCACACCCAATAAGGGCGGGAGAAGGCAGTCCTTGCACTGTTTAAGAAGTTTCAAAGGGCAGGGGTCTAAAGGGGACCCCGACCTAACCTTAGACAGAAGGACTTCAAGATCCAATAAGGAAAGGGATGGAAAACTGGACAAACATCCAAGGGGCACCTCCTCAGGTAGAGGTAACAGGGTGATGGGAGAACCTGTGGAGGTGGATAGAGTCGCCTTTTGTAGCTCTAACGCTGAGTGAATATCCACAATCTTGGTATTAAAGAATTGTGCAATATCATTACATAGCTGTTGTGAGCTGACCACCGGGTCTGGCATCTTTAGTGAGATGAGCGTGTCAACGATTTTAAAGAGGTCTTTGGGTGAAGAAAGAGAGGAGGTAAGAGAGGTGAAATATTCTTGTTTAGTTTTTATTACCTCCTTCTTATATGTCTTCAAAAGACTTTTGTGTCTATCCCTCTCACGCAAATCCCAACTAGACCGCCAAAGACGTTCCTGTCTCCGTAATCCCTGCCTAAGCAGTCTTAATGATTCAGAGAACCAGGGATTCAGAGAACCAGGGAGCCGAGGGGGTTCTTCTAGCAGAATAACACAGAGTGGCCGGTGCTAGTTCATCAAGAGCTGTTGTAAAGCCATTCTCCAGCCTCTCCACTGCCGAGGTTACGTCCTCCCCAGGGGTAATCAGTAGCCCTGTGAGTTTAGGAGCGAGTACGTTGTTAGTTAGGTTTTTTAAATTGCGTCTCCGTTCAAACTTACTAAACTTGTTTCCCCTATTGCTGGACGAGGAGGTCGTTAAAACCAGGGGAATCGCATAGTGGTCGGACCATGAGAGAGGAAAAGGCATTTCAGTGGCCAACCGAGTGTCGTTGGAGAATACCCCATCGAGTGTGTGGCCAGCCGTGTGGATGGGGCATTTGACTAACTGTATCAGCCCACACCCAGAGAAGGTATCCAGAAGAGATTGAATTTCAGGTGAATCCACATTCTCCAAATGAAAGTTTACATCCCCCAGGACAGTGAAATGGTCACAGCCAAAATGTGACTCTAAGATCTTAAGCATTTGTCTGCAAAAATCAGTTTTGGTCCCTGGGGGTCTGTAGATAAGCAGGCCCTTAAACGGCACTCCGTATGCACCGTTAATAGAGAATTGGAGAGCCTGAAAGGACTCATGGAGATCCTCTAAAGGAATAATATGGCAGGACAAATGGTCCCTGTAAAGAATGCCAATCCCACCCCCCATCCGACCCACTCTATCCATTCTCACTAAATTGTAGCCTTCCGGGACTGCCTCCACAAGATCGGGACCTGAGGAATCCTTTGCCCAGGTTTCAGTTATAAAGACCCAGTCCGGGACTCTAGTCAGTACGAAGTCCTTGAAAGCGAGGTTATTTTTAATTAAGGACCTCGCATTTAAGAGGAAACCCGTGTTGCTCCTCACCTTAGGATCGAAATTAGGCCTTGAAACAGCGGCTGCAAGGGTCGATCTCCGGACAGAGGAGCGAAAGCATTGACAGTTGGGAGAAGTCAGAAATCCCTCTGGGACGTACCCATGATGGCATGGGAGTTTAGGCGGTTTTAAGACAATAAAATCCTGCCTCGTATATACTGTCCTGGTGTTCTCCTGAGCGATGTAATCTATCCTAGCGCCATCCAGCCCGTCCTTAGCGCGGACGGGCGCAGACGGGCTGGACTCTGGCGTGACTCTGGCGTGACTCCGGCGGGAGTACGGCGAACACGCTGCGCGAACACGCTGCGCGTCAGCATGACAGAAATATATAGGGCTCTAATCAGGGACCACCTGCGAGCTGGAGCGCTACGTCGCGTGAGTTCCTGCCAGCCTCCCCTATCCAAAATGGCGCCTAGAATACAGTAACGGGCGCCTAACGCGCAGGGGATAACCCGCTTAAGCAGCGGTGAGGGCCCGATTTAACGTGCAGGTAAGAGTGACAATTAAAAGCAGGGAGGAATGAGCAAACAAATCATAACACAAATAGAAAACGGGTATTTTAAAAATATAGTCCGCAACTAAATAGCCAGACACTACGCTTAAAAATAAGCAGCCTTAAAATGCTGTCAAACCTGAGAGGGCACCTTTTAAAGGCTTCCCCCGGTGATTGCCTCTAATCAGGGACCACCTGCGAGCTGGAGCGCTACGTCGCGTGAGTTCCTGCCAGCCTCCCCTATCCAAAATGGCGCCTAGAATACAGTAACGGGCGCCTAACGCGCTGGGGATAACCCGCTTAAGCAGCGGTGAGGGCCCGATTTAACGTGCAGGTAAGAGTGACAATTAAAAGCAGGGAGGAATGAGCAAACAGATCATAACACAAATAGAAAACGGGTATTTTAAAAATATAGTCCGCAACTAAATAGCCAGACACTACGCTTAAAAATAAGCAGCCTTAAAATTTGACGCTAAGGTGAATGATTTTGTCGCTAAACTAAGAACTGTTTTTGAAACCATATTCTTGTACTGTGTATGTTGGATTTTTGTCGTTTTGGTCTTGTGTAGTTTATATAAAATTACTTTATTTATCTACACTGGTGTTGAGTCCATTTGTGGTGTTTCACTGTGTTACTGTGAGTGTTGGTGCAAATACTTTACACATTGCCTTTGATAAGCCTGTCTGCTCGTGCCAAGCTACCAAGGGGGTGAGCAGGGGTTATCTAAAGAGTGTATCCCCCTTACCCTGACTAGAAGCAAGGGTCCCTATTTCGACAGTGGTACCTACCTCTGCCAACTAGAAACCCCCAGATCTAACATCTTTGTTGTAAAAAGGAGAGAGAACGAGAGAGAGAGGTTGAAAGAGATGCTACAAAATAGTTTATTTCACAGAGCCTCCTTGTTCTTTATTATCACACATTAGGTCAAACGTGTCTGCATTATAAAGAAATACACTTTTTTGAATTTTGATGAATAGTATCATATTTTTATCCTACATGCCAAAGGTTTTTCATGGCTTAGCTCATGCATGGGCTCTTACAGCCGAGCCTGAACCATGACTCGGCTCGCCCTATTAAATTATCTGCGTACCTCCTACATTTGTGACTCATGCTTACTACATGGGGCCATCCATCACTTGATAAAATGATTTGTAAAAGGCGATGACTATAAACATTGAACCCTGCCCACATGCACCAATCGGACAATTCTACCATCAAGGTTTCTTGTAGCAGAGACGAAGAAGAGAGTGTGCAGTGAAAATTAATTTAAAATAAGTGATCGAAAGGCAAGTACCCCTGGTCGTTGTGTTGTACGTTAACATAGTCATGAGTCTCTAGAGAAAACTACCAGGTTTGATCCGCAAGGGGCATAGCTCAGCATGGGTATATGGGGTGTGACACCACTCAAAATGCATTAGTGATTTGGTAGTTGGGTCTGGGGGCCCAAGTCAGGTCTGCTATGTCTGTGGATTTTTCTTATTATTCAAATTTGCTGAGAAATTTTAACTTGTTGGTGTTTTTGAACCCATAAAAGTACACCTTGAATGGGTGCACATTTTCTTCTTTTCAGAATTCACAAACTTTGGCAGTAGGAGGCTTGGAAAGTTTAACCGCCCAAGTTTCTAAACATACTGCTGGCAATCAAACACCCACATGGTGATGGCCTAAAAGCTTGCAAATAGACTTATCAGTGGGAATCGCTTGGTGTAGCATGTCAACCCATCATTTTTCACACACTCTAGAAAGAAATCCCACTGAATACAAATCCGTACTGACACTGTTCCTCACAGAAACATTCTACCCTGAACCTTGGTCATCTCACCCCCCTATCGTGCCACCCACTGCTCTTTTAGTTGGGTAATTTGAGATTCGCAACCCCCCAATCTCATTGATTAAGCTACACCCCTGGATCCATTGCCCCATGCTGTAAGCATGGGGCAGAAGCAATATGTGAAGGGCACCAGAACAAACCACTAGATGAGAGGAGGTGGCTGATAGGCCCTTCAAGCAGGTGTATTATACGTATAATTTTAGTTAAGTCCAAAGGTCTTGGCTAATGCCAGACCTATTGTATAAATATGACAGATGGAATGGGGCATATATCCACTTTCACAATTGCTCTGCCACCAGGTTTAGAACAATATTTAGAGAATCATGTACTGGGCTGATTGGAGGGGTGTTCTTTGAGTTCTGTGTCCAAGACGGATAAAAATGTTTGACTCTAGATGCCTGTTCTTTCAGTTGAGAATTTAATCTTGCTTTCACAGAGGTGAATTTATCTTCTGAATTAAAGAGACTCCGTTAATATGTTCCCAATTTAAACTTGTATTTATTCTGTCATTCATCAGTCTTTAAGACAGTCTGTTTACCAGTAGTCAAGTCAAGTGTTCGTTGAGGGATCACCTCACACTTTCATCTATCTTCTGCGTCTGAGATTAATTTCTGTAATTCACCCTTTATTACTTTTAGCATGTTAATTTACCTTTATATTCCAAGTTGAGGTGACCGCGTGGCCATAAAATGTGTAACGTTTGGAAAATGAGTTATGAGGTGATTGGCTACATGTTGGTAACAAATAGGTCTCTGTAGTTGTATGTTTCATATGGTGGATCCCACATATATTGGAGACTATTTTTAGTGACATATTGTTTTTTTGCTTTTTTGGTGTTAATCCTTGATACATTTAGTTTTCCATACAAGGTTTCACATGTGGTAATATAATTGGCATGTACATATCATTTGTCTACTTTTATGGGTGGATGTACAATATAATTACACATACCACTTTTTTGATGGGTTGGGATTTTTAGTAGATCATGAGCATGTTACCTCTAGAATGCTATTTCTTGTTTGTTTTCTTTCTTGAATGAAATAGTTCCTCAAGTTAATAAGGGGATGCTAGTAGGCTCTCTATGTATATGTGTGTACGACATTACAATGCATGCAATTACCACGCTTGCCTTTATGTCTTTGCCATGGATGTCTTTACCACACATATGCCTTTGCCATGCAGGTAAGTGTAAATAAGGTAAATAATATATATATATTTTTGGGGGACCCCAACCCCCCACTTTTTAAAAATAATTATTTTTTTATTTATCGTGGTAAACCACCTCAAATCTCCCTTTATTAATGACCTTACCCCCAATGCCTCTACCCACCCTTAGACTCTAAAAACACCCTTACCACCCTGTACCCCTACCCACCCCTAAACCCTAAAAAATCCTTATTACCCTATGCCCTCACCTTCCCCTAAACCCTCGAATATCCTCATCACCCTATACACTTACCAACCCCTTAACCCTATAAACACCTATACAAGCCAATACTCTTACCCACCCCTAAAACCACCATTATCACCCTATACCCATACCCACCCCTAAACGCATATATATCACCTGGTGGCCGAAACGCGTAATGTCATGTCTTGCCGTTGTTGACTTCTGAAATAAAATTCTCATGAAGCACATCTGGTGTCCGTGTGCCTTCCTCCTCGCCTGCCGGGAAGTGGATGAATGCGCAGGGTACTTGCATATATATATATGTATGTATAATCACTTCTCTCTCTCGCTCTATATATATACATACACACACACACATAAATATACATATATAGAGAGATGTGGTGATGTATGTATGTATATATATATATATACATACATACATACATATACACATCTCTCTCTATATATCAATTTATGTGTGTGTGTGTATATATATAGAGCGAGAGAGAGAAGTGAGTATATATATATTATACTCCCGAACTATGGACCTCGCATTAACATCAAGAAGTGAGAAAGCCATTGGCAGATGAGCAGCCAATCCCGTTCTTCCTTCGAGCCACTGCGTCCAATGAGAAACCATCTAGTAGTTCAAGTACCGACACTACCATGCTGTTTCATTCCCTTAAAGCGAGCAGAAGAAGGCAGAACGCCGAAACGCGTCCTCGCTGGATGAAAAGTTGAAGGAACCCCGAGAGTGCAGTGTGTCTCGAACACGGGACATGGGAGCTTTGATATATATAGTTTCCATAGGAAATCTCAAAATTTCTATTTTGAATAACTTTGGCGCCGATTGACGAATCCTCGCGAAATTTTCAAAACTAATGGGGCGCTCCGCTCCGCTCCTACCCTGAAAGTCTCGGGGTGATTCGTCAAGCGGGGGCCGAGAAAAAGGGGGGGGTCCTAAAACGCGTTTTCCCCATGGGATTTTCCATAGGGACTTTAGTCGCAGCTACAGCCCGAACGGCTGAACAGAATTACGTGAAATTTGGGAGTGAGGTAGCCATAAGGTCCATGAAGTGCCTTTTGCAGGTTTGGTGTAAATCTGCTCAGTATTTCCAGAGAAAATAGCATTTAAATCAATATATATATCTGTACGCGCGCAGCGTGCGCGCTGGGTGCGCGCACCTTGCCGTGCGCGAGCGCAATTCTGATTGGTTGTTAGATCTTAGTAAACATTCGAATCGGTCGAAACCAGGAAGTGTCGGCCGCCATTTTGTCTCTCGCACTCTGAGGGGGTGAAAAACAAATGTGGAGAACATGAAAAGGGGGCAGGGTGGACAGTTCCTGACCCCCTAGCCGTGGTCAGAGGGTCCCAGAAGGACCCCCAAGGGCAAAAAATGTTTTACTTTTTTTTTCGAAAAATCGCCGAGTGCGCGCACCTTGCGCGCACCACCCAAACGGAAAAAATTCTGCGAAGTTCGCGCAGCGTGCGCGCACTCCATGATTTTTCAAAAAAAAAATGTATTTGGCCCTTGGGGGCAAAGCGCTCCGTGCCCACCGCGCGTGCACGGCACGAACTGCGTAAAGTGGGCGCACGGTGCGCGAAGCGCACCGTGCGCGTGCCCAGAAAAAGTTTTGTTTAAAAAAATATATTAATAAATACATAACTTAGCATTTAAAAAAACGTACAAATTCACTGAAAAACCCATAGGTTTCACACACGTTATAGTTAGGAATTAGCATTTAAAAAACCTTGCAAATTCACTTAAAAAACCATAGGTTTCACACATGTTATAGTTAGCTGGGCATTTCCCTCGTAAAAAACCAATGAAATTCCCCGTTATAGTTAGTGCAGGCAACTATAACTCACGCGACCGCAATCCGCTGCTGATGACGTCAGATATTACATCACTGATGACATATGTGTCTTTCTGAAAAAAAAAAAAATGAAATATATGTATAGCTAAAGATGAATGGAAGAAGACATGGGTAAATAAGTGTCTAAATACAGTGATGTAATATCTGACGTCATCAGCAGTGGATTGCGGTCGCGTGAGTTATAGTTGCCTGCACTAACTATAACGGGGAATTTCATTGTTTTTTTACGAGGGAAATGCCCAGCTAACTATAACATGTGTGAAACCTATGGTTTTTTAAGTGAATATATATATATATATATATATATATATATAGGTGTGTGTGTGTGTATATATATATTATCTACTTGCGGTCGCCAGTAGATAGTTATAGTTAGGACCGTGTTTCCATAGGAAATCCGCAACATTCTATTTTGAATAACTTTGGCGCCGATTGACGAATCCTGGCAAAATTTTCAAAATAGGTGGGGCGCTCCGCTCCGCTCCGCTCCTATCCTGAAAGTCTCGGGGGGATTCGTCAAGCGGGGGCTGAGAAAAAGGGGGGGTCCCAAAACGTGTTTTCCCCATGCATTTTTCCATAGGACCTTTAGTCCAAGCTACAGCCCGAACGGCTGAACAGAATTACTTGAAATTTGGCAGAGAGGTAGTCCTCAGGTCAGGGATGTGCCTTTTGTAGGTCTGGTGTTTTGCTGAGAAAATAGCATTTAAATCAATATATATATCTATAAGCGCGCTCCGAGCACGTACAGTAAGCTTACCGTACGCGCACGGTGCCGTGCGCGAGCTTAATTCTGATTGGTGGTTACATGACTGTAAACATTCGAATCGGTCGAAATCAGGAAGTGTCGGTCGCCATTTTGTGTGTCTCACACTGATAAACAAAGGTGGAGAATGTGAAAAGGGGGCAACGAAGAGAGTTGCAGACCCCCTAGCGTTTGTCAGGGGGTCCAAGAAGGTCCCAAAAGTATGAAAAATACATTTAATTTTTTTTTTTTAAATCGCGGGGTGCGCGTACGGTAAGCTTACCGTACGCGCACGGCAGAAAAAAAACAATAAAAAAAATAGAAGTAAAAATCAAATTTAAGTGTTTAGATATTAGGGGGCTCTAAAAAGAGCCGTTGTGTTTATGAAGTGTTTTTTTGTGGTACCTACAAGTAAGTACTGATGTAGAGTCTAAAGTTCAAGAGGAAGACTCTGTTGCCTTCATCAGTGAAATGTACACCGTCTCCTCTATAAATACCTTGCATGTTGTAACGCAAGTTGTTGTGGTATATAGAACCCATACCATAGTCTCTGAGGAAAGCAGAAATAGATTTGTTGACGTGCTTTTTTGCATTGTCAATCTGCGGACAAAATTGGTTGGACCAGTTCCACTTTTGCCTTTGGCATATGTTAGAATATACAAAGGCAGATTGAGGAAAAAGCGACATCAATTGCACGAAGGTGTCCTTAATAAGCATTTCCAGACCTACCCCAGTTAAAGTGCCTAGGTCATTTCCACCACAGTGCACAATAATAAGGTTAGGCTGTGGGAGATGTAGAAAGGTTTTCACCAAAGGCATTAATTGGTGCCACTTTAACCCTCTCTGACCAATCCATTTAATGTCTACATTTGGCAAAGCAAGGTCTCTCACCATACCTCTTTTTTCTGCATACTTTTCACTCCAGAAGACATAGCTGTGACCTACAATCCACACTGTGAACATCTTTCAAGGAGATCTGGATGCACTCAGGAGGTGTCTTTCAGTAGAATGGCAATATGAAATGAAAGACAGTTGTAAAATGGAGGCATACATATTTTTTTAAAATAAAAAGAACTCATTGGCTGATTCAAATCATTTTACAGTTAAAACTAGGCTGTATGTGTACATTTTTAGAAGCATGTTTTGTATTGGTTCAGAAAATTGTGTTCCCACAGAAGATTAATTTGGTTTGACAGGTGAAGCACTCTTGCTCTTTGGATTTGAAACATTGTGTTCTGAACTTCTGACCTCTCTGCTCACACCAGTGTTCCATGAGCTGTTGCTATGGTAGCAGGCAAAAGTCAAGTTGGGGGAAGGGTTCATTTGGAAAAGGGTTGAAGTTTTCAACCAATAGAAATGTGTGATTTCATTTGAAAAAATGTGGGAAGCACTGAGATTTGTAATTAACATGTATATGTGTGAAAAAAGAGAGGGAAACATTGCCATTTACTGGTTCTGGAGAGAGGAGAGAGGTGTAGAGCTCTGATATTCTGACTCTGATAGTCTGCTGTTTGAGTGCCACATTTCTTTCTCAACTAACTAATTTTAAAGGTGAGATATGAGTTTGAGAGAGGATGTATGTGGTGATTTTTTATGTAAATATTAGAATTGTGATTCTTCTTTAAAAGTTATGTTTTACATTTTGTGGTTTGGGAGATATTTAACTGTCTTGAACTTGTAAAATATTATGGAGTATGTTTTCACCATAAGTTAAGGTGTACTGGTATCACTGAGGAATACTGTTTTGTGCCTAGAATCAAACCATGACTCTGTGTGCACACAGGAATTGTTGTCAGAGATTTTAATAGTGTTGGTCCGGTTCTGTAAGAATGGCATTTGTAGGAAAGGGGCAGCTTTCTTTTTGTAAATATGATGGTTTCCATTCAGCATAAATCAGTAACACACAAATGGGAGGCAAATGCTAACACATTTGAAATTGATATAGCAGATTTTGCTTCTAATCATGTAATTGCTGAGCTTGGTCATACATATACAAAACTGCAATTAAACCTTGCCACACATGTACTTTTACATACATTACAACAATGTTTATGCAGTTATGGATGCATGCATGCATAAGTCTCTTGTAACTGAAAATACACAGTCTGCAGAAGCACACTCTTAGCACACACCCAGCTGTTTATACTGTAGAATCATGCTTAGTATTCACAAGTGAGTGGTGTTTCAGGTATCAGTGAGTAATGCTAATACATTCAACATCACTAAGGCTGATTTCCTTTGCTGGAGTGTAGTCAGTCACCCAGGTTACACATGTTCATGGTCTCAAAAAGCTGTTTGCACATGTGCTGTTTTCTGTTTCTGAAAACTGTAATGAAAATGTATCAGACTGTTAGAGTACTTATCACTTGCAGAAAAAACAGTAGTAAGTGTGCTTTGAAATTGGCAAGCAAATTTCGTTTTCTGCCTAGAATCACACCATGAGTCTGTGAGCAAACAGGAATTGTTGTCAGAGATGTATTTCGTGTCACTCTGGTTCTTTTAGAATTGCATTGGTAGGAAAGGGGAGGTTTTGAATGTTGTCAGAGATTTTATTTCTGTTGGCCTGGTTCTGTAAGAATGCCATTTGTAGGAAAGGGTCAGCTTTTTTGGGGGAACTGTGATGGTTTCCATTCAGCCTAAATCAGTATCACACAAATGGGAGGCAAATGATAACACATTTGAAATAGATATAGTAGATTTTGCTACTAAACATGGAATGGGTGAGGTTGGTCCTACATATACAAAACTCCAATTAACCCTTGCCACACATGTACTTTTACATGCATTACTACAATGTTTATGCTGTTATGGATGTATCCATGCATATGTCTCTTGTAACTGAAAATACACAGTCTGCAGAAGCAGACTCTTAGCACACACCCAGCTGTTTATCGTGTAGAATCATGCTTAGTATTCACAAGTGAGTGGTGTTTCAGGTAGCAGTGAGTAACGCTAATACATTCAACATCACTAAGGCTGATTTCTTTTGCTGGAGTGTAGTCAGTCACCAAGGTTACACATGTTCATGGTCTCAAAAAGCTGTTTGCACATGTGCTGTTTTCTGTTTCTGAAAACTGTAATGAAAATGTATCAGACTGTTAGAGTACTTATCATTTGCAGAAATGTGCTTTCAAATTGGCAAGCAAATGTCGTTTTCTGCCTAGAATCACACCATGAGTCTGTGAGCACACAGGAATTGTTGTCAGAGATGTATTTCGTGTCACTCTGGTTCTTTTAGAATTGCATTTGTAGGAAAGGGGAAGCTTGTTTTCTGGAAATGTGATGGTTAGCATTCAGCCCAAAACAGTATCTCAAATGAGAGGCAAATGCTAACATATTTGAAATCAACATGGTAGATTTTTCTTCCACTCGTGCAATGGGTCATGTAGTTGCTACATGCTAAAAACTCATATTAACCCTTACCACACATGTAGTCTTACATACATGTTTACAGTGTTTATGCAGTTATGTAAGGGTCCATTCAAGTCTCTCTTGCACCTGACAGTAGACAGTCTCCAGAACCACACTCTTAGCAGAGAGCTAGCTGTTTATCCTGTACACTCATGCTTACTAATCAGTACTGTGTGGTGTTTTAGGTAGGAGTGAGTAACGCTGATGCATTGAATATCACCAAGGCTCATTACCTTTGCTGGAGTGTAGTCAGTCAGCCAGGTTACACATGTACATGGTCTGAAAAAGCTGTTTGGACATGTGCTCTTTTCTGCCTCTCTAAACTATAAGGAAAATGTGTCAGACTGTTATAGTAATTTTCACTTGCAAAAAAAACATTAGTAAGTGTGCTTTTGAATTGCAAATCAAATATCGTTTTCTGCCTAGAATCACACCAAGAGTCTGTGTGCACACAGGAATTGTTCTTAGAGATTTAATTCGTGTTGGTTTTATTGTGTTTTTCACTTGTAGGAAAGGGGTAGATAGTATTATAAGATTTGAAAAGCTCATAAAAAATATAGTAATATATTTAAATTACAAAAAGGTATTTTTTTTTTAGTTTCTTTCAGGTATTGCTGCAGAGCAGTGAAACAAATTTAAGATGCCTATAAAATCAAGAAAGCGAAAAGAACAGAAAAAACATGTATATTTGAAGACAACTGGAGGACCCAAATTAGTTGAAGATGCTCATGTTGGAAAAAAGAAAAAGTCTTCTGGTAAGCAGACAAAGGAATTCTTTAAAAATATATTCAAAAAAAGGAAAAATTTAAAAAATGTCCCCACTGGAAAAACTGTTTCAAGTAGAAAACAACAGGACAAAAGTGAGAATTTACTAAATGCTAATGTACAAGCAGAAGCAATAAAGATTGACTTAAAAAGAAAAACAGCATTTAAAGAGATCCGTAGTAAAATGTTTCAGAGAAGAGTGATGTCCAATTTGCTAAAGGATGTGAAAAAATATAAGAAAAAAGCGAAATTTTACAAGAGAAAAAAAGATATTGAAGCCATTGTAGCTAAGGCTTTAGAATTAAAAAGAAAACTACTCATTTTAATTTTGAACAGGATGCGTACATTTGAAAAAATAGTCAATGTAATGAAGTCACAAAGCAAAACGAAAAGAGTAGTGAAAAGAAATAACTTTTGTAAAGTGTTTTTAGGAGAATGGATGCATAGTTCAAGTACTGAACCATTTTTTAATGAAGAGAGTTATCTTCAAAGTAATAGTTTGCTGCATGCAGTTGACACCACTGGACGAGCTTATGAAGTGAAAGATGGTTGTATAATGGAAAAGGAGAAAATGGTTCCAAGAAATGAGGAAGAAGTGATTGCGGATGAGGTTATGGGGAGACGTCCTAAAGCCCCAGTGTATACTTGGAATTGTTGTAGTATTTGTACTTTGCGACAGGAATCTATTGATAAATTACGTGAGTTTTTAAGAGAATATAGTAAAAAGAGTGTTAAACAGAAGATTAAGGTGCTTCAAAGACTAGATCCATGCAGAGTGAGAGAGAATACTGGTTTGCAAGGACACTCTCTGGCTTGTCTATCTAGGAAAGTTTGTCAAAGTGTTTTTCACCATTTTAGGATGCTGGCAGTTCATCATACTGAAATTTGAAAATTTGTGAGAAGATTGTATTTTGCTAAAAGTCCAGCACTAAAGTTAAATGAGTGGAATAGGGCTCTGTTCCGTGGAACTGTATCAGATGCTGAGAAGGTTACTGATGAAATTCAGTTAAGTTACTTTGGTCCGGAACAAGAAAGTGTAGGGAATGACACAGTTATTGAGGAAAATGTGGAAGAGAATGTAGAACCCTCCGTAAATAAGAAATTTGAAGATCAAATGACAAAATTTGCTATCATCTCTAATGAAAGACCAAATATTACTTGTATTTGTTGCCGGAGAAGCCATTATAAAATCCAAACAAGGAATGTTGATCTCTACAAAAAAAGTGAAGAAGAAGATAATTATAAGTGGAAGGATTTTGCAACATATATATTTCTTGAAAATTGTTTTGATTTGGGTGAAGATCATCGTATTTGTAAATACTGTTATAACAAGTTAGAAGAAAATAAAATGCCAGCTAGAGCTGTACATAATAATTTAGAATTGGTTGATATTCCTGCAGAACTTTCTGATTTAAATACGTATGAGTCTATACTCATTCAATGTGTTCATCCGTTCCAGACTATAGTATGTATGGAGCCCAAAACTGGTAAATTACCTCCTTCAGATTTACAGAGAGGTTTAAAAGGAAGAGTTGTCTATTTGCCGTTGGATTTGAAAAAAAATGTGAAAACTATTGATACAGATACTTTGGAAACTGAACCATTAGTTATTCTGGTTAATGGTGTACCTACAAAGAGTAAGAAAATTTGGCAGGAGCTGGTAGATGTACGGAAAGTACAAAGAGCAAATTTATATTTGAAAAGGAATAATAAATGGTATGAATCAATTTATATAGATGAAGATGAAGAAGATTTACTAGGAGACACAGAAACACCAACTGGGCAAATTGAAAAAGTGGACAAGTCAAAAGAAGAAGAAATTTATGAACATTTCAGCATACATCCTCTTCATTGAAAAGAAGTTATGGCAAACACTATTGATCTGTTTCAGATGAAAAAAGCCAAAGGAACTCCCGTAAGTGTATGGGAGGAGAGTTTGGAAGCTCGTTGTTTTCCCCAGCTGTTTCCTACAGGAGAAGGTGGACGATACGATGAACGTCCAGTCCAGATTCCTGCTTCTGAGTATCGGACTACAAGATTATATGCAGAAGATCCCAGATTTCGTCAAAGTATTCCTTATTTGTTCCATCTGTTATTTGAAAGTGACTTGTCTGCACTATCTTATGCAGTAAATCACATTTTAAAAAGTGGAGTACATCTACATAATGTGTCTGCTAAGGATTTTATGAACAAAGTGCAGCAGCGAGAAGATCATTTGGAATCACAATTGATCAATCTGATGGCTTGTCAGCGTGGGACAAATGAATATTGGTACCGACGCCATGGAGAATTGAAATGTATGTTACGGAATTTAGGAACTCCTCCATGGTTCCTTACCCTAAGCTGTGCAGAGTACGCTTGGGATGATCTTCTGGATTTTCTTCGAGAGGCAAATTCAAACATTAAAAACATCGAATACAAGACAGCAGGAGAACTGTGCTCATTGGATCCGGTTAATGTTTGCAGATATTTCAATCATAGATTTGAGGCTATGATGTCCTTCATCTGCAACAAAAAAAAATCCACCTCTTGGAGAAGTTGTGGATTTCTTTTGGAGAAAAGAGTACCAAGCAAGAGGTGCTCCTCATGTTCATATGCTGTTGTGGATCAAGGATGCCCCAAAATTTGGAACAGATGCTGATGAAGCAGTTTTATCTTTCATTGAAGAATATGTAACATGTGCAATACCTAAAAGCACAGAAGAGAAAAAGTTAAAAGAGCAAGTTTTACGTTTCCAAAGTCATCGGTGAAGAAAATACTGTCGACGGAAGTACTAGAGCAAAGATAAATTCTACACAAAATGTCGATTTGGATTTCCCAGACCTGTTCTTTCAGAAGGAAGAGTAAACAGTTTTATGTCAGCTGTGCGACATACTATTACAAGAAAATCTCCCAAAAATACGTACAACCTAAGAAGAAAAGAAGAGTCAAAATTAGGCCTGGGCGAAGCACTACGCTACGCTCGCGTAGGTTGCGAAGTTCGCGCTACTTCGCGCTACGCGAACTGCACGTAGCACAGTGCGAACACGCGTAGCGTAGTGTTGCGTAGTGCTGCGGTCATTTTTTGCTTGCTCGCGGTCCTCAACGTCAAGTTGGCGACCGCGAGCAAGCAAAATGACATCCTGGCGAGACTTTTTCCTTGTTCGCGATCGCGAGCATGGAAAATAAACCTCCCGGCGAGATTCCCAACGCGAGAAGGTCAGGTTTCTCATTGCGAGGGGTCACGTATGCTCGCGACCGCTCGCGATGAGAAACTACCAGTTCGCATTGAGAAAGCTGCAGCTCGAGTAAAAATCTACTCGAGCAGCAGAAAACTACAGCTCGCACTGTGCAAGATGCCATTTTCAATGATTGCACAGTGCCGGTTGCTTGTCCGCACTGTGCAATAATGGAAAACAACATCTTGCACAGTGCGAACATGTTACTTCGCAGTTCGCGAAGTGCTACGCGTAGCTCGCGTAGTGCGAACTTCACTTTGCGTAGCTTCGCGAGGTGTTACTTCGCGAACTACGCCCACCCTTAGTCAAAATATATAAATGACTACAACCCAGTCATTTTATCCATGTGGAATGCTAACATGGATATTCAGTATGTGGCAGACAATTCTATTGCTGTTGCTCGGTATGTCACATCGTACATTACTAAATCTGAGAAAACGGAATTGAAGGAAATGTGGGAAGAGATTTCTCACGAGAAAACTGTCAGTAAGAAGCTATACAGTTTCAGTTTAAAGATGTTATCGCATCGAGAAATTGGATCCTATGAATGCCCCGTTGGATTATCATCTGCAAGTCTGTACTCGAAATCAAGAAGAATAATTTGGGTAAGTTTAGGCCTTGCAGCAATGCGAAATTGGGTACTGAAATCTGTTGGAGAAATTGAATATTTGGCAGAGAATGACCCGGAAAGTACAGATATTTTGAAAACAAACATGTTGGACACGTATTACCCAAAAAGAAGTTGTCATCTTGAGAACATGTGTCTCTATGAAGTGCTGCAGAACTACATTTTTTCACGGAAAGCCACAGAAGACATCAAAAATGGAAAATATAAAGTCATTGGTGAGGAAGGATGTTTGGTGAAGCAAACAAAAGGATGTTTGATTAATCATAGGAAGCTGAGTTGCGACACTACTGACAAAAATGAATTATACTACTTGGCACTTTTACAGCTGTTTAAACCATGGCGTACAGAGTACGAACTACTTGGAGAATTTCAAAGCTATGAGGATTCATTCAATGCATGTAAAGATACGATTGAATGCAGTACTTTCATAAATTATGTGCAAATGTTAAATGAAGAAATTGAACAGGAAGCAACAATTGCAGCTGAAGTAGCTAGAGACAGTTCTCAAGACAGCCAAAGTTCTGAAACGCTCATTCAAGATCCCCTAGGACAACCAATCGTAGAAAA
Organism: Triturus cristatus; assembly: GCF_964204655.1. Taxonomy (NCBI): domain Eukaryota; kingdom Metazoa; phylum Chordata; class Amphibia; order Caudata; family Salamandridae; genus Triturus; species Triturus cristatus. The sequence continues at coordinate 313,753,554 of NC_140591.1, forward strand.
TGAAGCTGCAATAGCCATGAATGAAGTTGAAACAGCTATGAATCAAGCTCAAGAAGATTTAATAGACTTACCAAATTTGGAACAACAACTGAATGAAGATTAACAACAAATTTATGAAGAAGTCAGAAAAAAAATTGATCACGGATTACTACATGAAAATAAAGAGTGCACATGCACATCATTTGAACCAATCAGGATGTATGTGAGTGGACAAGCTGGAACTGGAAAAAGTTTCCTAATTAAAGTCATCAGAAGCTACCTACAGCAAAAAACAGATTCAACTTTGTCTTGTGTTGTTACTGCTCCAACTGGGTTAGCAGCATATAATATAAAAGGAATTACCTTACATCGCTTGCTAATGTTACCAGTGGAGCATGAGAACAAAATAGAATATCACAAGCTTACAGGAGAAGCATGCTTCGAAGTTTCAAGAGTGTTGAAGAAGATGCAAGTTCTCATTATTTATGAGGTAAGCATGGTATCAAACTTAATGCTTGCCTTTGTGCATTTAAGAATGCAGCAAATTTTAAAGAGAGACTATGACGTGTTATTTGGTGGAAAACATGTTATAGTTTTTGGGGATCTTCTACAGCTTACTCCAGTTAAAGGACAACCAGTGTTTAATACTGTGACACATGAAGACACGAAGAAGTCATTAGGAAGCATTGGTAATGCGAATATTTGGTCGTTCTTTGAGTACAAAGAACTTACTACCAATATGAGGCAAGCAAACGATGAAGATTATGCAAGTATTCTGAAAGATATCAGAATTGGACTACTCACAGAAGTTGGCAGAAAAGCATTACAGAGTCGGTTGCTACATAATTAATTTCCAAAGGAAGAAATAGTTGCAGAGAAAATATACAAGAACATTGCAGAAAATAATACTGTAATCTGCTTAATGCCAACACTACGTGAATGCTCGATATTCAATGAGGAACTTTTGAAATTGGAAAAGGAAGAGATTAAGAAAATGGAAGCAGTTGACAAAATTCATCATGAAGGAATTACTATTACATTAACAGGCAAACTGAAAAATAAATTGGATTCTCTAGAGAAGAACATTTCGAAAACAGCTGGATTAGAAAAAAATCTATATCTTTGCATGAACTGTCGAGTATTTTTAAGGAGAAATTTGGATGTTGAAAAAGGTTTAGTGAATGGAGCTATGGGTAAAGTTGTGGGTTTTCTGAAATACCAGAAAAAAGATGGAATTGAATTTTTAAAAATAAAATTTGATCAGATTGCAGAGGTTAAAGAGATTAGTCGTTGTTCAGTCCGTTTTTTGCTTGTAAAAGACTTATATGTAAGTAGTAAGCAGTTTCCATTTTCTCTAGCATATGCTGTAACTATTCACAAGTCTCAAGGATTAACTGTAGATAGTGCTTTTGTAAACATTGGTTCTACTGTGTTCAAAGAAGGTATGGCATATGTTGCTTTGTCACGAGTGAAAACATTATCTGGTTTATTCATGATAGAGTTTGATGACTCAAAAGTTAGTGCAGATGCAAATTGTGTAAAGGAGTATAATAGATTAAAAAGAACCTATGCTCCTCATTTAGGTCAGTATCCTGTGTTGGAAAAACATGTTGTTTCTCGTAAAAGGAGATTTGAGAATATCTGTAATGAGGATGTAGAGAAGAGAAAACAAAAAGAGACTCATGTGATTGCAAGCAAAAAGAAAAAGGACAATGTTGAAGAGGTTGTTGGTTGTCATTTTGAAAATAGCTCTGGTGTCAACTGCTACGCTAATGTAGTGCTAAATGTTGTATTTTATCTTGAAAGTTTGCAAGAGCAGATAATAGTAAATCATGATAAAAGATTCTGTTCTGTGCTAAGTCTCCTTTATGAGAAGCTGAGTATTGATAAAACTAAAATAGAAAGTGCTACTGAAATTAGAAATCTTTTAGATGTATGTTCAGGACGTACACAGTTTACTCAAAATGTCCAGCAAGATGCACAGGAATTCTTGATGTATGTCCTTATGGTACTGGAAGATGAAGGCATAGATATTGAGAATATGTTCGGTCTCTCTTATAAATGGGAACATACTTGTGAAAACTGTTTCTACACATGCAGCTCTAATGTTGATTCAGAAAGGTTTATCTATTTAACATTGCCAGAGAGTAAATCAGTGAGTTTTAGTAAATTAGTTAAAGATGCCAATGGAATGCTGTGAATGTAAATCTGACATGTTTTCAACGTAATTTTTAAAGAAATATGGACAGTATGTAATTTTAATGATGCAACGTTGTAGAGCTGATAGTTCAAAATTGGACACTTTAATAAAGAAGTTTATAGGACAGCAATTATCAATTTCAGGAAAAACTTTTGTTACAGTTGCAATAATTTTCCACGATGGACCTACTGTAACTTCTGGTCATTACACAGTTTATCTTAAATGTGAAAAAGGCTGGACACTGTGTAAGGATTCTCAATTGGTTTTTAAGCAACGTTTGCCTTTTGATTTAGCAAATTCCTATTTAATTTTTCTGAAACCAAAATTTTAGATAGAATTTGCAACATCTGTACAAATCATTTTTGCAATTTTATTGGATTACCATTGGAAATGTCATCAAAAAAGATTTTAAAAATTACCATTTGACCTAAAGGAAAGGTAAAATTTGTACTGTGGACTTCTTTGACACATTATTTTGGTGATTATGCTTATGCAACAAAAATTTTAAGACGATATTTAGTGGAAATAGTTATTGTTCTTAGATGATATTTTTAAAAAATATGTAACATTTCTATAAAGGTATGTTTTAGTGAGAAGAGATTCTGGGCTTTTTTTAAACAATCTTTCAGATTGTTATTTTTTTTTTGCCCGCTGTTAAGTGATGAATGCAATTGCTTTCACGATTTACAGTGAAATGCAATATATTCTGAAAACAGCAAAAAAAGGGCAAAAAAATGTTTTTAAATATGAAAATATGTGTACTGTATTCTAAAATGTATTATTAAATATTAATACTTTTTTCTTTTTTTTCAGATTGAGAAAAAAAATTTAGGAAAAAATAAACCTTTTCTCTAGCAATTTAAATAAACCATTTATTAATAAATACGTTACTTTGTTGGTCAGGTAAGTGTGAAATTTCTGTATTTAACACACATTTAGTTTCATGCTCCCTTTTTTTCATTTCTCCTCTCTCTGCTTTTCTCATTTCCGTTGTACTCCCTCAAGGACCTTGTAGGGTAAAAAAAAAATGTCTTCTTTTTAAAAAAAATGCGCGTACCGTACGCGCACGGAAAAAAAAATAATTCAAAAATGAATTACAAAAATTAAAAAAAGTTGTGAGGTAAGGTTGGCTCTTAAAAGAGCCATTGTGTTAATACAGGGACAGAGGAAAGAAAGAATGGGAATATTAACAAGGACCACAGATCTATCTTATTGTTTATTAGGGAAACACTGCTCTCCCCTTGAACAATTAGATCATAACATCTGGTGCACCTCATTTGTACCCTCTGAAATCGAGGGTTCGTTTCCAGAGGAGCAGAAGAGGGTGATGCTCCCACCGCAGAGGAAGGGCTCAGCTGAGCTGCCGAAGATGTACTCGGCTGAGCTTCTGCGGGTGTGCTCGGGTGACTTTCTGAAGGGTTTGCTTCAGAATGTCGAGCAAAAGTCCTGGGATGTACATCCCTAATGTGTCTCACCATAGTGTGATTACCAAAGGAATACTTCTTCCTTGGGTTACCTCTAGATAAGACACGCTCACAAAGTGAGCAGGTGACTAATGGAGCATTTACCTTTTTCTGCCCCTCTGGAAAAGTGAAATACTCCCAAACAAAAGAATTCTTTTGTTTCCTCCTTCTCTGTCTGATGATGCTGCTGCCCTGCTCACTCTCAGAAGAGGTCTGCTGCTCTGCCATTGTATCCCAAAGACAATTCAGCTCCTTCTCCTAGAGAATCACAAGCAGTAATGAGGGGAATGGGTGTGGTGTAGGAAGATTTCTTGATCACATGACCAACCGTACGCGCACGTTAAGCTTACCGAGCGCGTACAGTAAAAGTACGCATGCGCGTACGAAAGACACGCGCACGCGCGCACGCGCGCATGCGCATTACAGGCACGCTCATACACTTCCGCGTAACGTGCGCGCGCGCGTGCGTGTGTAAAGCATGCGCTTGCGCGTCGCGTAGGAAGTACGGACGCCTACGCAAATTGCGTAAGCATGCGCAAACAGAGTATAAATATTACGTACGCTCACCGTACATAAAGCGAAGCGTGCGCTTACGGTAAGCTTACCGTACGCGCACGGTAAAAAATTTTTTACAAAAAAGGTTTGTTGAAGATATTAACTATGTTATACAACTATATCTAACCATTTATTTAAAAAAGGTGAATCTTTATAAATTGAAGAATGAATTAAAACCATGAATATATACATAGGTAGAATAGTGTTTAAAGGAAAAAAGAAAAAGAAAAAAAATGATGTAAAAAAACAAACAAATTCAATGAAAAAACCATAGGTTTCACACACATTATAGTTAGGAATTAGAATTCAAAAAACCATGCAAAAACACAGAAAAAAACATAGGTTTCACACACGTTATATTTAGAAATTAGCTTTTAAAAAACCTTGCAAATTCACTGAAAAAACCATAGGTTTCACACACGTTATAGTTAGGAATTAGCATTTAAAAAACCTTGCAAATTCAATGAAAAAACCATAGGTTTCACACACGTTATAGTTAGCTGGACATTTCTCTCGTAAAAAAACATTGAAATTCCCCCGTTATAGTTAGTTCAGCTAACTATAACTCGCGCACCCGCAATCCACTGCTGATGACGTCACATATTACATCACTCATGACATGGTCAGTGACATCACTCATGACATCACTGATGACATCTAAAATGACATCACTGATGACATCACTGATGACGTCAACAATGTCATAAATTACATCTTTTCACACCCCTATAAAACCTTTGATATACCAACTCAAAATTACAGAGTTCCATTCTCATATCCATAAATAATGCAATACCAATAACTGCATACCCACATATTAACTTTTAGGTCTTCATACACCTCCACACACTCACCTGTAAAGTCACTCATCCATACAGTCACTGTCACAATCACACATTCTCACATCTAGCCACTTATATACTCTTACACACATATATACTGCCTTTCACATATGTAGTTAGTCACAAATGTACCACAGAGATATACATTCAATCCCTAACACACCCATACATACACTCGCTCAACCGTACAGTCCATCACAGATGCACTCTTAAAACCATGCACCCATAGAATCACCCACTCACACATCTATGCACAGAGTCACACACAGCCTACCCACACTGACACTCAGGCACCCATACAGATACTCAGACAACCAATCGATAACCCATATAGACACTCATATAGCTATTCACAAAACCATGCAGCCACTTATACACCAACAGACAGAAACATACAGACATTCACACAGATTAGTCACTAGTCTGCAGTAAGATACATTTAATGACTCACTTATAGAGTCAGTTACACACCAAAGAAACTCATCCATTTACACACTTGTACACCCACTCATTCTTCAACAGGCCTTTCCCTATATATATTAAACATATTAAAATTGTTAACAAACACAGACTCAATGGATGACGTCATCAGTGATGTCATGAGTGATGTCACTGACCATGTCATGAGTGATGTAATATGTGACGTCATCAGCAGTGGATTGCGGGTGCGCGAGTTATTGTTAGCTGAACTAACTATAACGGGGGAATTTCAATGGTTTTTTACGAGAGAAATGTCCAGCTAACTATAACGTGTGTGAAACCTATGGTTTTTTCATTGAATATAAATATATATATATATATATATCACCCAGTCCTCTGCAAGAATCCAAAGGATGACGACGCCGTGTCCAGGCTCAAATAAGTATATTGTTCAATCAGCCGGTTTGGACGCGTTTCGCCTGCCCAGCAGGCTTGATCACCAACAATCCGTACAAACTTAGACTCCTTATTTACATATTTTTTTGTGCTCGTACCGAGTCACATGATGTGACTACAACTATAGTGCATTGAAAGACAGACTCGTAGTCTCAACGGGAAATACTCATACCTTAATCACACACAATTAATCAAAGAAATCGTAATTCTTTGAAAATAACGAATTGGCACACCCAATATCATGCCTACAGATTAAATGCAAGTGCACTAATCATTCCTCATTACATCAATTACTGGTAGCGAATATATACATATCAATATCTACAATAGTGCTGTACAGATCCATGTAGGTTTCCTCAAAACGACCTTGTGTCGATTATCAACAGTACGCTAATTACATTTTGCTCGATTTATCAATTGAGCCCAAGTGGGCAGTGGTGCATTTATATTCTTGCAGAACTTCCCATTGGTAATGTCATAAAATAAACTCAACATAATGTGTACAGTGCAAAGAAACTAAAAAAGAACTCATATATTAAAAACAGTGACGAGGGGGATTATTGCTGTTATTTTATATCTAAACTATACAGGTCCTTAAAGATGTGTTATTAGATCTTCTTCCATTTTAAGACCTGTGGGGGTACGTGTGTTGAGTGCAAGGATGTAAGATGATTCAAGTTTCCTCAATCTTTTTTCTCGATTGCCCCCTCTTACGTTTGGCAGTATACAATCAATGACAAAATACGATAGGCCTTTCTCATTCTTATCATGATGAGATTCGAAATGGCGGGCCACAGGATATGTCCGGTCCCCATTTTTGATAGCCCTCAGATGTTGTAAAACCCTCTTGTGAACCGGATGAAATGTGCTGCCCACGTACCGCATGCCACACGGGCATTGCAGGATGTAGACAGCAAAATCTGTCTTACATGTAAAGCATCCTTTGATCTTTTTTGTTCTTTTCGAGAGACCTAATGTGTAGGAAGCGGTATTTTTACCATGGCTACAGGCCTTACATTTGTTACATTTCATGAAGTCCGGTCTTCTCATTAGCCAGGCACTGCCTTTTGACACTTGTTTTTTCGATGTAAGCATATTGGTCACTAGCATCTGTTTAAAAGAGCGAGCTTTTCGAAAGGTCATTGCTGGTTTTTTCCAAACAAATTTCCCCAATAGGGGGTCATTGCGGATTATGTGCCAGTGTCTTGAAAGAATACCCCTAATCTGTCTATGGCTTTTGTTGTAAGTTGTAATCATCCGTATTTCATTATTTTTTCTTTTTTGATTAGTTTGACCATGGCTCTCATTGAAGAGAACATCCTCTCTGGTTCGTTTTTTGGCTTTTGTTATAGCTTGCTCAATGACCTCATCTGTGTACCCTCTAGCCTTAAAGCGGTTGTGCAGACAGGAAAGCTCTTGCTCAATTACTATCTCCTCACTACAGTTCCGAATTGTCCTTAGACTCTCGCCATAAGGGATGCTTCTAATCAGGCTATAAGGATGGAAGCTCTTTGCGTGCAGCAGTGTGTTGCTCGAAGTCGGTTTTCTAAACAGCTTAGTGTGTACTTTGTCCTCTTTGATATAGATCGTAAGGTCTGGAAAATTCACTTCGGTTTTACTGATTGTACTAGTAAAACTTAAGTTCAAATCATTGATTTGCAGTTTATCAATGAAGTCTTGTGCTGCTCGCTCCGACCCTTTCCAAATGATAAAAAGGTCGTCGATATATCGACTCCAAAGCAGCACATTTTCTTCCCATTCTCCCTGGTGGGTGACCTTGACCACCTGCTCCTCCCACCAGCCCATATGCAAATTAGCATAGCTGGGGGCAAAGCAGGTGCCCATCGCTGTACCGCAGGTCTGATGGTACAGTTGGTCATTGAAGTGGAAAAAATTGTTTTTCAGACAGGTAGAGATCATTGAAAGCAACATTTGAGTGTGTGACCATAGTTTAATTGGGCGGTTGCCCAAAAAATGTTTGACAGCTTTGAGGCCGTCCTCATGTCTTATACTGGTATATAGCGAGGACACGTCTATTGTCTCCAGCAAGAGATCTTCTTCCCATGGGAGATCATACATTTTTTTCAAAAAATCTCCCGTGTCCTGGATAAAGGCTGGTAGAATTCGCACCACAGGACATAAGAAAGAATCAATAAATCTGGATGTATTCTCAAACGCCCCCCCTATGGCAGAGATAATCGGACGGCCTGGGGGGTTCTGTATACTCTTATGCACCTTGGGAATCAGGTAGAATACTGGTACAACAGGGTTGGCAATTTTCAAAAAAGCTAATTCATCACGTGTTAGCAGACATTGACTATACCAAACATAAAGCTGGTCATTGAACATTTTATAGCTCGAATGCATCACAGTGTCCTTGATCTTAATATAATTACTGGCATTGTTCAGTTGTTTATGGGCTTCTGCGAGGTAGCTACTCCTGTCCCATAGGACAATATTGCCCCCTTTGTCAGCATTACGAACTATGCAGGTGTCATCTGTGGCAAGTCTATTGATCAATGCACAATATTCTTGTTGATGCTTGGTCAGTGTTTTGTATTTGACGCTTGTGCATTTTTCTAAGTTTTTTAGATCATTGACAACAAGTTCATTATATACATCCACTGCATCTCTAGTGGTTTGCGGAATAAATCTGGAAGGCAGTTTGAACTTTGTGGGATCACTACCCCCAATGTCCACTGCCTGCTGTCTGGCTATGTCTTGCGCCTGGCTGATGGACAGTTGTTCATCTATTGCATTGGTTGTTAAGGCCCCATTATCCATAGGATCAGATGCCTCATCCATAGGTCTTAAATTTAGTAGCAAGTCCATATCATTCACCGCTAGCCCAGCGGGGTATACATCATCCATAGCACTGGGCTGGACTGATCGTGATCCTTCGTCTCGGTTTGCGGCAAAGTGTTTTTTCAACTTCAATGTTCTTACAAATTTAAAAACATCGACTCTCGTTTTTACATAGTCAAAGTCCGCAGGTGGGCAGTAGGATAGCCCAAGGCTTAGAATGTTTTCCTCTTGTTTCGTCAGCTTGATGTCAGTCATGTTAATTATTGGATTATCCTTCTCGGCCATTCCATCCATCATTGCTTGTTGTTCTTTCCTCTGCCAAAGCTTTGTCCCCTTGCGCCTTTGCTGCCTTTGCCTCTTCCTCTTCGTGTGCCCTCGTTTGTCTGGGGTGGGCGAGGACGGCGATTGAATCTCCTTTCTTGTTCTAAAAAACTGAATTCGTCTATTATAGATGGTGCTGCAGCCCCATTGTGGCGGTTTGGGTTTTCCTCGACGTCTGTGTCCACCTCTGAACTTTGAATGCTACTGAGTTCTGCCTGTGCATCTGCCTGCGTGTGGCTTCTTGGATTCATCCGTTGTATGCGTAAGGTATCAAATTTCCTCGAAAAAGTGTAAATTTGACCACGCTCGTAGTCATTTTTGTCTCTGATTAATTTTTGCGCCTTTCTCTCTTTAATCGTGGTCTCCAATTTGAGAAGTCTTTCTTTCATTTCTTTCATAAATTTCTCAATCGGTTCCTGATTGCTTTCTTTAGCCAGCATTTCTGAAATTTGGGAAATTTCTTCAAGGATTTTATTTCGGTCAATCTCCGCATACTTCACCAAAATAGCCAGCATCCTGCATGAGGACTCAAAGTTGTTTTGTGCCCATTCATTTAACATAAGTGGGTTCGGGTCTTCATATGTCGGGCCACCATAATACGAAGCCCCCGAGGAATTCTTTTAACCTCCAGATAGCGCTGAAGGGACTTAGATTCCCACCACTTTGAAAGTTCACTACGCTTAAGTTTTTCTAAGCGTTTAAGGCGTCATTGCACATCCGAAATTTGGTCACCGGTTGCATGTGTGCCAAGTTTTGATGGGTGGGTGGGTAGAGTTGGATGCAGGGCCAAGCTTGCTGCTCCTGTCCCCGCCTCCATGCCATCCATGGTCCAAGTCCATGCCTCTGCTCCATCATTACAGCCATGTGTGGCAATTGTTCTGCCACTGCCCTAGCCACTTGCCATGAGTAGTTAGCTTGCTGCTCTATCCACTCCTCCCTACCATCTGTTTACTGAGTCAATGCACCAGCCCCCTCCCTCCTGCTCTGCATTGGCTTGAGGTGCTGCCACTGCCCTCCATTTAGCTTGATGTCCCTTCCCACTCCTCCTGCCCTCTATTGCCCAATTATATGCCCCTTCATTGTCCTTCTGCTTAGCCTCTGTGCTTAGCTTGCTGCACCTACTTTCCTTCGCCCGCTCTAAGATGTCTGGGTGCTTGCCCCTCCCTCCTCCTTTTTGCTCACCATGTTCCATGGACCTACCTCTGCCCCTCCTATCTACTCTGAGTGTTCTGTTGAGCTGCCACTGCCCCTCCCACCTGCCTAGCATGATCAGATGACTGCAGCCTGTCCCTGCCACCTCCACACTGCTTGTCTCAGTTCCATGCCCCTATCCCCTCCCTTCTGTCCTCCATGGTTAATTTTGCTGCTACTCCCTTCTGCCCTCCATGCTCGTTGTGCTGCAACTTCTTCTGCTGTCTACCCTGTGTGGTCTGTTGCGAAGCTTCTTCCCCTTCTCTCTCTTGCCTGTGCCCAGCCCCTACACATCCCTTCTGTCCTCCATGGTCCTTTGTGCATGCCCCTGACCTGTCCATCTTGCCCACCATGGTCAGTGTGCTGCCACTAAACCTCCTGCTTGCCATTCATGGCCTTCGGTACTGCCACAGCCCCACCCATCTGCCCTGTGTGGTCAGCTTGCTGCCCCTTACCCCCTCCCACACTCCCACCTTCCCTCTGTTGTCTGTGTGTATGACATTATAGTCTCACTGATGCCCTCCATGGTGTGCTGTGTTTCCAGTGCCCATCCCGCCTGCTCTCCCTGGTCAACTTTCTGCTCCAGCCCTGCCCCCTTGTGTCCTGCCCTCCAGTTCCCATGTGCAGGCCCCTGTCCTCTCCCTCCTGGACTTGCCCATGCCCCCTCCCTTCTGTCCTTCACAGTCTGTTAATCTGCTGCAACAGTCCCTCCTGTCTGTCCGGTGAGGTCAGCTGGGTGCCCTTGCCTCTTTACCCTCTGGTCTCTGTTGTCCATGTACATGGCCCTGTCCCCTCTCTATTGCTTTCCATGGTCCTTTGTGCTGCACTGCCTTCCCCCTTGCCCTGTGTTGTGAATTGTGCTGCTGCAACCCCTGACACTTGCCCTGTAAGGTCAGTTTGATGCCCCTGTCCATCTCTCTCCTGCCCTCTGTTATCCAAGTCCATGTCCCTTCCTCAATTCCTCCTGCCCTCAGTGATCCAATGTACCACATTTGCCAACATTTTCAACTTGGTAAAAGTGAGATTTTGAAAAGAAAACAGGGAATTGATTTTCCCCATTGACTCACATTGACAAAGAGGAGATTTTAGTCAGGAGACAGATACAATAAATCCGTTGTGAGGTAAAACCATTGGGTGTCTCCTTCCTGAATCAAGTCTGTTGGCATTTATGGTTGTACTTCCACTGCCTTTTCCTTCTGTCCTCAATGGTCTGTTATACTGGCGCTGCCGCTCTTGCCTGTCCTGCATTATTGGTTTGTTTCACCTGCCCCCTTTTCCCCTGACCTCCATGGTTCGTTGTGCTGCCACACCCACTCCCGCCTGCCCAGTGTGGTCATTTTGTTGCCTCTGCACCCTCCTCCCTGTCCTCAATTATCAAGTCTGTGGCCCTGACATCTGCCCCCCACAGTTATCTAATTATCAACTAGATTGCCAACATTCTAGGTTTAGTACAAAGGTTTGGCACCCTGACGTCATCCTGCTGTAATCAAAACTGTAATAATTAAAGCATTTTCTTTAGAAATGATAATATTATTCCCATAGAAATTATGGTTACTGCTCTAAAAAACTAAATTGACGACATATTTTCTGGGTCCTCAAATAGGGATAAAGCACTTTTAAATTATTTGCTATCTTGTGTTTTTTTTATCAAGTTGATCACTTGATTATATGTTGCACTAGGGGTGAGAATGTGGCGCTATGGCCAGAGCTTCAGACTTTGCAACTGGGGAACCAGGTTCAAGTTTCAGCATCAGTTCAACAGCCTGTGATTCGGGGCAAATCACTTAATCTCCCCATGCCTAAAGCCCAAAAGAAATGTGTCCTTGTGTAATTTAACTGATGCTCATGTAAAGCACTCCAATACCTTCGGGTCAAGGCTGTTCTATATAAAACTGCAGAGTAACATAAACAAGTGTTTTGCACACTTCAGTTATTGGAGTATACATGGGCTACATTTGGATGATATTTGTGCTACATTTAGTCTCATTTCTTTCTGGTGTCCCTCTTGGGAGACTTGTTTGTTATAAAGCTCCCTAATCTCCTCATTTACCGCAGTATCCGCAGTAGAAAATGCTTTCGGTTTTCCACTTCGATACCATCAAGATGGCAGTCAAATGTGCCACAGTTTTGGCTTAGATTCAGAATGTTAGCACTCTAGTTGTTCATCAGAACACTGGAATAAACTGCTGATCACCAGGGAGTTAACTGGAAGTCAGCTGCTGGTGTTGATTGTGTGTTTCAGTCTACATATCAGAATGCTTTAGTGAAATAGAAGAGGTCTGGAGGGTTGGTGGAATCTCAGTTGATGGTTGATGTAGGATGGTCCTTGATCATGGAGGGCTTTGTAGGTGTGTGTGAAGATCTTGAACTGGCATCTTTTCAGAATGGGGAGGCAGTGGAAGTTTCTGAAGTGGGGCGGTGGATGTGTGACTGTTTGTGGAGGTCCAAGATGATTCTGGATTCTGTATATTCTGGATTCTTCTGAGGAGCTGGGTGGAGATCATGGTGTAGAGAGAGTTGCCATAGTTGAGGCAGCTGGTGACGAGGGCTTGAGTGACGGTCATTCTGGTGTTGACTGGGATCCATCTGAAGATTCTGAGGCGCATGCAAAGAGTGTGGAAGCAGGGGAAGAAGACTACGTTGACTTGCCATATCATGGACAGCAGGCTGTTGAGAATGATCCCTAGGGAGTATGCATTGCCTTTACGTATAGTCCTAACCAGTGAGCCCTCTAGCTACAGAACTCACAAGCGGGTGCTAAGTCATGCGCAGGCACACGCACTTAATGACACGCTCCACAAAGAATATGACCAGCACTCACGGGAATAGTAATCCAATTTATTGGATACTTCGTGCATTCTCCAACAAACCTGTTTCGGCTAAATGCCTTTCATGATGTTAATGGCTGCCATTCTATCCACATCTTTTTTTGTCATTACATTTACTCATGATAACATTGAAAACTGACTCAATCGGCTATGTCCAACGTCCGCGACATTTTCTGACATTGCAATTCCTCTATGTTACATACAATGTTTTTCATATGCATGCGATGAAAAGAACATTGTTAATTCCCATTTACCAATCCTGATATTATCAATAAAACGCTTCATAATTAATTTCATTATATTGTCATAGATTATCTTTCTTACTTGGCTCATTTTAGCTGATTAAATATCGCCCTCAATGGGCTTTTCACGACTCTCGTTCTAGTGATGCCCTGGATGGGCTTGAGTTATACAGTTTTATGAATTGTTTAACTCTTTTATGGTAAGTCGATGTCTTCTAAATTTGTTAGTCGCATAGAAAGATCTTGCCCTCTATGGGCTATGTGTGTCATTTTTTTCAATGTGAGTAAACCTACTTTCCTTTAGTCCTGATCTAGAGATGAACCTCCAGCTCCTCGCTCCCATTGAGACCAAGAGGTGTTTATGTTTGTAAGTCTATATTATGTCTGGATTCCAGTCTTCTTAATTTTAGTTCTCTATACTCCCCCCCATTCTTCTTGGGGTACGCGATCCAGACAAAAGAATTTTAACAATTTTCTGTTACTCTGATGATGAGACTCAAAGTGTCTAGCCACTGGATATGTGGCATCTTTATTAGTAATCAGCCTCAGATGTTCTAAAATCCTTTGTTTTACCGGATGAATAGTGCTTCCTACATATTTAAGTTGGCACAGACATATGAGACAATATACTATGAACTCTGTATGACAGTTCATAAATGTTGTTAAATCTTTAGGTTTCATTAGGCCTGGTACTCTATAGTTATGTTATGTTATGGATATTTCTAAAGTGCGACAGTTACCCTAGGGTGTCCTGGCGCTAGCTGCAATCCTCTAGGCATCGAAGTGGAAGACAACATTATACGTCAAAGAGACAGGTTTTTAATCCTTTCCTGAATGTTAGGAGGTTAGTGTCGTTTCTCAGATGGAAGGGGTGGTCATTCCAGGCCTTTGCAGCACAGGCAATGACACATCTCCCACCCCATGAAGCTTTTTTTATGGGCGGTACTAACACCAACTTGGATCCAAGGGAGCTAAGAGTTCTTTTAGGCTGGTACCACTGCAATTGCCGAACCTTGGAGTGCCTTATAAACGGTGCATAGAGCTTTAAAATGCACCCGTTTCCTGACAGGCAACCAGTGAAGTTGTTTGATTTCCTTAGAAATTGGCGCACATTTAGGTATACCAGTACGCAATCTCACTGCCGCATTTTGCAACAATTGGAGCTTGTTCAGAAAACGTTCTTGTATATTTAGGTAGAAACTATTGCGGTAATCTAGCCTAGACATAATAAGTGCCGTGATAACTGTCCGCTGACTGTCCACCGTCAAAAAATGTAGTATTTTCTCAATCATTTTAAGGGCATAGAAAGTGGCTGATTCCACTGCATTAATCTGGTCACCAGATTTGAGCTTATCATCAACTCTAACTCCTAGGTTTTTTACTTTCCTAATGGGTGTAGGAAGGGTGCCCAATGCATCTGGCCACCAATTTGGGGGCCATAAAAAATAGAATGACCTCAGTTTTGCCTGAATTAAGTTTTAGGCAATTTTGGGACATCCTCCTCCCGACTGCTTACATACAGTCATGGATCAGAATGTCTATTCCTGCTCCCTGTCCTGGCCGCAGAGCCCCAACAATTTGTGTGTCATCTGCGTAGATGGAAAGGTTAAAACCAAAGGAGCCAATTAAGGAGGCTAAAGATGAAAAATACACATTAAAAATTGTGGGGCTAAGCGAAGACTCCCTGTGGCAGACAAGGCAGAGAGAAAGGTTTTGAATGAAATTCGTCCCGCCCCACAAGGAAGGATTTCAGTAACTTCCATGCTTTACCCTGGACCCCACATGCCGACAAATGATCCATCAGTAAATCATGATGGACAGCATCAAAGGCCTCCGACCGGTCCAGCATAATTAGGGCGGCCGTACCTCCCCTATCCAGAACTTCTCTAATCTCTTCAGTAGATTTTATGAGGGCGGACTCTGTGCTGTGCCCTTCTCTGAACCCATATTGAGTGGGATCTAAAACTTGAGTTTCACGTAGAAAGGCACTAAGTTGCACGTTCATTGTTTTCTCAATCGGTTTTGCTGGTAGCGGGAGGCGTGAGATTGGGCGGAAATTATTGGGATCCTTGGGATCCAGACTGGGCTTCTTTAGCACAGGTAGTATTGAGGCAACCTTACAAAGTGTAGGGAAGTACCCTGCTTCAAACATTGCATTGAACCAGGAGGTAAGTAAAAGGGCAACGGGTCCCGGAGCATGTTTGATCAACGAGACTGGACAGGGATCATAGGGGGAGCCTGATTTTGCTGACAATAGGAGCCTCTCTGTATCAGTAATGGATAGTGACACAAATTTGTCAAAGACAGAGTGGGGGTCCACAGCTGGGCTCCTTCCCTCCAACTGATCTACAGCCCCTATGGAGCTTGGGCGATTAAAAGCCGAGAAGATGACCTCTACCTTATTCAGAAAAAACCTGGCAATACCCTCGCATAGTTCCTGGCTCGTCTGGATTTTTGCTGGACAGGGAGAGGCCAGGTTCGATACAGTTTTAAAATGTTCTTTGATAGAGTTTTTAGCTATATTGATTCGATTTGCAAATAACCTTTTTTTTTTTGCATTATATATGAATTGCTTATAAATAGCAAGACTCTGATTATAGCAATTTTTCTCAGCTTCCTTGTATTCTTTCCTCCAATTTCGCTCAAGGAATTTGCAGGTAAGTTTCTCTTTTCTCACATCCTCCATGTACCAGGGGGCCATTGGTTGAGATCTTTTAGGAAACAGAACTTTTACTGGGGCTAATCTATTACAGGATTTTTCCACCCAATTAGTATAATAGGTAGTGGCCACCTCTATTCCTGTGGGTAACTGACCAGTAGTTGACGTAAGCACATCTTTTAGTTCAGCGCACTCACTTTTGTTCCAAGCCCTGCTTTTGATTTGACTCTTAGGGCCCTCCCTACCCGTACAGTGCACAGGAAGGGCCAACTCAAATTGTACAGCTGAGTGGTCAGTCCAGGTGAGAGGCAGTAAACCCGTAAAGCAGAGTTGGAAACTTTACTACTGTATGCACAGGCTATGCATTTTCCTCAGGGAAAAAACCCTTTCAAATATCGGGCAACCCCTCTCTGTTGTTGCTTCTCTAAGTTACTTTCTACAGCCTAAACTGCTGAATGGAATAATACCAAATTTGGCAGAAACGTAGATGTTAGTCCAGGCACATGCCTTTTTTGATGTGTGTATACCTGTTCAGTAGTTGCAGAGTTATTTAAAGAAATTTCAATTGTATATATAGGGCCTCAGACGATCCGCGGCCCCGGCCGATCTAATGCTGAGATCTGATTGGCTGCCAACACTTCAAACCAGGAAGTGTTAGCAGCTATCTTGGAACTTCGCTTGAACCGAGTCCCAGAAAAAATTTAAAAAACATAGAAAAGGGGGCAGGGTAGAAATACCCTTACCCCCTAGGCCTCTTGGAGAGGGGTCCCACGGGAACCCTGCAGGGCCAAAAAAGCATTTATAAAAAAAAAAGTTTGGCGGGAGTCACGCTGGATCCGCGGATCCCGCCAAACATGTAAATAAAAAAAGCGTGTGCAGGCTCCTGCGCTTCGTTAATAATCGGACCCCGGGTGGGACAGGTCCCAGGGCATTTTCTTAATAAAAGCCCCCATCCTGGGACTTATTAACGCCCCGGGTACCACCACCTTCCTGGGCATATTTATTTTGAAATGGGGGCCTCTTGGACCCCCACGGTCCCCAGGCACCACCACCTCCCCGGGGGCACATGCCAAAAAGCATATCAGGGGAATCTTGGAACCCCCGTGCCCCAGGGACCACCACTTCCCTGGGGCCATAATGAATTTGTGTTGGGGAGGCCTCAGGGACGGATCTGAGGACCAGCACCTCCCCGGGGCCAAGTTTATTTTTTTTAAACGGGAGGGGGGCCAAGTGGTCTCCTTCCTGGAGCCACACATGCCCTGGGGACCACCACCCCCCTAGGTCCAGCTCATGATATCTCCTAGGGTCCTCACCCCCGGAACATAGCTATTTGCTGTGGATTGGAGGGAGCTTTACTGCTCCCACCAAGCCACAGCAAACGCTCCGCTTCCAGCAAGCGAGAGCATTAAAAATGCTCTCACTTGCTGGAAGTGGAGCAGTGCTGCATTTAGAAAGAGAGAACGGCATGTTTAAGAGCTCCCTATGTCTAAAAGCAATGTAGGCTCCCGCAGGAGGCAGGGAGCCGGCAGGGACTGCAGGGGCATTGAGGCTCTCCCCACTGTCCCAGTGGAGACTGGGTGCCCAGAGGGCACCCAGCAGACATGGCCAGGTCCCGGGGCCAATATTGGCCCCACTCTATCATTTGAGAAAGGCCAGGCCTCGAGGATGGAGTCCCCGGGGCAAAAATCAGCCCGGATAGGGGGTCCGCATGGTCCCCTCCCCTACTATAGGTAGGACGTGTCCTGGGTGATGGGGTCCTTAGAGCCAAATCAGCCTGGGTGGGCCCCCTCCCCTAAATAAAAAAATACAAATAGAAAAAACACGCCCCAGAGGACGGGGTCCTTGGGCCTCCCCCATTTCACAAATGCCTGGCCTGCGGGAATGGAGTCCCAGGGGCCAAAATCGACTCCTAATAAAACAAAAAAGGAGCTAAACAGAATGCCAGCGTAACTCCAGTACATCCCAAACAGCGGATTGCTGAGAAGTGGCCGGAGGCCATGCCCCCTTTCTCCACCACTCTACAAAGGTGCCTCCTGGTGCACTACTGGTTGGGGGATGAAGTCCCCCTGGCTGCTGAGGGTGCTTGGGGGCCCACAAGGCCTTCTGTCACCTCCAGTGTGTCCTACACAGTGGGATTGCTGAGAGGTGTTTGGAAGACCCACCCCGTTCACCACTAGTCCGCAAATTCACTTCCTGGTGCACTACTAGCTGGGGGATGAAGTCCCCTTGGCTCTCGAGGGTCGTTGGGGGCCAACAAGCCCTCCTGTTACCTCCAGTAAGTCCACATAGCAGGATTTCTGCAAGGTCTTCAGAGGCCCGCCCCCTTATCTACCACACTGCAAATGCCCCTCCTGGCGCACTACTGCTTGGGGAATGATGCCCTCTTGGATGCTGAGGGTCCTTGGCAAAGAAGCTCTCCTTTTCCTCCTCCAGGAAGTTAAACACAGCAGTATTCCTCAGTGCTGGTCGGATGCCCCATCCGCTTTCTCCCCACTCTGCAAACACGGCTAGCAGTTAAAATAAACCATAGAAATTCACTTAAAAAAAACTAAGGTTACAGGGACTTTATAGTTATGCTCAGATTTCACTCATACAAAACCATAGAAATTCAGCAGTTATAGTTGCCTGAGCTAACTATAACTTATGCCCCCGCAATGCACTGCTTATGACCTCATGTATTACACCAATCATGACATTTTCAGTTAATATATATACACACACACTGCACATACATACACTTACATTAATCATACATACCAAGTGTACACGTGTGGTAAAGACATGCGTGGTAAAGGCATATGCGTGGTAAATGGTGCGTTGTAAAGACATTGCATGGTAATGCCTTCATTGTAAAGGTTGTTATCCATGTAGATGTACATATAGTAGCTGTGTGTCTCCACATCTTGTTTCTCTCCCCTTTCTCCCCTTTCTCTGTTTTTTCTTTTTGCTCCATTTATTTTCTTCTCTTTGTGTCTTTTAATATAAAAAATACACTATATGAAAAATTGCTTCTCAATTCTTACACGTAGAGTAATACTGACTATATAAAACTACACTACCAGCCTCTCAAGTAATCCGTACACCAAAGTATTAGGGTTTCTATAAGCTTTTTTTTTTTTTTTTAAATGTTTAACATTGCTGTGTTACCACCAACTTATTAGGGACCCACACAGTAGTAAGGCTAAGCCCCCAAAAGCACATACAGCCTTGTCAGAGAAAAGGAGACCTGTCGGGTGTCTCTCACTCCATCCCCACTGAGTTAATGGAGGCCCGTCCATTATCCCAAATTAGAATGCACACACAGTTAGTATTTCACAATATGATTATTTATTATACACCATTTGTCTATAAATCAAGTGCATTCCAAAGATTGTAAATATTGTAAGCAGATCATCAATAATTATGCATATTAGAATAAAGGTCAAATATTCCCCAATCATAATTAATCACAGCTGCCTACACTATTAGTTTTACCTAAATTGGGTGCAACTAGCATTCTAATAGCACAGTTGGGTAAGTTTTAGTTATTTGTGAATATGCAAATATGCCAAGTCATGCATTGCTTCATTGCATACCTTATGGTGCCTTCAGGTCCAAATTCAAAACTCCATGGTTCAGAGCTTCCTCCAGGAACCACTCCATTGGCTAACCCCACCTGTTCTACAAGTACCTTTAAATACCTTTTCTAGGCATGGAGTTTTATAGACTGAGAAGGGAGCCAGCGTATGCTGGTCTTCTGTATCGTTATATAGGGTACTTAAACAATAGATTATGTTCAAATGTGTTTGCAGAAGGTTTCTGCTACTTGCCTTCCTTTTTCCTACAGGACACACAAGGTTATCTCCCTTGTAGCTATCTTTTCAGCTTTTACACTTACAACAAAGCATGCCCCCGAGAATGTTAAATGTCCTCCTTGGTTTTGTTAGTATAAGTTAGAAAAAACATGGCATCCTGAGGACATTTTAATTAGCTGCGCACAAAAAAACATGTCAAGTTGATCTGCTCTCTGCTTCTAGGCTGGTCACTTCCAACTTGCATACATAATTTATAATGCAAAAAGCAACGATAAGTCAGCACAGGTAAAAGCACTGATGCATGATTCACTCTTGTCTTGTGTAAGGATCATCATGGTTGAAAATCAGTGACCTCCCGTCCTGCATGCATATTAGCAACTTAACAATTCATTGTATTATCCCCCCATCTAAATCAGTTAAGGAAGTCCAGAAAAGCCTACAATAAAAGTGTTCTTTATTCTAAAAAAACTTTCTTTTAGAAGTGAACTGAATAATGCAAAGAACAGACCGAGATAGCTCTTCGAACTGCTAAAAGATCAATGTAACAGTTTGGCCAAATCCTCCCTACTAACAAATAAATTGGAATTGAGTTGTGAAGATTTTTCATCCTTCTTAACAACGAAAGCCAGCTCACTGGAGAGTGAACTCTTGAATACCGCTGACAATGCCTTAAATCTAAGGAGTACACTAGAAGAGCAGCCAGCACTACCTGTACATACAATGCCTAAAAATAATGTGCATTAGTCAACATTCAAACTATATGATCAGAATGACATCGCTAAAACTATACTATCCTCGAAACCGAACAACCACTACAATGATCCACTTCCCTTAAAATGTTGGCCTTCAATCAACCACAAGATCATCCCACTTTGGACTAATATAATCAATGCTTTTCTAGTCCAAGGATCTTTACCGGAATGTCTAAAAGCTGGCCAGGTCATCCCTCTATTAAAAAAACCTATGGCCTGTAACAAACATTCCCTTACTAGCCAAAGTTCTAGAAAAATGTGCTCAACAACAATTGGGTCAACACCAGATCATAGTACGGACACAGCTATTCTGAGCACAGTAGATGACGCTCTTCTTGCTCTTGACCGTAACGAAACCTGTCTCCTTGTCTTACTTGACCTATCGTCCGCACTTGACACTGTAATTCATGCCAAACTTCTAGATCGTCTGGAAAACAGGATGGGCCTATCGGGAACAGTCTTAAAATGGTTCTGTTCCTTCCTAGAGAACAGATCTCAGAGATTCCTGGTGAACCTAAAGCTATCTTCGCAATCCCCTATTCAAATTGGAGTCCCACAAGGATCAACTCCATCACCTTCCCTCTTCAATCTATACATCAAACCATTAACAGAATACTGCAACAAGCTAACATTTCCCACCACATGTATGCAGACGACACCCAGCTGTATATGATGATTACATCAGTCGAAGAGATCATCATAATGAACCAAGCATTACAGAAGACCGTTCAATGGCTATCGGGCAATCATCTCACGCTCAACCCGCAGAAAACAGAATTCCTTCTGATCTTCCCTCCTAAAAGCGACTCCAGGATTAAGCCATGGACCAAGGAGATCACTGAGCAAAACAGCTCCCCGATTCTAGTAGAGTCAACAAAGTCTCTAGAAATCATGCTGGAAAAGGAGTTAAACATGCGTACTCACATTAACACAGTGGCAAAAAATGCCCGCTTCCATCTGAGCTACCTTAGAAAGCTGAAGCCATTTATTGACACAGAGGACTTGAAAAGGGCAGTCCAGCCGCTGGTCATTTCTAGCATTGAGTATGGTTGCTCAATGTTATCTGGTCTTCCTAAGATTTCAACCGCTCCACTAAAACCTTGTCTCAATGCAGCAGCTAGACTTTTAACATGCTCCAAAACATTTGACCATATCACCACTCACTTGAAAGCTCTCAATTGGCTACCATTCGAGGCAAGAATGCATCTAAAAATTGCATGTATAACATACAGGGCACTACACCACACTACTCCATGTTACCTTGCCCACAAAATCACGTTGTCTGGAGGTAGTAGATCCTCTATGGGGGCCAGAGATTTTTTACTGAAACCAGCTTGATAGAGCGTTCGCTGGAGCAGCACCTAGAATTTGGAATTCACTCCCACAGAATATTCAAAGGATTACCTACGCTCCTGGATTCAAAAAGGAAACTAAGTCCTTCATTTATTTTTTTAGAATAATTTTTATTGATTAAAAGACAAAGTACCAAGAGTACATAATACATAAGGAAATAGAAATAGTATGTTAAGAAATATAACGGGTAAAATCCAACCTTCTGTTAAGGATTAAAAGAAAAAAATTAGGATACCGATTAATTAATAATTATTTATAACTTTTTTCATTTATGAAAGAGAGAAAGAAATGAAAGAGAGAAAGAAGAGAAGAGGAGACAGTAGAGAAACGGAAAGGGGATAGTCAAATCAGTATTCGTATAGAGATGAGTGGAGACTAAGTCCTTTATGATGAGAACATTTCTCACATAACAATTCAGTGGTCTTTTTGCAATTCCAAGGACTAATGTCCGATTCCTTGACCAATCCACTGTCTTTCCTGAGCTTGTCATGCAATATTTCAACCATAGTGGACGCCTTATGATTTTCAGCAGTTGTTTTGGTGGGAAAGTAAGTGTGAAGTGAATTGTATTATTAACTGTGTACTAGTGCCACTTTTAGACTACACCACTGGGAAAAGTTTCCTATCCCCTGTAGTATGTTTGTTAAAGGAGGGGATATCATTTGAACTTGTATGCGGTTGAACTGTAAAGCGCTCTGACACCCAAGTTTTTGGGTCATGTTCGCGCTATAGAAAACATTGATTAAATAAATAACAAATAATTAGTATCTTCATAATTTAAGTGGGCTTTACGTTCTGGCCCTAATTACAAATGTCCCAGACTTTAGTGCAGAGATTCCAGCCGGAAAAAACTAAATTTATCATTTGGTATCTTAGACTTTTTCCCCAAAGACTTAGAGTGTTTACCTGGTAGTTTTTTTACTATTTCAGTAGAAAACATAACCAAATTTTTCACTTATCTACTGACGCGGAGCAAGTTGAAAATGTCAAGAGAGGTGCGTATTGGGGGGGGGATGGGTTGGGTGTAGTGACCACACTTGTGCATGTCCACACAGAGCATTGATTGCCCCCCCACACCGACTGCAGGAGGGTGCAAACAGGGATCCGGACAATGGTGCTGGCCGGAGCCCCTGCACCACAGCATTAGACACATGCCCAGGGCTGGTTAGCCCTGGAACTATCGGGTGCAGAGATTTCAGACCTGTTAATTCTGGGGTCTGACACAATTGTAAGGGTTACTTGGGTTATTTTACCCGGAGTTTTCGCTTCGGGTGAAATAAACCAACTTGTAATGAGGGCCTTGGTATTTACATACTAAGTGTAACGATTTAGTTCTGAGAGCACAAGAAAAATTGTTCATTGGGCACTTATATTTCAGATCCCTCAGTACTTCAGATCATTATTTCTTCTTGATGGAGTGAATCCTTCAAGTGTCAAATTGTGTTCTTCTATTTGAAAAACAAATCTCAAACTAGAAACACTTTTAGCATCTTCACCTTTTGATTCACACTATGAACAGCTCTTTGGTCTACTGATATTATTAATCTCTTCATTACTAATATCACAATTAGTATTGCACTGTCTAGTAGGAATGTTGGTGCAAAAACTAGATGTGACCTACTCTAGTGTTTGTGAGGCTGAGCCTTTCGTGTATTTTAAATGCATGTACTATTCCCTTGTTAGGGAATATATGAATCCAATCCTTTAGTTTTTTTTATGGTTTCTAAGGTCTCAATAAATGTGGATGGGTATGCTTGTATTAGCTGTGTAATCTGTGTTGCACTATATTCTACCTGCAAAACATAATGCTCATTTGTGTTCAGTTTTCTACTTTGTTTCAGCGATAGTGAAAATGTACTAGATAATTAGTTAACCCCTTCACTGCTAGGCCTTTCCCCCTCCCTGTGCTAAGCCTTTTTTTGGCTATTAGGGGTAGTGTACGTTTAGGCCCCTGTAACTTTTTGACCACATAAGGTATCCACGCCAATATTGCGTCCTTTTTTTCCAACATCATTGGGATTCTAAAGATACCCAGGGTTTGCGAATTCCCCTGGAGGGGTCCCAGAAATAACCAAAATACAGCAACATTTTGTTTTTGGGGGGAAAAATGGGAAATACGGGCTGCAAATGAAAGCGTCTTGGTTTTTCCCTGCAAATGTTGTCAAAAAATGGTTTGTGGGGCTGAAATCACCATTTTCCCAGCTTTTAGGGAATGACAGACTTTTGTCAGAAAACCAACATTTTTTACACAGTTTTGGCATTTTTCTGGGACATAGCCTATTTTTGCTATTTTTTTGTGCTTTCAACCTCCTTCCAGTTAATGGTAGAAGTGGGTGTGAAAGTAATAATGGATCCTGGAAAGCAATACATTTCAGAAAAGTAGACATAATTCTGAATTCAGCAAGGGGTCATTTGTGTAAATCCATCAAGGTTTCTTTATAGAAACTAAAAGTTTAAATAAAGGAAAAATTGAAAATTAGTTGAAAAAAACAGCCTTTTGCATCAACGTTTTCACCTGTAACTTCTTCTAATAATGACAGGTCTTTGAAAGCAATATACCGTTACATCCACCCGACCTTCCTGGTGGTGGGGATATATAGGACTTGTAGGTTCACCAAGAACCCGACGAACCCAGAGTCAGCAATTTGCAATGGCTTTTTATTATGTACCGGGTATATAGCAATTATTGTGGGAAAATGTATACATGGAAAAATCGGTATGAAAGACACCTATGTATTTTTGAAATGGGAACAAATTATAGAGTTTAGAAACAGTAGATATTTGCACATTTTCGAAATTGGGAATACTCATACTAGCTTGAGAATTATCGGTAATTTTTCAAAATGACTTCATTTTTACACAATGTCTTTCATTTGGAAGGCAGAAATGCATTGAAAGTAAATAGGTAATAACAGTTGCTTTACAAATCTGAATTACCCTAAGTCTCCCGATAAAAATGGTACCTCACTTATGTGGGTAGGCATAGTGCCCACGACAGGAAATGGCTCAAAACCCAACGTGAGCACACCACATTTTCACAATGAAAAATTACCCTTTTCTTGCAAAGTGCCTAGCTGTAGTTTTTGGACCCTAGCTCTGCCAGCACCTAGGGAAACCTAGCAAACCTATACATTTTTTAAAACTAGACACCCAGGGGAATCCAGGATGGGGTGACTTGACTGCCTCCCACCAGGTTCTGTTACCCAGAATCCCTTGCAAACCGAAAAAACTGTAAAAAAAAAACCACATTTTGCCCACATTTCTGTGGTGGAAAGTTCTATAATCCGCGTGGATCTACAAATTTCTACCCACCCCGCGTTCCCCAAAGTCTTCCGAGAAAAATGGTACCTCACTTGTGTGGGTTGGCCTAGTGTCCATGACAGGAAACGGCGCAAAACGCAATGTGGACACACCTCAATTTCGCAGTGAAGAATGACCCTTTTTTGGCAAAGTACCTAGCTGTAGTTTTTTAACCCTAGCCCTGCCGGTACCTAGGGAAACCTACCAAACCCATACATTCTGAAAACTAGACACCCATCGGACTCCAGGGGAGGTATGGCTTGCATGGATCCTCCAACGTTTCCTTACCCAGAATTCCCATGCAAACCTCAATTTTAGCTGAAAAATCCACTTTTTTCACACATTTTTGTATTGGAAAGTTGTAGCATCACAGGGCTGACACAAATTTCCTACCACCCAACGTTCCCCCGGGTCTCCTGATAAAAAAGGTGCCTCACTCTTGTGGGAGGCCCAAGTACCCGCGACCTGTCGCGGGTACTTGGGCCTCCAACACGAGTGAGGCACCATTTTTATCGGGAGACCCAGGGGAACGCTGGGTGATAGGAAATTTGTGTCAGCCCTGTGATGCCACAACTTTCCCACACAAAAATGTGTGAAAAAAGTAATTTTTTCAACTAAAATTGAGGTTTGCCGGGGATTCTGGGTAAGGAAACGTTGGGGTATCCACACAAGCCATACCTCCCTGAAAGCCCCCGGGTGTCTAGTTTTCAGAAATGTGTGGGTTTGGTAGGTTTCCCTAGATGGCCGCCGAGCACGGGGCCAAAAACCCAGGTGATCCCCCTTGCAAAACCAGGTTGTTTGTGATAGGCAATTTTGATGTTGCCTCACTACGTTCTATGCCCTTGCCTGTCGCGGGTAGTTGGGCCTCCCACATGAGTGAGGCACCATTTTTATTGGTAGACCCGGGGGAACGCTGGTTGGTAGGAAATTTGTGTCAGCCCTTTGATGCCACAACTTTCCCACACAAAAATGTGTGAAAAAAGTGATTTTTTTCTGCTAAAATTGAGGTTTGCAGGGGATTCTGGGTAAGGAAACGTTGGGGGATCCACGCAATCCATACCTCCCTGGAATCCCCTGGGTGTCTAGTTTTCAGAAATGCGTGGGTTTGGTAGGGTTCCCTAGATGGCCGCCGAGCACAGGGCCAAAAACCCAGACGACCGCCCTTGCAAAACCAGGTTGTTTGGTGATAGGCAATACGTTTTGGGCACTTGCCTGTTGCGGGTACTTGGGCTTCCCACACGAATGAGGCACCATTTTTATCAGGAGACCAGGGGGAACACTGGGTGGTAGGAAATTTGTGACAGCTCGGTGATGCCACAACTTTCCCACACAAAAACATGTGAAGAAAGTGATTTTTTCAGCTAAAATTGAGGTTTGCAGGGGATTCGGGGAAAGGAAACGTTGGGGGATCCATGCAAACCATACACGCCTGGAATCCTCTGGGTGTCTAGTTTTCAGAAATATGTGGGTTTGGTAGGTTTCCCTAGGTGCCGGCAGAGCTAGGGTTCAAAAACTACAGCTAGGCACTTTGCCAGCGTAATCGTTGGCGTCTAATGGGCTTTTTGCCACCCAGGGGGGCAGATTGAGGGCTACTGCCCCCATCTGCCCCCCGGGGGGGCTGAAAGTCTACTAGACACCAGGGAGTTTTTTGGGCAAATATTAATTAGGGTGGGGGGCTTCCCAAAACGGGCAAGCCAATGCCCCTACCCTAATTAAAATTTGCCCAAAATATCCCTGGCGTCTACTGGGATTTCTGCCCCCCAGGGGGGGCAGGAAGGCTGTCATTTTTGCAGGGGAGGGGGTGGGGGCATGGGCATGCCTGTGTTGGGAAGCCCCCACCCTAATTCAAATTTGCCCCAAAAAATCCCTGGAGACTAGTGGGCTTTTTGCCCCCTGGGGGTACAGATTGGGGGCTAATGTCCCCATCTGCTTCCCAGAGGGGGGGCAGAAAGCCTACTAGATGCCAGGGATTTTTTTTAGCAAGTTTTAATAAAAATTTTCCCAAAAAAATCTCTGGCGTCTAGTAGGCTTATTGCCCCCGGGGGGGGCAGATTGGGGGCTAATGCTCCATCTGCCCCCGGGGGGGCAGGAATGCTTTATTTGTTGCGGGGGAGGGGTGGGGGCATGGGCATCCCAGTTTTGGGCTGCCCCACTCTAATTCAAATTTGCCCCAATAAAAACCCTGGCGTGTAGAGGGCTTTTTGCCTCCCCCGGTGGGGCAGATGGGGGCTAATGCCCTCATCTGCCCCCCAGGGGGGGTTGAAAGTCCACTAGACGCCAGGGAGTTTTTTGGGCAAATTTTAATTAGGGTGGGGGCTGCCCAAAACGGGCATGCCAATGCCCCCACCCTAATTAAAATTTTCCCAAAAAATCCCTGGCGTCTATTGGGCTTTTTGCCCCCCCGGTGGGCAGATTGGGGGCTAATGCTCCATCTGTCCCCGGGGGGGCAGGAAGGCTTTATTTGTTGCGGGGGAGTGGTCGGGGCCTTGGCATGCCCATATTGGGCAGCCCCCACCCTAATTCCGATTTGCCCCAAAAAATCCCTGGCATCTAGTGGGCTTTTTGCCCCCCGAGGGGGCAGATTGGGGGCTACTGCCCCATCTGACCCCCAGGGGGGCAGAAATGCCGTCATTTTTGCGGGGGGGTAGGGACATGGGTATGCCCATATTGGGCACCCCCACCACTAATTATAATTTTTTTTAAAAATCCCTGGTATCTAGTAGGCTTTCTGCCCCCCCCGGGGGAGCAGATTGGGAGCTACTGCCCCCCGGGGGGCAGAAAGACTGTATCTTTGCAGCATGAGGGTGGGGGCATTGGCATGCCCTTTTTGGACAGCCCCCACCCCTAATTATATTTTTGTTTTAAATCCCTGGTATTGGGGGCTACTGCCCCATATGCCCCCCAGGGGGGGCAGAATGACTAAACTGGCCCAAATTTGTATGGGGGGAGCAAAGGCCCTTGCCCAAGGGGCCGCTCCCCCCTCCCTGGTGTCTTGTGGGTGGATTCCTGCTTAGGGATCGCCCTCCTGGGGTGATCCCAAAGCAGGGTTCCACTTGGGAGGGGTACCATTGGAAAGGGGAGATTCTCTCCTTTCCAATGATACCTCTCCCGTCTTTCCACGTGCTCAGAGAGCTGAGATAGCCCCCTGGGCACATAGAAAGTGAAACTGAAATGAACCTAAAGGTTCAATTTAGTTTTGGTTTCTGTGAAATGACGACAGCGCGAGGTGCGCGCTGATCGTCCTTTCACAGAAACCAGGGAGTGGGCCTCGGGAGCTAGGGAGCTCTTCCCCAGCTCCTGAGGCTCTGGTGGAGAAAAGGAAATCCCTCTGCTGTCTGCAGCAGAGGGATTTCGTGCCCCTGACCTCATGACGGAATGGTTCCGTCATGAGCACTGGAGCACCGATGCTCATGACGGAACCATTCCGTCATGAGCATCGAAGGGGTTAATGCTTGCATAGGATCATGTGTTAATATTTGGCCAATGAATCAACATATTTAGTTCCTGTGGTAGTGGGTAAAAAATCACATTCCCTACATTCAAGCGTTTCACCCACATACAGATGCCTTCTGGAAGAATGCTGTTTTTACAAATCTTACCAAATAGGTCATTCTCCAAGGTTATAAATTATTCAACATTTTCATACTTTGAAGCACCATTAGTTTTCAATAGTCATTTAAACTGGTTGAGTTGAATTCGATATGCAGAGTAAATTTCACACATGTAAGGTTTGTCCTGCCACCAGAGAATGTAATGAGTACGGGATTCTTCAAGACTAGTGTACAAGAGAATGCCTCCATTCATTTCACCATCCTATTTTTTTAAATTAAACAACCTGCAAAAAGTACAGCATTTATGAGAATTGTAATGAACTTGTGAACTAAGGAAGTAATACCTGATGATTCATATGGGGTAAACAGAGATAGCTCACATTCTAGAACCAAAACGAACTGTGTGTTGAGGCCCGTTTACTGCTTTGACTTGATCCGCTTATGACAGGGCAATGTCAACCTTAATTGTTTCACACAGTTTAGTAATGGAGGCTTAGGACCAAAATCAAATGGCCAAAAAGTAAGTTCCCAAAATGGAACAGAGTGAATGGGGCACGAAATATCAGTCTTACACCCTTCAGGGGTCCAATTACGATGCGGTTGGAAACAGGGCGTTCCGACTGCACTGTAATCTGCTGGTCGGATTCTTTTCCGACCGACCCATTATGATGGAGTCGGTCGGAAAGGAATGCGACCAGTCATTCTGACTGGCATTCCGACTATGGGTGCACAGCCTCCGGTTGTAGGCCGAGGGGGCACCTATGGTGCCCCCCCTGTTGATCCCTGCACCCCTTGTCAGTCACCTTTAGATGCCTGCCACGGGGTGCAGGGATGAACTGCACCTCCTATTTTACAATGGGAGCATGTATTCCGGATGGAATACATGCTCCCATTGTAAAGTATAGGCATGGGACCGAACACTGTTTGGTCGCATCCGAATTAGACGGTCAGTCCCTTGACCGAGACAATGTCGGGAGGAGGAAACTCCACCCAACATCGTAATAGGGTCCTTAGTTATAGGTGATAGGTGCTCATTCAATGTTAAACTTTCAGAAGACAGATACAAGAGACCGCAGCAGCCTCATGCACATCCCCAGAGATCTTCAAGACGATCTGTGTAGCCAGTGGGAGCGGGTGATATCTTTAACCCCTTCGCCGCGGCGCGAATTCTGCCGTGGCGCTGGGGGGGTTTTCGGTGAGCGCGGCGCCGCTGTGCTCATGACGGAACCACGCCGTCATGAGTCACGGGAGAGCTGTGCTCATGACGGAGTCGTTCCGTCACGGCGCCGCCCACTTACGTTACACGCCCACACAGGCAGGGGAAAAGGCGCCGCGTGGGCGGAACGGCCGCCAACGGCCGCAGCATGACGGAACCACTCCGTCATGAGCACAGCGCGACCGTGGCTCATGACGGAGTGGTTCCGTCATGAGCAGGGAAGGGGTTAAGCAGTGGGACACAAAGATCCATTGTGAATTGCACTAAGCGAGCAACCGAAGTGAGTCAGTCCATCCTCCATGGAGGATCAGGCAGGGTTCTCTCCAAAAAAAAAAGAAATCTTCCACAGTGTGGCCCCTCTGTCACCCTCCACACTACTCTACATTGTGCGTCCTCTTTGTCTCCAGTCCAGAAGGCTTGCTTCCGTTTCTCCCCCACATGACATATAACATTTTCGTTAATAGTGGTACATGGTGGAGAAAGATCACCGATTAAATAAGGAACCTGCTGCACAAGCTGTCCTTTTAAGTTCTTCAGTGACTGACAATGCCAGTTAAAGTCTGTAACTTCCTAAAATGCATTTTCTTTTAAAAGCACTGCTTTTCATTGCTAAAAATGTTTAACCACATGCGATGTTAAGAAAAGGAACAATTTGTGTTGGTTGCATTTTCTAGAGTAATTAAACAAATATGTTCTGACTGCGTTCATTCAGGTTTAACATTAGGGCTTCGTATCTCATTCACTAGCAGTCACTGAAGAGCGTTGTCTTCAAATAAACTTTGAAAAGAGACTTTGAACCACGGCCCGCAAGACTCATGGGGGTGCAGCAATGGCAGTCTTCTGACCATCCTATTACAATTAGGGCAGTTGGACCGCCATTGCCCCAATGCAGCCACCAGGGATTCACCGTTTACTGTTGGTGTTACGGCGGTCAGCAGGCCGCAATATGCTTGGCATGGCCGCCGCGGTCCAGTCAAGCACATTACGAGTTTCCTCTCCACCACATTTTTCATGGCTGTTCCTCCTCCATGATAACCGTGGCAGAGAGGAAATAAAGTGGTGGGGCCCCTTGTGTCTCTGCACCATGCGGTGCATGCAGGGGGGCACAACATGTGCCCCCCTATGTGCATACACCCCAGATCCTGCACAGCATGGACTTTACAGTCATGCAGTGCAAGGATTGTTTTTGGCATTCCCATTACAGTGCCCATTTTCAGGACACCGCCTTGGGAACATAAAAAAATCCCAAGAGACAAGAAAAATACTTGTAATCTGGTGGGCGACCAACCACGGATGTGCGGCGGTGGAGCGGACCTGGCATCGCTCCACCAAACTCATAATCGGGCCCTGAGTAGTTCACTAGCAAGTGACATGATGGGATGACGGCATCACGTAGAACTCTGTCGCATAGCGCCCTTTGAGACCAAGTTCCCTCGGTACTGCTACTTGTCACAGCTGCAGCACCCAAGCTGTGCAATCTAAGGGCTGAGATAAGATAAGTGGGTGCCTGTCAGGTGTGGCCTCATAACGATTCTCAGAATGAAGGTTAGGCAACCAGCAGCCAGGTAATATATGCATTGCTTAAAAGACTTAAGCAGTGCGTTCTAACCTTCCTGAAGATTGCCGGGTGGGACCCCAGCGCTCTAAAGCAAAAACCGTGAATGTGTGTAGCATCAGTGTATAAAAACAAGCCGTAGCCATCTCACTGAATAAGACTAACTAACACAGTCATTTAAATAGAAAAAAATAAAGATAACAAAATAGAGTTTATGGGAATGCCACATTCCAAAAATCTGGCAGAAGAGGTTGATGAGGAAAGCAGTGCTTGAAACAATTTGTCTGATAAAAAGCTAGCAAACCAGTCGAGCTCACATTACCCTACTCCTATCTTCCAGAGATGTTTAAAGTGAGTAAATTGGTCCACTTTATCAAACACTGTTTCATACCTACCAAATCACATGGTGCCACCGTGTGACACAGGATATCGCCTCCCATCACACGGGCTCCTGGTGAGGAGCCGATATCACACAGTAAATCGTGGTTTTCCAACTCGCTTTCCAAGGCTTTGGACTGCGGACACCCATTAAGGGATGTTAAGACACCCAGGACATCTACACCAGCCTCAGTAAGCTTTTGGGGGGGAGGAGGGGTCTTGGGGGAGGGTGGCGTTCAAATGTGCCGCCTAAGAATGTCTCTGCACGATTCCCCACCCCCTCATCACATGGTGAGATGGTTCTTCAAGTTAGATATGTTGTTGATAAAAGAATGAGGCAGCAGGTAGATTACAGTCTGCACAACATACTAACTCATTACCGGCTGAGATAACGGCAGCCCTCCTATGCTGACCCCAGGACAAAAAACAAGTTGCGCAAAGTGCAGCACAGAGTTAGTGAACTGCTGTATAAAAACAGCCGGTTCAAGGAGTTTTGCCGATACTGGCACTTGATAGATGGGCCTCCCTTGATAGGGAGTCCTGATCCAAACATGTTTTTTATGAATGTGAGTAACTGAGGCCAGCTAAAATGATTAGGAACTGTTCCATATGTTATGGAAGAGTTGATAATGGCCAGAGAACAAAAGTGCTCAAGGAGCAGCACCCTATGCAATTTGGCAGGTAGCGAGTCAAGAGGGGAACCAGAGGGATTACGTGTAGAACATTGCTGGGAAACAGTGAGTGTGATCGTAACCAAATTTCTTTTTCTGAGAAATTGTGTTTAAGGAGTGATTGATAAAGGAATAATATTAGAAACTTTTCAGGAAAAAGCTGAAGCAAGGCTCAGCCAGTGCTAGTTTCCAATTCAAACCTTTAGACGAGGGCAGCAAAGGAAAATACTCTATGTATTTTTTGTAAGAAGTAAAAGGAAAGGTAGTCTGAAAGGATTTGTCCATGAAAGACCAAATGGAAAGAAATCTTGACATCGGAGCGTGTTAGAGCAAACAATATTTAGACAGTGACCCAAAGAGTGAGTACTAAAAGGTAAGTGCAGTGACAGCTGAAAGGAAGAAGAAAGGTAATTGAATTTAAGGGTGAGGGAGAGCTTCAAGTTCATGAAACATGATTTTAAGTCATCCAAAACAACAAGATGAAAGTCATCTGAGCCGTGTGTGAAAGGAATGAGGTAAACAAATTCATGACCTCAAGTCACCCCGTGGAGGTTGGGTGAGTACAAAAGTCCATAAAGTTCCATCATGATCTCACATTTTTATAGCTATTGCATCTAAAGCTGGCTTACAACAAAATTCAACTTTAGAGAACTTTGCACTGCTATTGATATTAAAAAAGTAAAATTCCCACCCTTTTCATCTATTCAGTGAGACAAAATACAGAGCATTGCGATGGCGTTAAATCATTATCAATGTCTTGCAACCATTTAACAGCTCTGTTTCTGTCAAGGCCACAGTATTGAACACTTGATCACTCACTAAGTCTTTTAATGGTATTGCAATTGTTTACAGAAGACCTCACCTTGAGGCCCAGGTGAGACATTGAGCCAATATTCAACAATGATACGGAAGTGTGTGGGAAGAGAGAGTAAAATTATCGATGTTAAGATTACACAACTTTAAGGACTTACTAGTGTCCGTCTAGAGAGTGTTAAAGGGGAAAATAAATTAAGCAAATGATTAAGAGTGTAGTAAGACCGATATAAAAACCTTTTGCAAGACAGCACTGTAACAGCAGCATCCCTGTGTGTGGTCTTGGTGCATGTTAACCCAACAAAATGGCTGATCGCTAATCGTCCTAAAAGAGCAAGGAAAAAATGGCATCTGCCAAGTCGTGCGAGAGTAGCTCCACAATTTAAGCCAATCTGGAAACCAAATTAGTGAGCAACCGCCCTGTCTCACTAGATAAAAGAAAACCAGACCTCAACCAATCCCTGCAAACTTTTGCATGACGCTCTACTAAGTATGGTTGGTCATTATCTGGCGGACATGAGCATTACTCTGTGTTATTTGTAACCATGACTGATATACCACTAACAACAACCTGTGGCTAGCAGAGAATTTGCCCCTCATCTGACATACCTCCAGGCCTCAAATCTTCTTGTCTTAGGTGATTTACTACTACTAAAGCCGTGACTATGACTACTATTATCTATTTTATGTTGTGCATATAACCCCAACATTTCTAGGCATTTCAATACATGATAGACCTAAAGTTGAAGACCTGAGGAGTGTAGGGTTTCTTCCGGAGAGTTAAGGAACCTACCAATTCTACATGCTACACCCTTTTCTGATTTTTACCACTAGCCACAAACTAAATCTTTACATTTGACTACATTCCTTAGTCAGATCATCCCACACTCCCATTTAAAATAACTCTGAGGAACCGTGAGAATTAACTTCTAAATGCCTTCTTCCATTACCCAAGAATGGTGTAAGAATGCCCAAAAACGTTCTTTGACTTCACATAACTATTTAGAAAGTCCACTGATGATGTAGCCTGCTCAAACAACTTTAACATCTGCCATAGGCATTTGAGCACCAGTAAAACCATCTTCTTCCAATCAATAGTTTGGATAGCATCTCACAGATCCTTAGATCGCAAACGAGCTAGCAAGGTAAATAATTTCAAAATAACCTTGAATATGCAGTGTGCGCAAAATATGATCTCACTGCTAAAACTATCCACCTTCACAATCAGAAGGCTAACAAAAGGCTATTTTATAACATCTTTTTCTCAGCAATTCCAGCAGTGGATTGCCAATGATGTGAACTCTTATGTACTGTTTCAAAAAATCTCGCCATTCTACTGAGCTTTTGGTGACTATCTATCAGTGAGTGATGGAATGGAATACTGTCAAGGCTACAGCTCTTGAAGGTGCAGTTGGATTGATAAGACAGGAAATTAGTTTGGTGCACATATAGGATCACAAAAAGAAAACAGAATCAGCAATAATTAAGAAACTTGGCCAGCCTGTAGCCAATAATGTTAACCTTGTGGACCATTTGCTATCGGATTTGAAGATTTTCCTTGTGCAACATGTCGTAAAGAAAGAACTATTGGACTCCAGAGAAAAGGTTTGGATGCACCCTTTAAAATGGCTGATGGACTTGACTAGGTGACCCCAACATCTTTTTCATTATTTTACCAGCTTTCTAGAGACTGGGAAACTGCAGTTGTCAAACTGCTTCTAAAAAACTTACCCTAAACCCAGAAGTCCAGAATAATGATAGACCTTTTTATTTGCTACTTTTTTGGGAAACATTCTCGAGAATATTTTCTTCTCTCAATTGCAACGTCATGTGGAGAATAATGGCATTCTGGACAGCTGAAGGGCCCTCCGCTTTTAGGGAAACACTGAGTGAAGGTGAGCTGTGTCAAATTAGGGCTGGTGAGGTTCTTTATGTTCCT
Source organism: Triturus cristatus (assembly GCF_964204655.1). NCBI lineage: Eukaryota > Metazoa > Chordata > Amphibia > Caudata > Salamandridae > Triturus > Triturus cristatus. Next base: position 313,788,837 of record NC_140591.1, read on the forward strand.
GTGAGGGGGCCCAGAGTTGATTTTACTGCTAGAGCAATGGTGGCAGTTTGGGTCTGCCAGCACTTTGGGAAAAGGTGCATTTTGTGAACTATCACACCTTTTGGTAAGGTGGGAAAGTCTCAACTATCCTCCATCAGTCAAAGCCCTTCAGTTGTCTTGGGATGGCTTTTGTAAAGAAAACTGAAAATTTTGAAAATGTGAATGAAGAGGTGAAAGTCTTTAAATGTGACTGTATTTGTGTTGAGTATGAATTAAGTAACACCCAAAGGGCACATTTAGCCGGCCCTCAAAGTGTTCAAACTGTGTAATAGTCTGTTAAGGACCTTATGAACTGTCATTTTTTCTACTGCACGGAGAGTTCTTACCTTCTATAAACTGAAGGGGAATTAAGTAGAATTAGGATAATTTGATTAGATTAATTAGGATGAGATGTGGGCCATTCCGAGTAAAAAGATCTTTAACTTTTAAACTAAAATAAGTTAATATTATGGTATGGAAAAATTAAAAACAGGCTATATAAACCCGAGGAAGAAAATCCAGAAAAAGGTATGGAAAACGGGAGACCTAACATGATTTTTTGCTTGAAACCCTCTATAAGTTGAGCCAAAATTTCTTACCAATTCTTGTCATGTTGGTAATAGGATGAAGGAAATGAATATGGAGACAAGCCAGAGAATGAGTTTATCAATAAAAGCATGGAGATGAATGGAGAAATATAGGAGGAAGGAAATTCCAGGGAATCAATTGTAAGATCTAATAATGGTGTGAAGAGCAAAGAAATACATTTGGCAAAACAAAGTGAAATTAATAGGAAAAAAGTTACCAGCTCTAATGGCTGCTATTTTCAACTCACCTAAAATACTACAATTTGTGGAAATATTTCCAGAAGCAGGGAATTATTATCCTCTGAATCACTCTAAAATCCTTTCAATTTTACCTACTGTTCCATTGTTGAGGAAAATAAATTCCAAAGATATTAAATTAGTATACAATCAAACAAAAGGCGATATATTACATTGAAATTTGAAAAACTGCAGTTTTAGCCTTTGCTTCATATGAGACTGTAGATTAAATATGGAAAATAGTGGATGAATTTAGGCTATTAGAATACCACATTTATGATAAACCGTAAATAAGAAGAGAATTCAAACATCTGAAAACAGTTCTCCTCCTAAAGAAAATTAAATAAGAACAGATATGGATAAACTAACAAAAGTACATTTAACATCATGTATAATGAATATGTGAATGCAAGCACAATTATAACAAGAACGAGATCGGAGAGACTTGTTTCTATGGAAGAAAAACTGGAAAACAGCAAGTAAAAAATGAAGAATACAACTAGAACTGTATAGCAGCATCAATCAATCTAGAATTTTCCAATTCAAAACCCGAATAATCTCTGATGCTATGTCTTTGAATGTGATCTCCTGGAATATTGCAGGTCTTACATGAAAGACAAATCTACTTGCATCTGAAATGACAGCAAAGGAAATAGCAATAATTGCTCTCAAAGAAACACAGGAAACAGAAAATGTGGAATTTAAAAACTATAGGGCATATGCTATTAAAGCATATAAAGGGAAATAAGGATAACAGTTTGTGGAATAATTTTGTTAGCTGCTGTGAAAGCAAAACATAATAAGGATAGGATATTTAGTGAGAATAAGGAACGAACTGTAGTCTTAATATCTGTGTATACTCTTTGCTTTGATTTCCTATAATTACTTCTGAGAATTTTAAACAAATTAGGCACATGAAAGTGGGCAGTCTAATGGACAGTGATTACAGACCTCTTCATATTATATTGGATTGGATTAGCAAGAAAAGAGTAAAGTGCAAAAATACTCAAAAGTTGGTTACTGAAAAACATTGGTTGACTCCTCAGAAAAATAACTGTTTGTAGGAGATGCTGAAATTGTTGGGTTTAAAAGAAGATGACTCATAAAGTGAAACTTAAGAAAATTACAATGATTTTGTAAAGGAAATAAGACTGTCCTCGCACAATAAGAGTAATCAGTGGGATGGATAAAGTGGAAATCTAATTGGAGTACACAAGGCAAAAAACAAGAGCTACTTTGAATAAAAGTATTAGAAAGCATTTCAATTGGAGAAAATGAACAGAGAAGACAGCATGAAAAACATAGAAAACAATACATGAAGGAATTAAGAATACATTGAGAAATAAACATGTATGCAGTTAGGGGGAAAAAAACTTTCTTGAACTGTTAGGAAATACTTTAAGGAGCAGCAAAAAAAGAGATAACAAATCCTGTGGAAGAAAGGGCATGGATTAACAATATTATGAGAATATATAGGTTGAACCCAAGACAGTCTACTATTGACTCTGAAGTAATTAAGCTACGTATTTAAGAGAATAAGGACCAAAGAGCTGAGGAAATTAATTTTCCTACCACAAAACGAACTGAGAAAAAAATAAAATCACTAAACCCTCTAGAGTGCAAGGACCAGATGGATTTCCTATAAATATGTTGAAAGAAAACTCAAAGTTATATGCTTGAATACTGGCAAAGATATATAAAACTGTAATGCTGACCAATATATTCCCGGACTTATGGAGAGGTGGTATCAGAGTCCCAATTTTTTAAAAGGGAGATACATCCCAACCTGAGAATCACAATATAGCACTGATGGATATCCCTGGGAAAATCGACAAAAAGCATCTGTTAAACTACTGGGAAGCGGCACAAAGATTGCTGAAATTTCAAATAGGATTAGAAAAGAACACTTTGCTATAGATGACTGTCTTTCACTTAAACAGTTAGTTGAAAAATATGTAAAAGTGAAAGAGGAATACTTATATGCCAAGTATACAGACCTGGCCACAGCATTCAGTCCCATTGGTAGATTATGATTATGGAAGAAAATTTTGAATTGGGGGATCCATTAGACCTGCTGCAGCTAATAAAGGAGTTGTACTCCATACCTTGAACTAAAATTTGTTTAGAAGGAAATGGAGCATTAATTCAGAACATTGAAAAAATAGAATAGGACAATGATGTATATTGGCACCTTTAATATTTTCAATATACTTTGCAGATGCCCCACATGTTTTAAATAACACCGGTTCCTTCCCACCAAAATTGTATCAAGAACATTTTACTTTTTTATGCTAGTGATATCATTCTATTGGATTTAACACATGTTGAACTACAAAGGGTGTTAGATGCATTTGCTGATTATTGCAAAACAAACTACCGAAAGATAAATGTAACTAAAAAAAGGGATGATGTTTTGAGAAGAAGAAATGTACAAAAAAATGTAATTGATGTAATTCTCAGAAAATAGAGTTTGTTAATGAATACTCGTACTTGTGAGTGATTTGTTCATAGCAATCTAAATTTTCACAGGTACATACAGATGATTGATTTGCATACATAGTCAGCTGCAAGTACCCTGAGAATATTGGACTATGAGATTGGAAATATATCAAGGGAATCATTAAAGTAGATTTACAATTTGGAAATTACAGGGCTATTGCTTTTATTGCTTTATGGAAGTTAGGTCCTGTTAAGAGGGGACCTTTCAAAAATTCAGAGTATGTATATGAGTGCATCAAAATCTTGGACTGGTCTCTCACAATGAATTGCGAACCATGCATTAAGACTGGAATTGGGCATTACAAGCATAATGTTTAACTGTCATCAAAAAATGTTAAAGTGCAGACACTGTATTGTTACAGCAAGAGAGGGCACATTATGCAGTGTGATAAGAGTTTATGTAAAACTGACAAAACTCAGTTGAATGACAATTTAAAATTGTGAAATGCAACCTTGTGATCTTGACAGTGTTTGTTCTTACACAACTGCAGGTTGAAGGAAGTTAGTTAAAGGACTGGTTAACTCTTGGTCAGAGGAGTGAGAGTAAAGATCATGTGTGAACCTGTCAAGGTATGCTTATATAGTTAATACAAAACTGTCGGGACAGTTGCAACCACATTTAAAATACATAATATCAATATAATATAATAATAATAAAATATATAAAATCAAGAGAAACCAGGGCATGGATGTTAAAACTAAGACATTGGTAAGACGGATGGTCAGAAAAAATACTCTTTTTTGATTTGGCAGTAATTTCCTTAGTACATTTGAATGTATTTTGTACTTGTGTTTTTTCATGAGGATTCATAAAGAATTATTGCTTTCAGTTTTTAGAAGTTTGAAGATTAGACAAGTAAACAAACCTCTAAATTAGAAGTAAGGCTCACTAATTTCCATTTTTACAGATAAATGCAGACAGAAAACAATGTGTTTCCTGGCTACATTTTTTTTAACTATGGAAAAATACAGACAATTGGGCTTCTTTTGAGTAACAGTCCATGTGGTCTTTCTCCAAATTAGGTCAACAGCTGAGCTGATAGCATGAGATGTTAAAAAACTGGATGAGATTTCCTTACATACTAGTATATCTAGTATATATATCGGCATAAAAGTATCAGTGCACCTTTATCAGTTAAATATGTGTGGAAATATAACGTTTTACAACTTAATTTATTCAAATAAAACTAGGGGCCATGTGTCAAATAAGTATTTTGAGTTTACCAAATATTGATTTTTACCAAATCAATATATGGTAACCACCAAATGCTATGTATGTAAGGAATCCCCAAAGGTTTAGTGATTCCTTAATATTACCTAATAGAGATTCAGTAGATAGCAAATCACTGTTAGGTAATATTACTCCATTTGTTCTTCTTGGCCAAAAGGCCCATAGGTGAGAATGGATTCGCATTAGCTAACTTGCAATTACCTAATTGGTAATTGCAAATTAGGTAATGCAAAGCCAAGGGTGCCCAGGGGCACAAGACCACCCTCAAACACCCCCCCAAAAATAAACGTGCACATGTAAAGTGTACACATGCCCTAGAGGCGTGTGTGCGCTACATTGCACTTTCAAAATGCAGTTTTGTATATTTTTCAAAGTTTGCACATGGTTACCATCGACTTGATGTCAAAGGTAATTGCATTTTTCTACATGCACAGTTTGCATTTGAAAAATGTTTCATACATGCAGAAGGAAATCACAAATTGTGATTCACGATTTGTAGTCACAATTTTAGGTATTTGAAATGTTTGCGATTTCCTGAAACTGTGACTACAAAGCCTTGTAAACATCATGAAAGACTATTTTGCATTCGCAAACAGCTGATATTACCAAATCGCACCATTTGTGAAAGCAAAACACTTTCATACATATGGCCCAAAATAAATATGGATACATACTGATACATTTTTTTAAAGATATTCTAAAATCGGGAGCTCTAGTTATAATTGTATTCGTTAATTTGGTCTTATGTAATGAGCACGGTAACCTTTTTAACATAATGGAAAATTCAATGTATATATGGCTTTTTAAAATGATGTTCTAATAGTGCACTATGCCATTTTTAGTGGTGTGCAATAAACATATGTATTTCCTGATTAGCATAAAATCAAACTATAAGTGATACTTAAAAGTTGATGCCAGTTATTCACCATGGCTGGCGCCATGCCACTTTTAGGTATGGACTGACGCAGACCGGCATGCCTTTGGTGGGCCTTCGACAGACCTGCAGCAGCGTAAGTTTAATGGAAGTTGTTGGATCATTGCTAGGTTTGCATGTGGTTCTAGACTGTGAATTAGCAAATAGAAATATTAGAATGCGAGATGGGTGCTAAAATACATCTCCACACTAAAATTGAACACCCAACCTCACACAGAAAAGCAGATTTATGCTTGGGCTTCCACTGAGAGTTTGTCCTTGGTGAACACCTTTCCATCATTCAAAACCTCAGCGTCAGTCTTCCCCTCAACCACCCTGAAAACTGTGAGTTACCTTTGTGGACACTACAGCTCTTTCTCACTCTAACATGATTCCCCACACCCCCTTCAAAACTTCCAACTTCTTACAGGCATCACAATATTTATCTTGTGTCATTTGCCTCTCATCTGTCGCATGCAAGAATGTGTCCACTTGCACAACCTTACATTCCTTCCAATCCATCTTCAGACAATAACCAGCTACTCTTTCCCTCAATAAGCAAAAGGAGACTCCACTGTACTTACTTTAATTTAATTCTCAATGTCCACAACATGTCCCTGAACACTTTCTTCCACCACACAGAATTAATCAGAGCTACTTGTAAATGATCCTTCATAACACAGTTAAGATGATTAACCAAACCATTACTCTTGGGTTAAAAGAATAAAGTCCTGGTGTGTCTGAAACCAACCGAATTCAGAGATTTCTCCATCTTGCTAGACTCTAACTTAGTTCCTTTATCCGTTACTAGTTCTTGCAGATAAGACTCCTTAGTCAACACATATTTCTAATTTTTTCAGTAGCAAAGTGAGATACAATCTTGGAATGGTATTCGACTATTCCCACAAATGATCTTAATTGGTTCTTGTTGCTTGAAATGGGGATCTCTCCACATTGCTCAGGATGCCAAGAATGGTTTTCACGCTCACATGTCCTGTCATGTCTGTCCCGTAAACCAAAATATTCTCCTGAAAGAATGCTCCACCACACGTTTCAACTGTTCCCATCACTTTTGGAAAAACAGGAGAGGAACGCCAGCCCAAAGGAAATTTAAACTGGGAAGTTTCAGTTCTACACCTCTACTGAACACGTGATGACCTAATTAGTCTATACCATCTTTGCAAGATTCCATCAGGGGCGTAACAAACGCCCCCGCAGCCCCCGCGGTGCGGGGGGGCCCCCAGTCTTCGGTTAGGTGAAGGGGGCCCCCTCAGCTCTTCGGTAAAGAGCTGGGAGAGAAATGCTTGCTCTAGAAAGCAGGTGCAGTCTGCAGCCTGCTCAGAGCTCCTCGCGCTGACCCAGGGCAGGACTGAAGAGAAACAAAGTAACAAGTTACATTGTTTCTCTTCAGTCAGAGCCCGGCCGGAAAAAGGATGGGGCCCTGCACTCTTCAGAAACTCCGGGGCTTTCAGGGAGAGAGGTTAGACTTGTAAAGAGCAGGGCAGATAACATTCTGCAGCGTTGTCGGTAAGTCTAGCAGTTTTAATTGTGAGTTTTCATTGTGAGCTCCTTCAAAAAACATGCTATGTTGTGGGTTGATAACAAATGCCTGATATGTTTTAAAATGCAGCATTTATATTTCTACAGATAGGTTATCTGGGACTTTAATTAGTCCCAGCTGTAAATATCCTCCTGTCCCTGACCCTTTTCTTTGTCTCACACCACTAACAAGTGCAGGATATGTTACCTCCTGCCAGGCCCGGTTCTAGAGGGTGGGGTGGGCCGGGTGGGCCAGGCCCACCCAAACATGAGCCTGGCCCACCCAAACATGAGCCATGGCCCTCCCAGTGAATCTGCCACCGATGTACAACTACAATAAAAACTGTGCAGATAACTGGTGATTTACGATCCTGCTGCAGAGTAACCATTTGTCTGTTGGTAGTTTTTAAGTGCTGATAAACTGAATTTTATGGGAATAGCTCAGTGGGTTACTACCTCTGTCACAGATATCCTTGTGTTACTTGCAGTTCAGAAGTTACTATCCTAACATAGGACAGTGACCTATGAACTGTCTTTAAAGAGCTGCATACAAACTTCGCTTTTTTGTATTGTGATATAGTTAGAACTTCTCCATTCCTTCATTATTCTAATGTTGCCAAAAAAGAGTTTGTTTGGGCAGTTATACATTTTAATCAGTAAAGCTGACCCCCAACCACTGGAGTACTCTTTAAATCCTGAGTTTGTGCTTCTCCAGTCCAAACCCCCGTAAAATATATTGCCCACCAGTATGGATGACGTGATTTCTACACCTTGTAATCCTCATTGGCTTATGTGACATTCCCCATATACTGATTTATTGTCTCTGTATAATGCGTGCTGTTATGTAAAGTACTGTGACACCCTGCACTCATATGAGTAGCGCTGTACAACAAATGGAATGGATATGAGAGAGGGGCAATGGAGAGATGAGGGGCACAAGTGGAGGGTGGCAGTGAGGGAATCCGAGGAAGAGGTCATGGGGTGGGGAGCTACGGAGAGATGAGGGGCGCTGGTGGAGGGTGGCAGTGAGGGAGTCAGAGGAGGAGGTCAACGGGGTGGGTGGAACTACAGAGAGATGAGGGGCACTAGTGGAGAGTGGCAGTGAGGGAAGCCGAGGAGGAGGTCCTGGAGTGGGGGTGGAGCTGCGGAAAGATGAGGGGCACTAGTGGAGGGTGGCATTGAGGGAAAACGAGGAAGAGGTAATGGGGTGGGAAGCTACAGTGAGATGAGGAGCACTGGTGGAGGGTGGCAGTGAGGGAGTCAGAGGAGGTGGTCACGGGGTGGGGGGAACAACAGAGAGATGAGGGGCACTAGTGGAGGGTGGCAGTGAGGGAATCCGAGGAGGAGGTCACAGGGTGGAGGGGAACTACAGAGAGATGAGGGGTACTGGTGGAGGGCGGCAGTGAAGAAATCTGAGGAGGAGGTCATGGGGTAGGGGGGAACTACAGAGAGATAAGGGGCGCTGGTGGAGGGAGCAGTGAGGGAATCTGAGGAGGAGGTCATGGGGTGGAGGGGCTATGTAGAAATGAGGGGCACTAGTGGAGGTTGGCAGTGAGGGAAGCGGAGGAGGAGGTCATGAGGTGGGGGAACTACAGAGAGCTGAGGGGCACTAGTGGGGGGTGGCAGTGAGGGAATCCAAAGAGGTCACGGGTGGGGGGATCTACGGAGAGATGAGGGGTGCTGGTGGAGGGTGGCAGTGAAGGAATCTGAGGAGGAGGTTATGGGAGTGGGGGGAATTATGGAGAGATGAGGGGCACTGGTGGAGGGTGGCAGTGAGGGAATCTGAGAAGGAGGTCAGGGGTGGGGGGGAACTACAGAGAGATGAGGGGCACTGGTGGAGGGTGGCAGTGAGGTAATCCGAGGAGGAGGTCATGGGGCTCGGGGGGAATTACAGAGAGATGAGGGGCGCTGGTTGAGGGAGCAGTGAGGGAATCTGAGGAGGAGGTCATGGGGTGGGGGGGCTACAGAGAAATGAGAGGCACTAGTGAAGGATGGCAGTGAGGGAAGCCAAGGAGGAGGTCATGGTGTGGGGGAACTATAGAGAGATGAGGGGCACTAGTGGAGGGTGGCAGTGAAGGAATCTGATGAGGGGGTCATGGGGGGGGGGACTACAGAGAGATGAGGGGCACTGGTGTAGGGTGGCAGGGAATCCGAGGAGGAGGTCATGGAGTGGGGGGAAATACGAAGCTATGAGGGGCGCTGGTGGAGGGTGGCAGTGAGGGAATCTGAGGAGGAGGTCATGGGGTGTGGGGGAGCTACAGAAAGATGGGGGACACTGGTGGAGGGTGGTAGTTAGGGAGTCTGAGGAGGAGGCCATGAGGGGGAGTGGCCATGGCGAGATGAAGGGTACTGTTGGAGGGTGGTAGTTAAGCTATCTACAGAGAAAGAGGTCAAAAAAGAGGTCACAAAGACGTTTGCACCAGCAATAAAGCCGGCCCTGTCATGGCCTTTCTGTTTTCATTTATTTAATTAACAGTCAGGTGATTAGGACAACTGTGGAGCATACTTTATCATGCATGCTAATTATTTTTATTGCTATATTCAATGTTTCAAGTTTGAAGGTGATTTTACTATTGTTTTTTACTGGGAATAGTGAAAGTGGAACTGAATGGTGGCTGATATGGGGCTGGGGCCCAAGGTCAGGTGTGAGATAAGGTGTGATGGAGAAGGGTGGTAGAAAAGTGGATAATCAAGCCTGTAAGAGAGTGCGCTGCAGAGTCAGAGGTCAGGTGGAGGTAGTAATGAAGAGGGATTCTCCCTGAAGGCTCGCACAGAGGAAGCCCGGGTAGAGTCACTTGCCTGATACTCCCACCTTAGAAACTTCCTCTTCCCATCAAAGGGACATTGCATGGAAGAAAAACACTTTTTGAGAGTGATAACATTTAGAAAGAGACTTTGAAAAGAGTGCGTTTTACTGTGCCTTGTAAGAGTAAGGAGAGATAAAGGAGGGCCCAGAAGCAGGCCTGGCTAGATATATAAGCGATAAATTGGCCCACCCGAATGTACCCTTGGCCCACCCAAATAAAAATTCCTGGAGCCGGGCCTGCCTCCTGCCCCCAATTTTACCATTCCCCGTCCCACCCTTCGTGTTAGTTGGCACTAGCTTGGTTTTATTTTACCTTTGCCAATGCTTGATTACTTGCTTCACAAGCATTGGCTGCCGCTGCATGGCTCCCACGTGCTGGCCTCACACTTCGGAGCTGAGGATACCCGTCCCCTGTTGCTGTAGACGCCTCGGTGCTGTTGCTCCACCCTGGTGTAGGCTGCCAGCTCCTCACCCTGCTCCTAAACCTCTTACTCATCAGCTCACAGCCTCACATCTACCGGGGCACATGAGCTGAGCTACCGGGAGCCGTTTGTGTTGGTCTTGGCGCTGTTCTGTGGTATTGCTTGCTGTGCTGGAAGGAGAGAGGGCTCCTTCCTGTCCACCTCTAAACAGGTGCCGGGGACTACAGAGAAAGGGGGCCGGGATTGACAACCCTTGTTGCATGTGACAATAAATGACCTAGTATTACATTCTCTCTATAATGGTGAGTTCATATCAGAACATGCCAAATGTGGCCCTCGGGGTAAACGCACTGCTACTGGGCGCCAGAGACACACAAAAATCACTATTCGGCTCCCGGGCATCGGCTAAGCTTTATCCAAACAGTTCTGAAGTGCTGCTCACGTGGTATTAAGAAGTCTTTTCTTGCACTTTTTCGTCGAACAGCACGTCACAGAGACCGGTCTGTGTGCAACCCATTAATAAAACAAATTGCACCTCTGCCAGTGGCATAGTGTTAACTTTTGTTGAAATAGTGCCAAGAAACACGCTTATGCTGTTTGTGAGCGCTATAAAACACATAAATTGTACCTATTTCAGCTGCACGCAAGTTACCAACTGAAGCGTGTTACAATAGCGCTTAATGGAAGGTCCTTGCTCTTCATCTGATGTGTACATAAAATGAAAAGCATGTCATGCTTTGTTAGCACTGGAGTCGTAGAAGAATATGGAAGGATTTGCTGTCTTTGTCTTTCTTTTCTCATCTTGGTCTCTTTCAATCTTACTTTCATTAATCTTGCACTTAATTTACTAACTTTTCCTACTTATGCCTACTGCTTATTTTTGTTTCTACTCATATGTTGCATACTTCTTCTTACTGTGCTACGTAACCTCTTAATTTTACCTTTCTCTTACACCTCATATTTGTTCCCACTCTTACGTTTTATTATTCCAACATACTCTTGCTTCCACTTACAATTTATTACGCCTATTTCCTCCTGCTCTTACTCCTATTACGTCTTCTAACTGCTATTCTTACTTTTGCTACCGTATTTACCAATGCCCTTATTACCATTAACTTAGTCCTACCTACTCCTACTTGCACTCTTACTCCTGCATACTCCTACTTGAACCTACCTTCCACTACTTTTACATCTACATACTTCAGCTCTTCTGCTTAGCCCTTCGAATGCCTATTCTTACTCATACTTGGGAGAGGAGTTGGCCTAACGGCTAGGGCGGTCGACCTCGAATCTGGGGAACTGGGTTCGAGTTTCAACAATGACGCTGAACATCCTGTGATTCTGGGCAAATCACTTAATCTACCTGTGCCTAACAAATATGAATGTGTCCTCATGTAACGCAACTGGTGCTCATGTAAAGCGCTATGATACCCGATACGGGTCAAGTTCGAGCTATATAAAACTCCATAAAATAAATAAAAAAAATGAACAGGATCGCATTGGAAGGTAAACAAGCATTTGCAATGCAATTGGTCTCGCATTTGTGAGAGTTAGAGCTATGACATTGTAAAGGACAGTGTATTTTACCTATGTGTTTTCTGCTTGGAGTGGAGTGAATGTGTGTGGTGTCAAGTGGACATATGTGGTTTGGATTGGAATTGTTAGTTGTGGAATTGTATTGTGTGGATTGGATCTGTGTAGCGAAATAATGTAATTATGTGGATAGTAATTGTGTGGTATTGAGTGTACTGGAATTATGTGGAGTGGGATTGTGTGTCATGGAGTGGGATTGTGTGTCTTGGAATGAGATTATCTGGAATGGTATTTTGCGTTGTGGACTAGTATGTAGTGGAGTTTACTTATGTGGTGTGCTGTTAAATATTATAGCATGATGTGGAATTTTGTGGTGTAGATTGGATGTATGTGGTGTGTTATGTAATTCTGTTGTTGGTTTGAATTATGTAGTTTGTTGTTGAATTATGTGGTGTGGAATGGAAATGTGTAGAGTTGAAATGTGTGACGTGGAAGTGTTCGCTGCTGGGTGAAAATTATGTTGAGTGGTATTATGAGGCATGGTGTGAAGTGTAGTTATGTGGAATGTTGCTACGTGACAGACTGGATTTATGTGGAGTGTATTTATGCAATATGGATGAGAGCATAATTATGTGGAGGTTAATTATGTGGTGCTGAGTGGTATTATGTGGAGTAATTATGTGTGATGAATTGTGTGAGGATGAATTGTGGAATTGTGACGTGTGGAATTATGTGGCATGGTGTGGTGTATAATTGTGCGGAGTGGAATTATGTAGCATTTTGCAGAGTTGTATTTTGTGGAGGGTAATTCTGTGTTTTGGAGTTGCGTGTAAATATGTTGTGTGACGTATAATTATATAGGTTGAAGTGGAATTATGTGTACTTGAATTGTGGAGTGTAATTATGTGGTTTGGAATGCTATTAAGTTGTCTGGAATGTTATTATGTGATGTGGAATTATGAGGTATGGAGTGAAGTAGAAATATATGTTTTTTCATATTTAGGATTGTAATTATGTGGTATGGAATGTAGGGTTAAATTATTTATAGTTGAATAGTGTGGCATGGAATTATGAGAGGTTCAAATGTGCTGAGTTTGGTAGAATTAGGTAGTGTGGATTTGAGCAAGCTGTGCACGCTAAGGCTTTTATGTCATGGGGTATAAAGTTGACGATTGTCTATTTTTCTTTGTAAAAATAATTTGGGCTGTTTCTTTACCTTCCGGTACATTTCTGAACAATTTGTTAAGCTAAATTGTGATGTTTCTTTTTGTGCGTATGCAGGAAAGAACTAGTGTATGTGGAATGTTGCTACGTGGCATAGAGTAGATTTATGTGGAGTGTATTTATGCAATATGGATGAGAGCATAATTATGTGGAGGTTAATTATGTGGTGCTGAGTGGTATTATGTGGAGTAATTATGTGTGATGAATTGTGTGGGGATGAATTGTGGAATTGTGAGACGTGTGGAATTATGTGGCATGGTGTGGTGTATAATTGTGTGGAGTGGAATTATGTAGCATGTTGCAGAGTTGTATTTTGTGGAGGGTAATTCTGTGTTTTAAAGTTGAGTGTAAATATGTTGTGTGACGTATAATTATATAGGTTGAAGTGGAATTATGTATACTTAAATTTTGTTGTGTGGAGTGTAATTATGTGGTTTGGAGTGCTATTAAGTTGTGTGGAATGTTATTATGTGATGTGGACTTATGTGGTATGGAGTGAAGTAGAAATATATGTTTTTTCATTTTTAGGATTGTAATTATGTGGTATGGAATGTAGGGTTAAATTATTTATAGTTGAATTGTGTGGCATGGAATTATGAGATGTTCAAATGTGCTGAGTTTGGTAGAATTAGGTAGCGTGGATTTGAGCAAGCTGTGCACGCTAAGGCTTTTATGTCATGGGGTATAAAGTTGACGATTGTCTATTTTTCTTTGAAAAAATTATTTGGGCTGTTTCTTTACCTTCCGGTACATTTCTGAACAATTTGTTTAGCTAAATTGTAATGTTGCTTTGTGTGCGCATGCAGGGAAGAACGAGTGTATGCAAAAAATCATCCTATGTCTCAGTATTAACTTCCACACCTCTAAACAATAATCCCAATCCTAGAATGAGTTATCCGTTTGCTTTACAACAGTTAGTAAAACAAGGAAGTGCTTTGCGAGTCTGTAAGTAGCAAAGGTTTTAAAGGGACTTGTTTTTGTGCAAAGTATTGCTTTTCCCAGTTCAAGGAAGGGATAAAAAAATATCTTCAGATAATAATAGGGGTGACAGGATGGTGCGATAGCAGAATATTGATTTGGGTGGATCTGGCGAGGACTGCGGGCAGCAAGTGCTTGATACGCTATTTGCATAAGAAAATGCTATATATTTTTTTCGTTATCCTCCATTAGTTATTAGTAAGGAAGGGGGAAGAGAAGCGTTCACCGACAGCATTCGGTTAGTCTTAGGGACACAAAGAATGCTGTGGTCTGTGGTAGATGGCGCCCAGAAGGCATACGTATATGTATCAGGAGCTGCCAAAGAAAGGAAGTGGAAATGCGCTTTAGACGTTGCTGGTATTGATGGCTACTGTGCGGTTGCAGACTTCGCTGGGCTGACAGTTGGTGGGGAAATGCTACGTTGTCATTGTAGGTTTAATTCATGAATCGCTCATTCTCTCTGGTGTTTGTCCTTGGGGTACTTGTTGACTGGTGCTACATATGGGATCTGGTTTGCCTTTGACAGCAGGTATGGTTTAGTGGGGTACATAGTGTAAATTAATGTAGGCGTGAGGAAACAAAAATCTGACCCTTTGTACATTTGATATTATTGTGTGCATCATGCAGAGGATGAAAAGTAGCAGGAACGGCTTTGATGCCGTATAGGCTAGCAGGAAGAAATGTTTTGAGGTGGTCAGTTGCAGAGATTGTTCAACATTTTTAAAACTTCCATAGTGGCATTGGGGAGGCCAGCAGCTGAAAGGCTCTGTCTTTACTGGTAGGCAGTGGTTAGATGGTGACCGGTCATCAGTCTTTCTGTGGGTGATGGACAGGGGAGCAGTAGGCGGCGGTCACAGGTTTGCAGTGACATCCGAGGGGTGGTTTTAAAGGCGGGCAGAAAAGCATAATTGCGGGTTTCATAGGGGTGAGGGTAGAGTGTAATGGATGCGTTAGTAGCAGGCATGATGGAAGTGATCTGCGTTTGGAGGTGGTTAACTGAGCGGGCTTCGCTTGAAGGTGGGTCATCAAGTAGGAGGATGTGTTTGGTGGGCCGGCTGGAGGCAGTGTTATGTAACTTTGCTGGAGGGCGCAGCAGCATTTACTGATGTATGTAAATCGCTCGATGAGAGGGCGGATGTGACCAATAGAGGAACCAGAATCCTTTTTTTATGGCTGGGGTGAGCCCCGGCAGTATGGCGGGTCGCTGGCCTGAGGGCTCTTGACTGGCGAGGAGAATGGGGGGCCCCCTCCATGTACTTTGCAGGGGGGCCCCCTCAAGTTTCGTTACGCCACTGGATTCCATTTATTCGATTTCAGGGATAACCCATGCTCTTTTAGGATGAAACATCGGCATTCAGTCTCACCGCATGCTCTGTCAAGTCCCTGCCTTAAACCAAAATATCATCTTGGAAACAAATGGTATACCACATATCATGGGTTCGAACCTTTCTCCCACCACTCGGCGATACAGCAGAGACTAACGACAGCCCAAATGATATTCGTTTTCACAAATGCTTCTTTCAGATTAACATAGTAAGATGATGAGAGTCTTCATGTAATGGAGTTAACTACATATTTGTTTGAGATCGTTCAAGTTGAGAAAAGACGTCCAAGTTCGCACAGTTTTAAAAATGTATCTGGCTTATGTGCCACAGGCAACAGCAACTCTCTATTCTTCATTTCTTCTAGATTTCTAATTCACATACCTTTTCTAGCTCACTTTTTAACTCTTTTCTAAAGGTACCTTATGAACCTTGCATACAACAGTTTTGGTGGCTATGTTTCAGAACGATTTTGTGCTGAAAACAGTTGAGTTTTCCTGAAACCTTCATTGAAAACCTCTAGAAATTTCTCATCTTACTTGGAGCCTTCCATCTTAGTCTTCTTACTATGGCTAACCAAATTTATTGTTTATCTGGATAAATAAAGCCTGTTCTGGATGGTCTTGGTCCAACGCCATGTTCACTTTGCCCACCTCCCCCCAGCCTACCAAGGACAACCAGGGTTTAGCTACTGAGACTGCCACCTTGGCTTGATTTTCTTCAAACTCGAGCTTAACAGCCAACTTACCTATCACCCCTATTCTCTTACTGACATAAACAAAAATTCTGATTTTTAAATTGCCTGTCCTTCAAGGTCAAATAATGTTCCTAGAATACTCAAGCCTTTTGGACCATGGAAGGCCTCTTTAAATTCCTACCATTCTAGGAATATGTAGAACGGTCAAGAAAGGTGCCTTTAGTTTCAAACTGTTAGTTATATTTCTTTAAAATAGTTGGCTGTTACAACTATGTGATGGCACTGCCAACTGGCTCCCCCTTAAAGAATTAGAGTATGTTTTTAGATCCATACCATTTTGAGCGGTGCTGTCATGATATGATAACAGTGCAAGTTTCCTCAACTTGAAAGGAATATAATCAAATTTTTATTTCTATTTATCGAATTCTAATTGTGGTTCTCTTCATTGCCGGAGCCTCTCCGATAATTCTTCCTTGTCTGCTCCTATGCTGCTTTCACTCTGGTTTGCGTGTACGTGGTGCAACTCACAATGACCATGATGCTCAGCATGGGTATGCTCTGTTTCATCACTTCTAACATTGTTGGTCAGCAATGATGCAGTATGGAATTTTCCTGGCCTGGATTGGTACGGTTTTAGGATGACACGTTGGCCTCTCAGTTCACCTGTGTTGGCCCACTTCAGCTTGCACAAGTGCCGCTAGGCTCACTCTGGTTCTCCAGTCTCAGACTGCACATTCAGCTGGAACATGGACTCGAATGCTGAAGCCATATTGCAGTGTCCTGGACTCCGCCTGGAGGAGTGTGGCTCAATGGTTAGAGCGGCAGACCCTGAAGCAGAGTTCTGGCTAGGGACCAGGGTTCGATTCCCACCTCGGCGGGGCTCGGGCTCAATTTCCTCAGACCTGTCTATTCTCGCCTCGGTGCCTATTCTAATCACAGGCCCCACGCTGCAACTCTGGGCAATAGCTTGCTTAGCCTCCACACCGGCCCCAACAGCGCTAAGGATGCCTGGCTTCACCCTGGGGGTGCCCAGGAGTGGACACTTCACAGGGAAAGCCAGGAGGGGTTCCACAGCGGTATGAGTATCAACGCCAGGAAACCGCAAAAGGCGACACTGCAAGGTGGCCGTCTGGTGACAGTGCGCTCTATAAGTACCTTGACATTTGACATTTACATTTCCGCCTAACAGTTGTTCCGATGACACCGCCAAAGCCAAGGCAATAGCTTCAGTGAGTGGATCAGCTAGGGGTAGTAGTGTTCCTCATCGCAGGGGACCAGTCTTTACACATGCCTTTAAATAATAATATTGTTAAAGGTTTATTTGCATAGGAATCCTACACCACCAGCTCACCACAGCAGACAGCTACTGCAGGCTAAAAGAACTCCTGATTTCAAAAGACCACATTAGAATCCCTAGCAATCTCCATTACCCCACACAGAATGCATGGCTAGCAAACACTAGACCGCACCCTGTCACTGCACCACACTGACTTAGAACTGCATTTCTTACTGAAAAACCTTAAAGAACATCCTGCCTATTTTACCTGGTAATTCTCAGACATTGAAAAACAGAGGTTCAGGTGGCTATAGTGCCCCAAATAGATTATCTTGTTCAGAATTCTGCTGAGTGACATACACTAGGGATTGCTGGATAATTTTTATGAGCCTACCTTGCTGTGGGCCAGAGTTTCTCCAATGTCATCTCTTGAGTCATAGTTGACCTGCCTTCTGTGGTCGGTCCTTCTCATTCACTGATCCTAAGAATCCATAATGCTCATGGTAGCAGTAGAGACTTGTCTTTTTTGCCTTCAAAATTTTGAAAGCTCATATGTATTCCCTCAAAGGTCTCCCCAAAATCTTCAGCTTTCGAAAATGACTTCTGGCCAGGTTATTTGCTTTTATGAGTACCATCTAGTTATGGCCCTGTTCTAGACGGTTATTTGCTCTAATTCCAGGAAATCTCAAAGTTGTGCTTTATAAACCTATTAAACAAAATAAAAATAAGCATACGTTTATCACATAGTGTCCTGGACATATTAGAAGGTACACACTATTGATTTGTGTTGCAGCCCAGTTTTGAAGCACACATCCCATTGAAACAGCTGCACTCTCACATATTGCTTTTTCAGAGGTACTACTGCCATCTGAAGAAGAGGGGAGTCATATGGGTACCTGAGAAATGTAAGTGATATTTAAGTCCAGATTCATACAAAGCTCTTTTGTCTTGGCCATTCTTTGTCACAAATCCCTGACCAAGTTCTGGGAGTGGGCAAGGCCACCCTCTGGTGCGTGCAGTCCATCAGTCCACCTATTTGTGGAGCATTCCTGGAGGGTTTCTGGGGCTATCCATTCTCCTTTCCAAAGTCCCATACATTGATGAAAAATACATTTCTACCTTTTAGGATAACTTAATGCATATGGTCATTTACAATCCTTATTATTATCCACCCTTCAGGAATTCACTCTAGAAAGCATTTGATCGACTGGTCATGTCTTATCCGCGTTATCAGTCAGTATTTAGTTACAACATGTAGCTTGACTAAATGATGGCAGGGAGTAAGGGAGTGTTTTCACTCTCTATGAAAAATAGTTATTTTGGGAGTTTTGCAAAATATTGATGTCTGTACTTACGTTCCATTGTGCTGATGATTGTAGCCAAGCAATGAATCTCTTTTGTGAACAGAATGAGCTACTCGCGAGGTGCTACAGCTTTTTAGATAATGTGCAATGAATAGAAGTTGAACATAAGGCTCGTGGATAAAAAAAACGTGAACGGCGCATGTGAGAACACATAATACAAATGAAAAGCAGCAAGGAGGACTCCAAGCAACAAATTTATGGCTCTTGGCCAATAACATGATTGAAATTATTTCCCTGACCTTCTTTTTCATGTTAAATACATGTTATTTGTATTATGTGTTCTCACATGCGACATTCACATTTTTTTTATACTCACGCACTATGTGTCCATCTTCTATTTTCTGCAAATTATCTAAAAAATGTTGATGCTGTCCGCTTTCTCCTTAAATTTTCCGAATAAAATACAGAATTTACGTGTTTGGTGCTCCCTTTCCTTCTTTTAATGATCTGTTTGCCTTTCTAGTCTTTCGTTGTAATTATTACCTGTTAAGACATTGTTGCATGATACCACTTCAACAAAGTTAGCATTTTCCTGCCTTAGCCATTTAGTGCCTGTAGCCTGTCTCGGGTCACATGACCCTCTGTAATTAGTCTGGAGACATGGCAAGGAAAGGAGGAGGCCTGGGGACTTCAAAGGTAAACCTCTAGAAGCTTTTCCCCCACTTCAAAGGCACAACTGGGTATAAATATGGGACCCCAGACAGCAAATCTTCAGTACAATTCTGGTCCAGTGGATCCTCTGCAAAAAGAATTGTTGATGGACAGAATGCAGAACAATGTCATCCATTCACCTCAGTACAGAGATCTGGGCCTAAATCCATCATTTTTTGCCCACCATGCCATTCCAGTTTGGACCCAGCCATATGCAAATCAGTCTCGACCCTGTGCCCAATGGGAACAGTCCAGCCCGAACTGCCAGGCCAGGTCCTCCCTGTACTGGAAACAAGCATCCTCGGAACGGTTTCGGGGTTTCACCCCTCTTCAGCCAGGATAGCTTGATTCCAGTGGCATGGAAAGCACGGGACTCACGTCTGATCGTATCCGTCCCACTCGGTGTGACAAATGCAAAAAGAACTGTTGATGGACAGAATGCAGAGCAATGTCATACATTCACCACAGTACAGAGATCTGGGCCTAAATCCATTGTTTTTTTGCTCACCATGCCATTCCAGTTTGGACCCAGCCATATGCAAATCAGTCTTGACCCTGTGCCCAATGGGAACAGTCCAGCCCGAACTGCCAGGCCAGGTCCTCCCGGGACTGAAAACAAGCATCCTAGGACTGGTTTCGGGGTTTCACCCCTCTTCAGCCAGGATAGCTTGATTCCAGTGGCATGGAGAGCACGGGACTCACGTCTGAGCATACCCGTCCCACTCGGGGTGACAAATGCAAATAGAACTGTTGCTGGACAGAATGCCAGAAAAAAGGACTGTTGTGCTGCTACAAGGACTACTACTCTGCTGGACAGCTGCTCTAACAGAACTGCTGCCTTACTGTGCTGACCTGCTGCCCTCTTGCCTAGGGAAGAAGAACTGGACCTGCAACTTTATCTTGAACCCATGACCCCAGAGTGACTTCAAGGGCTAGTCTGCTGGCCTCCTGATCTGAGCTTCAGGGACATAAAAAGCTCCCCAACCATCTCCTGGACCCAGTGACATCAAGTACCTGACACCCTAGTAGTGCCTCTCAGGTCCTGGACCATTGGTGTATTGTTGTGGCTCACAGGCTCTTAAATCAAGCTTTAGGGCGGGCTCTTCATGCCAGCAAACACACTCTTTTTCACTGAGACCGCCCCACTCGCACCAAAAACCAGTGAGAGACACCACCGTCATCACACAGCAGCATTGACAGCCTGACGGGGGACTGCCAATGTGAAGCTCCAGCCCACCAGTCTGGGACACCTGACCTTCTCTTTGTGCCATTGTTGCAAAGTCATCCTTGTGCCCTGGGTACCCCCCATTGTTTGCTGACAGTTACTGCTGGTAACTGACACTGACTGTCCCTGGGCTCTGTCTAACCATACCCAGGGCCAGTGCTAGGGTGAAAAGACACTTAGAATAGAATGAAAACACCTACATACACTAGGGTACACTATGGGTTAGGGTACCCATATTTGACCTCCCATATAAGGCCCTAGTACATAATAGAGCCGGGGGATTAAAACTACCTTTAAGACTCTAGCATATAATATGGCATGGCAGTTTAACAGCCAGAAGCATTTCTGCACTTTTATGTGTACATTGATTTTGCCTGAGGTCAGGTTAAAAGCAGCCCTATGTTGCAAGACTGCTTTTAAAATGTGAATTGTGACCAACCTCGTAGTTAAAAGACTTTGTCTGTAAGCCGAAATTCAGCTTTCTAGCGCTCTGACCTGATTGGCCAGAGTTAGGTGGGTTAGCCAGGTTGCTTTGAAGAGGTGATAAATGGCCAATGGGGTTAGGGAGCCCTTCTGGGAGGTGAAGGTGCTGGGCATAGGAATGCCAAGGGGAGGAGTAGTAAATAATGCTCTTCAAAGGCAGGAGGAAACAGGCTGGAGAAACCAGTTTCATTTACACCTCTACCTTCTGCCCCCAGCCAGATGGCAGGCTTAGAGAAGGAATTTGCAAATGCAAAAGGGAGGGAAAATATGTAGAGAAGCCATCCTGTAGGCTGGTTTAGTTAGCTCTGCTCTCTCTGCTGAAAAATCAGCTATATTGAATTTCGGAGAAATATTGCTCTCTGGGAGACAATAGTGCCACACTTTGGAGGATGTGGTCATACCCTGGGGTGTTGTCCTGCACCTCATTGAACTGGAGTTCCTACCTGCTTCACCTAGAGAACTTGGAATAAGGTGTTCTCCCCTGATGATGAGCTTAGTTCTTGTACGTAGATGCAACCAATCCTGGAGCTGCTCTTATGCTGTTAGCACCTCCTGGATTATTTGGAGCAGGCTAACCCAGTGCTCACTTTGAGGCTAGGGGCCTGTTTCTGCTATCCCTTACTTGTTTTACAGCACTGGGATTACAGGCTCTGAAGTGCGCATGACAGATTGTCCGGCTGTAGACAGACAGCCAATCTGTCATGCGCACTGAGCACTTGATGCAGTCATGCTGCAATATGCAGGTATCTGTCTGCCCCTACCATCACGGTTGCACTAGCGCAGCCGGTGGCACAAAGAATAATAAAATGGTAATGACCATTTTATTATTCTGTGTGCACCTGCTGCGCTCACAGCAGGCGGTGCGATTCTTCTCCGCCTTAACGGAGGAGCCCCCACTGGTTATTGTAAAGTACGATTACGATGTCAAATGATTGCTGGAAAATAAAACAAAAGGATTGATGACTCCTCTGTCCAGGAGTCTTCATGTATGCCAGATAATACCTGCTGGGTGAGTACACTAGCAACGAGGGCAAACTTATATTGGCATGCTATATCTGCTGCAGTAATTCTACTCACATTACCTGCATTGCCTCACTTAATAAATAATGGCCTCTTCCACTTCTGAAGATCTCAAACCTGTCCTGCAGCCTGATCCCTGCATAAGCCTACCATCAATCAGGAATAACTCTCATTGGCCTTGCCAGTGCCTTTCAGTTGAACTAACACAAACAATCTGGGCCCCAAGTGGGGCTGATGGATCAAAGACTTTCACATTTATACAGGAGCTGTGTGTATTAAGAATGCCAAACGACTGACATGCCCCCTTATGCACTGGATTGGCCCTGACAGATGGGACATCATCTGTCAAGGATATTGACACTCTTTCTTATGGTGACCTGAAGCAACAGTTAATTACTTATTTTTATCCAAAGACAAATGAGGATTATGAAAGACATCTGTTTCATTCAATCACAGGGAGGCAACCGACGTGTTTGTGACAAGAATTGAAAGAACGTGTGCAGCACTGTGATTTTGATAATAACAAGAGTGAGGAAGAACTACGGACAGAAACCATTGCAGAAGCCAAGAAAGCTTGAAGACACATTATCTATGGCTGGAACCTACTGTGCTGTTGAATACCAAGCAGATGTGATGGATCGCCACAAGTTAAAACAGAAGTAGAACAACGTAAATGCAGAACGGAGAATATGTGCCTGTCCAAAAGCGATGTCAGACGTGCATGTTCACGATGTGGTTTGTTTTCCCGATGTATGCCAGTGGCTTATGGCATGTGGCACATCTGTGGCATAATAGGTCACATCATTTTTTATGTGTCAGAGCAGAGGGGTGGGGGGGAGATCAAACTTGTTCCAGGATTCAGAAAATAAGGCGTTCCAATAAGACAAATCAAAACATGCGCATCGCACTCGCCAACATGTTGGAGAGGAATTTGCTCATCTATGTTCTCCCACTTCATCCTCACTATCCTCATCAGAAAATTAAAGAAGTCGGAACTCAAATGTTTTCTCGATTCAGAGCATCATTGCAATGAAACTGATAATGACGTGAGATAACTTGTCATAAATGTGAACTAGTATGGAACAGCTGCCTTGTTCCTTGTGGACACCCAGAGCTACTATCACTGTGATGACTGATGGCTGATTGTGCGACCCTAGTGCACTGGCCTGGTTTAAATGATGCCGATATGTGCATCTAAGCTTATGGGTCAAAGCAATCCCTCAAATATTGGAAAGTGTTCAGTCTATGTCTCAAGCATGGCAACCAACCAATACAGACAGACATGTATGTAGTGGGGACAGTCGCAGCCACAGGGTGCTACTCACACAGCAGTTAAGTTGGATCGCCTTAAGCTTCTGTGCCACATTGCACACAGTGTGTTTGACAATGATCACAAACGCTTGGAGAAACTTTGTAAAGCTCTTCGGTAGCACAGGCAAACTCAATGATCGCCTGATTTACCAACACATTGACACTGGGGTCAAGCCAGTTGTTGAACATCTGAACACTGCATAGTCATTCCATTTAGTGTTAAAAACAAGTCGAGGATGACCTAAAAAACTTTTAGAAATTAATGTATTTGAACCCGAACAAGGCCCTACAACAAAGGTAATGTGCTTCCCCCCGTCCCTAAAAAATGGTAGGAGAAAGCATCTGTCTGTGGATTGACATGCGCCAGCCGAATTAAGCTATTCAAGACACACTCATCTGTTGCCACAGATACAAGACATGATACATCAGCTTTATGGTGCACCTGCCTTCTAAGGTCCTGACGTGAATAAAGTTAACTCCATATTTAACGACATTTACTACTCACTGTAGGCCCTATAGGTTCAACAGACTCAGCTTTGGTGTCTCATCTGCCCCTGAAGAAGAAATATGTAAAGTCATATGGGGCATCCTAAATTGTCTAAACCACAGCAACAACAAACTTGTGTTTGGAAAATCTGTTGAGCATGATGCAGCTCTCATCAAGGTGCATCATGCATTACAAGCATTCAGTGTAACACTCAAAGACAAATGCACCCTCCGAACAAGTTCTCTCAAGTTGTTTGAACACAGATTCTCAGCAGACGGCATGATGCCTGATACCAGCAAACCTTACAATGATGTTGGTGGTGCTGACCCCATACACCATATCTGCCCTTTGCTCCTTTCTGAGGCTTGCCAGTAATTGCTCCTAAAACATACCATATTTCACTTTCATAAGCGCATTAGTTCAAGACCTTTCAAAGAAGGGTTCTGCTTTCACTTGGTCCTTCCAGTGCCAAGCGTTTTTTCAAGCAATACATAATCAAATTGCAACTGCTAACAATCTATCTTGTTATGAAGCTTCTGCCACCACTGAAGTAACTGTTGATTCCAGCCCTGTGGGGCTTGGAGCCATCTAAGCACAACAAGACAGCAACCCTGAAGCACCAAGATGCATAAAGTACATGCAAAGTCACAGTCTCATCAAGTCTGAAATGGCCTAGTCCCAGGCAGAAAAGGAGTCTCTAGCATTTGTGGGGACCTGTGATCATTTTCGTCTATTTCTACACAGAAAATCTTTGACAGTTGTGACTGATGATCAAGCCTTCTTGCCGTATTTTGTAATCGTAAAACCAAGAAGCCCTGACATGTAGAGGTGGGGGTTACGTCTTCAAGATTCCAAATTTAAAATAATCTACAGTCCAGGAAACAATAAGAATCCTGCAGATTTCATGTCTCCCTTTCCCTCCTAAGTCTCGCTCACAATACCCTCAGTCATTAAGAAATACCTGAGATATATTATCAGACAATCACAACTTTATACGTTCAAAAGGCGGATTCTTTTACAGGCCTCCAGGCAGGACCCCAAACCTTGGGCAGTTGAACACTTCATAGCATCGTGGAGATGGAATGGACATAAAGGGATGTTCAAAGTGCACCTTAAGAGCTTCATCCAAGATCTAAGAGCCTTCCAGCATGTGTGATGGGTGTTTTATTTAATTTTCTATGGTACATCAAGCATGAACAAGAAGTTAGAAAGATTGCATATTAAGACCATACTTTGATAACGTTGACGTTTTCAACCACACATATTGATTGCACTTTACACATTTGCATGTCTTAAGATGGCCACCGCTCTGCACCCTGAGCCTCTTGCATGTTTGAAGATGGCGACCGTTCTCTATTCTTTTTTAACTTCCGGACTTGCCGGTTCCTTTTCAAATTCTGGACCCGCCGGTTTCTTTTTCGTTAAACTATTGAGATACTGGGGATGGTTAACAGCGTCGTACTAATTACACCGACCCCGAAAGGTAAGACGCTTGCACAGGATTATGCATAGTCTGCCGACTAATCGCCAAGCAGACAGTTGCCCTGGTTCCTTTTGTTTTATTCATGCAGACATTTAGGACTGTGGAGAAATGTTCCGCGTTTAATCGAACGTGTTACCCGAGTACACCATCTGTGTTACATGGGTATTTTTTTTTCACTATTTCGCATGACGAATTTAGGGGGATTCACCACAACACATTTTGTGATTTAGCATGGTTAATAGCATGCAACGATTTGGACGCACATTTTAAAGGACAGGTTTTCACATCCACACAGCATGGATTTCTAAACCTTATAGATAATGAACGTGGTGTGCATGGCAACCTCATGATATATGCATTACACTTTTGTTAGAGGCACTGAATCACAGAGGAGAGAATTACAGAGTATTCTCAATTTAACTTTTATGTTCCAAGTTCACATTTTTCAATGAGCACTCAACTGCAATGGTAATGGTCACAGACTAGCAATCTTTTTTTAACTTAAATGGAGGGCTGATACCTCTTGAATCACTAAACTATCATCTTTGCTATTGTTACAGAATGATTCCCCTGAAGAAGGGCTTTGTCCCGAAATGCATCGGGAATGGATTTTAAATGAGGGAATGTATTTTAAATGAATTAAGAATGTTTCCATGACAATTGATATATGGAGAAATTCCCTCTTGAAGAGGAGCTATGGAAGATTAATTAACAAGCGTGACATAACACTGTGATATCAATTCAATAAAAAGAAGATTTCTAAAGAAAAATTCTAAAGTTTTTTTGAAAGATTTGAAAAAATACATTAAAAGGTTATCAAACCCTTTGGTGTGCAAAGTGGGGACATTGTTTATGGTCTAAACAACGCAATTGGAATCTTTACTAATACGCCCTCAGGTCAGAGGGAGATACCTACCTGCACTCTACCAAAGCATCAATAATATAATTTTGATCACAATTCAGGAACTTCAGCGTGCCACACAGCCACTGACCTTTTCGTTTCAACATTTACTTGTAGCCGTTGACGAGTGCTCCAGATATTCAGAGGTGATAGCAATACAGTGCACATAAGCTAACACAACCATTCTCGCACTGAACAAGGTATTTTCATCTTTCAGCATTCCTACCCCCTAAAAGACTGATAACGATGCTCTACTCCCTAGAAAAAAGTTCATAAACTTTGCAAGGAAGCTAGGGATTGCATATTGCAAATTCAAACCTTTGTGGCCCAAGCAAATATACTGTTTGAGTGCTTCATGGCCACGTAAAAACAACCCTTATTTGATTTGCACTGCCAGACACTCTGTGATTGTCTAGGCACTAAATCAGTGCCCCCTTCTGGACTAATGTTTGGGAGGAAGATAAGCACAACCATTCCTACCTCATAGAACAGCCAAGGTATTGTATAAACTGCCATGCCCAACAGAAGGATGCAGATGACAAAAAGAAAATTACATGCCATGTTGACAATTGTTTCACAGCCAAGAATCTACAACAAGGTGATCTGGTGCTTGCCAAGTCAAAGTTCAAAACAAGGATGACACATATTTTGACCCGCAACCCTATGTAATTATTGACATTGAAAGCACCATGACCACTATGTGGAGATGGGCACACCATTACTCACAACTAGTTCTAGTTCAAGATGTCAACAGGGGATAAATGTGAGTTACGAATGACAGATGACTTTGATGTTTAAGATTTTTATTCAATTATTAGAACAAAGTACATACACAAAGACCATACAGAAAAGAGCACCAGAGAAGGTACATAATAAATTATATCAATAAAATTACTGAACTATGAAGCAATATATTATAATGTACAGAAAAAGTATAGACAATTAAATGTAGTACCTATACAATAACAATTATGTTTATGTAATAAAAATAAAAAGATTCTAAATATACTCATCAATACAAATAATTCTAAACAGAGCTACAAATTCAACCAACATGTTTATTCTTAGAGGGAACTACTAACTATTATAAGTAAAACCTATTTAAAGATATAACGCAATGTAGTCATTAATTGGTTTCCAGAATAGTTGATAATTATTAGTATTATGGACTATGCCTGATAAAGTCAAATTTGATCCTTTTCTGGTAAAAACAACCCAATCCACCATGCATGACTTGATAAAAATGAGGCATTTCCCCATTTAGTAGTAACTGATTTTAAAATTGCAGTAATCAATAAATCTATAAGTTTGCTATTAATAACATAATTTGGAAGTAAGTGAAGCTGACTTAAAAATGTATAATTTATATGATACAGTTTCTGAGATATTCAATATTTTAGTAATAATTTCCTAAATCTCATTCTAACATTTCTTAATAATATGAAATTCATAAAGTACATGTTGAAACAATCCAATATGTGAAGAACAATTCCAACAAGTAGGTGAATCCAAACGTCTTGCATTAAATAGCCGTAATGGAGTCCATAGGCAATTGTGTAAGATAGAGAAATCATTTTGGTATAAAGAAACAGGCAGCCATCTTGAGATACTATTCAACCAAATTTTCCTCCAAATATTTGGAAATAATTACATATTTAGTTCTGCATTCCAAAAGGAAGAAATGAAGTCAATATTGTCTCATGCACCATTGTTTAATTATTTTATATAGCAATGACAGAGCATGGGATGATCAAGCAATTGTCTGCATATACAATTCTAAATCATAGGTAGAACTACTAGGAAAATTATTTGGAAATTAATCAAGGGTGGAATTACACAAGACTTCATTTTTATAACTATTGGATGACTGTAATTTAAATCTTAGGTGTAATACATAGAAAGTTAAAAAGGCATTGTTATGATAAACATCTTTTAAATAACAAATGCCTGCCTTAATCCAGGCTTGCCAAAACTTTGAGTGACGAGCTAGCTTGAACATAGGATTATAACCTAGAGATAAATATAATGTATGTGACGAAGGAGATTTGAAAAATCAAATCTGAAACTTATAGTATTAATTTAGTAGATTTCAGTATACCTGATTTATTTAGCAGAGAAGCTGAATTAGTCATAGTAAACAACGCAAGTAAAGGAAATGGGGAAATCAAACTTTCTTCAATACAAAGCCATGATGGTGGGTTAGTAAACTCCGTATGTTGGAACCATAAGGTGCTTTGTTTTAAAATGAAAGCTTTATGATAATGAAGAAAATCTGGTAAACCAAATATACCATTTCACTTTGCCAATTTACATTTTTTACATCTCAAACAAGGAGACTTATTCCAAATGAATTTTGAAAGAAGTTTGTTCATATTCTTATGAAGCTTAAAGAAATTGAACAGGTATCATAGGAAGAAGATATAATTTTTTTTAGCAGTAACCATTTTAATAGCATCAACTTTACCCCACCAAGTTAAATGTAAAGCTGACCATTTTAGAAATGTCTGTTTAATATGATCTAGAATAGAATCCCAATTTAAAGATACTGATTGTTATATGGAGGGGGGAAAAGTATACAAAGATATTTAAGTTTATCTTTTTGACAAAGAATTTCTTTGTTCGGAAGAATATCAGGAGTACATTAGACATTTAAAGGGAAAGAAATCAGTTTTATTAGTATTTAGTGTAGATCCTGAAATCTTTGAGTAAGTGTTGCTTAAGTTCAGTAATAAGGGAATGGAAGACTCAGGATTGCCAATATATAGAAGAACATCATCAGCTTAAGCTGACATTTTAATAGGAACATTATTTATAGTGTGACCCTCAATACCTGAAGAATTTCTAATAGCAATTACTAAAGGCTCAATAGTAAAAAGGAAAAGTAGGGGAAATAGGGCGTAACCTTGTCTAGTACCCCTAAAACAGGAAACATTATCTGAAATGTAACCATTAACAAAAAGTTTGGCAGGCGGACCATGATATAAAGCTGAAATCATACGAATAAACAAAGCTCCAAAATTAAATGCTTACAAGGTACAGAAAATAAACTGCCAATGGACTTTATCAGAAGCCTTTTCCGTACCTAATGCCAGGACACCAGCCGGTTGATGTAATGATGATTCAGCTTCAATTACATGAAATAATAATCGTATGTTATTCACAGAATGTCAATTTTTCATAAAACCAGACTAATCAATGTGCACGATGCTAGGCAACACAGTAACCAACCAAGTTGCAAGGATCTTTGCATAAAATTTACAGTCTTGTTTATTAAAAGAGATGGGGTGATAATTTGAAGCAATAGCGGGATCTTTATTAGGTTTCACAAGGACAATAATCTAAGCTTCAGTAAAGGACCCAGAAGTTGATACTGTATAGCTGAAGTAAGTAAATAGATTGCTTAAATGAGGTGCAAGGTGAAGTGAAAATTCTTTATAAAATTCAGCAGGAATGCCATCTGGACCTTGAGATGTATGTAATTTAAGAGATTTAAGAGCCAAATGGATTTCCTCTAAAGTTATTGGTAAATCTAACTTATTTTGAACTAATGGAGAAATTTGAGGTAGACCACACCTCTCCAAAAATTGATCAATGTGTAACCTATCTTGAGGAGGAGCTTTATTATACAAGGATGAATAAAAATTAATACATTCATTAACTATTTCTTTATAGGAAAGAGCCATTTGACCATTAGAATTCTGGATGGTATTAATTAGATTTTTGTCTATCCTGAAACAAAGATAATTGGTCAGAAATCTTCCAGATCTTAATTTATAACTATGTTTTTGCAATTGTGTCTTATATTTAATGTGACTAGATCTAATAAAAAGACGTTAATATTTTGCAATTTGTTTATCAAATTATTATGAGACATAATAGAAATCGTCTCCCCTCTGACATAGGCCTGAAAGGCATCCCATCGATTAACCATTGAAGTAGAACCTTCAGGATTGAAGAAAAAATAATCATGAATTACAGTTATACATTTTGGTTTGTTTTCTTCATTAAGAAGGACATTGGTATTCATGCGCCACCAACCCTGAGAATGTTGACAGGAGTTCGGACGTAAAATGCATGACATGAGTGCATGATCAGAAATATCAATATTCTGGATAGTAGGATCAAGATCTTAAGGTATTAAGTGACGGAATATTAATAAATAATCAATTCTAGAGAAGGAAGTATAAGGATTAGAAAAAAAGTGAATTGTTTTTCTGTAGCATGATGTAAATGCCAAACATCTACCAATTTAGTAGTTTTAAAAAGGGCTTTCAAAGCAAAGTAAGATTTTAAAGGACGAAATTTGGCTAGATAAATTCTATTGAGTAATCAATCACATATAAGGTTAAATTCACCACCAATATTAAGTGGAACATTACCCAGTTGTAGCACTTCTGATGTGCTAAGAGACCAAATATCTGGATCATCATTTGTAGGACCATGCACATTAATTAGATGCAAAACAGTAGTCTCTAGTTTGATTTTAACTGTGAGGTAGCATCCTTCAGATTCCGGATTTTTAGGTAATAGTTGAAGATCTATTTTTTTGCAAAAGAATAGCAACTCCATTTTTATTATTGAGAGTATGAGAATACATAATACTACAAACCCATTTTTTATTCATGTATATTTTGTTTACGTTTGTTAGGCATTATATGTATATTTTTCCCTTCCATATCATGAAATAACTTGTATTTAAGATAGGCGCAGTAATACTAAGAAAAGATGGCAGTTAGAAATAATACTTTGCAAAATGCAGCAGTGCAGCAACTAAAACTAGCTGTGGGAGTGCTGTAGGCCTCATCCGCGCCCTTTCCTGAGACTGACTCCACCTCTCTGACACGGCAATCCCCGAGAGAGCTCACCAGAGGAAGACCAAATGCAAGAGGCTCCGGAAAAGAAATTAGCCAAGCCTCAACAAAGATGTCCTAAAAGGCACTGGCCACAGGCGATCTCCAAAGGCAGAAACCAGCAGTTAGAGGAGCATTAATCAGCAAACATTCAGATGACTTTCAAGAAGAATTCAGTGACCCAGGTTCATATGATGGTGAAGGAGAAGATTTTGAAGCCAGCCTTGCCATTGAACAGACTGTGGGCAATTCATTGCCTTCGAGTATTGCTCCTACTGTCTCTTGAACTTCTTCCTCCTCATCTATGTCATTATCTGTTACTAATGCCTGATGTGATGTTGGCCCCATTGTCAACCACCTACGGAGCCACGAAGTTACATCCAGCCTCCTGAGCGTATCATCAGGGTGATAGGCTAATCTGTTTTGGGGGGTAGAATAGAGAGCACTGTAGTTGCTGGTGTGTGTTCTTCTCTCCACAGTGGGTTGACGCACGCTGGAGCATCGTGCTAATAGGAGCAAATGCGCAGGCTCTCAGAGTTAAGACATTCTGTGTGGTGCCAGTGGCTGTAACTTCCCTGTGCTGGCTGGCGAGGTTTTCCTGTCAGCAGTGGCCCATGCACTTTTTACACTCTTACTAAGCAGATCTGGTATATTTTTGTACAGAACAATTACACTGTAAAAATGATTGATGTGGAATAAAAGAAAAAGATTGATGACACGTGTCACGGGTCTTCATGTATGTGAGATAATACCTTCTGGGTGAATCCTAAACACTACATTGTATTTCTGATATATCTACGAGTTTACAGCCCAGAAGCTGTGCTATTCATTGTGTCCGTTTTATACAGCTGTGATATGACTGATATTAAGATATTAGTGAATCTGTGTGATGTCCTCTGGGCCAACATGTTTTTAGAAAGTTCTGAGCGGTCTTGACAGGGGCTCATTGTGATTGACAGTACACGGAGAAGTACATTCAAGCTATAAGGAACTATGGGCCATAGAACGTGTTTTGCGATTCTCTAATTGCAATTTTTCGGGAATCGCAATTAGAGAATTGCAAAACGGAATGTAGGTAGGATTAGCAAATAATTTTGCGAATCCTACATATTCCTTAATTGCGAATTGCAAATTGCAATTCGCAATTAAGGAATACCTCCCCATTCATTCCTATGGGCCTAGAGGCCCATAGGAATGAATGGGAAGACATTCTCAATTTGCGATTCTCAATTAGAGAATCGCAAATTGAGAATGCAATTTCAAGTGTGCCAGGGTGTCAAAAGGACACCCTGTTGCACCCCTGAAATGAGCATGGGTGCACATGTGGCACACATACATGCCTAAGGACATGTGTGTGCACCACATACCACTTTGAAAATTGCAAAAATATGCATTTGTGAAAGAAATCGCAAATTACCACCAACCTGTAGTTGGTGGTAATTTGCGATTCCTTAAGGCCAAATTGCACTTTTTTGGTGCTTCTTACATTGCATTTAAGGAATCGCAAAATTTGCGATTCCTTAAATGCAATCGCAAAATAAGGAATCGCAAATTTAGCGATTCCTTATTTTGCACGCAAATTTGCCTTCCTACATACCACTTAGCAAAATTGCGATCGCAATCGCCGAAATTCGGCGAATTTCGGCGTTTGCGATCGTAATTTTGCTTTCTACATATAGCCCCATATGAATGACAATAAAAAATAGTTGATAAAGAGAAAATGAGTGTGTGAGAGAGCGAGAAAGCGAGATAGGCAGCCTTTATTTAAACCAGTTTGGGAGTATGTCAGTCCCCTGTTCTCTTCCCAGCGCTGCCTTTGTAACATTATTGACAGATCGAACATAAAAGTTCATCATTAAACAAATTTAAACTCATCATGCTATTAGAAATATGCATAATTTGAAGAGCAAACACATAACAACACGTACTGTAAATAAGCATCAAATTAAAACAGTTTAAATAAGACACCATAGAATGATTCATCCAGATAAATACTTAAAGGAGCATGGGATAAACCTCAAACACCATCTAAGTAAAAAAGAAATTGAGAATATCCAATATCCCATCACTAGGCAAGTATAACAAGATTCTTAAAATAATAAAGTGCTGTGTGCTAGCATAGAATGAATACTCAAGCTGCATTACTAGGAGTCGGGGAGCTATCATTTTATGTTTAATCAGCCAAGCTGTGTGCAGACATTTGGAGACGTCTATCACTTTCATTCCATTGGGAGTTAGTCACCTTTGCAAATTCTGAAGGCGCATAAGAGACACACGGGCACTACCCAACTGAATCACGGTTTGGGGTATGTTCCTCAAAATTGTAATGTGTTCCTCCGTCCCATCAGCGAGGAGCACTGCCTGTAAAAAGTAAGTCATCTGAACAGTTGTTGTGCCGGTATTCCCGCTAAATCGTGTCTGATTGCAACCTCAAGTGGTAACAGCGCGCGCATACGTTCCAGGGCGCGTGGTAACTGCTGTTCTTCTTCTATTCCACAGGACCGGAAATAGTAGAAGCCAATGCACAGCAGTTTCAGATCAACTCGAACAATGGGAAAATGTTGTTTTCTGCCAATGAAGATGAAGTTGTAGTCGGCACCGATAAACTTCGAGTCACAGGTTTGGAAATCTTTTCTTTTTGAGAAAGGAACGATGACATGTAAAATGCCTGCCAGTGCTGAGACGTCAGAGCCTAGCAACAGTGTTTATTGAACAGCCGTGCTGTGCCTATTGCGCATCTCCACTGTAGGCCCCACCATTTGTACTGCTTATTTCAAACCTTCACCTCCCCCCAGCCTTAGGCTAATGTACCTTTGCCACCCCCTGCGGTTTAGCAGTACTATATCAAAGACATACTAAGTAAATAAAATTAAAACAACGGAGTGTTGACAACCTCACTGCTGCATTGTTGTGAGTCTTTGTGATGAATTGTGCATGGGCATTCCGATGGCCGTACATACTGCATTGTTCAAAATCATATAGTTCCACTCCCCTTTGAACAAATCATAGTGTTCAAGTTTCAAGTTAAATCAAAGAATGTATTCAGCGCCGAGGAGACCTTAGGGAAGCACTCCTAGCTTCGATAGGAGTTAAAGTGGGAAAAAACAGAAAGTATGCGAAATATACAAAGTTATACTCCTGGATTTGAGTTGTATACTGTTGACATTTCTATTAGGGCTTGGCTGCATACATTTTATAGCTCTATTGTTTCCAACACATATACCTATACTGGTCTTTGGGTCAGACCCCTGTTCTTGATTTGATGGCTATCGCAGATGTCTGCTCTTGATAATATTGCTTTCCTACCTATTCATGTTTTTGCCCTCCCAGAAGTCTTTTAGTCTCACAGTGTTTTGATTGGATGAGGTGTACCCTTTGCCTGCTGACGTGATGGAACTATTTTTCCTTTTGCATGTTTTATTAGCGTTTTATTTTGTGCCCTCAATGAAAGCATGCAGCTTTCCTGGCTCTCGCCCCCACTGGCTTTGCTCCCCACCCTCCATTTATCTTGCTGTCTTACCTGCAATATCCACCCCTTCCTTGCATCCTTGCTCTATCAGCCAACAAACATTCTTCAAACTTCTTCCTTCTCTGTGTCTCTCTCTCCACCATCTTTTTTGCTCATCCTCTGCCTCCCCTCCAACTCAGCTAACACATACTCCATGCTACTTCCTTCGTCTTCTGCTAATTTGAGTCCTACTCCTGCCCATCTATACCGCCTTAGTAAAAAATAATTAAATAAAAAACAGGATCATCTTTGGCAAGATTTATTTTTTAGCGTCATGCTGTGAACACAGACAGCCTCATTTATACTCTGCTGAAGAATAGAAAAAATAAGAAAAAAGTACATTGATGCCTAATGTTAGAAATCAGGTTCTCGGTTGGACTGGGTATGGGCCCTTTTCAAGCAAGCACCACATTCCTAATCAGGGAGGACCACAATGGTTGTAAACTAAACCTTGCGGTTAACCCGCTGGTAACGTGGGCACAAGCAGTCAGGGTTAACTTAAGAGTAATATGTAAAGTATGTATGTAACACAAAACAGTAGTACAGTGAAAACACAACACAAAAATGGTCCCAAACAGATTTAGAAAAATAGAGAACATTTGAATACATAAAATTGCACCAAAATGTCAAAATCCAATCAGTAGATCTTGGGATATTCAGTTTCAAAGTATTAAAGAAAACTAGCGCTTAGAAATGAAAAGCACTGAAGCACTCGAACCATGGTAGGCCCAGTAAAAGAGTTACCTTTGAGCTGGGTGCCAGAAATGCAAGAGTTCACAGAGTCGGCAGCGCCGCTCGCCAGTGTTCGCTCACTGTTGGAGTCAAGGTTGATGATCAGAGCCGCTTGTCATCTAAGTCGAGGAGATCCGCATCTCCGGTGCAGGAGATGAAGTGGACGTCGGACCAGGGTCGATAGGTGTCTGAGCCGCTGAAGCCGTGGATCGAGGTCCGCTTCAGAACTGGAGTTGGGAAGCTATCGATGGCCACTGCTGTCGTCAGAATTGGGCAGTGGGGCCACTGGACTGCTGAACCACTGGTAGCTTTTGATTGGAGTCGGGGCATCAGGACCATCAGTAGTCGTTGATCAGAACCGCTCAGAGCCGGAGTCGGCGATCTCTGTGTCGCTCATAGTTGATGATCAGAAACTCGCAGGAATTGCAGGGAAAAGTACCCTTTTACACCACCCAAGGGTCCTGGACCTTTAGGACAAGCAAGGTGGGTCAGGACTCAATCCTTCAAAAGCAGAAAAGCAGCAAGCAACGACTGGGTCAGGTTCTGGTCAGGGAAAAGCAAGTGAGGCCTCTGGAACTTTTAGTCCTGAAAGATCAAGCAGGGATCCAGTCAGCTGGTTCTTGAAGTCACTCAGGAGTCTTGGAAGAGAGAGCAGGCCCAGTCTCTCACACAGCAAGGCAAACAGCTGTGCAGTCTTGTCTTACAGTTTCCAGCCGAAAGATAATCAGAGGCAGTCGGTGAGATGGGCTTTTTCATGCAGGTGCAAACCTTTGAAGTGAGAGGCAGAGTATTGACACCAACACTGCCCTGAGCAGTTCCTCTTCCCTCCCTCATTGATGCCAAGATGACTGACCCTGGGTGTGTTGGTCATTGTGTGAGTGTGAAGACAGGTGATGTGAGTGACAGCTCCACCCCCTCATCCTGCACCATGTGTTCACCACTCAGCACACCCAGCCCCTATTGTCTAGTATGTGGTTCCAATTTACAACCCAGGGAGACATTCACAAGCCTGCCAGACAGAGAGACTACACACATAAAGGCCCCAGAGACTGCAGGCAGAAAAATAGCAATTGTTTAAAAGTGGTATTTTTAACATTAGGAGCAAAAATCCATCTTCACAAATTCAAATGCTAGTAAGTGTAAGAATTGCTTCTCTAGCTGCTCCCTTTCCGATTCTAGTCTTTAGTGGCTTTCACAAAGGTGAATCAGTGTTAGTCTATGAGCGAGCCAGGCCTTGCAACAGTGACATTTGAATTTGGGAGATTTTTGTTGTTAGGACATTTAACACAAATTACAGATATCCTACTCTTTAACTTCACAGCACCCTGCCCTCCAAGCTGAAAGGGCCTACTGTAGAGGTGACACAAATGTAATAACAAGGAAGGTGTAAGGCTTAGCTGTTGTTTATCCTGCCAAGTCGACATGGTAGTTTTAAAACTACGCTAGCAGGCTGCAGGAGTGCATGCCTCAGTCCTAGATTTAGAGCTACAGTAGTGGGTGGCACAATGCGTGCTGGAGCTTACTAGTGGTATTTAATGTACAGGTCCTGGGTACCAAAGTACCACTTACCAGGGACTTCTCAATAAATTAAATGTTTCAGACAGGTAGACACCAATTGCAACATGTTTAGGGGTGGAGCACAAACACTTTAGCACTGGATAGCAGTGAGAAAGTGCGCAGAGTTCTAAAGCCAACAAAAAAGAATTCAGCAACAAAAAGACTAGAATGCAAAAAGTCTAGGGAGTGACCACTCACAGGATTTCCGGTCCAACACATAGCACTTATTCCTTATATCTTAACCCTGTCTGCACCATCAGCAAAAGGGTGCTGAATGTGCCTAAAAGAAGTGGATGTCTCAACTGGACGAGGGATAAAAGTGAAAAGTAAAATTGTGGAATTTGTTTAATCCGGCTTTATCATAGCACTTTTTCCTCATGGCAGGTATTGTGTTGGGTGTTCACTAAATGTTGGATGAAAACTTGTTTATTAAAACGTGGTCCAAATCAGCTTTTCATCCATCTTTTAATAAGAAACATTTTGCTCGAAATTTTAGGCGCGTATTGTCTCTGCGTAAAGAATGTTGACAGACACACACCATTCAGTTCATTATTGTAGTAGAATGAGATCATACTTCGAAGAGTTTTCCTATAGCCCAAGCTCCCCACTGTCTGTGCTGTGTGCCTGCGTGGTAGGGAGCAGATGAGGCAAGTGTGGGGTTACTATGTGTGCAAGTCAAACGGGCCACTAGACACTGAAAACCTCTGTATATCAGCACACAGCATTAAATCATTAATGACGAGGTACATAACTATCAACAGTGGTACACTCATATTCTCTCCCAAGCACTAAGCCATCAGGGCGGCATCCACTGCTGACTCCCAAGGCCCATCCCTAGCACCTGACAGGCCATTTCTCAACTTAAAGTCTTGTGTGTGCACCAGTGCCACTGTCCAGATTAATATATAGAGTTCCTCGTGCTGTACATTATAAGGATATTGCAAATCACCCAGGAGTTCAATGACCATATAGAGGAACAGGGTCAAAGGCCAAGTTGCTTTATAAGGTTATGGAACTCTGAGGTCTAGCGCCTAAACCCATGTGGATAGCCAACAGTCCCTGCCGCAAACTGCCTTCAGCGGTGTGCGGGATGGCATAGCGGCAGAAGCCAAGCGCCTTTATACGGCCAACCTACCACGGACACTTGCCCCCATTTTTTTTTATTGTTTTCTGATCCTGCAGGATTCTTGTGGGTGGTAATGTGGCTCCTGCGCTCCTGTGGGACTCCGGGACTCCTGCGGGTGCAGGAGAGTCCCGCTTGCTCCAACAAAAGTCCTACGGATTGTAGCACTCCAAAAATGTTTAAGTACAATTTGGTCCTTCTCCCCCCCCCCCACCCCCCCCCCCCTCCCACAAGGTCCAACCCTGCCCTCTTATACCTTATTTTAAAAAGCTTTTCTGGACACTGAGCCAAATTCCCATGTCCTGAAATGCAACACTTCTCATGTTACTGCAGCGATATTAGCAAACTAAAAAAAGCTCTTCCTATGGTAACTAGGCCCTAACTACACAGTAGCGACCGCCACTGGTATGAGTCTGAAAGAATGAATAAATGGTAGATTTATAAAGTGCATGGCTACTCTGAGGAGTGTTCCGGAACAGGCAGGAGAGCCCAGGTGCTCAGCCCCATACAGAAGAACTACTTCTCCCCAGAGAAAAAAACAAGTCTTCATTTTTTTCCAGAAGTTGGGCTCAGAAACAGTCCCTCGCAGTTCACAGGTGACCTCATTCCAGGCCTTGGCATCCAAAAAGGAAAAGGCCTTACCACCCCTTCGAACCCTCCTAAAGCATGAAATAAATAAAAGAGAAGCAGAAGAGGAGCTTGTGTGTGTATGCATATTTAAATATAATCTATCCACTCCAATAGCAAGTGCCACTGGGTATTTATAGCTATGTCTGCATTTTCATAGAAAAATATTCTTAGTACTCTTAATAACTTGAGTTCTGTTTGACGCATCTTTACAAAATCTTCCTGAAAAATTTAAGTCTCATCCACCTCAGCTGCTTCCTGGAAAGTTTTGGGGTGATCTGTCAAGCCAAGGTCCACAAACGGAGGGTCCCTAAACGTGTTTTTCTCATTCATTTTTCCATTGGAAAATTAAA
This sequence comes from Triturus cristatus, assembly GCF_964204655.1. Classification (NCBI taxonomy): domain Eukaryota; kingdom Metazoa; phylum Chordata; class Amphibia; order Caudata; family Salamandridae; genus Triturus; species Triturus cristatus. The sequence continues at coordinate 313,827,794 of NC_140591.1, forward strand.
TATCGATACCCCAGAAACTGCTACACAGAATTACACCAAATTCGGCAGGAAGCTAGAAGTTGGTCCTGAGATCGTGCTTTTGTAATTTGGTGTAAATCCCTTCAGTAGTTTTTGAGCAATTGAAGCTCAAAATCTCACGCTGCAGAGGATCCGTGGGGCAGAGAGATCTCCAGGTGAGATCTGATTGGAAATCACCACATCAACAGGGATGTGGCAGCAGTCATCTTAGGGCTCAGGACTCAGTCCAGCCCTGAGTCCTCCAAAAAACGTTAAGCATAGATATTAGGGGGCAGTTCGGAATAACTTTCCACCCGAGCCAAAAAGTAAAAAAAAAAAATGTCTAAATTCGAAAGCCTCTGTGCTACTCGAACTCTCAGGTTTCCACGCTACAGAATAGTTTTTTAAAACGGAGCTGGCCTTGGGGGTTGGGGGGATGCATCATTCAAAATGTAAGGGGGGGGCATAACATGACATAATCCGTGACATCATGAATAGCATGACTGCAACATCAGAAATGACATAATTGATGACAAGACTGTGCTTAGTGGGGGTGCGAGTTATAGTTACTTTAGGGCATGAGTTATAGTTACTCGAGATAACTATAACTGGTGAATTTCAGTGGTTTTGTTCTTTGAAAATGGTATGTATTAACTGAGATTTCATCTAACCATAATGTTATTTTAACCTTTTCTTTCTTCAGTAAAAAAACACACACACACACCGCCACCCTAACCCACGCCCCCTCCTCACATTCCAGTAAGGAAGACAAGCACTCCGGTGCACGTGAATAGTTTTTTCCTTACAGCAACAGTTTCAGAACAAACAGACACATTTCAGCAGAAATCTGCCTAGGTCACTGTGTCCGTGCCATTTTGCTACATCTATATATAGTCATATGAATGTAACATTGCACAGAACATAGGTAAAAGACTCAGCAGTTACATAAATGCAACATAATTTTAACGAAAATATTTTTGTCCATTTTTTCTTCGAAATAACATATGACATAAAGTATCACATTTATCAAAAGTGCTACTTTAGGATTCAATGCACAGTTGTGTAACAATGTAATGCTGTAGTACAGAAGCGGTATATAGTCCACTTTTGAGGATGTGTGTTAGACCCGGGATCCCTGGTTGGCTGAGGTAGGTGCCTTAGGCCAAGTAGGGACCCGCATTCCAACGTCAGGGAAAGGAAGGTCACCTTCTAAGATTGCCCCGCTCACCCCCTCGGTAGCTTGGCACGAGCAGCCAGGCTTATCTTCAAGGCAAATGTGTAATGTATTTGCCACCATGCTCACAACAACCCAATGATGACACCACAGATAGACTGCACACGAGTTTTATAAAAACGAGTATAAACTTTATATAAAAAGTTATATACAATAAGACCACACGATATAAATCCAACATATGCATATTTGTAAAATTCCTCCTGGCCGGTTGTTCAGCCAGCCAGCCCTTGTAAATTCTGGCGGTGTTAATGAGCACTTCTAAAAAGTCTTATGTAATCCTAATATCATGTTATACAGTTCGTAATGCTATAATCGGGCACGTTTGCAATGTAAAAATACTGTAAGGCGTAACGCAGGAATCAGACACTCTGCAATGTAAAAAGAATGCAATGCTTCACACAACAAGCAGGCACTTTGCAAGGTAAAATAATGCAATGCGTAATACAACCCCCAGGTATGTCGTTATGCAGAAATAAGGCAATGCGTAATACACTAATCAGGTAATTCGTTATGCAGGAATAATGCAATGCACGATACGCTAATCAGGTAGTTCGTTATACAGATAAAATGCCATGCGTCATACACTAATCAGGTAGTTCGTTATGCAGAAATAATGCAAGGCGTAATACTCTAATCCGGTACTCCGTTATGCAGAAATGATGCAATGTGTAATACGATAGTCAGGTACTCCGTTATGCAGAAATAAAATAATGCATGATACACTCAGGCACCGTTCCCTGTTCCTCAGGCAGTCTCTCCGCCTCTCCTTCTGACTTGCAGTCAGCCTCTCAACAGTTGCCCCCAACACGGGTACAATGTAATTAAAAAGTGCAGCTACACACTCCGGCCCCTGTACTGCCACTCCCTTGGCAATACGGGCCGCCATATGAGCCGAAGCAGAGGCTTGCGCTGCTGGAACGAGAGAGAGGCAGAGAGCGTCTCCCTACAAGCCCGCACCCTACCCCAGGAGTCGACACACGTTACCTGGGTAGCACAAACTCCCTCTCCTCTCCTCGTCCAGAGGCTGGGTCTCCAATGCAAACTTTGTGGATTGGCAACAGCAGGCTTGGGCCGGCAACTCAGCTCCTCCGAGGCTGCCGGTCCAGGCCGCTACAGTTACAAAGACCTCAGGCTGCGACAGAGCACACGCACACAGCGTCGCTGAGACTCACTTTAACTCCGGTGCTCACAATAACAAGGCAAATCCTCACGAAGGTCCCACGGTGTCCTACGCACCCGCACACAGCGTCAATGAGACTCATTTGAATTCCGGTGCACATATTCACAAGGCAAATCCTCACGAAGGTCTCACAACGCACACGCACACAGCGTCGATGAGACTTACTAGGATTCCGGTGCACACGATCATTGGACAATCCTCACAAAGGGGTTCAGGCTGCATAAAGCACACGCACACTGTGTCGCTGATCCTTGCTTGGACTCCAGGTGCCCACTATCACAGGGCACGCCTTACGAGGGTCTCAGGCTGCAACAGGCATGCACACACAGCGCCGCTTAGACTCTGATGGAAACTTTTATGTTCCTGTGTTTCCGCAACAGGAAGCCAGCTCACCTTGGGCCCTTGGGGTAAGTTAATTCAGGACACAGCAAAGTGCTTTCAAGAAGGGGGACACAGCACACAGTGAAGTCCCTTTAGCCTTTCCTTGGTTAAAACAGCACACTGCAGGACGGCCCCAGAACACACAGCAAGGGTCAGTCCTATCCTTCTGTCTCTTCAGTTGTTTCTTCCTTGGCAAAGGTCTTCTTGACCTCGGAGTAGCTCCAGTCTTGTTCACACTTGATCAAGCCATTCTCCAAAGTTCAGGGGCTTCAGTTCTCATACCCCTGAATGGCTTTGAAGTCTTTGTGTTTCATGGGGCACTGACCCCTGTTCAAACCAGTCCTGGGTGCCTCCCTGACAGTGACACCTTTCTTCCTTTGATTAGTGGGGGTCTGGATTCTCAATCACTCAGCAAGAGATGGGCCAATTGTTTTATAGCAGCAACCCAGACCTCTTCACCTCTAGGGGCTTCTCTTCCCCCTACACTCCAGATGCAGGTCAGCCTGTTGCTGTCTCACCTCCTCCCCTGGGTCAAGACATTCCTCAGATCCTATCGCTTTCAAATCCAGACAGTCAATCCACAGCCAGGCAGAGACACACAGAAATGTTAGAGCACAAAAACTCAGCCACTTCTAAAAGAGTGGCTTCTAAACACACAATGCAAAAACCACCATCATAAAAAGATATGTTATTACATTGTGAGTTCAGGCATACTAAACTTCACCTTCCCATCTTAAGCCTTTGAGAAGATAGGCTGGAAAGCATATTACACAGCCTCCCCATTCTGTCCTATGGGCAAGATGGCCTTTCAACAGTGAAAAACGAAATGGAGATGATTTCACTGTCAGGACATGATACACACCTTAGTGCAGAGGTCTTCAAACTTTTGGATGCCGAGACCCCCCTGTCAACATTTTGAGGCGTAAGGACCCCCTCTTGACAAAAATGTCTAAACCTGTTGACTAAATTGCGTGGGATGAAAATGTAAATAAGGTTATGTGATGCCGCGTATTTTGGGATAGCATTGCTTCATTATTTTGATATTTGTTACACACAGTAACGCTGAGGAAAGATTTCACCCAATCAGTACCCATTTATAACCAAAATACAGCAATTATCATCAGAAAGATTTCAAGTCAACCTTTGTGAAGGGCCTTCCACTCTGCAGCAATACGTGCTGCCACATTAGAAGCTCACCTGGCCCTGACCGGAAGAAGCAGGGGTCCCTTAAAACCCTGGCGGTTTTGTGTAGAGTTAAGCCTTTTACCCATGCAGCTTTCCTCTCACCCCCTCCCTTCCATCCCTCTCTCCTCTCCTAACCCCGGATCCCTCTCTCACTTTTCAGGTCATTTTCTTTCACCCCTTTTTACAACTTCTGAACTCTCCCCATTCAACCTCTCACTTCACCTTTAATCACCTCTTGCCATTCTGTCCTTTCACTGCCCTCATCTCTAACAGTCTCTCACATTTATCTCATGGCCTCTCTGGCCCTGTCACCTCCCGTGCCCCTCAGCACTTCTCATTCACCTCGTCTCTTCATTCAAATTTTTGTCTATTTGTATCTTACACCTCTCCAGTCCCCCCATTCCTCTTTCACATCTCCCCTTTGTTCTAACAGAAGCCCTCACCTTTGGATCACACTCACTTCTTGCGTGTCTACACTTCTCTTCGGCAATTCACATTTCTCCTCATCCCTGACCTCTTCAATCAAATTCTCTCACTCCCTTGCTGTCCTCTCTCATTTTGGGTGCGGATGCAAGTTCAGAATGGGATGAATGAATGTATGATTACTGATGGGCTTGTTTGAGTGAGTTGCATATTGAGTAGTGAGGGGGACAGGTGAGTGAAGTGTCACATGAGTGCAGGATGAGTAGTGTACTCGTGTGACTGCAGGTTGAGGTATAGTGTGAGCAGGACAAGTGCATTGTGAGTGCAGAGTGATCACTGTGAGTGCAAGGTGAGCGGGTGAATGGTGCAAGTGCATGGTGATCAGTGTGAGTGCATTGTGATCGCTGTGAGTGCAAGGTGAGCGGGTGAATGGTGCAAGTGCATGGTGATCAGTGTGAGTGCATTGTGATCACTGTGAGTGCAGGGTGAGCGTGACAATGAAGGGCGGGAATGAGGAATGAGTTGTCTGAATGCAGGGTGCATTCCCAGACCCATGAAGTAACTCAGCATGTTATTGACGGGGGCGTAGACTTTAATATCTAAGTTAAACTATTGCTGCATTAATCGGGGATCCAGGGTGAAGGAAATAAATAATGTGCTGATCCTGCAACAAACTTCCAGTCCTATGGTTAGGGTTGCCAGCAGATTATTTTGGTGGCCCAGTCGGTACAAAAAAAAGCAGTCACCTAAAGCGGTATTTTCAGCGCTTATCTGTGCATACTTCCCAGGGCCGGCTTTAGTGCTGGTGGCGCCCTGTGCGAGAATGTTTGTTGGCGCCCCCACAATGACCACCCCCACCATGGATTCTCTCACTAGCACCCTTTAGCAGTGACCAAGTCTCCATAACCCCACACTCTCAGATGCATTGAATTAGTTATATAGCGCCACTCATACCAGTGTAGGGTGTCCGAGCACTTTGCATCACACACACATTACACAGAGACAATCAATCATAAGTGTGTAAATCAGTGTATAGGAAATGTTACATAAGCCAAAGGACTAAAAGTATAGGAGTCACATGTCATCCATACTGGTAGGCAGTATAGTTCAAGAGTGCTTGGTGTGGAGAAGCACAAACTCAGAGTCGAAAAAGAAACAGCATAGTTGGGAGTTTCCTTTAATAATAAGAATTGATTTCTAGCCAAATTAACCCTTTTTGCAACATTAATCAATGGTCTAATAATGTATTCTTTGTAGTGTGCATGCTGTTCTAGGATGAAAGTTAATAGCTCACTATTCTCTATTAGGACTTTAAGTTATAAATTGCAAGTAACAAAAGGATGTCTCTTTTGAAAGCAGTAACCTGCTGATCTCTTCACATCATACGCACTCTGTAATCTACTTGGTACACGTTCTTTGCAGCAGGCATATTAACCCTCTGCACTAACTTCACCTAAGTCAAAACCTCAACTATACAACATTCTGATCTCTCTCCAGGAAGATAATTAATCACACAAGTTATCTTGACATTTATGTGAGACCTGGTAATTGTTGGGGTAAAGAAACGCTGCAGCAGGTGCTTCAAAAGCACAATAAACTTTCACTCACGGCGCCCCCAGGAAGCCAACTTTGTATTCCTTTCCATGAAATGCATTCTCACACTACGGCAGTGAATGTAAAATCCAAATGTAAGGAATAGGCACAGTGGGGACCCAGGGGGTACTGGAACCAGCAAAAAAACCTAAGCCTCTGTAAGCAGTTTACAAAGGCATGTTAAATGGTCTTTAAAGACCTGTGAAAAAACACGGGGGTGCTGGAGATAGGAATCCAGACACTGCCCAGCTGAGCCCCCAGCAGCTCAAGTTTCACTGCAGCAGCCCGGGCTGACTGGGAAGGCGCGACCCCCTTTGCATCACTCCACGGCCCCCCTGGGGGTCGCGCCCCACAGTTTGAAGACCCCTGCCTTAGGGTATGTCCTACCTTTCACATGCACTGCACCCTGTCCAGGGGGTACCCTAGACCTACCATAGGGGTGTCTGAGGTGCATAGAAAGGGAAGGGTAAGGTCTGGCAAGTGGGTGCACTTGTCAGAAAACATGGAAGTTTAAAACTACGCACCAGCCCTGCAATGGCTGGCCTGAGTTCCCTTTCTAAGGCTACTTGAGTGGGTGGCACAAATAGTGCTGCAGGCCCACAAGTAGCATTTGCATTATCAGCCGTCACACATAGTGCACTTTACTGGGGACTTCACTAGTAAGGCAAACATACCAATCATGGACAACCACTTACCCTTACACTTTACACAGGGATCACTTGCACTTTGACACTGATTAGCAGTGGCAAAGTGTCAAAAGTATCTAGGTTGGCAAAACCATGTCAGAAAAAAGGTCTAGGGGGAAAGCAAAATGTTTAGCCAAAAAGGGCCAAGTCCTACAAGGAGTTTTACAGAGGCCTCTCGTCATGCATGTACACTATATCAGTGATATCACAATTGGGATTGCTTGTCTCCCCCCCCCCTCCGTTTCCACATCATAATACCTGAGCTAGGGGGCTGAAATTATGTTGAACTTCTTGAGGCTTCCCCTAGCCTTTTATGTCACCTTTTTGGCCACCATATAAAGTTCCATTCCAATTTTCCTTTCTCGAAGGGTGGGTGGCTCTGGGACTCCCCAGTGCCTGGCTACATCACGTTATGCCACCACAAGCCCCAGGTTGATAAAGAGGAGTTTACTTCTGGGTACATCTTCATCAATGGGTATTCCCAACAGAATGAATTTATTATCAATAGTTAAGCTGGCATCCAGGATGCTACTGAGTTCCTCAATCACCATAGACCAACATGTACTTATCACAGAGCAGGACCACAGTGTGTATAAATGACCCATTCCCCTCTCCACATCTTATGCAGTTAGGTGTCTCTGCCCTACCAAATCTATGTAAGCGGGCCCTATCATAGTAAACTCTGTGGAGGACCTTAAATTGGATTAGTCGTAGGCGAGAATTGATTGCCAACTCCCTTGGCAGCAATCAATGCTGCCTCGCAGTCTGTGTTGTCTAGTTGCCCTACTTTGCCCGCCCATTTCCCCCTGAGTTTCCCGTAATGTTGTTGATGATCCTCTTATATGTCCAGGAGACCTATTTCCCAGTTATCTCCCCTTGGAGGAGACATCCCTCCAGGGGTGCATATTCTGGAAGGTCATTTACCTCTATCCTCTGTCTGTACCTGCAAATATCTTAAGTATTGGGTGTTATGAAGTCGATATTTCTGTTGCAGGGAATAATAGTTAAACAATGCAGCCAACCCACCACAGACACTTGCCCCCACCCCCCTTTATTGTTATGGTTAAGTTAAACAATGCAATCTCCTTAATGAGATGCCGTAGTTTAAAAGTGCCAATCTTATCCCATTGCCAGTTAACTTCCCAAATTCCTTCAACTGTGACCCCACCCATAAGGGTGTCTCTCGCATCAGTCTTTTGTCCGATTTCGTCATATTCACACTTTTCCAAGTATCAATCATCAAATGGGTTGCTGTCAGTAGATTTCTAGACCCTGCCCCCCACATCAGTAATGGAGTATCAACGGGTTTGGAACTTGGTTCTCTTTAGTGCATATGTTAGATGATCTCCAGGTATATACCCTCAGTCGTTAACTACTATTAAGTGTGATACCCAATAGTATGCCTGGACAGTGGGGAGGGAAATGCCCCTGTTGTATTGATTCCTTTGCGGTGTCCCCAGTGCCACTCTTGGATGACCACCATTCCATAACAGCGTCCTGACCTCACTATCTATTCTAGTGAACATTTCTTATGGGATCCTGTGATAGGTGTTTTGGAGTATGTATAAGATTTTCAGGAGTGTAACCACCCTAATGGTGTCAGAGGAAAAGTCCTCCACCTTTCCACGTCTCCATGGAGTCCGTACCCTCCATATGTTATGGTCAAGGCTGACTTCTTCTTTGCAGGTCAAGTATACCCCTAAGTATTTAAATCCCTGCCTATCCAGGTGCAGCTGCCCAGGGTAGTCTCATTCAGAAAAGGGGCCTCCTGCAGGGTATGGACTAATCTTGTCCCAGTTGATGCGATATTCCACATGGGCTCCACACCCTTCAGTTATCTGTAAAATAACTTGTAGCGTGTCAGTTGGTTTGGTGACATATAGAAGGGTAACACCAGCATACGCTACTCAATTCCCCATTTCATATCCAAAACCCGGGCCGGTCAGGATGAGTTCTAATTAAGCAGGCTAAGGGATCTAAAACAACAGCAAATACAAGGGATTATAGTGGGCACCCCTGCCTTGTTCCCTTCTCTATGGGAAATGTATTAGATAATTCACCATTCACTCTAAGTCTTGCAACCAGGACTGTGTAAAGATCAATCTTTGCAATAAATTTGGGACCAAAACCAAACCTCCCCAAGATCGGTTTTAGGCAATGCCAATGAACAGCATCAAATGCCTTCTCAGCATCTGGGGACAAAATTATATAGGAGTCGCTCCTGGACTAAACCACCTCAAGCCAGTTAAGTCGACAAAGGTTGAGTCTGGTCAATCTTTTGGGCATAAAGCCCGATTGGCCCCAATGTATTAGGCAACTAATGACCAGAAGGAGTCAAATGGTTAATGTATTAGCTAAGATTTTTGTTTCGATGGTCAGGAGGGAGATCGAATGGTATGAACAGCACTGTGTTGTTGATTTGCCTGGTTTATTGATCATTGCACTGGTGGCGCAGCAGAGATCTGGTGGACATTCACCTGTTTCCTTGGCTTCAATGAACATCTTAAGCAGATGAGGGCCTAGGAGCCCGGTATTCCTCTTCAAAAGTTCCTCCCCGATGGCATTAGGACCTGGTGTTTTTCTGGTTTTAAGTTGCCAATATCTGCCAGTACTTCTACCAAGCCTACCTCCTCTTCTAACGTCTGTCGGTCATCCCTTCTCAGTTGGGAGTGATATCTCCCAAGGTAAGTGTATATACGGGCAGCGTCAGTCAATGGCCGGGCCTTTCAGAAAGCCATTAGTACCTTGCAAACTCATCTGTGATATCCTTCTGTATAATGCAGGAGATTCCATGATCTCCCATAATCTCCAATAATCTCCTTTACCCAATTAGCCTCTGCTGCTTTCCTCCCCTGCCAAGCTAGCAGTCACCCAGCCTTATCCCCTGTATTGTACAAATGATGCTGCATGGATAGGATAATAGCCCTGGCTTCCTGATGTGCCAGTGCCTGGTTTTCTCTGCAGGTTATCTCGATCTTACACAATACAACTGCACCTGCCCAGGCCCCGGTCTCCCCTCTAACTCTATGTGTCTGCTCCAATTCCTCCATTTCCTGCACTTCCATTTTCTTCCTGTGGGTTATGATATTTTGAGCCCTATCTGTAAGTACTACTTTGCACACCTCCCACAAAACTAGAAGCAAAAGATTTTTAAGCAAAACATTTTTAAACTAGGGAAAAGACCTCCCCAAGTAAAAAAGGAGGAAATAAAGAAAAGAAGGAAAAGTGCTACCCAACTAATAAAACACCCAATACCCATGTACAAACTATTTCTTTTAAGTTTCAAAAAAGGATTTTTTTATATTATCAGAAAAAACACATATACACAACAATAATGGCGCTCACATAGTTACACGAACAGTGTTACAAATATAGGCCTGTTTAGGAAATAGGTTATCCTATTTCCTAAACAGGCCTACTTACACTGAGAGCAATATATAAACTCAAGGAACCATAACGGCTGTAAACAAAAATGTTCTCAAAAGAAATGCCAATTACCAAATTCCAGTACTGAGGGAACATAGGGTAAAGACCTCCTTATTACAGTTCTGCCCTGAAGAAGTCCGTAAGGATGAAACGCATTGGCTACGCAGATCTTAAAGAAGAAAAATAAATAAAAGAAATTTGAAACCAGACCAGCTGACTGAACTGATATTTTTCAATATACAACGTTTTTTAATAACTATGTGGTGTGCTGGATCTTAGTGCTCTGTTTAACTTTATATATGCTCCTCTTCCCTGGAAACTACAGCACTCTTGAAAGTGTACCACGTCAGGCTTGTGTCTCTTAATGTATCTAGCCACTAGTCCCCTCTTAACCTTGTTACCCAGTCCGTTTACATTCCATTACAATACGGAGTACTTCCCGTCACTCAGCTCACCTGGGTCTGGCATCCAATTAATTTTTTTATTCGGCCCCTTCACAGTAATCCTCAGCCTCTGTCGCCAAATTAGTTATTGCTTCCCGTAGTGGATGATGATCATCAGAGTCCGTTGAGCCTTCATGATCTGATTGTTCCGACGTGGCATTGTTTTGCAGCTTATCTTGTTTATTTTTCTTTTTAGGTTGCCTCTGTGCATTCTCCCCCTCAATGTCAGTTAAGAGCCTAGTTTTCGAGGTTTTATCTTTTTTGTGGGAGGGGGTCTTCACTCTTCTCTTAGCACCAGTACTTCCATGTGGCTTCTCTCACACTCCTGGGTTTTGGGACTAGCCTCCTCTCTGGTCGACCCAACTGTGTCTCGTGATTGTCCCTTTTTCTGCACCAGATTGGTCGCTTCTCCAGCCAAGCACCAAATTCTTCCAGGTTTAACCTCTTCAGTGCCCCGCCCTTTCCACGCCCTGTGCCAGGCGTTTCATTAGCGGGCGGGGTTCATGACGAGATGGTCTCGTCATGGGCACAGCGCAACCGCGGCCCATGACGAGACCATCTCGTCATGGGCACTGAAGGGGTTAAAAGAAGAACGTCTTGCCCTCAAAAATAACCTTGATTTTTGCTGGAAACAGCAACATATATTGTATGTTCAAGGATCTCAGTTTCTGTTTGGCTGAGTCCAAGGTTCACCTTTGTTTTTGTACTTCCCGCAAGTAATCTAGGAAAACCATGATTTTGGATTGGGCATGGCAGACCTCCCTTAGTTTTGGCAGGTCTCTCAGAATCATGTCACGGTCTTGGTAGGTCAAAAAATGGGCAATGATGGGTCTCGGTGGAACCCCGACCAGGGGTTTTGCATTCAAGACTCTGTGGGCTCTTTCAGTAACAAAGCATGAGGAGAATTGTGCCGGTATCCCGTAACTCTTGATCCAAGAAGACCCCTATATTGGGGCCCTCAACTATCTCTGGAAACCCAGCAAAGCACAGTTTGTTCCATCCCGCTTTATTTTCAGCATCATCTACCCTCCAAGCCACGTCTTTGAGGGTGGTATGAAACTTTCTGACCTCCCTGGTCAGATCTTTAGATGAGTCTTACATTTCTGAGATTCTACTTTTCAGCACGTGTTACCCGGTCTGAAAGTTTGCGAAGATCCTGGTGTAGTAGGGAGACCTCAGACCGGACCTCTCCTATTTTCCCCTCCAGGGTATCCCTTGAATGATTAATCACTGGAGAAGCACCTCATTGTCTGACATGTCAGTCAGTCCCTGGTCCTGTTGTGCCGCAGGGCCCATTAGCTTCGTGAATCTGTCCAGTTTGCTTTCCCTTGGTGTTCTAGGATCTTTGTCTTTAGCCATGAATGCTTGGCAGGTGGTATCCAATGGACCCCTACTTCTGAGTGTCCCTGCAAAGCACCCCTCCTGTCCTGGGGTGTACACCTTAGGCCCCTTAGGTCCGGTTTCACAGCGGGCGTGTGAGGTTGATTTTCCACTGAGTCTGGGTCCAGAGATGTCAACCCCAGTGCAAAGGCCCCTTAGGAAGCGGATTCTGTCTGCACTTTCCATGGGATACCTCACCGAACCATCCCCACCTCGGTATGGGCCTCTCAGGTTCCCTACCACTCCGAGGCCTCCTGCTGGTTTTTCATATTGTGCGGTGGTCTACAACCACCCCTCCAGGCAATATAGATTTGGAAGAGTCTCTTCTCAGGCCACTCTCGCAGCCCTATCTCACCGGCTGTCGGTCATTTCAAAGGGGAAGTTGCCCAACATGCACGGAGTAACTATTCCACCTCAGCAGTGCTCTAAACAGGAGTCTAGGCCGCGGGCTGGCGCAGGTCTCAGCCCATCACTGACTCTCCTGGCTCTTCCCCCAACCGGACCCTACTGTCCGGGGGTCGCCCTCTAGTCTCTCACCCCCAAAGCATGCAGAAGTCTTGATGGTTCATCAGGCCTCTCAGGTGTAGGCCCCACTCTGTGGTCACACAGGCCCAGCAAGGCCGGGGCCCCACCCTTCAGCTCTGCAGCATCAGGCCCCAGGGCCACTCACTGGATTTTAGGCCTTATCTGGCCTGGCTCCATGCCTGGCGTCCGTCTCCAGTCTCTCTGGGCCTCCTCCTGCCTGCTGAATCCCCCACAAGTAGTCTTTTGAGTCTGACCCCAGTCTTCTCACCGTCTCGCTCTGGGGGGAGGCGTCTTCAACCACCAGTCCAAGTATTCAGCATGATGGTCCACATCTGTGCCAGGCCAGTTGCCCCGGCCACACTGCTTAAATCACCACAGACTACTTCCCCCGTGTCAGATATCGGCGAGGCCCCTCTATACAGGTAATCAGCGGGGGAAGCGAGCCCGGCAGTGCTCTTATCGTAATTGCACAGGCCCCTGTTTCTTGCAGCGGCCGCCAACCACGTCTCTCGGGCCTGGCTCCAAGTCACGGCGGCTTCCAGTCACCTTTAAGGGTACGTTCACTGGCCCTCTCGGCAGGTCAGCCCCAGACAGGAATGATGAGCTCCAGGCAGCACCAGGGGCTCACCAACCTTTGTGGGCACAGTCACCACACTCCGGAGACAGGGTCGGTTGTTGGATGGTGTGACATTGGCCAGAAAAAAGCAGGGTTTTCAGAGACGCCGGCAGAGCCGGCAAGAAAAACTATTCATAAATGCAACATATAACAAAGTGTAACAAATAATAAGAGATCATACTATGGTCTCAGCACATTACAATCATGCCAGAACTCGCCTCTGGCTGAAAATACAAACTGTAGTAATTGCACTGTTTGTTCATGTCACAAAAGGGTTCCAAATAAAAATAACAATGTAGACAGTGGGACAATATTCATGGTCTGGCATGTTTCTCCAGTGGGCAAAGGTACACCGTGCATCAATTAATTGGGTCATTAAACAATATCGATAATGACACTGTACAAGTGTGCCGGGATAGGAGCGGGGGTTCCACACACGTGCTTAACAAGGAAGTACAGAGCACATTCCTTAAACCCAGGTTTATAAGGTGCCTGAACATCAGCTACAACACTCAAAGTCTGGTGTCAGTGTGTGTTCCTTAACATTAATCAGTTAGATCCCTGTGTTCATTGCTGTATTACACCCTAGTGGGATAGCCCCTAGAATGGGTTAAATCAAACCAAAGGAAAGGTGTGTGGGTGCTCAATGTACATACATGTTAAGTAAAGTGCAAACTAACAAAATCAAAAGCAGTTGTAACATTTCAAACCCAACTGGGTTCTAATCCCTCAAAGGGATTAGAACCCATGTTAACCCATGTTAAGAGCAGCAAAGCTCCTGATGCTATGTTACTTGCGTTCCCATAGGCCACATGGGGCCTGTCCCAGATATTAGAAGTTCTCCTTACCCCTGCGCGTGATCTGCAATAAAACACAAACAAAGAATTCAAACCGAGCAAAACCGCTTTCTACTACAAACAGCAGCAAGAGCAAACTCATACCTACAGAGTAAGTTCAAGTAGACATTCCCTCATAGCAGGAGATCTAGACAACCTACAGATGCACATATACTTCCTCATCACAGTTCAGTCCTCTGGGTTCTTTACTGCCGGGGGCTAGTATAAATCTGGACTCCAGGATCCTTAATTTATTTTCTCTATTACCCCCTCTCGCATCTTTAGGGATGCTATTGATCACACTGTATTTGAGTCTCTCATGTCCTTGCCTCTGTGTATGGAGTGGAAGTTTCTGGCTAGAGGATATATGGTGTCTTTGTTTTTAAGAGCTCTCTAGTGCTGTAAAATTCTCTTATGTACCTACAGGATTGTGCTCTCTACATACGTTTTCAGACATGTACACTTGAGGATATACACCACATATTTGCTCTTGCATGTATAATGTCCCTTGATTTTGTGGGCATCCCTGCCAAACATATCAATTTCAGTGATGTTTACTCCGTTTCTACAAGCTTTACATTTTGTACATTTTGTTAAGCCATCTTTGGGTTTAAGTCATTTAGTTTTCTCCGTCCTGACATCACTCCTCACCAGGGTGTCTCATATAGATCTGGCTCTCCTAAAGGTGACCCGAGTTTTTTTTAAAGAGACCCCCTCCTCCCTTCAATACTGGATCACTTGTGAGGAGGTACCAGTGTTTCCCTAAGGCATTTCTAAAAGCTTGGTGGGAGATGTGATAGATAGTTATAAATCTAAGTTTGTTCTGTTTGGTTCTGTGTTTCCTTTGTAGGCTAAAGAGAACATCATCCATTTTCAGTATGGCTACCTTCTTCTATGCAGTCTCTAATCTGGTGTTGTTGTAACCTCTGTACTTAAATCTGTTTACCATATCAGTTTGGACTTTTACAAATCCTTCCCTGGTGCTACAGATCCTTTTCATTCTAAGGATTGAGAGATCAGGGGACCATCTACAGCACTGACGACTCCTTATGTAGATGGAAACCTCAAAATATCTATGTGAACCGGCAGGTCCACTAAGGGCTGAAACAGCTGTGGTGATTGTCGTCCCAGTCAGGGCTGTAACTGCTTTTGTGAAATTACCAGCCCAGTCGGAGTTGCAAATGTTGTGGTGAATGTGTTGACCCAGTCAGAGGTGCTACTGCTTTGATGTTCGTGTGAGCATGGCCAGGGCTGCAATTGCTAAGGTGATTCTGTTGTCCCAGTCAGAGCTGCAAATGCCTTGGTGATCACATCGGCCTAGTCGGAGTACCTGTTTTGGCTTCATCCATTTCACCAGCAGGGTGGGACTGCAGAATCCAGGCCCTCAAATGCTCGGAAGTGCCATTGAAGCCGATTAACACTCAGCTATACCATGGAAGCTGCTAAGAAGGGACATAGACCACATCTGGCCCCCTTGGCAGCTTCCAAGCCTGCCTCCATGTAACCGAACACAAAAGACTCAGGGCTCACTTCATACCCACCATACCATCAGGGGTAAGAACACACAGTACACATTAAGTGATAGCTCATTTGACTTTGGGCACTAGCAGAATCTTTAAGTGACAAATATTCATGCTTCCTCCATAATTTCTGAGGTGGACAACCTGATCAAAGGACACCCAAGTGGGAGGTAGCATCAGGGGGAATCAACAGGTGTATCTCATTATCTTTCCCTTCCCAGATGCTGATGGGTCAGCATCCTATCCTGGTCCCTTATTGTAATACATTTTTTATGAGGGCCTGGCAGCTGCAAAGGGCTGCTGGGCCACCAGCTTCCCTTTTCTGTACCTTGTGCACACTTTTCTTGTATCTTTAAAATTGTATTTACCACTCTAACATCACCATCCGCCATGTTGCAATGCTCAATTGAAAATGGCCATTGTGCATTGAGACGCTCACATCATGATACATGTGTGCACATCAACTTCCATTTTAGAATGGGTTTTCTTTAACAGAAATCCATATTGAGATTGTTAGCTCTGAATGAGCATGTAACTGCATGCATGCACACCTGTGCCATTGCAAAAAGCATTGGCAAAGCCAACCTCTCACCGACTTAAAGCAGAGACCGATTGCCTTTGCTTTATTTTTAATAAGCTGAATGGCTAAGGAAAGTTATGTTTTGATCAGTGACCTGCAGTTGTTCTTGATGATTTCTCTTCCAACATAAATTAGGTAATAATGTAACGTGTTATCTTAAGTTTACCATTAGCAAGTATGTAGATTAACTGAAGGGTTTTAGATGTGGACTATTAAACACCACAGACACTCATGTCTCAAGTTAGTTTCAGAATGACTATATCTGGAAAGACTATTAACCATGCTGTGATAGCTTACATAGTGTAGGAAAAATGCCACCCTGCATGCCGTATTCTCAGGCGACATACTCAGGCAATTCTAAATGATAATCAAATTTTTATTGATTTTAAAAACATAGGAACAATTCAGTCAGTATACGGAAATCACCAGTATGAGTTCATTTGCACAATCACTGCGCCCCCCAATCACGTTCCCCATAAAAGTACATTGACGGAATTTGGGACCAGGTTAAGCAGGACCCTCTACGTTCCCCAACCACTTCCCCCACACTCTGCGGTATTTCTTAACGCATCCCTTAGCTTTATAAAGGGCTTTCTCTTGGGTCGCACACCAGTCCCCCCCTCTTCGCCACCTCTCCAGGTTGGGTGGGTCAGGACTTATCCAGGCCGCCGCAATGTCCCGCTTGGCCACCATCACAGCTGTGTTAAAAAACAATTTATCATTCCTTGCCCGTCCAGCCCGTCAGTAATCCCCAGCAAAGAGAGTGACGTGGGTCATGAGGAACCTCCCATCCCGATACCTCTGTTAGCTCCACTTCAATGGCTCTCCAGAACTGGCCTAAGTGGGGGCACAGCCAAACCATATGGAAGAAGTCGGCTTGGGCGTGGTTACATCGTGCACATGACGCATCCGGGCACAAACCCGCTCTGAACAGGCGCAGGGGAGTGAGGTACTCAGCATGTAAGTAGTAGAGTTGAACCAGCTTGAGTTTGGCAGAGACTGTGACTATTCTGGGGGCCATAAGAGCATCACGCCAGTCCACCTTGTCAAGGGGGCCCACCCATTCCACCCACTGACCCCTCAACTTGTCTAGGGATGTGGGAGTGTTGTTGATGAGGGTGCGATAAATGTGGGAAATCCCCCTACTCAAGTCTCCCAACAGCGTTTGGGCCTCAGTGGGGCTATATTCAGGGAGCCTCGTGTCATCCGTAATATGCATGTGGAGGGCATGTCTCAGTTGCAGGTACTTATAAAACTGGGATGAATGTGGGGTGTAGCGAGTTCGGAGCTCCTGGAAGGACAACATATGGCCCCTTGCCCATACATCCCCTAGCTGGGAGATACCAATAAGGTCCAGGTTCTGAACCCCCGCAATCCACTAACCTCCTGGAGCCAAGCCCCGTGCCAGAGGGGAGTACATTGGGTTAACCTCCCCGTCCATCCGGTGTGACGGAGCGATGACCGCCAGGCCAACAACACTGAGCGCGTCACAT
The DNA here is from genome assembly GCF_964204655.1 of Triturus cristatus. NCBI lineage: Eukaryota > Metazoa > Chordata > Amphibia > Caudata > Salamandridae > Triturus > Triturus cristatus. Next base: position 313,845,295 of record NC_140591.1, read on the forward strand.
CTGGCAGTCTGGTCAGAATGGACCCCCCGTACATCATGGCCTGGATGTCCCTGAGCCACAGTTCACTCAGTTCAAGGCTGTACGCCGGATCCGACCAGCCCCCATTGAACCAGTCGTGAATGACCAATAGGCGCACCGCCAGGAAATACAGATACAGGTGCGTCATCCCCATGCCTCCATAGTAGGAGGGAATATGGCAAGTCGACAGAGCCACGCGGGCCCGTCCTCCGCTCCAGAGAAACTTGGAAATTAAACTGTCCAGTTCCCTGAACCACACCCTGGAAAAACAGAAGGGGGTATTCTGTAGGACGTAAAGGAATCTGGGGAGGATCATCATTTTAAACAGGGCCACCCTCCCCAGGGGGTTCAGAGGCAGCGTTTTCCAGTTAAGGAGGTCTTCCTTAGCCTTCTTAACCAACGGGGCCACGTTAAGGGACCAACCCAGCTCGGGGAGAAGGGCGACCCAGATCCCCAGATATTTAAAACACTGCCTCCGAAGTGGTATGGTAGACTGCCAATCAAAACACTCTCGAGAGAGATGTAGAGGGACCAACAGGCAATTCTTAATTGTAAAAGATTTGGAACAGGTTGATTTTCGAAATTTCATTACTGACATTTACTTTCTCTTCATGTTTGAGTCTTTGAAGAGATTGCATAGTTGCAAAATACAAACATATTGATTAAGCCTGGGCGTAGTCCACGGAGTGGCGCTATGCGGAACTCCACTAATTGCAAAAAAAACCCTCTGCCGCGCTACATGGAGCTCCGCGAGCAGCGGAGTGCGTTATATAAATGCCAATCACAGTGATTTTTAGTGCCAGGTGCTTGTCCGCACTGTGCAATCATCGCGAACGGCACTATGCACTGCGCAAGCGGGCGCTGCTTCCTTTCTACTGTTCAAGTAGATTTTTACTCGAGCAGCAGGATTTTCAACGAGAACGGATGGTTTCTTAACATGAGCGGTCGTGAGCAAACGCGAGCACTCGCAATGAGAAATCTGACCACCCGCGTTGAGAAGTTTCGCCAGGAGGTTGATTTTCCACACTTGCGCTCACCAACTTGATGTTGACGATTGCAAACAAGGAAAAATCTCGCTGGTAGGGACATTTTCCTCTCTCGCGCTCGCCAACTTCAAATTAACGAACGCGAGCGAGAAAACAAACTCCGCTTTGTAATGCGAAGCAGAGTTTTTTGGAACTCTGCAAGCTCCGCGTAACGAGGAGTGCAGATAACTCCGCAAGCGGAGCGGAGTTCACTACCCAGACTTAATTTTGATACAACGTATTAACTAATACTAAATATATGTATTAGGTGCATTTTGTAAAATTATATCACAGAGATGGACCATTACTGCTTTCTTTAATCATGTCAGTGTAGGGTCAAGTCTTAACATACAACTAAGTTGCATTGTGCTGTACGAAATTAATGCTTAAGGAAGCAATTCAAAAAGATTTGTCAGACAGTAGCTAAACATACAGGACACTATTCACAAAGGTAAATTTACACATGTAAATTTACTCGTGTTAATTTACTTTTGCACCTAGGAGTAAGTCAACATATTTCCACTATTCACCAATTCCAAGTGCAGATTTACATGTCTCCTCCCCTTACAATCAGAGGGATGAGACAACTAAGAAGTGTTTTATGAGTGTATGTTATTACTCTTTTTTTTCACTCATAGGCAAAGATCACTGCCACAAGGAAGGCAATCAACCCAAGGGAAAGTATAAGGAGGACAATATTGCTGACCTTATAAGCGGGATGTATGATGACATTTTCATCACATGCCAATGACTCCATTGCTTTTTTCTGGTTGAGAGAGAAATTGTGCTTGGTGTTGATGCATTTACCTTTCCCTCAGTTTTTTAACTCTTTGGTAGTGACTTCACGGAAGGTATCAGTATTATCATGGGCATCATGTGTAGAAACGTGGACTGTGATTTAAAAACACTAGGATATGAGTTGTCATAGGTGATCTCTAAATATGCCTATAATGCAGATATATCTCTGGGAATGTTGCCCTCAGTCACACACATTTCCAACTTATGAAGCGTCAACATATCAGTGTCTCCAAAGGTCAAATTATATGAAAAGTTACTCCCTCAGTTGAATATATCTCTTTACATCGCGGATTTTACTCCGCGATGCAAACACAACGCGGTCGTTACAACAACCACGTTGTCACAATGCACTACCTTTACAACACAAGTCGTTACAACGACTTGCGTTAGATGGCACGCTGGACTTAGGAATAGTATGATTTACTATTCCAACTCCAGTGTGTGCAACACTAGGGAAAGTGTTGGAATAGTGAATCATTCCTTATCCTAGAGCGCCATCTAGCGCAAGTCGTTGTAACGACTTGCGCTGTACAGGTAGTGCGTTGTGACAACGCGGTCATTGTAACGACCACGTTGTGTTTGCATCGCGTTATTTCCCCCACAGTTAAATTACAGAACATTAGAAATGCAATAGTTATAGTTATATGTTTATATTTTTTCTTGCAACATTAATTCTCGTTCTTATACAACACCCCACAGTGTCCCATCTATTCTCAACGTCAGTCATACAGTGAAGCAAATAGAAATCACCATATTTAAATGGACTTTTAGGACAGATAATTTAAATAATGTATGGCATTGTAGGTATAAATGCAAAAAGGGTTTTGGGAGGAGAGAGGTTATTGCATACAATAAACCATACATATGGAATGGGCGAGTTATTGTTGCTTTCCTGTATGAGTGATGTTGATAATAGTTGGGTTGCTTTGGGGTGTTGAATAAGAAAGTTAATTAATGTTGCAAGATAAAATTCTAATGAATAACAATAACTATTGTACTTCTAATGTTTGTATTGTTTAACTCTGGGTTGTGATAGAAGAATATTATAACTGACATGTAACCTTTGGTTGGTGTTGGGAATTTAATGGGTTTTTAGAAGAATTATATTGAACTATATGATGGCTTTTGTGTAAAGTAGTTGTTAAGAAAAAGTATGAAAAATGGTATACGTCTTTGATTTTTTTAGTATTGGATATTGTTTTTATAGAAGTTGTAGAAGGAGAATATGCTGGGGAATGTATTTTTAGTTATGTAAAAGCAGTATATAATTAAAATGTAACAACGTAAATATGTTTAAAAATGTATGTATTGTATTCAATTAAAAGGGAATGTTTAGTAATATATAGGAAAAATGGTTTATTATAAAAAGTGTTGGCTTTTTTAAAATTAGCATTAGGCTATATTATTGTAGCCTATTTTAACATGAGTTTACGCAGTAAATGTACAGGCACACAAGTGTAAAAGTGAATATAACTATCAAAACATATTTGTTTGTAAGGGGGGATGTCTGTTGTGAAACTATTTTGCCGGATGTGTGTTATTTAAATTTTCTTGGTTACTTGCGGGAGTTCACTATTGTAAGAAAGCTTCTGAGAGGCTATAAACCTTTGTTATTGGACCAATAAAAAGCTCCAATTTATTTTTGGCTATCTTTGTTGTGCTTTTGTTTGGAGCAAAAGCATAATATTTTAGGGGCTGCTTTTGCTTTAGGTTTGGGATTGTTTGGAAAATTCCGTTTTTTCAAAACACATGGCTGAAGCAGGAGAGGCCACTGGTGTTTGTGGGGGAAACATCCTAAACAACGAAGTCTGAACCAAGACTTACCTGAACAACGAAGTCAGAACAACGAGGAATTCTGATCAACTAAGTGCTTAACCACGAATTCCTGAACCACGTCTACGACTTCTCCGCCTCTAGGGAGGTAAAACTATTTGATAAGAAGGCGCAGCAGATTCTTTCATGCAGTTGAATGAAATTACACTTTGTGCTTTAATCTTCAGCAAGTATCACATATACTGTTCCCGCTCTTTAAAACTGGTGTCATATCTAATAAAAAGCATATTTCACAGAAATTAGATGTGCTCCCTTGAACATTGCATCTTAATCAAGCATTTCACTGCAAAAACGATCGTGGCATTACATGTCCATCAAATGAAATTCATTATTTCACACAATGTATTCCTTTTTCACAAAAGAAAGTCAACTTTCGTTTAAATGTGTTTTTCACTAAAAATGACTGATTTGATATGCATGTCTAAAAAATATGTTCAAGGAGAGCAATGTAACCTCAGAATAATGAAGTAGTGAAGTTCCTAAAATGGCTGTAATACTATCTATTGAAAATTTGGTGAATGCATGCATTCCATTTCTGTCGAATCTGCTGAGGTAGGCGCAAGATCGTTTCAAAATGGATTGCGGAACTAGTGCTTTCCGGAGATGAAGAGAAGAGGAAGCAATCGGAGGGAGGTAAGATTAGAAAAACGATTAATATAGTATAATAGCATGGTGGGTAGCTCAAAAGTAAAGTAAGATCTGTGGGAATTGTACAGAGGATTGAAAAGAACAAAATAGAAAACATGTGCAAAGAGGAATATCGAAATATTCGTGGTTCAGGAACTCGTTATTAAAAATTTAGTTGTTTGGGTTGCCTCGTTGTTTAGCATTCGTGGTTAGGGAAATCGTGGTTTAGGTAGTAGTTGTACAGTCATACATCTGTTTGTGGGGCTGCTATGGAGGAGGAAGAGGAGACCATTGTCCAGGAGGAATTAAGAAACTGCCTAAAGGAGTCAATAGTTTGGCAATTTTTCACTTTACCTACTGGTGAAAAGGTCAATGCACGGCATGTGACATGCACCTTATGTCACAAGCTGATTTCACAGGGTGCTGACCAGTATTACTCTCTGGGTACTGCAGGCATGCTGAAGCACATTCGAGCAATGCCCTTGACACGTGTGGCCCCGGCTGAACGTAAAAGAGACTTACGGTTGGCAGAACTTGAAGTTGTTGGATCTGCGCCATGTGCTGAAGACCAAAATCCATTTCGGCCATGAAGACTACACTTCCAGGCACATCTACTGCTTCGACGGCATGCTGCATTCCACCACTAGGTTCGGTGGTGCCAGTACACTGGCTGAGGCAAGACCGCCATGTCCTCAAGCCATACACCAGTACAGCTACATACTGTTTGTACTGCCAAATAATATTCATTTCAGGGGAGAGTGATTTGAACATTCACAGGGAGCTAGTAATAGCTCATAGGTGACCTCCCCAAAATCCATAGTTTTTTTGTTGGTTTTTGTGCAGGATGTTTTCTTCTGCACTATTGTGTGTGTTGTTTATGTTTTTTATTGGTGGTCTGGTTGACATGTAAATGTAAAAAAATAAATGAAGAACTATTTTCATTACAATAAAGAGCTGGATACTCTTGTAACATTTTCCCATACAGGTGCAGTAAATAATATATAGAAAGAAATAGTAAAGGAGAAGGTAAGTGAACGGTAAGTTTTAATATTTGGGTACGTATAAGAAAGCAAAGCAAATTTTATTACATTTTTTGTAACCAATTTTCTACTTTTTAGAACTAAACAATAAAGTTAATGAAATATAATGCTACAGTTTATTAAAATATATACTTTATAAATGCTAGCAATTAATTTACTGTTTCTCAGACAGTAGTTACAATAGTTACAAAATATGCAATAACTCAGCACCTAATAAGGTGGAGATGAGCATTATATTGTGGTCATCATGACACACTGGGTTAAATAAATTAAATGGATTGTGAAAAAAACACATAGAAATGATGTGCTTGTTCAACTGCCACTTTGGTAAAAGTGCAAAACCAATTATTGGTAAGTAAAGAAAGTTCTTATCTTAGCCGGTAGATTTCTTATAAAGTCATCAACTGTGCTAGGCTACATATTGACATATCTAATGGTTGCTATTATGTACTATGTCCAGTCGATATTCACAATTTATTACACAGTTGTACCTTAAATTCAAAATTTGGAGTTAGAATAAGCATGTAACAGTTTAGCAAATTTTCAGGCAATCTGTGTTCAAAGGTGAACTTAGTGTCATCACAATCAGTCCATCCAGTATTGTTCCTTAAATATATTGCATAATGTACTGAAATAGTGGTTTTTCCATGATAGAAAATAATAGCAGTACAAGTAAAAGTGTCTCCAGAAATGGAGATTTGGTTGGCAGTGAAATCAGTAATTATGGTATTAATTTTCATATTATCTGGGGCGCTTCTTTGTATCTTAATAACTGAACACTTAATTACCATAGTCAACGAAAGTGTGGACACAAACTTTGATGCACAGTTTGAACAAAAGTTATAGTCCACAGCTTGATATATTACATTTTTAAATTATATGGATTTACAGTCAGGTGTAGGGAGGTATACAAATCTTTCAGAGTCTGTGACTGTTGAGAAAGGATTAAAGCATTGGAAACATTGATGTTCCCAATAGTAGCTTACGCCAAAAGATCTCTATATGGGAAAGTCTCATTAGCTATAACTCTGCGAATAGCCATACAGAATTATTGTGCATCTTGTTGATTAATAGATAAGTGAACTGTTCCTGTACAGACCTCAACAATTTATCTAATTCCATTTGTAGATTGCCATAATTGTTTTTCTGATTGAAGTGGGGAATACAGATTAGTTACAGTCTTCCAGAAAGGGTTGTGTGTATTTTGTAGAAGTAATTCTTTCACTAAAAGCAATTACAAAATAAGATTAACAATCAGCTTTATTGCAGGCTGCCAGCTAATTACTAACACACATTATCTGATTGAGGCATCAGACTATTTTGAAACGCGTAGGGTTCCGGCTTTGGTTCTCCTTTTAGATGCAGAAAAGGCTTTTGATTTGGTGGTTTGGGATACACGTTTTTCTATTTTACAGCATTTTGGTATTCCCTCTCAAATCATAACCCTAATTAGGAATTTATATCAGGGGGCAAAAGCTCATATTCTGGTTAACTCATTAATTGTAGGCTCGATTTCAGTGCAAAGAGGGACAAGGCAGGCTGTCCATTATCCCCCGTTCTTTTCGCTTTTTTTATCGAGCCTTTAGCAGTAGCAATTCGAAAAAGTAAGGATATTCTTCCACCAATTCCTTGTATGGACAAAATTAAATTATACGCAGACGATATTATGTTGCTGCTGAAACCTGAGATACATACGCAAATACAGGCTTTTTTGGTCTTTACAGAATTCGAAGCATTGGGGGGGTATCGAATTAATAAGAAGAAAACTGAAATTTTGATTTGTGGTAAGAATAATCCTGAATTGCATTTAGATATTCAGAGCTGTGTTAACAATAGACCCAAAAAGTATTTGGGCGTTCTTTTCTCACCTTTAGTACGTGATTTGTACACATTGAACTTCGAGCCTTTGATTCAAAAAGTTCGTAATATGCTTCTACGATGGAATCCACTGCCCTTATCCATTTTGGGTCGGGTGGCTTTAATTAAAATGTCAGTACTCCCTTTATTTAATTTCCTGTTTTCTACTATCTCCTGTTCACTCCCAGGCTCCTTTTTTTCAAAAGTTGAATCTTTATTTTCAGCTTTTGTCTGGGCTAAAAAAAAAACCTTGAATAGCTATGAGTACTTTATATGTAGATAAGGAACAAGGTGGTCTTGGTCTGCCAAATCTGAAGGACTACTATTATGCATACTTTTCACAGTATCTCTCAAGATTTAAACATTCAATACCTAGGGTTGTTTTGTTTATAAACTTTTTTTTCGACTTAATTTGTAAAGAGACCAAAATTCCCTCTCCTCTTTCGATATTTAAATCACCCAAATTAGTCAGATATAAGGTTCTGAGCTGGTTTTTTAAAAAACGTGATGTCATGCTGAAAAGGTACTCGCTTCCCTTTTTGAGCTTAATAACTCCCCTGAGTGACGCTGTCCTGGGATTCGGAATTAATATGGGGCCAGAAGTTATATATAACTGGGCCAGATTTGGGTTTACAACTTTATCGAACTTTGTGAAAGATGGAGCATGGTTGACTATTGATGAGATGTCCACCTTAATTTGTGGGAACTTTCTTCTTATGGGTTCATATGGTTTATTGTATAAATCCTTGGTTCAATTCAATTTAGCACAAAATAGTCAACTATCACATTTAACAAATGACCTTTTCTGGTCCCCACTTTTCAAAAATCCCGGAAACTGGAGGAAAAGCTTAGCACAAAGTAGGGAGGAGGATGTGAGCGCCAAAGCAATGAAAAAGTGGCAGAAGCAGGAAGGCATTAAAATAACTGAAAATTTTTGGAATACTTTAAATAAATTTAATTTTACGGTTTTGAGAGGTGCCAATTGGCAACGAATGCTTTTCTTTAGTAAATGGCTCTTATATTACACTCCTGCAACTTTGACTAAAATGTATAGCACTACGCCGCCTACTTGTTTCAGATGTACCCAATCAGACTTGGCTAACTGGTCTCATATAATGGCTTTATGCCCTAAAATTAAGTTATTTTGGAAAGGAATGTTTTCTTTGTTTTCTCTTCATTTACATTTCTCGATCACTAGATATGAAAACCTAATTATATTTGGATTGGATTCAGAGTTAAAATTGGCCGATTCTATGGTGCAACTTCTGTATATTTTAACCGCAGTGGCTAGATCACTGATTCTCCAATACTGGAAGACAAAAATAGTTCCAACTGTTGATGAATGTTATCAAAAATTAAGAAAGTTAGGAAATCTAAATTTATTTTTGCTCAAAGGACTGGGGCACTGCGTAAATTCACCAAAATCTGGGAATCTTATTTTGACTAAATCTACTTCCGGATTGTGGTAGATCATTATTATATTTGTTGCTATAATTTAAATCGTTGAATTCTTTCTATGTATGTTTGTGGGGGTCTCTTTTTCCTTGATTTTTTCTTTTGTTGTTGACGTACCATGTTTGGATCCAGCACATTATTTATGTATGATAAATTGTATTATTTGTCCTAATGGATTGCCAAGAACTCAATAAAAATTAATTTAAAAAGAAACAATCATATTACTGTAGCAGTTAATGCCATTTGCAGTTCTAAACTGAAAGCTTAAAATTTCATGGTGGTGGTATTTTTTTTTACACAGTTCTTTGAAGGGCACCGAATCGGGTTCGGCCGTAAAACAACGAGCCGCACGCGTGTATTCCGGCCGACTCGTACAGCTGTACGATGGAGCAAGTACGATGCGAGCTACATGAAAATCACCGACCGAGTCGTTTCCGGGTCCGAACCACTCCGTACGTCCCGGTCGGAAGCTAACCGTGGCGTGGAATGGATGCGATTTACAACCGAGCCAGTACGATGCATGCGTCGGACAGCCTGTGCGAGCCGGAAGCTCTCTGAGTCGGACTTTGGGGGTCCGCATCGGACACCCGCAGCCCTACGACTCGGACACAGGGGGAGACCTATGTGTCTCCCTAACACAAGCATGTACGGTGCGGGTGGCACCGACGCGTACCCACTGTAGGGGGCGCACTTGTTTGAGACGTACACATTCAGTCAATGGGAGCCCATGTAAGCATCGTACGACCGGCTCCCATTGACTTCTATGGGAGTTTGACCGAACCGAGTCCGACAGCATACGTGCGCATTGTACTCGCTCAGTCGGAGTGTAGGGGTCTGGCTCGGTCGGAAAACACTCCTGATCCGACTCGGTCAGAGTGCTTTCCGACCCGGATCGGAATCGGCCCCTAAGTGTCTGCATTAATTTTTGTGTCATCAAGGTCTATAATATATAGTCCTTTTAATGTTTTGGCATGAGATAAAGCAACATATGCCATGCCCTCTTTAAAAACAGTGGAGCCAATGTTAAATAATGCACAATACAAGCTTGGACCTTGAGATTTCTGTATTGTTACTGCATAAGCTAAATATACAGGAAATTGTTCATTCCGAAAATGTCTTTCATCAGTATAATTCTTGCAGCTGCTCATGAAATTGGTTAATGTTTCTTTATATTTCCAAATTTAACAATAATAAATTCAATCTCATCATTATTTTTACTTTAACCAAATGTACTATATGTCCCATTGCTACATTTACAAGTTAATGTTTAACATCCAAATTACTACATAAAATCATGCTATGTTTTTGACAAAGAGAAAAGTGTTTTCTACTCCCACAGTCCATGACACTTATTTTTCCATGTTTAATAGGTTTTTAGTTACGTTTTTAGCTATGGTAATATTTACTCCATGACTTTCAAAAGAATCTTTACAAAGTAGATGGCTCATGTTTTCATTTTGCATAGATAATATTTCCATATTTGAGTCAGAGCATTCTTTCAGGATTAGCACTAAACAAACAACTGGTAGTGTCAAGGAGTTGCAAGTTTCTTTTTATGAAAGTGTTAAAAAATTGTCTCACCTTAAACAGGAGTAAGTTAAAGTAGATCGCCAAAAACTAAAACATGTTTACCTCCAAACAGATTGTCATAGGATGTGTTTAGTCTCTCTGTCATACGTAAGTGAACAAAAGCCATCATTAAGTTAGAAACCATACTAATCTCGTCTATAATCAAATGTTTTAGTTTTATTAAGAACTTAACGAAGTTCCTGAGTGGTATCACAATTTTATTTTAAGTATTTTAGTATGTTTTAATGTACCACTGGTAGTAGAACTAGTGGGTGTAATATAATCCCTTTAATATTATGTGCTGATAATCCAGTTGTTGCAATATCAACACTTGCTAAGCTATACTTAGTAAATTTCTGAATGTAAGCAGTTTTAACTTTTATAAGGAAAGTGAGATATATTGTAATATAGGCTGAAAAGTTGAACATATCCATAAACTATGTACATGTTCAAGGCTCTGATGTACAGTTGTTTGAATATGTTGAAATATTTTAAGTTGTTCAGTATTTAATTTGGATATAAGGTAATCTAAAATCTCACCATCATTTCACATTTCACCATTAGCAATTTCTACCTCACCCATAGCGACAGTAGCTTCATAACCAATATTTGGTTCTCAAAGCCGGTCTGCAGGTGTAATATTGGAAGGGTTATTGGTACTTGCAGTATTGCATATTATTTCAGATTGTATTTTTTTTCCTCAAAAATGTCTTGGTCCAGCATTTCAACATAAATCTGGAACTCTGGTATTGTAATCTTCCCTTATATATATAACATGCTTCTTCATAGGATAGTGATGTTCCAAGCAATTCTTCCTCTTTTCTCCATGGTATAAAAAGCTGTAGAGGTGCCAAGAAATAATTCTTTATTAGCCCTAATATCATACGTATGTTGCCAGTGATTAATTAGTGAAGGTTTGGAATGGTGTATTAAGCAGCTGTCTGTTCCATCAGCATGACATGTTCCACTATTAGCATCTTCAACTACATTATTTCTGTAATTATAACATTGAGCTACATCATCCAGTGATAAATGCTCCAATAAAGTACTCCTGCTTGGGTAGTAAGTGCCCAACAGATTCATTTTTACAATGTTTTTGTACTCTGGCTCAAAGTGAGGTAGATATTTAATTTTCTGACAATTGTTTCAGATCTCTTCTTTGAGAGCACGCTAATCCTACACTAAGCCAAGTAATGGCGCAAGATTTAGCATATAAAGTTGAAGACTTTAATGGTCACTCACCTCATAACTGCTCACCTCTCTATAAGATAACATTGGAAGGCTAAATCGAGATAACCTTCTAGATAAAGATTGCTCAGCAGATATCTCTTCTCATACTTCCTTCATATCTGTTTTTCCAACTTTAGTAATATATGAAGTGACATTACATGCTACAACTGTTGAAAACCTGCAGTAAATTGTATGTTGTATGTCCATATTAGCATTACACGTATGTGATATTAGCAGGTTATTGCCGTTGATCTGCTGTGATGCATGTCCTGTTTTTAAATTGTGTTTTTAGGAGAGATTCCTTTAATGACATGCCTAACAGAATACATAAGATTGTTCACTCTTTCTCTATTTAGAATTGGTCTTGGGAAACCAAAACAACATTTTGTGTACTTAGACTTATTTTTAAATTTATGTAAGCAGTATTTTCCGGATTCATGACTTTCAAATTTTATAACTTGTTCAAAGATATTAATATTTTGTTTGCTAGGTGTATTACAAGTAAAATATTTCTCAATAAAATTAATAACAGATTCAAATTTGGAGTATTTTTTTATCCATAACAGCATTTGAATGTGAGGTGCACCTCTTACTTGGTACCCTTTTCTCCTAAAGAAATCAACAGCTCCTCCTAGTGGATTTTCAGTTTTATTCTTTAGAACCAAAGCATAGTCTGAAATTTATGATTACAATATCTGTAAACATTTGACGGTCTAAAAAACATACTTCACCAGTTGTCTTAAAAGCAACATCAGTTAGATTATTGTTTGCTTCAATAAGGAAACTGCATAAATCATCCCATAGGTATTCTGCACAACTCAAAATGAGAAATCAAGTAGGTGGTTCCCAATTCTTCAACATACATCTTAGTTCTCCATGTCTTCAGAGTGAATATTTATTTGTACCTCGCTGACATGCCATAATATTTATTAAGTTATATTTGATGTATTCCTCATTGCTTTCTTCCTTCTGTAGGAAATCTTTAGCAGCTATTAAATCCTGTTCCAGTTCACGTCACATGTGCAACAGCATAAGAGGTGACAGATAGTTCACTTTCGTATAATGGAGTGACAATATAAGGGATGTTTTGTCTAAAATTCGGGTCCTCTGAATATAGTCTTGTGGAAAGATATTCAGAAGCAGAAATTTGAATAGGACAATCATCATATTGGCCTCCTTTTCCTGTTGTTAATAAATTTGGATAACATCTAGCCTCTTATATTTTTCCAAGATTCTAACTGGTTCTCCTGTAGCCCCTCTCATTTGACACAGTTGTAAGGCATCACCCGTAATAAATCTAGAATGTTGTGGGTGTATACTGTAGTGATGATAAATTTGCTCAGAGTGCTCTTTATTAATTTGTTTTAAACTAGCCAACGTGACTTCCATTAGTAAATAGCAGGTCAGTGGTATATGTGAAGTCATTAAGTGCATATTTTTGTCGTGTACGTTGTTTTTTAAAAGGTACGAAATAACATTTTGTATTTTATTAATGTTTATTAATTCTTGCCAACTTTTATTTGTCTTTTGTTGGCGCTTCATTAATTATTACAACTAAAAGTTGTTCTAATTTCTGCTGTACTCCCAACACTTTCAATTTTTAAAAAAATCTAATGGCAGCAAAACAACCTTCCATAGCACACATATTAATTCTTAAGGTTGACATTTTCCAGATTTAGGTTGCATTCCAATAATAGTTTAAAGTGGATGTAGAGTTTGAATCAATATACTTTTGTAATTCTGAACGTGAAGGCATAAAGTTATGGCCCAGTTTCTCCAAGGCAATTATGACACAATCTGATTAACACACGCCTCATATCTGTTTTCGCAATAATATAAATGGCAAGTTTTTTCCAAGCTGCTCTGACTTCATTTTCTGTTTTATTTATAGTAAATTAATATATTTTGTTTGTTTGCCATAATGTGTGCATCTGCCACAAAAGCAATGATTTGCAATTTCAGAAATAGCTTTGATAAATTGCAAGTTTCAAGTCCATAATTTGACTTTCCATAGCATTTTGTGAGTATACAAAATTTTGACAGACCAAAATTTCAGATTCCCCACCAAAGTCTTGTGATTGTATGACATCTCTGTTAGAAATTGGGTTATTAGATGATTGTGATATGAACCTTAGTCAAACAGCAGCCACAATCCTAGTCAGGGCGTCAGGCAAACCCTAAATCAACCTTTGCTCACCCTCTGGTAGCCTGGTACAAGTCAGTCAAGCTTAACTTAGAGGCAGTGTGTAAAGTATTTGTGCAACACTTGAAACAGCAAAACAGTGAAACAATTAAAACAACACACAAATAGATACCACACTAGGTTTGAAAATAAGAGCTTAATTTATTAAATAATTCAAGACAAAAACGAAAAAAATCCAACAAGTAGAACTTGAGATATTCAAGTTTAAAGAATAAACTGTAAAATAGTGCTTAAAATCAATAAGCGCTTACTCAGGATATCTGGTCGTGCGAGACCGGGACAAAGTCACGATTTAAGGCTGATTGTGGTGGAGCGTGGGCCGGATACAGGGACCCAGTGAGGCCTGTGTAACAAAAGTACCTTAATCCTGGTTGCATTGACAAAGATGCTAGGTGCAGCCGAGCGGTGTGTTGGTATCGATCCCGCAGCAGAGGGGATGTGCCAGTTGTCTGTATGCAGTAGGAGTGCTGCGTTGATTTTCTCCATGCAGCAGTGGAGATTTGACAGTTCTGAAGGCGATGTGCTGGTTCCTCCAACAGTACAGATGATTCGTCAATTTTCTGCAATCAGCAGCAGTGATGTGTCAGTTCCAAGGCAGCGATTCTAAAGACGATGCGCCCGTTCTGTTCCGCTGGAGCAGACACCTTAGGTCCTCTTCTAAGGGTCAGGCACTGGGGTGGAACCACTTGGCAGGGCAGGCTCACAGATTGCAGAGTCCCGGTGTAGAAGCAGGATGGTTGGAAGTCTTTTATGTTCCTGAGACTTCAGAACAGGAGGCCAGCCAGCTAGCCATTGGAGTCCCTCTGGTTTTAAGTGATGCAGGTCCAGTCCTTCTCACACAGGTTAGAGCGAGCACCAGGGCAAGACAGCACGGCAGGAGTCCAGCCAACAGGAGTCAAGCAGAGTGGTGGCTGTCCTTTTAACAGCACAGCAGTTCTTCCTGGCAGAGTGGTCACAGGTCCAGAAGTGTAATGAAGTCAAGGTGACAGCGGTCCAGTACTTATACCCAGTTGGGCCTTTGAAGTTGGGGAGACTTCAAAGACAGGGCTTGAAGTGTACAGAGGTCCTTCCTTGCTGCCCTCCAGACCCACTACAAGTGGGTATGCAGCCTCTTGTGCGGGGACAGGTCACAGACTATTTTGGTGTGAGGCTGGGTCCAGCTCCTCATTCGCAACCTCCCAGGATGGCCCGTCAAGTCACACCTAAGCTCCCATTATGTATGGCTATTTAGAGAGATTATACAAAGTCCAGCTGTCACCCACCCTAGACTGATCAGAGACAGGCAGAACCACTAAATAGCTAAAGTAAAACTTTTGAAAAGTGGCATTTTCAGAATTGCATTTTAAAATCCGTATTCACCATAAATTGTGATTTTAAATTGTGATTCCAGAGACACCAGGCTTGGAGGTCTTATCTCTTCCCAATAGGAAACTGCACTTAAAAAATGTGATAAGGTAATCCCAATGTTATCCCATGGGAGAGATAGGCTTTGCAATAATGAAAAATGGCTCTGGGAGTTTTTCAACACCAAGACATGTAAAACTTAAATATACAAGTCCTGCTTTTTCAATACATTGCACCCCACTCTCTGGGTTATACAGGGCCTACCTTAGGGGTGACTTATATGTAGGCCTGGGCGGAACTTGTGTAATTTTGCTAACTGCGGAAGATTCCGCAGAACTCCATGAACCAACTGAAGATTGCTCGTCCGCCCATTCGCACTGCTTTTTCAGGAGAGTAGCACTTTCCACACTGGAAAATCAGCGCGGCCAGCATTACATGGTGCGCATGGGTGCAGCCATTTTGTTTTACGCACTTTTTCTGCTGTTCTGTGCATGGTGCTGGACCTTTCTCAATCTACGTACATCTGTGCCAATACTCCCCCTATCCTACTCATCCACCCCTCATTTACTTATTTGCTATCAATGTGTTTCTTTCTGTGTGTGTATTTAAAATTTAGTCTTTGTTTTTACACTTTTTCATGCCTTTTTGTACTTTTTTTTGGTTTTCCTTTCTTCTTGTGTTCCATTTCCTTTAGTGCTTCCTTTCTGCTTTGCTTTTGTCCTTCTTTTTTTTTTCACCCGGCCTGTAGTAGAGCAGGCAGAAAGCGGGGTGCAGCCACGCCCCATTTTTACAGAAGTGGAGGTGGCTGCGCTTGGTTTTTGTTGTGCAGCACCACCTCCCCTCCATGATGGTAGCAGGCGGCAGGCCTGGGAGAAGGTACGCCCTGTGGGAGCATTGGCTGCTGTGGGTGAGAGTGCACTGGTGCATGCGCCATAGCACAGGGGTGCAGCGCACCAGTCAGCAGCTTACGCACCACTGGGCGGACCGAATAGATCGGGAAAAGGACCTGCTCGACCTGCTGTGTCTTGCGGTTGCGGTGAGTAATTATTTTTTGTTATCAAATTACATGCTGTTCACACTCAGAAGTAAGTTAAGTTTCCGATATGAATAATATCTGATCCTTTAGCTAGCCAGGTGCTCGGTGCTACCTACTTGTACCTATCGGTGCTTGATTGGCCTGATTATTTGAGAAGTGATGCAGACTCCTCTGTCCTGTCACTAAAATAGTAATATATCAGGGAGGGAGTGTACTCTGTGCCTTTCTTTATGTAGCTCATAAATTCCCAATCTCCCAGTGATGTGTAGTATGTATTAAAAAGGGAGTCTGAGTTGGCCCGTTAAAGGGGATGGAGAAGAAAAGATCATTTGTTGCAATGCATAAGTAGTTTAAATTGTAGCTTAGGTTTAGGAAATTGGAATATGGCTTAGGTTTAGGAAATTAGGAACAGGGCAATAGGCGATCTGATTTAGACATACAGTGCTATTGCGTTTGCCTGTAAAAAATATTTTGGGGGAGATTAACTGTATCACTATTCTATTTTTGTAATCTTCTTTATTTCTTACATCAGCACCCTTAGGCAAGAGGGCATCACAGCTGGGTGGAGGGACTGCCATCACCAGTGCCGAGGCTAATGGAACCACCAGCGCAGCAGACTCAGCTGATGGTTCTGCGAGCCCCAGTTTGTCCTGTTATTATTATTTCCCTAACTTTTACCTCTCCCAAATTTGAGTAATATTCCCTTGTTTATTTCTTATTTACAGACTCCTTTTTTCAACTCCTCTATTTAATGTTTGGTAAATTATTGTTATCCCTGAATTATCCTTTTTTCTATATTTCATGTTTCTGTAGCACACTTCCTCCTGTCTATAACTTTCTTCTGCTCTTTTAGTAAGCTTTCCCTCTTCCCTTATATGTCTTGTGGTACTGTAAGACTAAGAACAGATTATTGGTACTGTGAAGGTTGCAGGCTCAAGTATGCTATTATTCACCACACATGTTTTTTAGAAGGCTTTCTTTCTCATTCTGAAATAGTCAAAACAAGAGAGTGGCCATGGTCCTTGCCTCCCGTCCCCAGTGTTGTGTTATCATTCATTTATAAATTATACCAGCAGTTTCCATGACAGTGCAGCATGACAGGAAAATATGAGATCCCATTGTATTTGTCAACAAAGACCATGTGTCCTTCATTGACAATTCCACCGCTTCATTGTGCTTCAGTGGCTCAGTCAACATAGCTCTGTCCCTCCATTATGATAGTAAAGATTTTGGTTGGCGTGACTAACTGTTTTTTCTAGCATGATAGCCAACAAACCTCTGAAAGTGTTAGCTCCTATCCAAGTGAGACAGATATCCCACCCATCATCATTCATCACCTCTCTGCGCATAGCATTTCTCCATCCATGACCTAACTGCAGCATGACTTAATTTGGCATTGCAGTGTGGGCTGTGCAATGTGCGTCTGTTCTAGTTAATGCAACATTACACATTTTTCAATGTATTACAAACCGAAAAAATAGTGTGTTTCTCAGTGCCCACTCAGTCACCTCCTACTAGTACTTCACTCCATTATTCTTTCCTAAGTTCTGTCCCAGCCTACCCAAAAAATAAAAAAATCCATTCTTGGCATGTGCCAAATGTGTCCCTTTCATCATTTGTCAACTACAGTGACTGAATAAGCATAAGCTTAGCACATGATAATCACTGACACTCACTCACAATTCTGTGGAAGGTCAACCAAGCACCTCGGTTGGCAGCCTGGCAGAACGCTATACATAAGTGTGGGGGAGCCGAGAGGACAGCCCTCCAGTACTAAGAAATACTGCATCTTTGCATGCTCCCAATATCCCAGGAATGGGAAACACTTCTTGACCAATTCAGTCAACAATATATGTCCCCAGATGACCCTCCTTCTTGAGACCTACCCAAACATGCGCTGGCCAGCACCACAGCATATGAACATCAGCCTTATGATGGGCCATTGCCCAAACCTGCCATCAGAATTGCTGTCTCCTTCCTCTCATTCCCATTAATATTGAGACACATCTACCCTGTTAATCGGACCCTCGATCTCTTCCCCATGAATGTAACCTGCACTTCTACACTCACACACAATGCAACAACTACTTTCCTGACCTACACGTACGACTTCTACCTCCCTGTTATAAAGGTTTTATTTACTGGTAACAAGTTTATACAGTTTTCATTGTGGAACTTGAGAATATACTGCCACTGTGTTGCTTGAAGTATCTGTGCTATTTGTTGAATATTTATATTATATAGTATTGTTCACCTCCCAATGATGTCTGATCTCAGTACTCTGTGTATAAAAATCCCTGGACACTGGCAGCGAAAAAACTTATTTTGACACTTGTTTCACTGCACCCCACTTGGGGCATAATGGGACTCCCTATCCCACAACGCATTTTTTAACTATCATGCACTTCACTTGAAATTGATGTATATCTTGGGGAGATATAGGTTGGGGTTTGGCAGTGTCACATGTGTTGCCTTGGAAGAAGCATGTCAAGTCCGAAACATGTTAGCATGGAGCCTGCATTATTGGTGATTTAAAATCAAAGCTGTTTCTTTTTTGCAAATAAAGACCTGGAGAGTGCATTTCGCCTGGGGGCACCTGTTTGATTTCCTTAATACAGCCGGCCTTGAAGTTGCACCACTGTGGAAACACAACGGGTCCGTGGTATGTTTATTTGGACAATAATATACAGAAAAAGGTTGGCAGCAGATGGTGAAACTGACTTTGGCGCTATGGTTTCTGGCAGCGAAAAAACGTATTTTGACACCTCAATATTATGTCCAAGATATTATTTTATTTCGATATTCTTGGTCTTTATATTCAGTAGTTAAATCTTCCAAATCAAGGGTGGGGTCATTCTAAATTCAATATTGCAGGTACGTGGGACCAGAATCCTCCTGCTGATCAAGAGTTTATGAATAATCTTGGATGTCTCCATCTCCAGCACAGCTACTGCATTATAAGGTTGGCCCATAATGGTATTGTCGAGAAGCTCCCAGTATGTTTGTTTGGGGTATCTCTAAGGAAATCTCGCAGCCATGCGCTTTTACAGGAGCACATAACAAAAGGGAAATTGCCCCTGGGACTGTCCAGAATATCAGACTTCTATCACTGTTGGCCACTTATCCTCAGCATCAGGTTGCCTCTCAGAGTTTGCTGTATGCTGTTTACTTTGAAACACTCTCGTAATTCATTTATAGGATCACTTGCAGATCAAGTACACGATAGGCAGGAAAAGTGATTGGTAATGGTGGCCATCCTACACAACACTCTTGTTTGTTTTATCTCATAGTGTAATCAGATATAAATGTGCTCATTTGGGGCAAACCAATAAAGAACACCCCACTGTTCCCCTTTTTTAGTTTATTTATACTAATTTGAGTATATTTGAGTAACTGCTTGTCCTCCTATTGATGCATTCCCCTGTTGTGGCATATACTACTTATTCAGCACAGAGCTAAACTCTCACTCCCAGCAGTACTTCCGGTGCTTATTTTTAGCTGGTGGCTGCAAGTGGCGCCCACAGGTCCTCATTTATGGGGACTGGGATTTACTTTTCTTCTTCAAAATTTGGTATGCTGGACAACAAGAACTATAAATACAAGCTAAAAGTTTGATTTTGGTCATTGTTTGCTTAATTTTGCATATTTTGATTTCAAAATGCTCATGTTTCATTGTGTCCTTTTTGCTCAAAAAAAGTATGTGCAACCAACATTTTATTTGAACAAGAAGCTCATGTCTGTAGACATTGTAGTTGACACTGTGATACCAGTCCTATCATGAGCAAAGCTATTGGGTCACTACTTTCTGAATTGACTATCAAGCAAGAAGGCCCATGATTCCGTACAACTCAAGGAAAATATGTATGGAACTAAAATCACATTACCACATCAAAAGGACCATAAACTCCAAACCAGGCAATATATAACACATTTGCCAAAAGGATCATTTTAATTATAGTATCTTTCCTAAATAGAAATAGCAACAGGAAGAGAAAACGTTAGAATGGACATTAAAATGGGCTCTCTAAGCTGCATGCCAATGCACTTTTGAAGGATTTAAGTGACGGAAACATAGGGGCAGCAGCAAGGATCCTACACAGTTCTTGGCATACTGCTACCCTGGTTAAATCCTATTTGTACTGAAGTTGAAGCATGGTATGACTTCCATGATGGTCTATGAGTGATGACTGAATGATGAAACTTTCTCTTTCTTGACAATTTAACTCTATTCTAGGATAGTGATGTCTGCTTTATCAACAAACATTTAATTGATAAATACATTTTTGTTATTTATTCCCAGCTAGTAGTGAACCACTGGGTGTTTGGAATTAGAGATGAACCCGCATACAGGGTCGACCATTTGGCCATGGTTAAAGGGGGCTACCCGGCACCTTTCTATGGGAGGACAAAGAAAGGATCGCTCCCATTCCATACCCAGGCAGTACTACAGGCATGGAAAGCAACCATCCTACTTCTGGGGTGGAACGACAAACTAACGGCGGAAAGCCGACTGTGGGATAGTGACAGTTTAGGAGAGGTGAAGAAATGGCCCAACCACACATGATGGCACACAATAGGAATAGATTTGTTGGGAAATTTCTGGAGAGGGGGTGCACTGCTATCACTTAATGAGCTGCAGACTGAATACTAACTGGAACAGGGAGAGAGATTTAATATCTGCAACTACAGCATGCTCTAAAATGTCACCTGCCCGAAGGGGAACAACTTCCGGACTACTTCCCCATGGAGGACCGGCTGCTTCTAGACCCTCTGCCCACCAAGGCAGCCTCTCTCATCTACAAAAAGATAATGAACAATTCACCAGACACCCTGGCCCAACTGAGAGAGGCCTGGATAGAAAATTGCCCCCCTGGAGAATGACAAGTGGAGTGAGGCCCTGCAGAGTCCTAGGGAGATAGCCATAGGTGCACGATTGCACCTTGTGCAACTCCGTGTGCCACATAGTTTGTACCTCTCTGGGTGACTCATACTCAAGATAGGCCACAGTGAGGCAGCCGCATGCACTAGGGGATGTGGCAGCATAGGCACTTTCCACCATATGCTCTGGGTCTGCTCATTAATCTAAACCTTCTGGAATGGGGTAATAGAGGTGACTAAGCAAGTTACAGGATTAATGATCCTGCTAGAAGCTAATTGGCTGTTGCCAGGCATACTAGGGCGAGTGAAATAGCCCAAACACATGAACACTACACTGGACGCAGCGGCTGGGGTGGCAAAGCACAACTTGGACAGAATCTGGGGAGCAAATAGACCTCCTACGGTCAGGGAATAGGAGGAGAACCTGGACTTGTTTTAAGTAGCAAAACACAAAACATACCAGGCCCGAGATTGCCCCGGCAAATTCAAAAAGATTTTGGGACAGTGGATGCAACATAGGGGAGTTACTGTAGCGGATTGAGAGGGGGAGCTGGTGGAGGAACGGGTTACTTTGATAAACAGATGGATGGGCGGCGATACAATGCATGAGGTTATTCTCAGGGAGTAGGGATTGGGCAACACAATGACAATCATCAATGTCCAGGCCCCCTCTGCGCCGCCTACAATGTTTTTTGCTTACTGCTTGCTACTACTCTGTTGTTCTTAAATAACTGCTTAATAATTTTTTTTTTTTTTTTAAAGTATGTTATGTGTTCACTGGCCTGAAAATTGTAACAATATCCTCAACTACTTCCAGGCCACTAGGGGTTGTCTCTACTGACAGATTGTTTTCTGCGCATGTTAATACTGGTTGACATAAATAAATACATGAAAATCCTTTTATGTGATTACATTTATGAATTCTTTGGAATTTAACTTTACAGTTATTCTTCTATAATCATAAAAGTTTAAGTGATAGATGCCAATTATTTGTCTAATAAAACACAAGAATAAAATTAAACTCTCTGAGCTGCTTGTATTTACAGACTTACTGATGTCCCACAGAGGAACTACTGGAACCCTACAAAATTGTATACCCTTGTTCAGTGCTAAATCTTGAATATAGTTAACTTACTCTGGATAAGGTCAGATTCAGACAGACTGATATTTTGTCATAACAGTGGCCAAATCAAATGTACTGGTATTATTATTGTTCAATGTTGCGTGTTTCCAGGACTTGTGTTTGTTGATTGCAAGTATAGTCAATTATTCTGCTTTATGGTCCATATATGGCATTCATTCTTACTTCTTAGGAGTGGGTGGGATGCTGCATGTAGAATCCATCTGCTTCTTTACCTCGTACTAGCCTCTATATAGGTTATTCGCAACAACCTCTATCAGCCAGGCATATTCATTATGGGAAATGGTATATCATATTGTATTTTTGAGACCTCCCTGGATTTAGTAGGGATTACATGTGCAAACATGAATGTCCCCTTAAAATTGAGGAATTACTGGGAAATTGGTAATTGCAGACCAGTTCCTGCTGGTAAAAGGTCATTTTCTCGAGAGTCTTGTGGATTGTGTAATTCCATTGGTGTCGGTTTCTGCTGAGGCCTTTATTGTCATGAAATATGTATTATATCAGTTTAAAGGACAATGTAACATCCACCCTTCACAAGTCATTCTGGGCTACTGATAAACCTTGACCCATCCATTGGTGTAAAGGGTAAGGAGTCATAACAGTGTAGAAAACAAACCCAGCACCCTTGGTTTTTAAGAAGTGAAATAACTATAATTGTGTTGCCTTTGATAGGTTTGAGGTTGCAATTGACCTATGTTTTCTGCCTGGTTGATGGTAATATATACATTACATTTATTTCTGTATTATTACTAAAGCAAATAGCATGCAGAACTATCTCAAGCATAAATTTGAGCAAGTTATGAAAAATAATTGGATCATAAAGAGCAAATGCATGTGCTCAGCAACCAAGGCATGTGCTATGCATTTGCCTCATGCCTGTATATAATAATAGCTAAACTTTAATCAGTATGGGTCTACACCTGTAAGGAGTGAATATAGAATATAACATCTCTTTAAATTGACAACAATAGATATTTTCTTTGCATGTGACATCCTTTTCAAAACCAGCTAGGGTGGCCTGCCTTTTCTCTGATAAATAGTTCCCAATAAATGTTGAATGCATACAAGGATACAATTTTAAACAAGTATTGTTAGACCTGGCCCTTTTTGCAGGTTTATCCCCAAACATTTTGCCTTTTGCCTCCTATTTTTTATGACCCTATTTTTGTTGGCTATAGGATTCTGAGCACCTTTGCCACTGCTGATCAGTGCTAAAGTGCATATGCTCCCTGTATAAATTGTGAACATGATTGGTTATCCATGATTGGCATATTTAATTTACTGGTAAGTCACTAGTAAAGTGCACTGCATGTGCCAGGGCCTGTAAATCAAATGCTATTAGTGGGCTTTCAGCAATGGTTGTGTCACCCATAGCAGTAGCCCTGTAAATGTGTCTCAGACCTGCCACTGCAGTGTTTGAGCGTGCAGTTGTAAACCTCCATGTTACCCTGGCAAGTGCACCCACTTGCCAGGCCCATATTTTCCCTTTCCTTACATGTGAGGCACCCCTAAGTTAGGCCCAAGGTACCTCCATGGGCTGGGGGCACTGTATGTGAAAGGTAGGACATGTACTAGTGTGTGTTACATGTCCTGATAGTGAAATACTGTGCATTTCGTTTTTCACTATTGAAAGGCTACTGTCCCATAGGCTAACATAGGAGTTGCTTTGAAACATCTTACAAGTATAACTTTCCATTGGGACAAGATGAAAAAATAGAGTTTAGGCTCTCTGAACTCAGAATTTATTAACACACCTATTGGTAAAAGTGGTGTTTGAAAATGCCACTTTTAGACACTGTTAAAAAAATCAAAACATCTAGCTGACCAATTTTAGGCTGCTTACTTTTATGCAGACTCAGACCAAATACACAAGTCAATTGGTCTATTTTATTTAATTATTCATTTTTAAATCATTTTGTTTTTGTAGGCCGATGTCAGATACACATAACGTTAACATAACATCAAAACGAACATAATTGAAACATAGTGACAAATGACAAATAACAATAACTTCAAGTGATTTCCCGTCCTAAAACAGAAAAGACCGGTAATCCACAAGTTTGATTTACAAAGAATTCTGGGGCTACCACTCAACGGGGTTCAAACGCATTTTAAGGTAACAAAGGGTTAAAACATTTAATAAATATATTTCCCTGAGTTATTACACGTATTCTTATTCAAAGCCTTCCCCTGATGATACAAAGAGTGCCAACGTGTTTCAAGTCCCAAATCTATTTAGGGGAACTCTCTTCAGGGCTGTGACTGGATTCTGTAAAAACCAATAAAGACATATATATAAAATGTAAATGTATTTGTACTTATATAGCGCACGTCTACCCAGAGGTCTCGTAGCACTGTATTCATACCGCTGTGGAACCCTTCCTGGTTTTTCATGTGAGATGTCCACTCCTGGTCACCTCCAAGGTGAAGCCAGGCATCCTAGTGCTGTGGGGGCCGTTGAGGAGATTAAGCAAGCTATTGCCCAGAGTTGCACAGTGGGACCCATGATTAGAATAGGCACCGAGGCGAGAATTATCAGGTCCGGGGAAATTGAATCCAAGAGCCGCCGAGGCGGGAATTGAACCATGGTCCCGGGCCAGACCTCTGCATCAGGGTCTGCCGCTCTAACCATTGAGCCACACTTCTCCACAAATATATTGTTTTAGTGAAAGACCCTCCTTTAGCTTTCAACTCTATTCTTAAATTCCAATTAATTTCAAAAGCATCATACATCACAGGACTGAACGAAATGTCTGAAATTTCAAGAACTTAAAGGGTTTGTTTTAGAATGAATATCAGCCATAGCTTGGTTGTAAATCAAAAAGGAAATAACGCGTTGATGCCTCCTTCAAATTTTTCCTAGATTAAAGCTTAATGAATGCACCAGAACATCATGTGATGTATGATGCTTTTGAAATTATTTGGAGTAATGGACGTCATGACACTACTGACAAGGAAACAGAATGATTCCAGAAAAACCTTGTTCCTGAATTTAAGAAACTGACAGGTGAAATTTAAATATTTATAAGCAAGGTCAGTGCAAGCCTTTGAACGGACCCACAATATGTTATTGATTCTACAATAATAATAGCTGAGGCGATGACTTAAAAAAACATGCACATGTTTAACTGCATAGACCAGCATGCCTTGCTACCTAACTTTATCTAAAAAGGAATTTGAACAAGAAGAACTCTTTCACTAAAACAAATTCAATCGTTTGACTAGCGTTCCACAGAGCCGACACAATGCGAAAAGCATGATGAAGATATGGTCATGAAGACTTGAGTAATGATTATTTTTCATAAGGGAACACACAAAGAAAAGTTTAACCAGTAGACGCACAGCATTTTAATGATTTTGTTCGCATTTTGACCTTTCAGAACATCAAGCGAAGTCAAAAACAGGAGCAAATAAATAGAAGTGCCATGGCGAGCATCCATTAACATCGCTAATTCAATCATCAAGTAAGAACACGAAAGTGAATACTTACACGTGCTTTTTCCTGAAAAGTCTAAAACCTCCGGCTTACATTGAACAACACTTTTGTGCTTGCAGGCAGTAAATAAACTGGTGCCTACAGTCACGTTATACATAACGTTTAAAGAAGGGAAGTCTGCTGGATTAAAAGAAAACTGCTTTTAAGAGTAAGTGCCATTTGCGATGACACTGCTTGTAACTAACCCATAAAATGTGGAATAAGGGCAATGAGTAACTGAACATACCTTGTCCTTTCAGGAATACAACCCAACATTATTCCCCTAATCCTTGGAGGGAGTCCCAAGGTAGATAAAATATTGAACTGTCCATGAGTGAATAGAGTTGAAAGCTAAAGGAGGGTCTTTCACTAAAACAATATCTATGTCTTTATTGTTTTTTTACAGAATCCAGTCACAGCCCTGAAGAGAGTCCCCGTAAATAGAGTTGGGACTTGAAACGCGTTGCCACTCTTTGTATCATCAGGGGAAGATTTTGAATAAGAATACGTGTAACAACATAGGGAAATATATGTATTAAATGTTTTAACCCTTTGTTACCATAAATGCGTTTGACCCCCGTTGAGTGGTAGACCCAGTGTTCTTTCTAAATCAAACTTGTGAGTTATCTGTCTTTTCTGTTTTAGGACTGGAAATCACTTGAAGTTATTGTCATTTGTCATTTGTCACTATGTTTCAATTATGTTTGCTTTGATGTTATGTTAACGTTATGTGTATCTGACATCTGCCTTCAAAAACAAAATGATTTTAAAATGAATAATTAAATAAAATAGACCAATTGACTTGCGTATTTGGTCTGAGTCTGCATAAAAGTAAGCAGCCTAAAATTGGTCAGATAGATGTTTTTTTTTTATTTTTTTATTTACTGGCCCAATCTAACTGTGTGGTATAGGGCCCCACCCCTTGCATTATTATTAACTTTTAGAAAGTGGGCATTTTCTTACTTATCTGTGTGCCTCTGATTGTTTGTGTATTCAGCATCTGGTTTTGGGGTTACAAGAGCTGTGGATGTGCATTGACTCTAGACAGTCACAAGGGGGGGGGGGGGTGAGGTGTGCCCTGTCTTGCCTGGGTGACTCATAGCTGGTCTGAATAGACCTAGTCTGCATTTAGGTGGGTAGGAGGAGTTTAGTCTGCACCTAAATAGGTTGTGTCTCCTTTTCACAATGCTGTCTCCACCCACTGTGGTCATGCTGGACCAGGGAGGACATGACTGGTTTTTACTGGGTTCAGAGTCACTTGCCACAGATAGGACAATGAAAAAATGGGGTATACGTATGAGCCCTTAAACCCCAGGACTTTAGATT
This sequence comes from Triturus cristatus, assembly GCF_964204655.1. Classification (NCBI taxonomy): domain Eukaryota; kingdom Metazoa; phylum Chordata; class Amphibia; order Caudata; family Salamandridae; genus Triturus; species Triturus cristatus. The sequence continues at coordinate 313,872,153 of NC_140591.1, forward strand.
ACATAAAGAAACAAGATGACCCTGCCAAGAAGAAGAGCGGAAGAACTGTGTGAGGATTCCTGCCTTTTCTGTGTGAGGGGTGGGTTGAGCTGCAATTGCTGCTTCTGTCTATGGTGGAGGAAAAGGATTGACTCTTTTTGCCCTGCTGTTGTATCCTGCTTGGGAAGAATCTCCAAGGGATTGTGTGTGCTTGCCTTCTTTTGGAAGTCTCAGGGAGGTAAAATACTTCAGAAAAAGATCCTTACTGGAAGAAGGGCAGGGAGCACTGTGTGTGGAGCGCTGCCCCTGCTGTGTGTTGGGTGGGCCAGCCTGCAGTGGTTGCTCCTGCCTGGAGCAAAAGAAGTACTGGACTGTTCTTCAAGTTTTGTTAAAGTGCATGGTGAGTGTGATATTTGTGTTGCTTCCTAGCGTGTAGAGCGCTTTCTTTGCCCATTTCCCTTGACCAATATTAGCACCCTGGGAGCACTTTGCCCATCCCCCATACTTGTCTACAGCAAGTGGCATGCGCTTCCCTTGCCACTTTTCAGGGAGCGCTCCCATTCAATAGTCCAACGCGAGTTGCCACACCCGGATTCTGCAAGGCAGGCTGGGACAGTGGAGGGAAATCTCCCCATACAAAGGAGCCACGCAGAGCCTCTCATCGGGGCCCCGCAAGTTAACCACGGAGGCTACGCACCACCCAACGGGGAGGAGGCACGTTGACCTCATCACCAGGGGCGGACCAGACATCTGAGGCTCTTTGGTCCTGTCCCATCTCCGGATTAGCGCATGTGGTGGGCGGATAACACGGCCTGTGTCCAGGGCCTGCTGACATTGTCAGACTATGGGGAGTGCCCCCCAGCCACAGAAGATGCCACGCCCGGGTCAGGAGAGATCACTGTGGCACTGAGTGAGCAGTTACAACTGGTCCTCAAGCTCGGTGAGTGTCTTGGGGGACCGGTGAATACCTGAAGAAGAAAAGACCGAGGCGGCTTCACTACATGTCCACATTATGTGTGGTGTAACTGCTACATTTTCAAGCCCTAATGTTAAGATGTAGGCCTTATCCTGGCCAGAATAACAAGTATCAATTTCAGGAACTGCACATTATGCACATAAATGTTTTTTTCCCTCCAATGTTTTTATGACATGTGCATCTTATAAGTCTTTGATATAGTGTCCAACTGTTATGTTTATGACAATTACCTTATGGCAATGTGATTTATGATCTATGCAGTATTATGACAATTGCCTAGTGGCAAAGTGATTCATGTGATTGTGGTCTAATCTGTGTTAGGTATAATACAAAGGACCTTTTATATAACCTGTGTGGAGCCTCTTTTGTGGTGTATGTTGTGTGTCACTGTTGTGTTTGTGTGTGTTATGCAAACACTTTGCACATTGCCTATCGGATAAATCTTACTGTTCTGCCAAGCTACCAAGGGAGTGAGCAGGGGTTATCTTGGGTGTGTAAATCCCTTACCATGACTAGAGTGGTGGGTTTTGCCTGGCTTAGGTGCACACCCTAGCCAACCACAAACCCTATTTCTAATGTTGGTTGCTAGCAGTGAGGATAGGACTTGTGTTTGTGCAGTACCACAGTGACTCATGGTTGCACTACAAACTCTGCACTTAGACCAGTGAGTGACCCACATATTGTTTTCTTGTACTTCTATTTTGTGACACCCCCTTGAAGGTCAGTCATGTCTCACCTGGGTGACCCAGCATTTGTTGTGGCAGAAAATGCATTTAAGATTAACAAGTTGTATTACTACTCTGTGAGTAACTTAAAGCAGTTCTGTCAGGATCTTGGTTGTCCTATGAGGTGTCACGCCAGTAATAGGGGGAACTGCTAGAGGCCTTGTGTGCCTGGTGAACAGTCGAAAACTGGAGTTTTGAGGATGATGACAAGGAGCAGGGAGAGGAAGACCAGTCAGGGGGTTTTGGATCTGACTGTGAGGGGAAGAACCTCCAGGCCTGGCAGCAATGTGTCCTCTGGACGTGTGTCCCCAGAGGATCTTGAGAAACTCCAACTAGGAGAAAAAGGAGGAGGCTTGAGGGCTGTGAGTGTCTTAGCCAAGTAAAAGGAAATGTGTGTTGCTCAGGAACTGAGCTTCGCTGAGCTGGAGGTAGGAGCCATGAGTGCAAAGTCCAGCTCAGATGGTGGCAGCAGAAATTTGTTATTTAGTGCTGAGGGAGAAGTATACAAACCCAGAGATGTGGTGCCTCACTTGAAAGAGGAGGTTGACATACACCAGGAGGTTCAAAATTATGAAGTAGCTCCAGTGGTGCTCAAGGTCCCTGAGGTGGATTTGGAAACTGGAACAGGATTCATAGTCCTAATAGTGGGAGGGACACTGTACTAACTCTGGATGAGAGGTGCAGAGAGAGGGGTTTCCCCATGGTTAATGTCCTGGTACTTGTGCGTTGAGACCACCCAGAAGAGTGTGGGTTGAGTGACAGAAACAGTCAGACACTGTCCTACCAGTCTCAGGAGGGTGATGTGAAGTACGTTTGCAAGGCACGGGATGGCGAGGTGAAGGGTAGTGTGTCTAACATATGTGAGGGGCTGTGTGACTTAATTGTTGGAGAACATATTTTTTAAGTCCTTGTCTTCCAGAGCTATGCCAACACCAGTTGGAGTGTAAGTTCTCTGACGCGAGGGAGCTTCAGCTGGAGGCAGACTTTTTGGTGGATTCCAAAGGGTCTGATGAGGCTTTTGGGACTGGAGCGGCATGTTCTGCCTGGCTTAGGTGCAAACCCTAGCCAACCAGAAACCCAATTTCTAACAACTATCCAATTGCAATTGATTATAAAACGTCAAGTTTCTTCTAATGTACAACTTTTTCTAACATATACTATGGTTTAAAAGAGGAATGGGTTTTAATGCTGATTCAAATATACTGTGGCATAGTTGTCTCAACTACACTGGGGGGTGGTTGGGCCTGATTTCGATTTTGGTCGTAACTCAACTTCTCCAAATTTCTGAGTGCAGTGGTAAATATGGAGAAGAACCCACCAACTAAAATTCCCTCCATCGTATTGAATGTTTGGTGGAGGAAATTAGACTGGTGCATTGTATTCCTTATTTAGGGCCTCATGTAGGTAGCCATATACCGGTCGGTAACGGCCGATTTTCGGTAATTATACCGTTACCGACCGGTATATTGGCTATTGGTATGTAGGGGTTCAATTTCTGAAATCGGAATTTACCGAATCGGTAAAACTACCGAATCGGTAAAATTACCGAATCGGTAACGTTACCGATGTGGTAATTTTACCGATTCGGTAATTACCGAATTGTAACGAATCGGTAAAAAATACCGACTCATTACCTACATACGAGTTACCACTTCTAAAATACCGATTCGGTATCGTTCGGTATTTTAGAAGTGGTAACTGGTATGCTACCTACATGAGGCCCTTAGTGCTTTAAAATCTGAAAGATCTTCAGTTAGAACCAATTTGTAAATCTATCCCAAATGTGCTTATGCACTTGTTAAGGGAATTCATACATATGTGCATGAAACCATGGATTATAGAAGCTTAATTTTGAATGCCATCAATAGATACTAACCTAGGACATTGGAATGCAAAATAGTGCTTATACTATGCAGAATAAAATGTACTGTTCATAATATGTTTTATATAGTTGTACTCTACTCATACCCTACTCATCCGTTATTAGAGTTACGCATTCATTTCTGTTCTGATCTAGTATCTGACAATTTCCATTCCAAAAAGTCTTAAGTTACGATGGGCATAATTTGTGTAACTCCCCATCTCGCTAATATTTTGTCGAATTATGCAAGGTGAATAAAAAGTTTGTGCTAATATCTCACATGACTTGTTTAGGCGAGAGCATGCCACAAATAGAAACGTTACTTGCAACAGCGGCACGAGACTGGTTTGAACAGAAAATGTGTCTCAGCAAGACAATTTGTATTCAAACCAGTCTCCTGTGGGCCAAAATGTTGCAAAATGTCTCTTTATGCATAAATGTGCAAAGTTAGCACATTTCACATATTAAACAATTTAGTAATTTTCTGAGCTTAAACCTGTTTAATGAAAGATCTACAGGAGCCTAGTCTAAAGGCAAATGTACACATCATTACTAGTTAGTACACCACAAGATTACCTAATGTGCGTCTGCAATGGCAGTTTCCACTTTTGGGATTTCACCTCTTTGTCCTAGGCTAAGTTCCTATTTACATAGTTTGTAGACTGAATAACCATGGATCAAATCAGTGATGCATATGCAAATAGAAGAGATTACAGTCGAAAGTAAAAACCCCATGATAAGGTTTGGTAATGTATATTGCAACTTTTACTGTTATCAATAGCTGACATGTTTCTCATAACTCAGTGCAGGGATTGTAATTTTTATTTGAGCATATAAGGTTCAGGACCACCACAGAATTATCATGAACCATTTCTTGAGGTCCAGTCCCACTAAGCTTTCTCACCATCTGTTGAGTGAAAGCAATAAGGAACTTCCACACTCTTAGCACGAGGATTTACAGAAGGATTGGAGGGAGTACAATGTATGTATATAGGGAAGAAATGAATAGCAGCTGCTAACACTCTTATGAAAATATAACAATCCCAGTAGGTGACAAAAAAGACTTTTCACTGGCAGAAAATAAAATGCTTCCAAGAATGTATTAAGTCCTTAAATCTTATTATTTTTTTAGATACCCTTAAGAAGCCTTTCGAAGTCTTATTTTGGCTGCTAAGTTAACATAGCACTTTTATTCCAATATGTTTGTCGCATATTCACTCAAGTTGTTTCTTTTTTGCTTTTTTGGTCCTGTGCCAGAGACAAAAGCCCTCCTAAATCTCTGATCTATTTTATTTTCTTCTACAAGTTTTTTCGATTATCCAAAGTCTTCAGAAGTGATCATATGTATTTTCAGTTCTGTTCTACCTCTGTTTTGTCTGCAGTCTTTGTAATGTATTATTTCGCTGCATGCACTGCAATTACATATTGGAATTACAGAACACTCTAGATTTGGATCATAACAGCATTTTATTAAGAAAGTCCCTAGTAATTTTGGATACGGTATTGCCTAAATCATGCATTGTCATCTGCACTCTGTTGGGGTCTATGAACTGGGTATTTAAATCTCTCTAGCGCTGTTAGTTAATCAGAAATATTGGATTCCGTATAATCAAGCATCTGCTAATATGAGGGACCAATGATAGAAAATTCCTCACTCAATGATGTTGTTTGGCATGGAGGGTAGCTAGTGGAGGCTTGAAACCTTTTGTTTAGGGTTTCTGCTAGCACAGGCCATTCATATGCATCATGGTAACCTCACTGGTTCGTACTTCTTCATACCAGCAATATCTAGTACCTACTGGTATAGACATAAACTGGTCCTTTACTTCTTCATAGTGGTTTGATCATCTTCCCATTGGATGTTAATGGTATGGCCTCCTGGTGCATTATAGTAAGTGCGTTGTTATTGAGTACATTTTGGAAAATTGAATAAGTACGAAATGCAATGATTTTCCACTGTACATCATGTGTGAAAGAGTTCATATGTACTACAATGTCCTTTTTTTCGTATGTTTAACATACTACTAAAACAGTGCACCATCCGCCTTGCTCTAGTAATTCCAAAATAGCAAATAACTGAGCCCTCTCCCCAAAACCACTTTTGATTAAACCAAGTGGCACAAAAGATATAAATGACAAAGCGAATAAAGAACCCAAGCCCTCTAAGGATGTCAATTTACATTTTAAGACCAATTATCAAAGTTGGGCACTGCACAGCCTTCGAAAAGATCATTAAAGTGTGGATGTTATATACATATGCAGTATTTTTAATGCAGACAAATTTAGTAATTTTAAAAACAAACGTCAGGAGGCCATGCTGTTTGCTAATTCGCTCTGTCAATGCAAGGACCTTGTAAAGTACCCTGCTAATTATCGTTCAACTTCAAAGGCTGCTTTATACTTAAACCTTCGATGGGATGCGTGTTCATAAAAGCAATTAGGAGTAGATTAGGTTCATAGTTTTACATCAAACTTAATTGTCAGGACTTCAGAATTAGGATGCTATCATTGAATACAGATAGCTTGAAAATTACCTGCTACAGTGAAAGATCGCTTGGCAAACATTGCGAGCAAGTAAGTCTGAAAGACAAGGACGCCGTAGAGCGCCCAAGGACAAAGAGGCCTGTCTGGGTGCATGGTGAGGCAGGCAAGGCTGTGACAAAATTGATTTCCTCTGAACCACCTCTGCCTCCCCTGAATTGGTGTATAAATATAATGTGTGAGGCGGAAATTACCAAAATCATTTAGCTGCCACTCCTCCTTCAGGACAGAAATGTCAAATCCTAAAGGACAAAATAATTAGTGGAGGAGATGGAATAATAACAAGCGAAATGTAATAAAAATTGTAATCGCTAAAACTGCAAAAAAAACAAAAACGCTCTTTTGGGAACAGAAAAAAAGAATAGACAGGCATGTCGCTTGTAATACAGCAAACACAACGCCTGCAATTTAACATTCTAGGAATTGGTACACAAAAACAACACTCCTGTCCTCCCACAGGCACTTTGCAAAGCACTAAAACCTAGGCACAAGTGAACTACAAAACATAGACAGCTACCAAGGGGTAAAATGTTATGAGCACAAGTTGACACACTGCTTCGTAGCAAAATACAGTCTCACGGCCACACCCAACAAATGCCTCTCCAAAAAGATTAAGGACGCACTTTGTACAGTTGTGAATGCACAGCAACAATTGTACCTGTAGCTTCAGAGGTGCGCTCCCCATGTTATCAGGGTAGCAACAGCTATAAAACCTGCCAACAAGTGTACGATGCACATTGTTCCATGCATCCTTAAAATGAAAAGAACATACTCCTTTTATAAAATAAGGGTGATTTTTCACCCGCCCAGGTATTGCAGAAAATAACTCCTTCAAACTTCAAAGGCCGTGCATCGGGCATTCCATCTATATTTTCAAATCATACCCTGCATTTCCATTCCAATTAAATTTAGGCTAGAGGCCTAGCACCATGGAAATGTGCAACAGGACCACGAGGCCCATGCCGCACAGAGAAGTCTCCAACCGTTGAAGGCCCCCCCAAAAACTTCAGGGTCCTCCCATTCAACCCAAGCCCAATGTATCTGTTCTCCCGATCTGTGATACCAAAATTACAAACAGAACAAAAAGCTCACACGCCAATCACGATTGAGTATTTTTTTAAAGTTTGATGCATGGAGGAGATCTATGTTACCGGTATTTTTTTTAACACAAATTTGTTGAGAAGCTACTGAATGGTTTTATACCAAAAAAGTACGCTTTCTGGGTAAAGTTCTTACTTCATTCCAAATTAGGTTAATTCTACCATTTTTTATGTATCAATGAGCAAACTTTCGTAGGAAATAAAAATGGGAAATCGCACTTCTGGACCCCCGCCTCCAACCATCTTCTTGATATGCCAAGATTTATGCAGATCAATCACAGGGTAGCAAATTTATACGGGGGAGGCATGAGTTTCATGCAATCCATCAAGGAGAGACAGTGTACAATTTAATTTATCTCTGGTAAATGAATCAGCATGATATTTGAAAGGGTATTAGCACGTTGAGCCCTGCAAAGGAATCTCATGTTTCACGCAGATACAAAAATGGCGGCAAAGTTAAAGCAGGAGTCAAAAATTATTTTATTTACTAATATCTTTGGTGTGGTATCATGGACTGATATGGAAATTGACAGACCCTTAGCATATTTTACTTGAGCTTTGTATCTGAAGTGTCATGCAAATCTGTCAACAGGGGCAGCGTTCTAGTTGGTGGAGAAGTATTAAGTTGCTAATAATTTGCTAACCTATTTCAGATTGCTTACCCCCATTGTGCACAGCCACAAAACATGCATAGCATGTGCCGGCCATGTGGTCTGGCCAGTAGCCTTGCCAGGTTTTCTACTTGTGGACCCTGTTCTAATGAATTGGCAGACCAAAGTACTCTAATGGACAAAATAAGCTAAAAGCTTCCTTGTCCATTGGAGGCTTTAATTTTTTAGTGTAGGTTCATTGGAAGTCTGGAAATCTGGATATGAAGACTGCCTGCACATGAATCGTTGAGATGCCTCAAACGTTTAACCCTTTTAAACACACTAATACATTAATATAATGTTGACGTTTTGAAAGCTTCTGAATATACTCCAATGTATTTGGCACAAAAAATTATTTTTGCCCTAAGCCCTCCCAATTTAGGTTTGCCCCCCTTCTTCATGGAACCTGAGATTCCTGCACTGGGCTTAACCTGGGAAGAGCCTGCCACATTTCAAGTAGATTCATTACAAATCCACTGTTCATGGACCTGTACAAAAGTTTCCAAAGACCCAGAGATTAAACATGCTAAATATCTGCCAAATTTCATGTGGATTCGTCAAATGATACTAGAGTTATTAGCAAATGAAAACGTTTCTGGCTTTTAAAAAGTCAACCCCTTAACAAATATGCACAAATTAAAAACAGCAAGCTAAAGATGCTGAGCATCTGTCAAATTTCATGCAAATTCTTCAAACAGCACTACTGTTATGAGCAAATCAATATTAGAACATTGAAATATTGGGAGCTCCATTGAAGACAATGGAGTGCCATGGGCTTCTAATGGCTGGAAGAAACCCGGAGCATCAATATTTTAAAGTGTGCCTTTGTTCACAGTTGCTGTGAACAAAGGTCACAGGGAGCCCAGGGGGCTTTCAACCCCCTCGGGCTCTGTGAGGCCTTTGTTTTACTATTAAGAACAGTCTGCCTTTTAGGGTCAGAATGTTCTAATAGCCATCCCTAGTGGGCTATACCATACATTAAAGGCCAGCCCCCTTGTTAAAGACCCTCACTATCGACTCGGGCCTTTAACGCTGGAGTGAGCCTTTAATGGCTGCTATAGCCCGATACAGTGGGCTAAAAGGCTATAGTACAATTTTCCATTTATCAACCTATCTCTAAAATGCAACCTCTTCATCTCCAACCCTAGCACTTCTCTAAATGCTTTGTCAAACTACAGAACATATTTACCCCATAACAACAAAAGCACCATCCCTGAGTAATATTTTAACTTTGTGGCAAGCTTGGTGTAATTCTGTTCACCCATTCTTTCTGTGAAAGAGCAAAGAATCCTATAGGAATTAAAATTGAAAATCCTATTTTTGGGAGACCCACATCCTTTTTCCTTGATAGATCTGTATGAAACTTACCATTAAGGACCCAAAGTGGATGAAGCTTTCATTGGAAAGCCTTGTGCAGATTCGTCAAACAGTGGAAAAGTTGTTAATAAAACAAAAAATGCTTTCCTAAGTACACAAACCTAACTTTAACTACAATGGCGCTATCGCCAACAGCATAATATGTCTCTATATTAGGTCTGAGTTTCTATTGAAATCTGTATCTTGTTTTCTTTATAACTTTTGCGTTTTTCAAATCTGCAGTAAACTATCAACAAACTTTGCTCAGATCTGTGAAGGGAGTGGAAATAATAGGGGGGGCTCAAAAACAGACATTTCCATTTTAACTCCAATAGGGATTTTTTCTCCAGAAGACACAGCTGAACGGAATTACACCAAACTTGACATGAAATTACAACTTTACTGAAGGAAGTGCGAGTGTTTGTTTTTGTGTCAGTAGTTTAAAAAAAATAGCTTTCAAAACATTTTGTGTCTTTGCATGAAGAAGTTACATTTTAGAAATATGTAGACTGTTAATCACTGGATCATCCTTGGATTTGCAAATCCATTAAAAAAAACATAGGTACACCATTGGACTATGGAGCGTTTTTGTTGTAGTCCTTTGCAGATCAGTGAACCGTTCATGCTCTGATTGGCTGGTCATCACAGAAAAATTACTATTTCAGCTTCCATTGCTCAACACAGTGCAGTGCGCACTGCGTTGGGAAATATAAAAACAAAACAGGCATAAGGTGGTAGGTTGAGCTTACCCTGACCCAGAGTCCAATGGGGAGTACCCAAAGGGGCCCTGGGATTAAAATCAATAGTACAAAAAATATTTTTATTGTGTGATTTGCAAATCCTTTGCTGGGCTGGCAAACCCTTGACCGTCCCCTGAGTCCCATGGACCTTCCTGGTATTTTATGATTTGTAAATTTAGTACAGGATTCACAAATCCCGGAAAAAAAAAATGATCTGTGCACTATCGCTTCACTTGGCCAACTGCCACAGGGCCCACAGTAGGTTGAATGTAGGTCCAGCCCTACGGCCAATTCCTGCGTATGGCTGAAGGCCATGTGCATGGGGTGGGTGGACAAAGAGACCTGTTTGACGTTCTTTTTGATTTTAAAAAAAAAAACACTAAAAATAACAAAGATTTAATTGAAGTTATGGCTTTCAAAAATCTCAGAAATGTACTTTAAATATGAATTTCAAGTGCAATAATTAAAGCAGAAAATATACTGGAATTTGCAAGTTATGGTTAGGATCACTATCCATACATTGTTTATAACCAAAGCTAACCATAGCTTCACTTTATGTGTTGTGTGTTTTTTTAGTGAATATAGATAGACGGGCGAACAGGCAACTCTTTGATTTCACCTTGGCCTTCCTAAGAAATACTTTATGAGATTACAGATTTCCCAGCTCATTAAAATTTAATTTGTTGCAGGTATATGTTAGACAAACCATATTTCAGCTTTTAAACACATTTATTTAAGTATGGCGCAAAAACCCATAAGGTGAAAGCATTTTGTATAACATTGAAATTAAAACTGAAGGACATAGGCAATAGAGGAGAGGAATACTTACATTGAAATGTCTACTTGAGGTGCAAGAAGCAGCATGTGCACAGTAAATTAAAAGAAACTGTTCAACGTGATACGATATAATAGCCTGTAAAATATCGTTAACCTTATTTTCGTTTAATGGCTTTTCATATAAAACATACTTTTGAATGTCATCCAATTCTCCATGGTGTGTAATAAATCATTCTGGATAAAAGACTAAAACAAATACGTGATATCATGTGCATAGAACTTTGAAATATAAAATTACTTTTAAATATTATTTGTACATCTTTTTATGGCAGCGTGTCCTCTGTTTTTATTTCTAGTTACAGCCTATGAAGGTTATAGTCGTACAAAATTAAACATCTGACATCTAGCCATTAATGGCATCAAGTTAATTGTGGAGGATGATGTGATGTGTTTTTACACAGCACAGAGTTCGTCACTGCATCAGTGTATGTATTTTTAGACTTTCAGGTTTTAGGTTGGCGTCTTTTGATTTTGTTAAAGTTGTATGTGTATATATATATATATATGTATATATATATATATATATATATATATATAGAGAGAGAGAGAGAGAGAGAGAGAGAGAGAGAGAGAGAGATTATTATTAATTGGTATGTTGTCATTTACACTTTTGTTGCACCCACTATAGAAAACAGCGTAAGATGAGCTCATTTTAGCCATTAGCTTACTTACAGAGTGACTGGTGGCATTCATCAATTGCACAAGGTGCACACCCACACAAAAGGTTAATTTACTTTAGATTGGTGAAGGTCTGGCAGTTCCCCCAGCAATGCTATTGGTATTCTCCTGCCTTGCATATGCACTCATCTTTTTTTTATGAAATCTGAAATAGCCACTTGTGCGTGCATCCGACGCAATGGCCCTCATCTTATAATGCTTTTTTACATTTTTTTTTAAAATCCTTACAGAATGCACATGTTCACATAGGGATGCATCTTATGAAGCAGTGGCAATGTCAAAAGGTTAGCAGTCAATACCTCACATACTGACTTTTTGCCAGTGCCAGTGGTCGTGTCTCTTTTGTGCCTGTTCACTTGGTTGGAGCAGTTAGGAAAGTGGTTGGGTCATGGACGGCAGGGGCATTCTGAGAATCTTTACTTCCTATAAGGCCTGCTGCTGCAAAATTCCAGTATTCTAAGTATTTTGCATGCACAAAGCACTGCAGCTACCGAGACATGTTCTTTTGGGCGAAACAGGGAACCTTACAGATCACGGACTCCCAATATAGTGTGTCAAAGGCCGCCGTATTGAAATAGGTGCATATTACATAAAACTCCTCGGCCAAAGCGTCACAGAACTAAGACCTCACTATACATTAAGTCAACTACTTTCCTCCTCCCCCTTCCCTAATCCCGCCCATATACATCAAATTCAAACTGTACATGATAATCAAACTTGCTCCTCTGATTGCCTTACCTTATACTACCCCTTCTACCTACCCATTATCTAATTAACCTGTGTTCAGCTTGTTATTCCTATAACATAACCTTTTTAACTCCAGGACTTCCAGCGTGGGCCTGTTGAGAACCTCCCTTCCTGCTTAACCTATATTAAGCAAATTTACCTTAAATAAAGGCCTGCAAACTTATAGGCCAACTACCTCCTTCTCACACCCGTCTCAAGCGACAACCAATACAAGAAACATCCCCTATGCACCTGCTACGAATAGCCTGACCACTGACAAACCATCTAGGTTTTACCTGTTGTAAACCCAAAAACATAAAAAGGAGTGGGGGGGAGGAACAAAAAAAATTCTAACAAGGAAAAAATGGGGATAGGGGCTCTCACCATGTATACCAAACCCAAAATGGTTGGTGCAGCCGAAAATGGCAATATGTTATACCCTTGGGTAATATCCTTTACTAGATGTAGCCCAATGCAAGCCCAGTCATCTAGACTGTGCCTGTTCTCCCAATGCTCCCCGGGGAACAGGCCTCCTTTTGGTCGTCTGACCCCCAAAGCCCTATTTCGCGAAACGGGACACCTCGCAGATCACTGACTCCCAATATAGTGTGGAAAAGGCCGCTTTATTGAAACAAGTGCGTATCACATACAACTCATTGGCCAAAGCCTCACAGAGCTAAAACTTCACTATACATTTAGTCAACTACCTTCCTCCTCCCCTAATCCCGCCTGTAAACATCAACTTCAAATGTTACATGATAACCAAACATGCTCCTCTGATGGGCTTACCTTACACTACCTCTTCCACCTATCTATGAACTAATCAACCTGTGCTCACCTTGTTATTTCTATAACCTACCCTTTTTAACTCCAGGACTTCTGGTGTGAGCCTGTTGAGAACCTCTCTTCCTGCTTGCTTAACCTATATTAATCAAATTTACCTTAAATGAAGGCCTGCAAACTTGTGGGCCAACAGAAAAAAAGGCACCACCTGACTTTTTCTGCACATCCCCCCCCCCCCCCTCACACAGCAACAAGTCACTCCTGCATCTTTAAGGTCCTGACCATAAACTCCCTCAAGTCCAACAAATACAATATCATACCAAAATCCAACAGATGGACCTCGCCATCCCTAACAAACCCAACCTGTTCACCTTCCTCCATGCTCTATCAATGGCTGCTGGCTTGTAAGCACCTCTCCAATGCCTCGTGGGTACAAACTTTGTCCACTCTAGAAGACAGCCTGACCATTGTGAAAACATTATCTTAAGATCCTGCTTCATGGGCTGGGTCACTGCCAAACCCTTCTCCACTACCATGTAATTCTCTCCTAAATGAATCATCAATACATCCGGGCAAGTGTTATTTTGCATGTTCGCATTTAGCTTGAGTAACAACTCCTTCCACTTAGTTCCGCCCTTACTGAACCAGTCAACTGTCAAAAAGTTGTGTTGAAAGCCCAGGTTCCTGCCCACACAGTCTTTCCTGCTGCCCTGGCTGCCCATTTCACGAATGAGTGTCCAACAATGCACACTGACAAACCAGCCAAAACAGGGCCATGCAATGAACCTGAAAAAGAAAACTGCGTGAGCATGCCATACAGCCATCAATCTTCCTCTTCTCCCTGGCTATTCTTAACATATCTCTGGAAACAGTCTGAGGGCCATCTACCCAGCCCCATTAGCTGATCCTTGGACCACCCCCTTTTACTTGCCTCCGTTGCTGCACTGATCCTGAACGAATGCGTGCCAAATTCTTAAGCCACTAGCCCCAGTTTTTCCACTGCTTTTCTCAATACTGCCAACAATTGAAAGAAAGAGATCAGGTCCCCATCCTGGTGTTTAAACACCACCCCTTCCAGAGCACTCACTTGTTCCTTAAGCTTCCTTCCCCGTGTCACAGGACAAGCTCCCTCCTACTGACACTGCAGCACAACTGACTTCTTCTTTGACCTCTGATCTGTCTTAGACCTTAGCAGATGTACTGTAAGGCCACCATCCCAAAAACGAACTTCCTCCCATACCAGCCCCAGTGTACCCCAGCCCCCCAGAAGTTCATGCCCTACATGCCTGGAAACATCCACACCAACAATTTGGGGGAAAAGAACAACTTCTAATTGTGAAAAGTACAACCATGGGAGGCTGTGAATCATCCTGCAAAAAACAGGCCAGGACAGTGGCTTCCTCTTGGGACCCGCCATTCCTCATTTCTTGGCCCACCCTTCTAACATTCTCCTGCCTAGTTCACCTGCTGTTGGAGCATAACCCTCAAGAACTTCCCCAGGAAGGCGATGCCATCCAACTCTCCTGCTATTGTTACCCTTGAGGGGCACTTCTCTGTCATTTGTTAGATAAACTGCACCACATCCTCAACTCTGTCCCACTCCTCTGTGCGGGGACAGCCTCCTGAGTTCAGGAACTTGCCCCAAGTCTGATAATATGACTCCTGCGTGGAAACTGCCAAGGACCCGACTACCAGTAGACACATCTTCTGTCTCCCACCCCCATAACTCCGAAGGCAGTCTCAGTCCACCTCCGTGGCGAGCCCCTGGAACCTCTGACTGCGAACGAGACAAAGCATCCTGAATGTCATTGTCTGTGCCCGGTATGTGTCGGGCCTTAAACAAAATGTCCTGTTTTAAAACTTACAGCACAAAAACCCTCAGCAGTATGAACACATGTGAGTCTCTCGCAGACTGCCTGTTTACTACCTTTACCACAGCCATGTTGTCTATCAGGTCTATCTTCTTGTTGCGCAAGCGAGATCCCTACAATGCAACAGTCACCAACAGATGAAAAAACTCCACAAAAGCTATATTTCAACCATCATGCTTCCAACAGTCAGGCCATTTTTTTGCATACCAGCACCCCTGTCTAAAAAGACTGAAGCCTACATCACCGGAGGCGTTTTTAGTGTTTTCTCTACTAGAAGGCAAGCTATCATAGCCACTGAATCCAATTCAATTTTTTTCCTGGGCCAAAGCAGCTGCACGTCCTCCGTGAGCTCCTGTACACTTACCAGCAGCTGCTGGCAGTCTGTGGAACCGGAGTCTGTGACCAAGAAAAAGTCATCGATATAATGGGTCAACTTCTCATGACCCGTTGCTGTCATGAAGAGCCACCGTAGAAAAGTGATGAAATGCTCGAAGAGTGCACGTGAAATGAAGCATCCCATAGGGAGCTCCTTGTCCACGTACCATGATCCATCAAATTGAATACCTAGCAATTGAAAGTCCTCTGGGTGTTCAGGGAGTAACCTAAAGGCTGGTTTTATGTAACATTTTGCCATGTAGGCCCCAGGTCCCTCCCATTCTACCTTGGCAACATCCACTGACGAGTAAGACACCAATACTAACTCCTCTCCAATAAAATCATTAAATGATTGACTATCCGGACATGACAGATGTTGAATGAGCCTGATTGCCCCTTTCTTTTTTAGGTACCACCCCTATCTGGGAGACAATCAAATCAGACATGGGCCAAGTGCAAAATGGCCTGGCCATCTTTCCTTTCATGTATATCCTTGCTCAATTTTTCCCGCACCATCTGTGGGTGTGCCCTAACGGACCTCAAGTTATTAGTCCAGCGCGGTACCCACGGACCTGTGTAACCCAACCGGAAACCCCAGGTGAAACCCTCCTGCAAGATGTGAGCGTCCACCCTGTTCGGGTATGAGTTCAACCCGAATGTGAGCCTATCCAATTTACCTTGAGTATGAGCCCTTTCCCTGAGTCCTGTGAGAGCCCCGTTCCCCCCGATAACCTCCCAGTGCAGCTGACTCTGCTGCCCCCAAGTTCTGATTCCATTTGGAATTGGGGTAAACCTGATGAACCCCAAACAAGCCTCCTGCACTTCCATTACAGTTGACCAGGGGGGGCCTCCCTATACACGTGGAGCACTCATCCCTGAAACAACAATACTCCCTTGTGCACAACCCCTTATTGAAATCCCAACAAGCACCTTGCTGCCATCCCTGTGCCTTATTGGGGGGCTCACCCCTCCCCAGGTGGGTGAGGCAGGCTTGAAAGGGCCAATAAACTATAGGCAAACCACTCGCTGTGTATATGATCTTGCCAAATTTGACGGAGCCCATTGTTTGCTGCCACAAGTCCATCTCCATTTCCCCAACCTTGCTTCAGGGTCCCCAAGCCATTGACATCAGAAACTCCTCATCCTACTGGGCCCACACATTCCCTTCGAAAGAGATCTGTGCTTTATGTATCACGTCCATATACTTAAATAACGCAACACTCCGCTCAGGGTATTTTTCACAGTAAACACTGGTATAAATTAGAGAGGCTGCTGTTCAGTTTTCAGTGGTCATGGGTACCCACGGGCGCTTATCCAGCTCCTACTCCTCTTCCTTAGAGCCCCCTTTCACCCCAAGTTCTCCATGCAGAAGCTTGAACATCTCCACATACTCACCCTTCCAAATCCTCTCCTTCATTGACAGCCTTAAGTGACTTGGTAACCCCCAAGTAGGGGTGTTTCCTGACCTTAAGTACCTTACTCTCCTTCCCCATCTACTCTGCCTTCCTCTTATCCCCTTGTCTGTCGCCATCCTCCCACAGTCATACCTACGCCTGTCTCCACACTCGCAGGCACCTCCCCGGCCTGTCCCCCCTTTCTGTCAGCACTTACCATCTGCAGGGCCTCTGCCCCTTCCCGCTCCATGGCCTTCACACCTACTTCTGTGTCCTTGACATTCTTACCGTGTCACAGGCGTGTATCCTGCCCCCCTTCTGAGCCCATGTCCACCCCTGTGGACACCATCACTGGACTCACTACCCTAGATGCATTAGTTATCTTACCTGTCAGCAAGGTCGGAGCCCGTTCTGAAGCCTGCCTCCTAGCCAATGCGTGTTATTGCCTCGCCCCTTGTGAAGTCACTGTCTGTCCTTGCTCCCTTGTTGTGACCTTTAAAATAGCACTAGAGGCAGAATTAGTAGTACACCCCTCCCAAGGAGTGTCCCTGAGCATCTCAAGGGGCGCCGAAATCTCCTGCATGTCAGGTTCCACAATTTCTCCCTCCTCAAGACTATCGTCACCATAATTCAGTGCATCATCATGTCATTTGAGCCCTACTGGGCCACTTCCCGATTCTATCACCCTATGTGGCTGCCGCTGCACGTGCCCCAAATCCTGAGGGGCCGTACCATACCCTCTCAGGCGTTCTACTGTGGTGGGCCGTCATGACCCATGATGGTCCTATGTTGTAGGTGATCCACTCCAATTTTTGCCCAGGTGAGGCTGCCCAAATCCCACGACGCCCTCTGGGTGACAGTTTTGAGCCAGACCATCTCTTCCCCCTGGAGCAACTGAGCCGTACTGTGCTTTCCCAGGTATGAAACTTGGCGGAGTCCATGCCCCTGAAAAGAAGAAAATAAGCCCAGTGTACAGCTCCCCGGAAAAACCCCAGGCGGATCCCAACCCCTATGCTCCTCTACGTGACACCCATGCCCATCACCCATATCCTCTTGCTGGCCCCTACTGCCCAGCCTGGCATACACCTTCTGGAGCTTACGAGGAACAAGACCCAAACTTGAATTCACCGACTCATCCTTATTCCACTCAAGCATGGCTGCCACAATGGCAGAGGCCCTACCCTGTGGTTCTGCCTAAATTGAGGACCCACTCACAGGGCCCCCTAAGGAGCCTCACTGTGCAACCTCCACCCTTGATCTTTCCCACCCATCCCAAATAACTTCTCCCTCACCAGAACAGATCCTGAGACCTGCATAGCTCTCCCCCACTCCCCAAGCCCTGCCCAAGTCTTGTCCCCTCCCTCCAAAGGCAGACCCTCCTTCCTCCTGTCCTTGAAGGAACAGGGGTGGGAGTATCCACCAATTTCGCCATCCCTCTCCATGAAGCCAGAGGATAAGTCCTCAAAGCTCTCATGTTGCGGAACACCACAGAGGAGAAAGTCATCATGTGCCCCTCAAAAATACGCTGAAAGAGGCAAGTCAATACCCACAACTTGCCCATATGGCCCTACACCCGAGGCCAAGCCTCCTGTCATCACCAAGGTGGCACGAACGAGACCCTCCCGCACCTTCCCCTCCTGCCTGCTCCCGGTTAAAGCTTGCTTCTGCTACTAGCCTCGCATAGGCTTATTAACTGGAAGTTCGGAGGTAAGGATGAAGATTCTCCCCCACCCCCAACTTTAATGCGACTCATGTCCCACTGCACCACCACCCTGCCACTTGCTCCTTGCTTGGGCGAGGCCACATCACGTGTTTAAGTGTGGCCTCTTGCGCTCACCTAACCCATGGATGGGACTCGGGGTGGCGACCACCTGACCCCAGGTCAAGTCCCAAAATTGTACTAACTAGGAAACAATGGGGGGGAGATGCCACCATGTATACCAAACCTAAAATTGTTGGTGGCAGTCCAAAATGGCAACATTTTATACCCTTGGGCTACATTCTTTACCGGACGCAGCCCAATGCAAGCCCAGTCATCTAGACTGTGCCTATTCTCCCAATACCCCCGAGGGACAGACCTCCCTTCGCTCATCTCTCCTCCAAAACACTATTGTCCTGGAGCAGGAGGTCGCTTTCAAGACTGCGCTCCAGTGTGTTGCTGGACTCCTGGGGTCATGGCTCCAAGCCAAGACCGAGGGCTTCATTTCCCTGTCCAGTCAGCCTGCTGAGGGAATGTAGCTAGAAAGAAAAGCACACATCATATTCTGAAGTACTCTCTGTGACTGTCCGAAAGCACCAAATAAAAAGGTGTGATGAGATGTATGGGAGGTTTGAAAGGGGGGGCTGGGTAGGGTTATGGAGAAGCTTGTATTAGAGTGGTAGGAGTTAGCACACATCTGAAATATCATTTTTCAGCCATTATATTATGCAAGCGTTGGTATTTCTGCTTGTAGTGTGAAAAAGAGCATGTGAAAGTTGCTTGTGGTTTTGCCGCAGAATACATGAGGCCTAAACCAAGTGGCAGTGCTCAGGAGGTTGAGTATCTGCTGCAACCGTTACATGTTTTAATCAGGGCTACTGGAATTATGGAGTAGAGCAGAACAAAATTATTTTGCACGGTTTAAAAATTATGCAGCACGAAAAAGGCAAATTATGCAGCTTAATGTGCCATATTTCGTGGTAGTATTACTTCATTATTTTGTCATTTATACAGTTGGTAAAACTGTCTGGAAAAAGAGTCCAACTTATTAATAGCAATTTAACACACAAATCCAGCAATAAGCAACTGAAAGATGACTATCCAACCTTCGGGAATGGCTCCAGTGCGCAGCAACGTGTCGCCATATTGTTGGTAACTCTTGATCCGTTTGAGCTAGGAACATATTTTTGTTAAAATCTTCAGATTATGCAGCAAATGATTATGTGGTAAATCCATAATTATGCAAAGAAAACTCTTCAGCAGCAGAACCAAATAAATAACTGTGGCTCTGGTTTTAATGCAGTAAGATAACTTAGTGGGTTATGCACAATGTGAATTAGAGAAAGAGAATTTTACTTTATTTTAGGTAAATTAGCATTAACATCTCACATTATTTTTCTTAGTCTACACACATTTACATTTGGAGACAAAACCAACCTCACACAATGTCATGAACTCAGGTCTGCAGAAGCCTGGGGATAAATGATTATATTCTACAATTATCATAAGCTCTTTTTTTAGCTGAGTAGTATGACTCAAGTCTGTGGGCATTTAGGACCATTCTGTACCAATCTCCAGCAAAAAAACGATTACTTTTAAGTTTGGCATGCCGGTTCTTAAAGAGAACAAAAATGCATATAGAAAAGTCAGCTGGGAAATATGAACACGTACATTGAGGACTCTAAACATGCACATTTTCAGTTTGCCCTGATCAAGCATAAAGTATATGTATTCTTCTGTTCTTCCTTGCTGCCTTCAGGCACATCCAAAAAACTTAACAGGGGGGGAGGGCCATTAGTATTTCCACTTTTCTACCCTTATCATCATAGAAAGATAATCTAAGCTATACCTGTGAGATGCTTATGTAATGGCAAAGTAAACAACAGATAATCCTTTTCTGCCTGGTAAACAATTGAGTCTTAAAATCAGAAAAGTTTCTGCAACAAGACATTATGCATCTATCAGGTCTAAGTGTCTGTTAGTGGCTGCCTTTCTTCTGTGGTGTGTGAGTGGAGGAATGTTTGTCTAAATGAACACTTCACAGGGTCATGGGAAAATGTGCTTATGCATGAACTAGTCAAAACCAGCACAGATAAAGCCACAGCTCAGTGGGAGTCATTTAGCCATCAACCAACTTCTAACATTAGAATGCAGCTCATCATGGGGTGCGGCTCCCCAAACAATTCAACTGTAGGGGTATGTCCTGTTAACATAATTTGTTTTGGGCCACCTCAGACACAGAGAAATGTACTGCTTGTACAGGATTATACAGTTTGAAATAAGGGGAAACTGGGATTGAATAAACCAGGGGGCATATGTATCAAAGGATACATTTGCGATTCTCAAATAGCAAATTTTAGAGAATCGCTATTTGAGAATCGCAAAACACTATGTATGTAGGATTTGCAAATAATTTTGCGAATCCTTCATATTCCTTAATTGCGAATCGCAAATTGCAATTCGCAATTAAGGAATACCTCACCATTCATTCCTATGGTCCTAGAGGCCCATAGGAATGAATGGGAAGACATTCTCAATTTGCGATTCTCAATTAGAGAATCGCGAATTGAGAATGCAATTTCAAGGGTGCCAGGGTGTCAAAAGGACACCCTGTTGCACCCCTAAAATGTGCATGTGTGCGCATGTGGCACACATACATGCCCTCAAGGCATGTATGTGCGCCACATGGCACTTTGAAAAATGTAAAAAAGTTCATTTTTGCAAAGATCGCAAATTACCACCAACTTGAAGTTGGTGGTAATTTGCGATTTCTTAAGGAGAAATCGCACAACTTTTTTTTTTTACATCGCATTTAAGGAATCGCAATTTGCGATTCCTTAAATGCTTTTGCAAAATAAGGAATCGCAAATTTTGTGATTCCCTATTTTACGAGGGCCTTTTGGGATGATACATCCCAAAAGGCTTTTTCCCGTTCGCAAGCGGGCCGATTCTGAGAATCAGCCCGTTTGCGAACGGGAAATGGGCTTCATACATATGCCCCTAGGTCACCTAATTCCGCAGTTTATAATTTTTTAGCTTAACATCTCCTCACAAACGTCCTTGAATCTTGTGTTCTATACACTCTTTTTCTTGTTTCCTGCATTACCCCTTACTTCCGACGAGTTAAGACATGTTTAGTATTCGGTCATTATGGCCTTTGCATACTCACTTTAAAATACATTTATTCATAGATTTGAGGGGGAACTGGATAGGGAGGATACATTAGTATGAGGGCAATCAGATGCCTAAGAGCCCTAAGGATGAGAAAAGGTGTGGTGGATAGTACCCTAAATTGGGTATAAGGCCTCCTGCAAGGAAGAGCAGGATCAAGACTGATTTGCATATGGCTGGGTCTAAACTGGAATGGTGTGGCGTGCCAAGAAACTATGGATTTAACCCAGATCTGTGACGGGGTGAATGTTTGATTTGTTCAGCATTCCGTCCATCATCTGTTCTTTTTGTAAGAAGATGTACTTGCCAAGTCGGCATGGCAGTTTAAAACTGCACATACAGGCTCTGCATTGGCGGGCCTGAGGCATGTTTAAAGAGCTACTTGAGTGGGTGGCACAATCAGTGCTGCAGGCCCACTAGAAGTATTTTGTTTACAGGCCCTGGGCACATGTACTGCACTTTACTAGGGACTTATATGTAAATCAAATATGCCAATTGTGGCTAAACCGATGTTACCATGTGTTAAGTTAACAGCACATGCACTTTAGCACTTTTTAGCAGTAGTAAAGTGCCCAGATTCCTAAAGCCAGCAAAAACGAAGTCAGCAAAACAGGTGGTAAGAAGGCAAAAAGTCAAGGGAATCACACCTAGGATGCCAGGTTTAACAGTTAAGTGCTGCATAAACACTTAACACATTGCCTGTAAGTTAAGCCTGACTGCTTTGGGCCAAACTACCCGAGAGTTAAGCACAGGTTAATTTAGTGACTTTTGTGGTTCACCCAGACACAGATGGAGCCTTTTGCTTGAGAAGGGCTCATTTTCACACTTGGAGATTCTGGCTATCTCACTACAAAGGCTATAGACATGAAACAGCTGTTCTTCTCCTTTCATTCTCTAGTGATTCTGCTAAACAAATGATTGGTCCCTCCCAAGAAAGATAGCCTCTTCTCCCTGCTCAAGGTACTCCCTGCTCCTGTTGCTGTCCGAGGAGGAGGGACCGCTGACAGGAGTCCGCTACTGTGTCACAAGGGAAACCTGTCCAGTACAAGTTGTTGTGCTGTTTGTAACTTTATGATTTGGGAAACTGCTGGACCCAGTCAAGCTAAAAAAACAATCAATGGCTTACAAACATATTTGTTGTCCTTATGAAAGGGCAGAATGCCATCGCTCAGGTTTAGTCATCCAATGGCTGAAGTAGGCTGCCCCATTGCCTCGTAGAACTATGAATGACACAATAACAGGCCATTTAAGGAAGACTGCTGACTGACAGTCCCTACGCATCAGTATATTGCACATATAATTTTTGTAAAATCAAAAGACCTAAAAAGGAAATTGGTTCAAGGGAGGCAGCGAGTCCTGCAAACAAAATTTGCAGGAGCTCATGTAAAGCCTACAGAGCAGGTAAAAATGTGTTTCTCTCAATGAAACCTGCACCAGTTAAAACTGTCAACATAGCAGACACTTTCTGATGAAACTAAATGTCGTCTCAATCCTTCTAAAGACCCACTTGTCTGTGGATGACTGATTGCATTGTATTTCACACAAGAGTGCCTCGTTTCTTAAGACATCACAGTTGAATATTTTATAAATCATTTCAGTCCACTCCAACCCATGTTTTCAGAAACTTAGTAGGAGTGTGTATCTTCTGCTCTGAAATGAAAACTGACAAATGTTAATGGAAATGCCATAGAAACAGTCTTGTACAAGGTGCCGTCACTGCATGGACGGAACACATTTCTCCAAATACAATTTTATTTCTATACGGGACAGAACAATGCATCTTGGTTCACATGTAATTCATTCAGTACACTGAAATATGGGCTCTGTCTGCAGCCCTCAAGAGCAGCCATATCTATTCTAATCAAAGTTTAGAATTAGAAGATCTTGGGCACTTTTGCTTGACATATAATATTCTAGCATAAATGGGCGATCGTTGAAGACATTCATTATAAAGAAGCAATGTTTTCAGGCAAACTAGAAGAGTGTGAAGCAACACAGATGAGACAGGAAAGCTAGTGGATATTGAGGAGAATGTAAGTCAATGTCTTACAATATTGCAGAGTTTAGTAGGTAGAACATGGTTACAAATGAAGACTCATGAGTGTCTTTGTAGCATCATTTTAGATGAGCTGCTATTTTCTGAAAAATATATATTTTTTTCTTCACATTAAATTCCCTGTGCAAAGTCCCCCCTGCAAAGTTCACCATTCCTTCACACGCCCTGGGGTGATCTATGCATTGTTTTCAAACTACCTGCTTCATATACGCCTGATTCATTCTGGTGTGATGGCAGTGGGAGGATAGACCCCTTTGAAAGCCTTTTAGGTGTCACTGAACACTTTGCAGCTATTCGGCTCTTATAAATGACAACTCTGATTCTCTGAAAAGAACACCGAACATGCTAATGTGAGGAGTCAGGTTATAGTTTTGCCTGCACAATCTCAAACTTATTTAGAGTGTAATTCTGACTTCCCACAGGAAAAAAAAACGTTTGCAATTCAAGCCCGCTTCCTTTTTAGGTCTCGCTGGCGTTGCAGCGCGAAGCGCTGTCGCCAACGAGAAACTATTGTTGCCGTGATGCCTCTCAAGGGAGACAGACTTGGGCACGAGCCGATTCTGGTCCGTGAACGAGCTTCACAGTGTGCCCAGACCAGAATCTGCTCGTGCCCAGGTCTGTCTCCCGGCAACAATAGTCTCGTTAGCGGCAGGTCCCTTTCACCCTCCCAAAATATCATTTCCTGTTTCCCTTGCACTCACTTGCTGTTGGTCTGCCCTCCGGTGATGCTCTTCACCCCCTCCGCTGCTGCTTCCGCTGCCCCGGACCCTCCATGCTTCTTTCCTTGGGTTTGTTTTGTTGTCCTACCTGGCGGGTTCCCGGAAAGCGCGTGACTCCCCCCTGGTCACGTGCTACATGGGCAGCCAATCACAGACAGACTGGGTGAGTGTTGCGCGCACGCCGTGGCGAGTCTTTCGCTCATGGCATCTCTTGCACGCGCTGTTTTCTACAGGGCCGCGGAGTAGGGGTCCGGCTGCATGTCCTGTAACTGGCGCTTCAGCTTCATCCGGAGAACGAGAGGACCATCCCCCGCATGCCCAGCTAGATTCGTCACCGAGGCAGGTTATTTCCTTTCTGCCCCTCTCGTCTTTTGTGTCCTTCTGCGCCACTCGTTTTTGTGCCTTTCTGTCCTCTGTTCCACTCGTTTCTCTCTTGTTTTGTGCCTTTCTGTCCTCTGTTCCACTAGGTTCCCTCTTATTTTGTGCATTTCTGCCCTCTGCTCCTCTCGTTTTTTCTGCCCTCTGTTCCACTCGTTTTTTTGTGACCTTCTGTGCCGCTCGTTTTTCCCTCGTGTTTTGTGCCTTTCTGCCCTCTGTTCCTCTCGTTTTTTTTGTTCCCCTCGTTTTTCCCCCTTTTGTGCCCCTTTTGCCCTCTGTCCCACTGGTTTCCCCGCCGCTGTGGACCCCTTCCAACACTACATATTCACCAAAGGATTGTGTGTGTGTGGGTCGGTGTGTGGCTCTTGTGTGCCCTTCTGCCCTCTGTGCCACTCGTTTTTGTGCCTTTCTGCCCTCTGTGCCACTCGTTTTTCCCTCTTTTTTTGTGTGCATTTCTGTCCTCTGTTCCACTCGTTTTCCCTCTCTTTTTGTTCCTTTCTGCCCTCTGCTCCTCTCGTTTTTGTGCCCTTCTGCCCTCTGTGCCACTCGTTTTTGTGCCTTTCTGCCCTCTGTGCCACTCGTTTTTCCCTTTTTTTTGTGCCGTTCTGATCACTGTTCCACTCGTTTTCCCTCTTTTTTTGTTCCTTTCTGCCCCTCTCGTTTTTGTGCCCTTCTGCCCTCTGTTCCACTCGTTTTTTTGTGCCTTTCTGCCCTCTGCTCCTCTCGTCTTTTGTGCCCTTCTGTCCTCTGTGCCACTCGTTTTTTGCCTTTCTGCCCTCTGTGCCACTTGTTTTCAACTCTTTTTTTGTGCCTTTCTGTCCTCTGTTCCACTCGTTTCCCTCTTTTTGTTGTGCCTTTCTGCCCTCTGCTCCTCTCGTTATTTGTGCCCTCTGTTCCACTCGTTTTTTTGTGCCCTTCTGCCCTCTGTGCCACTCGTTTTTCCTCGTTTTTTGTGCCTTTCTGCCCTCTGTTCCTCTCGTTTTTCTGTGCCCTTCTGCGCCACTCGTTTTTTCCCCTTTTGTGCCCCTTTTGCCCTCTGTCCCACTCGTTTCCCCACCGCTGTGTCCCCTGTGGACCCCTTCCAACACTACATATTCACCAAAGGATTGTGTGTGTGGGGGTCGGTGTGTGGCTCTTTTGTGCCCTTCTGCCCTCTGTGCCACTCGTTTTTGTGCCTTTCTGCCCTCTGTGCCACTCGTTTTTCCCTCTTTTTTTTTTGTGATTTCTGTCCTCTGTTCCACTCGTTTTCCCTCTCTTTTTGTCCCTTTCTTCCCTCTGCTCCTCTCGTTTTTGTGCCCTTCTGCACTCTGTGCCACTCGTTTTTGTGCCTTTCTCCCTCTGTGCCACTCGTTTTTCCCTTTTTTTTGTGCCTTTCTGTCCTCTGTTCCACTCGTTTTCCCTCTTTTTTGTTCCTTTCTGCCCCTCTCGTTTTTTTGTGCCTTTCTGCCCTCTGCTCCTCTCTTCTTTTGTGCCCTTCTGCCCTCTGTGCCACTCGTTTTTGTGCCTTTCTGCCCTCTGTGCCACTCGTTTTTCCTCGCTTTTTTTGTGCCTTTCTGCCCTCTGTTCCTCTCGTTTTTCTTTGCCCTTCTGCGCCACTCGTTTTTTTCCCTTTTGTGCCCCTTTTGCCATCTGTTCCACTCGTTTCCCCACCGCTGTGCCCACTGTGGACCCCTTCCAACACTACATATTCACCATAGGATTGTGTGTGTGGGGCTCGGTGTGTGTGTGTGTATAGATGCAATAGGTCTCGCCTTTGCGAGAGCTAAAGCTATTGGCATTGTAAATGACTATGCCATTTATTTATCTGTTTTCAAAACCAACCCATAAATAAAAAAGTTTGTCTTTTACAATACCAATAGCTCCAACTTATGCAAAAGGAGAGACCGTTGCATTGTAAATGCTTGTTTTAAGTTTGTGTTTATTGGTTTTCATATCATGGCATTCCACATATTACACAGTCTTATGAACAAATTAATGTTACGTTAATGCTTATCAATGTCATAGAGGTTCAAACAAGGACATACAGCGGTTCAATTAGGTGTCATCGCTCTTGATCTAGTGATGAGAGTTGGTATTTCGCAGTATTCAGCTGTTGAATGGCACGCACAAATAAAGAAAATGAAATAAGCAAAACTATGAAGAACAAATTAAATCTTTCTCAGCCTAGTTGAAGGTGATATGGCCCCTAAAGGGGTTACAGAGTCAGCCCATCCCAGCTCCCAAACATGATGTTACAGTTTCAATGTGTTATTCACAGCAATTGCGATTTTGTTCAACTCATGGCCTCCACCCCCTCCCTTCCTTCCTCGATAGCAGATGGTCCAACAATAGTGCCCTCCAATTCTAGTCGTCAGGCCCACTTAGTAGTCTATCCATTCTATGTTAGAAGGATTTCAAGTAATCTTTTTGGTTTGTTTTATAGGGACAATTTATTAAAAGAAATGGAGAAAGCAACGCTATTCAGCAGAGGCTCACGCAGGAGGGTGTTCGTGCACAGACTCACCTCATATTCAGATGCGGCTGGTATTTGCTACGAGTGGCAGGGCGGCGGGGCGGAAGGGGGCCATAGCGGTCGAGAAGGGAGGGGGTATATAAAAAATCATGATTTTTAAAAAAAGGTACCTTCAGCTGGCCGTGTTCCGCGCTGCGCTCCTCTGCTCCTTCCTCTTTTTCAGACACAGGCTCCCAGCCTGCCCTCCGGCCAATCCTGACGCTGCTCTCGCATGAGACCAGCCTCCGGATTGGCCTGAGTGCTCTCGATTAGCGCTCCAGGACACAGGACAGACAGGGAGACTGTGCCTGCTGTCTCCATCCTCAACAATGAAGCTGGGGTTGGAGAGAGGTTCACTGCGCATGATGGTTTGGTCGGCCTGAGACAGATGGCCAAACAGTCATGTGTAGCGACAGGAGTGCACACACTACTCTCCTCAGTGTTGTCACCTACAGGCTCCCCGAAGATGACAGGATACGAGAAATAAAACGAGTGCTGTTTTTTTCCCCTTTCCTGACGTTTTTGGGGGGGAGTGACGCTCCTCCACCATAGTGGAGGAGCGGATACTGCTCATAGTCCCGTTCCGATTGGAGGGTCTAAAGATGTGCAGCATTGTCTCTGGTAGACCACCCACTGGGAGAGAATGTAAATAAATCCAAACTACCCATATCTGAAGGACTGATTGCCCATACCTGGCCATTATGGCATACACAGTTTGTAATGTTTAGTGTGCTAATGCACAGCATTCTGATAAAGAGGTGGTGCATCAAATTGTTAGCCACAGCTTTCCAGCAATCACCACTCAAACACAAATAGCAGGTCCCATTCCTTTTACAGAGTAATTGGCCTCGAATCTGGCCCTGAACTGCCACACAAATAAGGCAGCCTGTGCAGGAAACCTCTGGACCAGGCCTGCAGAGGTTAATCATTTAACAAAAAAAAAAAGAATGGTGTTGCTTTGTTTCTGTAAATGCCTGTATGTATGTGTTAGAAATGTGGTTTCTGGTTGGCTAGGGTATACATTTAAGCCAGGCAGATCCCACCACTCTAGTCAGGGCAAGTAGGTTACACACATAAGATGAGCTGTGCTCACCCTCTGGTAGTGGCGCAGAGTGGGCGGGCTTTTCAAAGGGGCAATGCGTAAAGTGTTAGTGCAGTATGTAAAATACAGTAACACAGTGAAAATACCACAAAAAAGACTCCACACCAATGTGGAAAAATAGATACTCTTTCTCTAATTAACATTAGACCAAAACGACAAAAATCCAATCAATATTGCAAGTTACACTTAATTAAAGTAGGTATGCATTTGTCGTACTTTCAAAACAGATATGTTTCTTTCTGGGTTATTACGGTAAGTTTGATTCAAGCACAGGCATTCCAAACTTGACTGGAGTCAGTACACATGGGAGAGCCGGTGGGCTTCGATTCCTGTAATTATGGTGAGTTTTAGACACTCAAAATGTCATCTGAATCAGAATGCCAACTTTGTCTGGATCACAGAAGGTGATAAACCTCAATTTTATGAGGCAATGTGTCTCTGCCTTAGGGTATTCCCAAGTACATAAAAATATCAGAATACATTCAGTTTAGTAAATGAGCCTACAACTATGTAACTGAGCCCTAGATCAATAGAAAGTTAAATGGTTGTATTTCAAAATACAAAAGTCAGTACTGCAGAGTTAATGCCATGAAGCCTCTCAATGATGGGGTAATACAGAAATATGCAAAATCAGAAATTAATCTAAGTCTCAAGTGGGCCAAAAAATCTGAAAAGAAATAGACAGAATCCGTAATAGAACAGGAATGTCTTCTGACTCACCCGCAAAAATGTAGGATTTTTATAGCTGTTTGCATATGAAACCAACAGAACTGCACTCACGAGGTGCTGGAAAGCTGAGGATCCCCCGACCCAACAGGCTTGTTCTCGGTCCCTGCTGAACTGGACTAAAGCAGAGGGAACTGCACTATATAGGGAAGATATTCTGGGGTTACGCAAATACCTGATCTCAATACGTTGGAACACGATCAGACGGCGCTTCAAGTGGTGGTAGCTTTGGAGGACACCATAGACAACCCTGATGAAACGCACTCCGAAATTCGGTCGCAACAGCAATTTACGTACATATAGTGCCCAGTCTGGTGCGCCTACCACTCACCACACATGGTATAATTATAAGTAGGCTAAAGGCGTTGCAGTTGGATGATTAAAACTGCTTAGCGTAACAAACCAGGTGCTGATATAAATCCCCACAACTAGTTCCCACTTACATTTCAGTTGTTCTGCTTGTTTTGTTATGATGCAGTTAACTGACCTGTAGCTATTGAAGACACAACATAACTGCATAATTTCACTAGAGTACCCGAACCATACATATGAACATTTGGGTAAACAGCTCATATGTAATTTATAGTGTCATATATTCACGGGCAGACGTCGGACTGCCCTATGTGAGTCCTCCAATGCAGAGCCAATATGTAAAGATGACACACGCTTGCTCACAAGATATCTGTTGACCACTAATTGCAATGTCAAGTACAAGTTGTAATAGTTTACTGCAACACTTTTTTGTCATCCGGTAATGTTGATTATATGTATAATCTTTCTTAAAAACCAATAAAACAGATCAAACAAAAAATTAACCAAACAGAACTGCAATAATGGTGGTGTGAGCAAAAGCATAATTTCATCAGCAAATCAGAACAGAATAAGTTTAAACATCATATTGCCTTAACATCTAAGCACTATATCAACACATGAATAATGATTCTGCCCCTTCCATGCTAATGTCATCTGGAGATGCTATAAAACACTGAATGCAAGAAAAACAGTATGCCCTATGAATGAATTGGGTACAGTGATCTAGTGGAAAGACTTTGAAGAAACAGTTGCAGTTTCATAACTGAGCCGGGAAAGTTCATCAAAGTCAGCAGGAACAGCATCACTGGAAGTGCACAAATAATAATAATCTGCTTGAATATATGCTGCAGAAACAACAATGACATTCAGAAATGCATCGAAAAGACATGAGTGACAATGGTGATTACCATTTTGGACAAGGTGGCGTTTGTAACTAAATTGAGGTCTTGTTAAGAAGGATCACAAAAATGCACTTTTACACATCACAGTGAATTTGTTCCAAATGCAATAGTACTATATGAGTGTGTACACGTTTACTGAAAAGTGCATTCTGCGCATTATTAATAATGTATAGCAATATAAACACAGAAAAATCTTTAACACCATCGTACCAGTTATTTGGGAATGCCTTTATAATATCTGTATGTCGAGGTCCCAGTTTGGTTAATGTAAGTTACTGTGTTAGTACATTTGCAACGGTATCGGAAGAACTGTCCCATGGGTAAGTTGTCACTTAGGGCCTGATTACAAGGAAGGCGGACAGGGCTACATCCTCACAAACGTGACGGATATCCCGTCCACCAAATTACATTTCTATTATATTACCACAAAGCAAATGAGTGGATATGCTATCTTGATCTGCACATCACCATACGTACAGAGGTCATGGACATTTCAATATGTCACTGTCCAAACATTTGATATTGTGTGCTAATACGGTGCCAAATATCCCGTCCCCCAAATTACAATTCTATTATATCCAATGGAACTTGTAATACGGCATACAGTATATCGGTCACGTCTGTGACGGAGCATCTCAACCTCAAAACTCAAAATCAGGGCCAAAATGTTCTAGGATGACGGGATGTGTAGTGCAAGAGCAAGTTTTTCTCAGTATGGTTTTTATTTGCTGCTATTGTTAGATTAAAATCTTTCACTTGACTGTCTACATCTATATAATTGGGCAAGATCATGCTTGCTGTCTATGTAAAGTTTAGATGTAGGTGACGCTGATTGATTCATGCCAAATATGCTTCTGACTTGATTGAACCCTTTCCGTATGTAGAGCACCTAATCTAATTATCTCTTACAGATCATCAGCATTTGTCTTTAGGGGTTGGAATGGTATATATGGTGTTCTCAAATATCCTCACATAGATATGGGCAGGTGTGGAGTAAAATTTGCTCCCTTCAAGGCCCTAAGATTTGTAGATAGAGAATATCTTCAGATTGAAAATAGGTCCTGGTGAATGCCAATTCTGTGCCTTGTAAGAGAAAATATTGCATTTTATCCTAAAACCATTCTTGGGTTTGGAGCAATCTGCATGCTGCTACCAAGGTTAGCTCCTGGGAAATGTTAGTGTGCAGGCACTCAGTATCAAGAATCACCAAGATTTGGTTGTTGCTGTCAAAATGTATTCCTTGTAGTATCTGGAAGATGTCTGATGTTTCTTTTCACTAAGCTGATTGCTGAATGACACTGCCTCGTAAAAGGAAACCAGCAAAATTGGAAAGACACTGTAGCACAAAATCAATGTCTGAAACAATTCGCCTCCTTGATGGTGGGTGCTGGGGGTTATGTATTTTGGGCACAATGCAAAAGGCTGGTATATGTGGAGTGGTGTTGATAAGGAACTACTCTTCTGTTTATTGATCCAATGGATGCTCGTTGTCTCTTGTACAATATTTTTTGACAGTGGTCATTAATTCTGTTTTGGGGTCTTTCCCGAGTGTTCAGTAGGTACTCTTGTCATTTAGAAGTTGTAATGCTTCTTGGCAACAGTCATTAATGGTATGGATGACAATGGCTCTTCCCTTATCAGCCAGTATTATGGCAATATTGGACTACTCTTGCAATCCTATGATTGCAAGTTTCTCCACTCTGGATAAGTTCTTTAATTTTCTATGTTGCTGTTGACAATTATTCCCTTGACCTGTTGTTCAATGCTCAAGGCTGAAACTAGGTAAATGTCCTATTGAGACTAGTGGAGAAGAGAAATTATGGTTCTCTTCGTTTGTCTTGGAAACAGTCATGAGATTTCAACTTCCTTATTGTCTCCTGGAATTCTTTTGAAAACGTGAATGGGTTGTGAGTAGATATAGGTATGAATCATCATCCTTTATTAAGGACCGGGGTCTGATAGTTGACTGGGGTTTCTGGATCTGGTGTGGTCTTGTATAGTTGGCATGCCTGTGATTGCTTTGAGATTTCGGATTGTTATGAATGCATTTATTTTAATTTATTATGTGGTTTGTATTGCCTTTCAGGGCCTGAAGGTGCACTTTTTGAACACTCTGTTGAGACACCTCTTGTTATGGGTGACCCTTCAAAGCAGCTACGGTAAGTCCTTAAAACATTTATGGTAAGACATCTGACTTGTAATTGATGAATATATGGTAGCTTTGGGTGCTTCTGTTTTACTCCTGCTCATGAACATAATTTGTCTCTTGAGTTATTTACATGCAGTAGCCTCAGGAACATAGTAACCATGTGCGTGTTGTGTCATGCATGGTTAAGTGCAAGATAGATGTGTTAGCCAGTAATGTAGTCATAGATGTGCTTAAGCAGATTCACATACAGTGTACACATTTAGAGTCAGAGTAGAGAAAATTACACATTTAAAAATTGCTTTCTTTAAAATGTAGTCCCCTTCTCCCCAAAAAATATTTCCCTACATCACGCCACTTCCAACACTTCTCCTTTAGTCAAGGACAGATTGGTGCACAATACTGCACTATCTGCACCAATTACAACTACATGTAGAGCTTCAGATTAACATAGTAAATATAAATCAGGAGTTTTGTTAGCACTCTCTGTTAGTTGCAATCTTGGGTAGTTTAAATTAAATATTCTACCCTAACACTCCTGAAAACAATGACTTGTAAAAGAAAAAAAGAAAAATCTATGTGCCAGTCACATGGAGTTCCAAGGTCACTCTATCAAAGTTATTACCTTGTGAGTGTTCACAAAATTTATATTTTGTATCTCTTTCAGCATGCCACCAATATATTTGATTGTGCTGATATAATAATTCCCTTATGTTTAGTAAAGAAATTCTAAAACATACCATTTGACAATTATATATTGGTACTTTTACAAATTTTCTGTGAGTTATGGAATGCCTTAGTGCTATGAGTTTCTAAGGGTAATGTAGGACTTGGCCTTTTTGGCTGAAGTTCCCTAAACTCTTTGCTTTCCCCCTGGACCGTTTTCCTGACATAGAATAGCCAATTTGGTTGCTGTGGGTACTTTGCCACTGCTGATCAGTGACAAAGTACCAGAGTTACCTGTTTAAAATGTAATGGTGATTGGTTGGCCATGATTGGTATGTTTGCTTTACTAGTAAAATTCCCTAGTTATGTGCACTGTGTGTGCAAGGGCTAGTAATGCAAGGGCGCGCAGAGAAGGAAACTCAGGCCTTCAGTGTAGGGCCTGCGCACAGAATGCTAAGTTAGCATGTTGTCCTGAAACTTGCGACTACTTGTCAGGCCTGACTTTCCCTTTTACATACACCTTGGTTACCCCTGTTGTAGGTCCCAGGCAACACCTAGGCATGGTGCAGTGTAGGTAAAAGGCAGAACATATACTAAGGTGTGTGCTATGTTCTGACAGTGGAAAACTCTCCATATCGTTGTTCACTGCTGAAAGGCCATCCTGCCTATAGGACAGAATGGGGGAGGCTGGGTGTTGTGTTTGTTAGCCTAGTTTCCGGTGAAGTTTAGTATGTGTGAACTCACAGTGTAATAACACATCTTTCTGTGAAGGTGGTTTTGTCACTGTGTGTTCATAAACCACTCTTTTAGAAAATGGCTGAGTTTTGTGCTCTGAGCATTTCTGTGTGTCTCTGCTGAATGTGGATTGACTGTCTGGATATGAAAGGTGAGAGGAGCTGGAAGAGGTCTTGACCCAGGGAGGGGTTGAGATGGCACCAGGCTGCCCTGCATCTGCAGAGTAGTGGGAGGAGAAGCCCGGGAGGTGAAAAGGCCTGAGCTGGTGCTATAAACCAATTGACCCATCTCCTGCTGAGTGATTAAGGATCCAGACCCCCAGTATCAAAGGGAGAGAGGTGACACTGGGAGGGAGACACCCAGAACTGATTTAGTGAGGGGTCAGGGACCCCTGAGCACATACGAACTTCAAAGACATTAAGGGGTATAACTAGGAGATTTGAAACCCCTGAAAGTGGGAATGAAACAGATATGGATTGACACTGTAAAGGCTTGGACCCATTCTGTGGTCAAGAGAAACCTCTGCTAAAGAGGGAGCAACTGAAGTGCCTGCTGTGGACAAACCAATCCTTGCTTAGTGATCTGGGGCTGGTCTGCAGTTTTCTGTTCTAACTAAGGGAGAGGCTGTTGGGACTGTGCTTGGAGGCGCTGGGTCCACCTGCTCGAAGAAGACTGTGCTTTGTGCTGTGTCTTGAAACCCCCAAGGGCCCAAGGTGAGCTGGCTCCCTGTTTGGAAATACAGGACCATAAAAGTTTCCGGAGACGGCCCAAGCAACACGGTGTGTGCGTGCTTCTGCAGCTTGAGACTCTCAGAAGTTGTGCCATGTGATCGTGGGCACGCAGGAGTAAGCTCAGTCTTGGACGCGCAGGGTGCGTGTCGAAGTACAGGCCAAGGCGTTGGAGAGGAGCGCCTGGTCGTGGTGTGAACGGAGAGGAGGGGATCAGACGCGCATGTGCGTGTCGTGGTGCAGCCTGGGCATTTGTGAAGAGCGCCGGGGCCTTGTGTGCACCAAAGGAAAAAGCGAGACTCAGACGTGCTGGGTGCGTGTCGTGGTGCAGCCAGGGCGTTGGTCAGGAGTGCCTGGACATCGTGTGCACCGGGAGAAGAGGTGAGACTCGGACACGTGGAGTGAGTGTCATGTTGCAGCCAGGGCGTTGGTGAAAAGCGCCTGGACATCGTGTGCACCAGGAGAAGAGGAGAGGCTCGAATGCACAGGGTGCGTGTTGAGGTGCAAGTGGAGCATTGGTGAAGAGCGCTGGATCATCGTAAATACCAGAGAAGAGGCGAGTCTCGGACGCGCGGTGTGCATGTTGAAGTGCAACTGCAGGCGCTGGTGAGGAGTGCCTGAGTAGGGGGTGCACCGAATTGGAAGTAAAGTCTCCACAGTGCTGAAGGCGGATCTCGGTGTGAACTGAGACCGCCGGAAGGAGGGCCAAGGCATTGAGCTCTCGGAGTCAACCGCAGCGGCCCGGACCGTTAGCCACGGAAGAGCTGAGCCGCCTGCCCGAGTCCGCCGCAGCCCGTGACGGAGTTCTGGATCAAGGCCCAAGTCGCTGACGTCAGGGAGGAGAGTGGGGTCGCGCCCCCCCCCCCCCCCCCCAGGTAACGTGGATCAACACCTGGGGTGGGGTGCGGGCCCAGAAGGACACTCTCTCGGCCTCCTGTGTCAGTCAGCTGCGTGAGCCGTTGCTTCGGCTCGGATCCCGGCACGCGCTGCCCCAAAGAGTGGCAGTGCTGGGGCCGGGGTGGGAAGCAGTACTTTTGTGTCATCATTTGATCCATAACGGAGGCCCTGTTAAAGCAGCACGTAAAACTGTTGTATTACACTTTGCGTTATTGCTGCTAACAAACTATCGAACTGTCGTATGACGCCTGACCTCATTTGTGCCTGACGAACTACATGCTTGGTGCACTACGCACTGCGTTATTGTTCCCTTGCATATTACCTGATTGTAACGTGGCGCAGTGTATTATTTCTTCATTGCACCGTACAGGATTGTAGCGTGACGCATTGCTTTGTTTCTTCCTGGTACAGGGCATGCTCGTGGTGATACGCATTGCATTATTCCTTCAATTGCCAAGTACATGACTGTGGCGCTACGTATGGCATTGTTTCTCTGTTGCACAGTATAACAGAATATCGTTACGCATTGCAGTATTTGTTTCCTTTTGCAACATGTGTGATTCTTGCAATACGACTGGCCTAACCTTTTGGGAAGCAGTTAGAAGTGAGCTTAACTGTTGGTTAGAAGCGGTGGTTGGGATTAGAACCTACCAAACCACCGGAAAGAATACTACCCATTCTTATATGTTGATTTTGTATCGTGTGGTCGTATCGTATAATTGCTTATATTAAGATTATACTCATTTTATCAAAACTTGTGTGGAGTCTATTTGTGGTGACATGTGGGTTACTGTGAGCGTGGTTGCACATATTGAACACTCGTGCCTTGGAGATCAGCCTGGCTGCTCGTGCCAAGCTACCAAGGGGGTGAGCAGGGCTATTTATTATTGGTGTCCTTACTTAGCCTAACGTTAAAGCGAGAGGTCAGGGACGCATGCCTCCAGCATTTGGTGGCGTCGGTTAGCGATAAGGACCCCCACTTCCAACAGATATGATTTAGAAGCTAGGAACACTATCTGACAATCGTTTTTCATCAGTCTTATATTTTCTGTTATTTTTGTCACATCTTCCTCTAAATGTATGCCACATATATAGCAGTGTTACAACAGTGTAAATAGATTAATTTATTTTCTGAATATAGAATATACATTTTTAAATGTTTTTTGGGTTATGAGGTTTTCAACATACATTGCAAAATCCCTCAGCAGGATGCCAAGCAAAAGATAATGCAGTCTGACTGCTGAGGGATGCTGGATCTTTCCTAGGACTTTTTGATGTTTTACCGGAATTATCTGCCATGACCTTCTTGACGATAAACATGAACTATTTACCATGACTTTCCTGCCTTGAAGAAGCCTTGGCCAGCAGACCACTGAGCGAAAGACGTGTCGGCTGTTTCTGTTCTTACTTGCATTTTTTAGAAAACTACTAATAAAAATGACCAAATTACAACGATCTTTTTGCTTCCTTCCGGTACTCCACAACGACAGACCATGTTAAGTCTCCTTGATATCAACTCAACTTTTGGGATTACACCAACCCTGGGATTAAAGTAAATTCTGCAGACATCAAACCCTTTCATTCCCTAAATATTTGTTCGTTTTAAGTTGCATTTAATATATGACCAGAATTTGATGAAGTTAATAAAGCTGATATTTAAATAATTGAATTTTTGTAAAAATAACTCGAATTTGGACAATTAAAGTGTCATAATTTACATTGTGAGCCTTGCAAATGAATATGTATTAAATAGACGTTATTAGGCCTTATGCTAATTAGCCACTATATTTAGACAATCGAAATTATAATAGAACGTCAAAGTAACCCACTGACATGTTTAGAGAAGATTTAAAACAACATGCTCCCCATTGTGAGTCAATGCACAATCAATAGAATTACATGACTAAAATGCAAAAATCACAATAGGCATAATGCTTGTTGTACAACATGCACCCCTAAACTTATTTATACAGCAGATGTTTTCACTTCTTTCACTTCTTTCTTTCAGGCTGGAGTCTCCTACTCGAACACTGACCATGGACGCTCCTAAGGGTGTAACTATAAAGGCGCAAGCAGGGAACATCAAAGTTCTTTCCCATATGGACATCTCATTACACAGCAGTGATGGAACGGTGAGCCTCATACACATATATGCATGATTTTACCAACTATGTCATGGTCATCTAAAATGAAGGCTGTTGTCCAGTGGCGGTTCATCCACAGGGGCAGACGGGTGTTGACCCTCCATCTAGGTGCTGCCATTCTAGCTACACTGCTTTCCTCCATTTTTAATTCTCCTAAATCAATTGAAAATATGTATAAAACATCATGCAGGCCACACCGCAATTTTGGATTTACAATTGCATCTTGGAGAAGGCGTGATCCTCCTCTCGTAATGCCTATAGATGGAAGGGCATGTCGGGCTGGACACAAGGTGGGGCGAGACCAATCTGACAAGTGCACTTTAAAGGCCTCTAAACCGGTTCCATTTTTAAAGAGCCTGGAGGACAGAGCCTGGTCTGTGATGGTCTGGGGGTTGCCCTGCCCAAGCCAATCCCAAAGCCGCTCTCATACACTGTATTGAAAGTCTAATACTCTATTTGAAAGGGAAGTGTTGGGATTGGCGAGGCTGCGCTGAGCCTGGCTGACAGAAAACAACCACAACCGCACTGAATAACATGCAGTGTGGGGGCTGACAGAACAGCCATGTGGATCGGGCAGTGAGAAGGGGCAGCTCCTGAGAATGCCAGGGTGAGAGCAATGCTGAGTGGCTTCTTGTGAATCTTAACTTGATAAACAGTAACAGTGGCAGAAACAATGATGGACAGGCTGCGCTGTGGAGCCACTGTGCCAGAAACAATATGTAATTAACTTGGATATATTACACTGTGTTTGTTCCAGTCAGTCTCGAATCATCAGCTTCTGGCATAGGTGCAAGTGTATGGCCAGGAGGTCTCACTTAACAGTGAATTCCTGCAGGTTTGTGTAGGACTCCACCGTGACCGAGATGTGACAAAAAATGCTGCATACATTTTGAAGGTTTTTTTCAACAATAACTTTATAAAACTGCTTTAAATGTGTGCAGCTTGTTTCTTTCATATATGTTTATATTTTGACCTTATTGGTTTTGTTAAGGTCATTTATTTGACTACTATCCCTACTGCAATAATATTTGTTTGACCTGCAGAATTTGATGTATTGGGCTCACTCATCACATGGCATTCATGACAGCCATTTACGCTCCGTCACTTTAGTCACCAGCCACCACTGATATTGTCTTTCATTTGTTTCAAGATTTGGAGCTTAAGGCGCTAGTTTTAGCCACCTTTATTATCCCAGGTCTGCTAATCAAGCTGCCATATGAAATAAATATATATTTAAGGTGAAATGTGCACTAGTTAATATTGGGCCACACGTCAGCCAGTGAGCTTGTCATGTGTATTTGTATAGTTGACTTAAAGCAAATTAGATAGCATGGTTCTGATCGATATATTTATTTTGGAATTGAAACACTTCTGTGAAAAACGTATACAACTTTGCGTGTGAAAGGGACAGTATTGTAAACAAACAATGGCAACAGATTGCAAAAAAGATTCCTTAAAGAGAGATAAGAGAAAAACTCCGCCTTTACCATCTGCAAAACCTCATCTAAAGCAAAACCGCAACTGAAGCCCTCAAGACCAGCTATCACTTCTCTTACCCCTGCAAGAAATTAGAAATGTGAGAAATAACAGGGAAAACATTAAATTGGACCTAAATGTCTTACACTTGGACTGTCGAAACAATGGTCCACGAGCCACCGCTCCACATCAGATTTTCTAAGTAACTACAGCCCTGTCCTATTTAGAGATGTTATGTGTGGCAAAGATTGGCCGACCTATGGACCAGGGTTGAACAACCCTGTCTTAAACGAACACACAAATGTCTCTCCTTGCAAATAAAGGGAGCAAAAAAAGAATGCAAGATGCAGAAGCCAAGATCAGTTGTTAAAAACAACTTGTAGAAGCCATAAACCACATATTACAGAATTTCATGACCAAGATTCCCTTGCGAATGCAGAATGTGACCACTTCTGTTTAAATATTATTCCCTATATTCCTATGCCTCAAATTCTCACAAATGTTTTAGACTGAATATACCAAGCTTTATGACAAGCGACGTTCTTAAAACCACTGCACAGAGTCCTGAAGTGTTGTGGTACACACAAGTAGTACAAATGAGGACTGCTGCAGGCTTCACACCTGCATACGTTTCAATGAACCCTGATCTACATTTATCAGATGTTTAGACGCAAGACTGTTACAACTTAAAGACATTGCTATTGCAGCAGCCTACAGAAAATCACTTGCGATACAAATGTGGTGTATATTTCCTAAAGTGATTTGTCTACATAGGGTTGCATCTCTTCTAAGTAGGAAAGTGAGTATTTAATGGCTGGAATAATTATTATAATAATAAAAATAGTGTGATTTATCTAGCATGTTGTTACTTCAGACGAAGTTCCCCAGCACTGAAGGTCTAACTCCCCGAGGTCAAGAACACAGCAGAACTTAGAAATAACGTAATCACCCCGAAATAAGTAACCAAGGGGTATATGTACAAGGACTGGTGATAACTATCGCTAACGCTAGTTAGCAGCAGTTTTCTTACCGCCGCGTACCACTGAAAACTATCGCCTTGTTAGCGACCTATGTACAAGACATCGCTTCATGGCGATAGCTTCAGGGATCAGCTGTAAAAACTGCCAGTAACTTTAGTGTGAGGGCGATAGGAATTCCGGCGTTAGCGGGTGAAAACTAACAAAAGGCCCATTAGCGGTAAAAAAAACGCACGTTAGTCAGCCCAACGTGAGGTTTTTTAGCCACTATAGCCAAAAATAGCCTATCAGTCGACCTCCAATGAAAAGTAGGCAAAAAAAACAATGGGATGGAGAATGGAGCAGCCAGGGCAAGTGCAGCACAGGTCAACCACCCCTCAAGCCCCCCAACATCCAGGATGACCAGCCAGAGTCCAAGGGTAAGAGGAAATGCAGGGCTACATCCATGTAAAGAGACGCATCACAGTACAACACCAGTGATGCATCACTTCTCATTGAGCACTCTTCGCTATACCATGGGATCCAAAACCTTGAAAGCACAGACAGTCCCTGGGGCCCGGAGGCCTCGCTGGTCCTGCGTCTGGAGCTTGGATGCCTCGCTGGTCCTGCGCCTGGAGCATGGATGCCTCGCTGGTCCTGCGTCTGGAGCCTGGAGTGGGATGCAGAGGTGCTGTGGAGTCGATGAGCCGTGGCGGTAGACATTGAGGTGCAGCGATCGCCCTTACCTGGTAGTGAAGTCTGGCAGGGCGCATGGAGACACGTTGCTGACCTGTTTGAGAAGACCGCCTTGAGCCCCTTGTAGTTGTGAATGGTAGAGGCGCTCCTGTGCACCAACGTGTGGAGGTCTGCATCACATACTACGATCCACCACTACACCGGATCCGCTGAGGGGATTACCAATGGTGGGCGGCGGCTCTCTGCATCACAGGCCGGATGAATTTGTGCTTGCCGGACGCTGTGGAGAGTGAGGCCCCTGAGCTGCGGTGAACTTGTGTGGCGGGAGCGCTGCAACTTCACGCCTAAGGAGGCCCGGCTGCATAACCTGTACAGGGAGGTTCCCTAGTGGACTTGGCGGCGACTGCTGTATCCAGGCTTGTGAAATCCCACCTGGCTGAAGCTCCTGCTGACTGAGTCACAGATTTGGAGAGAGTGCAGCTGATTGAGCCATGGTATCAATGTCCAGGTAAGGAGAAGGTGGGGCCTAGCACCTGGTGTGATGCACCGCCAGTGGCGGCTCATCAGCAATGATGGAAGAGCATCACCCCACTTCTTTCAAGCAGACTCAGGAGAGCAGGAGCAACAAAGACATGCGATCTGGCCTCAAGGTAAGATGAATTTCATTTAAATATTTACAACACCCGCTCACACACACACCCTTGTATCCCAGCCCCATCCAGTGTCCTTTAAGGCTTATCCCATCTCCCAACTGTCCAGTCCCCCCCGCAGCACTTCTCCATGGCTGGCGCTGTGTGCCCATGCTCAGCGGGTGTACCACTGGTGTGCCAATGGTATACATGATGTTACAACGTATACCATTACATTGCATTCCATTCCAATGCATTCTAATTCTACGCATATTGCACCAGTAGGGAAAGCGCTGGATAGCGGAGATGAAAAAATTGCTATTCCCACTTCAGTGAGTGCAACCCTAAAACTAACCCTTGCACCCCCAAACACACTCTGAACCCTGAAATTCATCTTTGACCCCCAAAACACACCCCAAATTTCATATTTAAAAACACCATTACTAACCTCACAATGCTTTGGAATGGAATGTGATGTAAAGGCATCTGCGTTGTAGTTGCGTTGTAATGCCTGCATTGTAGTGGACGTCTCCTATGCCAGAGCCAAGCCATTGGCAAGCCCGTCTACATCCGTCTGCCCCTGGACCGCGCTCAGCACCAAGGCCCCTTCCTCTCTGACACTCCACCGCTACGACACCAGCACCCTCCTCGCTATCAACCCTGGACGCCACATCGCCTGCCAGGACCAACCTCTGCTCCAGACGGGACATCGCCATCGCCATCACTGATGGCTACTAGATGACTCGCAAAGGACCACCCCGCCCATTCAGAAGGAGGCATTGCCATCACCTACAAAAGCACACTCTGTCTGACCACGCACTCTAATGACCCAATAATGACCATTGAACACCTCAACTTCCAGATCCGGGCCAACCCCATCCTCTGTGGCACCCTAATCTGCAGGCCTCCTGGGCAATGGGCCCCTATGCAATTTTCCATAGGGACCTTTAGTCCAAGGTACAGCCCGAACGGCTCAACAGAATTACTTGAAACTTGGCAGAGAGGTAGTCCTCAGCTCAGGGATGTGCCTTTTGCATATATGGAGTCAATCTGTTCAGTAGTTCCTGAGAAAATTGCAGTTAAAAGCACATACATATCTATAGCCGCACACCGTGCGCGCACCATGCGAGCACCCTAACGTGCGCGAGCGTAATTCTGATTGGTGGTTACATGTTAGTCAACATTCGAATCGGTCGAAATCAGGAAGTGTCGGCCGCCATTTTGTTTGTTTTCAGTGCGAGAGTGAAAATGGAAGGTGGCGAACGTGAAAAGGGGGCAGGGTAGAGAGTTCCAGACCCCCTAGCCTTTGTCAGGGGGTCCCTGAAGGACCCCGAAGGCAG
Source organism: Triturus cristatus (assembly GCF_964204655.1). Taxonomy (NCBI): domain Eukaryota; kingdom Metazoa; phylum Chordata; class Amphibia; order Caudata; family Salamandridae; genus Triturus; species Triturus cristatus. The sequence continues at coordinate 313,914,714 of NC_140591.1, forward strand.
AAAAAAACATTGTAATTTTTTTTTTTTTAAATCGCGGGGGTGCGCGGTGAAAAACCAAAAAAAAAAATTACTTTTTTTTTAATACGTAGTTTATTGTAAAATAAATATATAAAAAAAATAAAAATACATACATAACTTAGCATTTAAAAAACTGTACAAATTCACTGAAAAAACCATAGGTTTCACACACGTTATAGTTAGGAATTAGCATTTAAAAAACCTTGCAAATTCACTTAAAAAACCATAGGTTTCACACATGTTATAGTTAGGTGGATATTTCACTCGTAAAAAGCCAATGAAATTACCCCGTTATAGTTAGTTCAGATAACTATAACTCGCGCGGCCGCCACTCTATCACAAGGATGATGTCATCAGTGATGTCATCAGTGATGCCACTGACCATGTCATGAGTGATGTAATATGTGACGTCATCAGCAGTGGATTGCGGGCGCACGAGTTATAGTTATCTGAACTAAACTATAGCGGGGTAATTTCAAGTGAATATATATATATATATTCACTGAAAAAACCATAGGTTTCACACATGTTATAGTTAGCTGGACATTTTACTGATAAAAAACCAATGAAATTCCCCCGTTATAGTTACTGTAGGCAACTGTAACTCACGCGACCGTAATCCTCTGCTGATGCTAATACTGTATTTAGACACTTATTTGCCCATATCTTCTTCCATTAAATTTTAGCTATACATATATTACAAATATTTTTTTTTCATAAAGACACATATGTCATCAGCAGAGGATTACGGTCGCGTGAGTTATAGTTGCCTACAGTAACTATAACGGGGGAATTTCATTGGTTTTTTATCAGTAAAATGTCCAGCTAACTATAACATGTGTGAAACCTATGGTTTTTTCAGTGAATTAGCAAGGTTTTTTAAATGCTATTTCCTAACTATAACGTGTGTGAAACCTATGGTTTTTTCTGTGAATTTGTACGGTTTTTTAAATGCTAAGTTACTTTACGCCATTTGTGGCGTGCGCGCCCACTTAACGCAGTTCGTTCCGTGCACGGTTTTTATCAACTTTAATAAGCCCTGTACATTTGGTGGCCTTCGGCCACCAAAAGCACAGGGGGTGAGGTCAATGTGGATAGTGTTTTTTTTATTTCGATTTTATAATTTCATGTTGCCAAAATTACGTTTTTTTTCTCTATTAATAAGCCCTGCACATTTGGTGGCCTGCGGCCACCAAAAGCACAGGGGGTGGGGTAAGTGTGGATAGTGTTTTTTTTATTTTTATTTTTTTACCGTAAGCGTACGGTAAGCTTACGGTAAGCGTACGGTAAGCGTACGGTAAGCGTACCCCGCGAAATTGCCGAAAAAAAAATAAAACCGTTTTTGCTCTTGGGGGATGTTTGGGGACTCCCTCAACATGACTATGTGGGAGGGAGTTGTCAAAACAGCCCCGTAACATGTTTTTGGCCATCATGTTTGATAAACAACACTCAGTGCGAGAGACAAAATGGCGGACGCCGCTTCCTGGTTTCGGCCGATTCGAATGTTTACTAAGATCTAAGAGCCAATCAGAATCGCGCTCGCGCACGCCACCGTAAGCTTACGGTAAGCGTACGGTAAGCGTACCGTAAGCGTACCGTAAGCGGGCTCAGATATATATATTGATTTAAAGGCTATTTTCTCAGAATCTACTGAACAGATTTACACCAAACCTACAAAAGGCACTTCCTTGACCTAGGGACTACCTCTCTGCCAAATTTCTAGTAATTCTGTTCAGCCGTTCGGGCTGTAGCTCGTTCTAAAGGTCCTATGGAAAAATGCATGGGAAAAACGCGTTTTGGGACCCCCCTTTTATCTCAGCCCCCGCTTGACGAATCCCCCCGAGACTTTCAGGGTAGGAGCGGAGCGTAGCGCCCCACCTATTTTGAGAAATTCGCGAGGATTCGTCGACCGGCGCCAAAGTTATTCAAAATAGAATGTTGAGGTTTTCCTATGGAAACGTGGTCCTAACTATAACTACCTACTGGCGACCGCCAGTAGGTAATATATATATATACATATATGTGTTTTCACAAATCCTTGTCAGCCTATTCACACATTAAACATGGTCGGAACTTTGCTCCTCTCTCACTCAGAAGTAAATGAATGATTAAAGTACAATGACGCTGGAACACACAACATTGAAGAGGGTGTAGGGTAAAGTGTTTCTACAAAATGGAAAATATTTTCCCCAAGGGCAAAAAAGTTATCAAGCGTAGTTGCACTTAGTTGGGGATTTCAAATGAATTTGTTCAAGTGAAAATGGAATTCAAGAAATAATTCCAGGAGCACACCACAGAAAGCTGCAGGAGTCACAACTTTGCAGGAGCATACCTGGAAAAGCTTGTGAATTCCAAAAAGTCTGACACTTAAAAACAAAGGATTAAACCTTTGAGAGTAAATCTGCTGGCTCTAACCTGTTGCCTTTGGGTGCAGATGTCACGAGGATCTCAAACTAATACTTCAAATTATTTTGACTGCCTGCCAAACCTAACATTGTTTCATGATTGTAAGCAATCTATATGGACCATTGCCATGAACCTAAGAAATGAACTAACCTTTCTCTGTATTAGAATCATCTGGGTTACTGGTTAATGTTGATATTACATTAATATCTTAGCTAGACACCTGACAGTTATCATTCTCGCCCCTCCTGTTCAATTGCCGGGTTTAGAAGCAGACCACACCATCTAGGTATGACAAGAATTGTCACCTTTGGAGAAAATTGTGCACATGTTCCCCTCATGGAGTTTGTGTGTAATTCAGGCTTTCTTTCTCAGGCTAGTAATGTTGTATCTCAGAATATGACGGATGACACTAGAATGATATTAATGGCAAGTGTAGCACAAATAAGAACATTAGGTCACTTGCTATAGCAAACATTTTTAAATATTCAAAAATATTACCATCAAAAAGAAATAGCGAACATACACTTTTCACACACATTTACACACATTGTGTCTCTAAAATAAAACTAGATTTTCATATAACATAGTTTTAAACATTTAAATAAAAGCACACTCCCTATTGCCACCCTTGCGAACTCTTATTTTCTGTCATCATCAAAAATGTACCCACTTTTTAGCAAATCAAAACAAAATTTTATTTATTTGTCATAATGATTTCAAAAACATTCTACTGTCATGATATTTCATCCTTATTTAAAAATAGTCAACTAAATAATATTTTTAAAACATATTTCTCTTTTACTAGTTTTATACAGAAGATCAAATGACCTAGGCAGTTTTTAGAGTAATAATCATTAAAATTCATGGTCTTGCAATTTTTCACCTAATGTCCTGGATAAACATATGTACCAGTATAGGTTTGTTCTCTTACACATTTTAAACTCCACTTTGGTCATACACATCCATAGTATCATTCTGTTATTACTTTGTTCTGTCAGTGGATACATCTACCACAGGATAGCTAAAAAACGAAGGCGCGAACAATATTGTATTTGTATGCTGTTCACTATTAAAGAATGCAACTCAGACATACTCCAGTTTACTATAAACAAGGAAATGCTAAAATATTAATACTATTAACAACAGGATGTATGTTGAATCTAGTTCCGGGGAGGGACCAGTTCACACTGCAAGCAGCTTGCACCATCCAAGTAAATCTCAACGTCTGCTCCCCAGGATCACAAACAGACCTGCTCACATCGAGGGAGTGTGCGCGTGACGTAGAGTGACATGCACTTATGGCATTCTGTTACCAACGCCCTTCCAACGAATCTCTGATGAGGACGCCTCCAGGGTGACAGCAAATAAGATGCCTTGAGGGAGGAAACCTCTGGCACGACACCTCTACATAAAGCTTCCATCACCAGGACAACAAGGAACAGAGCCCTGGAAGTGAGAGGCTGTTTGCAGAGTTGCAAATTCATGTTGTGGCTTAAAATACCTTGGGGAGACACATTGTTTGATTCAAATATTGGTGGGAAAGTGGTTTGGATTGAGAAAACTGAGAAAAAGCAGGGTAAAAAAGAAAAAACTATTTCTTCAAATGAGTAGTAGGAATGAACTCTAAATGACACCCTGGTATTTGGTGGATTACTCTAGTAGCTTTTCAGGTACTGCTGACAAGTTCCATAGTTCTAACTACGTTTCAACATTATTTACCAAGACAGATGTATGACACTGTGAAGGGGACAAATTATAGTGCTAATATAATCACCGTTTTGTGATATAAGGTGAACTTTAGTGGAGAGCATATTCTATAAGTCTAGCAATTGCTGAACTTGAAAAGCAAACCATGCACCACTTTTTCTCTTAACACCACTAGGTGAACCAAACATTAAGAGTAGAAATGGAAGAACTTTTTCTTCCTTAATGCAAGGGTCTGTCTGTCAGCAGGAAGAAAACCATATTTATTAATGCATTGGCAGGGGTGTAGGATCACAAGAGGTTTGAAAATGAACCTATTCTTGAGTAGAAGTAGAAGCCACTGTGTGGTTTGACTCGGTATCTGCGGCCACAAATTAGGGGCTGAAGTCAGGCTTTGCATAAACAGGAGAGAATCAATTAAACACGTATTCACAGATAACTACCCATTATCAAATACATAAAAACATTCAGCACCCTTGATTAGATTTCTGTAATAGAGCAAGTGATGCTGCATGAGAAATCTTGCAATCGTAACAATGTTTGTCACTTTCAGAGTCTTTAGAATGCTGTTCAGGCAAGTAATACAAAACACAAGGAGATGATGGACGGAGCACTGAAACTTTTCAGACACTCACCCACAGTCACAGATCTTGGTTGAATCCATCATCGTTCCTTAGCTCACTTCGCCACCCCAGTTCAGACACAGCGATATGCAAATCAGTCTTGACCCTGTGCCTCATGGGAACAGTCCAGCCCAAACTGCCAAGCCATGTCTTTCCTGGACCGGAAACAAACATCCTGGGACTGGTTTCAGGGTAACACCCCTCATCAGCCAAGCTAACTTAAATCCAGTGGAAAAGTGAACAAGGGACCCATATCTGGGCATACCCTGCCAACTTACTGCGAGTAAAGCAAACACAAGGAGATGATGGACAGAGCGCTGAAACTTTTCAGACACTCACTCCCAGTAACAGATCTGGGTTGAATCCATCATTGTTCTTTATCTCATTTCGCCACCCCAGTTCAGACATGTCTATATGCAAATCTGTCTTGACCCTGTGCCTCATGGGAACAGTCCAGCCCGAACTGCCAAGCTATGTCTTTCGTGGACCGGAAACAAGCATCCTAGGACCGTTTTCGTGGAAACACCCCTCATCAGCCAGGCTAGCCTGAATCCAGTGGCTAAGTGAGCAAGGGACCCACGTCTGGGCATTCCCTGCCAACTTACGGCTAGCAAAGCAAACACAAGGAGATGATGGACAGAGCATTGAAACTTTTCGGACTCTCACCCCCAGTCACAGATCTCAGATGAATCCATCATCGTTCTTGAGCTCACTTCGTCACCCCAGTTCAGACACAGCTATATGCCAATCAGTCTTGACCCTGTGCCTCATGGGAACAGTCCAGCCCGAACTGCCAAGCCATGTCTTTCCTGCACCGGAAACAAGCATCCTGGGACCGGTTTCGGGGTAACACCCCTCATTAGCCAGGCCAGCTTGAATCCAATGACAAAGTGAGCAAGGACCCGGTCTGGGCATACCCTGACAACTTACAGCGAGCAAAGCAAACACAAGGAGAGGCAAGTAATGGCCACCTAAGTATTCCAAATAGTCATGGAAAGATTGTCATGAGGGATTGAGGGTGTACAATTTTTACAAGACTGTATATATTAGTGGTTAGCAAGAACATAGTTGATAACAAATTAAGAGTTAGATTGGTCTTGAATTCTCTTCAAAGAAGTGGCATGACATTTAAAGCTAAGAAATTATATTTTATGAAATCAGAAATAGAGTATTTAGGACATTTGATCATGGGAGAAGGTGCAAAATCCAAAGAGAGCTTTGATAATGGTGTCAAAAGTGATGACAGGAGATTCTGGAATCATAGAAAGACGGTTAAGTGTGATTTACTAGACAGTGAGATATGTGGGAACTTGGGCATGGTGAGTCTGGAGTAGCTCGCAAACTGAAATATTCAAGTTGGTGGACTGCAATGAAACCCAAATATTTGGATGACTGTGCGAATTACATTTTAGTGGTTGAGCATAGCTTTTACAGCCGTTCTAAAAGTACATAATAATTTGCATATTGTCATTTGTAAAATAGTAATTTAGGTGGTCAAGTTATTTTTTTTTTATAGGAGAGGGGTGTGGCATTTTCCGTATATTGCAGTAAAAAAAATGTAGAATATAGATTATATAATGTATGTTCTTAAACAGTAGACTTGTACAGTAGAGCAGTTGGACTCTAGTCTGCAGCAGGTGTTCTGCTGATCATCCACTGACCTCCAACTATGCCCGAGGTTCTTCCAATACCATCAAAATACCCTGTTTTTTAGCCACTGTATGCCTTTATGGCCTGTTGCTCTCTGGCAGTGTTGGTGCCGTGGAAGCATCAAACACGTCCATCACCATTTTGGCTATCACCTTTGACTCTGCGACTTCTTGGAGCTTGAAAATCCCAGGGTTCCCAGAGCTGTTTACATTGGGGGCACACTTTCACACCTCCAATGCTCTGGACCCCTGGAAACTATCCCCAGCAACTGGGGTGGGTGAGCGGTGTACAGAGCTCAAATAAGGGCAGCCATGTTCCCGCCACCCAACTCCGCTCCTCCTCAGCTACACATTTTTAATCAAGTGTTGCCATGCTTCATTACGGTGACTAGATGAGAAATACTAGCGCCTAGCTGCTTTGCTTTGCACAAGCCTTATTAATGAACATAAATCAAAATGTCTTAACAGTAAAGTTTAATTTAAGTCAAAAATCATAGTTCATTCCCAATACAGGATCCACATCAATTCATACACGTGTACATAAATAAAACATAACATAAAACAGGTTTAGTTAATGGTACACATTAATTAATACAGCCGGGCCATTTTTGACCTTTCTCTGATATACCAGTACATTTGTCGTTCTGGTATACACTAGATGACTATTAAATCATGGAAAATTGTGTTATAAACATGCACATCAATCTGTTATGTAATACAAAGCGAACTATGATATACCTAAGTAATCTATAGGTGATATCTAAAACAGACATTTATTAATTGTTGTTGTATTATTTATGTAGTTATCATGTAACTTAATACTGTGCTATGGTATCTAATATATTTAGATGGTCTTTTGGCACTAAATAGTTACAGGACTGATGTGCACAGTCTGAGCCTGGGTGACAGGAAATCTGAAGTTCGAGGGTGTCTTCTACTGTGATATTTCTCCGTGTAGGAGTTACAATAAAGACCGTAACAGTTCCTCCTCCTCCATCCCCCAGATCGACCCCCCACACCCTCCTCTTCCACACACAACGCTCCAGTGAATGTAGAAGGGAGGCAAAAAAGAGAAATGCTAAGGAGTGGTCACACAGAATCCCTACCACTTGGAAACGGATTGATGGCTGTAATAAGCTGTGGCTTTTTGAACAAGCATTGGCATAGCCAATAGGTCTCGCCTTTGGGGCCTTATAAGCGTTTAACCATACAACAGTTAATTTTGTTGCCCCAAGGATATTGTGCTGCAAAACTAAATACTTATAAGTTCCCAAAAGCGAGACGTATTGGCTATGCCAATGCTTGTTCTTCAAAGGACTTGATCTTGCTCTCTTTTTTTAAAGGCTGCGGTAGGGGGGCTGATTGTTTTAAGTTTAGATGAACAGAAATGAAGAATAGACTTTGGCTTTCCCCACTAACACATTACAGAAATATCAAATACACCAGAACCTCACTGCAATGATTAGAAGGACAGAGGAGGGAGCAAGCAAGGACATTAACAGCCGACTGTGCAATTGGGTGCAAGATTTCAGCCAATAATGCAATATTGGAAATGACACCACACGGAATACAGACACCTGTTCTTGGCAACGGTCAGTGTGCAAGGAAGGAGGCCGTTTAAAGGCCAAAACTGCAATAACAGACAGAATGTGGTATTCAGATAAATTGTAGTATCCTATAATGATTTGACTGGATGTTTCAATGTGTTTCTGTTCCTGCTTTCATTTCTAAAACCTCACTTCTATTGTCTTTTTTTCTGACCACCAAGATCCTTCACCAGCTAAGTATCCGTCCTAGCTGCTGAAGTCCTGACGTGTCAGGTGTGCTGGCCTGTGTGACACATTTCACATAACACCTGAAATCCAAAGAGAAATCTCTACAAAATGGAAGCCGCAGTCCGGAGCACACAGGCTGTTGTAACAAGGAGTGGAGCGAGAAAGCATGAACAAGGGCACATGTTAAAATTAGTTTGCAATTGTAAAGGATAGCACTAAACTGATAGATTTACTGGTCACAGCAAATGAGCTATCTCTTAGGGAGGACATGCCATAAATGCCTAAAGAGAGAATCAGAATCGTATGCGGTATGGGTGCCACGTGTCTGCTTGGACGTTAGAGAATACTAATTTCAATATTCGACTTTCTCCACTTCATAAATCTCAAGAACACAATAATTCACATGCAACAGTTTGTCAATCCAGGCATGTGTCCCAAGAATAGGGACAGCGAGAGCGAGCTGAAGTGGGACTGCAAGAGCACAGGAGGAGGAGGAGGCATTGGAAACAAATCAAAAGACGGGGCGGCAACAGCAAGCCTGGGAAAGTCGTGCTCCAAGAATGCCATTGCAACTCTAGGGTGAATGCGGTGGTGGAGAGCAAGAAGTCACAGGGGCGGGGGAGCAAACATTGATCAAAATGAACATTCCCAAACTGAAAGAAGCATTGGCATAGCCAACAGAACTCGCCGTCTTGCTCTATTGGCTTAGCCAAAGTGTTTTCCCATGCTGAGTAGCACAGGTAAAACTTTAAAAAAAGAAGGGTTTTGCCGATGCAATGTACCTTTTACACAAAAAACAAGCATTGGCCGTGCGGCAGTAAAAGTAACGCCGTGCGGCCGTGAAAGCGAAAGGCATCGTGATCACTGTGTAAGCGATAGTCATCTCGATGACGCGCTAGAGCACACGAGGGATGCGTGTGTGCTTGTGCGCATGACAGCAAGCTGGTGTCCGCTTTGGTAGCACTTCGAAAATCAGCTACTAAATGTCTCGCCAGCGCAGTGCATGCGCTGGTTCAGGCGAGACCTAAAAAGGGAAATTATTGCTAGTATCTAGAAGGTGTAGTGGCATTGTTCGTCTACACCAAGGAAGAAGAGATGGGGGGAGGGGCTCACTCAAGGGCCATAGAGTTGCAGTCTGGTCTAGAGTGAAAATACCCCATGAAAAGTAAGCCAGGTGATAAGTGACCGACATCCTGCGTGGTCCAGTGGACTAAAAACAGAGACAAATATTAGTCTGTCCATTAATAATCATTAAATATGTCAGTCACCCATCGTAATTATAAGTTTAAATATGAAAAATATTGCAGATTCATATTCTATACCTTTCCTCATTAGGTCTTTGGTTTAGGCATCCAGAAGCATACACGATATTGTGTATTTAAATGTACAAACACATGTATGATGTGGATATACCCATGAATGACACACTCAAAGACTCATGTAGATTACTCCATATGCTTTTCAGTGGCACCTGCACAGTAATCACTTGCGGTCAGGTTTACTATGGGTTTGAGCCGGCGCTCGCGTGGCGCAAACTTGCGCAAAATGACACAAAGCGATGCATGCACCTTTTATCCAGCGTAAAGGGCTTTTTCCATTGGAAAATGGCATTTTCCTTTGCTTTGGATCAATTTGGTTAATGGACATTACTGAGGGAAGACTAGCATACACACCTACAGGTTTAGACGCAAAGCCTTGGCTACTAATATAGTCAGACAGAACTTTGCATCAAAACTAACCCCTATTTGAAGCAGGCAAGGAAGGGGAACTGCATTTCAAGAACAGCTACATCCAATGCATCTAACCCTTTAACTGTTGTCCATCCATAGGGATTTGTAATGACAGGGTTTGTTTAGGTGCAAATCCCAGGCTGGACAGCATACACTTTCCTCTGCGTAGTGGAGTGAGGCTGTGCGTGTCGCAAGGCAGCCTCTTTGTGCGCAGACGCTTAGAGACTGCAGCAGGCCAAAATTAGTGAGTGTGGCTTCACCCCCTTCACAGTTAATTTGGATGCTGAACCGCCTTGTCTATAAAGGTTGTAAATCTGGTTGATCTTCAAGCCATGAAGATACTTTTCGCACAAATGTTAAGCATTCTGCACTATGAAAGCAAGGATATGCACAAGCCTTTGCAAATACAAATAACTTAACAAGTTCAGCATTTATTGATTAAAAAGAGCCCCATCCCCATGCAGCCACACAGTGCACTTTGCGATGTTGCCTTGTGTTACTGAAGGTACCACATCCATTAGATTTCCTGAGTCTCCCCAAAAAACTGACCTATTGGGAGGAAAAGTAAACTGTCAGGTGTATCTTCTAAAATAATGCCGTAATGTGACCTTGTGTCCCATATTTGGTATTATATGATTATTTTAGAGGTCACCGCAGTGCATGGATCACACCCAGCACCAGGAACCCTGGTTCTCCTACTCCCACCACACAGATACACCACCACCGAGTTCCGAGCCCTGGACCCCAGACTCTGCAACAGCAAATGCTGTTGCACCTCTCACAATCAATGATAGAACCTTTCACCTGCCTGCACTGTCTCTTCTCCTGCAACACCGGAGCACCCACATGCATGATGACCACCACAATGCCAACCACAACCGCTTTGTAGAAACTCGACTGCTTCCCCCTCAGCACATGATCACTCTGCAAGCACACCACTGAAATCTGGGACATCATCACCACACTCACCCCTGATGTAATTTTTCTCACTGAGACCTGGCTCACCCCCACATCCGGTCCTGACATTGCCTCAGCAAATCCCGATGGTTACACAATAGCACACCAAGACCACATCAATAAACACGGATGGGGAATCGCCATCATCACCAAAGAAAACATCCACTGTACCACCACCCGATCGTGGAACACCTCCGTTTTAAACTCCAAACAGCAGGCAAATCCACCATCAGGCACCCACGCTTACAGACTTCCAAGACCATGCCCCAGTTTCTGCAACACCATTCCTGACTTCATTGGCCCACTCGTCATATACTCCAAGGGCTACATCTTCCTCGAACACCTCAATTTTCACCTCAACAACCTCAATGACACCAACTTCGCCCAACTCCTCGAAAGCATGAACAACATCGGACTCACCCAACTAGTCACCAGCCCCACACAATGCAGGACATACGCTTGACCCCATCTTAACGGGCAGCGACAAAGTCAAGTACAGTCATGTCACCGATTCACTTGGACAGACCACACTATCATCCACTTCATCATAACCAAACCACCACCCAGTGCCCCCCACCACAGCTGGAGCAAAGTGTCAGAGAGCCTCAACATTTCCCACACTGACACCGCACCCAACCTAGAACAGGCTGTCAAAAACTTCACTGCCTAGATCACCAACTGTGTCGAAGAGTCATTACCCACCAAACCCAGCAAACGCAAAAAATCCAATAAACAGGCCAGATGATACACCACGAAGCTGAGAACCGCAAAATGCAACTGCAAGCAACTAAAAGGAAAATGGTGCACCAGCAAGGAATCCGCAGACAGAGCCACTTTTAAGACTGCCCTCAACCATCAGCTCCTGGAAGAGATGAACAAAACTACCCTGGCAGACCATATCAAAGCCAGATCCAACCACAGTAAAGAACTCTTCAACATCATTAGGGAGTTCTACAACCCCCCAGCCATCAAAAACATCATCACTGCTTCCCAGAAACTTTGCAACACCCTGGCAGATTTCTTCCATGACAAAATCTCCACCATCTACAAGAACTTTAAACCTTAGTTCACCTCCTCTGACCTCGTTGGCCACTTTATCCCACAGAAGCAAGCCCAGATCACCAACTCACCTGGGACAAGCTTATCACACAGAACACCACAGCAATCATGAACTCTGTCCACTCAGGCGCTCCTAACGACCCCTGTCCTCACCACATTTTCAAACTTGAGAGCAATAAAATCCTCAGCAAGCTCACTACTCTCTTCAATGCCTCCATCACCATGGCCACCTTCCCCGAAGAATGAAAACACGCAGAGGTCAAAACTCTTCTCAAGAAACCATCCACCGACCCCAGCAAATTCAAAAACTACTGTCCCAGCTCTCTGCTCTCCTTCCCTGCCAAAGTCCTCAAAAAAGCCATCAACCGCTAAGTCACAGCACACCTGGAGAACAACCATCTCCCGGACACCTCCCAATCCAGATTCCACACCAACCACAGCACCAATACCGGCCTGATTGCTGCCACCGATGACATCACAACCCTTCTCAATCTGGGAGAAATGGTGGCCCTGAGCCTCCTCAACCTCTCAGCAGCGTTCAACACCATATCCCACCTCACCCTGATCAAAAAACTACATCTAATCTGAAACCAAGGAGATGCCCTCAAGTGGATTGGCTCCTTCCTCACTGGAAGAACCGAGGAAGTCCACCTAACACCATTCACTTTGGAACCCAAGAACATTATCTGTAGTGTTCCTCAAGGCTCGTCCCTCAACTCCACTCTGTTCAACCACTAAATGTCCCCCTTGGCCAACATCATCAGAGCCCATGAATTAACCATCATATCCTACGCAGACAACACCCAGCTCAACTTCTCACTCACAAAAGACCCGACCACTACGAGAGCCAACTATCACAGGTGCATGACGAGAATGGCCGACTGGATGAAAAACAACTGCCTGAAACTCAACACAGACAAAACAGAAGTGATGATCCTCGGCAACAACACAAGACATACCATCATTCAAGCCATAGTCATTAGTGGCCTGTACTACAGCAATATACAATGTGCAGGAATCACCGCTCACCTCCTGAAGAGACTACAAACCATAGAGTACTCCGCGGCCAGATTCCTCCTCGACCTCCCCAAATGGACCCTCATCACCCCTCACACAAGAATGTCCTCTAACTTCCCACACAGAAACAAGATCAATTCAAGATACTGATCCACACCTACAAAGCCCTGCGCAACGCAGGACCAGCCTACATCAACCACCGCATGAACTCACACCAACCCTCCAAACACCTGCTCTCTGCCTCCCTCTCCCTTGTGCATACCCCCTTATCTGCCATAGCAACAGTGGAGGATGCTCCTTCTCCTCCCTCATGGCTAAATCCTGGAACAACCTCCACCTCTCACCTAGAATTCTGGAAGGCACTCAAGTCCTGGATTTTCAACTGAGCCTGCCTTAAAGCAAGACTCTCACCACCTGGATACCGTCATTGGTAATTTGTCGCGCTTTATAAATCCAGGCCTCAAATTGGATCTTTCATGTTCAGCCTCCTTTCTCAGCCCTGCCCCAATTGCTAGAGTCTCTCATACCATGTTCATGCATTAAAGTCTATGGATTTAGAGGTTTCAAAGCATACATAAGCTACTGATTTGTGAATTCAACTAGCATAGAACTTGCACATTGCCAACTTGCACGCAGACATTTGGCTATAGAGTCCCAGAAATTGGGAAAATCTTTTTCTGGCAATTGCAACATGAGCAGCTGAAAATGAACAGTTAAGCACATTAAAATGCTAGAATTAAAGCTAATAACTTCATATAAATAAAGGCCTACCTCTAGTCCCATCTCTTTTATATTTACTAAATCAAGCATTCAAATTCTTTCAAATTACAAATAATGAGGATGTCAACATGTTTCAAAGCCTTTGACGCATGAAACATTATCAACCATGTAGGAAAAGTCTGTTCATATACGACATCTTCATATCCACTACTCTCTAAACTTGCCCTTACAACAATTTGTGCACTCATCCACTTACTTATCAATATATATGTACACTCACTCATACTTTCAAGCATCTGTTCATACACTTTCACCCTGGCACTCAATTACTCACCAATTAATTGACCATATCCGATTCACTGTCCATTTTTTCCACACTGCTCCTTTCACTGCACCCGTCTAACCTTCCTACTGCTGCCCCCACTTATTGACTTATCCTCACAAACTGCCCTTGCACTCTTTATTCATTCACTCACCCATTGCTTTCATTGTCCACCCATGCACTGGTTCCATTCATGCATTCTCCATTTCATAAATGTGCTCTCTCCATTCACTCAGCCATTGATTCATTCTCACATTTATAACTAAGCCACACACATAAACAATGAAGAAATAGGCTAAACTAATTGGCTTTGGCAATTGCTGATTTTGTTCCAACCACCATAACTAAGTTTTAGTTTTTACAGATTATTTGTATTATTTTCTCATGAGGTTATGTATATTTCTAATATGATATGAATCATTTCAATAAAGGTCCACAGTGGACTACTTCGGCCACCTTATTCACCACAGGTCTTTGGAAGCAGCCGAGTAGGTATAGGAGTGAAACCGATATTTAAAAACACTAAAACAGCACTCCTAAAGGTCCACCAGACAATGGAGATAAGCATTAAGGAGTCCAAATCAGAATCCTTGTGGGCTAACAGCTAGATCAAGTATAAGGGGGAAAATCGCAACTACGATACTTGGATAGAAAAAGGTATATGCTTCCCACACCAACTCAAGAAGGAGACACCCCCAATTACATTCGCTGACCTTAAAGCAACCCACCAGCTGGAAGACATAGACCTATATAGATTCCTAAAGATAAAAACAGCCCTGTCAAAGGCAAGTCTAGCCAGCAACCAACCCTCGATCTTCCGCTACGTAGCAAACATCAACAAACTAGGCCATCAAGTCTCGCAACTATATAAAATACTACGCCCAAAAAACACCAAAGTTAACACCAAAACAATCGAATACTGGGATAAACATATCCACCCCGCTAAACGAACGTGAATGGAAAACTGTGGACCTCGGCCAAGCGAAACAAGATCACCCCAGTCTTAGCACAAACAAAACCCTGGCTACTCCACAAAACCTTCTGGACCCCAGATCGCTTACACACACTAGGCCTCAGGGAAGACTCCCTCTGCTGGAACTGCAACACAGAGAAGGGAGACCTAGCACACGTCATTTTCCATTGCCCAACACTCAAGGCGTTCTGGGGAAGGGTGTTTGATTTCATAGACAATGTGTTTAAATGCAAGCTAACAAGAGACTTTGCCTCCCTCACCTTTATACGTACTGATCTCTCCTCAGAGAGAGAGAGGGAACTTATGGACCTACTTCTGACTGCCGTGGTCAAACTGGTACTAACCAACTGGAAAGACACTAGCAAAACCAGCTACAAAGGGTGAATCAACTGGGTCACTCACCTCAGAGGAGCAGATCGCTTGGCATTGCAACACTCCCCATGGAAAGCATCAACAAGGGGGCTATGGGAAACGCGGGACAGGTCTCTGGACCCCTACAAACCCCCATAGGAAACCACCAGAACACCTACTGTAAACGATCCAAAAGCCTGCAAAAATACGGACCGGGGAGACTCGGAAACTAGCCTGAATATCTCGAGCTGAGACAAAACGAACAGTAGTGGACATACTGGATGCCAATGTATTAAGCCAAAAAATGTATACCTCTCTATATGCCTGTCCTATCCTCTTTCTCTCTCTCTTTTCTAACTTTTCTATCCGCTCATCCTGCACCTACTTCTCTATCAAAAATCTAGCCAGCAAGGGGGTAACCACCTAAGAACAGTAATGTACTAAGGTTTTTTGACAGCCGTGGTTAACCACGCTACTGCTTTTGTGATTGTATACAATTTATTTAAAAAATAATTTTTAAAAAAAAGGACATTGAAAAAAATAACAGAATGAATGAATTAATGACTAGATTGCATGGCGTGTAAAAAAACATCTTTTGTACAAGTTAAATCACGATAACAATTTCCTGTATTTCAAATAAGTATTTGGTTCTTGGTGTAATTATGGATACATCGTTTTTGTCTTCTGTTTAGATTGTGCTTGATGCTGAAACGGTGCGACTTCCCAAGCTGCCTCAGGGTTCAAGGGGCGATGCCGGCAGCGCTCAAGGACTTTACGAGATCTGTGTGTGTAAAGATGGCAAACTGTACCTGTCAGTGGCTGGCGTGAGCTCTACCTGCCTGGAGTACAGCCGGGTCTGTTCATGAAGCTCCCCCAAAGGATTTGGTTGCCTGGATATTATCAATGAAATGGACACCACCAACTGGCAAACAACCCTGACTGGCGACGGACACTCTAACAACAAACTCACTATAGAGCTGCACGGCTAAAAACCCAATTGGAAAGTCTGGACTGTGGGAGAGAAACACCCACACCTCTAAACACATCTGTATGGTGTTGCAGAAGAGCACAATTGAATACCAATATCCCCGGTGGAAGCTTTTGAGAGTCAAGGCATGCACTGAACTCAACTACGTCACAACACCGTGGTGCGCCATGAGGGGAGAACCAGTTTCTATTGCTACTTTCCAATGACCGAGTTCGAGTCCACCACACAAGCTAATGTCACGTAAACAAACATCACTTTCGAATACATTAACTCAATTAAAACATAGACTCTCTAATTGGTCACTTCAACCAGTGCCAGCAAATGTTCTATGCAATGTTTCCTGCAATAACACATAGGCTACATACTGTCATTTCTGCATTTTCAAGCAAGTGTAGGTGAAGAAAAAAAGAGACCGAATTCCGCAAAGGCTTCTTAGTTAGTATTTTCATAAGCACCAGTAAATTACGCAAAACCATTACATGTTTTAAATTCGCCGGAAGTATCTGCAAATGAATGTGTGTAACAAAGAATGTAGAGCATTGAACGCGTCCATGCAACTATGAGTGGACATTTCAAAATGCATTAAAGAGAATTCTGGTTTACAAAAGGTCGCAGAATACTCATTTGAGATGTTCATGAGATTGCTCAAAGTAAATACAATTGGTATTTTTTTTTAATTAAGTCATTTTACATATCTGAACTTTTAAACGACATCTTCCATATAAGGTAATTTATTATATATTACAGAAATGCCGTGTTTAACGTACCTATCACACTTTTATTGGTATCTATGTATGTTCAAAATAAAATACATACCATCATGATCCATGCATACAGCACAGTGAATAATACAATAAGACTTGGTCACTTGAGTATGCCCAATGTTGTTGTTTCAACCTACAGATTTCCTACACACCAATAAGGTTTGTAACCTGTTTCTAGTTTATTTATCCTGTTGTGACCCCCTGATGCACGATTAATCCGTCTCTGTACTGGATAAACGTATTGCCCCTGAAATCCACCTAGGAGTAATTATCGATGACTGACACCCTATTTTGCCAGGAGCAAAGGAAAACTTTGAAGGAAGTAAAAGCGTGGTTGTGGCTATTTTCAACAACATGGAGTAGTCTGTAACTTAACCTAATTCCATTTTAGAACCACAACAAAAGGTGATAGCCCATCTGCTTTCCTGCCTCAAGCAACTTGTACTTCAGTCTTCATCGGCAGTGCTCTCACCCGGAAACGATTCCACCGTGGTTTTATCGAGCTAAAAATGCAAAATACTGCTTGATAAATCCACTTGATTCTTTGACAGTGGACTTCCCTACTCCTTCATGGACTACTAATGTGTTATGCATTATTTGAAGGGTGCAGCAGTTCACTCCACCTGCTGAAAGCTCGACATATAGAAACCAACTTAACTGATAGTATAACTTCGCCACCCGCGCAATCTTTCAGACCATCACTCACCTGGCATTTAGAGTCAAGATCGTTGAAAAATCATATATGTTCTGCATTGCAGCTATGACTATATTACCCACATAGAGGCATTTAACACTGACAAAGCCTTTTTTACCTTACGGCTGGTAATCTTGAACATGTTGGCCTGTAATGTGATATCGTCTGATGAGGTCAGTATTGCATCATAAGTGGCTCTTAATGCAGGAAGTGGTGGAGACCAATGCTCAAATGGCATTCATTGGCAGTTTTCTTTACTGGAAGTCCTTCTACCATTCCAACGAATATCAATTTGCTCACATGGACACCTCTAGGTCCCAAAAGATCCCTATCACCTGCAGTGTCCCCCCAGGGTTCCAGACTGTCCTGTGCCATTTCCAGATTCTATGGAACCGCTCTGTGCTCTAATCACAGATAAATGCATTAAGATTCACCAATATGACAATGATATTCAACGACACTTGAAAGTCTCCACTGCTTTAGACACCCAGTGGCTTTCACACTGCCTGCCCCTCATCCAGACCTGAATGCCCAGCCCTACCTGAAGCTCAAGCCAACTCAACCCATACAGAATTCCTTTAAACAAGAAACAGTACGAGCCTGGCTCAAAGACATGAACCTTGACAGCTTTGAACCTTGACCTTCACCCAAATGCCAAGCCCCCTGGACTCACACTGGACTCCAACCTCACCCTCAAGGAAAATATTGCTAAAAACCAGACAGACTTATACCAGCTTTCTCTTCTGTAGAAAGTGAAACTACGGAACTTCTGTTCAAGCCATCCTATTATGGAATCTGGGTGGTAGTAATGCCTAGGTCCATGGCCTCCTAGACGCGGGGGACTGCCACTCTCTAAGGGCATCCTCCATGCTGCAGCATGTCTCATCCAGGGCCCGAAAAAATTTGATCACATTACCACCGTCCTGATGAAACTTGATTTGCTCCCCATGCTAGTCTACAGCATCTTGAAAACCAGTTGCATCATTAGTAAAGCCATTGTAACCAACACTACCGCTTATCTGACAGACAAGCTAACCATCTCTGGTGATTCCCGGGAAACCCACAGCAAGGACCCCATCATACTGCAGACAGAGAAATGTAAAAAGAAAAGAACAAGGCAGTAGTCCTTTTCCATCTATGCACTTAGGATCTGGGACAACATCCCTCTATCCACCAGGACCTCCCAAATGCTGCTTCAGTTTAGGAAAGACTATTTAAAGACCACTGCATCACAATGCATTAATCATCCACAAACCAGCTGGCTCTTCTAGCCCCCATTGACGTTATTTATTTAAATTTTGTTGTCCTCATTCACCTCAGTATCTAATGACTTGTACCTTTGATTTGCCTTATAAAAGAAAGATAAAACAAATCCCCGGAGGGAAGGCAAAGGGTTCAAGCATTTTTCCTCCTGCTGGTATCCCTCTCTCACCTCGTCCGAACCTTGCGGCAGCTGCATTGGATCAAGCCGATATACGAAGGGGGGGGGCCTTGCAGCAAAAGCGGAGGGTTATAAAGGTGTAATGATTGGACAGATATTTCGATCTCTTATCCCTTTTACTTTCAATTGCCCCCTGCCCACCTCTGCAATATACCCCACAATCTTTTCTTTTTGGACCCCATTCCCAATAAGTCCGTTCTGGACACACAAAACATGGATTCTAGCCACTCCAAGTGTCAAGTTGGGGTTTCTCTGACCTAATTCCGGCAACTTTCTCTTCTAGCTAGTAGGAGCGCATAAAAAGTTCTACTTCCTCCCAAAATCTATTAATCTCTGTGCATTGATAAAACATGTGGACATCTGTCGCCTTTTCCCATCTTTGACAACTTCTCGAGTGTTATATTTGCCCTGTGGACTGAAAAGAAGTGGTTTCTTTAAAAAAAAAAAAGCAGGCTTGACAATAGAAAATAATATGCGCACCGATACTAGCCACGCATATTGTAAATCGCCCCTCGGAAAGCATCTTCCCCATAAATTTTCTGTCAGGGTAAAGTCTCCATCCATGGTGTCTTGTAAATCCCAATACCAAATGGAGGCTTCTTTCTTTCCTGGTGCTTTCACAGTAAGTGGTTCTTCTAAGTCATTTCCGATACCCAAAGGTCATTTCCAACTCTGTTCCCAACTCTTCAGTTGCATATATTTAAAAGGGGAGATTTTGTCCCCCAAGAGGTCTTTTAAATCATTCAATGCCAGTAGCTGCCCACCTTGAGTGATCTTTTCCCAAATGAGTATCTCAGCTTTTCTCATTGGTAGTGCCAGTTTATCCTTAAGACATTCCAGAGTCCCTAGGGATTCCCAAATTGGGGCGGAGAAGGAGTAGTACTCTAAGTTAGAACTTCATCTTATCATGTACAACATTCCGGCAAATGCATGAAGCAAATTTTGTTTGATTTTTTGAAGAATTTTGGGTCTCCAACTTTCAAGGGAACTCTGTCTGTACCCATCTTACTTTCTTTTATCATTGCCAAATACATAGTTCCTACATCTGAGCCATCAGATGTGTTGAAGAGCATTCTGGAGTTTGTGGTCTGGATGGCCCAAGTATAGTATTGACTGTTCGGTAGAGATAGCCCTCCTTTCTCTCTTCTCCCCAACTTTTTCCACGAGATCCAAAACCCCTTATGAGTCCAATGAAAGGCATTTATTGCCTGTTGTATTTTATCTATTGCCGCTTTCTCAAAATGTAAGGGGATAGTATTAAAGAGAAATGTGATTTTTGCAGTATCACCATTTTGATCAGATTAACCTGCCCAAAGATCGTTAGGGGGAGGTGTAGACAATTCTTCATTAGCTGCCCAATTTCTCTGGATATCTTACCCAAATTTATTTTGGGGATTTTGTTTATATCTTCCACGATTTTTAGACTCAGATACTTCATCTCATTCTTTTTTTTTTAACAACAGATTTTATTATGTCAATTGTCAAATACAAATGCAGAGCTCTGTAACCCAGAGACAGACAGCCACATGTTACACATAACATAGTGCGTTGACTTTTAATATATATATTATGCAAACACTAAAATAATAAGGAAACAAACCCCCAACCCCCTGCACTGTCCTTGCATCACACTGTTAATAACACAGATTCGCCTGCGCCTGAAGAAGCATATCCGCAGGACCTATAGGTCCAGAAGCGCAACTCCTACCCCACTTAACACTCAACTGCCACGTCCCTCACCTCAGGGGGCTCTAGGTCCAAACCCCGATACGTCGCCCACCTCTTCCAGATCTTAAAATGCTTCAGAGGGCACCCACGTGCCTGAAAGATGGGAACCTCCAGACACATATTGAAATCTAAACCATTCTTCCAAGCCGAGATCCGAGGTGGAACCTCAGCCTTCCAATTACGGGCAATGTCCCGTTTGTCCAGCGTAAAGCCCAGCAGCATCAGGTGCACTTATAAATATTTCCCCCCACCCCCTCCATTATATGTAACAGCACCAATTTTGGGGAGTACGGGAGCTCCCACCCCAAGATCTCCGCAAGGCAGGCCAAAAACCCCCTCCAGAACCTTTCAAGCGCCGCGCACTGCCAAATTGTGTGAAACAGAGTACCATCCGCCAAGCCACATCGTAGGCACACCGGTGTCCCTATCAATCCTGCTCTCACAACCAGATGCGAGTATAATATACACGGTGAAGATAATTAAATTGGATCAACCAAAGGCGCATGGCTATCGTCACTCCCCTAGGTGACGCAAGCGCTTCCGTCCAGTCCTCCTCATCCAGAGGACCGAGGTCATCCTCCCACCTCGCCCTAAGTTTATCTGAAGTAGTGGGGCCATTTGTCACCAAAGTTTGATATCTCTTGGAAATTTTATGGTCTCGTAGATCACCCATAAATACCTTAGCATCCACAGGACTAAACTCGGGAAGAGACTCCAATTCCCCAATGCTGGGAAGGATAGCGTGTCTAAATTGCAAGTATTTAAAGAATTGTGTTTTCGGCATCTGTTATTCTTGTTGGAGATCCTGGAAAGTTTTTAAAACCATACCATGCATAACGTCCCCTAGGGTAGAAATCCCAATAATATCCCAGTCTCAGAAACCCCCCAAGCCCGCAAGTTGTGGCAATCTACCATTGGACCAAAGAGTCTCCCGTGTCAGCCTGCCCCACCACCGCATCCTGCGCAGGGCCTGCCTCCACTCATGGAAGACTACCCTCGTGGCGGACGCTAGTGTCTTGTGGATAGGAGCCGAATACAAGACAGTATGGAAGGAATTGGATCCTATCTGGTACCGCTCCACTGCATATGCAGGATCAGAGCGATTCCCATATCACCATTCATTCAATATCAGGAGTTGAGAGGCCACATAGTATGACTGGTCATCCGAGGTGGCCAGCCCACCCCAATACGTTGACTGATAACACATGCGCAGCGCCACCCTGGGTGCCCTTCCCGCCCAAAGAAACTGTCCCAGGACCGAATTAACCTGGTGGAACCAAGAGGGCCTAACAGGGAATGGATGATTCTGAAGCTGGTATAGTAAGCGTGGCAACAAGACCATCTTAAAAATGGCTGACCGACCTGGAAGAGAGTGAGGCATATGAGACCACGTCCTCAATTCGTCGTGCAACCGCGCCCAAACCGATGCCATATTATGATCCCAGGCCTCCCCCCTGATGAAACAGTCAGAAAAACCCCAAGATATTTCATGCCAACTGTAGTGACCTGCACCGCTGAGGCCTAGGGACCCAGGTCCATCGGACGTCCCAGTGTCCACAACACAGACTTACTCGCGTTCATAAATAAATCAGAGGTCTTCCCGGATATTTCCATAATACGCAGAAATCTAGGTGTTGCGAAAAGGTCAACATGTTTCGCGCCTCTTCCTTTTTTGATAGAGTAGTAGCACGGCGGCACAGCCGAGGGACCTGCAGTCTTTTCTATCCCTGCTGTTTCCCTTTTCTTTTCACACACGAGACCGATATCCTTTTGGGATGGGGTTTGTAAGGTATACACATTGGGGATACTTTCCCCCCCCTTTTTTCGTTTTAAGTGGTGGTGGTCCCCTTTTCCCTCCCCACTCAATAATAATACACCCTTGTTCCTTATTTTACCCATTTGTCTTTTTGAGATAATAACTGAACATAGTCACTATAGTTGGATGTATGTGTATGTGGGATAGGCATAAAACTGTTATTTTAAACTATTAATCGTACTGGTTGGACTATTGTTTGATTTTATTAGTTGAGATGAGACTGCCATGAAAGGGGTCCCCCAGATTAGGGTAGAGAGCCCCTATAAGAGATTATGCCATCCCGACATCTATTGGGATATGTTGCATGGACTATGATCTCCTTTATTTTATTGAATACCAGTATTACGAGCCCACATAAGGAGTGCGCATGCGTTTGGAGAGTAGTTGCCCATTTTTTGCGCTTGCGCGATATGGGCTTATTTGCACACATGCGCGTGAGGACCTGACCCTAGGAAATGCCCCGGAAGGTTTACCAAGGCACTTACAAACTCCTCTATTTTTAGCACCCGTCCCGCTGCCTCATTTGCTCATCTGGTTGGCGGTTGGACGCGTTAGGTGTAAGGGTGCTTGCACCGGCTATAAGAGTGAGTATTTAACTGAGCACGGGGACTAGGCCACGGAACGCTTACTCTGGAAGTTGTGCTTTTAACGGATGTTTAACTATGCCTATGTTTCTTTTAGTAGCCCGACAAGGTGCAGGCGTTTAACGCTTACAGCCAAAGGAGTGGCTCTCGTTTTAATGGGAGGTAAGGATATTATGAGGGATGATTACTTGTAGGTTTTGTATGATGGGCTATGATGCTTTACAAACTGTAGTGAGTGTAGGGGCCACTCTAATATGGCGGCGCAGCACTCTAGGCGTAGGGAGGCATTATTTATTTTCTGCAACATGGCTCCCCTGCTACCTTGGAATGCCGCGAGATGTATGTATATTTTGTATGGGCCTTCCCCCCTTCCGTTGAGTTTAACGAGTGAGTTTGTTACCCCCATTGTGGCCTCGTGCTTTTTTGCCTTTTCTTTGTGACATTGATATGTTGTGCACACGATTGTGGCACACTACGCTGTATTAAGCTAGTCTAATGCACGTTATATATGTCTTCTCTCTCTTTTCTTCTCTTACTTGTCCTAGGTTTCTGATCAGGAGCAGCACAATGGTACGCCCTGCCGAGAATTCTGGGTATTTAATCCCCTTTTAATTATCACGTGCACTTCACCATTCTTTTTATATCCTGGTCCTGAAGAAGCGCCAATGACCTTTATGGCAACAGAGGCGCGAAACATGTTGACCTTTTCGCAACACCTAGGCATAATGTGCCATTTGGGATTACACTCTAATTTAGAGTTTCTATTCTGCCAAGAGGGTTACTACTTCAAAATAACCGTCTATAGGTTACCCCTTGCCAGTTTTTATTCACCATGCACGCACTTTGTTACCCTCATATAGGACCCACACCCCACACACCCTCATGCACCATCCGGCATGCCTTAAAAGATCTCCGACAAAGGGACCCTTCGGGGGACCCGTTGGGAATTGCAGCGCCGGCCCAACGAGGAGCAAATGCCCGATGATGAAGCATGACACCCCTCGGGGTGTGTGAGGGCAACAAGAGGCAAGACATGTTCTTCCCCCTGTTTGATGGGCCCGCCTCACCTAGGACTCTCTTTTCTTTCTGCTTTTTCTTAGCAGAAGGTCTATGGGCTTTTAAAAAAATCTTTTTTTGACCCTACTTTTGGAACAGTGTCCTCTATTTGTCGTTAATGTAATTTTGGGGAGGATGGACACTGGACCATTAATTGACTCCCCGGTCCCCCTTCTTCCTTTTTTGATAGAGTAGTAGCACGGCGGCACAGCCGAGGGACCTGCAGTCTTTTCTATCCCTGCTGTTTCCCTTTTCTTTTCACACATGAGACCGATATCCTTTTGGGATGGGGTTTGTAAGGTATACACATTGGGGATACTTCCCCCCCTTTTTTTCGTTTTAAGTGGTGGTGGTCCCCTTTTCCCTCCCCACTAAATAATAATACACCCTTGTTCCTTATTTTACCCATTTGTCTTTTTGAGATAATAACTGAACATAGTCACTATAGTTGGATGTATGTGTATGTGGGATAGGCATAAAACTGTTATTTTAAACTATTAATCGTACTGGTTGGACTATTGTTTGATTTTATTAGTTGAGATGAGACTGCCATGAAAGGGGTCCCCCAGATTAGGGTAGAGAGCCCCTATAAGAGATTATGCCATCCCTACATCTATTGGGATATGTTGCATGGACTATGATCTCCTTTATTTTATTGAATACCAGTATTACGAGCCCACATAAGGAGTGCGCATGCGTTTGGAGAGTAGTTGCCCATTTTTTGCGCTTGCGCGATATGGGCTTATTTGCACACATGCGCGTGAGGACCTGACCCTAGGAAATGCCCCGGAAGGTTTACCAAGGCACTTACAAACTCCTCTATTTTTAGCACCCGTCCCGCTGCCTCATTTGCTCATCTGGTTGGCGGTTGGACGCGTTAGGTGTAAGGGTGCTTGCACCGGCTATAAGAGTGAGTATTTAACTGAGCACGGGGACTAGGCCACGGAACGCTTACTCTGGAAGTTGTGCTTTTAACGGATGTTTAACTATGCCTATGTTTCTTTTAGTAGCCCGACAAGGTGCGGGCGTTTAACGCTTACAGCCAAAGGAGTGGCTCTCGTTTTAATGGGAGGTAAGGATATTATGAGGGATGATTACTTGTAGGTTTTGTATGATGGGCTATGATGCTTTACAAACTGTAGTGAGTGTAGGGGCCACTCTAATATGGCGGTGCAGCACTCTAGGCGTAGGGAGGCATTATTTATTTTCTGCAACATGGCTCCCCTGCTACCTTGGAATGCCGCGAGATGTATGTATATTTTGTATGGGCCTTCCCCCCTTCCGTTGAGTTTAACGAGGGAGTTTGTTACCCCCATTGTGGCCTCGTGCTTTTTTGCCTTTTCTTTGTGACATTGATATGTTGTGCACACGATTGTGGCACACTACGCTGTATTAAGCTAGTCTAATGCACGTTATATATGTCTTCTCTCTCTTTTCTTCTCTTACTTGTCCTAGGTTTCTGGTCAGGAGCAGCACAATGGTACGCCCTGCCGAGAATTCTGGGTATTTAATCCCCTTTTAATTATCACGTGCACTTCACCATTCTTTTTATATCCTGGTCCTGAAGAAGCGCCAATGACCTTTATGGCAACAGAGGCGCGAAACATGTTGACCTTTTCGCAACACCTAGGCATAATGTGCCATTTGGGATTACACTCTAATTTAGAGTTTCTATTCTGCCAAGAGGGTTACTACTTCAAAATAACCGTCTATAGGTTACCCCTTGCCAGTTTTTATTCACCATGCACGCACTTTGTTACCCTCATATAGGACCCACACCCCACACACCCTCATGCACCATCCGGCATGCCTTAAAAGATCTCCGACAAAGCGACCCTTCGGGGGACCCGTTGGGAATTGCAGCGCCGGCCCAACGAGGAGCAAATGCCCGATGATGAAGCATGACACCCCTCGGGGTGTGTGAGGGCAACAAGAGGCAAGACATGTTCTTCCCCCTGTTTGATGGGCCCGCCTCACCTAGGACTCTCTTTTCTTTCTGCTTTTTCTTAGCAGAAGGTCTGTGGGTTTTTAAAAAAATCTTTTTTTGACCCTACTTTTGGAACAGTGTCCTCTATTTGTCGTTAATGTAATTTTGGGGAGCATGGACACTGGACCATTAATTGACTCCCCAGTCCCCCTTCTTCCTTTTTTGATAGAGTAGTAGCACGGCGGCACAGCCGAGGGACCTGCAGTCTTTTCTATCCCTGCTGTTTCCCTTTTCTTTTCACACATGAGACCGATATCCTTTTGGGATGGGGTTTGTAAGGTATACACATTGGGGATACTTCCCCCCCTTTTTTCGTTTTAAGTGGTGGTGGTGCCCTTTTCCCTCCCCACTCAATAATAATACACCCTCGTTCCTTATTTTACCCATTTGTCTTTTTGAGATAATAACTGAACATAGTCACTATAGTTGGATGTATATGTATGTGGGATAGGCATAAAACTGTTATTTTAAACTATTAATCGTACTGGTTGGACTATTGTTTGATTTTATTAGTTGAGATGAGACTGCCATGAAAGGGGTCCCCCAGATTAGGGTAGAGAGCCCCTATAAGAGATTATGCCATCCCGACATCTATCGGGATATGTTGCATGGACTATGATCTCCTTTATTTTATTGAATACCAGTATTACGAGCCCACATAAGGAGTGCGCATGCGTTTGGAGAGTAGTTGCCCATTTTTTGCGCTTGCGCGATATGGGCTTATCTGCACACATGCGCGTGAGGACCTGACCCTAGGAAATGCCCCGGAAGGTTTACCAAGGCACTTACAAACTCCTCTATTTTTAGCACCCGTCTCGCTGCCTCATTTGCTCATCTGGTTGGCGTTTGGACGCGTTAGGTGTAAGGGTGCTTGCACCGGCTATAAGAGTGAGTATTGATCTGAGCACGGGGACTAGGCCACGGAACCCTTACTCTGGATGTTGTGCTTTTAACGGATGTTTAACTATGCCTATGTTTCTTTTAGTAGCCCGACAAGGTGCGGGCGTTTAACGCTTACAGCCAAAGGAGTGGCTCTCGTTTTAATGGGAGGTAAGGATATTATGAGGGATGATTACTTGTAGGTTTTGTATGATGGGCTATGATGCTTTACAAACTGTAGTGAGTGTAGGGGCCACTCCAATATGGCGGCGCAGCACTCTAGGAGTAGGGAGGCATTATTTCTTTTCTGCAACATGGCTCCCCTGCCACCTTGGAATGCCGCGAGATGTATGTATATTTTGTATGGGCCTTCCCCCCTTCCGTTGAGTTTAATGAGGGAGTTTGTTACCCCCATTGTGGCCTCGTGCTTTTTTGCCTTTTCTTTGTGACATTGATATGTTGTGCACACGATTGGGGCACACTACGCTGTATTAAGCTAGTCTAATGCACGTTATATATGTCTTCTCTCTCTTTTCTTCTCTTACTTGTCCTAGGTTTCTGGTCAGGAGCAGCACAATGGTACGCCCTGCCGAGAATTCTGGGTATTTAATCCCCTTTTAATTATCACGTGCACTTCACCATTCTTTTTATATCCTGGTCCTGAAGAAGCGCCAATGACCTTTATGGCAACAGAGGCGCGAAACATGTTGACCTTTTCGCAACACCTAGGCATAATGTGCCATTTGGGATTACACTCTAATTTAGAGTTTTTATTCTGCCAAGAGGGTTACTACTTCAAAATAACCGTCTATAGGTTACCCCTTGCCAGTTTTTATTCACCATGCACGCACTTTGTTACCCTCATATAGGACCCACACCCCACACACCCTCATGCACCATCCGGCATGCCTTAAAAGATCTTTGACAAAGCGACCCTTCGGGGGACCCGTTGGGAATTGCAGCGCTGGCCCAACGAGGAGCAAATGCCCGATGATGAAGCTTGACACCCCTTGGGGTGTGTGAGGGCAACAAGAGGCAAGACATGTTCTGCCCCCTGTTTGATGGGCCCGCCTCACCTAGGACTCTCTTTTCTTTCTGCTTTTTCTTAGCAGAAGGTCTATGGGTTTTGAAAAAAATCTTTTTTTGACCCTACTTTTGGAACAGTGTCCTCTATTTGTCGTTAACATAATTGCTTCATTCCATGACTTTGGTAGCTGCATCCCTTGCTCTAAAATCTCCCAAATCATTACTATCAGAAAAGGGGTTTGCACTTCCCCTAAGATTTTATAAAGTTCCGCCTGTATACCATCCGGTCCTGCAGCTTTATCTCCCTTACTCACCTGTAGAGTCATCTTAACTTCCTCTTCTGTAATATCCTGGGTTAAAATATCTTTATGGTTTAGGTTGAGAGGCTTAATGGAATCTGCTAGCCAGGCATTCACCTCATCTTCTGAAACTCTCTCCTCTTCTGAGTAAAGATCCTTAAACTGCTCTTTGAATGCCTCCTCTAGTTCCCTTTCGCTGGTCCGCATAACACTGGTCTGCTCTACCTTAATTCTGTTAATCTGATTACTGTTTTGATCAGTCTTGATTTTCCACGCTAAGAGCTTTCCCGCTCTCTCCCATACTCAAAATGAGCCAGCTTACTTGAACCCCATCTTCTTTTAATTCAACTTTGGAGGATTTCTTCCATACACTTTTTCAACAGACACAGGATTTCTTCTGCCATGATCCTACTATCGTTGTCTATATTTGTTTTTATTTTTGTCTCTAGCATTTCCATTTCTTCCTCTAGCTGGGCTATTTCCTGCCTGTATTGTTTATTTCTATAGATAAGTGTAATCGTAATCTTACCCCTAATAAAAGCTTTGAACGTATTCCATATTACTCCCATGGGAGCAGAACCGCTGTTCATTTTGAGAAATTCTCCTACTTCAGCTTTCAAGTCTTCCATTCCTGTTATATCCGCCATTATAGTACGGTCTAGTGTCCACCTCTTTTCTGTGGGCTAGCTAATATTCCTAATTGCTATGGTTGCCACTGAGTGGTCTGACAAATAGGCCATCAAGTACCCAATATCTGGTATATTTTCTATAAGACTCCACTCCACTAGGAAGTAATCAATCCTTGACCTGTGCCCGTACTTTTTGTAATAAAACGAGGCACCCTGCAATGTTCCCACCCTTTCTCTCCATAAATCACTAAGAGAGTATTGCTTCATCATGGACTTCAAAAGGTATACAACGTTTACAACGCAACTTTTACACCGCACTACCATTACAACGAAACTGTAACAACGCGAAATCTGTTACAACGCATGCCATTACAACGCATGCCATTACAACGAAATGCACTAGATGGCGTGCTAACATTAGAAATAGTGTAGTTTTACTATCCAAACACCTTCCCTACTGCAACGTGGACTGGAGTTAGAATAGTAAATTATACATTTCTAATGTCAGCACTCCATCTAGTGTACGTCGTTGTAAAAGCATGCGTTGTAAAGGCTTGCGTTGTAACAGATCTTGCGGTGTAAAAAATGCGTTGTAACGGCATGCGGTGTAAAAGCATGCGTTGTAACGTCATACATCCACTTCAAAAAGGCGCAGGATTTGGGAGTGGGTGTAGCTCTGCTTTTACTAGATTTGTCTAAATTCAAATCCAAAATAACATTGAAATCTGGATTGGGCCATAGTAGCCCACTAATGTTAGTGGACTGTCAATCATTTTTATGATTGCTATTAACCATCTGCCACCCTTATCGACTCGAGTGACCATAGGCCATACATTTCCCCCTTGTTTTTTATCACTATTGCCACCCCTCTTAAATTAGCGGTCTGCTCTGTGCATGTCATCTGCGGCACCCATCTTTGCTTTTTAAACAACTTCGTACACTTCTCTTTTAACAAGTGTGTTTCTTGTAAAATCAGGATTTGGGTAGGAGAGTCTCTCAGATACTGTACTATCTTACCCCTTCTTGCCGCTGTATGTAACCCTCTGACATTTCATGTTAGTCTCAAAGTCGTCATCTCCCTGCTACACTCCCCCGTCCTTTACTTGAACCCTACTGTCTCTATTAACTATCATATGTCTCTTTGAGGTATTCAAGGATTTTTTAATAATTTTTTCCCCACATCCTCCCCAACCAGTGCTCCCCCCTAACTCCCCCTTTGGAGAACCCACCCAGACTTCCTTCTGGACCTGGTGTTAGTCCAATTTTCTTCCCAGCCCACTGGCACTCACCACCACCCATCTATATATATAAAAAGAAGCTCATGTTACCCCCCAACATCCTCACGTATTTTTCTCTGTCTCTGATTTTCTTTCATATGCCTCTAGGTTCTTTTCTCCCATTCTTAATGGCCTCTAAGAGATTGCCGCCTCTCTTACGCTTCTTAACAAATACATTTTATGATTGTGCATGACTCTCAGAGATACCAGTAATCTGAGGTGAGCTGTTGCCCCCATTTCTTTAAATTCATCCAAACACTTTCCAAGTTCCCACTGTCTATCCAAGGAGACCCAGTCTAAGTCTGATCTAATCTCAAATGTGAAGTCCTCCCCCCTTAAAGTCTTCAGTTTTAATGCACACAAGAGTATTTTTTTCTTTTAGGGCCTATGTTTGAAAGTTAAGAAGGATCTTCCGCAACTTCACCCTATTTGGGTTTTTTCTAAAAGGGTCCCTGTCTGCCTGTTGGATAACTTTCTCGATTGTTGCCTCACTCTCCTCAATCTGAACTGCTTCCTTTATTAAGAAGACCACAAACGTTTTCAAATCATCACCTTCATTTCCCTCTGGGACGTTCACAATTCTCAAATTATTTCGTCATCGATATATCTTCAGATTGTTCAATTTTTTCTAGCAATTCCTGCTCTCCTCGATGTAATGTTTGGATCTCACTTTCACTATAATTTAGATCTTTTTTCAACTCCCCAACATTAGCCTC
This sequence comes from Triturus cristatus, assembly GCF_964204655.1. Taxonomy (NCBI): domain Eukaryota; kingdom Metazoa; phylum Chordata; class Amphibia; order Caudata; family Salamandridae; genus Triturus; species Triturus cristatus. The sequence continues at coordinate 313,945,902 of NC_140591.1, forward strand.
TAGTGTTTGTGTTCTTACTGTCAGGGAGTCTATTTTCTTCTCTAGAGCCTCACAATAATTACGTATCTCGCCCTGGTTTGCCTCTGATATTGCAAAGCCCTGTCTGACGTTCCCAGAAAGTTAAGAAAACATGGTCTTTAAAGAAATGCTTGCACCCACCACCTCTTCTTCCTCTCCTACGAGGTTCTTTAAGGATCTATCCAGCTGAGGTTCCTCCATATTTTTATCCGACGCACTAGCACCAATACCATCGCCCATCTGTGACCCATTCTTTTCACTCCCAACTTCTTCTAAAGTTGTTCCTTGACTAGGCTTTCTATGGCCGACTACCTCCCCCTCTACAGCCATCTCAAGCATAGTTAGAGGTTTTTCCAAGCTCTTCTCCTGGCTTTGGAGAATCACCAGGGGTCGAAGTACCTTAAAAAAGGTCCTCAAGGGTGGGGTAACTTCAACTTTACGGCTCAAAATGTAATTCCGTCCTCTTTTCCCTCCCCCTACCCTTTGTGTCTCTTTTCCTCGTTTCCCCTTCAATCTACAGCCCTGTGAGACAGACCCTTCCGTGCTAATCTCAAGAATACCAGCCGGGCAGCTGGGGAGCTACCCAAGCCTGTTCACAGAGTGTTTGTCCATTGCCCCCTCCCCCAAGTTATTGGCCTCTTCTTTCTGTCCTTTAATAAGTTCAACTCTGTATGTTGGTGTCTCTGGACTAACCCCCCTACCTCTCTGATGTAGCGCTGCCTTGCCTGAGCGCTGCTTCTCCACTTTTCCTCTTTTCTTTCCACCAACTGGGAGCTCCTCTGTCTTCCCTCTCAGAACCAGGAAGCCTCCAGACCTTCCACTGATGTGAGAGCTGCACTTATGCTGACGCTGCTCCCGCTGCCTCGGAGGAGACCTTACGCTACTGCCCTGCGGCTCTACCTGAGCTCCAGGGCGGCTCTGACACAGCAGGTCTCCCCGATGCAGATCTGCAGATTTTTTGCTTCAATAGTCGACACCGCTGGCACTCCAGGTGCTGTCGGGAACAAACCGGTGTGGCACATCAAATAAATCGTTCACGGAATGGGGGGTCAATTTGCATGGTGGTGGTGAGCGCTCAGCAGCACCAAGCGACCTGTGTTCGTTGCAGCCGCCATGTTGTCCAGTGACCCCATTGACGTTATGTTTGTGTTTGACCCTGTACATTGTTACAATACCTTTTGGCTAGGTTTGAGCTATTGAAATTCCACATACATACCTCCTTACCCACTTTGTAGCAAAACTCAGACATTAAAACAAATATATAGTGCACATGTTTTTATTTATTAAACAGTTTAAATTACTAAAGAGTACTGAGAATATACTCATGTCTGATCTTATGAGGAGGTGGAGGTTGAAATCCTGATTCCGTTCAGTCATTAACCCTAGTTGTGTGAAGTTCAATTATAAGTCAGTCAGAACAGTCGTTTACAGTTCTTTTCTACAATGCGTTTTGTTTAGTTCAGCGCCATGCTTGGAGTTACCATGTTCCGCAGCCTAGTGATGTGCGGTCCTGGACTGCGACGTTTGTATCTCCATGTGTTATCTAGTAAAGGTTTGTTGTGTAGTTGTAGTGTCAATTAGCTTGATACAAATTCCTGATGTGCACTACGGGCCAGATGAACAAACATTAGGAATACAGATTTCCTAATTGCGATTCTATCAGAATCGCAATTAGGAAATCGGTATTCCTAATGTATGAAACTCTATTGAGTTTCATTAGCTGTACCTAGAGGGTCGCAAATAGACACCTACTTCATGCATATTAATAAGGTAAGTTGCAGTTTGCGACCCATCAGGAATCTCACCCATCACAAGGATGGTGGCCTGCTGAGGTCAGCAGACCAACATGTCTATGATTGTTTTTTAATAAAGCAATCTTTTTTTTTTTAAATACAGCCATTCTCCTTAAAGGAAAGCGAGATGTTTTTAAAAAGGAAGAATTAAACTTTGCAGTTTCATTTTCAAGAGTAGGCAGAGGTCTGTGGGACCACTGCCTGCTTTAAAAAATAAATAAATTCCATTCTCAAAGGGGAAGGGGAGGTTACCACCTCCTTCAAGGAGTCAGTAAAATATGAATGTTTTACGACCATAATTTGGTCGCAAAAGATTCATACATCCCATAAAGAATCAATATTTGGAAGGGACGCCCCTTCCAAATACTAAATTGCAAACACAAGAAACCTCATTAAACAAATACAAATATTCACGGTAGGAAGGTTTGAAAAAAGATAAAGTGCTTTTTCATGCGTTACTATAGAATTCCTTAAAAACACAGGATGCAACATTTTTTCTGCAGATGGGAAAGGCCAGGACAAGAAAAAGTACATGATTCAAATCGTGTTTGACTTCTCCACAATATTGACAGCTTGGATGTCCGGAAACCCCTCCCATCTTAATCCAACCAACAGGATCTAATTAAATCTGAATTTCATAAGTACCAGGGGATCTAGGTTGACCTTTAAGTAAAATTGCATCTCACCACTTCTAGCAAACTTGTAACGAACATACAACCCATCTGTAGTCTTTTGATTTTATAAACAGTGTTGCAAGTCAACCTGGACGTCAATGTTTAGCATACACTTTTAAATGACACTTTAGGGTGCTACTAGATTGACATGATAATACCACATCATTTTTTAAGGTCAACTGCTGTAAACAAAACGGTCCCAAAAATGTAAATCTTTTTATTATCCCTAGCAGGTTCCTGCCAAATTACTTTTTTAGTGTATTTTTTGGACGCCTGAATAATTTATTGAAATGTCGAACTATTTTGAAGTAAGCTCGGAAGGTAATGCTCATCAAGCCCAGCTCAAGACCAATCATTTCACTGGAGCTGGAAGAACTTACTCCAAGGAAACGCTTTCATAAAATTAATTCAATATTGGAGATAGAAGTAAATATAGTAAGCGACCTTGCTTCAATTCCATACAAGGCAACAGGAGCAATGTACACCTTTAACAGTGATGAACATCCCACCTTCCTTGTGCATTAAAAACCTGTAAAAGCCCAATTCCTGCAGATTTAAATTTTGCAGACTGAGAGGCATTATATGGGACCCAAACAAATTATTTGAAATGTCCACTCCTAGATATGTATATTCTTTCACCAGCTCCAGTCTTTTTCTATTGAAAAACAAGATCTAGGAGATTTATGCCTCTGGCTCCCAGTATCATGACTTTAGTTTTCCTATCATTTACAGTAAGATGGTGCGCAAAGGAAAAAGAAGCTAAAATGTCCAATTGTTTCTCCAAACCAGTTGGGAAAGAGACAATAATACTAAATTGTCAGCATATAATAAGACAGAAACCTCCCTTGATCCAATCTTTGGTGGATCAGTAATCTCCAATTTTAAAGTAATGAGAAAGTCAGACATATGTAAGGAAAATAAGAGGGCCTAAAATGCAACCTTGTTGAAGGCCATTATCAGCTGGGATTTTATCAGAAAATAAATTTCCTGAGCCCAAACGTGCTCTCCTCCAATTATCAGAATGAAGGGAGATCAATGGAGACAGTAATTCAGAGGGTATACCCAGTCTCACAAGTTTATGCCAAAGAATGGATCGATCAACAGAATCAAAGCCACTGTGAAAATGAAAAATACGACGTAGACCTTAATTTTACATAACATCACATACCTTTCACCAATCATATATAAACACAGAATATTATCCATGGTGGAGAACGTTTTCCGAAAGCCTGACTATTCAATAAGCAATAACCGAGCACACTCCTCTCAAGAATTTAAATGATTAACAAACATTTGGTAAAAATCTTCCCAGTCACATCTAAAAGTGTGATGGAGAGATAGTTTATAGGGAGATTCCGGTCCCTCTTTTTATAATGGAGACTGATGTTACTGCATTCTCAAGGATAAAGCACTGTTTCTGTATTTAAGCAATAATTAAATAGTGGCTTTAGGATACCTGCCCATAAATATTGAGTTGATTTAACAAAACGGGCAGGTACTCCATCTCGCCCATGGGTATGGGTGTTATTTAAGTGATAAAAACAGTTTAATCAATTCCATCAAAAGAAAATCTAAGATAAACATTGCCTCTTTTTTTTTATTTCAAAGATTTTTATTAAGATTTTTGCATAAATAAAAGGAACACAAAATATAAGCCCACAAAACTAAACATTTAGTCATACAAAAACATAGAAAATGCACAAAATCTGCGATTTCTAAGATCTACAGTACCTTCCACTTCCCTCTATTTTCTTTATAGTCTGCCTTCCCCTTCTGTTCTAATAAGGGGTCTTGGGTATGTAGGAGGGGGAGAGATGCCTGATTTGCGGTTAGTGTATAGGAGCACAGAGAGAGAGAGAGGGAGCTTGGTGAATTGTTCTAAAAGCTAGGCGGCAGGTGTCAGTCTCACCTTCTTCAGGGGGTTCATATGGAACTAGGTTCTTATACGTAGATTTCCAAATCCCTCTGTTAGGCTGTCTCCACGGTGAGTCTCGTAGGGACATTGCGTCTGCCCCTCTAAGATATGTTACCCAGTTGAGCCACCCTTTGAACGATGCCTTGGATGTGTCCTTCCACTTGTTTAGAATCAATTTAATCCCGGCAGTTAGCAAAAGGTCAAGTAGGTCCCTATCTCTTTGAGACATTGGGTCTGTCGTGATGGGTGTAGTTATTAGGGTTGCGAACTCTGGATTAAGGGAACACCCTAGCATGTCTGTTAGAAAGGTAAAACATGTTCCCCAGTAGGTTTTAACTTTAGGGCAGTAAAAGATGAGGTCTGCCAGATCTCCTTTCTCGCTATTACAGTTCCAGCATAGGTCATTTGTGTTTATGCCCAGTTTCGCCAGACGAGCAGGAGTCAGTGTAGTTTGTGTAAGATCCAGAATTTTGTCTGAGCCAGTACCGGGGTTACTTTACTGTGCGTGGGGGAGTACCATAGTATTTGGCTTTCCTTTTCGCTTAGAGTGTTACCTCGCTGTGCCTCCCAGTATGTTTGTGTTTTAGTGTTGAGTCTTGAAGTATTTGGGCGCATTAATCTAAAGATGTGTGACACATGGTGTCCCGCTTTGTTGACATGTACTGGAAGATTGAGGGTGTGGCATTAGACATTCTCGCTCTAGACAGTGCTGCTTTTATCTTTAGAAAGTTATATAATTCAATGTCGGGTAGGGTGTGCTTGTTTTTAAGCAAGCTGAACGTGAGGGGTCTCCCTTCATCCTCGAGTTGGATGAGAAGGGATATTCCTGCTTCCACCCATGTCTTCATATATAGTGTCTTGCCTTTGTATTTTATTTTGTTATTTGACCATAGTGATTCCCATCTCAAGTCTGTTATTCTATTTTCTAACTTTTTATCAACTTTCAGTAGGGCGTTTCTGGTGTTTGTAAGTATGGTGTTCATTAGAGTGTTGTGGCTGTTGGTTGTTAGAAGTGCTAATGGCTCTAGGTTGTTTAGCATGGCTCTTTCTATTTTCAGCCACGCCGGTGTGTATTCCTGGTCGGGTAGAATCCAGTAGCTACCTTGTTTTGCTCGGAAGGCTGTTTGAAAAGTCATGAAGTCTGCCAAGTTTAACCCCCCTAGAGTTTTTGTCAATCTTAATTTTTTAAGGCTCATCCTTGGTTTTTTGTCTCGCCAGATAAAGTTTTTTAGCATCTTGTCTATTTTTCGGTGAAAGTCGACACTGAGGGTTAGAGGGAGCATGTTAGTAAGATAGTTGATCATAGGTGTGACCATCATTTTAATTGTTTCAATCCTCCCCCACCATGTGATGAATTTCGGTGACCACCCCTCAAGCAGCTTCTTAATCTTGATTAAAAGCATTTTCCCATTGTGTTCTTGAGATCTTTGTCGAAGTAGATGCCGAGGTATTTAATGAACCCGGTTTGCCAAGTAAGGCCAGAGTCTCCCAAAATGTCTCTGGTGGTATGTAGGGGTGGGCGGAATTTGCGGAATTAACCTTCGCAAATTATCGCGAGAATGTTTAAAATTATCGCAAACAAGCAGAAATATCGCGAAGATGCGGAAGTTTTTTTCCGGCATGTTCGCGCGATTTTCTGCATGGTTGCGGGTCGCCAACTTACCCATGTGGCTGCTTGCGGGCGCGGCCATCTTGTTTTGAGTTGTTCTCGCGGTGCATGATCGCGAGAAGAAAGACGTGATCGCGCGACGCATGACGTCACTGCGGGCGCGAACTGTCGCGAGACAGCGCAAATGGCTAAAAACAATACAACATCTCATGGAGAACGCGACCGGATCAAGAAAACTTGTCGGCGAACGCAGGGATTCAGGTAAGGCGATCGCGCGCGCGCGAGAATGTATCATTTTACAGCGCGAGCAAGAAACAAATTATCGCCAAGCTGCGGAAACCGGAATTTTTGACATTTTCGCGCTCTCCGCGGAACGCAAAAATGTCAAATTATCGCAAATTCCGCGAACGGAACGGAAATTTTGCCCAGGCCTAGTGGTATGTATGTTGAGAGGTTTACATTCCGACTTATCTCTGTTGAGCTTCTAGCTGGAGTACTGTTTATGGAGTCCATGAGAGCCAATATGGAGGTTTCAGGGCTTTCGGTGACGACATGAATGTCGTCCACATCTGCAGCTAGTTTCGTTGTAGTGTCTTTAATGGCAAAACCCTTCATCTGATTGTTTGACTCAATATCTCTGATTAGTGGTTCTAGTGTGAGTAGGAATAGTGAGGGGGACAATGGGCATCCATGTCTTGTACCTCTGTGGAGTCTAAAGGGTTCGGAGATGGCCCCGTTGATCACTATGCGGGCCGTAGGTTTGTCATATAGAGCCATAACTTTCTTTATGAAAGCATTGCATAGGTTGAAACTTCGCATGCAGTGTTCTAGAAAATGCCATAAAACCCTGTCGAAAGCCTTCTCTGCGTCAAGTGCGATCGTCACTGCTGGATTTGTTTGCCTGGCTGCCCTGTCGATAATATGGCATAAGAGTCTGGTGTTGTCGTGTGACATGCGTGATTTGAGGAAGCCCACTTGTGTGTTCCTTATCAGTTTTGGGAGTACCCCATTCAAGCTTACTGCCAGAATTTTTGCATATATCTTGCAATCCACATTAATCAGGGATATAGGCCTATAATTTTGTGGGAGTTGGGTGTTTTTGACCTCCTTGGTTATGACTATAATATTCGCTTCTGTCATTGTTTGCGTGACCGTCCCTGTCCCTTCGCAGTGGTTGAAAGCTTTTTTCAACATTGGCTGTAGTAGCGTGATAAATGTTTTATAGAAGGTGGCTGTATACCCATCTGGTCCCGGAGCCTTGTTAGTTTTAAGAGACTTAACTGCCATTTCTATTTCCGCTGTGCTAATCTCTTTCGCCAAGCTAAGTGTGTCTTCTGATGTTATTTTTGGGAGGTTCAGGTTGTTAAGGTATTCGAAGCTGCCATTTTCATCTAGTGTTTGGTCCTTGTTATAGAGCTCCTGGTAAAAACCACTAAATGTGCATAGGATTTATTTATGTTGTGTGTGTGTGATGTTATGGGAATCTGTGATCGCGGAGATAGTGTGTTGTCTTTGTTTGTGTTTTAGGTAGGATGCCAGGATTTTCCCCGATTTGTTGGCTTCGCACTAGTTAATTGCCTTGTATTTGTTTACCCACAGACCTGCTCTTTCGCTTAGAATTCTGTTGAATTCATATTTCTTCCTTGCGAGTTCTGTAAGTGCCCCTACGTTCTTTATGTCTGAGATGTGCGATGATTCTAGTTTTTTAATATTTTGCTCTAGTTGGTTTAATTGGGCTTTGGCATTCTTGTTCATCTTGCCTTTGATTTCCATGATCGTTACACTAATTGTGGTTTTCAGGGCGTCCCAAACGATTTTGGGGTCCGAATCTGGTGTGTCATTAAAGTTGATGTATTCATATATGGCCTGTTCTATTCTGATTCTATTAGTTTGATCTTTTAAGACATCGCTGTTGAATCTCCATCTACGCGGATGGTTTTCATTATGTCGGCCATTTAGTATTAGGCTGATACAGGAATGATCTGAGATTGTTCTCGTGGCTATATCCGTGTTCTCTATTAGATGGGTGTGAGAGCCAGAGATCATTATGTAGTCAATCCTGCTATATGAGTTGTGTGGGTTTGAGTAGAAGGTGTAATCTCTAGTGTTTGGGTGTTGAAGTCTCCAGGTGTCTTTCAGGTTGTACTTAGTACATAAATTTTAAAGTACTTTATGTCCCCCCGGCGGTAGTGTGGCATTGTGATTGTCTATCTAATGTGTAGTCTAGTGCCATATTAAAGTCGCCTGCCAGCACTGTTAGCTCATTTTGGGGGAGTGCATCCATTCTCTCTGATACGTTCTCCCAGAAGGTGGTATCGTCCGTGTTAGGGCCATATATATTGAGTATATGAAATTTTTCGTCCCCCCTTTGTTAGGTGTGTCAATAGGACTCTTCCTTCTAGGTCGCATTCGTGGTCTTCAATGCTTATCTTGGAGTTCTTATTTATCAAGGTGATCACTCCCCGCTTATTCTCTGTGGCCTGTGAGCACGCCATTTGCCCTACCCATCTAGCCCTAATCATTCCTGCGTCTTCTTGTGAGAGCCTAGTTTCCTAAAGGAGAAATATGTCTGCTTTAGTTTTAGGTAGGTAGTCTAGTACTTTTTTCCTTTTGACTGGGTGGTTAAGGCCTTTGACATTTAGGGATACTATCTTCAGGTTGGATGAGAGTGATAGTACATTATCTTGTTCTGGTGTCATTATGTGAGGTTAAGTTGAGGTTGTAAAGATCGGGCCCTGATCCCTTTCCTTGTGTTAGTATTCACGTTGGCTTCTGGTGTTTCGTGAGTGTTGTCCTTATCTCCGATCTCTCTCTGTGAATATCTCCACCTTTACCAGTGCTCTGATCGCTCTCATCCTGTGTGTGATTGTGTTGGTGGAAAAAATGGGGAGCAAGAGGGCACATGATGTAGATACTAAATAAGAGTGCTTGACAAAACAGTGCTAGTACTAGACTGACATACAAAACAGATACCCCCCCTCCTGCAAAAACCCTCCCTTCCACCCCCCGCGTCCTACATCTTGAAATTTGGACGTGTTACAGCAAAGCTCCCGCTCCATTTCCCCTGGGGTGTTATCAGTATAATGCTTATCACCTACGCGCCACAAGTTACTTGCATCTTAATTACTCTATTAGCAACATAATTGGATGCATGTTTGAGCTATGACACTGTCTTAAAAATAGAAGGATATTATTGCTCTCTCTTCTCGCTACTAATCTTTAAAAAGGGAAAAAGCGTGTGACTGCGTCGGTGAGTTAGCGGGGTTGTTCCTTCCAAGTGCATATCAGCTCCCAATTCACTGTCCTTTTTGAAGGCCAATCCTGGCCTATGGTTATTGAGGTAGTAGATTGATTAGAAATAATACTCTGATTGAGGTAGATGTTGACGATGAGGTAGATGTTTGAGAATGTATATTTGTGATCACGTTTATAGAGGTGAGAGTAGTTTCATATGTTCTCTCCCAGTTCTGGTGATGCTCTTCTCTTGTTAACGTTTGTTTGCGACAGTTCCATCTCTTGTGTAGGCGGCCCTCGTAGGTAGTTGGTTAGATCATTGGGGTCCTCGAAGATGTGCATTCTGCCCCTGTCTGTGATTTTAAATTTCGTTGGACCTATGAAGGAGAAGAGGATGTTTTCCTTTCTCAGCTTTTCTATTTGTACAAGGAACCTTTTTCTTATGTCCACTGTGTGTTTCGAGTAGTCCTGAGTAAGGATTATTTTTTGACCGTTCCACATCAAGTTCTGTTTTTTACTGGCCAAAGCAAATATGGCTTCCGTATGCTGGAGTCTCAATGGTTTGCATATAATGGACCGTGGCACAGTCATATTTGTTGGTCTGTAGGCCGGAACTCTGTAGGCTTTGTCTATCTCCAGAGGCACATCGAACTTCAGGTTGGTGAGTTTAGGTATTATATCCTGTAGGAAGGCCATGCAAGAACCGTTTTTCTCTTCTTCTCCTTCTGCTATGCCTAGAATCCTAATGTTCCCCCTTCTGTTGCGATCATCCAGCTCAGCTGTTTGTTTTAGTAGTATTGCTGTTGTGTTTGAGAGTTCTTGCAGAGCTTTGTTGGATTTCAGTACTTTATCTTCCACGTCGCTTACCCTCTGCTTTACTTCCACTAGTCTATTATTTGCTGCATGCATGCCTGCGCTAACTGCAGCCAGTTCCAGCTGGATAGCATCTGTGGTTTGTTTGGTCGATTTCGCTAGATCATTTTTAAGATCACGTCTAACGTGCTATTAATGTCTGGTTTTTGTTCGATCGGGGAATCCAGATTCTCACTCTTATTTTTTTTTTGCTTGTTGCGTGGGTTTCCCATCGTTACGAGCCATCGTCGCTCATCCCCTCTTCTCATGTTGTAGGGGCGGCTTTCCTATGACCTTCCGCTCTATGATTGGTTCTCTTATGGGTCCTTTTTGATTATGAGTGTCTTTAGCTTGTTCGATTCTGCTCTCTGTTTTCGACTCGCCGACTGGTATTGTGTTCTGAGTGGCAATTGTGGCAACTTGGTTTATGTATGTAGATTGTACGCTAGTTATAAGTTTGCTGAGCTGCTCTGTATGTTCTGGTTATTCCACGTTATGCCTCCTGCTGGGTTTGGCCGTTCTGCAGTCCTTTTGGTGCTACGGTTCTGTGGTGTATTGATCCTTCGTTCTGGGTATGATCTGTGCTCTCCTTGGCTGCGACCTGGGTCTCTCCTGGAATCACTTGGGCTGCGTTCCCCTGCCGATCTTTCACTGGGCTTTAGCCGGTCGGGTGATATGCCACAGATAACACTGTAGACTGGCGCGAGTAAAGCCTGTGGGGCGGATCAGGCTAACGGTTTTACTTTGACTCCTTTCTACCTGGAAGGCTTACATTGTTCCCTCCATTCAGTGCTAGCGGTACGTCGCCCCTCGCACGTTATAAAGGAGACTGATGTTACTGCATTCTCAAGGATAAAGCACTGTTTCTGTCTTTAAGCAATAATTAAATAGTGGCTTTAGGATACCTGCCCATAAATATTGAGTTGATTTAACAAAACGGGCAGGTACTCCATCTCGCCCATGGGTATGGGTGTTATTTAAGTGATAAAAACAGTTTAATCAATTCCATCAAAAGAAAATCTAAGATAAACATTGCCTCTCTTTTTTTTATTTCAAAGATTTTTATTAAGATTTTTGCATAAATAAAAGGAACACAAAATATAAGCCCACAAAACTAAACATTTAGTCATACAAAAACATAGAAAATGCACAAAATCTGTGATTTCTAAGATCTACAGTACCTCCGCTTCCCTCTATTTTCTTTATAGTCTGCCTTCCCCTTCTGTTCTAATAAGGGGTCTTGGGTATGTAGCAGGGGGAGAGATGCCTGATTTGCGGTTAGTGTATAGGAGCACAGAGAGAGAGAGAGGGAGCTTGGTGAATTGTTCTAAAAGCTAGGCGGCAGGTGTCAGTCTCGCCTTCTTCAGGGGGGTTCATATGGACCAAGGTACTTATACATAGATTTCCAAATCCCTCTGTTAGGCTGTCTCCACGGTGAGTCTCGAAGGGACATTGCGTCTGCCCCTCTAAGATATGTTACCCAGTTGAGCCACCCTTTGAACGATGCCTTGGATGTGTCCTTCCACTTGTTTAGAATCAATTTAATCCCGGCAGTTAGCAAAAGGTCAAGTAGGTCCCTATCTCTTTGAGACATTGGGTCTGTCGTGATGGGTGTAGTTACTAGGGTTGCGAACACTGGATTAAGGGAACACCCTAGCATGTCTGTTAGAAAGGTAAAACATGTTCCCCAGTAGGTTTTAACTTTAGGGCAGTAAAAGATGAGGTGTGCCAGATCTCCTTTCTCGCTATTACAGTTCCAGCATAGGTCATTTGTGTTTATGCCCAGTTTCGCCAGACGAGCAGGAGTCCAGTGTAGTTTGTTTAAGATCCAGAATTTTGTCTGAGCCAGTACCGGGGTTACTTTACTGTGTGTGGGGGAGGACCATAGTATTTGGCTTTCCTTTTCGCTTAGAGTGTTACCTCGCTGTGCCTAACAGTATGTTTGTGTTTTAGTGTTGAGTCTTGAAGTATTTGGGCGCAGTAATCTATAGATGTGTGGCACATGGTGTCCCGCTTTGTTGACATGTACTGGAAGATTGAGGGCGTGGCATTAGACATTCTCGCTCTAGACAGTGCTGCTTTTATCTTTAGAAAGTTATATAATTCAATGTCGGGTAGGGTGTGCTTGTTTTTAAGCGAGCTGAACGTGAGGGGTCTCCCTTCATCCTCGAGTTGGATGGGAAGGGATATTCCTGCTTCCACCCATGTCTTCCTATATAGTGTCTTGCCTTTGTATTTTATTTTGTTATTTGACCATAGTGATTCCCATCTCGAGTCTGTTATTCTATTTTCTAACTTTTTATCAACTTTCAGTAGGGCGTTTCTGGTGTTTGTAAGTATGGTGTTCATTAGAGTGTTGTGTCTGTTGGTTGTTAGAAGTGCTAATGGCTCTAGGTTGTTTAGCATGGCTCTTTCTATTTTCAGCCACGCCGGTGTGTATTCCTGGTCTGGTAGAATCCAGTAGCTACCTTGTTTTGCTCGGTAGGCTGTTTGAAAAGTCTTGAAGTCTGCCAAGTTTAACCCCCCTAGAGTTAATTTTTTAAGGCTCATCCTTGGTTTTTTGTCTCACCAGATAAAGTTATTTAGCATCTTGTCTATTTTTCGGTGAAAGTCGACACTGAGGGTTAGAGGGAGCATATTAGTAAAATAGTTGATCATAGGTGTGACCATCATTTTAATTGTTTCAATCCTCCCCCACCATGTGATGAATTTCGGTGACCACCCCTCAAGCAGCTTCTTAATCTTGATTAAAAGCATTTTCTCATTGTGTTTTAGCGTGTTTTTGAAATCTTTGTCGAAGTAGACGCCAAGGTATTTGATGAACCCGTTTTGCCAAGTGAGGCCAGAGTCTCCCAAAATGTCTCTGGTGGTATGTATGTTGAGAGGTTTACATTCCGACTTATCTCTGTTGAGCTTCTAGCCGGAGTACGCCGAGTATCTGTTTATGGAGTCCATGAGAGCCAATATGGAGGTTTCAGGGCTTTCGGTGACGACAAGAATGTCGTCCACATCTGCAGCTAGTTTCGTTGTAGTGTCTTTAATGGCAAAACCCTTCATCTGATTGTTTGACTCAATATCTCTGATTAGTGGTTCTAGTGCGAGTAGGAATAGTGAGGGGGACAATGGGCATCCTTGTCTTGTACCTCTGTGGAGTCTAAAGGGTTCGGAGATGGCCCCGTTGATCACTATGCGGGCCATAGGTTTGTCATATAGAGCCATAACTTTCTTTTTGAAATCATTGCCTAGGTTGAAACTTCGCATGCAGTGTTCTAGAAAATGCCATGAAACCCTATCGAAAGCCTTCTCTGCGTCAAGTGCGATCGTCACTGCTGGATTTGTTTGCCTGGCTGCCCTGTTGATAATATGGCATAAGAGTCTGGTGTTGTCGTGTGACATGCGTGATTTGAGGAAGCCCACTTGTGTGTTCCTTATCAGTTTTGGGAGTACCCCATTCAACCTTACTGCCAGAATTTTTGCATATATCTTGCAATCCACATTAATCAGGGATATATGCCTATAATTTTGTGGGAGTAGGGTGTTTTTGCCCTCCTTGGTTATGACTATAATATTCGCTTCTGTCATTGTTTGCGTGACCGTCCCTGTCCCTTCGCAGTGGTTGAAAGCTTTTTTCAACATTAGCTGTAGTAGCGTGATAAATGTTTTATAGAAGGTGGCTGTATACCCATCTGGTCCGGGAGCCTTGTTAGTTTTAAGAGACTTAACTGCCATTTCTAATTCTGCTGTGCTAATCACTTTCGCCAAGCTAAGTGCGTCTTCTGATGTTATTTTTGGGAGGTTCAGGTTGTTAAGGTATTCGTAGCTGCCATTTTCATCTAGTTTTTGGTCCTTGTTATAGAGCTCCTGGTAAAAACCACTAAATGTGCGTAGGATTTCTTTATGTTGTGTGTTGTTGCAGGGATTCTGCTTATACACAGAACTATGCGTAGAACCCCAGGACCTCAGTGAATTGTGGTGTACCAGAAACTCACCTCAGAACCCAGAACCCAGTATCCGGCTAGCATAAGTGTCCCATTCGTTATCCGAGATTTAGCTCGGCGGTCCCAATGAAAAGACAACCCAGAACACGCGACTCAGTGTACTCTCAGGAATGGTGGGAATCGGAAATACCTGTTCGTATATTATTCTTACATCAGTCCACAACAAGAATAAAACAGAGACACGGTGAAAATAAAAAGTTTATTTTTATAGACCACGTGTCCTCATATGCAGTACTTTGGCTAATACAAGCAGACAAATGATTATAATTAAAACCATCAGCATCGTTACAATACCATAGAATATAAAAGGAGTTATCATGTTATAAATGACAGTGGATACTACCACCTTCCCTTTACTAAGAAGCTAATATTATTATTACGCTAATAGAAGGTCTCTTAGGCTTGAATAGGGGACCCCATACCTCAAAGATCAGCTTAGTGAATTCACATCACAGGAGCATTGTTGGACCTGACATCCTTGGCGTGGGTTTTTCCCCTATCTTTTGCCTCTGCTACATGGATTTTTGATGCTGTGCTGGATTTCGTCTTGCTGGTTTAGATGCTTTGGACACTCTGCCACTGCTAATCAGTGCCAGAGTGTAAGTGCTCCCTGTGTAAAATATCGTATTGATTGGATATACCTGATTGGCATATCTGTATCACCATGAAGTCCCTAGTAAAGTGCACTGTGTGTGCCAGGGCTGGTGATGACGGATGCTACTGGTGGGTCTGCAGCGCTGATTGCGCCACCCCCCTGTGTAGCCCTAAAACAGTGTCTCAGGCCTGCCGCTGCAGGCCTGCCTGCAGTCCCCGGACTGCCATGTCCTCCTGGCCAGTGTCCACACTGGCCGAGCCTAACCCTTCCCTTTTCGTGCACGTCAGTCATCCCTATGGAAGGCCCAAGGTACCCCCCTGGGCAGGGTGCAGTGTATGTAGAAGGTAGAGCATGTACTAGTGCAGGTAACATGTTCTGGTAGTGAACACCGGCCATTGTGTGTGTTCACTACTGCAAGGTTATCTTGTTCCATAGGCTAACATGGGGGAGGCGGGTGCCAATGGCTATCCGCCTATCTTCTCATAGGAACAAGATAAGACATGAGTATTTGATATCCCTGAGCTCAGCATTTAATAACACATCTTTTAGGAGAGGTTGTTTTTAAATCCTGGGTTGGAGAATAGTACTTTTTAGAGAGTAGCTGTTCTCTTGTCTGACCCTTCTGTGTGCCTGGGCGTGCTTGTGGATTGACTGTCTGGTTTGAGAGTGACAGGGGCTGGGGATCCCCCGGGAGGTTGGCTGAGTCAGCCCTCTGCTGAATAGCGACATTTGCAAGGAGAGTGGAGGGAGGAGATAGCACCTGGGATTGAATAGGGCTGTGCCTGCCTGCCACTCTACTGGCTCCACCTCCTGCTGGGCGGCTGACGACTCTGCCCCTCACTCTGAAAAGAATGTAGAAGCCAGGAAAACAAAGTGCTCCAGCAACACCCAGAACTGGATCAGACCGGGCTCAGGACCCACTTGCACAAAGACTTCAAAGACTTTTAGGGGTATAAGTACAAGACCCCTGACAACAGATTTTCAGATTCGACCATCGAGAGGAACCTCTGCTGAAAGACGGACCGCTGAAGAACTAAAGGAAGATTGCCGTGCTGTGTGCTCGAAAGGCTGACCTGTTCTGCTGTACAACTGAAGCTGAGGAGAAGAAGGGGTCTTGCTGTGTGCTGACCCTATCCACTTGACCAAACAAGGCTTTGCTGTGTGCTGTGCCTTCAACTGAATCTCCAAGGGCCCGAGAAGAGCTGGCCTCCTGTTTCGCAACCCAGGGATAGAAAGGTTGCCAAGAACTCAAGACTCTGCTGTGTCCCACCTGCGCTGCTGTGTGCCGCAGGGACCGTGGACTGTTCTACCAAGCTTCTCAACATCTGCCTGTGAGGTGGGCTGGCTGCTCTCTGTCTTGCTGGAGAGTACCGCACCGAGCCGGGCCTGACACCGGTTGCCGCATCAAGAAGATCGACGTGCTCATCGGCACGTGCCTTGCCGCGACCCGGAGGCCTGAAGCAGATCGAGAGTCGTATTTCCCTGCTCTACGAAGCCACGCTGTGAGTGGCTGACTCCGGTGACGTCGACATCGTCACTGGGGGCTCGTCGAGGGAGTTGTGGAATCCTTGCACCGAACAGCCCGAGGAGCGCTTGTACAATGAGCGCAGCGACACCGCCGGAGCAACGTAGCTGCCTAAACATTGAGAGCCTACAAACTGATTCATTCTCAGTGAGTATCGAATCACTCAAGAGACTAGAGACTATCGTCTGACGATCCCGACCAACCAAGAAAGCGAATATTGTGTAAACCTGTGATGCTTGATTTCAACTGCGGAAACGAGATAAAGATATATTATTTTTGATATAACTCACCTGTGTGGTCTAAGTTTGTGGTGTGCGGAGGGGGGATCATTGTGGTGTCTACGTGCAAATACCTTACACATTGCCTTGGGGATAAGCCTGTCTGCTCGAGCCAAGCTACCTAGAGGGTGAGCAGGGGTTATCTACCGTGTGTGTCCCTGTACCCTGACTAGAAGCAAGGGTCCCTATTTGGTCTCAGTTGTATACCTCTGCCAACTAGAGACCCCCAGATCTAACATTGGTGGTCAGCGGTGCGGATTAGAACCAGTATTTGCACTTGACCTGCAGTGATTCTTCGCACATCACTAATCTAGTAAGCAGTTGCATTGCACGAAGTTTTTGCGTAGACTATTCTTGGAGGATCGACGAAGCATCATGTCTCTGAATGGAGTAGGTGAGGAGTCGGAATTGCAATTCGAGGTGAAAAAGTTGCTCGAGTATAAGAAGGAGCAACTAAAGCAATTCTGCAAGCAGCTTGGATGCCCAGCGAAGGGCAGCGCCAACAAGACGGAGCTACAGAAAGCTCTAAGGGCCTGGTGGGAGGCCAAGAATGGCGCAACCGAGGAAACTACTGATGGGGATGGCACACCGGAGCACGGATTTGGATCCGATGATCTGCCAGTGAATAGGCCAGCGTCTAGGGCTGGCAGCGCCCATTCCAGTAGGAGCCTCTCTCCAGAGGAGCTGGAGGAAAACCAGAGGGTTAGGGCCCATGAGATTGAACTTTTTAAACTCAAAGCTCAAGCGGAAGAAAGGAAACTGCGCCTTGACAGTGAGAAAGAGGCGGAGGAGAGGAGGAATGCTCTCGCTTTGGAAGAGAAGAAACTCCAGTTGGCTCATGAGTTGAGCATGAGGGAGCTGGACATTAAAGCCAAACAAGTGGCGTCCAGTCCGAATGGTGGCAGCGCACAACCAGTACAGGCGGGTAAAGTATACATACCGAAAGATTTGGTGCAGAATTATCAGAGGGGTGAGGATATCTATGCGTGGTTTAGATCCTATGAGCTTGCCTTGAAGATGAATGAAGTGCCTGAGAAGAGTTGGGGAGCAGGTTTGTGGAAGCATTTTGAGGCCTCTGGGAGGGATGTCTTAGCACCCTTAGAAGCGGCAGGGACCTTAACCTACCCCACTATGAAGGAGGCCTTATGCCTCAGGTATGGGCTTACACCAGAACAGTACCGCCAGAAGTTTAGGAACTTCAAGAAACTTGATTCGAGTACGTGGGTGGAGTGTGTGAGTATGTACACGCGTGCACTGGAAGGTTGGATAAAGGGCAGCAAAGTTACTGATTATGTGGGGTTGTGTCACTTGATTAGTTGGGAGCACTTGAGTAGTCTATGTGTTCCAGAGCTGCGCCGGCATCTTTTAGACAGCAAGTTAGCTGATCCCAGTGAGCTTGCTAAAGAGGCAGACCGCTGGACTAGCACCAGGGTCAACAAAGGGGTGGTAAGTATGCCAGCCAAGGGTGGACAGGGTCCCCAGCAGAAAGGTGGGGAGGACAAGGGTAACAGTAAGGAGTTCTCTAAAGGGCCCCAAAACAGTTCCCCGGAGAAGGAGTCCCAAGCCCCCAAGCCAAAGAGGTCTTGGCCCCCTAAGGGCAACAGACCACCGCCTACTTGCTATGCTTGTAGGGAAGTGGGGCACATCGCCCCTAAATATCCCAAGAAACCCCCAGCACCAGCTGCTGCTCCAGTCCCAGGGTTAGCTAGTGTAGCTTTGGGAGGGGATTTGATTTCCAGTGGGGAAGAGGGATTAGCTATGATGACCCTTGTCTCGTTAGGAGACCAAGAGATGGTCCAGGATACCTTGATACCCGCTAACACTAAGAAATACGGGCAAAAGGTGACCATCAATGGGAGGGAGATAGAGGCTCTGAGAGACACCGGGGCTAGTGTGACATCTGTCAGGTGTCAGTGGGTGTCTGAAGAGCAAGTCATTCCCAATGTGCTCCGCCCAGTAGTGGCAGCTGACACTTCAGTTCGCCTCTGCAAGATGGCGCGTGTTCCCTTTACATGGGGGGGAGTCTCTGGTACCTTGGAAGTCTGTGTCAGTGATGCCTTGCCGGTAGATTGTCTGTTGGGTAACGACCTGGAGAGTTCTCCATGGAAGGACGTAGAGCACAGAACTCACTTGGAGATGTTAGGACTGCCAGCGTGGATCTGTGTATCCACACGTGCCATGACAGCCAGTAAGGGTGGATTAGTAGAACTGGAGCCTGGAACGATGGCCCAGGAACCTGCCAGGAGAGGAAGGGGCAGAGGGCGCGGGAAACCGGCCCCCACTGTTCCCACGGTCCAGGAGGAAACAGAACCTGAGGGGGATGCCCTGGAACCTACAGGGGAGCAGGTGGCCGAACTGGGGGAGTTGCCTGAGCTGACCCATTGGCAGCAAGAGGGTGGCCCCTCCAGGGAGGAATTCTGCCAGGCCCAGAAGGAGTGCCCTTCTCTCGTCGGTGTGCGGCAACAGGCTGCAGACCAGGCAGCAGGCCTAGGGTCCAAGGAACATTTGATTTACTGGGAAGATGACTTACTGTATAGTGAGCCTAAGTTCCCTGAGCCCGGTGCAGCCCGTGTGCTGGTGGTACTCGAGCGCTTCAGGAACTTCTTACTGGGTCTGGCTCACGACGTGCCTCTCGCAG
Organism: Triturus cristatus; assembly: GCF_964204655.1. Taxonomy (NCBI): domain Eukaryota; kingdom Metazoa; phylum Chordata; class Amphibia; order Caudata; family Salamandridae; genus Triturus; species Triturus cristatus. Next base: position 313,965,031 of record NC_140591.1, read on the forward strand.
GACATCTGGGGCAAGACAAGACCTATCACAGGCTTGTCACCCACTTCTACTGGCCTCAGATGAAGAAGCACGTCGGTACCTTTTGTAAGTCTTGCCAAACCTGTCAAGCCAGTGGTAAGAGCGGAGGGAAGTGCGTGGCGCCCCTCCAGCCGTTTCCTGTAGTGAGCACCCCTTTCGAGCGGGTGGGCATTGATATCGTAGGGCCCCTGGATCCCAAGACCGCCTTAGGCTACAGGTTTATCCTGGTCTTGGTGGATCACGCCACTCGGTACCCGGAAGCAGTCCCTCTCAGGACAATCACAGCACCCGTGGTGGGCCGTGCATTGATGGGGATCTTTTCCCGTGTGGGGTTCCCCCGAGAGGTGGTCTCCGACCGGGGTACCAACTTCATCTCTAGGTATATGAAGTCCCTGTGGGAGGAGTGTGGAGTAACTTATAAGTTCACCACTCCTTACCACCCTCAAGGAAATGGGTTGGTTGAAAGGTTCAACCGCACCCTGAAAGGTATGATTATGGGCCTAGCGGAGCCCATGAGACGGAAGTGGGACGTCTTGTTACCATGCCTGTTGTTTGCCTACAGGGAGGTGCCTCAGAAGTCCTTAGGGTTCAGCCCCTTTGAACTGCTGTATGCCCACCCTGTTAGAGGACCTCTCACACTGGTGAAGGAGGGGTGGGAGAAATCCCGTGGGAAAACCCCCCAGGATGTGTTCAGCTATGTGCTGGCCATCCGCAACCAAACGCAGCGCTTCAGGAAGCTCACTCAGGAGAACCTAGAAGCCAGCCAGGAGGAGATGAAAAGATGGTACGACCAGAATACCACTCTGGTAGAATTTCATCCTGGGCAGAAAGTGTGGGTAATGGCGCCGGTGGAGCCTTGTGCGCTCCGTGACAAGTGGACCGGGCCATATGAGGTGGTAGAGCGCAAGAGTGAGGTGACCTACCTGATCAACATGAAGACTCCTAGGCAGCCCCTTAGAGTCTTGCATGTGAACCGCCTCAAACCCCACTTCGAGAGGTCTGAAGTGACGATGCTCATGGCTACAGACGACGGTGGGGAGGAGGATAGTGATCCTCTCCCTGACCTCCTGGCAACCAAGGAGCAAGAAGGGTCAGTGGATGGTGTGGTCCTCTCGCCCACCCTGACCCCAGAGCAGCAGAGAGACTGTCGCCAGGTGTTGGGTCAGTTTGCCTCCCTGTTCTCCCTGACCCCAGGTGTCACCAATTGGTGCGTCCATGATGTGGACACTGGAGATAGCCTACCTGTGAAACAGAAGTTTTACAGAGTAGCTGACAAGGTCAGGGCCAGCATCAAGGAAGAAGTTTCCAAGATGTTGGCGTTAGGGGTAATTGAGCCCTCTAGCAGTCCCTGGGCTAGCCCAGTGGTCCTCGTTCCCAAGAAATCTGCTACACCCGGTGGCCCGTCAGAACTTCGGTTTTGCGTGGACTACCGTGGGCTCAATGCGGTCACCAAGACTGACGCGCACCCCATCCCCAGAGCTGACGAGCTCGTGGATCGGTTGGGAGCTGCCAGGTACCTCAGCACCTTCGATTTGACTTCGGGGTACTGGCAGATTGCCTTAACTGACGGGGCAAAGGAGAGGTCGGCATTTTCAACGCCAGAGGGGCACTTCCAGTTTCGCGTCATGCCCTTTGGACTGAAAAATGCCCCTGCCACCTTCCAGAGACTGGTCAACCGGGTACTGACCGGGCTGGAGCAATTCAGCGCCGCGTACCTGGATGACATTGCTGTGTTCAGCTCCACTTGGGAGGAACACTTGCAACACCTCTGTGAAGTGTTGAGGGCGCTGCAGAAGGCAGGCCTCACTATCAAGGCCAGTAAGTGCCAGATAGGGCAGGGATCAGTTGTGTATTTGGGACACCAGGTGGGGAGCGGCCAGGTGGCGCCCCTACAGGCGAAGATCGATACCATTCTGGCTTGGGAACCCCCCAAGACGCAGACAGAGGTGAGAGCCTTCCTAGGACTCACCGGGTATTACAGACGGTTCATCAAGGGATACGGCACCATTGTTGCCCCCTTGACGGAACTAACCTCTAGAAATCAGCCCAGGAAAGTGAATTGGACCGAGGCCTGTCAAACTGCTTTTGATGCCCTGAAAACTGCAATGTGCACAGCACCGGTGCTTAAGGCGCCTGACTTTTCGAGTGAGTTCGTAGTGCAGACAGACGCTTCAGAGCAAGGCGTGGGAGCAGTACTCTCACAGATGGACGACGAGGGCGGGGACCAACCCGTAGCTTTCATTAGTAGGAGGCTACTTCCCAGGGAACAGAGGTGGAGCGCTATTGAAAGGGAAGCATTTGCTGTGGTCTGGGCCCTGAAGAAGCTGAGGCCCTACCTGTTTGGGACTCACTTCCGTGTTCAGACCGACCACAGGCCCCTCAGATGGTTAATGCAGATGAGGGGTGAAAATCCAAAACTGTTGAGGTGGTCCATCTCCCTACAGGGAATGGACTTTACGGTGGAACACCGTCCCGGTACAGAGCACGCCAATGCTGATGGTCTGTCCAGGTTTTTCCGCCTTAGCGATGAGAACTCCCAAGAGGGTGGGTAGTTCTCCCCACTTTCAGCTGGAGGGGACACGTGTTAGACCTGACATCCTTGGTGTGGGTTTTTCCCCTATCTTTTGCCTCTGCTACATGAATTTTTGATGCTGTGCTGGATTTCGTCTTGCTGGTTTAGATGCTTTGGACACTCTGCCACTGCTAATCAGTGCCAGAGTGTAAGTGCTCCCTGTGTAAAATATCGTATTGATTGGATATACCTGATTGGCATATCTGTATCACCATGAAGTCCCTAGTAAAGTGCACTGTGTGTGCCAGGGCTGGTGATGACAGATGCTACTGGTGGGTCTGCAGCGCTGATTGCGCCACCCCCCTGTATAGCCCTAAAACAGTGTCTCAGGCCTGCCGCCGCAGGCCTGCCTGCAGTCCCCGGACTGCCATGTCCTCCTGGCCAGTGTCCACACTGGCCGGGCCTAACCCTTCCCTTTTCATACACGTCAGTCATCCCTATGGAAGGCCCAAGGTACCCCCCTGGGCAGGGTGCAGTGTATGTAGAAGGTAGAGCATGTACTAGTGCAGGTAACATGTTCTGGTAGTGAACACCGGCCATTGTGTGTGTTCACTACTGCAAGGTTATCTTGTTCCATAGGCTAACATGGGGGAGGCGGGTGCCAATGGCTATCCGCCTATCTTCTCATAGGAACAAGATAAGACATGAGTATTTGATATCCCTGAGCTCAGCATTTAATAACACATCTTTTAGGAGAGGTTGTTTTTAAATCCTGGGTTGGAGAATAGTACTTTTTAGAGAGTAGCTGTTCTCTTGTCTGACCCTTCTGTGTGCCTGGGCGTGCTTGTGGATTGACTGTCTGGTTTGAGAGTGACAGGGGCTGGGGATCCCCCGGGAGGTTGGCTGAGTCAGCCCTCTGCTGAATAGCGACATTTGCAAGGAGAGTGGAGGGAGGAGATAGCACCTGGGATTGAATAGGGCTGTGCCTGCCTGCCACTCTACTGGCTCCACCTCCTGCTGGGCGGCTGACGACTCTGCCCCTCACTCTGAAAAGAATGTAGAAGCCAGGAAAACAAAGTGCTCCAGCAACACCCAGAACTGGATCAGACCGGGCTCAGGACCCACTTGCACAAAGACTTCAAAGACTTTTAGGGGTATAAGTACAAGACCCCTGACAACAGATTTTTAGATTCGACCATCGAGAGGAACCTCTGCTGAAAGACGGACCGCTGAAGAACTAAAGGAAGATTGCCGTGCTGTGTGCTCGAAAGGCTGACCTGTTCTGCTGTACAACTGAAGCTGAGGAGAAGAAGGGGTCTTGCTGTGTGCTGACCCTATCCACTTGACCAAACAAGGCTTTGCTGTGTGCTGTGCCTTCAACTGAATCTCCAAGGGCCCGAGAAGAGCTGGCCTCCTGTTTCGCAACCCAGGGATAGAAAGGTTGCCGAGAACTCAAGACTCTGCTGTGTCCCACCTGCGCTGCTGTGTGCCGCAGGGACCGTGGACTGTTCTACCAAGCTTCTCAACATCTGCCTGTGAGGTGGGCTGGCTGCTCTCTGTCTTGCTGGAGAGTACCGCACCGAGCCGGGCCTGACACCGGTTGCCGCATCAAGAAGATCGACGTGCTCATCGGCACGTGCCTTGCCGCGACCCGGAGGCCTGAAGCAGATCGAGAGTCATATTTCCCTGCTCTACGAAGCCACGCTGTGAGTGGCTGACTCCGGTGACGTCGACATCGTCACTGGGGGCTCGTCGAGGGAGTTGTGGAATCCTTGCACCGAACAGCCCGAGGAGCGCTTGTACAACGAGCGCAGCGACACCGCCGGAGCAATGTAGCTGCCTAAACATTGAGAGCCTACAAACTGATTCATTCTCAGTGAGTATCGAATCACTCAAGAGACTAGAGACTATCGTCTGACGATCCCGACCAACCAAGAAAGCGAATATTGTGTAAACCTGTGATGCTTGATTTCAACTGCGGAAACTAGATAAAGATATATTATTTTTGATATAACTCACCTGTGTGGTCTAAGTTTGTGGTGTGCGGAGGGGGGATCATTGTGGTGTCTACGTGCAAATACCTTACACATTGCCTTGGGGATAAGCCTGTCTGCTCGAGCCAAGCTACCTAGAGGGTGAGCAGGGGTTATCTACCGTGTGTGTCCCTGTACCCTGACTAAAAGCAAGGGTCCCTATTTGGTCTCAGGTGTATACCACTGCCAACTAGAGACCCCCAGATCTAACAAGCATCAGGAGTCTTCTCGCAGGAAGGCTCGTCTTCGGTCTGAATATTAAACATGATGTCTGCAATATTAAAAGCACCAGCTTTCAGGTATTCGCAGCTGCCTGTGTGTTATGGCTAAATAGTGGGTCGATCCACCTAGAGTGGAAAACATGCATTGTCTAACAACCCAGACTGTTTTGTCACACCATGTACAGACCAAGGTCGCTGCGCAGAGCTTGGGATGGTAACAACAGATTGCTCTCATGGGAGGCAAAGCTCGAGTCAGCAGTTTGTTTAATCAATAACATGTAAACGTGCAGTGTCGTGCGCAAAAGCAGCAAGATGGCTTTCTAACATCTAACGTGGTTATGCTAACTTAACAATGCATGGACGTATTACGGGATTCCTTACTACAGTGTGTGTGATGTTATGGGAATCTGTGATCGCGGAGATGGTGTGTTGTCTTTGTTTGTGATGCCAGGATTTTCCCCGATTTGTTGGCTTCGCACTAGTTAATTGCCTTGTATTTGTTTACCCACAGACCTGCTCTTTCGCTTAGAATTCTGTTGAATTCATATTTCTTCCTTGCTAGTTCTGTAAGTGCCCCTACGTTCTTTATGTCTGAGATGTGCGATGATTCTAGTTTTTGAATATTTTGCTCTAGTTGGTTTAATTGGGCTTTGGCATTCTTATTCATCTTGCCTTTGATTTCCATGATCGTTCCCCTAATTGTGGTTTTCAGGGCGTCCTAAACGATTTTGGGGTCCGAATCTGGGGTGTCATTAAAGTTGATGTATTCATATATGGCCTGTTCTATTCTGATTCTATTAGTTTGATCTTTTAAGACATCGCTCTTGAATCTCCATCTACGCGGATGGTCTTCGTTATGTCGGCCATTTAGTATTAGGCTGATACAGGAATGATCTGAGATTGTTCTCGTGGCGATATCCGTGTTCTCTATTAGATGGGTGTGAGAGCCAGAGATCATTATATAGTCAATCCTGCTATATGAGTTGTGTGGTTTTGAGTAGAAGGTGTAATCTCTAGTGTCTGGGTGTTGAAGTCTCCAGGTGTCTTTCAGGTTGTACTTGGTACATTAATTTTTAAGTTCTTTATGTCCCCCCGGCGGTAGTGTGTGGCATTGTGATTGTCTATCTAATGTGTAGTCTAGTGCCATATTAAAGTTGCCTGCCAGCACTGTTAGCTCATTTTGTGGGAGTGCATCCATTCTCTCTGATATGTTCTCCCAGAAGGTGGTATCGTCCGTGTTAGGGCCATATATATTGAGTATATGAAATTTTTCGTCCCCCCTTTTTTAGGTGTGTCAATAGGACTCTTCCTTCTAGGTTGCATTCGTGGTCTTCAATGCTTATCTTGGAGTTCTTATTTATCAAGGTGATCACTCCCAGCTTATTCCCTGTGGCCTGTGAGCATGCAATTTGTCCTACCCATCTAGCCCTAATCCTTCCTGCGTCTTCTTGTGAGAGCCTAGTTTCCTGGATGAGAAATATGTCTGCTTTAGTTTTAGCTAAGTAGTCTAGTACTTTTTTCCTTTTGACTGGGTGGTTAAGGCCTTTGACATTTAGGGATACTATCTTCAGGTTGGATGAAAGTGATAGTGCATTATCTTGTTCTGGTGTCATTATGTGAGGTTAAGTTGAGGTTGTAAAGATCGGGCCCTGATCCCTTTCCTTGTGTTAGTATTCACGTTGGCTTCTGGTGTTTCATGAGTGTTGTCCTTATCTCCGATCTCTCTCTGTAAATATCTCCACCTCTACCCGTGCTCTGATCGCTCTCATCCTGTGCGTGATTGTGTCGGTGGAAAAAATGGGGAGCAAGAGGGCACATGATGTAGATACTAAATAAGAGTGCTTGACAAAACAGTGCTAGTACTAGACTGACATACAAAACAGATACCCCCCTCCTGCAAAAACCCTCCCTCCCACCCCCGCGTCCTACATCTTGAAATTTGGACGTGTTACAGCAAAGCTCCCGCTCCATTTCCCCTGGGGTGTTATCAGTATAATGCTTATCACCCATGCGCCACAAGTTACTTGCATCTTAATTACTCTATTAGCAACATAATTGGATGCATGTTTGAGCTATAACATTGTCTTAAAAATAGAAGGATATTATTGCTCTCTCTTCTCGCTACTAATCTTTAAAAAGGGAAAAAGCGTGTGACTGTGTCGGTGAGTTCGCGGGGTTGTTCCTTCCAAGTGCATATCAGCTCCCGGTTCACTGTACTTCTTGAAGGCCAATCCTGGCCTATGGTTATTGAGGTAGTAGATTGATTAGAAATAATACTCTGATTGAGGTAGATGTTGATGATGAGGTAGATGTTTGAGTATGTATATTTGTGATCACGTTTATAGAGGTGAGAGTAGTTTCATACGTTCTCTCCCAGTTCTGGTGATGCTCTTCTCTTGTTAACGTTTGTTTGCGACAGTTCCATTTCTTGTGTAGGCGGCCCTCGTAGGTAGTTGGTTAGATCATTGGGGTCCTCGAAGATGTGCATTCTGCCCCGTCTGTGATTTTAAATTTCGTTGCACCTATGAAGGAGAAGAGGATGTTTTCCTTTCTCAGCTTTTCTATTTTTACAAGGAACCGTTTTCTTATGTCCACTGTGTGTTTCGAGTAGTCCTGAGTAAGGATTATTTTTTGACCGTTCCACATCAAGTTCTGTTTTTTCCTGGCCAAAGCAAATATGGCTTCCATATGCTGGAGTCTCAATGGTTTGCATATAATGGGCCGTGGCGCAGTCATATCTGTTGGTCTGTAGGCTGGAACTCTGTAGGCTTTGTCTATCTCCATAGGCACATCGAACTTCAGGTTGGTGAGTTTAGGTATTATATCCTGTAGGAAGGCCATGCAAGAACCGTTTTTCTCTTCTTCTCCTTCTGCTATGCCTAGAATCCTAATGTTCCCCCTTCTGTTGCGATCATCCAGCTCAGCTGTTTGTTTTAGTAGTATTGCTGTTGTTTTTGAGAGTTCTTGCAGAGCTTTGTTGGATTTCAGTTCTTTATCTTCCACGTCGCTTACCCTCTGCTCTACTTCCGCTAGTCTATTATTTGCTGCGTGTATGCCTGCCCTAACTCCAGCCAGTTCCAGCTGGATAGCATCTGTGGTTTGTTTGGTCGATTTCGCTAGATCATGTACGTCTGCCAATTTTTTTAAGATCATGTCTAACGTGCTATTAATGTCTGGTTTTTGTTTGATCGGGGAATCTATCGATTCTGCTCTCTGTTTTCGACTCACCGACTGGTATTGAGTTCTGAGTGGCGATTGTGGCCACTTGGTTTATGTATGTAGATTGTACGCTAGTTATAAGTTTGCTGAGCTGCTCTGTATGTTCTGGTTATTCCACGTTATGCCTCCTGCTGGGTTTGGCCGTTCTGCAGTCCTTTTGGTGCTATGGTTCTGTGGTGTATTGATCCTTCGTTCTGGGTATGATCTGTGCTCTCCTTGGCTGCGACCTGGGTCTCTCCTGGAATCACATGGGCTGCATTCCCCTGCCGATCTATCACTGGGCTTTAGCCGGTCGGGTGATATGCCACAGATAACACTGTAGACTGGCGCGAGTAAAGCCTGTGGGGCGGATCGGGCTAACGGTTTTACTTTGACTCCTTTCTACCTGGGAGGCTTACGTTGTTCCCTCCGTTCGGTGTTAGCGGTACGTCACCCCTCACACGTTATGGTTGGTGAGCGCGTTGTCCTTTGCTTAACTTTGTCTGTTCGTCATTTATCGCTGGTGTGGTGCATTACAAGGATGGCGGCGCCCAGCCGAACGTTTCGGTTTCACTCGGGCCGATTTGGAGCATTGGGCGCACCTCCGATCTTTCCCTAGGCTTCGGTTCACAGCAGTGACCCAGTTTATGATATGAGCCCTCTCCTATATGCTAGACTTCTTCCTCTCTCCACCGCCGTCTGTACAAGTCTTAGGTTGTTGTTCGTCGTGTGTATATCGTTGTTGTTGCTTCCCTAAAATGGCAGCCCCCGTCAGCCAGTGTCTATTTGGAGCGTTAGGTGCACCACCGATCTTCCCCTATGCTTCGGTGCTTAGCTTTGTTTGTTCGCAGTTTATCGCTGTTGTAGTGCACGTGATGTCCCTTGCTTATCTCTGTCTGTTCGCCATTTATCGCTGTTATGGTGCGTTACTAAGATGGCAGCCCCCAGCCGAAAAGTTTTGGTTTCGCTCGGGCCAATTTGGAGCGTTGGGCGCACCTCTGATCTTTCCCTAGGCTTCGGTGCACCGTAATGACCCAATTTATGATATTAGCCCTCTCCTATGTGCTAGACTTACTCCTCTCTCCCCCCCCCGTCTGTGCAAGTTTTAGGTTGTTGTTCGTCGTGAGTGTCCCATTGTTGTTGCTTCCCTAAAAGATGGCGGCCCCCATCTGCCCGTGTCTGTTTCAGTTTCGGTTACGTCTTTGGGTGTTAATTTTATTGGACCTCCGTTTGTCCCTAAATTAGCGCTGTCAATTCCGCGATATCGCATGAAGTTCCCAGCAGCACTGACCTTGCGTGCGATTATACGGGTTGGTTGCAGGGAAACACTGTGTGCGTGTCTGAAACTCTGGAATCTGCCTCGGGGTAGTTCAGCTTGCGGCCACCATCTTGGATCCTGTTCTCATCTCCTCTTCGATCTTGGGTTTCTCCCTCACACATTGCTTGCCCGGTTGATTTGCTCAGCCCAGCCGGTTCTCTGCATGTTCCGACGTCCTCTGTTGTCACCGCCTTCCTGTTTCTCTCAGTGCATATAAGTTCTTTTGTGGTGCTCGCTCCCAGGGTCAACGGAGCTATGGCGTCAGGCGTCTGCACCCATTGCTGTCTAAGCCACGCCCCAACATTGCCTCTTTTAAACAGTTGAGTCCCAAACTGGATAAATCGGACGAAGACGCACATAGACCACAAAAATTGGAACGCCAAAGTTCTTCATCTACTGGGTTAGATGTTTTGATGCAATCTCTACCCAAACTTCTGGCTATTGCAAACCAGAATTTACGCATATTCCGAGAATATACCTCAGACTAAATATCAAACCATAACTTTGCAACTTTGGTTATTTTATTCATTTTCATTTCTAACTTGGAACATTTAATAGTTCAAGACCTCTGTGAGATACCCAGGTGTATAGAAGTACTAGTATAAGCTTTTAGATTCGGTACAACGGTACCCCAGAACAAGCACAAGAATGCCTCAAATTTCACAACATCCAAAGATGAAGAAAATGCCTTAGATGCATCACTTAACCAACATAATAAGGCATCTTGTGATAAATAATTTCAAACACATACATGGCAAGAATGAGAACTTAATTAAAAATTAGGGACCTTTGCCTCCCACCTTACACCGGAACAAAATTCCAGTGAGATATAGAGCTGAGAACAATCGCTCCAAGAGTGAGGGCGAATTTCAAAGTTGATAACAACATAAAAAGCCCAGTATTGGATGAAAATGTAACGAAAGAGTGATTGGCACAGACCTCTTTGTGGTATAAGCATGTTTTTGTTGGGTTGCAGTTCTCAAAAGAGTGAAAAAAAATCCAGAATAGTTCTTTTCTTTGGAGTGGAAATGGTCTGCAAAGTCTCTTGCAAATTAGTTAACGATGCAGATCCAGCCAATGCTGCCAAATGCTCAATACTGGTAGGTTGATAAACAATAGTTCTATTCTGCAGTTCCTTTGAGCACAACGACACATCCACTTTTCCACTTGTAATTATATTTCAGACAACCTCAGTGAAAGTTGATGATTTGCCACAACACACTCCCCGTAAGCAGTTGAGATCAAACCATATTGGGTTTGTCGCAGTGGGACAAAATCCCCTGTGTAAGTTCGGAGCCGAGTTATACGCCGGAAGGACATCAAATTACCAAAATAGCCAATAAGCAGCAAGCTCTATTACTGGAACAAACTGCACCATCCTGACACCAGCCACCTCCATTCAGTGCAGAGGGCTGCATGCACCTAGTGCTAATCCACGGAAATAATGCAGTATCCTGACGGCTTGACCCCAGAAGCTGCAACCACTTTTGGTACAATCCAGTATGGTATGGAGCGGTCTGAAGTTGGAGCCTCCAAAGGTCTCTAAAAAACCCTTGCAGATGGGGGCTCTGGGGATTCGGGAGACTTCGAACTGCTACCCCTCCTTCCCTCCTGAGGGACTTCCTTATGGCCACACAGCCTCCTCCTCAATCTGCGTCCTGCCTTCCAAGTATGCAAAGGGTGTGGTAATCAGGTAATGCAGCATTTGACTATGTGTGCATACAGACAGTCTCCCACACATACAGACTGGCAGAGGCCTTTACTCTAAATGCATCTACCACTCTCCTCATTCATGAATCTTTCTTCTCCTCTTAGCAACACACAAATCTGCAAAACCAGAAATGTGCACTCACATTCCAGATAAACAATATCTCAATCAAGTTGCTTCAATAGCATCTTTTAGTGACCTCAGTGTCCCTCAAAGTGGTTCAACCAATTACATGAATAAAGCTTTTAATGCATGGTAAACATGACGTGACATTTAAACAGATTAACTCATTCTATAAACAACAGTCTGATATTCTTTGCCATAAAGCACAGTGAATGCCAGGCGCGTGTTGTCAGATATAGTGAAACAGTTTAAATGGTCCATCTCCAAGATTTTTTTTGGCTTTTCCCAATGCTCAGTGTTGGACCTGTCAGCCTTAGGGTGGATTTTTGCCTTCTTCTTCCTGTTTTGCTGAACTTATTTCTATTGGCCTTAGGGCTCTGTGCACTACCACTACTAACCAGTGTTAAAGTGCTTGTGCTCACCCCCTAAAACATCGTAAAATTGTCTTGCATCTGATTGGCTTATTGATTTACTTATATGTCCCTATTAGAGTGGTATACTATATACGCAGGAACAGTAAATTAAATGCTACTAGTGGGCCTGCAGCACTTATTGTGCAACCCACTTAAGTAGCCCTTTCAAACATACCTCGGGTCTGCCATTGCAGGCTATGTGAAGTTTAAACCTGCTAGTTTGACTTGGCAAAATAAACATTTTGTCAAGCTTAAAACTCCCAATGTAATACATAAGCACCAACCCGAGAGTAGGCCCTAAACAGCCCATAAGGAAGTGTGCATTGCATTTAAAAGGTTAGATATGTACTTTTAAAAGTTTCTTGTCCTGGTAGTGAAAAACTCACAAATTCATTTTTCACTACTTCAGGCCAACCTCTCCAATAGGATAACATTTGGATATCTTATTACAGTTAATACGTGATAACTTTGGTTTGGGAACAGGTAGAAATATCATGTTTGGTGTCTAAAGAAGTGTAATTTAGAAACCAGTTCAATGGTAAAGTCGGATTTTAATTAACAGTTCTGAAAATGCCAATTTTACAATATGGCATTTTCTTGTCCTAACTATTTGGTACCTGTATCGTGTGTCACATGACTAGGTGTAGTTGGCCTTTGTTTATTCCTCCCAGACTGTGACACAAAAGGGGACTAGGTGTTTTGATAGGATGTGACATTCTGACAGGATGAGAGGGGCAGAGCTGTGCGCAGTCACACCTACATATTAAAAGAGCTGCCTCAGCGCACACACACACACACACACACACTCAAAGACCTTCACATTAGCCTTTTGTCACCCCAGACATCTTCCGGCAGGGAGGAAAGAAGTATCAGAACCATCTCTCGGGGGAAACTCCAGAGGTTTCATCCACTTCAAAGCTGGCACCAGGTATAAAAATAGAACTCTCAGACAACTCTTTAGTTTACTTCTGGACCTGCAGAAGACTCTCAGAAGACTGACCTGCTGCCAGTAGCCTGCTGCGCACTTCAGGGGACTGCCTTAAGCCTGCCCTGTGCCCTTCTGAATCAGACCTGCATTTCTACTTGGCCCAAGGACTACTAGAGTCATTCTAAGGTCTAGTTGGCTGGCCACCTGATTAAAGCCTCAGGGACAGAAAAGGCACCTGGACCCAGCCTGAATGAGTCCTGACCCTCCAAGTGGTGCCCATCAAGTCCTGAAACCTTGGAAGTGGTGATAAATGTACCCCGATAGCCCAAATTAAAAACCTGGGAAGTAGAACATTTTCAGCCAAAAACTACACTGAGAACTTAGAGGACACATGGCCCTACGTGCTTGCCAATAAGTCGTAGGTGCATCGTCAGTCGATCTGACTTCATGGTAGCTCCCACTACATTCTTCTCTGCTGTAGCAAATCCTGTTCAGCAGCTCCTCTCAGAAAGAGCTGCAGCCTGCAGCCTTGTCCTGCTGGAGATTTCTGACTTCTAAAAAAGAGACTACACTCAAAGTAGAAATCTTCACCGCCACTTCTTCCATGGGTTCCCTGGTGGCATCTCCTCCTCCTTGGACACCACTGGTTGCCTTGCCCCACTGAACTTTACCTTATCAGATTTTTTTCTTTCAAAATTCTTCTAAGTCTCAAGGTAAGCAGAGACTGGACCAAACCCAATTTGTGTATCCGAACCACGCTCAATCACAATCAGGCATAACTTTCAACTTTGCCCCTGTCTTGCGCAACTAGATGTCTGTGCTGGGAGCTTTGATCTTTTAGGTGCCAGATTGCAGTAAACATTTTTAAAATTCATAACTCCACTTCTACTAATTGGATTTTTGTCATTTTGGTGTCAAATATTTTATAAAATGTTACTCTATTTTGGTAAGTTACTGTGGGATTTTTCTTGTGCCGTGTTTTCATGTTGTTACTGTTTGAGTGCTGTATAAATACTTAACACATTGCCTCTAACTTCAGCCTGACTGTTTTTGCGCCAAGCTACCAGAGGGTTAAGCACATGTTCATCTAACGACTTTTTGTGGTTCACCTTGACAAGGATTCTGGCTGTTGCTTGAGAAGGGCTCACATGCCCCTCAACTAACATTCCAAGCACTCACATTCAGTATAGAGGAGTGGATGAAATATTTGGTGATGGAAAGGAAGCAGGCTGATACCATCGACTATAGCATCGAGTTCAGAACCAATACAGAGATCAGTGAAAGATGTTTTCCAGAATCACTGTTTAAGCTGCTGTGAATAGTTGAAGACAAACAATGGGAGTCAATTAAATGGTAGGATGGATTCTGTTCCAAAACCATCATCTAGTCTTTTCTCTATTCAATAACATAGAGTTCTGTCTTATCCATTAGAGTATACGGTCCACGCAGGTGGGGATGTCAGGATGGATTACAGGTCTGTGGTCCAACTGGCACTGGATTTGGATATCATCAGTAACTACATTTGGAGGGTCACTTGATTGCTCAAGAAACTGTGTATTACGGTGTACAATGTGTGAAGTCTACTCAACAGGATGTTGGGCTTCAGAAAGTACTATTTGGGATAAAGTGCTCCCTGTCATATAACATAAGGTTATTGCAAGACACAAAGGAGATCCTTGGCCATATAAAGAAACAGGGCCAAAGGCCAAGGCCCTTCATAAGTTCATGGAACTCCGAAGTGACTTGCAATATTCTTTTAATGTAGAGCAGAGGATACTTTATTTCCTACGATACATGGTCACACCTTCCTTCAAACTGATTAAATCCTTGGCATCTTGTTCTTTCATGTTCATTGCACACAAGAGGAATACAAACTGTAATGGAGAAATGTAGACACCAGAAAGCAAATAGGCATTTTTCCAAAAATGTATTAGAATTAGTTTAATGCAATTCTGATACACATTCTGCCCGCGAAAGAAAGAGGGAGAACATTTACTACTTCCAATGTGAGGGGGTGTTTGTGCCTTTATGCTTAAGTCTGCCAGATACTATTCCACAAAGGAATAAATATCGGGGATCAAACCGTGACCCTCGGCTCCAGAGTCAGCCACCCTGGCCGCTGCACCACACCGATACTTTTAGAGATCTGTAGAATAATTTCTTATGAATGTTTTTCTGATTTGACATGACGATTAGCAGTCAATTTCAGCATCACTGTTGAGTCAGAAAGCAAAATTAGTGTAAGACATTATTGTTTTCCTCCATTCCAACAGTTTTTTTAGTCTAGCATTTAATTACCTTGCCACCCCCAGAGCACGAACCCAGTCTCTAGATGTCATACAATTAAATAAATAATTTCAGCCCTGATTTATAGTTTGCCATTCTGCCCGTCCTCCAAAAGGGCAAAGGAGTATTTTACTACGTCGCCCTAGTGGAGGTCCAACCGCCAAATTCTGAAATGTCCATCAGCCTGTGGAACATTTTAAACATTCACAGGAATCACATCAATGCAGTTCCTGTGAATGCAATGGAACTTGCAGTACGACCCCATCAAACATTATGGAGCCATACAGCGTAGTTTCCAAAGTTTGTATATTTTTAAAAACAAAACTAATAAAAAAATGCTAGGCTCGTCATGGGACATCTCCCATTGCCAGGGGGTATTTTCTGTGTTTTACTGTACCTTACCCACCAGGGTTTTCCTGGCAGTAAAAACAGCTATATGTATGTATGTATATGTCTGGCCATCCAAAATGGGTAGGAGGACATAAAGCCAATTCTCCAGTGGCCAGCACTATGGCCATAATTGCAATGGTGGTCGGTGGAATGACCAACCGCCATCGCAGCAGAAATGTGACTGGCCAACAAGGAGTCGGCTGTCCCACCCGCCATATAACGGTTATACCGCTGTGTAGGCAGTTGGAATGCCTTTTTCCACTGCAACTTGTGCTATGGCCCAGGAAAAGGGCCACAGCACAAGCAGCATTGAAAGAAGGCAGTTTGTGCACATCCGTGCACTGTGTGCCAGGCACGATGTGGTGCCTGGCATACAGAGCATGGATGCGGGGGGGCAAGATAAGTGCCCACCAGGCCACTTAGATGAGGCCTACGGGGGATGGGGGCCCTGATTGGGGCCCGCAAAGTCCCTTTCTGGCTGCCATTTCATGGAAGCTGGACCACTAAGAAAATGCAGTTGGAAAGGGATATCCTAATCCCTACGGCAGTGCCTGCACAGGCACAGACCCTATTCAATCAATCAATCAATCAATCAGGTGGCTTGAAGAGTGCGACTACTCACCCATAAGGGTCTCAAGGCGCTGGGGGTTAGAGGGGAACTGTTGGTCCGTCGAAGGCGCTGTGGTACAGTTGAAGAGCCAGGTTTTGAGGTCCTTCCTGAAATGAGGCAGTGACGATGCTTGCAAGTTGTTCCTGATCTTTGCTGTGAGGTAGGAGAAGGATCTTGATCCAGCCGTAGTCTTGCGAATACATGGGACGGTAGCCAGGATCAGTGGGCTGGAGTGGAGGTCTCTGGTGGCTGCGTGGAATGTGAGGTGGTGGTTAAGGTACGCAGGTCCCGCATCGTGTAGGGCTTTTTAGGCCCGTGTGAGGAGCTTGAAGGCGATTCTTTTGTTGACTGGGAACCAGTGGAGGTCTCTCAGGTGGACTGTGATGTGACTGCGGTGGAGGATGTTAAGGATGAGTCTGCCAGAGGCGTTCTGAATGTTCTGCAGTTTCTTGAGGAGTTACTGGGTGATGCTGGCATAGAGTGCTTTGCCGTAGTCAATTCTGTTGCTGATGAGTGCGTATGTGACAGTCTTTCTGAACTCAATGAGGATCCACTTGAAGATCTTTAAGAGCAGGTGTAGTGTGTGGAAGCAGGATGATGAGACAGCGTTGATCTGGCGGCTCATGGTTAGCGTGAAGTCCAGGATGATGATGAGGTTCCGTGCGTGGTCTGTGGGGGGGTTCCAAGTGCTGTGGGCCACCAGGAGTCGTCCCAGGTGGAGGAGGTGGAGCCCATGATGAGGATTTTAGTCTTCTCTGAGTTGACTTTGAGACAGCTGTTCTTCATCCAGGTGCGTACAGCCTTCATCCTGTCGTGAAAGTTGTTCTTGGTGACTGTGGATTTGTTGGTGAGGGAAAGAATCAGCTGGGTGTTGTCGGCGTAGGGGACGATGTTGAGTCCATGTTTCCTGACGATGGTGGTGAGCGGGGCCATGTAGGTGTTGAAGAGAGTGGGGCTCAGGGAGGAGCCTTGAGGCACCGCACAACTGATCTCTGTGAGTTCAGACTGGAATGGTGGTAGTCTGACTCTGTGTTCAGCCACTGAGGAAGGAGCGGATCCATTCCAGGGCTTTGTCGCAGGAGTCTTCTGAATACGGTGCGGTTCGAAACGGTATCGAAGGCAGCCCAGGGGTCCAGGAGGTTGAGGGCTGTAGTTTTGCCTAGGTTAAGGAGGGTTCGGATGTCTATGGCGATGAGGTGGTCGGTCTTGTAAGGTTAGGAATCCGACTGCCGTCCTGATGGGATCTTTGATCCTGTCGGAGGTGGTGGTCCCACCGCCTGACCTCTGCACTCCGACCGCCGGTATAGTTATCCGGCAGCCAGATCTATTTCCAGAATGTCAGACAGACTGCCTCCGACGACCTGTCAGTGGCGGTCCGCCCCTCATCGCGATGACCTCCTATATTGGGCTGTCTGAAAGGTTTGGCCATGTTGGAGACAGAGTAGTTTCCTCTGTGGCCGAACTATGGTCTGTCTGCTTCTAAATTCGGCGAATGGACCGTTATGTTGGCGGTAAGCATACTCCGTCTCCATTGCAAAGACTATCTATACAACCAGCATATAAATCGGACCATAAATCATGATTCTTTGTATCTTTGTGACATGTCCCTCAGCTTAACTGAGAGTGAGAATTTCGCAACTTTTGCCGGTCTTCTTTCTCTCAAAAGACGAAGGCGGAGAAATCAGTGGCCGTGTTGAGGTCCGCATTGCTCCCTGACGAGATGGAATAAACATCATCCACTCACTTTCTTCAAATCCGAAGTCTCAGACTAAGTAGGATTTTTTTTTCCAGGAGGAAAATTACTCGCCATTTTCTTTGGTTTACTGTAATTTAATATGTCTTGTTGTTTCTTCACATTGAACGTCTGTATAAGAGCCTGACATCCAGGGGGGGATTTCCTCACTAGATTCACGAGGTCCTGCAATCTCAGCAGGCCAGAATTCTTCTTCTCTGTGAAGTGACTCTTGCTGCTTATTTTAATTGGGAGCCTTTATTACACGAGCACTCTGCTCTCTGTTTGGGATGGAACAAGGATGCGCAGGAGGAGTCACCAGGGTTAACTACCTCACAGGTGTAAATATCGACGCAGCAAGTAATTACCAGGCAGGACTGCGAGCTCCCTTTCCCCTCCGCTCCGTGACGCAGATACCATCTTCAGGGCAGGTGAAGTGCTATGGAAGTAACTGAATTACAACGACCACGAACCTGTATTGTGCCTGTTCTACCTATGTGGGATTGTTACACTGTGCTGTGTCTTAAGGCGCGTATGGAGAAGTGCAAAAATACAGTCCACACGCACATTATTTGTAATAATTGGTGGGTCACATTTTCATCATGGTAGTAATTATTATAGTGGGTTTCTGCTTATGGTCAATGAATAGATCAGCAGGTGTCATTTCTTTCTTCATTAATAGTAGACAAAGCACACCCGCCCTGTCGGCAGCAGGGTGGAGATTCTCTCTTTAAGGCAGTGATCCTGGTGAAAGTGTCAGGCGGCATTAAGCAGAACATAGGCAGAAACGCATCGACCGTCTGTTCGTGATAGAGTTGGTTACCTTATCCTCTAGGTCTGTAACCTTATGGGAGTGGAGACAATATACTAAATGAAATACCCACCATAACACAATTTTAATAGGTGACCCTTTGTGTGTAAGATATGAAACTGAATCCGTTTAAAAATTGGCTCATCTAGGCAAGACTAAAAGACCACGAAAAGGGTCCATCCGAAGTTTGTATTTCAGATGAAGAGTAACACAATTATGAAACACGCCACTTTGTCGGGGTGAGTTGTGTGTGTCCTTTTTACATAAATATACTAGAGATCTGATAGCCTAACTAAATGAAGGGTGTCTAACACAACTATTGCATGTCTGGGATATAGATTTATTTAGTGGTAACGTGTGTGGAAGGTTGGGTTGCAACCCCCTTACAAAAACATGTTATCATCTTCCTCCCTATTCGTGTAAACACTGAGGCAAAAGTAAAGCAGCTTTGTCTAAAAAATTGAGGGGCATATTATCAAGAACAGCGTTAAAAATGATCGACGGTTTAGCGGCAGAAAACTGCCGCTAAAGCGGCGATAATGGGCTTGATAATATGCCCTTGAGAAATCCAATAGAAGTCCATGTTCTGGTGTCAACATGGGCTTCTATTGGAATTCTCCAGGGCATATTATCAAGCCCATCATCGCGGCTTTAGCGGCAGTTTTCTGCCGCTAAACCGTCGATCATTTTTAACGCGGTCCTTGATAATATGCCCCTGAGTCTCCTAACTAAATCAAAACCAGTTGGGCAAGTTCTTCAGCCATTCACCCAGTCTCCATCTCAGACCTATAAGCTGTGCCTGGCTGCCTGCCATGTACAGCAGGCTATGGGCACAGAGCTGGCCGATGGACAGGCCCCAAGACTGGCCTCATTCCACCAAACCAGCTGCACATGGCTTTTGGCCAAGTCCTACATCTGCCCCAACCACACCAGCTGTGCCCCGCGCCTAGCCCACATGCCCAGTGTGCTCAATCTGCACAGGCTTTGGCTGTGTGCAGTTTTACTGTGATTTTGGTTTTCGTTTGGCTTTCAGGACTTGCCAATTAACAGATTTTTTTTAAAAAATGTTTAAAAAGTGTTCTGTAGTTAAATGGTGAAAACAGAAGGGCAGTATGCGTCCCCCCACTACATTCTACCTGGGCTCCCCGCCTACCTCCCTGATATTTTTTTACATGATGCAGGCTTTGGTATATAGTATATAATGGCCAACTCAACAAACCTTTTCAGTTGTGACCATATTGGGCCTCCTGATGACTTGAGGGTCCGGCAGTGGACAGATTTGAAAAAATATTTCCTCGTCCTTTTGTGTTTGGAGCTGGGAATTCTATGGCCTTTCAGAAGTAACTGTCAAGGTACCTCTATATTGTAACCCTTCAAACTTCATCACCAATAGTTATGCAATCCAAACACTGCAAACTACTCAATAAATGTGCACAACAAAATGGGTCCGTTGTAGGTAAACTGCTACTGTCCTCGAACTGTGTGCTTTAGAGCTTGTCCTATCATCGCCCTCGCACCCCCTGGCAATAAATAAACACTAACCCACAAGGCCTGGTCACAGGGGAAGAGGCAGCATCTGGAGACTGTGGCAGCAGTGAATGCAGAATGGATACTGTGGTCTTCGAGGGGGTGGAAGTCCATGTAGCAAAGAGCTGCAGGATAAACCAATACCATGTTGGAAGGGGCTGGCAGACAAACTCTGTTTTTTTGTGCATTTCTCTCTAGTGGGAACCCAACATCTCTCATGCACATAGCGAGCTCACCTGAAACCTGTTGCCAATTAGAAAGTGTTAGACCTGTCAGCCCTTTGGGTGGTCCCTCCTCATCATTATTTATTTTGTCCCACTTTTGCCTCAAGCCCTGTTGGTATTTTTCCTTTTTGGGAACCACCAGACTTTTTCGTATTGATGCAGATTCAGGGAGCCATTTTAGCTACCCCTGGAACTTCTGTCTGAGGGCCTGGAGCACAAAATGGTGGCCACCTGTGACATCACCAGCACCCACTGGAACCTACTAGAACCTTCTGCAACATTCTGGAGCCCTGTGACAGTTGGAGGCGGTTTAGAATGTTGGGAAGCTAAGACAGAGAGTTGGCAGTTGGAGCTGGCAGTTGGCACCTGACTGATGAAGAGAGAGCAGCAGAAACCTGAAGGAGGAAGGAGTGAGGCAGCAGGGGTGGAAACTTGTGCCTGGAGTGGGGTCCATAAACCCACCCTTGATACTAGTCCCTACTGACTGAGCCCAGCCTGGAGCCCTGTGTGGGAAGAAGCAAGAAAAACCATCTTAAGGACCTGGACAGCAGGAACAGGCCTTAGAAGCAAAGAACAGCAAAGTCCTGACCTGATTATTGGTTTTCCTGGAGTCCGACGTCGAGAAGCCTAGAGATCCGGAGCCCGAGGTGGAGAAGCGGCGCTGACTGGAAAAGCAGACGTCGTACCCGGAGCCGCCAGAGGTCGAGAGAGGGCGCCGACGGAGGTCGTAGAGAGTACCAGAGGTCGAGGAGGAAGTCAACCGAGGTCGAGTGAGCGGCGTCGACGGGGGAGTGAAGTCCGCCCTCCGGAGTCGCCGGAGACCGAGGTGAAGCGTGCCGGAGGTCGGGAGTGGAGATCGCACTCCGGAGTCGCCGGAACCTGAGGAGAGGAGCATCGGAGGTCGGGAGTGGAGGTCGCACTCCGGAGTCGCCAGAACCTGAGGAGAGGAGCACCGGAGGTCAGGAGTGGGGATCGCACTCCGGAGCCGCCGGAAGTCGACATCGAGTCAAGGCCGGCCGACGTCATCGAACCTGAGGTCGCCATCGGACCGGAGCCGCCTGAAGTCGACATCAAGCCAAGACTGCCCGACGTCATCGAACCGGAGGACGAGATCGAGCCGAGGCCGCCGACATCGAACCGGAACCGCCTACCGGCGTCGTCAAGAACTGACATTGCGCCGAGGCCGCCGACATCGAACCGGAACCGCCTCACGGCGTCGACACGACTCCAGCGGCGTCGGAGCTTCAGAAAAAGGGCAGTAAGTGGAATAGAGGGCGCCTAAGGCCCTGTGGAATCCTGAGAGACTACCCTAGGGGCTAGAGAGGTGCTGGAACCAGCTTGATTGTGCCAGGGGTGAGCTGAGACTAATTCAGAGGGGTTGTGTAGAGTGAGGGAGCCAGGTCTCTAGAACCCCCCCTTGATCTGTCTCAGTTTAGGCCTCAGCCTTGTCCAAGCCAGGGAGTAGACACCCTCAAGCCATCCATCTAAACACAAGCTGTGACTGGGCCAAATCAGCCCATAGGAATCTAAATGTGATCTGATTCACTGTCAGCTTTTAATTATTTATTGAGAGCACGGTATTTATTGTATTTAACCTATTTATTGCTTCACTGTATTTATTGTTCCACAGTATTTATTGTCGCACAATATTTATTGGCTTGCAGTATTAATTGCCTCAGAATATTTAATTGCCTGTATGTATTGCACTTATATTTATGCCTTAATTATTTATGATCACCCCTATTTATCGAATCATTAAGACAGTATTTATTTGACCTGCACTATTTAAAAAGCCTTGTATATTGTGATTGTGTTATTATTTATTTAATCAGCAACTAAGAGAAAAAGAAGATAAAGAAAGATATTTTCATAATTTTTACGGTGTAGAGTCGTTTTTGGAACGGATGCACGCATGGTTATTGTATGGGTATGTCGTATGCTTAGCACGGTGCCTGATTCCTGACCACTCGAGCCAAGCTACCACTGTGTATGTCTGGAGAGACCCCGTTACCACCAACCTCTTCAGGCGTGGGAGTGGGGTATTTCCAACAGAAAGGATGTGGCACAGCGACCACAGCTGCTGACTCAGGCGCAGGGGAACCTGGCTCGCATCTCGGCTCACCATCCTGTGATTCTGGGCAAATCACTTAGGGGCATATCAACAACAACCGGCGATAATTATCGCTGAGCGCACTTAGCGCTCGGATAATTATCGCCGGCTAGCGCCGATTTTTATCGCTGAGATAGCGTGCTATTAGCAACGCTTATCTCATCGCGATAAAAATCCTAGCGCTAACTGGCTAACGTGAGATTATCGCTGGAAACCCAGCAATATTCTCTCGTTAGCTAGTTGATAGGGACTCACAAACTTAGCCATGATATCCACCTTCCATAGGATATCATGGCTAAGTCAGTCCTGAAGCAGGTGTTAGGAAAGTAGCGATAACAGGTGTTATCGCTACTTTTCCTGACGCTATGCTTCATAGCGTGGGGCTTGATGATAGGAGAAATGTCGCTTAGCGACATTTCTCCTATCATGTCAGGTCAGGAACGCCCACTTTGCATCTCATTAGAGATGCAAAGCTGGGCGTTAGAAATCCCCACGCTAAAGCAAGGTTTCACGCGTTAGCGTGACCTTGCTAATATAGCGATAAAATTATCGCCGCTTTTCGGCCAAAAACGGCCGCTAAAGCGGCGATAATTTTTTATCACCTCGTTGTAAATATGCCCCTAAATCTCCCCCGTGCCCATGGACAGCGCCTGGATACCTATAGAGCTGACTGGCTACGACTGCTTCTGTTGATTAGATATTGTTCCAGTTCCTGCCGTAACTTCCTTCCTCTTCATGGAGCATGCCCATGATTCCTGTTTTTATCTGCCTTGAACTCCTCTCCTGCCCCCCATTATTTTGACAAATTTTCACTACTGATCAATGAAGCTATTCTTGGGAGTTCCTTCTGACTGATTACTCTGACATGTACTTGTGCCTGCTTGCAAACATTCTCTACAGGAATTTATTATCATTTCTCCGAAGTTACTGCTGGGAATGCATATTATCAGGAGATGTTTATTCTGGATTAGGTAGTTAATTTAGGGAGTCGATCAATGGTGAGGCAGAGGAAGATAAGACAAGAACCTACAATCACATTGTACTATAAGGACAATTTACTCATTATTTGACTTGGAGTGGGGAAGTCATACTGCAAGTGCATGAGGCACTTATGCGGTTCTCTCCCCTGCCTCTCATGGAGACTGGGAAGAGATGGAAATAAAAAAATGGCCATTACCGTATTTTTAAATAATCTACCTTCCCAGCCTTAGACATGATGGTTGGAGAGATATACCATCCCCCACCCTTAGGCAGTACACACCCCCTACTCTTGGGCAAGGTGAGTGATACACACCACCTAAACCCTTGGGCATGGTTGGGGTGTCACATATGGAGATTTTTTACATATCTGTATAAAATATTTTGGCTGTCTGTTTTCTGGCACACTTATTGCATCCAATAAGACTACGGTGGTTTTGTGTCAACCCCTTCCTCATGGTTTGATGGCTCAGTCCCTTGCTTCTAATTGATGGCTCTTCTCCTTATTCTTGCGTTTGTCCTGCCCAAGGAGCATTTCAGTACAATAGGAACTATTTTCTCTGCCTCTTCCTGCTCCTTTTCAGCCTCCTACATTATTTATTATAGTTTGGTATCTTGATCTTGTTGTAGCGTCACTGCACCCTTTACTGCGACTATTCTCTTATCTTATTACTCGCCTTATGTCTCACTCACTTGGTCATACTGAGAGTGGTCAGACATAGGAGATCTAACTCCAGTTATCTATTGAGGACCAGGAATTGGGTAACTGACTTACAAATTCATAATTAGATTCATGTATATAATTCTTAGAACTAAGCTATACAAGTACAGTATTATCATTGCTAGACCAAAGTTCCTGAAGAAATTCAGTCGAACTGAGATCATACAAACCAATAATTCAGTTAAAGCTGTGCAGAATAATAACATTAGTATCTGCTGTCCAGGGATCTGTCTGTTAGAATTCCCATCCCTCATTAATACCCAATTGGAATGCACAATCAGTCATTGGAGACTAATCATGGAGAGACGGAAACAAGATTTAGTTAAGGATAGATTTTTATCAGTAAATTAAGAGGAGTAAAAACATTAATAGCAGGCATTTGAGATTTAAGAATGCAGGATAATCAAATTAAGATAGTTGATTGCTATTAATTACCAAAGCTCTGGAAAAGTTCAGGAAGGGACATGAATCATATCAGCTCAAAGGTACTCTCCGATGCAGGAAAGAAGTCCGGAAATAGTGCACACATCGTATGCTTCACGCATAGAAAGCCAATAGAGTCTTCATAGAAGAAGCAAATGATGTGTCTCTCAATCCGCGAGGAAGAACACCAGCTGTTCCGGGGTGACAACTCCTAGGTCACCTCATCTGGTCAAATCACTCAGTCCATTAGTCAGTTCGTATAGGGTGATTGTCATGCAGCCTAAAGAAGAAGCATATTATATAGAAGAGGTGGTCATCACGTAATGTTCTCGAACAATCAAGTATATATAACTTTCAACAATGGTCCTTTAGCAAAAGCACATGAATGAGTTCAGGTGGACAGTTTCTCACGCAGATGTTCCCAAAGTAACAAAATTGTTGCAACCAGTCCTAGTATGCAAATGGGAATTCTCTATATGAGACCTAGTTTCTCCTCACATTGCAAGTTTACAAAACCTTTCCAGGAGAACAGAATGAAGCAGAAGAGGAAAATGCAGGCCTAAATTTAATTTGGTTCATGAAATACAGAATATAAAATAATGGAAATATACATTTCATTTAGAATCCTTTGGGACCTTATGTATTTCTTTCAGCTTTGTTGCATTTGCAAAGCATTTTAGTTTTGTTGTAAATAGCATGTGTAACTATGACATATTACTGCATTTTCAAAGTACCAAATTGTAAAATTATTTCAAAACATAAATTATTGATATCATTCCTGGTGATTCATGTTAGTACATGTATAAAGATGATTCCATGAAGGTTTCAGAGCATTTGGTTTTAGTATATGCGTACAGCACTCTTTTTTCCTTTCTCACTTGGTGCACAATTTCACATATGCAAAATATGGAGTTTTAAAATTAAACCCTGCAGTATGATACATCATAAGTATCTCCAAATCATGTTAGATTTCATTACATTATTCACACACATCATTATTTTGATAAAAATGGTTAGAAATCTTAAAACACCTATGCACATTTACCATTTGATAGATACACATTTAATTAGCAATCTAGGAACCTATATTACTTAATGCATATGTTTTCCCTCTATCCTACAATTTATGTGCTTGCATTTATGACTAACTAAGGGGCATATTAACAAGGGCTTTAGCACCGCTTTTTTGGCTTTAAAAGCCAAAGAAGCAAAGATAAAAATATCGCCCTATCAACAACAGGGTGCTAACATGCAAAATCGCATGTTAGCACCCTTTTTCACTACGCTTCCCTTTGCATCTCTAATGAGCAAAATAATAGGAGGAATGTCACTAAGCGACATTTCTCCTATTATCAAGCTACAGACTAACCCTGTTAGAGACAAAAAAAGCAGCGCTAACCATGGTTAACACTGCTTTTTTACGTCTGCTAATTTTCAGACTTATGTATCTGTATAGCATTGTTTGATTATTGCACAGATGGGCTGAATAGTAATTTAAAAAAATGGAGGATGTGGGTGATGAGAAGACACGTGACATTTTTCACCAATGGTACACCGGCGAGATGGATCACGTGGGTTTAAATTGTGTTAGCGGGAGGTTGAATCACACGGAGATTAAATGAGCACGGGAGGAGTTCCGTGCAAAAGATTCAGATTAGGTAAGCAGAGGGGATTTAGTTGGTTATATTGAACAGTAGGAGATAAGGTATGGGTGGTTCATAATATATTATTTGTGTAATGGGATTTAGTTAGTGGATTTGGGTAGTGTGAAACCGCATTTTTTTTTAACACAGAGGTAAAAGCACAACAAGCAGCTGGGCAAAAATGTGGGTTTTGTAAACAGCGTTTGCATCATGGGTGTGGGAGTTTATGTAATCACCTGTTTAAAAAGCAAATGAGCGATGTAAGGCAAGGGATGGTTTTGGGATATTGGGATTGTTTAGTTATCATAAAAAAAAACGGGGGGGGGGACACAGGTTTAAGTTTAATTTTATGTTACGTGGGATGTGAAACAATTTGTGGCTGACAATTATTTTTAAACCATAGATACCCCTGACGAAGGCTAAGGAGCCAAAATGCATTGGATGTGATGTTTGGATTCTTGGAGAGTTAACAAAATTCGCAAACTGCTGTATGATAGGCCTGGATGGGCAATCATGATGTAATTAACAAGCACAAGAATGTCGAATTTTGTAACCTTTGACGTGACACTAAGATTAAGACAAATCAAGTGAATAAAATATGGATGAAATTGGATACACAATGGATGAGGTGAATTAATTAGAATACCTATGTACATGCGGCTGTGCAACTCGGCTGACTCGTACTCTGCAAGTCACATTATTGGATTCATTAAGTAAAGTGCCATGGAACGGGGCACTTATGGAGTGCTGCACGCCAAACCAGATGAAAACTTAAGGTGTGTTAAAAAGAAAAAATAAAGGGTGTGATCCAGGTCACTGACTTTTTGAATTTTCAGACTTAGCCATGTAATCCAATGGGAGGTGGATTACATGGCTAAGTCCACCATGGGCTATCAACAAGGATATCCCTATCCTTGTAGTTTTGTCGCTGCATTACCAGAGATAACCTCGCAAAATGCCGCTATTGCTGGATTTTTTATCGCCTAGGCGGTTAGCGTTGTTAATAACGCGATAACCAGGCGATATTATCCAGCAACAGCGGGCGGTAAAAAAATTAACGCTAAGCGCCCTTAGCGTTAATTTTCCCTGTTCCTTGTTAATATGCCCCTAAGTCTTTTCATAATTTGTTTCTCATGATTCTTCAACATATAGCTAGCATAGTTGGTGCACTTTGTCTCTCAAATGTGTCATAATTGGTTTTATGTGTCAGTTAAGGGATTCAGCAAATTATCTGCTTCATCAACCTCCACACCCACCTTGAGCTTTTACATCTGCCTCACACTCTATCAGTGAACAAGCATCTTTAAATGGGTTTTAAACCATTCAAAGATGGCCCTTCGTGCACGCACTAACTCATGAATGCAAGTCATCCTTCTTGGAATGTTTTTCTTATGCTGTAAGAAAAATCATTCCAAGATGGCAGCAGGGGGGTGCACACGCATGCACATTGTGGAATGTTTTTCCTTTTGTTTTAAGACACATCATTCCAAGATTGCTGCTGTGTATTAGTGTGCATGCACAGCGGCCACCTTGGAATGATTTTTCTTAAAACAAAAGAAAAATCAATTGAGGATGGCAGCCATGCCTACGTGCGCATACTATGTGACCAGCTAGAGGGAAAAATCATTGGCCAAGCTAATCAGTCTCAGAAGAGACAAATTGGCTTTGTCGGTACGTTTTCCCTGAATAGAATGTTTATTTGCTATTCACAGAATTTAGTAAAGGAGACTAAAACAACAATGTACCCTCCATCATCTGTTGTAAAATCAATGTTCCAAGATAGTATTGTCCGTGAGAACTGATTATGTTGTTTTAGTCCATTCCACCAGTTCTTGTCTCCTGCCATGAGCTATGTTTGTAATTCTTCATAACAGGACTTAAATCCGTGTTTTTTGCTGTCCTAAACCAGCAAGATGGCCTGTGAGATCGCTCCATGAGTTAAACGCTGCCCAATGGTACATGAAGTGATACTAAGGTCTGGAGTTTCAATCCTGGAATGGCAAACTCATTGAAATCATTAAAACTGGGAAACTGTAACATATGATATTAAAAATGCTGAGTTATGACAGACATCCAATATTAATTGATGCTGTTTAAAAAAACAAGTAATTGGTATTATTGCTAAAAAGGACTTCATGAAAACTTAAACTTTGTTGTTGAAACATATTTAAACTACAGAAAATACCACATCCAGGCTCGCCTATAAAATACATGATAGGCCTTACATATTGGACTTCATACACGGAAATAATTTTGCTTCCTATTACAAATAAATTATCTAAACATGAATTTAATAAAAAAAATAACAAGGTTCGTCCACCAGCACCCTAACCTCTCCTTCTTGGTAACATAAATGGAGGATGGGAAACCAATGTAACCTGTCTGTGAAATGCACCAAGGGACGGAGCAACTCGGTTCATCAGTTTTTGTTGCTCAGATTGGTTACCTTACTGATCCCTGGAAGGTAGGTCTAAAATATTAACAATTTATCAAATGTTATCAGAGACATGTATAGGTGTTCTTCAAATAATAGTGCATACACACTCAGAAGTCATGCGGCTACGGAGCCCGGTACTTGGCACTTTGAAATAACTGCAAGTGATATTAAGTAGTAACAAAATAGGTGGGCTAATGAAATAGAGGTGGAATAATACTCACCTGTGTGTTTTTAATAAAATACAGCTTTTGTGACACCACAATTTCATTACAAGATCGGAGGCTCATATTATGCTTGTTCTAAACAATCAAATAACAGATTCAGCTGGATGAGTAAATGGTTTACAATAAAACGTTCTAAACATATCAACGTTTGACCAATCTGTATGCCTGAGAATATCATATAAACCTGCACCAGCCCAGAAAGCCCTAGAGGCCATGGCCCATCGGGCGTCAAAAGAATCAGTGCTGATGCCAGCCAAGGGCATCATCTATCTAACTCAACGGGCAAAGGTGGGAGCCGAAACCGGCTTGTGGGGTTTCTGAAAGGAATTGAGGAGTTGGGACCAGGAGGAAATTCTGAGATCTGCAGTTCGAGGAACGTACGTTTTTAAACAATTACTAACACATAAGAAGCGAAAAAAGGATAATGTACTGGTGTCAAGCTAGTCTTATTGCATTTATTAACCTGAAAATAAACTCCTAGAGGAGAATTATAAAAAGAAGACACATCTAATGCTGTAATATCAAAAACACGTTTGCGTGAAACCAAACACTAAAGCATAGTCAACTTTGCAGATAAATGCTTGAGCGAGAGATCAGCATTGTCAGGCCATGAAATAAACAAGCATAAACCAAATCAACATCTCACATGGTATTATACTTGGGAAGAGGTAGTTTAGAAAAGCGTACTCCCTCTAAAAGTCGACAGTCCAGAGGATGTTCACGAACAGGTCTTCCATCCACTCGGATATGCTCTGCAGAAATTACAGATCTGTAGGTATTAATGGTATGATAGGCCTTCCCTTGAGAAGCCAAAGAAGCCGGCCACATTTGCTGAAAGGGGATCTGAATCCCTGTCCAGACACCAGCTGCACCATACCAGCCAGGCTGACCTGTAGACTTTAGCTGTGCTAGGGGACTAGGATTGGTGGATGAAGTGTATAGCATCTTCTGAAATTCATGGAGTTTCCCATGAAGAACTGAAATCCTCCATGCAATGAGGGACAGGGAACCCTCTAGAATGAGGTTGTGATGCAGACCCTGAGGGCTGAGAAGCAAGTCGGGAAAGGGAGGAATCCACACTGGAAAATCTACAGATAGCTCCAATAGAGTTGGATACCACAGTTTAGTCTGCCAATGGGTGGGTGATCAGAACCAGGGATGATTGTTGCCAACCTGTGGGAGGACTTGGGCAATGAAAAGGAAAGGGGAAAAGGCATAGAGAAGAAGAGACTGGGGCCATGACTGGAGGAAAGCATCTGTAGCAAGAGCTAAAGGATCTGGCATCAAACTGAATAAAGAAGGGAGTTTATTCGGGAAGCAAAGAGGTCTATTAACATAGAGCCGAAGAGCAAAGAAAGATGATTAAATACTGAAGGATGAAGTTTCCAGTCACTTAAGTCGTGAATATATCTGAAAAATAGTCTGCCACCACATTCAGTTTGCCTAGGAGATATTCCGCTTTGACAGAGATGTTCCTTTGGAGACAAACTTCCCAAAGACTCTTGGCCAGAAGTGTCAAAGGTTTGGAACTTGTACCTCCAAGATGGTTTATATATCTGACAGCTGACAGGTTGGCCATTCGTAAGAGTATAGTGCACTTTCTTCTCTCCTTTATAAAGGATTGGATGACAAAGGAACCTGCCAGCATCATCAAGAAGTTGATGTGTAAGGAGGACTCCTGGAGAGACCATGTACCTTCAGTCAAGAGCTGACCACACTGTAGTGACTGCACTTCACACTTCCTTCCCCATAGTCTCCTGCCTAGCCCTGTAGAATGTTGACATCATGATGATGTAATAGAATGCTGCAGAGCTCTAGTTTTCCAGTTGAGAGTTAGGGCTGAGCTGGTACCATCCCGCTCCTAGTGGGGTTTTTATTTCCTTTATTTTTACTTAATGAATGTACTCTTATCCTGTACCATCTACTTAAAATAAATATACTTCCTCAACTACCTGGATTCCATGATCATCCCTCACTTCACACACCTTGCGCCCCATCCTGTCTGACTTGCATTGGATTTCAAGACAGGATCTGGGCGGGCAGAGAAAATCGTTCTCCCAGTCCAAGAGTATAAGTGACTTAGCCACCACGAGGTGTTTGTATCTGGACTCCGAATCCAGGGATACCTGACCTTTATGTAAGTGACAAATCTTTAGACTCTGTAATGCCTGCTAATGGAGAGGATTGGGAAAGATAGCTTGAATGGAGGAGGCTAGACGACCCACCAGGTGAGCTAGAGAGAACAGAGGGGAAGAGACAGAGCATGACATTTATATTTGTTTTATTAAAGCACCTTCTGTTAAGGCAGTTGAAGAACTGCCTGAGAGTTGTCCACTATGAAACCTAGGAACTACAGATATTTCGAAGGAATAAGGGAAGATTTTCGAAAATTGATGAGGAAACCTAGCCTTAGCAGGAGATCCTGACAGAGATGTAGTTAAGAAAGAAGTCTTGGGCCATAATCAATAATTTGTCGAGATAGATGATGAATCTTACCACTTGATTCCTGAGGAAGGCTACCACTGGCTTGAGAATCTTGATATACCATGAAGGGGCTGAAGGGAAGAGTCTTGAAATGGTAAAAGGATTGGCCCCATTGAAACTGGAGGTACTTCATGCATGTATCATGGATGAACCGGAACTGTCAAGTAGGTGTCTTGAAGATCTAGGCACACCAACCAATCGTCATGAAGTAGTAAGTCTCTAAGATGAAGAATAGTCTCCATCTTGAAATGATGATAAACCACAAAGTTGTTGAAGAAATTTAAATTGATGACAGGATGATATTTTTTGTACTTTTTGAGGACCAAGAATATGGTGCTGAGGAAACCGGAGGGATTGAACGTAGTTTGTTCAATAGCTTCCTTTGAAAGAAATGATTGAACTTCCTCTTGAACCAGGAGAAACTGTTCCTGTGGAAAACAGGTGTGGGGCAGTTAACGCTTGTACTGCTCGATTTTCCTGGCCTTCTTGTGTTAACAAGTGATTGGATGTGACTTCAGTCTCTTATCATTCAAGTCTAAGGGTTAGAGTAGTGAATAGAGCC
The DNA here is from genome assembly GCF_964204655.1 of Triturus cristatus. Classification (NCBI taxonomy): domain Eukaryota; kingdom Metazoa; phylum Chordata; class Amphibia; order Caudata; family Salamandridae; genus Triturus; species Triturus cristatus. Next base: position 313,996,665 of record NC_140591.1, read on the forward strand.
TATTTACTAGGCACTTTGATATGATTCTGTGCTCTTCCCCATAGATCAGGGCTTGCATATATAGCCTAGGGGATAGATTCGTTAGTATTAGGCATAACCTGTCCTATAGTGAGGGTATTTCATGGAGCTGTGCTGGATTCAGGCCTGGTAGGCCTCAAACGGGAGAGACTCCATCTTTCTTTCTGCTTCGGCAGCTTGGGATGCTTCTAGGCCAAAAGCTATGTTTTAGTTATGAGGTGTTATTCGCTTGGAGAGAACCGGTTCAGGCCGGCCCTTATCGAAGGATTGTATTTTTCTTCATGCCGAAGACACTACATCAGGCCGGCCGGCTGGGAACGTGTCCTTGGTACGGGGAGGTACAAGAATTTGGTGGGCGGCAGGTTACGGGCCGGAATTTTCCATGAGGAAATGCACCTCTATATTAGTGAAAGTCTGAGGCAGTTACATGCTCAGTCCGTAGGCGGCATCTGGCCGTTAGCAGTAAAGCTACTACTTATTCCAGGGAAGACAGACGCCATCTTGAAGGCGGAGAAGAACCGAGAGACAGATGCTTTCCTAGCAGAATAGCCAGAGAGGAGAGAGTAGCCGATAAGGAAGAGGTCCCAGTGGCTCGAAGAAGGGTGATTCCAGGCGAGCCGAGATACAAACGAGAAGGGAACCTAGATGACCACTGAGTGCAGGCTACATACTACTAAGGTGATGTCGACCCTTTCTTATTAGAGTGTACAACTTAATCTTTCACTTTTCTTTGCAGGTTATGTGTTATATCGTAATGTTATGTGATTATGCATGTAATAAGTAATAAAGCATCCAGTTTGTAGTAAACCAACATGTGCTGCGTGTTCTTGTATAAGAGGGTAGCCTATTCTTCTAGTCAGCTGCGGCTACATGAACAGATGTTAACCCTGATCAGGTAAGTGGTAACTGAATAAGGGAGAGAGGAGCCCCTCGAACCTGAGAACAAGCTGTACTCAAACTGGCAATCCTTGTGTGATCTGATGAATAGTGAGCCCTTTTTGTATGTTATGGTAACCATAGGATGAACTGTCGTATGAGACTGCCATCTGGGTAGAGAGGTCTGGATTCGTAGGGGATCGCGAGGCCGCCGATTGTGCTGATACTGTCGTCTGGGCAGAGAGGTCTGGGTTCGTATGGGACCGCGAGGCCGCCACTTGTGATACTGTCGTCTGGGCAGAGAGGTCTGGGTTCGTATGGGACCGCGAGGCCGCCACTTGTGATACTGTCGTCTGGGCAGAGAGGTCTGGGTTCGTATGGGACCGCGAGGCCGCCACTTGTGATACTGTCGTCTGGGCAGAGAGGTCTGGGTTCGTATGGGACCGCGAGGCCGCCACTTGTGATACTGTCGTATGGGCAGAGAGGTCTGGGTTCGTATGGGACCGCGAGGCCGCCACTTGTGATACTGTCGTATGGGCAGAGAGGTCTGGATTCGTAGGGGATCGCGAGGCCGCCGATTGTGCTGATACTGTCGTCTGGGCAGAGAGGTCTGGGTTCGTATGGGACCGCGAGGCCGCCACTTGTGATACTGTCGTATGGGCAGAGAGGTCTGGATTCGTAGGGGATCGCGAGGCCGCCGATTGTGCTGATACTGTCGTCTGGGCAGAGAGGTCTGGGTTCGTATGGGACCGCGAGGCCGCCACTTGTGCTGATACTGTCGTCTGGGCAGAGAGGTCTGGGTTCGTATGGGACCGCGAGGCCGCCACTTGTGATACTGTCGTATGGGCAGAGAGGTCTGGGTTCGTATGGGACCGCGAGGCCGCCGATTGTGAGATCTTGGTATACATAGTAGGAATCCCCTGTCCTTAGGTGATAGATATATATGTGGTTGTAGGATTGTAAATAGGTTCTAGGGAGGGGGTAACGTTCTGGCTGGGTTAGTGAGGCCCTGATGAGTGGGTTCTATCTGATCCGAAAACCCAAGCAGAACAACGCTGTACTGGGATTTGATATAGCTATACTTAATAACCATGAAGAGTCTGAAACACCCAAGCATCAGATGTAAGAGTCAACCAAGCATTTAGACAAAGAGACAATCTGCCTCCTACAGGATGAGGGCCCAAATTGAAAATTCTTACCTGCAAACTGATCTCCTTTGGCTCTGTACCCCCTGTTCTGGAATCCTCAAGAAAGGTGAGGGTAGAAATTGGGCTTGTAGTCTTGATATTGATGCTGGGAGCCTTTACTATAGAAGCTTCTGTGTAGGGGCATACAAATGGCGCGCTGTGCCCAATTAGAAATGGTGTCAGGGTCTACTAGTTCGCCTTCAAATTTTGCCTCCTCAGCCAAATCCAATATCCTGGTCAAGAGACCCAGCAGGTCAAAAATGCTGTCCTGGCAATTAGACCAGTCTCTATCAACACCTTTTTATGGTATTTTCCAAATTTGGTAAAAAAAGCAACACATTAGGATCCATAACAGGGGTTTCAGCCACTTTATTGGCGAGGGACGGTCAATGACATTCAGATTTAAGTTTATTTCTGGAAGATTTATCGAGGGTGTGTCTTAAATAGAATTGAATATAATCTGCAACATGATCCAAAGGGAACCATTCCGTGGAATTGGGATGGCGGATTAACACTCAGGCTCAGATTTCACTCGTACAAAACCATTGAAATTCAGCAGTTATAGTTACCTATTTAACTATACCTTAGGCCCCCGCAATGCACTGCTCATGGCCTTGCATTTTGTATCACTACTGACAGACACACTCACTCTCTCTTACAGCCACTCACGCAACCACTCACAGACCCATACAGCTACTCACACACCCACAAAACCACTCACACACCCACTCACAGACCTATACAGCCACTCACACGCTCACTCACCCAAACAACCACTCTCATACCCATTCACACAGACACTCACTCACTTATACAGCTGCTAACAGAGCTACTCACTCATCCATACAGCCACTCACACATTCATGATGATATAATATGTGAGGTGTTAGACCTGGCTTTTTCAGCGGGTTTACACCCAGACTTTTTGCTTTTTGGCATCCTGTTTTTGACCCTGTTTTTGTTGATTTTATGACTCTGGGCACTTTACCACTGCGGATCAGCTCTAAAGTGCATATGCCCTCCCTGTAAATTGTGTTTATGGATTGGCGTTTTCCATGATTGGCTTATTTGATTTACTTCGAAGTCCCTAGTACAGTGCACTCTGTGTGCCCAGGGCCTGTAAGTCAACTGCTGCTAGTGGGCCTGCAGCACTGATTGAGCCCCCCACACAAGCAGTCTTTCAAAGGGGTCTCAGACCTGCCACAGCAGTGTCTGCATGCTGTCTCTACTGCCATGTTTACCTGGCAAGTGTACCTGCTCGCCAGGCCCCAACCTTCCCTTTTATTGCATGTGCGTCCCCCCTAACGTAGGCCCAAGGTACCCCTGTGGGGGAACTCGCCTGTAGTAGTTCCTCCCACTCAACATCCTCCCACCATCTTGATGCAACCCACAAGCCCAGCTGGCCAATTAATAGTACTTAAACCTAGATAACATATCTCCTGCAATCTGCCCTGTACATTTCCAAGATATCAAGCTACAACCCTTGATAATCTGACCTCATCTGTAAAATATCCACATCTTTCAAAAGTCTTGCTAAATTGTCCCATAGACATTCTGGAGTTTCAGATATGGGCGAATTTGCTATAATAGGGTATCCCGAGTATTCGTCTAATTTGCACCCAAAGCTTGAATGCAGCATTCAACTTCTTCAGCCTAACTTTTTAAAAGAATTTGATGTTTCCAAACTTGTATAAAAAATGCCTATCCCCATATGGCTCATTTTTCAGCATGGCTTGAAACATAAGACCTATCTGCGAGTAATCCTTTCCCCTTAGCAACATTCTAATGTTCTTCAGCTGAAAGGCCCAACAGTAGACTTGGAAATCCAGGGCAGCTATTCCTACAAAGTTTGTTCCAAGAAATTCTGACTCCCCTGGAGGCCCAAATAAAACCGCTCACTTCTCCCTGCAGTTTCTTAAGCCATACTCTGCTCAATGGTAGTGGAATCTCATTGAAGTGGAAGAAGTACTTCGGCAGCACTGACATCTTAATGATGTTAGCCCTTCCAAAGATCGAGAGTAGGAGATCCATCCATGACCTCAACAAAGTCCTATGAACCATCATAGCTTGCTTAAAATTGACTTGGCCATCTTGTCCAGGTCTTTGTACTACTAATAATCCCAAGTATCTAATTTATTTCCATAAAAGAGAGCTATCACTTCGGGTATTCCACACCATTATCTCAGTTATTTTGAGAGTTCACCAAGTAGACCTTTCCAAAATCCTCCAGTGTCTGCTGAATATTAGGATACAAAACTGCCAAATTAGAAATATAAACCATTAAATCATCTGAGTATAACGCAACTTTCCTCTCCCATCCATTACATTTGAAAGGGACGTTAGACCTGTCAGCCATAGGGCGGTCTTCCCCCAAACTTTTTGCCTGCTTACCTCCTCTTTCTGCGGATTCTTTTTGTTGGCCTTAGGACTCTGAGCACTTTACCACTGCTGACCAGTGCTAAAGTGCATGTGCTTCTCCCCTAAATATGGTAATATTGGTGTATACACAAATGACAAATTTAGTTTACTTATACGTCTCTGGTAAAGTGGCATGCAATTTACCCAGGGGGTGTAAATTAACAGCTACTAGTGGGCCTGCAGCACTGATTCTGCCACCCACACAAGTAGTCTTTCAAACCTTCCTTAGGTCTGCCAATGCATGGTCAGTATGTGCCATTTACTGTCACTTCAACCTGGCATTTAAAACATTTGTCAAGCCTTAAACTCCCCTTTTATTATACCTAAGTCACCCCTAAGTTAGGCCCTAGGTAGCCTATAGGGCAGGGTGTTTTGTAAGTAAAAGGTAGGACATGTACTGTTAAGTTTTCCATGTCCTGGTAGTGAAAAACACCAATTTGTTTTTTCACTACTGTAAGGCCTACTCCTCTCATAGGTTAAGATTGGGAATACCTTAATACACTTTTGAGATATAATTCCTGATTAGAAAGGAGTAGCTGTATCATTTATTATATCTTTTGAATGGCAATGACAAATCCTCTTTACTGGTAAAGTTGAACTTAATATTACTATTTTAGAAATGACACTTTTAGAAAGTGGACATTTCTCCGCTCTTACTGCTCTGTGTGCCTGCAACCTGTCTCCAATACCTGTCTAGGGTGGGTGACAGCTACACTTTTTGCATTCCCACTAGACAGCCACAAACACAGGAAGGCTAGGTGTGTCTGAGTACTCATCTGTATTCTGATGGCTCTTCCTGTGCAGGAAGGGAGGGAGGGCCTGACACTTACACCTGAATAGGCATTGCCCTGTCCCCACACAAAGGGCTGATTACCCCCGACTGATAGTCTGGATCCAGAGCTGGAAAGAAAGGACTTCTGTGCACTTCAAAGACCCTTCGTTGAAATCACCCCCACTTCAAAGGCACAACTGGCTTTAAGTACTAAGTCTCTGACCCTGCCAAACCAGACACTGCTGGACCAGTGAAGACCACTTTCAGGAGGAAGGACTGTTGTGCTGCTACAAGGATTGTCACTCTGCCTCACTGCCGCTCTGGAAGAACTGCTTATCTGCTCTGCTGTGCTGCCCTGCGGCCTTCTACCCTCTGCCCTGCTGAGGAAAAGGACTGGACTCATCTCACTTGAACCATATGTGACACCAAGGACATGCTGGCTTGCTTCCTGTTCTGAAGTCTCAGGGACATCAGACATACTGCAACCCTGCAACAGCACCTGGACTCTGCCACCTGTGAGTCCTGCCCTTCCAAGTGGTGCCAATCCAGTCCTGGGCCTTTGAAGCGAGGCTCTGTGCTGCACCTCTCAATGACGATGCGTCCCCGCAAGTACTTCGACCAGAACTGGCCCATCTGGGTATACCCGGCGCACTTAGGGCAAGAAAGCAAAAGACACACAGATGATGGACGTAATGCAGAACAAATCAAACATTCACCCCCAGTCAAAAGATCTGGGCTAAATCCATCGTTCTTTTGCTCACCATGCTACCCCAGTTTAGACCCAGCCAATGCAAATCAGTTTTGACCCTGTGACTCATGGGAACAGTCCAGCGTGAACTGCCAAGCCAGCTCCACCCTGGACTGGAGACAAGCATCCTGGGACCGGTTTTGTGGCATCACCTCTCATCTGTGTGTCCTTCGCTTTCTCACCCTAAGTGCGCCGGGTATGCCCAGACTTGGGTCTCGGGCTCACTGTGCCACTGGATTCAAGCTAGCCTGGCTGATATGGGGTGATGACCCAAAACCGGTTCCAGGATGCTTGCTGCGGCACTATGAGTTTTTTTCTGCAGATTTATATAGTGCAAACTCGACCCAAAGGTATTGGAGAGCTTTACATGAGCACCAGTTACGTTACACAAGGACACATTCATTTGTTAGGTCGAGCTTAGCATTGCAGCGCATGTGCTGCTCGCTTTGCAAAGCATGCTGTATTAGGGTATGTTTTAGAAGTGGAGTGGAAGCCCAGCCCATATTTTTCATTGGCTGGTGTCATCGTCCATGTTAAATACTAGCTTCCGATTGATAATGAGGCTTCTCAGTCCCTCCTTGTTACCGCCCTGTCTCCTTTTGGGACCGTCCATCAGGACTGGATGTTTTACTTGCGGCGTTATAATGTCTCCTTCAATTAGTCGGTAAGCACTTTTTTTTTCATCCGCGCAATGGCGATGGCTTGGTTTTTTAATGTTTCGGGCGCCGCGCTGCCTCGCACGGCTTCATTTTTTTTCTTCCTATGTGTTCGGGCGCCACGCTGCCTTGCACGGCACCAGGTTTCATGTTTTTTTTTTAATCAGATGTGTGAAAACACTTAACAGGTCAATGTTTGTAAAAAATCTTATCTGTTTTGAAATGTTTTCAATAGTGAAGCCAAATCAACATCCTCCTAAGATGTCTTTGCACCCGCACCCGCCGCTAGTCTTCTTTCGATGTCTACGCTTCGTTTACTCCTTTACGTCAGCGCTTTCACATCCCATTCTGTGTTGCCAATCGAGGATGTTAACTACAGCGGCCCGCTAGGTTCAGAAAGCAGCCTCCCTGGTTTAAGTTCATGCATACCAGGTGATGCTTGGAACAGTGACCATGGGGCGGCGATTCCAGCCCCTTCTCCGAAGAATAGAGGGAGAAAGGTGCTCACCCTCACCGTTGGGCAGATCAATGCAGAGTTTAATACCCAGGTACACGCTTCTTATCCAGACCACGTTAAGAGAGTGGTTATGTTACCATCTCACTTAGCATCATTTGTGAGTAGGTACTCCCATAGAACATAGAAAGCTTGTATAAGATGAGGCAGACCTTCAGTGAGGCGCAGGAACTCAAATGATGCACCTAAAGTAGCCAGAGAACGCTCTGTGGTGGACATAGCTGTTAATACTGCACTAATGTACTAGAGCTCCCTCCCCTCGATAACTCGCAGGCAGCATGTAAGTGCAGCCTGGCGCTGCTTTATTTGTGTTGGTACATTTGTCGACTTTCCACCCCCAATTTAAATAAGGATGGTCGGCGCCGCGCTGCATCGCACAGCGCCCGGTTTCATGTTTTTTTTAAATCAAATGTGACAAAACACTTTAAAGGTCGCAAAGGCGAGACCTGTTGGCTATGCCAATGCTTGTTTTGTTTTTGGGTAGGCACAGGGAGATTAAGTGATTTGCCCAGAATCAGAGGATGTGGAGTCCACCCCAAGGCTGGAACCTTGGTTTCCCAGCTCCAAAGTCGGCAGTCTAGCCATCAGACCACATCCTCTCCCCTTGAGTGACTGCATTGTGAGGCACAGGTTCGGAGCACCAGACATTCATGTGTTATACATGTCACTCTGTGTGCACAGGCTGCGACACATGGACTTGCCCACAGACCTGTCAAACATAAATAACATTTAATATAACAGAAACACAAAACTTCTGGTCTTTGAAATTGGGAGGTGGACAGCCCCAACGATGGCCTGGCCGTACCCTGCTCGGCCCACCCGTAGCTAATGCTCACTTTGCTTTGAGTTACAGGACAACTCCTATGCACATTTTTCTTGCTCCTCAGTTACAAAACTGGTTTAAATTGTGCCTTTTTGCTTTTATTCTTTTTATATCAACTTTAAATATCAGCTGCTTATTTTACTTAGAGGGCTCAGTTAGATGTTGATGTATTTTGATTATTTTTAAAGTTCTAAAGTGTTTAAGTAACATTGTAGCTGCCTGATATTTGATTTCTTGGTTCGGTTGTGATTTAGTCGGCTCCACCACAAATAATAATAATAACAGAATGCATGCCAGAGCTGAAACACTAACTGCCACACGTTTACATTAAAAACATTTTAATGCAAGGAAAGATAGGACGGCCAAGTTGAGGAGTCCGCATTTTTTCGTTTTGTGGCATATGTTTGCAATAAAAAATAAAACAATAAACCTATCAGCCACTGGATTTTTCAATGCTTATTGTACATTTGAGGAAGTTTTAACCACAGTGCTGCCACGGAGGGCCGTTTGGTGTTGCTGTGCCTTATTTCTTGAATAAAACTTTGAAGTTACAGCCCCTCCTAAACACCAAAGTGTTGAATGCTGCTTGTTCAATGGTGATCTACCTTCTTCAATAAAAACCTAAAGTTGCACCCTGCTCATGCCGCGTTTAATTGCAAGTTTCATGTTTTAATTGTATAGATTTTTAATCAATACATCTGCATTAGTATTATTGGCCAATAACCCAATAAGTGCACAGTTCATATGTTGACTTAGCTATAACAAACGCTGCTTAAATTACTTTCTCCTGTATCTAACTTGTTGGAACGCTTTTGCCTTATTTAGCGTGACCACGTTGAACCTGATGGACTGGGTGTCTTGGGACTTTGCTGCCATCTAGTGGTTTATTTTCTAATTCCTTGCCTTGCCCCAGTCTGGAGCACACTCGGTCTGAAGGTGAGCAGCAAAAGACAAAAAATGCAACAGGGAAGTCATATAAAACTTAGCGGCTGGTACATAAGGTATAATGAGCATTGTGAAAAATTATAAAGGGACATAATGTACGCATAGCGCCCTAAAAGTTGAAACGGGCGAAGGTAGCAGCAACTACACGTTAAATGGAAGAACAAAGGAAATCAGTGGTCAACATCATAAAACTCAGGAGCAGATTTACAAGAAAGTGACCATTGTGTTCCGCTAGCCATTCGGCTGTGCCGCTCTGAGGCACTTTCAAAGCACAGGGATGCAACATATTTACAACAATATGTCGCATCTCTGTGCTCCCCCCTGCGCTGGCGCACAAACTGGTGCCATGCGCCGGCGCAGGCACCCTTGCACCATGGTGCAAGGATGCCTGCATTGTGGGGAGATTGTTTTTGTTCAGGAAGGGTTCCCTTCCTGCACAAAAACAATCCGATATACCGTTTATCAACTTCTATAGGTGCTGCATTAGCACACACAGAAGTTGAAAAACGTCATTGTTTCAATGATTGTTTTTGTGCAGGAAGGGAACCCTTCCATAACATAAACAATCATTAGAGGTGATTTCCTCTTTCTATGTGTGCTGCAGAATGCAGCAAGCATAGAAAGAGGAAAAGAAAACGAGGAGAAATGAATACATTTCTCCTCGTTGCACCTCCCTACGCCTCCCTTGGAGAGGCGTAGCATTCACACGCATTTCCAGATTTACGATTGGAAATGTGTCAGGTTCCATGGGTGTTATGTGGGAACAGCCCCAGCAACACCCATGGAACACCCCTTTCACGCAAAGTGCTGCGTGCACAGAGGCCATATTTACAAGGACAGAAAAAGTCAAGCATATGTAAATATGGAGCAGTAAAATGTGCCACCGGTAAACACAAAAAGTGACACACCGGTGGCACAAGGGGCTTGTAAATATGCCCCTCAAGGTTTAAAATCCGAGTTATGGAGGAGGTGCATTGCTTGTGAAGTTCCTACATTTCCATCATTGCTATTTAGTTCAAGCATACGGATTATTTTGATAGTGTTTGTTCAAAAGCTAAAAGATGGACCACCTCACGTCCAAAGACTTCAGCCATCTGTTTTTCAGCCAACAGCATATTGCACGCTGAGAATGATGAGCCCATGCTTACTATAGTAAACACAAAACTGTGCGTCACAGAATGACATGTGCTGTCACTGCTTACAGGATGTACTGACGTTTTTTACACTAGATCATTGGGGCAACTATGTATTGTTTTGAATAACATGAGAAGCATAGCAAATGAAAACACAGGAATTGACTGGTTGTAGATGAACATAGGAATAAATATACGAACAGAGCAGCATGCTAAGCAGCCAATAAGGCTTCACTTGCTCCATGCAATGCACCTCTTTTGGCCGAGCAGTGCACAAGCTGCAGGCCTTAGGTAAAGGCCTTGATAGCCATGTGATAGAGAACCTGCTTTCAGGTTGCCGTCAGTGCATCCTAGAGAGTTCAAGCTGCTGGAGGTCAGATTCGACAGGAAATGTCATTTCAATAAATGCACGCTAGACAGGTACTAAGAAGCAGCACTTCTCCTTCTTACATTGGAAAGGGAGAGTACCAGCACTTCTCATCAGATGTCCGATAGTTTTAATGGAAGAGTGCTGGCACTTTTCAGTTGCAACCAGGCACCTGTTCTTCTGTGTTTGCATTTCAATACCGCCACCAGAATATTATGTGTTATGTTAGGAGATGTAGGTACTAATGCTGCAAAGTACTGACATTTTGCACCTTCATCTACTTTGTGCACTGTAAAGGGGAGAAGGAACTTAGGGGCATATTTTCAAGGGATGTGGTGGAGTGAGGCGGCTTCCTGGCTTAACGCCTCACTCCGCCACTATTTACAGAATATGGTGCAGCCCTGCATTTCCCCTTGCGCTGGCACTACACTTAGCAGCCTAGCAGCAATGCAGGCACCCTTGCACCTTAGTGCAAGGGTGTCTGCGTTGAGGGGAAGATTGTTTATGTGCAGGAAGGTGTGGTGTTGTCGCGGCTTTTTTTTACCATTGCCTTGTTTTTATTCTCTTTTGCTACTCTAGGTTGGCTGCATTTCCTTCGGGTAATTGACCTGAAGGAACAGTAAGTGGTAGGTAGCGTTGCACCTTGCCACCCGTTGTAGATAGTTTTCTTACTCACTCGGTCCTGAAGAATCGCCCCTGATCATTTTTTGACAAATCTGAGGTGAGAAACATGTTGACCATTTGAGGGAAGAGCGCATTTTTTTGTCACATTATAATAAAATAGTCGCCCCTAATGTTTCCCTTTTAACCAGGTTGGGACCCTCTCAGAATAAAGGTTACAACAGAGGACTCCCTTACCTGTTTTAAACATTCACCTTCCACATCTACACTCACTCAGGTCCCTGACACTCACTGCACCTATACGGCAAGGAACAGAAGATCTCTGATAAAGAGCCCCTCTATGGGTGCCCGTCAGGCATTTCTGCGCTGGCCCGACGAGGAGCAGGCCCATATGATGAAGCATGATACCTAGCTTGCTGGGTGTGTGAGGGCCCTAGTTCCGACAGGAGGAATTCCCCTCCTCCTCACTGCCTAGAGTACATACATAAGGTGGTCAATATACCACCAAGAAACTGGGTACCCTTCTCTTTTTGACTTAGTTTAGGGCATGTACGTTGGACCTTCATAAGCCTCTAAAATCCTCCCACTCACAACATTAACCAAAAGTGAGTTTATTTTGCGTGGAATGCACAACAAGAGAAAGCATTCTCCAAATTAAAGGATGTTTTCACTATTAAGGCATCTACCTTGTTCACTCCCTTTCCTCATGGAAACTGATGCCTCATCTTTATGCCGTTGGCCCTGCATCCTCTGGCCTTCTATTCCCATTATCCTGCTGAGAGGAATTTCACAGTATAAGACAGAGAGTTTTTGGTCATAAAGGAGGCATTCCAACACTGGTGACATTATCTGGAGGGGGCACAACATCCAGTCTGAACGGACTGTAAGAACCTGGGTTAACTTAAAAAAAAAAAGAAGTGTGCATCAATTCTCTGTCCGTAAGATGGTACCTTTTCTTCTCTAGATTCTTCTATGAAATAACTTACAGACCTGGAAATCATCATGCAACGCAGATGCCTTGTCCTGACTCACAGAAGAGGAAACAATGCTTGTGGAAACATGTACCATCTTAGATCTTCAGTCGATGGAAGAAAAGGATACCCACTAAATCCTGGCAGCACTTAAAGATCAACATGCTGTTCTCAACCAATAAGAACTTCTCAAATGGCATTTCTAGAGGAAAAGGATGGATCAAGGGGTGACGGATGTATAAGCTGTTGTGTCACCCGCGCCAGAGCAAAAACACCTCACAGTAAACCCAGTGATCTATTACAACCTTTGCCCACACCTAATCAACACTGGACTAGGTAATAAATGGATTTCACAGTTGAGCTTCCTATTTCGGAACAAAACACTACAATTCTGGTAGTAGTTGACTATCTCACCAAGACTGCTAATTTTATCCCACTTTATGAGCTACTTAATTCCTCTTTATTTTTCTGGGTTTTCCTAAAGTAGATTGTTCGTCTTCATAGAGAAAGAGGAGCTATCATTGCAGATAGAGGAACCCAGTTTCTCTCTAAATTTGGAAATAAATAACCACTCAGTTGGACATAATCTATTTCCATTAGACCAGTTAGCAACCCATACAGATGCCCAGACAGAGAGAGTTAATAAAGCTCTAGTGCAATTTCTAACTTGTTTTTAATGGACCGCCAAGAACACTGGTCACAGTGGCTTCCCCTAGCTGTGTTCTATTATAACAATTCCCTTCACAGTGCTTTAGGTTTTTCTCCTTCTTTTGCTTATATGGTTATCATCCTTGTAGCTGCCCAAGTGATTTTACTCCATGCTTAGTACATACTGTACAGGGTATTCGAGAAAACATATGAGACGCTAAAAAAAAAGGCAATAAAGAATCTTCTGAGAGCCAAAGCAGACTATCACAGATTTGCAGGTTGGTACACGCAGGGGGATCCCCAATACAAATAAATAATCTTGTTTGGCTATTATCACACAATCAATCTGTGCCTGTTTCTCACTTTAAGTTCCTTCCCTGGTTAGTAGGTCCTTTCAAGAACATTGGTTTGGTCAGGAATTCTGCAATACTGAGAAATGTACCAACAAAATGGCAAATACATCCAGTTGTTTATATTGCCAGGATTAAGAGAACAACTACATCAGACAATGTATCAACTTCTCTCATTGTAATAGATGGATCACCTGAGTATGAAGTGGAGGAGATTCTTGGTTCCCATACAGACAGGTGGAAGTTACAACATCTAGTGTAATGGAAAGGGTATGATACCTCAGGCTGATCTTGGTAACCCGAGTGAATCATCATGTACCCCTTTTAATCCATAGTTATCCAACAGTGGCATCCACCCTAGTAGAAAAGAAAAAGTAACATTCTTCCAGATCTGGTGTGTCTCCTAAGGTGATGGAAAGCACACAGCTTTGTTAAAATACCCCTCACCGACCAAAAGGACCCTTGGTGGCATGCTTCATCATCAGGTTCTTCCCGTCCCACTGCGGGACGGGGCGTGCTACGACCTACGACTACGTGGCAGCACTAGTTTTTAACAATACTATGTGTAGTGTAGAAGTGTGAGTGGAAGGGTCAAGAGTGAGTCTAAGTGGTGAATGATTAAAAAATATCTGGCTCTACAGAAAACCAAAATTTAATGTTCCTATGAGCTGATACTATTGAAAATGGGAATAGGAGATATTAAGCTTTAATGGGCAGTACTTCCTGTGTCGACATGTTTCGAAGCCCTCCCCTGGCTTCTCATCAGGACTAGAAAGATCCCTTCTGCACTCAAAATTTAAAATTAAAACGTGTAATACTATGACGTAAATACTATGTCATGTGCATAACATTCTACATGAACTGCATACTATACCCCAATAGGTATTTTGGTTGGTATGGCTCTGGAAGAACAAAAACAAGGTTAAAAATACATAACACATACACCCCACACCCTTTGTGGTGGTGACCTGTAAGAAAGAGGTGATCTATTTTTGCGTGATATATTTTCTATCTCTTGTCCATTACGTATTGTAACTGGTGCTGTGTTATGCTGGTGAAATAAGACAATACAAGACATGAACAAACGAAAAACATAAAGCACACACTCTATAGTAAGTGACCGCAAACTTTGCGCATCCTCTTATTATCTTTCCCTGAGTTTTAATTTGTATATGCCCAGGAATTACTTTCACGTGTAATGTATCATAACAACCTGCTCGGTAGGTTAAATACGTACTTTTAATTAACCCATTTAGTGCCTCATGAGCCTGAAAAATGAGAGGGAAGGAGCACCTATAGTCAAACACTGGAAATAGGAAAGAGAAACACCGCCGTTGGGTATGAAAATTGACATCCTGTCTCTGCAGCATGAGGCTGCTCATATGCGGTGTTAGACCTGGCTTTTTCAGCGGGTTTATACCTAGACTTTTTGCCTTTTAGTCTCCTGTTTCTGACCTGTTTTTGTTGGTTTTATGACTCTGGGCACTTTACCACTGCTGATCAGTGCTAAAGTGCATATGCTCTCTGTGTAAATTGTGCTATGGATTGGTGTTTCCATGATTTGATATTTGATTTACTTGTTAGTCCCTAGTAAAGTGCACTGAGTGTGCCAGGGCCTGTAAATCAAATGCTACTAGTGGGCCTGCAGCACTGATTGTGCCACCCACGTGAGTAGCCCTGAAAAGGTAACTCAGACCTGCCATTGCAGAGTCTGTGAGCAGTTTGTAACTGCCATGTTGACTTGGCCAGTGCACACACTTGCCAGTCCCTAACCTTCCCTTTTTTTACATGTCAGGCACCCCTAAGGTAGGCCCAAGGTACCCCTGTGGGCAGGGTGCAGTGTGTGTGAAAGGTAGGACATGCCCTGGGGTGTGTGGCATGTCCTGATAGTGAATTACAGCCCATTTCGTTTTTCACTATTGAAAGGCTACCTGTTCCCCATAGGACAGAATGGGAAGTTTATTTATAACATCTTATAAACATAACTGGCCCTGGGAACTAGGTAGGAAAATAAAGTTTAGTATGCCTGAACTCAAAATCTAAAGATGCATCCTTTAGTGAAGGTGATTTTTACATTTTGTGTTTGAAAATACCACGTTTAGAAAGTAGGTATTTTCTTGCTCAGTCATCCCGTGTGCCTCTGCTGGAATGTGGATTGCCTGTCTGGGTTTTGGATGACAGAAGGCTGGGGAGCAGGAGTGGCTCCAAATAGTCTAGGTGGGTCAGGAAAGGGCTGAATAGGCCTGGACTGCGATGGGGGAAGGGGGAGGAGATTTCCTTGCACCTCAAAGGGCCTGGTCTGCCTCTGACAATGCCATTTCCACCTCCTGCCAGGAAATCACACCAGATAAGGCAGAACTGGTTCTGGCTGGTGACAGACACTCTGCCTAAGAGATCAAAGGATTTTGGGATATAAATATTTGGGCCCAGACCCCTGAACGTTAGAACTCTTTTGGATCAAGAAGACTGCCAAGAAGAGCAGGAGAAGTTGTGAGGGGGACCTACCACTTTGCTATGTGCTTGGCTGTGTTGGCCTGCAGTGGCTGCTTCTGTCTTGGGCAGTGAAAGGACTGGACTGAACTTTCTGCAATCTGCTTCTTGAGTTTCTCCAAGGGCTTGAGGTAGAGCTTGCCCCCTGTTCACGAAGTCCCAGGAACAACAAAGACTTCAAGCTCTTCTGCCCGCAGCACTGGGGACTGTGTGTTTTGAGCTGCAACAGAGGAAAAGCAACTCTACGACGTCTACGATGACGCTGCCGAGTCCGTGTCCTGACGGCACCACAGAGAGCACCACTGCAACTCCGTACTGTGACCTTGGTCTCACCAACGACACCTGCTGATGCCGCCACCGAGCCGCTACTCGCTCCGCGACCTGTGGGCACCGCACTCCGCACCGCCTCGCTTCACGACGACCCCGTTGTCACCGCAGAGGGCACTGCCGCAATGCCGCACCGTGACCCTGGTCTCACCGACAGCACCATCTGATGCCGCCACCGAGCCGTTAATAACACCGCAGCCTGTGGGCACCACATTCTGCACCGCCTCGCTTCATGACGACGCCCTGGTATCCCCGATGACGCTGCTCCATGCTGAAAACTATGCCGCTGCTTGCACCATGGTTCGAGGGCACCGCTCGTAAAGTTACATGACGCACCACCCTCATCCCGCACCGCAGCCTTTGCCTACCGACTCTAGTTCGTCAGCCGACGACAGCGCTTCAGCAACGACGCCGCCGCTGCTTGCACTGTGACCTGCCAGCAACATGACGAGCACAGCCTTCATCTCGCACTGCGACCCTGGTCTCACCGACAACGCTATCTGACACCGCCACCGAGCCGCTGCTCGCACCGCGACCCGCACGCTGCACCGCAGCACACAACGCCTGCCGGCGCCAGCGCTCCTGTCTCCACCAGAGAGGAGATCGACCTGCAACGCGTGTGACTTCGTGGGCACCGACGACTCCTGCACTGACCTCCGGAACCCACACCTGCGGACGCCGTGTTTTTGGAAGCTCAACGAGAGGTCGCCGATGCCCTGCATTTCTAAAAGGTACTGTTTGCGGGTCTTCCCGACACCGTAGCTGGCTCACGACGTCACTGTCAGCCAGAACTGTTTGGATTTTTTTGCTCACGATGCCATGATAGCCCCGGATGGAGCTATCGACATCAAGGACCTTTTTTTTACAGCGTATTTTGATAACTGTGGATTTTTAAGTACTGTATTGTGGATTTTTATCGTTTTTGGTCTTGTCTTAAATATATAAAAATAGTGGATATTTTTCTAAACTGGTGTGGTGTCCTTTTGTAGTGCTTACACTGTATTACTGTTGGTTATGTGCAAATGCTTTACACACTGCCTCTAAGATAAGCCTGACTGATCATGCCAAGCTACCAAGGGGGTGAGCAGGGGTTATTTTAGGAGTGTAACTCCCTTATCCTGACTAGAGTGGTGGTTTCTGCCTGGCTTTGGCACATGCCCTAGCCTGCCAAAAATCCAATTTTTAACATGCATCTATGCCATACTCACATTTTCAAGGTTACCTCATCTCCTGGCTAATACCTCCTTGCGGCCCCGTTGGACAATGAGCCTGCGAGGTGGGTCTCCTCTTAAACCCAATTAAATTGGTCTAAATTGCACCAAACTTATACTAATTGATTGTGGCACTGGACCACTGTTGTGCTGTTCTCACCCTCACTTTCTGTTGCCGGCCATGCGTTGTGAGGAAAGACTAGAGCGTCAACCTGTCTGAAGTGAGATCGCAATTGGAGTGATCCTAACTTCCTGTTGTAGCCCGTCTTTCTACAAACTGCTATTCATGATGTAATCATGATGACCCCAATGCCTGGTTGTGGGATGGTATATGTATATTTATTTAGACCCTGGGTAGGGAGGGTTTTTATAGTAAGGTCCTTTCCGACAGAGAGAGAGAGACCATGCCTAGTCAGGTGGTAGTGAGATCACTTTTTCGTGGGCTGTATTAGGTGCTCACGAAGGCGCCGTTGGTCGAATGTGTGATAAGGCATGTACCAAAAAAGTCTAATATAAAAGGAAAGAATGGACATTGTCTAGCACCCCATCGATAACACTAAAACATGGGATAAAGCGTGTGGTGTCCTAGAAGCAAAAACCCATGAGGGTGTGTTTTCATTTTCATGCGTCCTTTGCCCACAATTCTTTTAGGGGAGGTCTCCTCGTACCTGATGTATATCACATATTACTTTGAAGGGCCCTGATAGTTTTATTACCCCAGAAAAGTGTGGGCAAAAAAGGAGATGGATGTAATGTGGCCCTGATGGATTGTGCTGTTAGTACTTTCTCGTGGATGGCAGGTCTCAACCAAATTGTCCCCAAGGTATATCATCGTTTAAGCCTGTGTGGTGAGTGGCCAGACGAAACACCCACCATTGTTCTTTCTCAAACAATCCAGTTTCATTATTCAATTGTTCGATGATGGTCCACTGTAGGTCCTCCATCATGTGTTGGTTCATCAAGTAGTGGGTGGCCATTTTGGTGGTACTTTTCTTGCAACGTATGTTGCGTCTGTGTTCTACTATCCAGGTTTTGACAGGTCTTGTTGTCATTCCGACATATTCCATGCCACATGGGCAGGTATTGATATAAACCACATTTTTGCTATTGCAGTTCGTAAACCGTTGTTGTTCCCATTCAGTGCCATTCTTGAATTTGATGAGTTTGGTTCTTTTTGTCAGGTGGCATGTACTGCAATTCCCACAAGGGTAGTGACCCTTTACTGAAGTTAGGAACATGGTGTCGGTGTCCCTAGTTGTGATTTGTTGTAGTCTTGTGTGGACCAACATATCCCTCAGACTTCTTCCTCTTTTGTGGGCGAACATTGGTTGAGGAGGGTCGAGGTTACCGCAGTTTAATAACTTCCAGTGCTTATTCATGATTTTGGTCACCTGGTTTGAATTGGTATTGTACGTGGTTATGCATATGGGTCTCTGCTCGGGTTCCTTAGGTGTCCTTGGTTCCAGTAGGGCTTCCCTATTGTTATTGTGAGCCCTCTTCATAGCTTTATCTATGATCCACTGAGTATTTGCGTTTTTTCAGCTTTTCCTGAAGATTTGTTGCCTGTTTTTTTAAGTCTCTAACCTCGGTGCAGTTTCTCCGTAGGTGGAGGAACTGGCCGTAAGGAAGGTTGTCCCGGATAGGAGCTGTTGTATAACAGTAGACAGTTCTTGGCTGTGACCTTGAAGAGAGTGGTGGTCTTCAGTGTGCCATCTTCCGAGTAAATGTTGAGGTCTAGGAAAACCAAATTGCTCCATGATACTGTGCTGGTAAATTTGAGGTAGGGGTTCTGTTGGTTCAGCCTGTTCATATAGGCTTCTGTTGACATAATGTCTCCTTCCCCTATCACCAGCACATCATCGATGTAACGTTCCCAATTCTTTATATGAATATTGAAAGGGTTATCGTGGTGTAGGATTTTCTTGGTCTCCAAGTGGTATACATAAAGATCAGCTATGCTGGGAGAAAATGTGCTCCCCATCCTGGTCCCGTGCCTCTGGACGTAAAGAGTGTCTTTGTAGGCAAAAAAAATGTTGGCGAGTGCCAGGAAGACACACTCTATGACCACATTGCGTGGTGTTTGGTACTCCCAGTTTGTGGTGAATAATGCATCCTCTATAATTGTCAGCGTCTCATCATGTGGGAGGCTCGTGTAAAGGCTTTCCACGTCTAGTGCCATAAGGAGATGTTTGGTGGGGTCGAAATCCATCCCCTGGAGTAGTTGTAAGACTTATTTTGTATCTTTTAAGTACGTTTCTGTTTTTTTAACCTGAGGACAAAGGAAGGCGTCCGCAAATTTTGATAGAGGCTCAAGAATGGAGTCAATGCCTGACACTATGGGACAACCTGGTGGTTTCCCAAGGTCCTTGTGGATCTTGGGAATGGTGTAAAAGTAGGGGGTCCTGGGTGATTTCTTTATGAGGAACTCGGCTTCTTTTTTGGAGATCCAGTTAGGTGAAACTGCTTCTTCCACCATAGAGGTGATCTGGATCCTGATGGATTCAGTGGGGTCTTCCTGTAGTAGCTCGTAATTCCTACGATCTTCCAAGAGTCTACTGCATTCATTGTCATATGCATGTGTGGTTTGAATGACAATAGCCCTGCCTTTGTCAGCAGGCTTAATTGTTATGTCACCGTTGCTTGAAAGCGGTCTGATTGCTTCTTTCTCCTCTTTAGATGTGTTGTTGAATGTATGGTAGTCCTGGGTGTCGATGTTCTCTACCTCATTCATCACAGCCTTCTCAAAAGTCAATAGCTCAATTGGGAGTGTCGAATCGGGGAGGGATGGTGGACTTGACCCTCAGTCCTGTGTCTTCTCTTTCTTCTCCAGGTGATTCCTTATCTTTGCGTATACATTCTTTCATTTCTGCACAGAGTTTGAATCTGTCAAGATTGATGGTGGGGACAAAACCCAAACCTCTCTCCAAGATATTCTTCTGTGCTGGTGTCAGTGTATGTTCAGTCAAGTTAACCAGGTTATCTTCCTGCTCATTGACGGTTGGTTGGTCCGTACGCCTGTCATACTCCTGGTGGAGATGCGTGGCGTTTCGTCTTCTAGTCATTGACCAGTGGACGCTGTTGCCACACCGGTTCCTGTCCCTCTGTGGTCCAGTGAGCGCCCCTAAAAAAGGTGGTGGTCCGTAGTAGTTATAATCATAATCCTGTGGTGGTGGTAGCCAATATTGGTAGGGTCCTCCCATAGGTGGTGGGCCGTATGGATATGGTGGATATGTCGGTGATCTTTGGTAGTTAACCCATCCTCTCTGTCCTCTGTTGTAGGGTCTTTGGTACTAGTTGCCCGCTCGCTGGTATCTTCGGCCACTGCCAATGCTGGAATTGGGACTATTTGATCCTGTACCTGATGTGTTATCATCAGAGTTCTGGTCTTGGTTGGCGTTTTTACACATAATCATCACATATGTATGGATAAACTTTGTCGTGACTGAAACGTGCTGTGTCTATTTTGAGTTTACTATATTTACTCTGTTTCAGCGTGAGCTCAAAATCATTCATTTCTTGATTTAATTCTTCCAAGCGCTTTTTGAGAACGCTCGGGGATTGGTAGCTTTTTAGTTGCACCTCCAATGGTTGTATCTCGATCTTGAGCTCCTGCGCTAAACGTGTGGCCGTCTTAATGATTAGGATGAGCCAATCATGAGTGCAGTGCCACAAAACTAGCGACCAGTCTTTTTTTAACACCTTGTCGTGTTGGAATATGAAGTGTTCGTTGCGGAAGATCAGGCCCTGTGGTGCCGCATTCACCCTGAAATATTCATGCAAAGGTAGACCGTGCAGTGCTGTCTTGATCTGTGTGCTTCTAAGTCCTCAATCAAAAAGGAGCTAGAGAGGGAAAACGTGCCAGAACGCCCTCCAATCAACAATAGTTTCAACACAAAAGTACTGGCACACTGTAGCAAACATTTATTTTTGTTCTGGAATAGGTGGAGGGAGTGTGCTTTATCACAAACCACCAACGCTCATTTATATTATATGGAGTCACCCCATCCAGAATGCTACAAAAATAAAAATTGTGTAAGTCAGAAAAGTCAGAATGAAAGAAATGTGAAGTCAGTCCACAGATAGATAAACTCTACACAAACCCTCGATGATGAAGAGGTGAAAAAATGTGTAAAGAGAGAGAGAGTACCTCACGTGCGCACCACCAGAGGAGCTACTGGTTGGTTCTCACCAGCTTGCCCACGTTTATTTCATCATTGGTAACTCTCTCTCAAGAAAAAAGTGTGCAGTGTCCAGTGAAAAAAACACATAACACAAGACGGTGTAGTGTGAAAACAAAGAGACACACAAACTGTGCGAACAAAGACAGTAAAAAATGGGGAGGGGTTTTAGACTCTCAAATAATTGTTTTATTCTGGTTAGGAGTCTATCCCACTGCTTAAAAACACAGCATGTTGCATACCTTAGTAATGACGGCCAACATGTTTCATTGCCAGTTGATTTGTGGCAAATTCATCAGGGCAAGAAGGGGTCAAGGATCACCTTCTCTGGACACACACCTTTAAAACGGACTGACAAACACAAGAAGACAAACATACAGCTTAATCAGTTCAGCGGGAGATATATTCACTGTGCATCCCAGAAATGGTTAGGATTATGAGCTCAAATCCATTACCTAGTTGGGGCTATGGGCCCACATACCAGCCACCAACCAGTCGCAGGGGCGTTCTAACCTCTTTACTTTCGCCTTCCTGCTCTGCAAAGCACGACCGTAGCTAGTGCCTGCACCTGTGAAAAAAGTATATCGATCATATGTACCTAACCTAACAAAGCACGATCCCTGATCAATTATTACTCCTAGATCTCTCATAGATGCTTCACCTAACGGGTTGAAAGTTCTGCTCGACCGTGTACACTGGCGGCGATTCACCCATTTGTATCCTGTGCCTCAAGGCAGCCCAACTCGTTACTAGATATTCATACACCACTGAGCTGGCTTAAAAAACGACAACCCTCCAACTCGTGCCATGCTTAAAAATAAGCTCGGGTTCTACATACCACGACATCCACGCAACACTCGAGACTCCTAACCAGAATAAAACAATTATTTGAGAGTCTAAAACCCCTCCCCATTTTTTACTGTCTTTGTTCGCACAGTTTGTGTGTCTCTTTGTTTTCACACTACACCGTCTTGTGTTATGTGTTTTTTTCACTGGACACTGCACACTTTTTTCTTGAGAGAGAGTTACCAATGATGAAATAAACGTGGGCAAGCTGGTGAGAACCAACCAGTAGCTCCTCTGGTGGTGCGCACGTGAGGTACTCTCTCTCTCTTTACACATTTTTTCACCTCTTCATCATCGAGGGTTTGTGTAGAGTTTATTTATCTGTGGACTGACTTCACATTTCTTTCATTCTGACTTTTCTGACTAACACAATTTTTATTTTTGTAGCATTCTGGATGGGGTGACTCCATATAATATAAATGAGCGTTGGTGGTTTGTGATAAAGCACACTCCCTCCACCTATTCCAGAACAAAAATAAATGTTTGCTACAGTGTGCCAGTACTTTTTGTGTTGAAACTGCTTCTAAGTCCTGCCAACTCATCCCAGTCACCATTATTCGGACAGGGTTCTGAGGTGTTCAACCCCTCAAAAGGATTGATGGAGGCCAGAATTCTGTCCACTTCTTCCTCTGAAAAAGTGAGGCCCGTTGCTTCTGCCATGGTCAGTATATGCAGACTCTGGATAGTCAGATTCAAGGTAGTGGTGAGTGTGGGGTATGTTAGAGTCTACTGATTTTGTGGTTTATTAACCACTTAGTGTAGTGTATTTTGGCAAAATTACCACTTAGTGGCCAGAAATACTGGCAACACTGAAATTACTCCCACAGCTGTACGCTGTCGTAGCAATCAAAGAAATAAAGAGGGAGTGAAGGGGTAGTGCTCAAAAGAGCCTAGGGGGTGGATACGTCCTCCTCTGGTCAATAGCGATCAAACAGTGGGATCCACCCTAGTAGAAAAGAAAAAGTAAAATTCGTCCAGATCTGGTGTGTCTCCTAAGGTGATGGAAAGCACACAGCTTTGTTAAAATACTCCTCACCAACCAAAAGGACCCTTGGTGGCATGCTTCACCATCGGGGTCTTCCCGTCCCACTGCGGGACGGGGCGTGCTACGACCTATGACTACGTGGGAGCACTGGTTTTTAAGAATACTATGGGCCATATTATCAAGGAACGGCGATAACATTATCGCCACTTTAGCGGCAGGAGACTGCCGCTAAAGCGGCAATAATGGGCTTGATAATATGCCCTTGTGAATTCCCATAGAAGGCCAGGTTCTGGTGTGAACCTGGGCTTCTATGGGAATTCACAAGGGCATATTTTTAAGCCCATTATCGCCGCTTTAGTGGCAGTTTCCTGCCGCTAAGGCGCCGATAATTTTATCGCCGTTCCTTGATAATATGGCCCTATGTGTGGTGTAGGAGTGTGAGTGGAAGGGTCAAAAGTGAGTGAAAGTGGTGAATGATTAAAAAATATCTGGCTCCACGGAAAACCAAAATGTAATGTTCCTATGAGCTGATACTATTACAAATGGGGAATAGGAGGTATTAAGCTTTAATGGGCAGTACTTCCTGTGTCGACATGTTTCAAAGCCCTCCCCTGGCTTCTCATCAGGAGCTAGAAAGATCCCTTCTGCACTCAAAATTTAAAATGAAAACGTGTAATACTATGACGTAAATACTATGTCCTGTGCATAACATTCTACATGAACTGCATACTATACCCCAATAGGTGTTTTGGTTGGTATGGCTCTGGAAGAACTAAAACAAGGTTAAAAATACATAACACATACACCCTACACCCTTTTTGGTGGAGACCTGTAAGAAAGAGGTGATATATTTTTGCGTGATATATTTTTCTATCTCTTGTCCATTATGTATTGTAACTGGTGCTGTGTTATGCTAGCAACATAAGACAATACAAGACATGAACAAACGAAAAACATAAAGCACACATTCTATAGTAAGTGACCACAAACTTTGCGCATCCTCTTATTATCTTTCCCTGAGTTTTAATTTACATATGCCCAGGAATTACTTTCACGTGTAATGTATCATAACAACCTGCTTGGTAGGTTAAATACGTACTTTTAATTAGCCCATTTTAGCCCATTTAATGCCTCATGAGCCTGAAAAACGAGAGGGAAGGAGCACCTATTGTCAAACACTGGAAATAGAAATACCACCGTTGGTTATGAAAATTGACATCCCGTCTCTGCAGCATGAGGCTGTTCGTATGCGGCTATGCGGTACTCACATTTTCAAGGTTACCTCCTCTCCTGGCTAATACCTCCTCACAGCTCCCTGGGACAATGAGCCTGCGAGGTGGGTCTCCTTTTAAACCCAATTAAGTTGGTCTAAAGCGCGCCAAACCTGTGCTAATTTATTGTGGCACTGGACCGCTGTTGTGCTGTTCTCACCCTCACAAGGCTCTTTTGAGCACTACCGCTTCACTCCCTCTTTGTTTCTTTGATTGACCCCTTTTAATCCAGTATTTCTACCATCATTTGCCTAATAAATCAGTTCCTGATTTGAGGGGGTTTTGGGGGCTTTTTACGGTGAAGGTAATGTCAGGAATCCTGAAGTGCGTGCTCTCCAGGGATCATGTCCAGTGTCGGAGGGATGTGGTCACATTTCTCAGAGCCCATGATACAAGCTTGCAATTGGCTGGCCTTGGAGACTGCGACAAGTCTCTGGAGAGAAGCGGTCAAGGAAAGCTGTACTGAGTGCATCTGTATACCTCTGCTCCATCTTTCATAACTGTGTTTGGCTAGGTTTGAGATGATGCTGTGACTGGTAAATGGATAAAAATGCCAAATTCTCAGCTTTTAACAGATCATTGGGGAAGTTATTTAATTTGTGTTCTTTATGATTATCTGTAAAGTTGGCATCATGGCGCTAACCAAGAAAAACTTAACCAGTGCTAGCATCATGAAGAAAGCCCACTACATTACTAAGATGTGAAACTGAGAATCGAAGAGGGCTTTATGAACTAGACAAAGAAATTTAAATAGCACTCTTTGCTTCAAAGGCAACCAGTCCAAAGAAGCAAAGGCAGGAGAGACATGATCTCTTCTCTTCATTGTAAGCAAAAGCCTAGCTGCTGATTTTTTTAACTAATTGTAACCTATGGAATACATATGCAGGTGACTCACGATATACAACATTACAATAGTCAAACACCAGCTAAAAAGGCATTTAGAATTTGAACCTTATGCAAAAAGGAAAATTGATCAGTAATCCATTTCAGGATGTGAGGTTTCTACATCCCAAAGCTTACAATATAATTTATTTCAGTTATTCATTGGTTTACCCTACGGGAAAGTCAAAAAGGGCACTCCCAGAATTTCGTGGATTTAAATGGGGGGGTGAGGGGGTGGAGTATTTCAGTCTTATTTCTATTTAGATTTAATGGATTCCAGCACATCGATGACTCTACATTTTGCAAGCTCTAACATAAATTGGTGGCACACTGGGTCTGATGTACGATATTTCCATTTTTCAAAAAGCGGTTGCAAATTGCATGCTGCTTTAGGCAAATGAAAATGATTTTAGCAAACCAACTTATATACTAATCTGTTGGAACACAAAATTACGTATTGTAGTAGTTCTTCTGTATCCACTGTCAGGTTGTATGAAAACCCAACCCATGAAGCAAAGTTGTTGGAGCCTTCTGTCCCTGAGGCTCAAATCAGGAGGCCAGCCAACTAACCCTTGGAGTCACTTTATATTTCTGGGTTCAAGAGATGCAGATCCAGTCCTTCTCCCCCAGGCAAGAGGGCAGAGGGCCATACAGCAAGGCAGCAGTCCAGCAAGGCAGTAGTCTAGCAGGGCAGCAAAGTGGGAATACTTCAGCAGCACAGCAGTCCTGCTTCCTGGCAGAGTATCCACAGGTCCAGAGGTGTACTGAAGAGTTGGTGTCTGAGGTCTAACATTTATACCCAGTTGTGACTTGAAAGTGGGGAGAAGCTTCTAGATATTTCCCTTTGAAGTCCCCGGGCATCCTGTCTTCTCATTCCTGGCTCCAGACTAACTACAGTGGATATGCAGTCCTTTGTGTGGAGGAAGGACACAGCCTCTTCAAGTGCCCAGCTCCTCCCTCCCATACTGCCAGTGATGGTTCATTTATGCACATCTAAGCCCACTATTGTGTGTGGCTGTCAAGGAGGAAAACACAACGCTCAACTGTCAGCTACACCCAAACATGTGACCCAGATACAGGCTACATGCACTTAATGGCTAAGGCCAGAAAATAAGAACTTTCTCATAATGGCATTTTCAAAATTGTAATTTAGAATCCACCTTCACCATAAGTTAGGATTTTTCCTTGCAATTCCAAAGACACCAAAAATAAACTGATTACCAGCTCCCATAACTCCAATGTTAGTCTATAGTAGAGGTAGGCCTTGCAGCAGTGAAAAACGAATGTAAGAGTTTTTCACTACCAGGAAATGTAAAACTTAAAAGTACATGTCCAACTTTTTAAGTACACTGCACCCTGCCCTCTGGAAAAGAAAGGTTTGGGCATGGCATAATGATTATTTTACCAGGTTGAAATGTCATTTAACAACTGCATACACAGGCTGCAATGGTAGGCCCGAGGCATGTTTAATGGGCTACTTAAGTGGGTGGCAGAATCAGTACTGCAGGGCCACTAGTAGTATTCAATTTACAGGCCCTGGGCACATGCAGTGCCACTTTAAAAGGGATTTACAAGTACATTAAATGTGTCAATTGGGCATAAGCCACTGTTATAATGTTTTGAGGAGTGAGCACATGCACTTTAGCACTGGTTAGCAGTGGTAAAGTGTGAGAAGTCGTAAGGCCAGCAAAAATTAGATCAGCAAAAATGGAGGTGGGAGGCAAAATGTTTGGTGGAAGAACGCCCTATGTCTGACAGGTCTGACAGAGGACAATAGGATTACCTTAGTACACTCCCCAAACATACCTCTATCCCTCAGATCCCAACGTTAGCGTGGCCAAAGACTTTCTCCATCTTGAAAATGCCCAAAGTGGATACGGGTGGTCCTGGGAACTTTCACCACACTGGTTGGACGTGCCCAGGAACCATCCCCACCAACTAGCTCATGCCAGGAATAAATGTGGCATCTATAGCCCCCCACTTCAGAACAATCCTGAACCTGAGGAAGATCACAAGAGGACTGAATCTGAGAAGGGACATGAAGGACTGGACCTGCTCTCTTGATATAAGAAACCTTTTCCTGCAACTACTTTGCTGACTGTGAGTCTCTAAGTGCCCTCCTTGAGGTCATGGGGGCTTTAAAAGTGTACACCTGAGGTGAATTGGGAGTTAAAGGATTACAGTCAGAAGGTAAAATATTTGAACAGATAGAACCTGGCTAGTATATCCAACCCGCACTCAATCGTAGTCAGCGTGAAATTGTGCCTAGGTCTCGGTCTACTGCAACTATTCACTATCATTGGAATTTTATGGCTCTTGGCAATAGTCACAATTTAAAATTTACAAATTCATAACTCTGGTTCCACTTATTAGTTTTTTGTCATGTTGGCCTCTTTTTGTTTATTAAAACCTGCTTTTCTAATTCGGAGTTGGATTTTTATTCTTTTGAATTCTGACTTTACTACTGTTTTTGTACTGCATGAATACTTTACACATTGCCCTAAGTTAAGTTTGCTCTGTGCCATAGCTTTCAGGGGTTCAGCTCAGGCTAATTTAGTGTCTTTGAGGGTTAATCCTGACAAGGCTTATGGTTACATCTTGAGGTGTGTAGTCACCCACCCCAAATAATAATCCAATTTCTCACAGTTCTAATCCACAGCATACCATCTGCCGGTGCATACACAGGCAAGGGATTCACTCTACGAGCTCTAAAATTCATTTCTAAAAGAATATCCTTATAACTTTACAAAAATAGTGTTAATCTCCCTCACACAAGCTAGAAAAAATTGCTACAATTTCTTGTTACTCATAGAAATCTAACACATAAGGGGGCTTATTTACAAGACAATTGCACCGCCAGTGTCTCACTTTTATTGAAGCACCGGCAGCGCAGAGTGCAGACCCATCTCTATGAGGCCACACAATGCCACTTGGTGTGGCTTTTCATAGCCTCGTTGATATGGAGTAAGGCAGAGTAGCGTAAGGCAAAGCAGCTCGTCACTGCGTTGCCATACTCTACGTCAAAGAGGAATTCCATGGGCGTTGCAGTGGGTTGTAAACCTGGAAACACGTCAAAAGCTTACACCTCCCCGGGGGGGGGGGGGCGTAACAAGGAGAAATAACTTCATTTAGCCTCGCTTTTTCTTTGAAACACCTCCATTGATTGTTGTTATGCAGGAACAACAATCAATGGAGGCTTGTACGTTTTGGTGCAAGGCAGCCAAAAGGGCTGCAGCACAGTGGGAAAGAGCAGGAATGTGCCATACATCATAAATACGATGCATTCCTGTTGTTTCCTTTTGACACAGGGCAGTGCAGCAAGGTGACTTACTGTGCTGCCCTGCGTCAAAAACTTAAAAATTAGACCCATGGTCTATACAGAGCTTCATTATCTTAAAGGCTTATAGGAAGAGTGATATTGAGGGTGATGCTGCACTTTCCAGGGACATGTGCCAAAGAAATTTATAATCTGTACCTCTTCAAAACCTACCCACCATACAACAATGACAGGTTCCTAATGTCTTACCTCCAATAAAGAGCAATTACATGATTTGCTCAGATGCCACAGGGATGACCATCACCTCAGGATCTTGAACTGTGCATGACTGACACCCAGACTCATCAACTCATTTTCTCCAGGACAGCTTTGCGGGCACCAGGAGAGCACACAAGGCTTTCTCTTTGGCAACCTGAGCAATTACATCACCATTTGGCCCTGCAGTGGCTTCATCACCACCTTAGGTTCTCTTTCGGTGGCTTCCTGACACCCACACCTGGATGGTGCCTGCGCCCAAGCCAACTGCACATGCTATCATTGTAAGGATGTACAAGGGCTGCTACTTGTGCAACTTTGCCGCCGCCTGGCATGAGTAGACCTCTAGAGATCTACAAAGAATTGTTCTTTATTGTGCTACATGAAGACCAGTGGTGTTACGTGATCTAATAAATTTTGCACATTATTTACAAGGCATCAAATGAGCATGAGAGAAATTTAAATACTTCTGTGGTTGTACGATGCTAAACAAGATCTAAGCATTACACCACATTGTAAAGGCTATTGAGATGTATCTTGCATGTCTTCTGTACTTGAAGCTTAACCTTGTGTACAATTATCTTCAAGCAGACCACCACCCCAGTGTGCATTGGTACTGTGTATGCTTGTCGTGGTTGTCACATGTATTACAATTCGAAAGTCTATGTGGTGTTTCCCACCCCAGCTTTTGTCCATTGTTGGGACCTGTTTTCATTTAGCTCTAGTATTTCACAAAACGTTAAGTCACGCTTCTTTGCCTGACTTTACTAGGTATGAGTTTCCATTGATTCTGATAGGTACTTGCATCTCCTCTTGACCCTCTGAGCAGACCCTGTGGAGGACGAGACAACTGTCAAAGATTTAGACCAAAAGGATGTTTTGGCATGAAAAGAACTACAAACATTTGCTTGGCAATAACCTTGTATGGCACCAAGTCATTTAGCCATGTGTTCCTTTTTTATACTGCCTGTGAAGCATACAGGGGAAAGTATGGAACAAGTGTTTCCAATAAACAGGAGGTCAACCACTTCCTTCTGGATAGGCCTCTTGTATGAGATCAAAAGGCTTGAGCTAATTCTGCCGGTGCATGGACAGGCCATAGTTCGTAATCCTAGCAGAATTAACAATAAGGTTCCAATACATCAAGTTAAGCTGAGTTGTTTATTTGGCCAGAATAAGCATATACTTGTACAGGCATAATTTGGAAGCAAGGGAAAGAACCAGTAATACACGTGCCACAGGCGTATGACTTGGCTAGCCATAATGGTCTTGGCAAGACCCTGAGTGACTTAGGGAGAGACATGCAGGGTAATTTTCTCATAGGATGCTTCACATTTTTCACCCTTGTCCATGTAGAAGGACTAAGCTACAGCCTTGTGGTAAGCAGCCATCTCAAGTGTGACTTCCTCCAGATTTCTTAAGCCTACTTAAGGACATAGGGATCGATAGCTTTAGAAGCTGAAGAAGTGATAGAGGCATAGATGACCTAATTCTTCAGTGCGACTTTGGGACTCAATGGACAGATCATATGGATTCTCAGTTGACCAGAATGGAAGAGCATGACTGGATGCAGGTCTTTGTGGTCTCTAGCACAAGCATCAGGTTCAGTTTCCGGGCCAGTCTTCAGCATTTAGGAAAACAGCTGATGGGACTTAGCTAGAAGCAAAACAAAACAGAGCAGCCATTGGGACCTGCACTAAGGGAGCTTAATGCTGCATTATGGGCACTCAAAAGTGACTGAAAGGTGAGGAGCAATTGCCTTGGCATGCTGTTTTAGGATTTTTTTTATTTAACTT
This sequence comes from Triturus cristatus, assembly GCF_964204655.1. Classification (NCBI taxonomy): domain Eukaryota; kingdom Metazoa; phylum Chordata; class Amphibia; order Caudata; family Salamandridae; genus Triturus; species Triturus cristatus. The sequence continues at coordinate 314,027,230 of NC_140591.1, forward strand.
TATAGTGAAGACAGCATTTGGAAAAACATCTGATGGGGCTTAGCTAGAAGCGAATAAAAACTGAGCAGCCATTGGGACCTGTACTAAGGGAGCTTGACCCTGCACTATGGGCGCATTATGGGCACACACAAGTGACTGGAAGGTGAGGAGCAATTGCCTTGGCCTGCAGCTTTTTAAAATGATTTTCAGGGCAGTACCTTCTGCCGCAGCCTAAACCAATAGTGAGAGCTGCCATGCTGATAAAGCAGGGGGAGGTTGGAGCCCTCCAATGCTGTGTGACTGTGAGCTTAGCCAGAAGCACAGCCATATTGCGAAAGCGTCAAATAGTTTTGTTTTTCGCGATACCCTGGAAAGAGTCCAGGGCGCGAACCTCACAGGTCTGAGGGCTAGTTATTTCAGTTAGTTGCATGAGGAGAGAGGATGTGGTCCGTCGGCTAGACTGCCGGCTTTGGTGCTGGAAACCAGGGTTCGAGCCTCGGGGTCGCGTCCACAACCTGTGATTCTGGGCAAATCACTTAATCTCCCCGTGCCTGAATGTGTAATGTAAATACGGTGCTCATGTAAAATGCTCCAATACCTTCGGGTCGAGTTTGTGCTATATAAATACGCAAAAAAAAATTAAAAAAGAGGTGCGAGGTAACGGTTAGCCAGTACTCGGACATGCACGGGCACGACCAGAACATATGGTGCGAGTCAGGGTCAGGAACTTGACAACAAGGGCAGGCAAGAACTCATTCATTTTGTTGGGTGGCAGCAATGCTTTATACAGCATAAAGACTTGGATGAGTTTGAACCTGGCGTTTCTAGAGACATCAGCTGGGTAAGCCAAAACCCTGTTTCACTCCTTACTGGGGAGAACACGTTATCTTTCGGTTTCCCATCTATCGCAAAAACTGGTGGGAGAAATCTGGGTATGCTCCCTGACAGCTTTGGATAGCCAGCCAATTCGCTATCAACCGTATTCAATGGTGTGAAGATATTGTACTACGGCATGATGTGTGGGTTCCAATAATAGATAAAAATGAAGCATCTAAAAAAAAAAAAACGATAACTTTACATTAAATACTCGATAGAGAAAATACTATATTGATGTAACGTACCCATTAACAACTTAAAGTGCATAAACCAGTGATATCAGATTCACATAACAGTTTGTCTCTTAAAAACTCATCTTCTGGCAACTGTCAGCTTGTAAACAAAATCTGGTGCAATGGGTATTAGGAGATAATTTGCGAGGGGGCCCGGAAAGTTCAACTGCCTGGGGCCTCCAGGGTTTAATCCGGCACTGGTGGGTTCCACAGCCCCAATGTTCCAGCTGACATGCAATGCATGAATCAATGCGTGGTATGTTAGAAATTTCCACCTGGGAATATTACGCTGATCTATTAACTCATCGAAAGGCATTAAAGTGCTGGAAGAGACCACCTGCGCTTTCACTCCTCTTGCATGCCAGACGTATATGTCAATGGATGTCCAACAAGGGAATGGTAGGAGCATAGAGAAGAGCAGTAGCTGTGATACATAAGCTCCTGCAAAAGCAGCATTATGCCACTCAAAACAAAAGCCGGCAGGAAGGAACTTTTGTCTGCGTAGGATGAAACAAGCGTAGCATATGTTCCAGCCACCAATGTGGGTGGACCAAGGTGATGTCATCTAAGTGGTGCTATACAAGCCAGCAGCTTACCCATTGTAGCTGAGCCTCTAGGTAGTAATGTTCATAATTGGGAGCTCCCAAGACACCCTAGATAGTGGGCAGCCTAAACTTGGATAGCGCAACTCTGCTGAGGCTCATGCACCAAATGTGAACTCCTAGCAAGTCAGCCGGTGATCAAAAGAACTTGGCTGGCTTAGGAAGCGGGAAGTTGGTAAAGTAATACAGCAGGCGCAGGAGCACTATTATTTTTGACAGCGCCATTCTGGTCATCACTAATAGCAGGAGGATTCTCCACAATGCAACCTGGCTGAGAATCCCCAACACTGCCCTGGTAATGTTGCTGTACAGGAGAACTCTTTCATCGTGTTAAATCCCGGACCCCTTTATATCTAAACGTCTGTGGCTGGCCGACACTGTCCCCCCACCAACGTCCAAGCTGGATTCCACAGCGTTCTGATGCAGGGGGAAGAGACATGATTTCCACACTTATCGTGGAGGCTAAATACCTCAGCAACGATATTTAGGGTGGAAGCAATTTCAGAGTAGACTGCCGCTATATCATGGATCAGGGGCGGCTGGTGACATTTGAAAGTGGTGAAGCGTAAATTGATTGGCATACTGCACCGTTGCGAGCGAGCGTAGCGAGCAAGCCCGAACCACCATAAGGGGGGGTTCGTTGCGATTCTCCAGTGGCGGTTGGTGGACTTGTAATGTAGTGCGGCGTAAACTGCCACACCAAACTAAAACAAGTGTGCAAGATCTCACCTCTTCATGTTACCACCCGTTGAGGGGTGCTGACAGACTCCAATGATTAACCAGAGGACCACAACACAGAGTAAACACTGCCATAATATTATGTGACAAAATACCAGAATGTGCACAATCTTGAGACTAAGAGCCTGAGGACAGTATGGATAACATGTGCAAAGCAACGTTTGGAAAGCACAGGAAAACTGCACTCAATGTGGAAACCCAGGAAATAAACACAGTCCAAGAGAGCTAGGTGAACGGAGCACACACAAACCAGAGGATAAGAATCGGTGGAACAAAACACTGCCGCATACCAGTACACTAGTGGTATCATATTACAGTATGTACAATGAGCCAATTCGTGTTCCGAGTTCCCCTACTAATCATTACACTGAAACGCTTTAAGCCAGGGATTACAGCTGGCACACCACACTGTATAGTACGCCAAGCCCGGATCTTGTATTCCATCAGAGCACAGGCAGGTTGAAGGCAGCAGAGCTACTGAACCGCCCCGGCACTTGTGTGGCACAAACCCATATGGTCAGGGACTACCGAATTTCCCCCTCCCCCTTGCGCATACCACATTACTAATGATGGACATGAGAAGGGAATTTCTTTTGGAGGCGGGGGTCATAACAACCCCCGGCCGTATTTATTAAAATATGCAAACAAAATTTAAAATTTTGAAATAAACGATATTTACACAATTATACGCAGAAACATAACACAACATTTTGATTACAATTTATATGCACAGATATCAGATGGCTAACCTTAACATATCTCTAATACATAGTTTTCCTATCCGAATCTAACATAAAGATCATAATCATACATTAATTACTTTCTGCGTATCCTATTTGGGCCTACGGCAAAGTCGCTAACTGGTGTCAGATCCTTATCAACTAGCCACGCCCTCCCGTAAGAGTTGCGCATGCACAGAGGGCCCGCTTACCGAGAGGGTACTTCCCCCCCCGGTTACCCCCATACGTTCCCTGACTCCATTCAAATTTGGGGGGTCTTGCACTCTGCGCCATTTAGTGACGTCCTTGCCAGTGCGGGGTGGCCAACCAGCCTAAAGAAGGCGTGACTCCCCCCTTTCCCCGCACCCATCCAGCCTACCGGATGTACCGCCCCTGGAGTTATAGGAGAGACCCCTTGTCCCTCCCCCTGGGCGACCCCATCCTAGAATGGCGCCGCCCCCTAAGGACCTTAAATTTACTGCTCACCAGCCATGACCTTACCGCCTGACCAAGGAATAGCAATAAATACGATGATTGATGTCCTGTAAACTGGAAAAACGCCTAAGGAACAAAAACACACCGTCAACTTCATTACCAAATGACCGTAGAAATACGGGGGATGGAGGGTGGGTAACAAAATTAGCAGCCTCCCAGAGGCTGCGTGCTGGATGGCTGAGAGCGCGGGACAAATAGTCCAAGTCCCGCGCTCCCCGGCCTTTTATTACCTGTACTGGGGGCAGGCTAGTTCTAACTGGTCTGCCCCCTGACCCGGAAGCGCCTAACGCTTCCGGGCCAAGGGTTCGCCGCCACCTAGCCAATCCCTGCCGCGGCGCACCCACCACGTCATACTGACGTGGTGGAACGCGCCTGGCCGGGAGAGCAGGCGAGGGAGGGGGGGAGGGGGTCGATGCCTCGCCATATCTGTGGCGGGCCGATACCGGCCCCGCCTTTCTCTATGGTCAGGGACTACCGAATTTCCACCTCCCCCCTTGCGCATACCACATTACTAATGATGGACATGAGAAGGGAATTTCTTTTGGAGGCGGGATCGTAGCAACCCCCGGCCGTATTTATTAAAATATGCAAACAAAATTTAAAATTTTGAAATAAACGATATTTACACAATTATACGCAGAAACATAACACAACATTTTGATTACAATTTATATGCACAAAGATCAGATGGCTAGCCTTAACATATCTCTAATACATAGTTTTCCTATCCGAATCTAAAATAAAGATCATAATCATACATTAATTACTTTCTGCGTATCCTATTTGTGCCTACGGCAAAGTCGCTAACTGGTGTCAGATCCTTATCAACTAGCCACGCCCTCCCGTAAGAGTTGCGCATGCGCAGAGGGCCCGCTTACCGAGAGGGTACTTCCCCCCCCGGTTACCCCCATACGTTCCCTGACTCCATTCAAATTTGGGGGGTCTTGCACTCTGCGCCATTTAGTGACGTCCATGCCAGTGCGGGGTGGCCAACCAGCCTAAAGAAAGCGTGACTCCCCCCTTTCCCCGCACCCATCCAGCCTACCGGATGTACCGCCCCTGGAGTTATAGGAGAGACCCCTTGTCCCTCCCCCTGGGCGACCCCATCCTAGAATGGCGCCGCCCCCTAAGGCCCTTACATTTTCTGCTCACCAGTCATGACCTTACCGCCACAGGCCAGTGTAGTTGCCCGACTATCTGGCCCCCCCCGTCACTCAGAAAGGTCATGCCCCTAAATTCCCCAGGTAAGCTATGAAATTCTCCAACATTATTTCATTACCTAACCTAGTCAAGTGGACCCCGTCTTTTAAGAAGCACGGTTCTCCCCTGACACACCCATGTGCAATGCTCTGTAATTTAGGAGATCTGAACAGTTTCCCTATTTTGTTGTTGACCCTCTTTAACAAGTGATTCAACGCTCTCACAGAGTCCCCCCCTCCATATTGATCTGGGTATCATCTGGGACCAAACTATGTTGCAGCCCTGGCACGCCTTGGCTAACCAGCCGACCTCAGAGATTATGTCCTCAAACAAGACCCTTCTGCCTAACGTCACCAAGTCATTCCCCCCCAAATGTAAAATCACTATTGCGGGCGGAGGACTGTGTTTCCTCAGAAGACCAGACATGAAACCCCTAAACTGACTCAAGCACAGGCCCCCTTTGCCATGAAAGGATACCGTGAAACCCTGTTGCTCTGCTCTTTGCCTGTAATTGCCTGAAAGAAAAACAGATTTCATATGCCATACATACGAATGCCCCACAACCCACACATTACATGATCCTTTTCCTTGAAGTTCCGGCCGTCGTTGAGCAGAATCTTGCTGTGTTGGCGACGGCAGTTTCCCTCCTGCGTGACAGGTTCGAGAAACTGTGAAGAAACCGATAAACAAAACAAGCATCAGACCCCTATTGCATTGTGTAATCACAACATGTGCAGCCGCACATAACGCTTATAACTATTGGAAACCCATCGTCCAATCCTCTGTACACTACTGCAATGCAACCCCCTGGCCGTTGCCTCAGTGGCAGCCCCTATTCTGAATGAATGTGTACCAAAAACTTTTGGATCCAGACCCGCTTTGCTGATCGCCATTGCCAATACCTTTTTAAACTGGAACATGGTAAGAGGGGTACCGTCCGCATGTAGTAACAGTGTCCCACCTACTGCCCTGCTCCTCTGTCTGAGGTACGTTTCTAGGTGCATCACCGGGCAACAAGGATTATTTTGCGCCCTATGAAGGACCACCCCCTCTCCTCGAGCTTCCTGATCAGTTTTTGATTTCTTGATGGTTAACAACAACGTATCACCCTGTATCTTCACGTGCTCAAGTAAGAGTCCACCCTGCCTATCCAACTTGTTACGAGCCACCAACTCACCTACCCTGAATGCCCCATAGAAAGCCAACGCAAAGGCAGCTCTGAATAATAATGTCTCCCCCTCTGAACTGCAAATGACACCCAATGCTGTCAGCAACGCACTCAGCCGTTCGAACCCTATCGGCTGCCTGGTGTCAGGAGCCGCACCCTGCATGCGTCTCCACCCCTTCAATGCCTTACGTACAATGAAACTGTTTGTGGGATCTTTCGTGTCTCTGATCTGGGCAAAGAAGGACACTGCCGCTACATAACGCCTGGCCTCCGCCGCGGAGCGTCCCTCCCTATGCAAGTGGTCTAAAAACAAGAGGAATGCCCCAGACGTATGCCATCTATCCTCCCAATCCTGCCCCAAAAAAGTACAGAAAGACCAAAACGCCCCTTCATAAGCCTTCCTGGTCCTGGGTGCTAGGCTAGCAGCCACAAGGTTCTGTAGTTGGGGTCACCAATCTGCCAAAGTACTTCGGGAAAATGTGCCGCTGCTGCCTCTGCCGATGGTAGATGTTCCCTGAAAACCTGCATCTTGAAGCGAGAGAGTTCATCAGCAGCATTATTCTGCACTCCCGGTACATGTTTTGCCCTAAACTGTACGTTCAGCTTCATACATAACAACACTATCTCTTTCAACAGGCGGAGAAGCATTTTACACCTTGCCGCCTATTGATTGATGGCTTCCACCACTGTCATATTATCTGACCAGAAAATGACAGACTGATTCTGCAAAGAATGGGGCCACACCGTCAATGCCACCCAAATAGGGAATAATTCCAAAAACCCTATGTTGGCAGTTAGTCTACTCTCCTTCCACCAAGCCGGCCACTCCTGGGCCACCCATCGGTCCCCTAGTATGACACCGAATCCCACACTGCCCGCTGCATCAGTCCACAAACCCAACTCAGCAGAAGTAGTGGGAGGACCGGGCCACACTACCTTGCCATTGAAACCCTCCAGAAATGCAATCCAAATCCGCATGTCCTGGCGAACCTCAGATGACAGTCGTGTATGATGGTGTTTTTCGTGCAGGCCCGTCATGGCTTGTGAGATGGAACGCCGATAGATTGTGAATCAACCTGAACTCTCCCTCCTCCTTTTTGGGGACCACCCCCAGGGGGGAGCAGACAAAGTTTGGCACAGGGGCGAAGTCAAATGGCCCCGCTATTCTACCTAAGCGCAGCTCCTTCTTAATTTTTTGTTCTGCCACCCCTGGGTTTGATCTTACAGACAATTGGTTTTTGCACTCTGATGCACCTGTGTAATCCCCCGCCGGTATCCTGAAACCGTACAAAAACCCCTCCTGTAACATCCTAGCCGTTGCATGATCCGGGTACCTGTTTAACCAGGGCGTCATAGCCAATACATCAATGGGTGAATGCGTTACCTTTCTTTCCTTTACTTTATTCTTGCTTCTTCCTGCCCCCATTTCCTGAAAACCCATTACCTTTTTCAAGGCATTTTGACTCTGGGTGAGAAGGGTGGTTACATATGGAGCATGCGTGCCTGAATTTACAAGTGCCCTGAGCTCTGGTGCATGACTTTCTATTAAAATCCCAGCATACTCCCTTTCGCCCTCCCCCGTTCCCTGTACCCGGGGCCGCGCCCCCGGTTTGCGTTGGCCGAAAGGACTGAGGTGGCTGAGAGGCGTGACCCTTGCCCCAATTTTGGCCTGCATTGCCCGGCTGTCCTGTCCGAACTGATCAAACCCATGAAATAGAATCAAGCCGATCCCATGTGAGTGAGGGGTCAAATTTTTTCGCCTTCCTGAAATTCATATCGTATTCTTTCCACCCCACGCCACCATATTTATCATGTGTCAATGCTACCCTGCTCTGATAACATGCCATTTCAGCTTGCTGGTTAGGAGAACGCTCAGCGGTTATCGCCATAAACACAGAAAAGGCCCTTATCCAATTGGTCAATGTCTCTTCTACCCTGAATCTAGACATGTCCACCCGCCAATCACTGGGAAGCATCCAATATTTCTGCCTCCTAGCATACTCCATTTCCCTATTGTCAACCAGTAACGAAAACATGTTTACATATGCACCAGACCAAATCAATTCTTTCACATCGCGTGCTACATGCCATGCTAAGTATTCCTTCCTGGAAGGTAACACCCCTGCACCCAATAATGGCAAGGCAAGCTCCTTACCATTTACCCCAACTCCAGCTGGCTCCGCCGTCTTGTCTTTCCCACTGTCCTTCTCTGGAAGAGCCGGTTGGGGTTGACTGGCCTTATCTGTCCCCGTACTTGGCTCCCCACTCGGGCCGCCATGATCCTTGCCACCATTCGTTGTGCCTCTGCCAATGGGTCCTCCCCTACCTCTTTGACGCCCACAGACAGTGGTAGCATCCCCCCCTTACCGAACCAAGGAAGAACAGCCGCTATCTGGGCAGCCAGTTCGAGAGGCATCTGCCCTCCCCCTGCTGGCGCTAATACCGGGACCGGGCCAACGGGGTTCAGGACCGGGACACTTGGGCATGGTGTGGGCACTACTGGTATGGCACATGGTACCACCGGTTCTACCGCTGGAAGCGCAGGAATTGGCGCAAGTATTGGCACATTGGGCTCTAGCTCAGGGATACCTTGCGGGGTCTCTGGCGCTACCGGAACCCTAGAGGGCCCGCTCCCATCCGCTGTCTCTAAAGGTTGCCCTGTTCTTGGGTCCTGGTTCTTCCCCCTCTTGTTCCTAACCCGCTTGGGAAGAGCCTCCAATTCCCCCCTTGGTGTTGGAGGCACTATGGTCCGCTTAGGCCTGCCTGACGGCCCGTCCTGATCCTCCACCTTTTGCCTGAGCTCCGCTAGGCTGTGACCCATTTGTTCGACCTTGCCCCATCTCCTATCCATAGTCGCCATTCTGCGCATCATGACCTCCAGCATATGCTCCATGCGGGAACGCTTAGCCCCCCTGCTTACCCGACATGTTATGAATCAAAGTCCCACACACCTATCCCTCAATACTCTGCTAATACCACTCTACTTGCCCTGCACCTGAAAAACAGTCAACACAGGCTTAGCGCAATATCAAATACACAGTATTCTACCCACTGAACATGCCCCGCCCCTGCCAAGCACACATGAAAAACCTGTAACACTGCGAGCGCGATAAAGTGCGCCAAAACGCAGAAATTGGAAAAAACTCCCTCAAAAACCCAGTATTCTACCCACTGAACATGCCCCGCCCCTGCCAAGCACACATGAAAACCTTTTACCCTGTGCGCGCGATAAAATGTGCAATTCTCCGAGCACTAAGCTCACCTTCTTCAAGACCACCCCACTCCGAAACAATGTTAATTCAGCCTGCAATCTGCAAGAGTCTCAGCCCCTCACCGTTATGCCCTCAGTGAATCTCTCGAGGAGCTCCCCTATGTGTCCATTCTCAGTACATAAATCAGAAAGCATAGCACCGTGAACCCGAGTCTTTAAATTTGTAAACATACAAGTTGCTTCGAACACAGAGGTATCTACGCAAAATAAAAGACACTCTTGTAAGCGCGTGGCGGATTCTGCAAACAGCAACCCAGTAAAGGAATCACGTTCTGCTGTGAGTAACTTGAGCCTTGAGGCAACTCCCTCTGTAATGAAACTGGAGCTCCAGCCCACCGAATACCTTCTCAGCGCGTGCGCGCGCCTCAACAACCAACCGTCTACAACGTCAACAACCCGTGGATGCTTCCATCCGCCCGATCCGCAGTCCGCGTGGTGACGCTCCCCAGCAGCTCTTGCCGTTTAAAAATTTTGCCGCACTCCGTCCAGCCTTCACCGCGATGCACGCTTCCCGCGTGGCCCTCGGAATCGCCACACTGCGTCTGCCGCAAACTCCAATGACCTGCACCCGTAGACCTGTAAAAACAAAATAACAAAATAGCAGCCTCCCAGAGGCTGCGTGCTGGATGGCTGAGAGCGCGGGACAAAGAGTCCGAGTCCCGCACTCCCCGGCCTTTTATTACCTGTACTGGGGGCAGGCCAGTTGTAACTGGTCTGCCCCCTGCCCCCCCCTGACCCGGAAGCGCCTAACGCTTCCGGGCCAAGGGTTCGCCGCCACCTAGCCAATCCCTGCCGCGGCGCGCCCACCAAATCATACTGACGTGGTGGAACGCGCCGGGCCAGGAGAGCAGGCGAGGGAGGGGGGGAGGGGGTCGGTGCTCCGCCATATCTGCGGCGGGGCCGATACCGGCCCCGCCTTTCTCGTCCCAGTGCATGCTGGGCGCACACGACCACGAATTGTGAGGCCTAGTGAAAACATGCCCCTGTGGTGCTGCAAGCTCCCCGGCACCCACTAGTTTGAGTAGGAGCAATCAATGCGTAACTGTAATGTAAATACGCTCGAACTTTTCTAGCATTTCACTCGTCGCTCTTTTATGTGTGCTAGTGCTTCGTGACAGTCATAAAGCAAAGGACTGACAGTGCCATAAAAACTCATTAAATAAATAAAGTTATCCGTTTTTATTGCCGAACTCAGTAGAACTCGTTATGTCAACCTCAATAAAATAAAAGCGTGATTCAGCACTGCCATCATGACTTCTATGTGTGACTTTTGAACTCACTCACAGATCAGATGAGTGCAGCCGCCCATTACTTGAATGATCATACATTCTCTGGCACCTGCGACTGAAGGATGCTTTCCGTGCACACATGATCACACTTTTAATTTGCATGCCTAGACACGGTGGACCCTTTCTTGCTCAAATTGAACTTTTATCTCAAACTTCTCAGAGAATCTCTGATATCCAGGTGGTAGGTACATAGAATAGAAACCTGGCTGCACCCCTCAAATCACTGCACCAACACAACGCAATGCACTGCATAGCACCACATAATTATTTCTAATATACCATTTGCCTACAGATTAAGTGCATTTGAATAAGTATTATAAATAGCTCAACTACAAAGTAGGGCAACATTTAAATATCTTTCAATCATATTTTATTACATTTTCCAATCCTGCTACTTCTACTAAGTTGTAACCAGCGATCGACCAACAAGGTTGTTCTGCATGCGAATGAATATGCAAAGTCATGCAATGCCTCGCAACCAGACGCGGCCAGCATGTCGGGCGGGTGGGGGAGGGGGTGGAAATGGGGTCGTCTGGGAGGGAGGGGGGAGGCGGGAGGGGTTTGTTTAATAAAAAAAAATACATTAAATAAAACTTAACTTACTGTCCTGAGCCGCAGCTACCTCAGCTTCTGAATGGGTCCGACTCCCGACTCCCGCCGTCCACCGTCCTGCCTTTTCAAGTTCCTGCAGGCAGCTCTCATCGTGATGTCATCAGCCAGGAAAGGCAGCCTCCCTCCCTCTCCTCCGCCAATCACAACGCTGTGAGGCGCAGCGGAGCACTCCCCACCAGGGCCATTTTCTCTATGTAGGCTGCTGCATGCTGCAGCGTACATAGAGAAAAAGGGAGAGTGGGCGGTCCTGCTCGAGGGCAGGGGGGAGTGGCTTGCCCACTGTTGTGCATACTGACTGTTTGGTCGGCCCCAGGGCCGACCAAACAGTCATTAGACACAACAGTGGGCAAGCCACTCCCCCCTGCCCTCGAGCAGGAACGCCCACCCCAACCAGGCACTTCTGCTTCTCGTCGTGCGAGACGGCAGAAACATAAAATGGTAGTTATTACCATTTATGTTTCTGCCTTCTCGCACTGTGAGAAAGCAGTGGGGCAACGCCCCCATGCCCCAATGGGGGAGCCGCCACTGCGATTCTCTTCCCGTGAAAATTTTGAAAAAAGAGAAGAAAAATGGTGCATTTTCAAGCAAATTTGAGAAAGCAGGAAGGTTAATAAAGCAATTGTGAAAATGCCTCTGTGAACTGTCACTTTTCTCTTTACCTATCTCTCTCCCAGAATTCACCACCTTCACCTGTAAGTGGCTGCGAGCTGCTCAATCAGCGTCACTCTCTTCCAGTGACACTCTAAGTATCCCTTCCTACCTTATCTCTTTTGCTATCTCAGCATCACCCCTCCTCTGTCACTGGCTGGGTGCTGCTGACACTGCCTGGTGACTGTCTCTTGCTGCCCCTTCCATTGTCTCGCAACCCCCCATGCTCTCCTCTCCCTATCTTGCTATCTCTTCATATCTTGTTGCTGTCACATCCATATTGCTTGCTATCCCTCCCTACATCTCAGCAGGCGCGGTGCGTCCATTGGGGCGTTGCCCCCCCGCTCGCAGCTCCTTCGGTGTCTCTGAACTTAGTTTACTAAAGTTCAGAGACGCCGAGGGAGAACTGACAATGCATGTCAGTCAGCATGACGTCGGACCGTGGGCGGTCCGGTGTCATGTTGACTGACATGCATTGGCAGACCAGGCAGAGACAGGCAGCACTGCAGCACAAGTGCGCATGAGTGTGGACGGTGCGCAAATATTTCGCCCGTGCCCAGTCATGCGCACTTGTGTTTTCACTGACTTGTGCATGCCCATTAGGAGCCCCTCAGTCCCCTAATGGGCAGGCAGCGGGCGAAGAGTAAGCTGTGCCCTCAGCCAATCCTGGTGCTGCAGCAGTGCCAGGATTGGCTGAGGGGTTGCCACTCCAGTGCTGTTGAACTCAAGAGGTGCCATTGCCAACGCGGAGCAGAGGCGGTCAGGTAAGTTTTTGTCTTAATTTTATGCTCCCTCGGCCCCCCGCGCAACCCCCCCCCCCCCGCGAGATGTGCTCTGTCGTAAGTCACTGCTTGAGTCCGTTCCCCTACTTTCTTAAACATGCCTCCCCACGGCGGATTTTTCCAAGTGCCAAGAGGCAAGGCCGATGGTTAAGGCTCGGCCTTTGGGGGCGGGCTAAACGGGCAGAGAAGGAAAAGAACTCTGTGTTTTCCTTTGAGCCCAAAGGAGGCCCCCCTCCTTTGTTCCCCCTCTTCCCTCTCAGTCTCGCTCCTCCTCATGTAGTTAAAAACTGGTCCGAGACTTCAAGAAACAGGTATTACCTTCTCTTTCCTCCTTTCGTTTATTTGCTTCCTTGTGAAATGGATCCAAAAAAGAAAAACACTAGCTGTAAACGTAGTCTTTTGCTGACATTTTTCAATTTCTAAGTGCAGCCTCAGGGTATAGAGAAATAAAACATTCAAAATATGAAAAATAGCTAACTAACTAAAGCAAGGTGGCCATATTCATTTATTCACACCTAAACACATTAGCGCCACATTAGTGTTTGCCAGTGAAGCCCTGCTTTTGTCGCCTCCTCGCTCTTTGAACAACCATGTTTTCCCTGGGTGTGAAAGCACGCTATTCCTGGAGGTACTGAAATACCTGCTTTTTGGGTGCACGCATTGGAAAACAAAATGCATACTGCGGCTCTGTATTCACAAACGTGGTCTTTCAATCAATCAATCAGGGTACTTGTAAAGCGCGCTACTTACCTGTGAGGGTCTCAAGGCGCTGAGGGGTGAGGGGGGGGTGCCGCTACTGCTCGAAGAGCCAGGTCTTGAGGAGTCTTCTGAAGGCGAGTAGGTCTTGGGTCTGTCGTAGGTGGTTTGGGAGGGTGTTCCAGGTTTTGGCGGCGAGGTAAGAGAAGGATCTGCCGCCGGCGGTCGTACGTTGGATGCGGGGGACATCTGCGAGGGCAAGGTTGGCGGAACGGAGCTGGCGGGTGGGGGTGTCGAAGCTGAGTCTGCTGTTCAGGTAGGCTGGTCCGGCATTGTGGAGTGCTTTGAGTGCGTGGGTGAGGAGCTTGAAGGTGATCCTCTTGTCGATGGGGAGCCAGTGCAGGTCTCTCAGGACGGGGGTGATGTGGCTGCGGCGGGGGGCGTTGATGATCAGTCAGGCGGAGGCGTTTTGGATGCGTTGTAGCCGCCGTTGGTGTTTGGCTGGGATTCCTGCGTAGAGTGCGTTGCCGTAGTCCAGTCTGCTGCTGACGAGGGCCTGTGTCACTGTTCTTCTTGTTTCGTTCGGGATCCATTTGTAGATCCGGCGGAGCATGCGTAGGGTGTTGTAGCAGGAGGAAGAGACGGCGTTGACTTGCTTGGACATGGAGAGGGAGGAGTCTAGGATGAATCCTAGGTTGCGTGTGTGGTCGGTTGGTGTCGGTGCTGTCCCCAGAGCGGTCGGCCACCAGGAGTCGTCCCAGGCTGAGGGGGTGGGTCCGAGGATGAGGACCTCCATCTTGTCCGAGTTCAGTTTCAGACGACTGCTCCTCATCCAGTCGGCGATGGCCTTCATGCCCTCATGAATGTTGGTTTTGGCGGTGTGAGGGTCCTTGGTGAGGGAGAGGATGAGCTGGGTGTCGTCGGCATAGGAGATTATTATTATTATTATTAATATTATACATTTATAAAGCACCTGGTTACACCAACGGTGTGTCCCCGCGCTAAGGAGATCACTTGAGGGAGTGAAAAGGGTGTCTGAGGTGGCAGAAAACATCCAGAGATTATAATATTAATCATGGCTAAGGTTGTATGAATAGCCAGGTTTTTAATTGCTTGCAAAATCCTTTTTCGCATGTCTCTCTTCCTAGTTCTAATGGGAGATTATTCCAGCACTTTGCCGCTCGATATCTGAAAGAGCGCTCCCCCATTTTAGCTCGAACCACTCTCGGTACAGTCACTAGGTCCTTGTCCAGTGATCTCAAGCTACGACCTGGTGTATACCTTGTGATTAAAGGTAGGAGGTAGCTAGGTCCTTTTCTTCTTAATATACGGTGACAGTGGCACATAGCTTTAAATCTGATTCTTTTTTCCACTGGAAGCCAATGTAGAGCAGTCAGGGTTTGTTTTGTATTGGTTCTTCTTGGCAGGCCCAGGACTAGGCGTGCAGCTGCGTTTTGTACTTTCTGCAATTTATCCAATCCTCTTTTAGTGGTGCCCAGGTATAGAACGTTACCGTAATCCATTTGGGAAGTTACAACTGCGTGAACAATAGTTTTTCTTGCTTTAGGAGGGAGTAGATCTAAGACCTTTCGCAGGATTTTCATCGCGGAGTAGCATTTCCCGGCCACCTTACGGATTTGGCTCTCAAAAGTTAATTCGGAATCTATCCATATCCCTAGATTTTTTACTTCTGATTTGGGGGTAGGTATGTGACCCAAACAGTCTGGCCACCAGGCTGTTGACCAGATGGATGGGGACTTACCCACTATCAGCACCTCCGTTTTATTGCCGTTCAGTTTGAGGCAATGATTTGACATCCACTGGGCTACCTCCTTTAGGCACTCGGAGAAGTGTGCTGCCGCCAGGTCCTTGCTTTTTTGGGATAGCATCACAATAAGTTGTGTATCGTCTGCATATGACACAATTGATACCTTGTGTTTCTCCACACACTCTGCTAAAGGTCCCACGTAGACATTAAATAAGGTGGGACTTAGGGTTGACCCCTGAGGTACTCCTTGGTGTAGTGAGACGCTCTCCGAAGTGTAGTTTTTTTGTGAGACTTGGAAACCTCGTGTGGCGAGAAACGATGTCAGCCAGTGTAGTGTTCGATGTCTCACACCACATATCTCAAGTCTACATAGGAGGAGTTTGTGAGAGACGGTATCAAACGCTGCACTGAGGTCAAGGAGAATCAGTGCCGCTGTTTGCCCGTTATCAGCGTACACTCTTAAGGTTTCCGAGGCCATCAGCAGTGCTGACTCCGTGGAGTGTGCCCTTCTGAAACCCGATTGAGATGGATAGAGTATATTAATTCTGTCTATATGTTCTACCAGTTGTTTATTTACAGCCTTCTCCGCGATTTTTGCTAAAAAAGGTAGTAATGAAATGGGGCGAAGATTTTCTAGTCTCGTGGAGTCGATTGATGCTATTTTTTTTAGAGGTTTAATAATGGCTTGTTTCCATTTGGTCGGGACCGTGCCGCTTTCGAGTGATCTGGAAATGAGCTCTAATATATATGGCATGATTTCTTTGGTGCCCTCCATTATTATGTCTGGTCGAGCTGGGTCTAGCGGTGAGCCAGATTTGATATTATTAGCTATGGCTGTAAGCTCCTCAAATTCTGGGGTCTTAAAAGCCTCTAACATCATTCCTGTAAACATGGTCTGGCTTTCAGCTACAAGCCCTATGCCTTGTTTCGCATATATCGGAAATGTGTCATTTGATGTTGAGGTTGTGGTGGTGGGCCACTTGTGCGAGGGGGGCCATGTAGATGTTGAACAGCGTCGGGCTGAGGGATGAGCCCTGGGGGACGCCGCAGATGATGTTGGTGGCTTCTGACCGGAAAGGTGGGAGACGGACGCTCTGGGTTCTGCCGGAGAGGAAGGACATGGTCCAGTCAAGGGCCTTCTCTTGGATTCCGGCTTCTTGGAGGCGTGTCTTTAGGGTGCGGTGGCAGACCATGTCGAATGCGGCGTACAGGTCCAGGAGGATGAGGGCTGATGTTTCACCGTTGTCCAGTTGGCGTCTGATGTCGTCTGCGGCGGCGATGAGGGCTGTCTCGGTGCTGTGGTTACGTCTGAATCCGGATTGGGACAGGTCCAGGATGTTGTTGTCTTCGAGGTGGCGGGTCAGTTGGATGTTGACGATTTTCTCGATGACCTTTGCCGGGAGCAGGGAGATGGGTCGGAAGTTCTTTTGAAACCATTCTGCTTTTGTTTTGTAATGATAGAAGCAATGGGCATTAGGTCAGCTCCGTTACTCTCACACGTTCCTTTCTACACCCTCGTTCCCTTATGTCACTGCTGCAGCGCCAGGATTGGCTGAGGGCACAGCTTACTCTTCGCCCGCCATCTGCCCATTAGGAGACCGAGGGGGTCCTAATGGGCATGCGCAAGTCAGTGAAAACACAAGTGCGCATGACTGGGCACGGGCGAAATATTTGCGCACCGTCCCCACTCATGCGCACTTGTGCTGCAGTGCTGCCTGTCCCTGCCTGGTCTGACAATGCATGTCAGTCAACATGACACCAGACTGCCCACGGTCTGACGTCATGCTGACTGACATGCATTGTTAGTTCTCCCTCGGTGTCTCTGAACTTAAGTAAACTAAGTTTAGAGATGCCGAGGGAGCTGCGGACGTGGGTGGGGGGGCAACACCCCAACGCCCCAGTGGACGCACCGCGTCTGTCATGGATGTTGTCGGCATATGAGGAGACAGCAAAAGTTGTATCCCCTAGTGGTACACTACATCTCGCTCCTCCTTGGCCACTGGCTCCATTGATAGAGCAAAGAGAAGGGGGGGACAATGAGCAGTCCTGCTTAGTAGCCTGCAGATACCAATGGTATCCGAAATAAGCCTTGCCATTCATACCTGTGCCATCAGCGTACTGCTAAGAAGTCGAATCACTCATATCATGTGCCTGCCCAACCCATATCTCTTGAGCAGCCGAAAGAGGTATGTCCAACTCAAGAAGTCAAATATTTTCTTGAGGTCTAGGGCTACACAAGAGGCCTGGGGCCTAGGCTGCGGAGTTGCCTCCATATTAAGTAAGTAAGTTAGTAAAAGTTTATAAAGTGCTCGATTACCGAGGCGTCTTGGCGCTAAGATAGCAGAGATATAGGAAAGCCCAGGAAGAGAAGATTGTTACTTAGCAGGGAAGAGCCAAGTTTTCAGACAGGCTCGAAAGTGTGTGTGGACCGATAGGGATCTGATATTAGGTGGCAACTTGTTCTAGTTTGGGAGATAAATGAGAGAGACTTCTGCCACCCCATTTTGTCTTCTTGACTCTTGGGACCTTAACCAATGCTTGGTTTGCTGACCTCAGGGAGCGGCCCGGAGTGTACCACCGGAATAATTTGAGATATTCTGTGGGCCCTCCACCATGTAAGGTTTTATGAACCAAACAAAGTGCCTTGAATTCAGTTCGCTCCTTGACAGGGAGCCAATGAAGTTTTCTAATGGCCCTAGATATATGACTATATTTAGGAAGGTTCAGTAGAGTCCGGGCAACTGCGTTCTGTAAGGATTGCAATTTGTATAATTGTCTCTTATCTGCCCCAAGATAAAGAGCATTGCAATAATCAATTCGAGACAGAACGAGTGCTATCAAAACCTTTTTTGTCAACTCCATCGGGAGAAACAGTAAGATCTTCCGCAAAATTCTTAAAGTGAAGTAGCATGTGGAGGTTACCTGATTTATCTGTCCCATAAAGCCGAGCTGGGTGTCAAACACCACACCCAGGTTTCTCATTTTGGTCACAGAGAGTGGACAAGCTCCTGCCTCTGCCGGCCACCAGTCAGGGTTCCAGATGGGAGGATCGGAGCCGAATTCCACCGCCTCCATGACCCTGATACGCATACAGGTATTAAGGGATGTGTTCCTTCCTGGCATAAAGCCGTTCGGATGAGGATGCACCAGTGGGGGGATTAAAGACAGAAGACGGTCCGGCAGAACCCTACTTAGAATTTTATGGTGGGTACTGAGAATCATCAACTGGTTTGGAAATAGATATAAGTATGA
Organism: Triturus cristatus; assembly: GCF_964204655.1. Classification (NCBI taxonomy): domain Eukaryota; kingdom Metazoa; phylum Chordata; class Amphibia; order Caudata; family Salamandridae; genus Triturus; species Triturus cristatus. The sequence continues at coordinate 314,045,558 of NC_140591.1, forward strand.
GCTCCCTAAGAGACAAAGGGAGGTGGCCATCTGTTGCAGCTGCCTCGCAGAGGTGTTCCAGACACGGAGATAAGAGGCCCGAGAAAACCCAACCAAACTCCAATGAGAGTCCCTCCAGGCCATGAGTCCTGATAGGGGCCAGGGAGCTCCACAATAGATATGGAAAGGTCTAGTTCTTAGCGCTGTTCCGGTGTGACTTGGAGCAAGGGGACATTGTGTAGGAAGAAGCATATTATAGCCTTGAAGGAGGCGGTGCTGGCAGGAGCGTATAGTTTTGTGTAGTAATCACTGAAGGTGGTGTGAATTTCAGCCTGGGTGTGTCCGTATGGGATGTATGATCCGACATCGCAAACAGTTACAACGCGTGCTTTTACCAGGCTATTTCTACATCGCAATTGCTGTTCCATCGCGTGTTTTTTCACCGCATACCATTTCAACTACAATGTGTTTCCCCCAATGAAAGACAGCATTACTACGTATACGAATACATCGCGTGAACCGCACACCTGTGAGGTTCTCGCCAGCCGGGCGAATAAAATACCCTTAAATCCATCCTGTGGCACCAAAACCTGCTTTCCGCTAGGAAATCTGGAGCAGATCAGGTGTGGGCATACTCGGTCAAATCCCGGAGCCGATTTCTCCTTGCGATCCTGAGCGTGGAGCGCCGAACTGTTTTGCCGGACGAGCTGCAGAGAATCGTTGGACGCTGCGGCGGCGTGAGCGAGCACGCAAGACCGGGGACTGGTTGGAGCCGGTGGGCCGTGGGGCACAAGCTGTGACGAAGCGGCCCGCGGAGCTGTCGCTTGAAGCCTCGGTGAGGTAGGGGCGGAGCTGCGAGACCCGCGATATAACGGAGGTGAGGCGGCTGCAAGCGGGTGAGAAAATTCATACTCAGGCCCCGACGGCCCTCTGACGCGGGAGCGGAGGCTGCAACCCGCCATTCATTAGTGCTGCACACGTGGGGTGGAGAGTCGGTGATGCCCCTAAAGACTTGGATGTGCTGAATCCACTGTGCCCCATTCACCATTCGTTCTCTGGCTCACCTGTGAGTCCACTGTATGGGCCTTCGCTGGTACTGTGCCCCACCGATTGTAAGGGAGGAGGAGACTACTTGAGTGGCGGCCACACGAGTGATATACTATTCCTTTTGCTTCCAGGGGGGCCGACCTGTTGTACATCGGAGGTAATTACTACCCTGCATTGAGTTTGGCCATCCACTGGGACGTGGGGTGGGTGCCTGAGGTGCCAAATACTGCTGCCTGCTGAGGTGGGATTGGTGATCCTGCGGGGTGGAACAGCGGTCGGAGCGCCCCCCAGCTTGCTTTCCTGTCGCTGCGGCCTGTCCTCCTCCTGCCGTCAACATGGGAAAAACCGACACCAGGCAATCTAAACTCCCTTTTGAGTCCCAAAAAGAAAATATCTCGCGCACCATCAACTGAGTGTGCTGACTCCGATGGCGGAGATGACGCAGAGGTGGACTGGAAGGCGATCTTGCTCAATATGCAAACAAGTCTCACCTCCATAGACTCTAAGATAGACAACCTGTCCAAACGCCTTGACTCTGTGGTGCATCGACTCGATCAGCAGGAAGAGAGAATGAAGGAAGCGGAGCAGAGGGTTTCTGGGCTGGAGGATGGGGCGGCAGCAAACGCCACCAAAGTGTCGCAAATGGCGAGGCTCTTAAAGGTGATCGCAGATAAGAACGAAGATTTAGAAGCGCGTTCGCGCCGAAACAATGTTCGCCTTATTGGACTGGCCGAGTCCACCAATGTGGGCAAAATGGAAACCTTTATTGAGAAGCTACTATCTGATCTCTTTGGCCTGGAGGCATTCTCCCAGCAACTGGTTGTAGAGCGTGCCCATCGCTCTCTCGGCCCTAGGCCCATACCCGGTGCACCCCCTAGACCGGTTATCATTAGATTTTTTAATTATAGGGGCCGGGACACTCTACTATGACTAGCCCGTGAAAAACATCCGGTTCAGTTCGAAAACGCCACGCTCTCCTTCTATCTGGACTTCACGCAGTCAGTGCAGGATGCGCGGCGCAAGTTTGCAGCGGTTAAAAAGAGGCTCCTCCAGCGTGGCATTCAATACACTATGCTGTATCCGGCCAAGCTGCGTATAGTCCACCAGGGCAAGCAGATCCTATTTTATGACCCATCACAAGTGGAAAACTTTCTAAAAGACAATGGACGGCCCCCTGGAACTACCCGGTCCCCTTCAGGACGGGCCAGGTCCCGCTCACCTACCTCTGCATTGGACTGATGGGTGGCTTTTTTTTTGTATTTCCTGTTTGGCTTTATCCCTAGCCCCACTCGTCTGTCTGTATTCTGGCCGCTGGACAGAGACTATTTTGCATCCCGGTTTAAGTTGCCCTCCCAAGCATTGTATGGCTCCAGCTGTTTAAGGGTTGCCACAACTCTTCCGTTAATATTCGCCCTGGCACTTCCCCCCCTTCCCGCACTTGCCGCTAGTCGACGAGACTGGCATGCAGCGGGTGAGATATCGGGGAGATGGAAGGCGGGTCTGGACCCTGTTTGTCCCCCACAATGGGTGTTCTCCTCTAGGGTTGCTATTTGGTACTTTGGTTTTGGGCGGGTGGGGATGCGTTCCCGACATGATTGGGATGTCGGTGTGGGTGGGGGAGGGCTTTCTTTTGGAGTAGTAAATGTTATTGTTGTGAATGTAGAAGATGGTGATATAAAGCACAACTCTGAATTAGTCCTTAAAATGGTCAGTGCAAAGGACGCAATAGAATTGGCTGTTGACGGTGCTCACATTGGTCATTTGAATTCCTGGGGGGGACATGATGCATGACGGTAACATAAATACTAACTTTGGGGGAGTGATCTCCACTCTTACCTGGAACGTTAGGGGACTGGGCGATCCCAGGAAGCGCAGACAGATAGTTAATGCTTTAGATAGACTAAATGTACACTTGGACCCGCAACGCAAAGGTAGTTTTGCTTCTAGATGGGCTGCGCACTCTGTCTTTGCACCTTATTCTTCCTATGCTAGAGGCACTGCCATCCTGATTAAAAGGAATACCCCCTACACTCCTTTGGGGGATGCTGTGGACCGTGAGGGGCGGTATTGTTTAACATGGGGCAGGATTGGTAATGAAACACTCACTTTGGCCTGCTCCTATGGCCCCAACTGCGATGACCCTAGCAGTTTCATCGCTCTCTGGAATAAGATAAAGGATATCGGTTCGACTCATTTGGTATGGGGAGGTGATTTTAATGCAGTTATTAACCCAGTCGCAGATAGATCAAACCCCTCCGCACATCATTACACTAACACGCACAGATATCTGTGTGATCTATGCGAACACCAGGATATTATAGACACATGGCGGCACTTACACCCGACTGTGACGGAAGGCACACATTGGAATGCTGCACATGCTTCCTGGGCTAGACTAGACTACATCATGATCTCTCGGGGGCTTGCCCCCTCTTTAGTGGCAGCGCAACATGTGGGCCGTACGTTTTCCGATCACTCCCCGGTCCTGGCTAAGCTCCGGCTATTGGACATAGTGGGGAGACCGCCACCATGGAGACTGCAACCTAACATACTACTTGACGAGCTCTTCCGAAATGAACTGGGTTTGAGGAATTTTTAATGCATAATAAGGGGACGGTGGACTGTGTGGCAACTATGTGGGAGGCACTGAAGGTCACCGTGCGGGGTATTTGTATTTCCAAGAGCTCAGGAGTGCTACACGCGCTGCGTGGCACGTTACATAAACTGGGGCAAACAATGCGCTCACTTGAAACTCTTTCGGACTTTGCTACTAACGCAGATGCACAACACCAGTTCAGAACAGCATTGACTGATTATAAATCCACTGCCGATAGGGAGGTTCACTTCCGGAGTAAATATTTCATGGCTAGGGCATACGGAGAGGGCGAGCACCCGGGAAAGATGCTGGCGGGAATTGTGAGGCCCCCTCGGCAGTCTAACTACGTCTTGGAGTTGGAAGGTGAGGGGGGGACACCACTGCGCGACACACATTCGATCATGGCTGCCTTTACAGCTCACTATGCATCACTCTATACAACTACCAGAGAGGTTCCCCTGGAAATGGATGATTATCTGAGAGAGCTCACATTGGGATGGCTACCAGACTATCAACGTGAATTCTTGGCAGCGCCCATCGGCCTGGACGAGATCAGGGACGCAATAGGGCAGATGGCATCCGGGAAGGCACCTGGCCTAGACGGCCGGCCCATAGATTTTTACAAGGCTTACGTTGACCTACTGGCTCCTGTGCTTAGAGAGGTTTTCTTGGAGGCACATGAGTCCGGTACACTCCCACCGTCGATGCAGGAGGCCCTAATCACCTCCCTGCTGAAGCAGAGGAAACCGCCCCAATCCTGCGATTCCTACCATCCCCTCTCCCTAATTAACTGCGATGCCAAGATTTTTGGTAAGGTATTGGCTAATCGCCTGAAGTTATTGATAGAGGGACTGGTTTTATCTGACCAGGTGGGGTTTATTCCTGGTAGAGCTATCTCACACAACCTACGTACCCTCTTCTCGATCTGGCAAAATGTCGACCCTGGTTTACCAATGGTGGCAGTCTTTTTAGACGCCACCAAAGCCTTCGACTCACTGGAGTGGGACTACCTCCTTTGAATATTACGCAATATGAGGTTACCCGTAGGGTTTCTGAAGTAGATCACAATCCTTTATCATAAACCAATAGCCAGGGTGAGTATTAACAGCAGGATATCCAAGGCCTTTTTCGATATCACGAGGTACTCGTCAGGGTTGCCCCCTGTCTCCCCTCTTATTTGCCCTGCCATGGTGCCTCTGGCGGGCAGTCTCCGTCAGCACCACCGGGATAAAGCTCTGCGCTGTTTCCAGAGACAAGTCCTGATATCCCTTTACGCGGATGACATTACGCTATACGTACGAGATCCATCCAATAATCTCAACCCCCTCCTGAGGGAATTCATTCGATTTGCTGTTCTGTCTGGGATTCATATTAACTGGGGTAAATCCACTATACTCCCCCTTATTGAGGTGGCAAAACCCTTCCCCCTTGATTACCCATTGCAGTGGTGTGACAGTGAAGTCAGATATCTAGGAATAATGATCTCCCGGGATCGAGAGGAATTAATGCGACTAAACTATAGACGTGCAATGGACCATATCCAGACCTGTGTGACAAGATGGATCACGCTCCCTCTCTCCATGGTGGGACGAGCGTCCCTCATTAAGATGGTTATTCTCCCAAAACTCCTTTATCTGTTTTTAAACATCCCTTATCACCCGGGCAAGCCCTTTTTAAAAACCTTACGTACTGAGCTCATCCGGCTGGTTTGGGGAGGTAAACACCCTCGTTCGAGCTGGGATACCCTGACCCGCCCATTTGTCCAAGGAGGTATTGATTTACCGGATTTTGAGCTATATTATCACTGTGCGCAGGCCCACTTCATCTATTATTGGATTCATCCCCCCCCTTCATGCCCCAGGTTGCGGTCGAACACTGGCTGGCGGATCCCGTCCCGCTTGAAGGGGCATTATTTAGTAAACCTGAGACACAGGCTACATATCACACCCCTGTGTCCTGCTCCATATTAGCTTGGCGTTATATTGCACAAAAAGCCCAGACGACACTTGCCTACTCCCCATTGCTCCCTCGTATCACCCTTCCATGCCCCTGCTGCAGGAACAATTGTTTAAAAATGTCATGACCAAAATTAAAGTTAAGACCTGGGGGGATCTTTATAACGGGGGCCGATTTCGCTCATTGGCGCATCTGTTTGGGGACCAGACACCTACCTCCATGGACACCTTTCTATATATCCGTCTACGCAGTGGGATTCAGGCGGTGACCGAGACGTTCCCTGACGAACCACCTACATTGGATCCACTGCACCAGCTGCTAAAAGCTGATTCTCCAGCACACGCGGTCTCTAAATTGTATCACTCCATGCACACCTCACTCGACTTTGGGCCTTGCAGAGCGCGCACTAGGTGGGAGGAAGAGCTGGGCACACTCATAGAAGACGCACATTGGATTTTTTGCTGCCAGCAAACTGAGCAGATCTCATCCAGCAGTAGATTCAGGATTATTCATTATATATTTCTTCATAGACTTTATTGCACCCCCGTTCAAATGCATAGATTCGGTCTCCGCGAGTGGATGACCTCTGCGAGCGCTGTCGTGCTCCCGCAGCAGATTTTTTGCACTTGGCTTGGGAATGCCCTGACATTGCGAGATACTGGCTGCTGGTATACTCGGCCCTTTCTGAGATGATTGATGCCCCACTAACTCCGTCTCCACTTCAAGCGCTATTGGGATATACTAAACCAATAGGAAGACCTTACCGTAGATTCATAACTGTCGCTCTCCTATTGGCAAAGAGGCGGGTGGCTTGTCGTTGGGGAAGGGGCAGAGCTCCAAAGTTTAAAGAATGGGTACAGGATATGTTACATTGTCAGGACACATTGCTCAGATACTCAGAGCTTCTTCCCACTGCTTCTAAACCCGCTGATATATGGGAGCCCCTAAAAGTCTATCTTCTTGCCCACCCTCTTGATAATGACGCCGCCACTGTCGCTGCCACTATAGGATCCGCAACATAATTGTGTGGAGACCACGGGGGTGGAATCTAGCACTCCTGGAGTTTTGGGGTCTGGGTTGTAAATGTATTTTCATTAATTGTGAAGTAGTAATCTTCTTGGATAAGATTATTGGCTTGTGAATTATTGTGGAGGGTGTGCTCTGATGCTGCCGTTGGGGACACCCGGGTGCGCCTTGCAAGTCAAGGTTAAGAAAGTATGTACCGCCTTAACATTGTTATGCTTCCTCCCCAAACCTGTGGATACAGAACTGGAACATTATTCTAGACTCGTCCGGTCTAACATGCTGATTATATGCCGCTGTCAACACTGTGTACACTGTATGGCCCTTTTGCTCCTTGTAATGTACGCCTCTGTTGAAGTTGGGAATGTTAATTGGAAACTGTATAAATAAAGTATTTTAAAAAAAAAAGAAAAAACAGTAGCGCAGGTAGGGAGAAACAACATGGGGGGGAGGTAAGGTGGGTAGAATCACTCCGGGCTAGGCAAGCAACAGGAGGATGGGGAGCAAAGCAACATGGGGTCATGGGTGGTGGGAAGCAACATTGAGGGCGTGTGTCAGGGAAAGAACAAGTAGTGTGTGCGTAGGGGGAGGAAACACGGAGGACAAGGGTGGATGGAAGCAAATGGAGAGAAAAGAATAAGGGGGATCTAAAGGACTAGAGAGCTCAACGTAGAGTGAGGGAAGACGCACATGGGTGAAAATAAAATGTATGAGGATACGCACACAAAGGTATCACAGAGAAGGGAGAAGGAGATGCACATGGGTAGCAAAAGAGCAGTATGAACAAGCACAGCAGAGACAACGATGTACATGAGGAAGTCAGCTTAAATAAGACTCAGGTCTGAGACGGCAGCAGTTATTATTACCATTCAAATTTCAGCTTTGAATATATATTTGGCAATAATTTAGTCCCAAATCACTGCACGTCCTTCACCACAGCCACACTGCACATCCACCCTGCACATCCTTCACCACAGCCACACTGCACATCCTTCACCACAGCCACCCTGCATATCCACACTGCACATCCTTCCCCACAGCCACACTGCACATCCTTCACCACAGCCACAATGCACATCCTTCCCCACAGCCACCCTGCATATCCTTTACCACAGCCACACTACACATCCTTCACCACAGCCACAATGCACATCCTTCACCACAGCCACCCTGCATATCCACACTGCACATCCTTCACCACAGCCACACTGCACATCCTTCACCGCAGCCACACTGCACAGCCTTCACCACAGCCACACTGCACAGCCTTCACCACAGCCACACTGCACATCCTTCCCCACAGCCACCATGCATATCCACACTGCACATCCTTCGCCACAGCCACACTGCACATCCTTCACCACAGTCCCATGGCACATCCTTCACCACAGCCACACCTCACATCCTTCACCACAGCCCCACCCCACAGCCTTCATCACAGCCCCAGCCCTACCTCTCATCCATCACCACGGCCCCACCTCACATCCTTCATCACAGCTCTACTCCTCATCCTTCACCATAGCCCCACCGAACATCATTCACCACAGCCCCACAGCATGTTCTTCGGCAGAGCCTCGCCTCAGATCCTTCACCAGAGCCCCACCTCACAGCCTTCATCACAGCCCTACCACTCATCCATCACCACGGCCCCATTGCATATCCTTAATTACAGTCCCACCACAGACCCTTCACCAAAGCCTTACCATATACCCAGAGAGTGCAAAAATTATGATTTTATTTGAGAAAGATAAAGAAAAGATCTATCTTTGTTTCCATAAAAGTACAATGATAACATTGGTGCAACCCCTTTCCTATTTTTAGGCACTAGACCACTGTGGAGCATACGTCATAGTTGTGTGTAATATACAGAGATTCAAAAGTACTAAGTGTCTTCCATTCTGTATTCTGTATTTTGCAAACCTGGGACTACTTACCCATATAAAATCTGTATTACGAATACAAATGAAGATTCTGTATTTTAAAAACTGTTCACTGTCCATAATAAAAGTAAATAAATGACACATTCACTCTAGGTTCTATGTTCATGTTCACTTTTGATAATGCAATAAACTTAATTTGCACTGACCATAATGGCATACAATAAATGACACCTTCATTATCCCTAGGTTACACATAAAAAAGTAATAATGACAATCCCACCCATGAAATGCAATGGAAATGCATTATACACAGATTCCGCATTAAAAAAAGTACTAAGTGTCTTACCTTAATGTAGTTGTTCGGGCAGCTTCTCAGTCTGAATGACGTCAGCATACAAAGTAACACTGACAATCCCACCCATGTCATGCAATGGAAATGCTTTATACACAGATTACGCATAAAAAAAGTACTAAGTGTCTTCTCAGTCTGAATGACGTCAGCATACGTCATAGTTGTGTGTAATATACGCAGATTCAAAAGTACTAAGGGGCATATTATCAAGCACTGCGTTAAAATTATCGCGGCTTTAGCGGCATTAAACTGCTGCTAAAGCAGCGATAATGGGCTTGATGATATGCCGCAGAGAATTCCAACAGAAGCCCAGGTTCACACCAGAACATGGGCTTCTATGGGAATTCTCAAGGGCATATTATCAGGCCCATTATCACCGCTTTAGCGGCAGTTTTCTGCCATTCTTCCATTCTGTATTCTGTATTTGGACTACTTACCATATTCGCGTTGTAATAGCATGCGATGCGGGAAACCCTGCGATGTAACAGCATGCGATGTGGAGCCATACTATGTAAACGGTTACGCGATGTGAAATTTGCGTTGTTATGCAACCGCGATGTGCGCTCATCGTTGTAATGGGTGTTCGCCGTCCGTATGAATCCCGACCAAGTCAAAGGGAAGGTATGGCAAGGCAGGACTTATTTTTGCTTAATCGACCAAGTCAATAACACACTAGGCTTGTCCGCTTCAGTGTGGGTTTTTAACTTCATGTGCAAGATAATCAATGCAACAAATCCACTCGAGCAAGATAGAACAAGTTGAGGCAGTGTTCACATTAAGGTCGAAATAATCCTAACCTTTCAGGGAGGGTAGTTCACAAGGCCTGATCCTCTAAGATCGAGGATTGAAACCTCCATGGTGTTTGAGGGTGTGAAGCTCCCCAGTGGGTGCCTGCAATCAGAGGATCGTGATCTGACATGGTCCGGCCCAGGAAGTCTATCGGAGTGAAAGAAGAACTTATGGAGCTGGAACATAGAATCCTATTAAGTCACACATAAAGGTTGTGCAGAGGGGAATAGAAAGAGTACATCCTTTGGCCCGCATGTCTTCACTACCAGATATTTTTTAGAGACCAGCTCCAGAGCCATTGGGCCAAGTGATTAGCGTTGTGTGCAGTGGTTGCCTGAGGAAGAGGAAGCAATGGCATGTCCAGTGTAATGATTAATACACAGTTAAAGTTTCCACCGAGTATCCAAGTGACCCCCAACCCATCGCAACAGGACCTCATATAGACGTTTGAGGAAGGCGGCTTGTTCACAATTAGTGGCACATAGGCTCCAGATAACTACCGGCTGGTCATCAAGGGTCTCTTCCACTAAAGTATATCTGCCCTCCTTGTCGAGGACGGTGTCACCAGTTGAAATGCTCCCTGTTTTTATCCATACCATGCACCCCGGGAGAATGCTGAATAGTGTGAGCAAAATAACTGACTCCACCAGCACCTCTGGGGTTTGCTTATCTTTGGTCAGACAATATATAACCTATTTTAGGAGCGCTATGTTCTTCTCAAATAGCGGAATGTAGCAGAGCACTTGTTAGCTGTCTTCATGCCTCTGATTTTCCATGTAAGGAAGTTATAATCGCGGAGTGGCATGTGGTGTTTAAGAGATCTCGCTGTGGTGTTGCCAAGCATTAGGATACACTACAAGGGAGGTGCGATGCCCAACTTGGTCTTTTATGATCTGAAAGGTTGCAGGTAGCCTACGAAATAAAGGAAATATTAACATGAATGCACAGGGTGCAGGGCAAAGGGCCACAGACCACAACTATTGCAACAGGTGCACAGCATTCTGCAGGGACGGACTACAATTGGTTGGTGGAAGTCTGCTTCAAGCCCAAGTGAATCACCAATAAGGGCTGTACGTAAGCAATATTAATAGTGCTGCAGGAGAGAGCGCCCCAACATGAGCTCCACAGCAGAACTATGGTGATGAATGGAACCAAGTGACAAGGCAGGAACATAACAAAGTTACCAGCACGCATCTACAGAGGAGAAGAGAGGAGAAAAAGGTTCAATTATCTCATGAGAATCATTTAGTGCTTGAGAATTTATAGCAGATAATCCACGAGTCTGTGGTGTAAAATCGTGGGGGATCGTCGATCCCAGCAGAGTAGTGCGAGATGTGAGGTTTCAACATTGTTGATTGAGCCCCGAGGCTCAAGGATGCGAGACAATCCATACTCGCAGAATGATACTGTCGCTCCTAACACTGGTCCCTATCATCATCCATCTGCTCCTCCAATGGGGCCAAGCAGCTGGCCTCAATGCCAACACTTCGCCAGGTAGTTTGTCCCAGTCTGCACCTATGCCGTGACATTGTGTACTCTTCCTGATTTCAAGGACGGCTAGTGCCGATAGCTGTTAAACCCAGTCCAAGGTCGTAGCTAGTTCTTTAAAGAAGTGGAATTTATTGTCAGAAACAGCCAGGAGCTTGACAGAAATTAATAGGTGAGGCCAAGCTTGCTCAGTTTGCGCTTAACCCCTGCGAAGGAGGGATGTCACTGCTGCACCGCAGTGCTATAGTCCTGATTTTGATTGAAGGTAGTCGGCGAGCCTCCAGTTATCGCTCATCGCGGTTCATACAGATAAAGACTCTTCCCTCTTCAATACCTCCATTAGCCTAGTCAATCCAACCAACATACTTGCATGCCCACCACTGAAATGAACTCATATTTCCCTAATCCTTATCCACCACTAATTCTTTTTGGGTTCCGGGGCAGCATTCTACTCGCCGAAAAGCGCTTCAAAGCTTGGCCAGAGGTAGTAAATACTATATAAATACAATTACAATAACACATTATATTGTATAACTTCAGTTTAGAAATAGCTTTAAATTTAATTTAATGACTCAAATTAATAGGAATATAACATCCAACCTGATGGTAAGGTTGGATTTTAAATTACTATTTTGAAAATGCCACTCTTAGAAAGTTGGAATTTTTCTGCCTAAAGCCTGGCAGCCTCTGGAAGGTATGAATTGCTCTCAGGTAAAGGAATAACATGGCATTGGCTTGGAGGAGGTGTGCCCTTCTCCTGACAGGGAGGCCTGGGGGAAATGGTCACCAATTGTACAAGCTTCAAAGGGGTTTCCCCTGTTACAGGCAGATGTAACTCAAACCTAGGCCTGGCCCTGCCATTGTCCAGGTAGTCAGAGTGGCACCAATACCAGTGGTGGGACAACCCGTCCCTGAACTGGTTTAGCAGGGAATGTTCTTCACTTCGCTAGACCCACCTCAGGGGTGTGCACAGAGCTCTGACCAAGGGAAGAGTGATTTTGCCATGTTGGATTTTGGCAGAGCAGGACGAGGGCAATGTGGGATTGTTTAGGGTTAAACTCCCAGGAAATGAAGTCAAGGTGGGTAGGGTTGCCCCAGGGGATCTTTCTCTTATTGGTTAGGGAGTCACCCCACCTACAAACTAGAGCCATGCATAAAAGTGCCACTCCTGGACACCTACTTCTGAACACTGCTGGACCTGAGGAAGACAGAATGACTACACCTGCTGAATCCTGATTTCAGAAAAGGATTGCACAGGTTGTAACCTGGGGAGAGAGCTGGACCTGATCTCATTTGAACCTGCGACAGAAGAATGGATTCCGAGGGCTAGTTAGCTAGTCTCCTTTTGCGCTCCAGGAACACAAAAGCAGCAATAATAATCTGTTGAGCTCAACTGATCAGTTCCAACCGGATTTTTCCAAGACCTGCTGGTGACTTATGGGAGAGTGAGTCTGTTAGACCTGTCAGCCTTAGGGTGGTCTTCCCCTAAACCTTTTGCTTTCTCCCCTCCCATTTTTGCTTATCTCGTTTTTGTTGGCCTTTGGACTCTTTGCACTGCTAACCAGTGCTACAGTATTTGTGCTCTCTCATTTGAAACTGGTAGAATTGGCTTACACCCAACTGGCATCTTTATTTTACCTGTAAGTCCCTAGTTACATGGTACTACATGTACCCAGGGCCAGTAAATTAAATGCTACTAGTGGGCCTGTAGCACTTATTGTGCCACCGACTTAAATAGCCATACAAACATGCCTCAGGCCGGCCATTGCAGCCTGTGTGTGCAGTTTTAAACTGCCATTTTGGCCTAGCAAAATAAACCTTTTGCTAGGCCCAGACCATCTTTTTTAATACATATAAGACACCCATAGGGTGGGTCCTTAACAGCCCAGAGGGAAGGTTGTAGTGTGTTTAAAAAGTTGGACATGCACTTTTAAGTGTTACATGTCCTGGTAGTGAAAAACTCCAACTTTCGTTCTTCACAACTGCAAGGCCTACCTCTCCCATATGATAACATTGGGTTACCTTATTACATTTAATAACTGATGAATTTCAATTGGGAGCAGGTATAAAGCTCAAGGTTGGTGTCTAAAGAATTGCGCTTAAAAGCCCTCTTTAATGGTAAAGTCAGATTTTTTGTCACAATTCTGAAAATGCCACTGTCAGAAAGTTAACGAAGCAAACACAAGGAGATGAAGGATGGAGCACTGAAACTTTTCAGACACTCACCCCCAGTCACAGATCGGGGTTGAATTCACCATCATTCTTTAGCTCACTTCGCCACCCCAGTTCAGTCCCAGCCATGTGCAAGTCAGTCTTGACCCTGTTCCTCCTGGGAACAGTCCAGCCCGAACTGCCAAGCCATGTCTTCCCAGGCCCAGAAACAAGCATCCTGGGACCGGTTTCTGGGCACCACCCATCATCTGCCAGGCAAGCTTGAATCCAGTGGCAAAGTGAGCAAGGGACCCACGTCTGGGCATAACCTGCCAACTTAGGGCGAACAAAGCAAGCACAAGGAGAAGATGGACAGAGCGCCGAAACATTTCAGACACTCACCCCCAATCACAGATCTGGGTTGAATCCACCATTGTTCTTTAGCTCACTTCGCCACCCCAGTAAGTTGGCATTTTCTTGTCGCAGCCATTTGGCATTGCCTGCCTATATCCTGGGTCACATGACTAGGAGTAGTTGGCAGTTGGTGTTTGTGTATTGCTCCCAGACAGTGAGACAAAGAGAAGCTAGGTGTTGGAATGATGGGCCACTCTGAGTTACTGAGGGGGAGGATCTGTCACCTACCACACTTGCACATCACAAAGCCCTTGCCTGAGCGCTCTCACAAATTGGTTTCACCCTATGACCCCCAAAAAATCTTTGGCCGGGCAGAGAGGCAGGAAATTGCATGCACCTCTTGGGGTGGAATACTCTAGAAACTTCTTCTACTTCAAAGTGGGCACCAGGTATAAATACTGGACCTCAAACCCCATCTCTGGAGTACATAGCTAGACCTGTGGAAGACTTTGAAGGAGGACTTCTGTGCAGGTCTGCTGCAAGGACTGCCACTCTGCTCCCATGCTATGCTGCCCTGCTGCCTGAGTGAAGGACTGAACCTACTTCTTGAACCCAGGACCACAGAGTGACTCCAAGGGCTAGTTGGCCGGCTACCTGATCAGAAGCCTCAGAGACAGAACAGGCTTCCTCCATCTTGATTCAGCACCTGGACTCTGCCAGCTGTGAGCCCTGCCCTCCAAAGTGGTACCATCCCAGTTTGAGACCCTTGGAAGTGGGCCTGAAGGTGCTTTGCCAGCTCCACTGTGGTCCCAACTGAACCGACGCATCATGGCGCACCACATCCTAGAAACTCTGCATAGCAGCCTCTGTGCAACACATTATCTCACCAAACTCTGCATTGGGACCACTGCGTGACGCATCCCTGGTGCAGGACTAAGCATCACATCCTGCAGCCCCCTGGGAACCACTGCTGCGCAACACATTTTCGAAGCAGAGGTTCGCATCGCATGCCTCTTGTCAACGGCATCCTCGAAGACGCAGAACCTCACATCGCAACCTTGCAGCTTTCTGAAACGTCTCCTGCATGACGTATCTCCTCTCCAGGACCTCACATCACCTCGGCCGCACGACAAACCCTCAATGTAGGACCTTGCATCGGTCCGCAGCCAGGAATTAAGGTACTCTTGTTCAGCGGGCCTAACTGGGTCCCTGTAGCTGGCACACACTCCATTGCGGTCAACCTGAACTTGTGACTTTGGCCCGGTCTGGTACGACTAGATAACCACAATTGGCCCTGTGCTTTTTGGCCCTATTTTTACTTACATTTTAAAATTGCATATCTCTGGTTCAACTGATTGGAATTTTGTTGTTTTGGTCTATACATTATTTATTAAATTGTACTCTATTTTTCTAAACTGGTGTGGGATTTTTCTTGTCTAGTGTTTCACTTTATTAGTGTTTGAAGTGCTGCATAAATAGTGTATACATTGCCTCCGAGTTAAGTCTGACTGTGTTTGTGCCAAGCTACCAGATGGTTAAGCACAGGTTAATTTGGGGTTTGCTTTTGGCTTCACCCTGACCAGGATTGTGTTTGCTGCTTGAATAGGGTTTCACCCCCCTCAAACAGTAATACAATTTCTTATACAGTCCTAACCCCCAAGCGGTGCCAGAAAGGTCATGGAATCTTGCCTGGTGTTAAGAGTGTACTCCTCCACCCTCAAAGTTTCAAGAAACTGGATTTTCTCTAAAAAGAACCAGAGGCTCATACCCCGATTCGGCTGAAACCTCAGCCACCGTCCACACATTTCCAGTCAGATTCCTCATGCGCTACATCCCTCGCAGGCTCCCATGTGTCAACAACAACCAGACTACTTGCGAATGTGAACAGACTTCACTAAAGTCAATGCGGAAACAGTATCAGACTGCCACCAAGACCTTCCCGGATACAGACTTCACCCACACCAAACTCTTTGTGTTGACATTGACCGCCTCATGTTTCCCGCCAACGCAAAGTTCTGACAGTGGTCTAGAATTTCATTAGCCCGCCACTGATGAACCATTCATCTGATTTAGCCTGCAGCCTGACCCATCAATGAGAATTTTTCTCCAAGAAAAAGTCTAAGCCAGGAGGTAAACCTTTCACCAAACCTATCCCTGTATCTGACCAGTGATCCATCACGGTCGATCTTAGCTTTTGAACCAATTTGCACAAACCAATACCCACTTTTTGGCACTGGTGACATTTAAAACTTTAGAAAATCATGTTTCCAGTTCCCTACTTCCAATCTTTGTTTTTTTGGTAACTTTTTGCTCATTACATTTGACTCTATTTTTATAATTTGGACTGAAAGTTTTTATTGTGTTGTGTTTTCTACTTTTTAACTGTTTTGGTACTTGTTATACCTGCTGTTCAGCCAGTGTGGCTGTGGTGGTGGAATGTTGGTGTGCGATGATGCTGTGGAATGTTGGTGAGTGAGTGTCAGTTGGAGGATGGGCTGAGCAGCAGGAAGGCTGCTCCTTGTATGGCTCTTCATAACATCGTACCTAATAAACCTACTTATCTAATTTACCCTGGAACTGGACGTGCTTTCTTCTACAACAGTACTGATACATGTTTTACACATTTCTCCTAAGTTAAACCTCTCTGCTCCATGCAACAGCTACCAAGGAACAAGTTCAGGTTTAAATTATTAAGAGCTAATAGGACCTGGTAAGGAATAGTGCCATTATTGTTTGATTAATAATCCACTTACTCACACTACTGAAGCAGGACTAAAGTTGATTTATATATGGCTGGCCTTTGTCTTGTCGTACTTTAATATTCGGGACCGCGTAGGGGACAGGGCCCTACCCCTGTCTATCTTGGTATTAGCAAACCGCAAATGGTAAATGCGGCATGTACGAGTGCTTTATATATCGTTTTAGCTATGAATGCACTGTGTACACGTTATTCTGCTTCACTACGCGGGTTCCATTTTGGAAGCAGTGGCCATCTTGTCATTGCCCTCACATAGGCTATAATGGAGTAAATACGGGCCTCACAGTACATGGGCTTCTCCTCTGACTTCTCTGTGACCTGGGCAGCTGGCTCTGCTGCCCCAGGTCAAACCGGTCTCACGAGCTCCCCTTCCTCCGTCCACCTGTGATTAGCATCAGGGCTTGACCCGTCATAAAACCCTTTCATGCTATACAATCCCCCGGCTAATCTCTTCCACACCTGCTTGTTCCTGCTTTATGACTTGTTTCCCAAAACAGGAGATGCTCATGTTTATTGGGGGGTCTGTTTACTTCTGATGTGGGATCTGAACCTTACTGTGTAAATCATTGTGGGCTGGCCGAACTGGAATGTGGGATGGTCATCATGACTCTGCCTTTTCTTTGTAATGTACACTCATATATGGCCGTATCATAAAACCTAGGAATGTATGCTTGAGGCCAGAAAAGGCCTATTTAAAGTGAAGTCCGTTTCCATGATTTTCAGCAGTCTCCTGAGAACATACACGCTGTTGTACTTCTAGGATACCTGTCATTGGTCTGCAGCCAATAAACGAATCTTTGACTTCACCCAGAAGACTCTGTGTTTCTGTAGGTCTGGAACAGGGTGAACCCAGAAGTCATAGGGTGTGTGCCCCTGCACCGCTGGGTCTAAAATACCCAGTACTTCAGTTTGGCGCCCAACTCGGGACGATTTCAGCGGTACCAGTCCAAGCCAGAGGTTCGTGAGGAGCTTCGTGTGGAAATTCCGGAGGAAGGCCGCCACTTCATCGACCCCTGCATGTCGACGTGGTCCGAAAGTCTTTTCTGCGAGGTTCTCCGCGTCCCGACGGCTACGAAGGACTGCTGCCCTGATTAATCGACCTGTTTTGGACCCTTGACGAATTTGTGAGAGCGAAACAATCGAGAGAGTCTTCTGGTGACGCCATCGATCAACAATATTCAGTTAAGTATAAGTGGAGCGTCTCCCATTTGTTTTTGGTATCCTTCGGGATCGTTTGATTTGGTAATTTGGTACTTTGGAGTTTGCAAACGCCAAAACCAGAGGACTCGTGTATTCACGAGAATATCGTAATCGATAATCCTTTGACGTTTGGATCTAGACTAGTGAGCAAAGATGCCTGGTTCTGGACTATTTGGTAGATTATTCTGTTTGGGTTGTGGAAAAGATTTCCAGCTAGAGGAATCATGTCCGGTTCCTCCGGTTGGAACTCCAACTTATGAGCTCTATGTAAAACATGGCGTAGGCCCCATTGCATATAACGAAGTGTGGATCCACTACACCAGGAAAGATGGTGTTTTAAAATGGCCCCAAAATGGTAGTTTTGATACCGATATTTTAGATAATTTGGAAATTAAATTGTTTAAGAAGAAAGCCCGGCCGGCGATGTTTGACTCTTTCCGCTTATGGCGAAAGGAAGCCAAACAAAAGGAAATTAAGCTAGCGAAAAAGAATAAGAGAGAGAAAGGTATGACAGTGATGCAAGCAGCTGTACAATTTAAAGACAATGAAGAGGAGCAAATGAGTGAGCAATTGCATAGGCAGCGCAAGTTAGGGATTGACAAATGTTACCCAGCCTTACCACATTCTAAGCAGAATGAGTTAGAAGAAAAGGAGAAAGATCCCCTGATGTCACATTTGTTGAGTTCGCCACCCCCGTATGCTCAAAATGCCACGGCGCCTCCCCAGCTTGTAAATATGCCACCTCCAGTGAATATACTGCAAGCCTTGCCGCAACCGCCAGTTGCTTTGCAGCCGGTTCCTATCCCTGTAGCGCAGCCCTCTCAAGGACCGCCAGTTGTGCTTCCAACTGCCCCCGCACTTCCTGCGACTTTGCCTAATACAGCAGCTGCCTCTCCTGACACTCTTCCTTCCACCACTCCAGTACCTGTCTCTACATCCTCTTTCCTTCCCTCTGTTTTTCCCCCTGTTCTCGCCTCAGCTTCCCCTTCAGCGCGACAGCTCTTAGCTAATGTGGTTACTACATTAATGTCTCCTCTCTTTGAGTCATCTGGTGCGACTCCTGGTTTACAGCGTAAGCAATTGCGTAGCCAGTTGCCTAACCCCGATGAGAAGAAGGTAATAGATAACATGGCGCGTAGATGGATTGTTTTCCCTTCACTGTATAATGTGGAATCAGTTGTCAACGTTTTCCATCAGTGGGATGCCCCAAAACAGAGATATGTGTTCGAGAAAATGTGCGAAATTCTTTGTGAAGAATTGGAGGATAGTGGTAAAAATCCGAACCCGCAGGAATTGTGTAGAGTGAGGTTCGATTTTGGAACTGGTATAATTGTGGACCGTGAAGTAGATAAAGCAGTTGCGGTTGTATTGTCACTTAGGAATGATGATTGCCAACAATCATTGTTTGAACAAGATGTCCTTATGGGGAAAAAGGTAAAAGCGCGACAATACCCTATGAGAGAAGTTCCTCCGGTATGGAAGGAAGCGGTTGCAGCTGCCGGTGGTAACCCCGCTGTGGCAGCGCATTTCCAGCGTGTTTGGGTGCATGTTCCATGGAAGCGCTCTGAGGTGTTAGCGCTTAAGCAGTCCTTGCCTGATCCCCGTAAGAACCCAGCAGGTTATTACAAAGAGTTGTCACAGACGGCAGGGTCATGCATTATGAATCTGGCCGACATAGACATGTTGTTTGGTAATGTTGTTCCACAGCCTCTATGGGGGTCAATTCGTAATGTAGATCACAATGCAGAATTAGGGGATACATGGGCTAACATTGTTGCTGCTGATGCTAGACAAACTGGTGGTGCGAAACCAGAACCTTTAGTAGCTGAACTGCCTGGTAGAATCATCACGTATATGAAGACAATAATGCCTGCGATGCGCGTAAATTGGGACAAGTTATCTGCATGCAAGCAGAAGAAAGATGAGACAGTATCAGACTTCTTTACTAGGTTTGAAGAAACGTTTATTGATCACAGTGGGCAGGATATGAGTACCGAGGGTGGCCAACGGCTGTTTGTGGATAAGTTTGTGCAGAATCTACTTCCTGACCTGTGTAAAAAGTTAAAAGATTCAGAAAGTTCTTGGGCTGTTTCTTCTTCTGCGCAAATACTGGCTACTGCACAGTATTATGAAAATAGAGATAAAGACGAGAAAGATAGAACAGAAAAGAAAACGAAGGAACTAAAGACAAAGGTCCTTTTACAGCAGGCCTATCCGCCACGTGGAGGTCAGAATAATTATAGGCAACCCCAAGGTGTCTATCACCAACCCCAACAGTTTCAGAACAATCAGCAAATGAATGGGTATTACCAACCACGTGTCCCTGTAGGTCCCAACCAATGTTCATACTGCAAAGAGGAAGGTCATTTTAAATACAGTTGCCCTAAATTGATGCAGCGGAACGGTAATATGTATGGCGCAAGAGGTAGGGGTGGTCAGCAAGCTCCTAGAGGCAGAGGGCGTGGAAGTGTTCCTCAGAACGCGCGTCCTCTGCCGCCTCAAAGTACCATCAATAGCTTTGATCAGCAAGCTAACGCGATTAGTAATACGGCCCAGTATTACAATAATGATTATTATGCAGAGGACGGTGATGCAGAAAATAATGATTACTAGGACAGCCATAGACAGAGAGAGGGAGTTGTTTCAGTGCCAGTGGATCAGAGTGGACCGTATGTTGAGGTGACTACAGCAAATGTAACGGAGCCTTTTCTGCTAGACACTGGTGCTGCAAAGAGTTCAATCATGCATTCAAAACTCCCTGGCGCACCTTTGTCTGGCGATATAAATGTTTCGGTAGGTTTTTCTGGCGCCCCTGTTAGGAACCCGATTTCTAGTCCCATGTCACTTTCTGTTGGACCTTGCGAGCTGAAAGCACCCCTGATCCTGACAACAGGTTGTGGTGAGAATTTGCTGGGATTAGATTTGTTGAAAAGATTGCATGCTACACTGTATTGTTCTCCTTCAGGAGTACAACTTACATTAGGCAAGAAAGTGATTTCCCCAATGTACTTGTCTAAAAATACAATGCCGCCTGAATTGTCATCCCTTCCGGATTCCCTTTGGGCTACTGGTCCCAATGATGTGGGCCTCTTGGAGATACCGCCATATGTGGTGACTTTAAAGGCTAATGTCAGACTGCCACGTATTCCCCAATACAAGATCTCTAACGAAGGCCAGAAAGCATTGTTAGACATTGTCAGCGACTTGATTAATAAGGGTGTGATTGAAGAGACAAGAGGCAACGTTTGCAATAGTCCGATTTTACCTGTCTTAAGACGAACGGATCCTTCACAGCCACCTGTTTACAGATTTGTGATCGATCTTAGAGAGGTTAATAAGATTGTTGTGCCACAGTTTCCGGTTGTCCCCGATATAACTGCCTTGTTAACGATGATTCCAGCCTCTGCTGCATGGTTTTCAGTGATCGATCTAAAGAATGCTTTCTTTAGCATCCCAATTGCAGAAGAGAGCAGAGACATTTTTGGTTTTAGTCTGGGAGGCCGAAGCTTCCGCTTCAAACGCGCTCCCCAGGGCTACTGTGAGAGTCCATCAATATATAGTCAAGCTTTGAAGGCGCAGCTTGATGCACTTGTTTTACCTAGTGGCGCTATCCTGATTCAGTACGTGGACGATTTACTAATTGCCGCGGATACTGAGAAGATCTGTAAAGAAGCCACATTGTCACTGTTGCGCCATTTATCCGCTTTCCATCACAAGGTGTCTCTCTCCAAGCTGCAATATTGTCGACAAGAAGTGACCTACTTAGGTCATCTCTTATCGAAGGAGGGAAGGAAACTGACCCCAGAAAGAATTCAAGCCATTGCACAGTTGAGTGTGCCAAAAACACAGAGAGAAGTACGTGCTTTCTTGGGCATCACTTCATACTGTAGGCATTGGATCCCTAGTTTTTCTTTATTGGCAAAACCTTTGTTAGCCTTAACATGCAAAGACACACCGAATCCTATCCCATGGTCTGAAGAGTGCCAGAAAAGTTTTGTGGAATTGCGTAATGCATTGTGTTCAGCACCTGTGTTGGGTACCCCTGACTACAGTAAGCCTTTTACATTGTATGTTCACGAGAAAGATGGATGTGCGTTGTCAGTGTTAACACAGCCTTTTGGCGACAGACCGCGCCCATGCGCGTATTTTTCATCAACCTTAGACCCTGTAGCGAGGGCATTGCCAAGCTGTCTGAGAGCGACAGCTGCTGCAGCGATGTCTATCCGACAATCTGCTGGTTTGGTAATGGACAATACATTGATTGTTATGGTTCCACACGCTGTAGACACATTATTAAATAGGACCAAGACACAACACTTGACTAGTGCGCGATTATCAGGCTATGAACTTACACTGTTAGCAAATCACATACACATAAAGAGATGCAATACGCTGAATCCAGCTACATTGTTGCCAATTCCAGCAGACTCAGATGAGATTGAGCAACATGACTGTCTGTTCAGAACAGAAGAAGAGACGAAAGGGAGAGTAGATCTAAAAGATACTCCCCTGACTGAGTGTGATGGCACTTTATGGGTAGATGGTTCATGCTTCAAGCTCCCTAATGGTGACACGACTGCTGCATATGCTATCACGACTTTGCACACGGTCGTGGAAACTGCACGGGTGCCACATAATTCGGCCCAAGCAGCGGAATTAATCGCCCTCACGAGAGCATGTGTGTTGTCTGAAGGAATGAGAGTGAATATATACACAGATAGCCAGTACGCCTTTGGCGTGGCTCATAATTTTGGGCGATTGTGGAAGGAGCGTGGGTTCCTGACGTCGCATGGAGCTAAAATTCAGAATGGCAAGTTGGTGAATGATCTCCTTGAGTCACTGACCCTACCGTTGCAAGTTGCGATCATGAAATGCAGTGCGCACAGGAAAGTCACAGATGATGTTGGACGTGGGAATGCGTTTGCTGATGAGACCACGAAAGAAACAGCACAGAATGTGAAGACTAGAATGTATGTTGCAGGCCCCGCAAGATGGGTTAATGATGTGGGAATGTGTGAGAACACAATAGAGAGTGTGAAGTCGCTTCAAGCTGAAGCCACAGAGGAAGAGTTAAGCAAGTGGAGAGAAAGTATGGGTAAGTTGGATGAGAATGGTTGTTGGATCGATCTGACAGAACATAGGCGATGGTTGTTGCCTGATGCATATGTGCTTCCAGTGGTTACTATGGCACATGGAATGGCACATATCAGTACAAAAGGTATATGCAAGTTGTTGGCTCCAGTATGGCAGAATGCTGGGATTCCCAAGTGTGCAGAGAATGTGGTCAAGAATTGCATAGTATGTTTGAAGTACAACCCTGGTAGGGGAACCCCAACTCCAGCTGGTCACTTTGCACCCCCATCATGTCCATTCGAAGTTTTGCAGCTGGACTTTATTCACATGGAAAGGTGCAACAACCTGAAATATGTACTGGTGGTTGTTTGTGCTTTCTCAAAATGGATAGAGGCTTATCCTCTGAAAGATAACACTGCCCTATCCACAGCCAAAGCCCTTGTGAAAGAGTTTTTCCCTAGGTTTGGGATGCCAAGAATGGTGTGGTGTGATAATGGAAGTGAGTTTGTGGGTAAAGTGATGAAGAATGTATGTGAAGGGCTAGGGATAAAGCAGAAGTTCCACGCTGCAAATCACCCCCAATCAGCTGGATTAGTAGAACGCTACAATGGAGCCTTAAAGCTCAAGCTGGCCAAAATCCAGGCGAGCACCGGTCTTAAATGGCCTGACGCTCTGCCTTTAGCACTCCTGTCCACCAGAATGACCATACACTCACAAGTGGGGCTTAGCCCTTACGAGGTTGTCTTTGGCCGTCCGGCCAATGTATGGGGTGTACCGAGGCCCATGAAGTTCAGTGAGGTAGAGCATCCAGTACTGCTCGATTACCTGTATGATTTGACTGTTAAACTGCGTGTTTTGCACCAACAGGTACATGATACTCTTCCCCAAGCTTCTGAACCTCCTGGACACCCTATCAACCCTGGTACGTGGGTGCTAGTCCGAAATTTCCAGCGCAAGAGCAACGACGAGCCTCGCTGGATCGGCCCTCATCTTGTTCTTCTTTCAACAAGATCAGCAGTGCGAGTGAAAGGAAAGAAACACTGGATCCATGGTACCCACTGTAAAGTAGTCCCCTTGCCTCTGCCATATGACCAGTGGGTCAAGGAGGGTATCGCCGACTCTGAGACAGACACTGTACCTCGTTTTGTACCATTCAGTGACGCACGCATAAGAGACACAGTTTCAGACCAAGAGAGTGACAATATTCTGCAGGAAGCTGTGCCACCATCAAATCGACTGGACACCACTGAGCCTGAACTTTTGTTTCAAGACCAAACAGCACCTGGCCGCCTCCGCTATAATTTGAGACCTAGGCCCATGGACAAATAAAGATTTCCTTACTATTTCCTTTTTGACATTTTTGCTCTCCCATCTGAAGGACTTTCTTGATTTTTGTTTTTCGAACCACCATCCGGGTTCTGCCGCAGGGTCGCGGTGCCAAGACTTTGGGGTACAGGCCGAAGACGCTAGGTCAACGGTTCTGGTTGGTCTAGGGCGTTTCCCTGGACTGACAGGCGTACTCCTTAGCAGAAGACACTCATCCGCCGCGAGCGGCCCGAGTAGAGGATGGAGTTTTTTAAGATGGAGAGACCGATTGAGGAAATGAACTTTAACGCAAGGATGTGTAGAACTGTAAAAAGTAAATGTTTTGTCTTTTTGTGCCTTTTTACACTGTGTAGTATCATAATGTTTATTGTAGGATTTGTGTTTTTCTCCGCTCAAAAGCCCATTGAACCCACTGAACAGCCTATACCTCTTTCTACTGCCTCCTCTCACTCTTTTCACCCTTTGCCTGAGCACGAACAGACCAGACGATCAGAGTTCGTAAATAACTCGTTTATCCAGCTCTTGCACCAGCACCAACTGGTAATGAACACGACCAATTGCTGGGTGTGTGGGTT
The DNA here is from genome assembly GCF_964204655.1 of Triturus cristatus. Classification (NCBI taxonomy): domain Eukaryota; kingdom Metazoa; phylum Chordata; class Amphibia; order Caudata; family Salamandridae; genus Triturus; species Triturus cristatus. Next base: position 314,070,105 of record NC_140591.1, read on the forward strand.
AATGCCACATACCATTAACAAGGGTATTCCCTACCTGGTGCTGCCGTATAGTTACAATGGATCGTCATGGGCATTCCAGACCATGTTTCTCTATGCTCTAGATACATACTCCCCTCGCCAACCGCGTTCCATCAGACCTATCACCAATAATAAGGCTTTGATGAAAGGAGTTGCCGATATGAGTAGGGATATCGATGCCTACTCATCCATTCCCAAAGAAGAGTTGAGACCTTATGTAGGATGGAACGCGACGGGGTATAGTATTAGTCTGGGTGAAAGACAGCGAAAAATCTCATCTCCAATCTGGGTCGTACCCCACATGGGTCGGTTCTGCTTACAGGGTAATGGTCAGAATCCTAGAGCTCAACTGGGAAGAAGTGACTGTACTGAAACGTACACCTTCCCGTCACAGTTTTCCCCTGCGTTTTTGGCTGCCAAGGGCACATATTTCATCTGTAATGACCGAGCATATACATGGCTGCCCCCTGATTTCTCGGGCACATGTTATATTGCGAACTTGCTACCGCCGACATTTACTGCTGCCTCTGACTATCACAAGACCAGAGTTGTGAGAGGTGTGATTAGTAAGGAGGATACTGCCGGTCAGGAAGCGGGAGACTTCTTCTTGGGTTTCCTGCCGTTTTGGGGACCTATGGTCAACAGTAGGAACCTGAGACAGCTGACTCGTGTGGTTGAATCCACTGTCAATGTAACGGCTGGTGCCCTTAGTAATCTGACAGCTGAGCTCCAAGCGGATCGCCTTATGACTTTGCAGAACCGCATGGTTCTAGATGTTATTCTAGCAGACCGCGGTGGGGTATGCAAGGTCATCCAATCCAGTTGCTGCATTTTCATACCAGATAATGCTCCAACAGTGTATCAAGCCATCTCCAAACTCCATAAAATATCTGAATCCATACACGTGGATAAGGGAGATTGGTCACTGGTGGGGTGGTTCTGGGAATTGATATCTGCCTGGGGTTGGAAAGTTCTGATGGTCATTGGAATGATCTTAGCCATTCTTTTCCTGTTCTGTCTGTGCATACAGTGTGCTCCTGCGATATGTGGCCTCTGTGCTACCTTATGTGTAAGGAAACCCGTATCGAGGGACGAACTAAGTAATAGGATGATGCTACAGCAACATCTCCATGACTTTGTGAACATTGACCTGGACTCGGATTAAGATGAGTATAGTGATTGCCTATGTAAGGGCAAAAGGAGGGTCTGTCGTACTTTAATATTCGGGACCGCGTAGGGGACAGGGCCCTACCCCTGTCTATCTTGGTATTAGCAAACCGCAAATGGTAAATGCGGCATGTACGAGTGCTTTATATATCGTTTTAGCTATGAATGCACTGTGTACACGTTATTCTGCTTCACTACGCGGGTTCCATTTTGGAAGCAGTGGCCATCTTGTCATTGCCCTCACATAGGCTATAATGGAGTAAATACGGGCCTCACAGTACATGGGCTTCTCCTCTGACTTCTCTGTGACCTGGGCAGCTGGCTCTGCTGCCCCAGGTCAAACCGGTCTCACGAGCTCCCCTTCCTCCGTCCACCTGTGATTAGCATCAGGGCTTGACCCGTCATAAAACCCTTTCATGCTATACAATCCCCCGGCTAATCTCTTCCACACCTGCTTGTTCCTGCTTTATGACTTGTTTCCCAAAACAGGAGATGCTCATGTTTATTGGGGGGTCTGTTTACATCTGATGTGGGATCTGAACCTTACTGTGTAAATCATTGTGGGCTGGCCGAACTGGAATGTGGGATGGTCATCATGACTCTGCCTTTTCTTTGTAATGTACACTCATATATGGCCGTATCATAAAACCTAGGAATGTATGCTTGAGGCCAGAAAAGGCCTATTTAAAGTGAAGTCCGTTTCCATGATTTTCAGCAGTCTCCTGAGAACATACACGCTGTTGTACTTCTAGGATACCTGTCATTGGTCTGCAGCCAATAAACGAATCTTTGACTTCACCCAGAAGACTCTGTGTTTCTGTAGGTCTGGAACAGGGTGAACCCAGAAGTCATAGGGTGTGTGCCCCTGCACCGCTGGGTCTAAAATACCCAGTACTTCAGTTTGAAGTAACACAGTGGGTGAAAAATGATGCACTGAACTGCAGACCGAGTGATTATTGGCTGAGACTTTGCACCATTTTTAGGTTGAGCCTGGGCAGCGCCCATGTGCTGCTCTGCGAGGCTTGTAGTATTGAGTTAGGGATGTGAAGCTTTGCCCACTCTCCACCCATATTTTTAATTGGCGTGTGTGCTTGTACTTCTTAAATGCAGGCTTTTGATTCATTCATCGCCTTGTTAGTCCCTCCTTAGTACCACCTTGTCTTCATTTGAAACCTCCCATGGCAACGGCCCCTTTTACTTCTGTTACACAGTACCACTTATTTAGTCAGTATGTACTTTAATGGGTTTTGCCCTACTGCAGGTAGGACTTGGTTTCCTTACATTAAGTGAGCCATGAGCGCTTTCACTTTCCCGATTTTTGCATTCAGTGCGCCATACACTTTCACTTTCCTGACTTTTGCATCGTTTGATCACCCGATTCCTGCGTTTTGGAAGCTTTCGTGATGAAGCACTTTGAATTCACACTGTCGCATCTCACGGGGCTTGCAAGTATGATATGAAATGGCTTGCTTAAAGCGCAAGGGCGGATTTCAGTCACAACTCTACTAGATTTCTATAGGCAGCAATCAGTACTAGGGTCACCATAAGACCTCAAGTCACCATAACACAATTTTTGTAAACAAAGTCTTTCCTTTTACAAAGCATTATTTTCACAGGTGCGTTCGTCCAGTTGGTTTATTTGAACTGAACCAAGAAGACGACATCTTCTAGAAAACACTGGTTTAACTGAACCCGTTTAATCCTTGAATTGAGCAATAAACGTCTGGTTATTTTTACTTCTTGCGAAAAACAAAACATCTCTGCCGTGTGGTGGCTCATCCGAGTCCCTAATCCTGCAATTAAGAGTGGACTGTTTGCACAGCTAGGGCCCTCCCACATTACTGTCAAATATGGTAAGTGAACGCGGTTTCAGTCTGACATCATTTGTTAAACATGCAACAAACATAATGTTTGAAGGCAGCAGGACCAGCCAAAGAATTGTGCCCTGAGGTCATTGTAAGTCAAACATTGGCACGCGCATTGCTGTCCCAGAATCCAACTGGTCCCTCATAAGTGACACGACCAGGCTTGCCAAGTGATATAAATGCTAAGGGCCCGATTCACAGAACTAACTTAAGACAAAATCCTAAACTTACTACCATTTTGGTATTCACAGAAAGCACTTACTCATTTTGGTATTCACAGAAGGCACTTACTCATTTCGGTATTCACAGAAGTTAGGAGTCCTAACTTTAGGACTCCTAAATGCCTTCTGTGAATACCGAAAGTCTTAAAATTAGAATTTTTCTCAGTTTAGTAGTAGTATAGTTAGGACTCCTAACTTTAGGACTCCTAAACTGAGAAAAATCCTAATTTTAAGACTTTCGGTATTCACAGAAGGCATTTAGGAGTCCTAAAGCTAGGACTCCTAACTTCTGTGAATACCAAAGTGAGTAAGTGGCTTCTGTGAATACCAAAATGAGTAAGTGCCTTCTGTGAATACGAAAATAGTAGTAAGTTTTGGATTTTGTCTTAAGTTAGTTCTGTGAATCGGGCCCTACATTTTCGTGGTACTTTGTCCATTTCTGGTCTGCATCTTTAGACATTGATTTCATACCATATGATACTGGTTCGCCTGAAGTAGGTTAGAACTGGACCCATGCGAGAGAGAGGGACGTCTTAAGAAACTTTTCTTAGAAAGCCTAATTTTTCCAATCAGAAAGTAGCTGCTGGGGTGAGCCACAATCTTCAATCCAGAAAAATACAACATCTCATAACTCTTAAGTTGTCTCTTTCTTGCTCTGTATTTACATCTGTTTTTAATTCCTTCTGAGTTTCTCCTCTCTCTATGATATGTTTCTTCTTTTTCATTCTATGTTTTCTCACAACTCCCATGTCCTGCTTGCCAATCACATTTTCCTCACTCTTGACTCCTCTGATTTCCTTCTCTCTCCGTTTCCATTTGTCCAGCTTTCTCTTTGCTTTTCTGAAACTTCTGCCTTGCGCACAATTTCTGTTTTCCACTGTCTTGCTTGGTCTCTCAGCTGATTTATTATGTGTATCTTCTTTCCCTCTTTGTCTTCTACATCTCTTGCTCTCTCTTTCTCACTCACTTCTTTCTTATTCTTTCTCTTACATCAATTTTTCACTCAGCAACCAGCATTCTTCCTTTTTGTTTTCTCTATCTCTTTTTTCAGGTCACCATTTCTCTCTTTCACATTCCCTTTATGTTTGTCCGTTATTTCTCTCTACCACCTCTTGTCTTTTTCTTTCATGCCCACTCACTTTTCTATTTCTGTCTCGAACCTATCGCCATCTATCACTTTCTAATGCCTCCTAATCTCTCTCACATATCTATGCATTCTTTCTTTCTCCGAGTCTCTGTTTTCCACTCTTACAGACCCTTTTTTTTACTTTCTTCTTCACCCTCTTGTTTTATTTTTATACACTTATTACTTACTCTGTTGTTCTGTCTCTTTTGCTCACTCTTCAATATTTCCATTCCACATTTCTCCTTGTTCAGCTTCGTTACATTGTTTTCCTTGCCTTCTTTGTCTGTTTTTGTTTTACCCCATTTCCTCACTTGCAGTCTGACAGTCCCTATGTCAAGGACTTCCTTAGCCTTGTATCTCCTCAATTCTAATTGTTCCTCTCCCCTTGTCTTGCTTGCCTGTCAGTTTCTCTTTCCCTCGCTCATTTGTCTCCTCTACTTTCTTTCTTTCTCTGTCCCTTTCTATCTTTTTCTTTTTTGTTGTTCTCCCAATTTTACATTATCCAAACTCTGTGTTTTTCACTGCTCGGTCTGTTTTTGTGTCCCAGGTGACTCTTATCTTAAGCCTGAAACGTTTTCATCTCTCTCTTGCTCTCTTTCTTTCATATGTGTATCGTCTATCTCCAGCTCCCCGTTTTCTGTACCTGTCGTGCTCTCTCACTTTCCTTCACTCATATCCCTATTACTCTCTGTCTTTCAACTCACATTCTTCTCTATTTAGGTCGAGCCTGGGCAGAGCATGCGCTGCCGCGATGCATGCAGTGGTGGAGTATAGACTTGATGCTCCGCCCACTCTCCACCCATATTTTGAATTGGCTTGTGTCATTGTCTTTCCTAAACACTGTCTTGCGATTCATTATTAGGTTTGTTAGTCCCTCCTTGGTACTGCCTTGTCGTCATTGGTTACCTCTGATAACGACTGGACCTTTTACTTGTGTTGTTACATGGTCTGCTTCATCTTGGCTGTGAGCACCATTTTATTAAAGGATTTGGCCCTGTTCCACCCAAAAAATTGCAGCACGCCGCCTGCTTTTATTTTATTTACTTTTGGCAGGTGTACGCGTGATTTTTTATTTATTTATTTTAGTAGTGTAGTCTGCTTTAAGCATAGTGGGCGCGCTTACTTATTCATTTGCTTACTTTTAATTTTCGCTTACTAGCGCCCATGCTGCGCTTTCACATTCATAAAGGTTGCGCGCCTGTCTTTAGATAAGCTGCGTCTAAAGAAAGGTGCGCAGCCAACATTAAAATGAAAGTGCGGCATGGGCGCTTTAATAAAAAAAAAAGAAACCCGTTTGTCATCTTGACAAACAGATGCTCTTTTGGGGTCATAGCCCCCATGCAGCGGTTTCACTTTAATGTCGGCCAAGCCCCTTTCTTTAGATGCAGCCTGTCTAAAGAAAGGGGTGTGGCCTTCATGAATGTGAAAGCGCCGTATGGGCGCTAGTGATGCAATATGTCTCACATTTGCACGAGTTTAAGCTATTATATTGCCAATAGTGTAAACTCTCGTCAATGTGAGACCTATTGCATTACAAATGCTTGTTTAACCACTTTCTAGTCTATTTTTTAGGTGCCACGGTAAGCATACGTTGATAATGGTAAAAGCCAATGATATAGGAATATTCATATTTCACATTTAGCTTTATGCCTCAATAGAAGTTATTTACTTGATATCATTCAGAAAAGGCATTTTAATATCATTAAAAATATGTGTTTGAATAAAACTTTACATAACTATGTGGCACTAAATGGAAAACTAACTCTTCACATACAAATATATAGGGCAAAATAGAGATAAGTACAACTTATGTAAAATGACTGGACACTTTAGCAGCAACTCTTTCTCAGAGGGCAATACAAAAACATATTTCTTTAATTAAAATACAATATGGCACATATTACAGCATTAATAATTACATGGTCTAATATCCAGAAGCAATGCGAGTTTTAAAAAAACGAAAACGCTACCCATTAACATACATTGGTAGTTAATGATTCCCAAAGCTTTTTGCATGCTTTAACATTTCATTGTTATCAATAGACCATGCCACTAGGTGGGGGAAGGTAACTCCCTCCCCCAAAGCATCATGATGTTTTTGTATTTCCTTACAGTTTACTCATCTATTAACGTATCAATTCACTTTGTTCTTGAAAAAATACTCTACTGTAATTATGGCAAATATACAGTTTCTTCTAAATAATAGAAGCTAAAAACATACGATGGCACCAAAAAATAAGATTTTGCTATTTACGATAGGTATGTACATATTTTCAATATAATTATACACAAAACATTGTCAAGGCTCACAATAATTACAAACATAAAGGTGTGCAACCCAAAACGTGACATCCAAAATGACATAGTGCAGACAACACAGGATGTTAGCACCTTTTAACATATGTGTACCATAACTGATGTCAGCCTTCTGCTTTTAAGAAAACAGACAGATAAACAGTGCTTTAATTTGTGGCATCTGTACATGAGCAAATGATAAACATGCTCAGATTGCATTCTGATGGGCTGAGGTTTGAATGCAGTCATCAATGGCAATGTTGTTCACGTATGCTTAACACCAAGCACATTTAGATTAGGCTAAATGTTTCAGTAAAGGAACATATGGCAGACTCACAGAAAAAGAACCAATACGAAATCTTATGTACATTGTTGCTGAACTCACCGAAAGAATCCCAAATAAATTGTGTTTATTGTAAATCAAGTGACTTTAAAATATTTCAAATGAATACCCCTACATTCATCAGGATATAAAACCGATTTTTTAAAAAAATGCAGCAAACTCAATCAGATCCAGCTGATAGGAAATTGCACAATACGATATCAATGAATATGTAAGTTTACCCTCAACCATACTTGATTTATAGATTTCTTGATTAGTCAATTGACCTATGCATTAATAGCAGGTTACAGGCGTTAGCAGGAACAATCCATACTAAAGTGGCCCCTTAAAATAACACATCTAAACTGCCCCCCTAATAAGAGAAGAGCATTACACAGAACTATAACTTTTGTCTAACGTAAGAAAGGCTTTGGTTACATAAAGTGCAGCTGAATAAGACATGGCTCTCAAAACCACTATATGTAAAGCAAATAATCTGCAGCTCATCATCATCAATATGTTCCATTATTCACATTTTACTTTATGTTTTAAGGCTCAGTAGAAATGATTGCTTGAAAGAATTCCAACAAAAGGCATTTTCGTACCATTAAAAAATATGTGCCTCAATTCTTCTTTGTATGGCTATGTTGGTTGCTAACGTTTTATATACAGTAACACATAATTTATAGAGGAGTTCAAATTAGACATCCCTTTTTGTGATTCATCACAGTGTCATATTGCACTTTTTAGATAATGTACACTGGCCTTTGAATGAAATAATGACACCTGAAGTTTCAGATAAGACACCAGTGATGCTACAGGATGTCTAAATGGAATCACTGCTACACTCTGCAATTGCCATTGAAATATATTGACCAGATAATCCTATTGGTTCAACTAATCTTATAGTTTACTCTGTATAAAATTCTCAAGCTTAATTATGATGCAAGCAGTGCACTCCATCACTCTCATTGCCACTTCTGAAGTGAACCGATCATTTGGAATTTGTGGAAAAGGCAGCATGTCTGGGTAGCGAGTTTTCAAACTGTCCACCCCATAGGCCTCTAGTGTGTGGACATCATTAGCAAGGCCTTCAAGTTGCTGACTATATTCCTCTATTTTCTGGGCAAGTGCAGCTGGCTTGACATCTTTGTCTGATTTCCCCCGGACAGAATAGTCTGCTGCAATTAAAGCTAACTTGGTGGACAAGTAGCATTTAAAGCACACCCATTCATTGGCGTTCTTATGAAGGTCATTTCGAGCAGCAGAAAAGTTTGCACGAGCTTGGCGCAACCATCGGCGGGCCTCGACTGGATTACCAACTGACTTGAATGTGGGTGGAACAAAGAACCGGTCTGAGTGTTGGAATCCTGTGGAAGTATATGCTTCTTTGTACTGCTGCCTTTCAGACTTATGGCTTGTTGCCTCTTGATTCCAAGAGGAATAGAATCTTTGAAAAGAAAATTTATCTGATTGATAGCGAGCAGAGGATGTTGGAAAAGTTCTTCTAGATGCCCTATCTACATTTTGATCTAAAAAGGCCTGTTTTTCTAGTCTGTTAATTTCATTTTGAAGATGCTTAAAAACTTCATTTGCAATTTCCAAGTTATCAGCATTTTTGTCCGGATGCCACTTTAGGTACAACCGTCGTATAATCTTTTTCCTCTCGGATTCAGGAAGCCGCCATGCCTGCTCCATTACCGATGTTACTTCCCTTAGTATTTCTGGCAATGAACTCTTCTTAATTTTCTTAGGTGAGTTGCGTTTTGCAGATGTAGTCTTTTGGCTTTCTTTGCCAGGAAAAGAAGGAGGAACAGTTCTGGGACCTGGAATTGGATAGTCTGTAGGGCTTGTTGGAGTAGAAGGTGCACTGTCTTTGCTTTGGGTGCTTTCATCAGGGCGTGAAAACTTGTACAAATCAAGAGAACTTACAATCTTGTACTCACTATATCCAATGTCAATCTGGTAAAATTTGCCTAAAAAGCTTGAGTTGTCCTCCTCCTCCTTTTCCACTTCTTGAACAATTATAGCATATGTGTATGTTGGTTGATAAGAACCATAGATGTCACCACCTTCTGCATCAAGGAGATACCCAACATATTCTCCGGGGTAAAACACATTCATTGGATCCATTAGAAGAGTGTAGTGTATTTCAGCTGGAATCGGAGTGCCTGCCATGGGGAGTTCCAGTTTTGATGGTTCTACTGAAGAATCATACTTCACTCCTAAGCTGTCAAGCTTGTCACTGATTCTGTAAATGTCATTGCAGCCTAACATGGCAATTAAATAAGAGGTGTCAGAAATCAGGTTGTCTGTGGCAGATTTCAGTGTCATTGCTAAAGCCAACAAGAAATTAATGTCTTTACTATCTGAGTGTTGTATGTAAAGTAATATCACGGCATGTCCATATCTCTTTAAAAAGGCAAGTGTTTCACTTTTGCTATGGGGAATAGGATTAAACCCCTTAACTCTTAATGTGGTTTGCAACCTTTCAAAGCAGGATACCTTCAGTCCTTCACGCAATGCTTTGCAAAGTCGAACAGCCTTTTCCTCATTGGCCAGGAAAGCATTGTCATTCTCATGTTTCATAATTCTAACAAGTCCAGTAAGAAACTGGTCAGAAGATAGTAGCAGCTGCAACCGCCCCTGCAACGAACATAATGCCCCAAACTGGCATGTTCTTGGACTTTCTTCGTCCAACTGCTCTTCAAGGATACTGCTGAGCAACCGGGGCCTCAGTTTCTGAGGAAGAAGCATTATGAGTTTGGTGTGAAAACCATGATCTTTTCCTAAGTAGCACTGACTGAGATCTACTAGCATTTGAACACCGATATTACCCTGTATTCTACTTTTGTAATGTGGGGCATCATCGAAAACTAAGATGCTTGACTTTACCAACCTCCCATCTTGACTTGGCAAATAAAGAGCTAAGTCTCGTACATTATCAAGATCATTCCTAACTTTCACAGACTCATTCTGAAGACTTTTAAAAAGGCCAGAGACAACTCTTTTAACTGTGCGCATTTCATTGGGATCTAGCTGCTTTCCATCTGAGCTCTTGAATATGCGACTGAGAACTTCAACATATTGCTTTGTGGCCACCACATCTTCTGTTCCTAAAAGTTTAAATAACTGATGGAAGGTTCCAAGTTCTAAAGGTAACTTATATAAGTAAGGTTTAAAGTCAGACTCATATTCTAGATTAATGACAACCTCTTCAGGCTTCAGTAGTTTCCACCCATCCTCTACCATCACAAAAGCAACCCCTCGTAGCTGGAATCGGAACTCCCTTTTTTCTGTGTTAAGAAACTCATAGATGCTACGAAGAACCTTCAACCTAGTTTTTACCATGTCATCATCCAGAGTTGTTACACTGCATACATTCCTGCAATTGGTCAGAACTTTGTCCAAAGAAGGCTCCACATTAACATTAAGCATATTTAAAACTTGTTCAAGCTGTTCTTGAGCACCAAGGGTACTTCCTTCCTGTTCTTTAATTGTTAGCGGAGTTGCTTTCTCTGGTAGAATAGGACAAGATGTCCACAGCAGTTGCAACACATCAGTCTGCTTAAATTTTGGATTCACTTGGGAACCACTGAACCGTATGAGAGGAAGCGTTCCATTCACCTCCTGATATTGAGGATGGAACTTGACAAGCTCTGAAGGCGCCCGCTCAGAGCACAGGAAAGGAATGCTAGATAGCTCTCGCAGAAAGTTTCCTGACAGTAGATCCGCTCGTTCCTGAAATATGTGATAAAGAAGAACATCAATAGTGGAATGGAGTTTCTCACTGGACCACTTTTCTGTGTTGGCTTTCATACTGATCTCTTTGGCAAACTGTAGAATTTGATGTTGTGAGAGCACATGTTTAAGGCCTATATTTCGTAAAAAAGTAACCCAGGATGCCAGAAATGCGGCCTGATTCTTTGGTTTTACTGCTTGCTCCAAACTTTTGAAAAAGTCTTGAGGTATGAACAATTTCCCTGGAAGCATGACTTCAAATACCTTTACAGTTCTGTCATAAAATTGCCTAGCAGGTTTAAGTCTTTTATCTACATCATAAATTATAGGAAGACCTTCAAGCTTTTCAAAGAGTTGTTCTTTAATGCTCGATGATTCATCTGCATTACTCAGACTGTTCTTTAAATAAATCAGATGCTCCAATTTTGCACTGTAGGAGAGACTTTCAAACTTGGGCAAAAGGTGTTTGGAATATACTTCAAGATCGTCTATAGGTAAGCAACCCAATGCACTGTACAAGTCCTTGAGGTTGATCTTTTCTTCTAGAAATGCAGATGAAGAAGAAACAGACCACTTTTCTACCTCCACAGAAGGGATACTCTTTGTGAGAACATAGCATGCACTAAATTTAGAAATGCTGATGTAGCGACCACTTATTGCTTTGAAACATGGAAGAGATTTTAGAACTGTTAGGTCATCCTGGGACATCAAATTATTCAAATGGCAATTAAAATACATTAAAAGTGCTTCAAAATCACTCGCTGCTAACTTTTCAGTTCTAAATGTTGAGGTTTGTATCATGTGCTGTATGGCTTTGAGGATGCTGGAAGGATTTTCGATGTTTGCAGTATGGCCTGCCAGCATAGGCATCAAAATATTGTCCTTGGAGCAAATTTTATTTATTGCTAGTTGAATGCAACCTGTTTTCATTAATGTGTGGAAGACTTTATCACTTTGAGCATTAGGAAAGATTGATATGTGCATAAGGCTGAGAGGCAGCAAAACATCACACTCAGGAACAATAATCTGATTGGAAGACACAGTGAATTTAGTACCAGGAATCAACGCCCAATCCTTCAAAATGTCAATCACCATATCAAATGTTAATGCCTCCTCTGCCTGATCTTCTTTAACATTGACAGATTCACTAACAAAATGCCAGGCACTTTTAAGCCAAGACTCACTTGCAAAATTCTCTTTCCATCGAACACAAACTTTGCTTTTGCATTCTCTTGGCAACACTGCTGAAAGTAAATCAGCAAAACTTGTTACATCAAAAACTTTAGCAACACCACTTGCAAGTAAAATGTTACTGTATCTAAGGAACAGTGTGTTCATAAAAAGGTCCTTGCGTGAAGGAACCAATTCATGGTATGTTGTTAGAAACTTTGGCTTCTTTGGATCAAAAACTTGTAAAACACTGTCCAATGTAATAAGTAGTGGTAGTCCCTCAATCTGAATTTCACTTTCTTCTGCATCCTTAAAGCAATAGTCAACTAGAAGTTTTAAGCTATGGAACAATTTGAGGTTGGTCTGCTGAAGACGACAAGGAAGTTTTCCAATATTACAGCTGGTGTCGGCTGAAGAAAAAGTCATAAGAAAAGTTCGAATGTCTGAAGGACTTGTGTAGCTGACTGGAATACCTGAATCTACCAAGCAGTGGTAAAGGTTTGCAGTCTCATCACAATAATACACCAAATTGAAACCGACCTCCAGAAGCAGGTGTTTTAGTCTGTACACATTTTCTGCAACAGTCTTTCGAGTTGTAATGTTGTACTCAATGTTCTTCAAGTGTTGCAATTCATCCTGCAGTAGATTGTCAAAGAATGGCCTCCCCTTGGTCGTGGTGGAGGTATTTACCCAGGTAATGATAATAGCTGACTGTAATTCAGAACCATCAATGTTTGGTGCTCGCACAACTGGCAGAAGACGTTTCATATCCTCATGAATGCAACTGTAAATTGCTTTTACTAGGCAATACCAGTCTGGCTGGAGATCAAGTCTGTTTACAGGGAAGAAGGATAAAAACTTTTTCAGAGTGTCTTTGACAACATGGATTGGTGTATTGTGTAACACTGTCACAGTAGGGTCAGAACCAGGAAAATAACGTTTTCTTATTTGTGCCAACAATTCCACATACGCTGGCGCTATTAACGCTATCATTAAGTTATTGTTCCAATCACTTCGTACACCCACTCCATCATCGTCACGCCACAGATTTCGCCTTGCAGAATCTAGAGCGAAGTGCCCATTGACATGGAAAGGAAGCCCAGTTTCTAAAGTGAGAGGCAGGAAGCAGAATGCTCTGTGAGGTTTTTTGTAGTTATGGGTAATGCAAGCAGCGACTCCCCCACGTGGAAAGAGTGTAATGTCCTTGTTCTTATGTGCTGAAACAACACTCTTGGAAACCTTTTCAATATTAGAAAAGCCTGTTCTGTTACAAATCAACCATGTTGTAAGATTACCCTCAGAGTCTTCAATGTCCATGGTGTATGTAATCTGCTGAACCGGAATATCCTTCAACATTTTCTTTTTAGTTACACTTTCAATGACAGAGGCATGGAATTGCTTACGTTTGAGACGATCACCATCTGTGATTTTAGCCCTCACAGAATAAAGTACATTAAGAACCCCTGTCGTTTTCTCAATTTCACATATTGAAATTTTCTCCATATGATTTAAAAACATTAACAGTTCTGCTCCATCTGTACGCAGTTTATCCAACAAATTTTGCACCATTCTGTCGGATGCAGGAACTGTTGAAATTTCAGATTGCTTTGCCATTTCTGAATTACGTAGCGGAAACCTGAACATAGTTGTTTTCCCAAGTTTGAAAAATTTTCCTAGATAGAGATCAAGGACATCAGAGAACTGTGTTTTAAAATCTGCATCTAGATCCCTAAACATGCGGCCAGGACTTACTGTTGTTGCACCTGGTGCATATCTTGCGTGAGGATCAAATATACAGAGGATATCATTGCAGGAAATAAAAGACGGGCAGTCTGTAATGTGGTAAACAGAATTAAATCCTATACCGTACTGCCCGGTTTTGCAAGGATTTGCTTCTTTGGTGCCCCTCCCTAGGTTTTGAATGCCTCTAATATCATCTTCTGTGAAGGGCTGGTTGTTGTACACACAAAGCGCAGGCCCTTGAAGTGGGGCCCACTTTTCATCAAAGATTCGGTCAACTGGATGGTATCTTGGATCAAACACAAAGCAGATTTCAGTAGCTTTGGCATCATCTGCATTTTGAAGAAGCTCTTTTAACATCTCCTTTTCTGATGGATAAGCATTGAGGATACTTTTTATTCTACTGGTCAGTTTTTCTTTTTGACCAAATTCTGTCCCAAGCGTGGTAAAATGAATGTTTGATGCGTATCGTTCTAATGCCTTGTGTCGCTTAGGTATGGCTCCTAGCTTTACTGCTACCTCCCTTGGTATATCAGCATGACAGTATTTCACTGTTGTGTCTTTCACTTTAATCCAAGGACAATCATTGTAACACAAAGTCTTAGCAGGAAGCATGGCAAGGTTTGTATCTGGCAGCAATATGTCACTATATTTGCTCTCACAAAATTCTTGTGACTTCTCCCTTATAAGGCCCCATATGCCCTCACTTATTATTCGTCTACAAAGCTGAAAGTTATTTTCTGTTAGCTGTTTGTTTCCACTGTCTGCCTTTATTGATTCAAGGACTAATGCAAAATCATCTACTGCAAAAGCGAGTTTTACACCCACACATTCAAAAAGTTCCCGGAAATTATTTTTGTATTTATTAGGAAGTGGGTAGATGTAAGGTGCTGCATCAAAATTCAAGTGGAAAGAAACCTTTGCTGGATCAACATATGTATTTTCAACCAGAATGAAACTGCAATTTTTGAGCTCAGCCATGATTTCTGCCTTGTTGGTATCATTTTGGAGCATTGCTTCATGAAGGAACTTGTAGCAAGCATTTGTGATATTCTCCTGGTACAACGTAATATCATCACAATACTTTGAAACTTCTTTTACCTGGTTTATCACGAGGTGAATAGGTGGCTTTCTAATCAGACCTAAGAAATCTTTCACAGCTAATGATATGGATCCACAGCCTTTAAAGGAAGGAGAGCTTTCATTAAGAACTGTGTTTAAAAGGCAAACAACGTCTTGGTGCTCAGCAATGTAAAGTTCAGCTGGTGAAAACATAGTCTCCATCTTGTAGTCACTACCCTTCCAATGTAAAGAGAATCCTGCTGGTTTTGTGACAAAAGGGAGAAATTTAATATTGTGGCATTTTGCAGAATATTCCTTAGCACTTGAGTCCCTGCACTTCAATTTTTCATCAATCAGGCTTAATATAACATTGCTTCTTTGGCAAGCTGCAAAATGGTCAGTATCATTAATGCGAGAAATTGATTCCATACGTTCTATTAAATCTTCCCACATAATGTCATCTTTTACCATGCCAAGCTGAGTAATCTTGATCAGGATAACTGGATTGAGATAGTTCTGATATGTGCCAAAGGGAAATCGTCCATCTTCACTGCAATACAACTTTGAAACTCTACCTTCAGGGTGGATTAGTCTTGAAGGTGTAACAAGGGGGTGCTCCTTCAAAGAACAAGGAATGCATGGAGTAACTCGAAGGATTTCTGAGAACTCTTCAATTCTTTCATTGAGCACATAAAGCATTAAAGGGTCACGCAGCTCTGCTTCAATTTCTTCAATATGGGGAAAAAACACTTCAGTAAAGAACTGATTCTCTGAGAATGTGTTTTCAAGAAGTATATCTTTACAGCCAGCTTCTTCAAACCCAGATTTTACCCAAGATGGAAGTTCCACTGCACACAGGTTCTTCAAACCTGTCACTTTCAGATATTTCTGAAAGATCTTAAAGGCAGCAGGTCCAATGTCTTGCCTCTGAAGTAACATATCATCTAGAAACCTTACATTTTTCATGGACACCCAAGAAGATCCATCAGAAAACACTTTCAGACGTTCTTTGCTTTTCACTTTAGCTATATCTTCATAAATTCCTTGACATATAACAGAAAAATCATCATGGACATTATCAGGATCAGGCCATACAGCATAGTAGTTATAGTCAAACAACTCATTATTGATCGACATGTCTCGCAAAACATAAAGTGCTTCTAAGTAAGCTCGTACAATAACATGTCGCATGAAGACAGCATTCCATCTGCCCTTTGTGTCGGTTTTCCAAATTTCTTTCCGGTTTGAAGTAACAGCAAAACATCCATTGATATGAAGAGGTAGGCCTGTTTTTATTCTTAGAGGTAAATAACAAAACACCTCCCCAATAGTACCACAGTTAGACTTCACCATCCATTTTCCATCCTCAGTTTCTGAAAGCATAATGCCTACTGAGCCACAAGGTACAAGCCCCAACCGTTTACCACTTTCACTTAATGAAAATCTTAAAGCTTCACCAGTGTCCATGCATGAGCACAACAGCCATGTTGTTGAATCAACTGTTTTTTGTGGTAGTTCATCTGTTGCTCTTTTATTTTGCCCAGACTTAGCCATTTCAAAAATGTTAGCAGGGTCATCTTCTGGACCTCTAAAAAGTGGAGAATGAAGATCAGCAATTCGCCTAAACACGTGATGGAACTCTTCAACTACAATCTGTAATATGCATGAGGACTTTGGTGCTTCAGTGGGGAGTTTTTTACTATTGCTACAATTTTTCATGAGTTTTGCAGCCTCTTTGAGGATACTCTGAGGTGAAGTCAGAACTTTGGAGACACACAGCTTTTTCTTAATGGTGACTGCATCTTGTGCTAAAGTAGGATTGGCTTCTTCTGGTTTCAAATACTTTAAAACCATTGCATTCACATTTTGAGTGAAGAGTATTAGCCTATGCCCACACATGCTAAACTCATCAACAAGAGAATAAATATCTGCTGTATTGTAATGAATATTACTTACTTCACTTAGTTTTGCTTCTTGCTGGGTTCTAAAGGAAAGTCTAAATAGGGTGCCTTTGTAACTGTATGGTGATTCAACTGTTAAAGGTAGCTGACACTGAAAAACATCTATGAATGGTTTAAACTGATTTGGAAATTTGCGCAGTCTTTTCTGTTGTTTACTCCAATTTATCTTGATACCTGGATTAGACTTGTCACGAATGTGTTTGCTGATATGATTAATGTTTGGGTCAAACATAATCATGAATTCTCTGCTCATGATGATGGGGATATCAGTTATGTGATATACAGAGTTGAATCCTAGTCCAAATTTCCCAACTTTGTCAACTTCACTTCTTTTTATGGATTCTCCTAACCGAGTAATATTTAAGAAATCTGAATCTGTGAATTCTGAGTTGTTGAATGACCACAAAGCAGGCCCATGACAGGCTACCATACCTGGATCCAACAAATTTTCTCTTATGTCCATATTTTTTCTCATATCAATCAGAAAGTTGCATTCTGTTGCAGAGGCATCGTCTGCATTTTGCAGTAACTCTTTGAATATATCAGAAACAGAAGGATATTCTTCTAAAATGTTTTTGATTCTTACAGTAAGTGGTTCTCTTTGGCCTGACTGCTCAAAGCCCAAGTTTTCAGGATTAATAAGCCTTGTACTGAGACAAGGCACATTTAGCCATTCTGCAGTCTTCATAGGTATGTCTTCATGCACTAAAATGATTGGCTCCACAGAATCCTCAAGCAAATCGTTGAGGTCGTCTACTTTGATATCACAATAGCAGCACTCTTCAATGGGTCGCATCACAAGTTTAGAAGGGTTTTTGCTACAATGTATCGGCATGGGGATATCACAGTCTGCAGAAAGTTGACTGCTATACATCCATCGTATAATATTCAGCATCAAGTGAAGATTTTGTTTGCTTTCGTCTTCATTCATTCTCTGTTTACTCCGCTTGTATATTTCTTTAATGACAATAAAAATATGTTCTGGGGTCAGTTGATCAATCGAGCCACACAACCTAAACAACTTATGGAATTTGGCCATAGTTTTTGGTAAGCTGTGTAGGTAAGGCTGGAGATCAAGGTCATGTATGGAATGTATGACTGCTTGGATGGGTGAACAAAATGTGGTACCCGTCCACACCCAGGCAAATGTCAATGTCTTAAAATGGTCTTTACCTTTTTCTAAATGATCTTGCATGAAACTATAAATTTCAAGTAAGATATGTTGAAATTGGTAATAGTCCTCATTATTAAACGTTTTAGAGCAATTCCAGTCTACTACAACCTTTAAATGTTTCAGAACTGAATCAATTGTAGGCTCTATGGAGATACAGAGAGCCCTTTCTATATCTACAATTACATTATCTACTAGAGGGACTGATGAGCCTACTAACACAGCATGAGATAAATCAGTCATTTCTGGGGGGCTACATAGCTTACAGTCATCCCCCTTCCAGACTAAAGAGCTTGGATAATTTGGAGGCCTCTCTTTGCTGGCTGGAATCCACTTAGTTTTTTTTAGAGCAGCCCTCGTTTCAGGTAATTGTACAAGTGCAGGGTCTTTGTTCAAAACAGTTAACAGAGTTCTGGCTTTTCTGAGAAGGATGTCATGGTTCGAGTTGGACTTGTTCTGCAAATATTCAATTTTTTTTGCTACTTGCACAATGTCTTTTTCATTGAGGTTGGTTTCACTCTTTAGGCCAATTTGCCTAAGAGAATGAAGAACATCTGATGAAGACCTAAAGGCTTGAGGTGGAAAACTAATTTCTTCTTCCGTTAAAAATAGATTCTGAAGTACTTCTATTTCAGGGTCAAAGAGCTGATTTGCTGACACTGAATTTCCTTGGAAACATGGGATACATTTCAATGGCATTAACCAATCCACCACAGCAGGTGTTTCATTTTTTAGAAAGGACAAGTTTTCAAGCACCCATACCATAAATTGTGTTGTTTCAACAGAGGAATAAAATCCCTTTTCAACATCTTGGAACATTAATTGGAGGCAGTCTGTACTCTTTAGCTGTTCCACTTTCAACATGTTTACCAAGCGAATTGTAGCCTCATCCCCACCGTCAATTATTGGAATAGAAAGTCGCAATCCTGGGGGAAGTTTGGCAGTTTGATGTAATACTTTGCAACCCCTCAAAACTATAAAAGAAGTCTTCATTTCATCAGATGTTGCATATCTTCGAAATATAAGTAATTCCTGAATAGTTGCCTTCTCTTTCTCACCAACATCAGTTAACGTGGATAGAAATCTTCTAAGGGCATCTTTGTGTGTTGGAGGTAAGGCTGCCACTTGACTGGATAATTTTTGTAATGACATCCGATCCATTAAGTGCAAGACAGAATTTGGGGAAGGTGGATGGATATATTTTTTCAGAAGCGGATGCGTTATAGAGGGATCTAAATTGTTAATGACAATGCCACCCAGGGTTTCAATTATGTCTGGCAACAATTCAGGTAGCTGCACCTCAGATTCATCATTGAGAATAATTGGTGATGGTGTCCTCAGCCTCACAAGCTCGACCAAGGTCTTATCTTCCTCTAACATTGTCTTAGGTATGAGTGGCAGGTCCTCAAACAAAGCTAAATCTTCAGAAAAATGTATGTAGATAGTCTTCCAGACCATTTTAAGCCAGTCAATGGTTGGATGGTGTTTATCTTTGCATCCCGGATACCACTGCACCACCATATCTTTGCTTGGCCACACAGTATTTGAAACTTCTTTAATGAGACGTGCAAATCGTTCAGGATTCAATAGCTGCAACTGGGTGCATGGTCTTCCTATAAATGACAAAAGAAAACAGTTTCACAATTAAAGACTATATAGGAGATAATGAATAAAACACATTCATACATTACATATGTAAGTAAAGTCAATATGTGAACAACACTGATGCTAGCATCTACTCAAGTCTTCATTGGACTCTTTATTTCACAAAATATTTAAACCAAGTACAAGCCTATACAAGGCCTAAGTGAACTCAAAGTGTTTGGCTGTAATACAAAATAAGAAAGAAACCTTTTCTTAAGATCTGCATTACAATTTCATGAATGTTATGAACATCTACACATTTGTCTCCTTTAAGTGAGCATTTCTGGTTTTGCAGTGGATGCATGAATTATCTATTTAATATTGAACCAATGTAGGCTACTTAAAAGCCTTATATCATACACATAATGTGGGGAACACCACACACTCTGCTGGGCACAGTTTAGATTGCATTCTTAGTAACTGATTAATTATCAAGAAGCTAAACAAGCCAGGCACAGCTAGAGCTTGCCATGCTTTAATAACATGTTGACTATTAATGACTTGCAATAGTTCTCAGCGCAATAAGTAAGTAGTTGGTTCAGAATACAGAAACCATAAGAGCTTGATTAAGGTAAAAATAGTTTGAATTGCCCACTGATTTCATTGAAGACTTACTTGCTCATTTTGATCCTGATAGGCAGCCCACCAGCCAGTAAGGTCAGTGGAAGCCATGAACCCTTCCTTCATGGTGAAGGGCTTCTCACCAGATTATGAGATCCTGTCTGTCTGGAAGGAATCTAACTGTCTTCAGAGCAACCGCTGGTGCAGTGATTGCTTTGAAGGCACATACGTCTGTTGAGTGGGTGTCATATTATATTGATCCCACCCTGCACTTTTTTGTTTTTCAAAAACAAACTCCCAAAAGGGGTGTTTGCTTTTTAAAAACAAAACAAATGGCCCTGATCTGCATGGAGTTTTCTTCCTGTGGTTTGTGGTCATTCTTTGGGTAGAGGACTATAGCAATGACCACCCTTCTCTAAACAGGGTGGGGCAACCATCACTATCACCTGGCACACTTATGACAGATGGCTGCCAGGTCATGGGTTTCCACTTATGCAGCCAGCTATACTCAGCCGGTGGCAACCCTGGGGGTCAAGTGTGGTGGTGGGGTTGGTGGAACCCACTTCACCAAACTCTAAATAAGCCTTTATGTTATTTTCTGCAGGTTCAAGATGAAAACTATGATTACTAATCTTGGCTAGGCTTGACCATTACATGCAACATTACACGCAACATTGTGCCTCAGGTTGGGCGCCAAGTACATGTTAGAGGTTAGCCCTGACCACACCCAGTAGACGTCTTTTTTTCATGCTCACGCTGATAAGTTGGTCTACCAGTGCGTGCCTGATGACCAAAGAAAGTCTACTGCGTATGGCCAGGATCGATCCCTGACAAGGAACCACTCCTGACATGTCTACAGATATAACAGTTGGTAGTGATGTTGTCGAAAATAAATTTCCTGGGCCCGGTTTCGGAATATCACCCATCATCAGCCAGGCTAGCTTGAATCCAGTGGCATAGTGACGATGGGACTCACATCTGGGCATACCCTTCCCACTTAGGGTGACTAATGCAACACAAAAAGATGATGCACGGAATGTTTAACATTCACCCCTAGTCACAGATCTGGGTTAAATCCATAGTTTTATGCTCTAACCATTGCCTCCTCAGAAACTGCTGGAGTCCCTCATCTGTTTTTGGTGTGAGGAGCCAACAGAGTACAAGAGGCCAAGAGTCTTAGTTGGTGCAATTATAGAGCAATCAGGATCCGTGCTTCAATCAGACACATCAGAATCATTACTGAACCTTCAGCAATCCGAGTAGGAGGAGCAAAGTTAGTCTCTGTGTGGGAGTGAGGTGGGAGGTCCTTATGTTAAATCCCTGTCTGTTGGAGATGCTCCTGGACCAGTGTTTGGGACTCTGCCTTCACCAACTAGTCATCCAAGTACAGGAAAACATGGACTCCAGGCCTCCACAGTGAAGATGCCACGACTGCTAGATTTCTGTAAACACATGTGGGGCCACTATCAGTCCAAATGTGAGAGCCACAAAATGAAAATGATGGTAGCTCCTGTGGGTTGGGTGAACAGACCAATTACAGGTGTCCTGGAGATCTCATGAGTTCAAGGTGTATGAACTTGTCTTGCCAGATCTATAGCTGTAGAAGGCAGAGATCCAGAATAGGCCTCAGGCTTCTGTCGTTTGTGGGGGGCCAGGAAGTAAAGGGCACAAAATCCTGTGGCCCTCTCTTCTGGAGGCATCACATCCATGACTCCATTTTTCCGTAAGGGAAGCACTCTACCTCCAAGATCAAGGTGTTAGTCGGCAAGCACTCTCAGGTGGTGGGTGGTCTGGCAGGGAAGATAGGAATGTAAGGTCATTGCCGCGACAGATCCGCAGGATGACCCATTGGTTCATCATCAGTGCCTACCAACTGGAGACAAACAGGGAGGCCCCCCCCCCCCCCCGGAAGATAGTGGCAGAGGGGAAGAACCCAAGGGTTTTAGAAGCAGCATAGCCAACAGAGGGTGGTGGAAATAGATTTCCTGCTGAAGCTGTCTATAACCAGAAACACATCTGCTAAAGAATGTGAAAAAAGCTTGTTGCCAGGGCTGCGCAGTCATGGAGAAACCACAAAAGTTTATTATATTGTTAGTGAAACCGATGTGCGGAGAAGGGTGTTGCCCTGCTGTTCTTCAAGTATTCCAATTAAGAACTAACTTTCTCATCAAATAGACATTCTCAGTCAAAGTCCATAACAGAAGAAGAAGGCATTTCTCAAAAATCCAATGGAATGTATCCAAGGATATTGTTGTAGCATGACTGCCTCGACCACCGACCATGCCACATGTCAGCAGAATCAAAGCAACATTTCAGTATCAATTTAGATGCATCAAGTCCATCACTCACTAGGTCTGAGAATGTATTCTTCATGCTGCAGGCTGATGACCATGAATTGCTCTACTACCCATAAAGCATATACAGAGTGGCCCAAAAGACAGGTGGCATTAGCTGTGTGTAAAGAAAGCTGCAGGTGTCAAGTTTATTTGACTATCTGTCCAGAGGAGCCAAAGAACAGGTGTTTGGGTTCTGCTTTGAGAACAGCATTTGAATCTCCAGACTCTCTGGATAGGATGATGAAAGCGTGGATCACCCAGAACCAGCCTATGGCATCTTATGATCTACCTATGAACTGCTGGGCCTATACTGGGTTTCTCCAAGCAGCCTTTACAGAATCTAAGTGAGCTTCGTTAAAAAGAAACAAAGGCTCCATAGAAACTGAGGACTGTTGCAAATTTTCCATCAAAATGTTTAACTACACTTCAGTAGAAGGCAAAGTCAGTTCCAAGGCCTCCGCGCCTTCTGAACAACTTTTGTGAAAGACGCAATCTCCTACGATGCAGAGCCAGAGGATTGTAAACGTCCCCTTTCAAAGAAGTAACTGAAACACTGGAATTTTGTAACTCAAAATAAAGACTGGCATCAGTATTATAAAGAGTCAAAAGTAAACACCCTTGTGTGTCTAAAGTTCTTACATTTCATAGCCAAGGCATCTAAATTGAGGCCAAAAGCCTCTAAAAGGGCAAACCTTTGAGCCCTGAGGAACTGTGAACATAATAGTTCATTGCTGAATTTAGGACTGACTTTTTCTCTGGTCACACTGATGATATTGGCTCCTAGCATCCCCACTGCCAGGACTCTAGCTGGTTCAGTGGGCGTTTCAACTTTATCTGTGAAGGTACAACATTAGGAGGAATCGGGGTGAAAGCTCCCGGAGTTGCCAAATTCACAGGAATGGACCACCCACTGGGGAGTAGCCCAGAAGGTTGCATAGTTATCCCGAAAAGATACAGCATAGCTAGCTGGAAAGCCCCCATTTATGCACAGTTAGCTGAAGGAATGGAACCCTGGCCTCGGATTCTCAGTTGCCAGTTCTCCAGACGCTGAGGAAGAGTCCCTCATCACTGAATGGGGTCTCTGAATCAATTGGGACATCTTTCTCAAGAACAAATAGGATTTCTTCTTTCTAAGGGGGTTTCACTGGGATATTTTTGTAGGAAGATCCATTAGCATAGAGTTCCCCTGAAGGTGACTTCATTTTTTGAGTGGGAGTCTGCTTGGGTGTCTCACTGTGGGCCATAGCATAAAATAATGTTGCCTCTCACTTTCTGATGGCCTTGGAGTGCACTGAAGTGGAAGTGCAGCAGTCACAGGCTGTAGTTTGTGTCCTGAATCTAGACACTATATACAGTTTTTGTGGACATCCTCTAGCGGCACACACTGCAGGGCTTGAAGCCCAAGGACATTTGAAGAAACGTTTGACTTTCTAGTTGTCGAAAGCTGAGAATTTCTTTAGTGAGATTCCAAGACAGTTCTCCAGACTGTGTTGATGACGCACATAAAACCAGGAACTGACATAATGACACTGGTTGGATACTAATATACTGTGGCAACATTATGTCTGGAAAAAGAGTTTTGTGGCATTACTTGGCAATGCTGGAGAGTCATTGCTTGGAAAAAAAATTTGCAGGACCAGTCTGGAAGAAGTATTCATGAGTTGAGGCGTCTGTGGTAAGAGGTAGCCATTTAGACACACTTTCATGGTACACATGAAGCAATTCCTGGGTTTCCTGTTTTGTGAGACACAATTCTTTCAAAGTATTTCAATCATTAAATAATTCACCAGAAAATATTAGACAGAAAGAAGTTAGAATATTTTCAATTAGCAACCATTCCTATCTAATAATAGTTACGACCTAAGGTACAAATAAAATGACCTTACGTAAGTGTAAATACTTGTACACTATGTTCTCTATGAAAAACCTAAATTAAATGTATATTTTGGAACTTTTTTTTTTTTTTTTAAATATTCAAATCTTTTTTATTTTAAAGATAAACCTTGATTCTACATTTGATACTTTTGATATCTTGCTAGTATAAGAAATGGAAACCTAGTGAACAGCATAACCTATTTAAGACCACCCACTTGTTAACAGAGGACATGATACGCCCACCATTCCCCCCACACTCTTATGTTACTGTGGAGAGCCACTGGAAAGGCAGATTGGTTCTGCTTGTTTAGAACACCAGTCCACTGCTGCTTGCCAACTGGCCAGATTGAGAGTCCCAGTGTCTGGCAATGTCTCTTTTGTAGAGTACTGTTCCAATCCCTAGAAGTTTTCATTGATGCCCAACAATACATGTATGGAGACGGACCCACCGGCTCTCCCAGTACCCCTAAAAGAGAGATGAACACATCTCGGCAACACTGCATAGTAGAGAGACACTCCCACACCACATGGAAAAAATGGGCTGGTTTTTTTTAGCACTGATTACAGGGGTACGTGTTCAGTTTGTAAGCTCGTCTTAATCTCAAGGGGTGTGAGGTAGGCCATGTGGAGAAATATAAGATGGATAAGTCGTAATCTTGATGACTAACACTCTAGGGGACATACATTCATTTCTCCAGTCAGAGTCCTCCAGTCAACCCACCAAGCAGGCCTTTAAAGTCACAAAAAGGTCTGGAGAGCTATTTACAACAATTTTATAGATCTGGGATATACCTCCCTTGCCTAATGGGCCCATAAGAATGTTGGCTTCAAGGGGGCTAAACTCGGTTACATCACAGAGGGCCTCTCGCTGAGGATGAAGGGCATGACAGAGCTGTAGCTGTAAAATTGGGATTTGTGTAATGAGTATTCACTTTGAAGGTCTTTGAATGGTTTTGAGTGGGAGCACTGCCAGTTGTCTTCAATTACTGATATGCCAATGATATTACACCTGGCCAACCTGTCAAAGCCTGCCTCTCCACAGGGGCATTATGAGCAAGATCTTTCTATCCAATCCATTTCAAGGTGGACCTTCATGCGGACAATACCACCCTAGTAAGGTCCAGGAGGGTTTGAAGAATAGGGCCTCCATACAGCAGACCTAGAATGTTATCTCGTCCCACCAGTGTTATCAATTACTAACATCTGGGCTGCCTAGTCATGCAGGTGTATATCCGCCTTACCGATCCCACCGTCATATGACGTTTGGAAGCCTTTACCAAAGGCTAGGCATGGCGGTCGGTTTAGCTACAAAATTTTGGCAAGTGGATTTTTAAAACGGGTTTGGTGGAACACTACATTTTAAAGTCCACATTTTATTGAGAAACCGACTTTTGTCCAGTAATCGAAGTTTACAAAAGAACAGGAACAAAACAAACTGTTCTGTCACCATCATCTAACTCATCATGAGGAAAGAATTCTTGGTATTTCATTGCAATTAATGGACATCTTTAACTTAATGATTATGTTGCTTAATAAAAATGCAGGTTAGATCGTTAGCATGCCTAATGTATTCCCATGCAATTCCACACCAGCCTTATCATAGGATTGAATTGATAGAATTATGTGCTAATAGCATGGGGTACATTGCGGCAAGAGAACATTAGGCTTTTATCTTGCTCTCTAGTAGACGTGAATTAGACCAATGCTCCAGGACGTGAATTAGACCAATGCTGCAGGACGTGAATTAGACCAATGCTCCAGGCTTTGTACTTAAGGAAAAAATCATAGGGCCTGATTTAGATCTCGGCGGATGGAATACTCAGTCACCAACGTTTCAGATATCCCCTCTGCCGTATTAGGATATAATGGGATTGTAATATGGCTGACGGGAAATCTGTCACATTTGTGATGGAGTATTCCCCTCGGCCAAGATCTAAATCAGGCCAATAGACAGCAGAGTGTACATCTATTTACACTTTTGACAAGTCCATCTATTTTGGACTTTCATGAATAATTATGGCTAACTAGTTGTATATTACCATTGAAAACATTCCGTTTTGTTTCTGGCGGATTATGTAATAAAGGTAAAATATGTAGCAAGAATATTTTTCTTATGAAACAGGGACCAAACGACCTCTATCATATATACACCATTAAATCATTAATTTGGGCAAACTTTAAAACAGTAGTAGGTGACTGAAGTCATGAGTGCTTGACGAGTGCTGTGTTCGGTGTGGAACATTACCTTCAATACTTAGGGCTAGATCTACAAAGCATTTTTCTGGTTGCAAACGCAACTGAGAAATGCTTTTTCAAAAGTACAAACTGTGATTCGGCAAACTGTTGCTAAATCGCATTGTGCATTTGTGAGTCGGTATTTGGAAGGGGCGAGTTTAGGGTGCCCATTCCCAATACCGAATCAGTATGGCATGCATTACTGTTTTGCGACTGAATTCCGGACGCAAAACAGTAATACTTTACCACCAGTTTAAAACTGGTGTTAGCCCATTCACAAAGGGTAAGGGATCCCCACGGGACCCCCCTTCCCCTTTGCGAATGTAAATAAAAATATTTTTTAAGAGCAGGCAGTGATCCCAAGGAAAACTGCCTATTCTTAAAAAAAGTAAACTTCAAGGCTTTATTTTTTTCTTTTTAAACACAGACCATTTTTCTTTAAACAAAATGGACTGCTTTAAAAAAAAAAAAAGATAGTTTTATTAAAAAGCAATCACAGACAAGGTGTTCTGCTGACCTCAGAAGGCCACCATCTCTGTGATGGCCGTGATTTTTAATGGGTCCCAAACTGCGACCTACCTTATTAATATTCATTATGTAGGTTCATTTGCGACCCATAAGGAACCCTACATGAAACTTATTAAGTTTCATATATTAGGAATGCCCATTTCCTATGCAATTAGGAAAATTGGTATTCGTAATGTTTGTACATCTGTCCCTAAATGGTCTAAGTTAAAAAAAATATATGGTTTAACCAGGTGAGGCTTTTTTTGTAAGTGACTGTGTGACAATTAGATATTATCTTACAGCCTTCAGAAAGTGGCATGCATGCCATGAAACACCTGTTGTCTGATCACTATTAAATTAAATCGGAGTAACACAATTGAAAACTAGTTAGATGAGAAATAACTTTGAATTGAGAGTGACAAACATAATATTGAGTGAGAGACATTTGGAAAGTATTGAGGTGTCGACTTTCCAGGTATACATAAAAGACTCCTTTGATGTGCCTCCTACTTAGGGTTGTTCAGTTTGAGCTACTGTACATTTTCTTGAGGGCATAACAAGCACAGCACCAGTGTTTTCTTGACCTCGTACACGTCCTGAAATTTAAAGAAATGTATATGTTGCGTATTCACTTTGATTGCCAAAATTCAGTTTTTGCTCTGCAGTAGCAGGCGGAATTTAGTGGTTATACTGTATAAGGCAAGAGTGGGGTGGAGGAAATGTGTCAAAGTTGCTGACTATTCAGATACTTTAATGTTGGATAGGATACTTTTTGTAATTTGAAAATCCCCACATGCCACAAGGACCGGCTAAAGTCATTAAGATATTTCAACAGATGCGTTCTGAATTCAATCAACACTTAATATACATTGGTGTGGCTTGGATGCATGGCGGAGTAGCTGTGCTTCATCGGAGCTCCTGCCTGCAAGGCGAATATCCGTCGCTGTCCTGAACACCTCTATGTCTGCTGAGCCCCCCCGGAGGATAGGGGAGCTTGGAGGCGGTCCGTGGCGGTGACTCTGGGCGGATCTGCCGGCATGAACCACCAAAACGGGTGAAAATCCTGTGACGAAAGATCCCTGAGGAAGACGGGCGCCATCTTGTACCTGCGCCGGACGGGGGAAGTGAGACCCGGGGCTCGGCTCTCGGGGTCGAGCAATGAGCGCCCGCATAAGTAAGCAGAGCGGAGTTTTGTGGCTGAAGGCGGGGGCAGTGCATCCCCATCGTGTGTCGACCTAGGCACGGATATCCGAGCAGGTCGGTCCTTGGGGCAAAATCCACCGGGAAGGGCCTGTTGGGGGTGGGGCGCCGGGGTCATCGTGGCCCCTTATAATGAGTTGCGGGGCTTCAGTACCTGGAGCCAGGATCCGCATTAAGAGGGCGAGGGTCTTTGGGACTGTTGGCGCCCCCTCAGGCCCCCCATACCCCCCTTCTATCAAGTACGGTCAGCAGCAGCCAGAAGAGCCGGAAAAAAGATGCCTCAGCCACCGGGAGGAGAAGAGGCCTGGTCCCAGAGACCTATGGCGCATGAGTGGCTGGCTGGTGCGTAGGACGCTGAGGGCAGACTGAGACCCCTCAAGAGTACTGCTCCATATTTAGAAGGCAAAATTGAAAAAATGGCCAGGAGGAAAAAATATATAGGAAAAATGAATTCTCAATAGAAGGCTAAATATTCCTCCATTGGTAGTGCATAGTCCTATT
The DNA here is from genome assembly GCF_964204655.1 of Triturus cristatus. Classification (NCBI taxonomy): domain Eukaryota; kingdom Metazoa; phylum Chordata; class Amphibia; order Caudata; family Salamandridae; genus Triturus; species Triturus cristatus. The sequence continues at coordinate 314,098,823 of NC_140591.1, forward strand.
CTTCATAAACATGCATTTCAACAAAAGAAACAATTACATACCAAAGATTACATAATTTAATTAACGTAATCCAGGAATTACTTCATCCAAATTAAAGTTTTTTTTTCATAATGTACAAAAGACATATTTTTACACACATACAAAACACTTATATACAAAATGGCAAAAAAAGTGGAATAGTAATTGTTAATAATAACAATGATATCCAGTTCCATACACCCAAATCGTTGGAAAAAGAGTGTTCACCTATAACCTATAGATAATACACTAGGAGGAAGTCTTATTTGCACAATTGGCTCTATGAACTCTACAGAACCTTAATCAAAAAATTGTGCATGAATTCTTCTTAGAACAAATCATATAATTTTCTCATCAGACTCCTCTAAACAAAATCTGTCGACGCGGGCGCGTTTCGGCCAAATGAAACATCTCGGCCTCCTCAGGACAGGGGTGAGGAAAACGACCTAAACAACAAATTCCAAAGAAATAAACAAACATATAATGTCCATTTACAACAAAAACTCTCTCTATCTCTGTGCCTAACACCCAAAAGCCCAACGTGACACCAAAGGGTGGTATTAAAATAAAAACAAAAGAGTGAATCAAGCAAACAAGAAAGAAGATAGGAGAAACAACAATAGAAAGGAAAAAATCCACCATCTCCAAGGTAACAGGTGTCGCACTCAAAGGTATATTGATACCAAATCAAGAAAGGGAGTGTATAATGATTGAGATAACCACCACTCACCAATCTAAGGGTGGACCCAAACTGACCACTGAAAGTAAATCCCAAAAGTGTGTTCCAAATAAAGCCCGAGTAGGTATATATTTGGAAGGGGCTTCCTTGGAGAATTCAGCTGATGACTAGGTTATGTATGACCTGATTGAGGTGGCAGGACGGGAGTGGAGAAAGTGGCCTCTGAAGGCTAGTACAGTGAATCAGATGGTGCCGGCTCTGTAAGAGACGTGTTGGGGTGCTGGGGTTCGAGCGGGGGCGCCTGGGTCACTGATTTTTGAGTGACACGAGAGAGGGCTAACAGGACGGATCTTTGGGGTGCCCTATTACTGGGAACTGACACAGCAGTTACAAGAGGACTCCACCATACGCGGGGTAAGGAGATTAACGCCTGGGCCCGCGAGGAGCACAAGATGGTGAAAGACAAAACCGCAAAAGTACAGTCCAATAAAAATGTTAATTACGTGCAGCCATGCCCGACAGAGACGGCTGGGGCAGGTGTGCCTCAGACTGACTAGCGAGACGAAGCCCCGGGAATGGCGGATACGAATCCTACGCTGGCGCATATAATGGTGGCAATCCATTCCTCGAGGGAGGATATGGTGCACAGGATAGACGCGGTCGCAATCGATGTGAATCTCCTGAGAGCAAATTTACATAAGGTTTCAGATAGAGATACAGCCGTAGAGCAAAATGTAGACACTATGAAACAGGAGGTCCGCTCTCTTAGAGATACCGTGGTGAATCTCCAGCAAAGAGTAATACAGCTAGAAGATCGGGCGAAGGATGTGGATGGTAGATCAAGAAGGAACCATCTGAGAATCGTAGGTTTCGCCGAAAAGGCTGAGGGTCGCTTCGCTGATCTCTTTTTGGAAGACTGAATTGTGCAGGAACTGGCCCCTACACAACTCTCCAAATTCTTCAATATTGAAAGGGTTCACAGAGCACTGGGTCCAAGGCCACGTCCTGGGCCCCCCCCCCAAGAGCCATCATAGCCTGATTTTTTAACTATTCGGATCAGTATATTATCCTGCAAACCACCAGGGCGAAGGGCCACATAACCTATCAGGGCCACTCCATTGCGATCTTTCCCGATTATACGCAGCATGTACAGGAGCAAAGACGTTCTTTCATAGCAGTGAAGAAGCAACTTCGTGAGTCGGGACTAAAATATAGCTTGATGTCTCCTGCAAAACTAAGTGTGGAACATAAAGGAAAGGCCCTGTTCTTTCAATCGGCGGATGAAGCAACGGCATGGTTAGACGAGACGGGCCTGTCAGACTCCTGTTTGCCACTGTAGACGGGCATTGGTGGGTCCTGGGGCAGAGGAGGGAGAACGGGCATGAGATCTCAGTGAGCCCAGAAGTCGCAGGCGGATCGTGAGGACAGCCTGGGCAGGATCCGAGTATGCCCAGATGGGACATTGCAGGCGGATTCGGTGCCGGACACAGAAGATGACTCTCAAAATGTAGTGCCAGACTCAATGGTGTCAAATGAATCAACGAACTGAAAGGGGTCTGTACTATCTATGATTAGGAAGTGATGGCTGGGTGCATATGAAGCGAAAGATAACTAGTTTGTATAATGATGGGAAGTGTGTTATTAAACAACCTGATTTCTGCCGGCAGGAGGTCCTCCACGCGCCCCGCAGGGACCGAGCCACGTTCCGGGAGCTTGAGGCAAATCCTCGATTTCGGCTGGTCACTTGGTTGCTTGGAACTGTTGAGGAAGCAACTGTTCGGCTCCTAGGCCATATAGTAGTAAACAACGTTGGTTTGAACTAGAGCCTTGCTGGAGCCATAGTTATTGTTTATTTGTAAGTTTACATAGGGGTGGTATGGGGCAGCTAAGGCGGGCCCTGCCTCGTCAGCAGAGGAGGGAGGAGGGTGCTCTTGGGTTGCCCAAGGGGTGGAAGGACTTGGGAGTTCATTAATGTTCTTATGTGTGGATACATCGGCTGCTCTACAAGAAACTGGGGGATCTGCTGAGAATGTATATGTCAGGGGACCAACTCATATGGCAGTTGGCAGAAGAGCGGGGTTGGGAGGGAGGGGGAGCGCGAGTATCGTAACTTTTTTAATATGGCAAACATAGCATTGAAGGTACTTACCTGGAATGTTTGGGGGTTGGCGGCCTTTGAGAAACAAAGGAGAGTATATGCATATTTGAAGAGGTACAGGGTGACTACTGCGTGCCTACAGGAGACTCATGTGTGGGGGAGATTCGATCCCATGTCTTAAGCGCAAATGATGAGGACAAATACATACTACATCCTATTTAGGATTTGCTAGAGGTGCTCTTATATGGGTGGCACCGGGAGTCCCTTTTAAATATTTCCATCAGATGGTGGACCCGGATCGGAAGTACGTGATTCTTCATGGGTCGATGGAAAGAAGGGAAATGTGCATAATTAATGTTTATCCCCCCCACCCCCCAATATCGACTGCTCAATTTTTTTTCCTTCTGTAATGACAGTCGCTGCACCATATCTAGCAGAATCGACGCTGATGTTGGGGGATTTTAATTGTGTGCTCAATGGGAATTTAGATCGGGAGCCTCCACGATTAAATACCAAACCATGCATGACAAAAACCCTGTCTGACATAATGAGGGAATTGCAATTCATGGATATATGGAGGGAACGCAATCCGGGACAGAAGATATTTTCATGCCATACCCCAGCAGCTAATACATTTAGTCATTTAGACTACTGCCTTCTAACCTCAGACCTGGCTCGGGAGGTTCAGGGGATAACATATCAAGCCCGGTATAAATCAGATCATTCACCGGTCCTGGTCAGCTTTAGGGGCCATAAACCCAGATCAGCTATCCCTATGTGGTAGCTCTGAGCGGAGGCATTGCTGGACCCCCCTTTTGCGACTGCGGTGTCAACTGCACTCACTAAGTACTTTGAGGAAAATTGGGGGTCAGTCTCGCATAGAGCCCATGAATGGGATGCCATGAAGGCATTGCCTCGGGGCGTTTGCATACATACAATGTACGGGGTCAGGCAACAATTAGAGAAGGATATTGCAGTACAGAAACGTAGGTTGTCCAAGCTAGAAGCATTGCAGCCCGGGTCCCCGCAGAGGAGGGGGGAGTGGTGTGAGAACCGAATTGAATTACTGGAGACTTGGAAGCGACTAGAAAAATATGACTATATGGTATATAGGCAAAGACTCCCTAGAGAGGAAGATAAATGAGGAGCTATGTGTAGTAGTCTCTTTTCTATCTTGTTGTATAATCTATGTGCATGCTCTTCTCCATGATCACTGTGATGTCAGTGTCATGGTAATGGAGTGTTGTGCTTTCAATCACCAGGTTGACCAGTTGGTTCCTGGAAGCTGTGGAGACAGACAGTTAATAAATGCAGTACATTACATCCATTATATGTAGTGTGATTACTACAAATTTGGCGACGAGAACTGTCTGGATCTCCACCCACGCGTGCAGGGGTGCATCCCTGGTGGTTTGATTCCGCAGCCACAACCTCAATTCCACCTCCACGAGTTAATATCTACAAAACTCATCATAAAGAAGAAGAAGACGACAGCGCAGCCTAGAAGATAACAGCACACGCACAACTGAAAATCATTTGATTTCTGTCAATTTCTGTGTGGAAAACGCTATGCGAGCTCACAAGAGAAATTGACTCTGTCACTTTCATCTACCAAGTGACCTACCAGAGTTGTGATGAACCGTTAAGACACGCCGTGTGGACTTACGTGAGTGTTTTTACATCTGTAGTGGAGTTATTTGGTTACAATTTACACGCGCTGTGCGATCCGCTCTTGCCGCAGCCGATGGAGAAGTGATGACGCACTCGAACGTGCAGCAGGATTCAGCGGGTGTGGTGATGTCACAAGCGAGTTAAGGAGCATTCTGGAGGTGTGTGTATGCGGAGCTGAAGCGCACGCTACGTAAACAAGTTACGCGAGGGAAGTGACGGTCACGTACCTCGTACCAGGAAGTGGAAGCATGTGAGTGCGCACGCTCGTTACGCTAGTGGAGCGTTACACCGCAAGTAATGCAAGCGGTCCTCAGTGTACAAGAGCCTTACATGGTAGCCATCGCAACAGAAGAACAAAGGAAAGAGGGTGCTTTCTCCTAATCAGCTCTGTATCAGAGGGCAACAATAGGGAAATAGTAGCGGTAATTCTCTCGCAATATCGCTTTGCTTTCTAACTCTCTCGCAATATTGCTGTATGGTTGGAAAGAAAAGGTAAACAGTTCGTGACTGTACCACATTTCGGGATTTCTGGGTGAATGACTGTGATACAGGCTGAGATACACGGAAGTGGAGCGAAGTATTCAACATACTGTTGTCCCAGTGTTTTTTCTACTACCAGAAGAAAAATTTTATTTTATGTGCAATAACTGATTTTATAAATCATCCTGTGTGACATTTCAAGTTGATGCTTAGCAGTTGGGGTAAAGAAGAAAGCTGATCTTGAGTTGTTTTCTTTTCAGCATATTCTGCATTAGAGAGGACAACTCCATTCTCCATTATTTCATGGTAGAATATCTATCTTCAATATCGTTACTCATTTCAACAAAAGGACAGGGTGCTAGTTCTAATTAAGAACTGCAGTATTACTTAAATTCAATTTGTTTTGCAGAGTTCCGCTCTACCTTAATTCAACATGCAAAATGTGCAGGCCCCCCCCTCCTTTTTTACAGCTTCCAGGGGATCCCCCAGTTAAATGGAAAATCTGGCACAGGGCGTTTGAGAAATATCTTGGAGCAATAGGGGGCACAAGATTCAGTGCTGAAAGGAAAAGGTTAATTTTAGAACACAATTTAGGTTTTGAAGGTCAAGCTGTATTAGAACACTTACCTCCGATACCTGTAGTAGTAGGAGAAGAAGTTTTGAATGAATATGACCAAGCTGTAAGAATGTTGGAAATTCAGTTTGACGTAGAGAGTAGTCTAGTGGTATCTAGACATAAATCTTTTACTAGGGAACAAGAAAGTGGGGAAAGTAGTGTATCCTATGTAGCTGCATTACGCATTTTAGCGTCTGAGTGTGAATTTGAGCATTTTTGTTCCCAATTAATTCGTGATCAGATTGTAGTTCATTGCCGTGATAGGAAGGTTCAGCAAAAACTGCTTACCTTGAAAAATCCCTCTTTAGAGGAAACAATTGGGATCATGAAAAGTATAGAATTGTCGGAGAAGTCCTCAAAAGAACTCAAACCAGAGAAGAATACGATAGGTATTGTAAAAGAACATAGCGAGGATAAAGACTCAAAAGACCCTAATGATAAAAGTACTGACAAGTATAAAGTCAATAATGATCAGAGGAGTAGTAGATTTCCTCCGAGTAAGTTTGTTCTCAACAAATCAGGGAAGAAAAGTGGCTATGCAAGAAATTTGTGCAATAAGTGTGGGTTTCCCTCTCACTTTCCTGATGCGGGAGTGTGTCCAGCTAAAAGTGCTACTTGTCGAAAGTGTGGAAAACCAGGTCATTTTGCCAAAATGTGTACCTCTCGTGGGAGTGTGAATGTGGTATATGCAGAGGGAACCAGACAGGATGCTTATGATGATGTAGTTAGCTCTGTAACGGATTTTGTTGTGGTGGTGAAGGATGAGTTTGAGGATTGTGTTGACCCTGGTAGATGGAAGGTGTTGGAAATTGTTAGTTGATTCGGGTGCCAGAATGACCATGATAACGGAGGAACTGTTTGAGGGAACTTGGGGGGACAAGCCTCTCAATCCTCCGGACAGAAGTCCAGTTTCTTACGAAGGGAGACATATTGACCTGAGAGAATTCTTTGAAACTTCTTTAATATTCAAGGATAAGTGTATTCAGGGGAAAGTTTATGTGGCGAAAAAAGGACTGAACATTTTAGGGTGGTACCATCAAGGACTGTTCGGCATGACTCTTAGACCAGGTACTTCGGAGCAGGTTTCCATTGTGGTTGATGTGCCTACCGATGAGAGTTTGATCTTTTGGTCTAAAAGGTTTCCTAGAGTTTTTGGTGATGGTTTAGGACGTATCACGGGGTTCAAACATATTATTAAAGTGAAAGAGGGAGCTTCACCAGTTAAGCATAAATTGCGGAATGTACCCTTTAGCATCAGGGATGACCTTTCTGCTGAACTTAAGAGAATGTGTGAGAATGGAGTAATTGAACCTATTGAGTCGTCCCTTTGGTTAAGTCCTTTGGTTGTCGCGAGGAAGAAAAATGGCAGTCTCAGAGTATGCATTGACTTGCGCAGTCTCAATAGAGAGATTTGAGTGGATTCTCATCCACTTCCCCGGATAGATGACATACTTTCAAAGTTTGCTGGAGCTAAGTGGTTCTCCAAGATAGACTTAGCTTCAGCCTATCATCAAATTGAACTGGACCATAATTCCAAACATTTAACGGCCTTTGTGTCTCCTGTCGGGACATTTCAGTTTCGGAGAATGCCTTTTGGGTTGGCCTCGGCGGCTGCAGTTTTTCAGCAGATTATGGAAAAGGTGTTGGATGGGGTTCCGAACACAGTGGTGTTTCAGGATGATATCTTGGTGGCTGGAAAGGACAAAGTTGAACATGATGAGAATGTCTCTAAAGTTTTAGAACGCCTAGAAATTAAAGGGATTGTGGCTAATAAGCTTAAATGCACCTTTGGAGTCGAGTCAATAGAATATTTGGGTCATTGCATTTCCGGTGAGGGCATAGTGCCTAGGGAAGGTTTGATTGATGCGATTTCTGATGCTCCTTGCCCTGGGTCTAGAGATCAAGTGTCTTCGTTTTTGGGAATGTGCGAATTCTATGAGAAGTTCATTCCTAACTTTGCTGGGAAAACGGCTCCCTCAAGTGAGCCGTTTTGAGGAGAAGCGACGTGAGAATTTGTCAGTTGGAGGACAAATTCTCACACCGCTTCTCCTCAAATCAGACCAAACTCAGAAAATGTGGTTGGCAAATGTTCAACACATAAGACTATGTTAGCTGGAGCCAAACACAAAATGGCGTCACGTTGAAGACGTCCTGCCGGGTGGCTCTCCGTACGTCTGTGCATGCGGCGAGCTGATGCAGCGGAACGCAGGGAACAAGGAGGAACTCGATGGAGACGTCACAGGAATGCAGGTAAGACTCCACGCGGCTGGGAACTGCGCGCGGACATGGAACAGCGCATCTTCATTTCAAAATACTAATGAGCAATTGAACTGTCAAAAGTCCTGGGGGAAGCCCGAGTCCACAATAAATGTAATGAAATGAAATGAGTAGTGGATGGGCAAGAAACATTCCATACAACACTGTTTCCACACCAGACCGGCTACATTAGAAACTAAAACGACTGCAACTGACTTTGTTCTTGCAAAATAAAAATGTCCATAGGTGACTTCGTTCTTGCGCAAACCACTTATGTGTAGAGATCGCTTCTGAGCACCCGGCGACAGAATGGCAGCTCCTCCCCTATAGCCCTCTTCCCCTCTAGCGACACAACTAGAAAGTCGCGCTGAGTTGACTGAGGTTAAAAATGCCGTAGTTCAACGTAGATGGCTCCACAAACCTTGCGCTGACAGGTCCAGAGCTCTAAGACCTAGTGAAAAGAATTACTCTGTCATTGTGGAGAGGTGTGGCTCACTGGTTAGAGGCGGCAGACCCGTAAGCAGAGGACGGCCTGGGACCAGGGTTCGATTCCCGACACGGCAGGGTCGTAGACCAGGGTCAGCGGGCTCGATAATTCTCGCCTCGGTGCCTACTCCAGTCAGGGACCACATTCGGCAACTCTGGGCATTAGCTTGCCTTATCTTCACAACGGCCCCCCCAGACCGCCGGGGATGCTTGGTTGCACCTTAGAGATACCCATTAGGGACCATCTCTCAGGGTGAGCCAGGACGGGTTCCCCAGCGGTCGAAGCGCGGAGATACTCCTCCGGGAGTCGATTCTAGCGCTATATAAACCCTTAATTAATTAATTAATTAATTGAGAGAGAACTCTTAGCGTGTTGTTGGGCTGTTGAGCGGTTTAAATGTTTTCTCTGGGGAAAGACTTTTAGGCTTCTGACGGACCACAAACCTTTAATTCCCATTTTAGAAGGCAAGGTTGTAAGGGATCACACGCCTAGGATTGCTAGGTTGAGTGCTAAACTTGTTGCAGTACAATATTGTGGTGGCACATATACCTGGTGGGAAAAACACAAGGGCTGACTATCTTTCAAGGTCGCCCCTACCTCTAAAGAAGGATGGGTGTGATGTTGACATAACGGATGAGTGCCTTATTGCGGCTGTGGATGCCTGTTGTATTGGTTCTTTTTCAGAAAATGATTGGTTCCGTGGCATGGAGTCCGACATTTTACTTAAGAAAGTGAGAGAGCTTATAGTTTTGGGTTGGCCTAAAGAAAAGCATCTAGACTCTGATCTTCATCCTTTTGCAAAAGTTGCTGAAGAACTTTCGGTAGAGGATGGGATGATTATGCGGGGAGATAAGTTCGTTCCTCCAGTGTCCCTCAGGGGTCGCATTGTTGATTATGGTCATGAAGGGCATTTAGGTCAAACCAACACAAAAAAAAGGATTAGGGCGGTCTACTGGTGGCCTTCCATGGATCGCCAAATAAATGACGTTGTTGAAAGGTGTATGACGTGTTGTACGAGTGATAAGGTGATCAAAGTTACATCGCCCCCGTTACAGCATATTGAAATGCCTGTTGGTCCGTGGTTAAAGTTGGCCATAGATTTTGTGGGGCCATTCACCATCTAAATATAAGTTTGCTTTGGTGGTCGCTGATTATTTCAGTAAGTGGTGGGAAGTACATTTTATGTCTGATCCCAATTCGAAAGAGGTTATTAGGTTTCTTCAGAGCCTTTTTGGTAGAGAAGGATTTCCCAGAGAAATAGTTTCTGACAATGAAGTGCAGTTTACTTCAAAGGAAATGTCTGATTTTTTGACTCAGTCAGGTATTGCACATCGACGTGTGGCGTTATATCATCCTCAAGCCAATGGTTTCATTGAGCGCAATAACAGGGTGTTGGTTGAATGTATTCAGTGGGCTGTTTTGGGGAAGGTGGACATCAGAGAGGCGGTGCAGAGTATGCTGTGGGCTCATCGGACGACTCCAAGTACCATAACTGGTTCGAGTCCCTTTGCTTTGTTGAGAGGAAGGGATGCTTCTTTTCACATGTGTCCAGCGTGGATGAAAAAATGGGGGGTGTCGTCCAAGGATGTTGGAAATAGGGACATTAAGGAAGGTGAGCGCAGCACAATCTATAAATCCATGGTGGATATTGAAGACCACTCTAAGTCTAGCGTTAAGGTGGGAGATTGGGTTAGGATAAAATCTCCTTTGCACGTTCCTAAGGGATTGTCTAAGTTTGGTCCACCAGTTAGAGTAGATGCCACTTCACGTTTTGCCATAAGAGTTAATGGGAAAAATTGGTGGATCTTTCTAGGGTGTATAAAGTACCAGTGAAGGTGGTAACACAGTTGGGTCTAGAGTCAGATAACTTGAGTCAAGATCAACTTAAGGCTAGAGTTTCTCCAAAGGGAAGGATGGAAATGAGGAAAGAGCCTAGTTTGTTCAAATATGTTCCTCCTCGGAGAAGCAATAGAAATAGTGTTCCACCAGATCGTTTAGATCTATAGTTTAAGGTTATGTGTGTGTATGTTTTCATTGTTTGCTTTTTTTCTGGTACTATTCATTTTTTATATTAGCACTATCTGTACAAATTCTATTGTTATTTTGTTTGTATGGTTGCTTTACTTGTTTTATTGTTTATTTTTCATTTGTTCTTGTTTTTGTAGAGAGATGGGAGATGTTGTAGTAGTCTCTTTTCTATCTTGTTGTATAATCTATGTGCATGCTCTTCTCCATGATCACTGTGATGTAAGTGTCATGGTAATGGAGTGTTGTGCTTTGAATCACCAGGTTGACCAGTTGGTTCCTGGAAGCTGTGGAGACAGACAGTTAATAAATGCTGTACATTACATCCATTATATGTAGTGTGATTACTACACTATGCTAGCCAGGCTATTGAAGAGGGAAACACCCACGGGGCCAATACTGCAAATACAGGATACGGATGGGAAATTAGTCCAGACGCAGGCGGGTATCCTGGATGTTTTCGCCAGTCATTTAGCCAAAGTGTACAGTGGTGGGGTGGAGCCTGGAGAGTCGACCATAGCGAAGTTTCAGGCTGCAGTGGAATTACTCCAATTGGATCAGGAGGTGGAGGAAAGCATTGGGGCTCCAATCATGAAAGAGGAGGTGCTGGGAGCTATTAGACGAATAAAGCTAGGCAAGGCGCCTGGGAACGATGGCTTCTTGGTGGAATTTTGCCAACAATTTTCTCCGCAGCTGGTGGATCGGTTACTGGAGGTATACAATTAAGCCCTACAGCGGCTAGACCTGCCAGATTCTATGCAGGAGGCTCTGGTAATAATGATCCCCAAACAAGATAGGGATCCACAGATACCGAATTCATATAGGCCGATTTTGCTCCTCAATATTAATATAAAGATACTGAGTGGCTTTCTGGCAAATAGACTTCTTCCTCACATGCCTTATCTGATCCATCCAGACCAGGTAGGATGTATCCCACGCCGCAGCACCATATTCAATCTACAACAGTTAGCGCATGTGTGGCATGACCCGAGTTTAATGACGGAAGACCACGCGGTAGCCCGGCTGCATATCGAACAAGCGTTTGATTCGGTGGCTTGGCCGTATGTATGGGCCACTTTACAAACAAGCATGTGCAATGCAATCAGTCTCGCCTTTGGGACCTTATATGTATTTAGCTATGCAGCACATTAGCCTGGGTGCTGAAACATCTACTGTTCTTTAACATGGATGGAAAGTAAGCACCAAACTGCGTGATACACCAGGTAAGGGAACACATGGAGAGAAATATTTCCTTTCAGCAGGAAATTGTATAGTCCAAAGCAGTTTTTAATATAAAATCAGGGCCTTCGGTGGCCATATCACTGAAAATACAAGATTTGCAAAAAATATTATCGTCTAGAGGTGCTTGTGGTAGATAATTTCTATGGACTGGAATTTAGAGAATGCTAAAGTGATTCTGGTATTTTACGGACCTCTGCTGGTCGTTTTCTATCAAGAAAGTTTAATAGAGGCAGATGCGAGAAAAATATAAAAAATTAAGTCCCTCAGCAGAAAGCAATTCTGGTATTTTACTGACCTCTACTGGTCGTTTTCTATCAAGGCAATTAAATAGAGGCAGTTGAACAAGCAGAAAGCAATTCTGGTATTTTACTGACCTCTACTGGTTGTTTTCTATCAAGACAATTAAATAGAGGCAGTTGAAAAGCAGAAAGCAATTCTGGTATTTTACTGACCTCTACTGGTCGTTTTAAATAAAGGCAGTTGAACAGAAAAAAAAGTCCCGAAGACAAAGCAGACAAGTCCTAGGACTGATCTCCAGAGCCCACAAAGTACATACAGGTATAAGTAAATACTAAAGTATATACAAGAGGTCTCGAATGCTCGACCTAAAAATGGGGGTGGGTGCGAGCTTTCTTCAATGGGTTACATTGCTGTTTATGTCCCCCTGAGCCAGGATTAAGATGGGGGGTAGAATCTTTAGGGCATTTTGATTGAAGAAGGGGACCAGGCAGGGCTGCCCCCTGTCTCCCCTCCTATTCGCAATGGAGTCTTTGGCAGTAACAACCAGGACCCGGCTTAAAGAGTGGGGGATTACAGTGGGGGACACAGAACATGTGGTCTCCATGTATGCCGATGACACACTGGTATATTGTAAACAACCTAGGTGGTTGGTTCCGCTGTTATTGAATATCCTTACGGAATTTGGTGAGGCGTCGGGTCTCCGTACGAATCAAACCAAGTCTAAGTTGATACCTATTGTGAAATTAGCAGACCGGCCGGTTGATGACCTTTCCGACCTGGGGGTGCAGTGGACCTCGTCGGCTCCCAGATACCTGGGAATTAAACTAGCGAAAAACACCTGATAATTTTCTGCAACTTAATACAGGAAGGGTAGTGGAGGGGATCAGGGGCTCCGTACGCTTCTGGAGGGACCTGCCTATGTCCCTTATGGGCAAGGTTGCTATCACTAAAATGGTCATTCTCCCACGATGCCTGTACTTACTACAGAATTTGTTCTGTAAGATCCCGTCAAGTAAATTTAGAACATTGGACACATTGGTGATAGATCTTCTGTGGGGTCCTCGACGCAAGTGGATCAGCTACGCTACACTGCAAAGACCATGGCCGTTGGGGGGTGTAGAGGTCCCATATATTGAATATTATTACATGGCAGCGCAACTACAGCATGCAATACATTGGCTGGATGAACAAGACAACTGGGGAAAAAAGACTCCTCGAGGGGTCCTACAGGGGGAAGTTCCCTACCGGAATTATTGATGAGGGGAAGGGGGTTATCCGGAGATACTCCATACATTATTAAACATGTAGCCGAGGTCTGAGAGACCACAGTTAGAAAGTTGGTGAGACATGCACCTTATGCACCAGACGCGCCCCTATGAGTGGTTCCGCCGTTTGCTAAGATTGCAGAATCCATGTCAATTCAGAGGTGGAAGACAGGGGGATGCCTGACAATGGGTAATATATATCAGAATGGTCAGTTTATAAAGAGGGAGGAAGCGGCAGAAGCCTTTGAACTAGGTAGAGGGAAGTATCTTCAGTATGCAAAAATCTCCAGTGTGGCTAGAGAATTATGACCGCCATTTCCGGAAGAACCACCGGTAACCAAAACATTACAAGTTATGCTGTATATGTCCCAAGGAAGACATTTGATAACACATTTATATAAGGCGATTCGCAAGGATCTTCCTCGGTGCCCACCCCCATACAACGCAGATGGGAGGAAACGTTGGAGTCCCCACTGTCAGAGAAAGAGTGGAGCAGAGTGCACAAAACGGTGATGCAGGGGTGCTCAAATGCACGTTTTAAATTAATACAATACAAATTCATACATCAAGCCTATCTCACCCCATAGGTTCTGAGTAAAATATACACAGACCGATCCTGTAGGTGTACCAGATGCCAGCAGACAGAGGTGGATTTTCTGCACGTGGTGTGGATGTGTCCGAGAGTGGCAGAATTTTGGGATAAGATATTGCAGCGCCTTAGAAAGGCCTCGGGATGGGCTCTACCTAGGGAGGTGAAACCGATCCTACTAGGTCTTCTCCCATCACCAAAAAATAGGAAGCTCAGCAGGAAGTTTGTATTGCTGGGACTGATAATAGCAAAAAGACGCATTGCGATTGAGTGGCGTGGGTCGACCTCTCTGTAGTGGGATAGATGGGTTAAAGATATGTGTGAGTGGGCAACAGCTGAAAGAGAAAGAATGAAACAAGTCAGTAAGGACGATAAATTAGAGGAGGATCTATTGGCGTGGTCAGTGACGATAAGTGAACTGCAGCCCCCAACAGAAGAACAGTGAGAGTAGGGTCGAGTGTAGCCCCTGACATAGTATGAATAACTATAACCTACATGAAAAAGCAGACGGTGCATCATCTAGTTTTATAAGGTATTCTAAGCGTCCGATGGGGGCGCGGGGGAGTTAGGGTGAAACGTTGATATATGTTATAACAGGTAAGCTAAAGTAATAAATTACAAAAAAAGGGGCCCGAGAGACTGGCCATAGCTGGAAATGTAAGGAAAGCAAATAATTACTCCACAAATGTGGTGAGAATGTATATATGGTATATATGTGAAATACAAACATTCCCTATGGTTACAACGTCATTGTTGATATTTCTGACAATAATACTGTATATGTAATGTTTCTATAAATTACCAATAAAGTGGTTTTAAAAAAAACACTTATATACATTGCCAGAACAATCCAAACAATCACCACAGAGTAGCTGCAACAATTAACCCCTCACTGGCTGCATAAGAGATTCTGCTAGTTAAGGTGAGAGCCTAATGGAGGAGATCTAAATGGGACAGCAGGATCGATGCTCCTTGGCGTTTAAGAAGAATCACCAACATGTTGGAGAGAACACTGACCGTGACCAACCAAGCTGGAGAAAGCAGTCTCCCATTTACAACTGCCACCATTGGTATGGCTACCTCCCCAGTTCCTGCAAAAAAGGAAATGTCACAGATTTCCCAACACTTAATGTTATATTTCAAACTGTAAGGACTTTTCAAGAGAAACACAGTCAAATCATTTAATAATTAAAAAACTAAACTTCTCCCTACAGTACGTTACTTTCGGTAGCATTCTTTCTGGTAAAGACTCCATCCAACCACAGATTCCTCAGCCTTTGAATTCTTTCCCAGGAGTCACACTGGACCCAGAAAATCTTTAGTATGACCCCTGTGCCTTGACTGGTGGAGCCGGCAAATCTGCATCAAAATCAGTCCACGGGGCGTGATCTCGCTCACGGTGGAGTGAGACGCATGCCGTGGGAACTCCGGACCGCCGACGCAGTTTAAAGCATTGCGGTCTTTAAAGCGACTCGGCTGGGGGTGCCTACCTCGCGGAGGACCAGAGGCAGCTTTTGGGGAGTCCGGCACCCATCCTGGACAGCAGTTGATCGCTTGAGCGGAGCCGTTGGGAGGGGCCCTGGCCGGCGGGAGCACACATCGGCCATCTTCGAGCTCTCGGCTCCCGGTCTCTTGAGGAGGCCTGATTGCTACTCTGCCCTGCCCAGCTCATCGGAGACCTCCGGCGGAGACGACGGAGTCCTGCGGTGGAGGTGCAGGAGCCAGACCCATCCGGAGCTGATGAATAAAGGGGGCATTTGTTACTTTCAGATCGACTGGCCGCCATCTCAGGCTCCCGCCATCTTGGGCCTGCGAGGTGACTGGAGTGCGCCGTCGGTGCTGCGGCGGGGACGGCTCGTGCTCGGCTGGGCCCCGGTGACCCCTGGGGACACCGCTGGAGGCGCTGGGCTCAGAACACTGGAGGCTGCTGGATTGGGCCTTGGTCGGGGGCACGGCTGCCACCATTTTCAGCCTTTTCTGGACCCCGGGGAGTGCTCGCATGGGCTGGTCCTCCCTCACCTCTACAAAGCTGCACCGGGGCGCCCACCCCTTCATCAGAGGGCTGCCGTGACGACCTCCAGGCCCGACCTCACCTGCGCGGACTTGCCGGGGGCGAACAACCACGCTGCTTCCGTTGTTGTCTTGGGGGCTCCTACCGTGTGTGGTGGCGACTTTGCTAGAGCCCCCCGGTGAGTGCGCGTTGGCACCTCGTTGTCTCCCGGGGGCTGTGGGTGCTCCCTGACCCAGCACCACATGTGCCACTGCGACCCCTGAAGGACCACTGGGGGCCCCAGGGGGGCGCTCCTGCCCGCGGCTTGGCACCGTCTTAGACCCCGGTGTGCCATGACACTGACAAACCCCCCTCCAGTAACCTTCTAGGACACTTGAGAGCTCTGCACATTCCCTGCGACACGGGGTGAGGGTTGCTGGGGCATGGGGGCATGGCCATACCCCCTGGTGGACGCGGCGCCCCTCGGAGGGGACCCCCACAGATGACCGGGGATCGCTGGTGCTTCTTGGGGCACTGCTACGCCGGCCACTGGAGAGGCCCTACATACGAGGTAGCTCTTGGGGGCGTTGGGACATTACCCCCTGCACCGGGGAGTGAGACAGCGCCTCCGGGGAGGCCGTGCACTGGGCTAGAGTGACGTGTGAATGCCGAACCCCTGAGAACCCCCTTGGTCCCTGAGCCTGCCGCCCGGCCTGCGTGGACGGCCCACCCTTGAGTGCCCGTGGGGGGGGGAGTACGGGAGCAATCCACTCGTCTAGCCTTGGCCTTGGCCTTGGCGTCTCGGCTGTGCAGCCCAGACCCGTGTTCTGAGTCCCCTTGAGCAGCCAGAGGAACGCCAGGGGGCCTCGAGCTTCGAGGTGACATCTCTTGGCTACACACTCTTTGGGTAGGACCGCTCTCCCCCACCTGTCCAGACGGCCAACTGCCCTTGGGTGACGTTTCATTGCTTTGACTCCCTGCTCCTCATATGGGACGCTGAGGGGCCATGCGTCAGGGACAGGGAAAGACTCTGCAGCACCCCAGAAGGACAACCCGGTCATGGCCCTGTGGAACAGATCGGGCCCTGCCCCAGCAGCGGAAATGGCATCGTCGGCGAGGGGATCCTCTGACCCCGTCACCCAGTCTTTCATGGCCAGCTTCATGCAGGAACCTAAATCTGAAATCGGCTCCCTTAGAACTGAGGTACAGGCCTGCGTCAAGGAGCTCAGGAGGGACGTTGTGGAGCTTGGAGGGCGAGTGGGCGACCTTGAAAGGACAGTCGACGCCAGTGCGGAGAACCAGGAGTATTTATGGCAGCGCTTGGTCACCCTAGAGGAACAGCATATCGAGCTGCAGATCAAGCAGGGGAACTTGGTAAACAGGAGCTGCCGCAATAACCTGCGCCTCAGGGGGGTACTGCTCGGAGCAGAGGGCTCAGACATTATGACTTTTGTGGCGGACTTCCTCCAGGAGATCAGGGGAGACGAAGATGCATCTCTGCCGGCCCTGGATCGAGCCCACCGGGTGTCTGGTCCACCTGGCCGCCCTGGCCTCATCCCCGACATCCTAACACGGGTCCATTTTTTCACGGAGAAGGAGGCCATCCTCAAGGCAGCACGAGACAAAGCAGAACTCTCCTTCAAGGGTACTCCCATTCAGCTGTTCTAAGACCTTGCCCCCACCACGCTCCGACACCGCAGGGATTTCAGGCCCATCACTGAAAAGCTTAAGGAGCTGGGCGTCCAATACCAGTGGGGGCACACGTTTGCACTTATCTTTCAATGGGAGTCAAAACGCCAGGTGCTGTGGTCTTTCCGGGAGGCTGCCCAGCTGCTCCAGATCCCGGCTACTCCACCGTCCAGCCCCTCAAGACTGCTCTCCATGACCTGGGAACCCACAAAACCCCAGTGGGCTAAGATACACCACCCCAGACGCCCGTCTCATTGCGGTGAAAGCGCCTCGTCCCAAGCGAAGCGAGACATTATAGATCACCTCCGCTCCTTAGATGATGGACACTCACCTTCGGGCTCACAGCCCCCTAGTAACGACTTGGCTCTTCTCCATGCTTTCTCGACTTTTGCTGCCCGTGCTGACCCCTCGCGGGAGTGAGACTGGTGACCCACTTGCTCTTTTGGCATGACCGCCCCCTGCCTTGATTGCATTCCGGTGGCAGATCCGGACCCCACTCATGGACGACGATACCGATTCTATGAGATCCTATTCCTCGGAGAGTGACATCTCTGGGATGGCCTGTGCCGCTGAGCCTGGGTTACTCCCAGACTGGAATAGGCCTTGTTGGCCATGTTGGTCATTGTCATGTTTGGATATTCTGTGTCTCTTCCTACTCTTCTATCCTTCTTTCCTCCTTTCTTTTCCTTGGCAGGAGAGTGACCCTGGTCAGAGTAGGTGCTCTTCACCCTGCGAAGGTTGCTCCCTCTTTCTCTAACCTCACCCTAGGTCCTGCAGCGAACCCCCATTCTTCTTGCCCTCTTCAGAACTGCGCTGGGAGGGGTGGAGCAGCGACGCATTCCCTCCCCAGTTTCCTGCTTGCGATGGCGTCAATGCGCGACACGCTGACACCATGACCTTCACCCCTGTCTGAAACTTCTCTCCCTTAATGTGAAGGGCCTCTACTCCCCCAATAAGCGCCGCCAGATATGACGATACTTCCTACAACAAAACACAGACATCATATTCCTGCAGGAAACTCACCTTCTGAGGGAAGCTGTCTCTCGCATGGCTCATCCTTGATACCCCCTTCAATTTTGGGCATCTCTACCCACTAAATCGGCGGGGTGACAATTCTCTGTTGGGCAGGCATTCGCCAGGAAACCTCCAGGGTGACCCGCAGCAGAGATGGCAGATTCCTCAAGGTGGTGGTCAGGGTCAGGCAGCACACCCTTACTTTATGCAATACCTACGCCCCGAACCAGGCCCAGGCCCAGGACTCATTACTCAGGGGTTTATAGCAGGAACAGATAACACATGATGACTCCCACCTTATCTTGGGGGGCGACGATGGGACTTGACCGCAGTGATGGCTTATTTCACGGGGCAGGGGCAATTTCTTCCGCTTGGTCTAATAGATATTTGTCGCTACCACTCCCCAGATACCCACGATTTTTCTTATTACTCCCACATCCATCGATCTTACTCACGCATCGACTACATCTTTGTCTCACATTCTCTTATCAAGGACATCCTCTCTGCGTCTATGTCAGATATCTCTGTATCCGACCACGCTCATGTGGAGCTCCTCATCCAAAATCGCTCCTCCCGCTCTAACCGCTCCCCGAAGTGGCACTTCCCCCTCATGTCCTCAGGGATCCCGTGGACGCGGCTGAACTTCGGGACGCTATTACGTCCTACTTTACGTCCAACGACCTCCCAGAGACCCCACTCCCCATGGTCTGGGACGCGTTCAAGGCCACGATTCGCAGCTGCATAATGTCCATCGCCATAGCTTGGGCTCAGGAGGCCCGTCTTTTTGAAGACAAACTCTCACGGGACATAAAGACGCTTGAACGATTGGACCAGGAACACCCCGTGGCGTTGCACAAGAGACGCCTTGCTATGCACTAACAAGGCAGAACAGGCTCTTCTAGCCTTGAAGCAAAGGTACTATGAGGGGGGAGACAAAGTAGGCACAGTCCTGGCACGTCGTCTTCGGACGCGGGCTGCCAAGGCACACATCGCTAAACTTAAGCTAGGGGACAGTACCTGGGCCACTACCGAAGCAGCTAAACTACAGGAACTTAAGCTAGGGGACAGTACCTGGGCCACTACCGAAGCAACTAAACTACAGGCCTTTCAAGAGTACTACTCGTCCCTTTATGTTGGAGAGACGACCAGTCTTGACCAGGTGCGGACCGCCCTGGAGGCCTGCGTATGGTACCCTATAGGCCGTCATCATGCTCAACTTCTGGAGAAACCTAGCAACCCCATAAGAACTCGTCGGCGCTCTGAAGGACCTCCCCCTTGGTTAAATCCACAGGCCCGGACGGCCTGCCGGTCTCGTTCTATCGCGCCTTTCTCCCGCAACTCAAGCCTTACAAGCGCCGCCTTTTAATTCTTTTTCAGAAACGGTGGGACCCACCACATCTATGGCTATGGTCAAAATCGCCTTAATCCCCAAATCAGGTAAAGACCTCAAGGTATGTTCCTCCTTTTGCCCCATCACCCTCCTTAGTACGGACCTCAAACTCTACACTAAAATACTAGCTAAGCGTCTCGACCCACACCTTCCTGGGCTCATTGAGCCGGATCAGGTGGGCTTTATTCGCCAGCGGCAAGGCGCAGATAACGTACGACGTATTGCACATCTAGTCGGGAAGGCGCACCATTGGAGAATACCCCCTTGCTTGTTATTGCTCGATGCTGAGAAAGCCTTTGATCAAGTAGATTGGGTATTTCTCCGAGCGGTCCTCCCAAAAATAGGGTTAAGCCCCCAGATGATCTCTCGAATTATGGCTCCTTATCTCTTCCCTCTGTCCTAGGTGCGGGTCAACGGGCAACTTACGAGACCCATTTCCATTCACAGGGGCACCCGGCAGGGGTGCCCTTAATCCCCCCTCTTATTTGCCCTCATGGTGGAACCCCTTGCTACCCTGATACGCCAGTACCTTGATATCCATAGCATGAAACTAGGGGGGGGGGGTGGACCATAAAATCGCTTTGTTCGCCGACAATATCCTCCTCACATTATCCAAACCGCGACCCTCCTTACCTGCCCTACATAGACTGCTCCAATCGTTTGAATCGATGTCAGGCCTCAAAATTAACCACGCAAAATCATGGGCCTTAAACCTTACGATCCCTACAGAGGAGATCCCAGTACTTCAGTCTCTCGTCCCTTATCAATGGGCATCATCCTCCATCTGATACCTGAGACTCAACTTGACCCCTAACCTTGCCACGTGATCACAAGCGAATTGGCAGGAGTGTAAAAAGGCGGTCCTGACAGACCTGAGAGCATGGAAACCCCTCCCGCTTTCCTGGTTAGGGCGCCTGAACACGGTCAAAATGTCAATACTCCCAAAGATACTTTATCTTTTTCAGACTCTACCCACGCCCATCCCGCAGCACCAGATTCAGGGTCTCCAACGTGAACTCACTGTGTTCATTTGGGGAGGGAGCAGGCTGCGCTTCTCTAATAAGATCCTCATGCTACCGGGCGACAGAGGGGGACTGGCGTGTCCCAACTTGTTAGAATATATTGGGCATCGCATCTTCGCTTCATTTCAGAATGGATGGCGTGGGAGAGTGAGAAAGTCTGGTTTCACATGGACAGGGCGGTGACTTGTCGCACCATTTGGGACCTTGCTTGGTTCTCGTGGGAGGCCCACTCTCGTAGCGCTTACATAGCGGTCCCTACAAAGACTGTGCTGGATATATGGGATAAGTTAGCATTGCGCAGAGGCCTCACATCCTTTCCGTCCCCCCACACTCCCATCGCTCACAACTTACACTTCCCGCCTGCCTACCATCCGACCTATTTCTCAAACTGGACTGAAGTGGGTTGCCAGACGATTCGGGATCTTTTCATGGGGGACTTCTTCAAAACTTTTTATCAATGTAAACGGGACTTCCAACTTTCAGAAGGGGCCAGATTTCAATACATCCAACTTAGGCATTGGGTCCATGCGTCTTCTCTGACGCAGGCGGCCGTTCGTCCTTATACTCCTTTTGAGCGACTGGTGCGCTACTTTAACAACTCCAGGGGCTTAATCTCTCGTACATATCAAATCCTACAACACACTCAGCGGACCGCCTTGCATACTTACCAGTCCCGGTGGCAATCGGCCTCAGACACCAACATTACACCCACACAATGGGACCACCTGTGGAGAGATATTCAGAAAGTCTTCCGTAGCATATCCTAGCGGGAAACCGCGTACAAGGTCATGACACAATGGTACTACACCCCTCACAGACTACATAAAATGTTCCCTACCTCTTCCCCTATATGCTGGCGCTGCACAGGGGCCCCAGGTGACTTTCTGCATATTTGGTGGACGTGCCTGCTCCTGACTATCTACTGGAAAGAGGTCCTTAGTCATATCAAACTGGTAATCGGCTACCCGCTGTCCGAGGACCCGATCATGACTGTCCTGTGCCTCCAGCTAGTGAACCTGCGTGCCATGACCCGCCGAGATCGGCATTTAAGCTTCCACATGCTTGGCGATGCTAAGCATATAATTTCTCTCTATTCGAAAAAAAGCAGAAACGCCTCCGAATAACGTTCGTCTCACCCGCCTGTGACACGCAATGGCAATGGAGTTGCTCACGGCGCGCCTGCAGCTTCGAGACACTCACTTCACCAAAACATGGCAACCACTTGTAGATTACTTCTGCAGACTGGAACATGCCCGTCTCCAACCTCCGAAACTGCGGGATCTACGCCTTTTTGAGGATGCTATATACCCTAAGGTTACTGACAGCCTCTGGAAAGACACCAATGATGTCGCCCGATCTCCGTTCCTGGCGGCGCTTTCCCTGCAGGCCCCGGACACCTCACCCCCTCCCTAGAATAGACCGTCCTGACCTTTATTTGTATGCCACCCACGATAACCATTGATCTCGGCTACCATAATACCTCTGCCTTGCTAGGGAATATTTTCCCCTCCCCACCCTGCCTCTTTTATGTCCTTCTTGTTCTTTTCCTTCTTACATGCCCTCTCTACTTTCTTTATCTCTCTCATTTTCTGTTCCTTATGTTGGAGATATTGTTCTTAGTTGGAAGAAGCGATCCCAGTGAGCATATTTGAAAGATATATCATCAGATTAATGACCGTTTTGATAGAGTCTGGAATTGAGATGTAGTCATTAAGCTGGTAACTTTGGATGTTCAGGACACTGAGATTGAGATTGCAATAGGCCTATCTCTGCTATTGTGCCCCCATTTATGATCATCACTTCTTGCTGTATGTAATGCTTTGGACACTATACTAGCTGAACAACATAGACGATAGACCTGACTACTGTATAATGACGCCCACCCTATGCTTTTGGCGATGTAATACAATATTTTGGGAGAACGGCTGATAACACTATTTGTATCTGCTAACGTGTGGTTGCTTGAAATGCCAATTAAAACAAGTTTAAAAAAAAAAAAAAATCAGTCCACGGCAGATGTAACGTACGTGAACCTATGTAGGTGCTACCCATGCACACTGACATCAGCTTTCTTAACACTTCCGTGCCCACAGAGCGAATGAGATTGGTTGTAACTAGTGTGAAGATTCTTAGACTGGGATCTTATTATGATCTTATTATTTGCAATTCACACAGTATGTTTTGCTGTTTAACTTAACATGACTTAGCTTTTTATAACGGCATGCGTATTTCTAATGAGTGGCTTTGATTGTGGCATCGGGGAGGGAACTGGTACCGAAGCTGGTCTGGAGCCCTGAATTGATCCACAGGGCCCAACTCGATCAGAGGGCAGACCCATCGGTGGAAGCCCAAATGGGAAGCCTATTGGCTCCTTGGGGTCCACAGGGATGCCAGAGGGAGCCCTTAATATGCCTAAAAGGCACAGCATGGCATCGCAGACGATTTGTTGTTGTGTCCCTGATGGGAGCTAGAATTCTGGCTGCCGGGGGATCCGAGTCTGAATCGACTCAAAAGTAGATGGGAGCGTAAAACTGGAGGCACGATGACACCCTTGCAGCTTCGAGGAAGACCGACGGAATTGAGACAGGCCTGAGACTTGTTGCTCTTATTCTTGGCTTTTCAAGAGGACTTACTGAGCAAAGAAGACCGATTGCCAGAATGACCTCAGGAGGGGATTGAGACCTACATTTGGACCTCAACCAATTCCAGTTTGGCGTCTTGCAGTGATTCGCTATGAAGAACTCTGGTTCCTGATCCCGAATGGCCTTGGGGTGAATCAAGGGGCATCTCAATGCAGGCCTTAGAGTTGGGATCCAATACTAGGTATCATAGGCAAACTACATTTGTTTGCAGCATTCCCCACAGGGTTTAAACCCGTAGATCTGGGAGGTGGCAACTTTCTCTTGCACAATTGAGCATTTAGAAGTGTTTCAATTAGACTGGGGGTAGCTCAGTCTTTCGGTGTGGAAACAAAACAAACTTATGTCAGCTCACATGGGTATTGCTTATACAGCTCTGTACACATCACATCCTGTGTGGAGTAACGCTGATGTGGAGCCACTGGCACTACCTGCCAGCACGCAGGGGTACTGTTGAGGATTTTCCAGATCCAAGCTGATGCTTGGGGAAGTATTCACAAGGTGAGGAATCTGTGGTTATATGTCTCTCTTAGAACTGTAAAGCAAGTGTATAAGCAAGAATGTCAAGCCCTCCAACCCAAAGACTCTTTTTGGCTTTGAACCTAGGCTGCACAGATTGAAGGAGGGCGCCACTGAGGTTTTTCCACTCAGCCCAGGGCTGCCATGGAGGTCTAAAGGGTTGGATCACTGACTGGAGACATGAATGGTCACAGTGGACCCTTGAGATTCACTGTGATTACATACCAGGCAACTGGAACTTCTGTGCTAGGGTGAAGAGACTTAAGCATGAAGTACAACCTCCCAGTTTTGTACATAACAGAATGGAGGCTCGGATGCCAGCAAAAGTAGGTACGCCCAGATCTTTTGCTTTTTTGATCACCAGGTTTACTGTAAGTGAGTCTCACTACTTGTGTCTCACCCACGGTAATCACCTGGTAAATGGACTACACATGTTTACCGACTTTATCCACCTTTTAAGATAAAGCAGCTGAGACGCAACAAAGGTGTGGGGCACTTTGCTTTTTGCACGTGCGGGCTGTGTGTGGAAGACTACCATAGTGTGCAGCCTGATAACTGTGCACCACTAGCCAGCAGAGCGAGGACTCTGCAAAGTTAGCTCTTGACCTGGGATAGGCTGTATAATATTAGTGGGCACTCATAGGTAACATCAGCATGGTTTACTGTTTTGTCTGCAGAGACATTGTATTATACATAAAAGGAGAAATCTGCCTTTGAGTGCAATTTTGCTTCCCTTAGGCCTACAAAGCCCTGTAACGTATGTAACTGGGGTGAAACATGTGTACCCACTTTGACTACACATGACCCAAAATCATGGTTTTAAGAATGTGCTTGGGTGCCTGCAAGATAGCAGCAGCTTCCCTTTCCTTGACTTTGAAAAAGCGATCCAACGTTTGCAGGGTCAAGTTAACTATGACCCTCCCAAGCTTTTCAGCCTGAATTTAAGCATTGTAAGATTGCAGCTTCAGCTCGTCAGCTTGAAATGCAGGACCTGCTAGAGGTTGGTTCTATGGCTGCATGTTATGTGGCCTGAAGGTGTATAAAAAATGACACAGACACGTTATGATAATTTCAAATGCTAAATTCAAAGCCAATAGGCCTACCTAATATGTTGTTATGATGTTCCTTTGACATGGAGCATCCTACAACACCACTGACACTGAATCTGCTCACTCGAAATGTCTGTTTCTTTAGCAGAGTTTTTAAGCACAGGATTAGCACAGTGCCATCCACGCTGAGCTACAGAGTGACAAAGTCTTTTCCCATTTTTTAGAGCAAAAGGCTTTAAGCATCGGATTAGCAAGTGCCGTCCATGCCAAGCTGAAAAATGACAAAAGCTTTTTACCATTTCAGGCACTGTATTACAGCTTTGGATTGGTAAAATGCCATCCAAGCCACCCTAGAGTGAGTAAAAGCAATCCCTGACACTGTTTTGCTCTAGTTAGAGCTCATCAGAGCGGTATTAGCTTCGACCAGACACACAGAATAAGTCAGGACAATTCCCTTTCAGGCTTAGAGTGCTGCATAAATTATGCAAAAAAGGATGCAAGGACATCTGGGTAGTGGCCATGTTTAGGTGGAGAGCAGTTCCTTTAAATCGAGCACCATACAATACCATCCACACACTGAATCAGCTCACCTCAAATACCTTTTTAGGCTTAGGAATAACACAGTGCCATCCATGCCGAACTAGAGTGACAAAGCTTTTTGCCATTTTTACAGCAAATTCATTGAGCATAGGATTAGCAAGTGCTGATCTATAGATATTTATGTATGAGTGTACACTGTATATATATATATATATATATATATATATATATATATATATATATATACATATATATATATATGTATATATATACATAATACACACAAACACACACACACACAGCTGAGGTTTTAATGTTTTGTACATATGCGATACATTGTTGTTTTGTGAATATAGTGGTCATGTAGGGAAGAGCCAGCTCCTGTCTAATCTTCTGTGGCTGAGATGGTTGTCAGTGGATCTTATGTTTGTGGTAACAAATTCTATAGATTGAGTGCTCGGAGAGAGATATAATGTTCCACTTGTTTTTTTTTTCTTGTATGCAACAATTTTAAGGTGGGGTGCTATTGCACAGCATAAGTTCTGATGTTGTATGTAATTGGAGATTCTGTCCCTCATGAAACATGGTCCTTTGATATGTAGTGCTTGGTGGCTGATACAAAGCAGTTTGAAGCCGCATCTTCTGACAACTTGCAACCAGTATAGGGCCCTTAAGGCAGGGAAGATGAGTGCTTGCGGATTTACATGTAGGAATAGTCTAATAGAAGAGGTCTGTATTAGAAATTCTCTATAATTTACTTTTAGTTGATAAAGGTGAGCTGTAGGCCATTCGCGTAATCAAGATTTGATAGAACAAGAGAGATTGTCACTTGGACCTTCTGGGGCAATTGTCCATTTGCTATTGGTCTGTAGTTGCCGGTGTCTCGAGAGTCCAGGTTAGTTTGCTTTAATAATGAGGCGTATGCATGCTTTTTTGTTGGGAAAACTCCTATTGTTACAAAGTTGCTGATGAGTGCTTTGACTGGGATGGCTGCTGAAGTTGTTAAAAGAATATTTTTGAATATTTGAAGTATCAGAGGGGCAGTTGGCAGGCTTGCTTGCTTTGACAAAATCCAGAAATTCAGTAGGTGATAGTTCTTTGAAGGAGTGTAGAAGCTGTGTTAGTGTTCCCCTGGAGGAGTTTTTTTGCAAATAGGTTGGGGCTGTTGTTTTTTTGTTGGTTAAGTAAGAATCGAACATGTTTGCTTTAGTTATGCAGTGAAGTGGTAATTTTTGTACAACAATCTTAAGAAATGGGATTGATTCCTTCTGTGCTTTTTGGCTTATGGAATACTGTGAGGTTTATTTTTCAACAAAATTCTTTATTGGTACATTTGGCATTGTGGATTTGGCTGGAATTGTTTTGAGCCAGTTGCATTGAAGCTTAGCAATTTGATTTTGGATCTTTTCTAATTCTGCATTCATCTAATGGGAATACTTTCTTTTGTATTTTGTATTTTGTATTTTGTAGATGTTTTGATTGTAATTAAGAGATCAAAACCTTCATGGATCAGAATTTATTGTGACTAGATCTGTGTTAGAGGTAAGCTGGTTTTCTAGTTCAACCAAATTCAGCTTGTTCCAAGATCACTCTGCAGTTACAGGTAAAATGAGTTTAGCTGGAGTGAGATTCTGTGTCTTGTTTTGGAAGGCAACCAGGTAGTAGTCTGACCTAGTGACAGAGAATTCCTTTAGAACGTGACTAGGTCAAGTTTGCCAAAAATTATGTCTATGGTGTGTGCTGCAATGTGTGTGGATTTGGGAATGAGTAAGTTGTATGTGTTTAAGCCAGTGATGATGATTCGCGGGTGTGGCATATTAGGTTTGTCAAACCATATGTTCAGGTCACCAAGAATGCATGGATTTGAATATATTGTATGAAGGTTAGAGATGGTGTATAGAAAAGTGTCTGGGAATGTTCCAATGCTAGGTGGTGGTCTGTAAAGGTGGAGAAACATCTGACAAAGGGGGCATCACAACCTAGTAAAGCAAAATCATAAGCTTTGGTGACGTTTGTTGTTTCCTTAAATATAATGTTTATGCCACTTCCTCCTTTACATATCCGGTTTTGTCACAGTGTAGTAGCCTAGTGCAACTGCTTCATGCAATACTGGTGTCATTTCTACCCCCAGTCATAATTCCATAGGACTAAATAATTGGTACTTGATCATTTATCACTAGGCAGTCTAAAGAATGTTTTTCGGAGGTGGTGTAAGTTTCTGCTGCAGGAGAGTGAGTACTGTCCTTTGAAGAGGAGGTGCATGCAGTCCAACGGCTTTGCACTGTCTTGGAACACAAGTGGAGTATGTTATAAGTCAAAATGTGGCAATAATCCAGGAATTTCACCTTTAGGTAATGAGATTTAATTCATCTGTAGAGGAAAATACATACTCCTAGCTCATGCTGTGGTTCACTAAAGGATATAGGGGGATGAAACGCTATGTGAAAAAAACCTCCCCTTTGTAGAGTCCAAAAATGGCGGCATTCGAATAGCTCTTACAGGTCGGTAATTTGTTTATAGACAATATAGTGATAAATGTCTATGCCCTAACCAGATTCCAAATCCAGGTGCTAAAAACAAAACCCGAATAAGCAGAAACAGACATGAGGTGAACATCTAATGAGAGGCTTTTCTCTACAGGATCAAACGTCTATCTCGCTTCAGAATAGTACAGCTGATGCTAATAAAGTGTACTCTTACCACAACTAATAAAAAATTATTTTAGTGCAAAAGGAACACTTGGTATGGAAAGCTCCACCTTAATCTAAGCACTAACAGATCCAAGAGCACATATGTAGCATGGAGACAGTTTAAGGACCGAATTTGTGACAAGTCAAGCTATACCCGAAATCACACAGGACTCAAAAACAATAGGACACAATGTGAAAACTGAAAACCTGTTCACAGTCAATGGAAGGGTTAGAGTGGAGGAAAATAAGTACAGCCACGGCACAAACCAAACTGAATATATCTATCATGTTCAAATCCATCTATTTTATTGTGTTCTGCCGCACTTGACCCGATATTTCTTACTCCAGACATTTGGTATTTTGGCATCTGGATTACCTGAGGCCTGTTTTCATTTATAATATATGTGATATCTGAAGGTCATCTGAAGTGTCTAGCAAGAGAGCAGCCACATTCCAGGCTCCATTCACACCTAATCTCTCCTGAAGGTGGGTTATGTGGGTCTCTGAACAGTTGTTAATGAGACATTATTGAGAAGAGACACATTTGTATTAGTCCTGAAGGAGGTGGCATATACACGTTGGGGCCATCAAAATGCGTGAATGAAACTTAAAGCACGACCTACAGTACTTGGATGATGTTCATCTGTCACTGGATGTACCTATTAATATCTAGTGCCACAAATATTAGGAGTGCGTCTATTGTAAAAGATGAATAACACTGTCTAGGAATATCTCCCCTTTTTTGGTACAGAATATATTAAGGGCCTCATTACGATGTTGGTGGGACTGACACCGAAGTTCTGTTGGTGTGGGTCACACCAAATTCTAGGTCCGTGGTCAGAACGCCGCATGACGATGTGGTCGGTTGGACCGTATTGTTCGAGGGACCGACCAACAGCTTCTGAAGGGCTCAAGCAGCCCATCGGGCGGTCGGTCAGATCACATTCCCCACAATGGAGGCAATGCCTTCTCAAGCACCGCCATGGGGATTACGATCCACCTTTCTGCCAGCCATTTTATGTTTGTTCTTCCGATGTGTAAAGGCTTGCAGAAAGGCTATTTTGGGGCCCTTAGCAGAGCCCCTGTCCCCCGTGACCCTCCGCAATGGGCCCTGGGGGGCACTTGCGGTGCCCCCTAAACATCTCTGCGTTGTGTGGCAGGCATGCCTCCCACAGGATGCAGGGATGTTTAAAAACATGCCTTCTGGCATTCTGTTTTGTGCTGCGGCCCTTTTCCAAGTCACAACACAAGCCTCAATGCAAAGAGGCATGTTTCCGACCACCTCCACAGCAGTAGGATCCTAATTTGGCAGTCAGGACCGCCGACTACTCGTCGGCCGGTCCCTTTACCGCAACGATGCCAGTCGGACGCCCGTCATTAGATTTTTAAATGTACAAATTGTTTTCAAGAAAGAGTAAAATATTAAACACTTGCATGTGTTACCAAACTCCTGTGGTATTGGATTAGATTGAATATGTTGTTGTGGTTGATGAGTGTATGACTGTTGGGTAGCTCATTCTGCCACCAGGGGGAAGTCTGTGTTTTTTGGCTTCTTGAGAGGCCTTATTTGCCTACAGGGAGCTACCACAAAAGGGGGATGGCTTCAACCCCTTTAACTTTTGAACAGGTACCCTATGAGTGGACGTCTCAGTATGGTGAAAGAGGGCTTAGAGCAAGCTCCCAAGAAGGCACCCCAGGATGTGGTCAGCTACATGCTGGCCCTCCATAACCAGATAAAGTACTTCTGGAAGATGGTTGCAGGGAAATCTAGAAGCCAGCCAGGAAGCCATGAAACGGTGGTATGACCAGAACGCCAATCTGGTCGAGTTTCACCCTGGCCAAAAAATGTGGGTGAAGGAGCCTGTGGAGCCCAGGGTTGTGCCCAAGAGGTGAAGGAGCGCTAGAGTGAGGTCACCTACCTGTTGGACCGCAAGATTTCCAGGAACCCTTTACAGATTTTGCATGTCAATCGCCTCAAGCCCCACTTTGAGAGGTTTGAGTTACCCATGCTTCCGGCCAAGGATGATGGGGTTGAAGAGGTGAGTGAACCTCACCCGAACTCCTTTCTTCCAAGTAGCAGGATGGATCAGTGGAGGGTGCAGGCTCTTCCCTACACTGACCTAGAACAACGGAGAGACTGCAGCCAAATGTTGGGGAAGTTTACCTCTTTATTCTCCCTTACCCCAGGACTCACTACATGGTGCACCCAAGATATTGACACTGGGGGAAGCACACCGGTTGTCTGACAAGGTGAGAGCCAGCATTAAGGAAGATGCTGGAGTTAAGGGTTACTGAGCCCTTGGTCTAGCTCTGTAGTGTTGGTCCCTAAGCTGCCCCTTAAGTTCTGTGTGGATTACCAGTGTATCAATGCAGTCACCAAGACTGACGCCCACCCCATCCCCAGAGCTGATGAGCTCATAGATGGGCTAGGAGCTACCAAGTCCCTCAGCATGTTTAATTTAACATCTGGGAACTGGCAGATTGCCTTGACTAAGGGGGCTAAAGAGAGGTCTGCGTTCTGTACCCTAGAAGGGCACTTCCAGTTCCAGGTAATGACCTTCGGGCTGAAAAACGCCACTACCACCTTCCAGAGGTAGGCCAACTAGGTCCTGGCTGGGTTGGAGAACTTCAGTGTTGACTACCTAGACAACATTGTGGTCTTCAGTTCTAGCTAGATGGACTACTTGTGCCACATCAAACAAGTATTTCAGGCTCTGCAGAGGGCAGGTCCAACTATCAAGGCAAGTAAGTGAGAAGGGAGAAGACACAAGGTGTAGCCCCTCTGGGCCAAGATTTAAACCATTCTGGCTTAGTTACCCCCAAGACCCAATGGAAGTGTGAGCCTTCTTAGGGATCACTAGCTATTACAAGAGATTTGTTTAGGGGTATGGCACCATTGTTGGACCCTTGACAGAGCTGACTTCTAAGATGCAGCCACATCAGGTGATCTGGACAGAGGTGTGCCAGACCGCTTTTGGTACGCTGAAGGAGGCCTTGTGCACAGCACCGTGCTCAAGGCCTTTGACTTCTCCCAACAATTTGTTCTGCAGACAGACGCCTCATAGCATGTCATACGGGCTGTGCTCTCACAGCTAACGGAAGAGGGCCTGGATAAATCTGTAGCCTTCATCAGAGGAGGGTACTTCCACTGGAACACAGGTGGAGTGCAACAGAGAGGGAAGCCTTCGAAGTGGTCTGGGCACTGAAGAAGCCAATGCCATACCTGTTTGGTGCTCACTTCTGGGTTCAAACAGACCACATACCCCTCAGATGGTTAATGCAGTTGAGGGGTGAGAATCTAAAACTGCTGAAGAGGTCCATCTCCCTTCAGGGAATGGACTTTATGATGGAAAACCATCTTGGAACAGACCACACCAATGATCATGGTCACTCCAGGCTCTTCCACCTTAGTGAAGAGAACTTCCAAGGGGTTGGGTAGGTCTCCACACTTTCAGCTGGAGGGGGAGGGACTCCTGTTAGACCTAGCATCCTTGGCATGTTTTCCCCCTAACTTTTGCCTTCAGAACTCCTGTTTTGGATGGCTTTATTTTTGCTGGCCTTATGCTGGCACACTCATTTGATTTTGTCCAAGCTAATTTAGTAGTGATGCATCTATCTTCCAGACTGCCTTACATTTGGAGGATTGTGAAATAAACTTGTATGCATAATTGGGTAAGCAGCATTTAGTTGTAACATTTTGCTATATTCTGAATGATTTTAGTGACTTTCTTCTTATTAAGATATAGATTGGGTGTTACGCTGGTGGTAAGAAGAAATCTCTTGCTACTTTGGCACTTTTAAATGACACTTGGTGGAGAGATTCACTTGTCTTTGGCACTTTGCAATTTACTGGGTTTTTCACTTGTTGGAAGCATGTAGGCACATTCTTGGTGGTGTTGGAGATACTTAATATGTCACTCAGACATGAGTTGTGCTGGCACATTGTGGGTGAGTTGTCCACATTTTTGATTGTCTCTTTTGGTGTACCATTTGTATGCTGACTCTGTTATTTTACTTTTTATTAGATATTTCAGGGGACTGTCCAATTTGGGTTTGTTTTCATCACCGAGTCCTGATGATTGTCTCATTGACTGATTTGCCTAGAGAGACCGAAACTTCAACACATTATCCTCTCTAACAACCTCAGTGAAAACTTCATTCATCTGTTTGCATTTTTCTTTCAATCAGGAATGGACACTTGTGATTGAAAATGCATATTTGGTGGATATACCATTCCCCACTGACCACTTTGAATACAAAATGATTTATTGCTTTGTACAGTGTGGGTTGGTAGTGCTCTACAAAGCTTTGTATAAAGAACCCTGATTGTATGTTGGGAATGTAATATATTGTGTTTTGTTACAAAAAAGAAAGAAAAGAGAAAAAAAGTAAACATCTTTTGTAAAAAATCTTTTTTTTTTGCTGGTACGCCTAATTACTTTTTGTGATTTCATTCATATAGTTGGATTATTATACCAACAAAATTATAAGTATTTCACAAGTGACTCCTTCACAAACACTTTTTTAAATTGAATTCATAACCAGTTTCCTGGGGGAATATTGGGTTGCCACCTATTTGATTTGATAGCCTTTTGACTGCTAACCAGTGCTAAAATGCCTGTGCTCTTTTTCTAAAACATGTTGGTTTGGCTTATACCCAATTGCCATATTTAATTCACTTGTAAGTCCCTAGCATAGTGGCACTACAAGTGCCCAGGGCCTGTAAATTAAATGCTACTAGTAGGCCTGAAGCACTGGTTGTGCCACCCCTTAAGTGCCCCTTCAAACATGTCTCAGGCCTGCCATTGCAGAGCCTGTGTGTACAGTTTAAACTGCCATTTCACCCTGGCAAAGTAAACCTTTTGCCAGACCCAAACCTTCCTTCTTAATCAATCAATCAATCAATCAATCAATCAATCAGAATGTATACAGCGCAATGCTATCACCCCTAGGGGTATATGGGTGCTGAGGTTGCTGTGTCTGTGTCAAAAAGCCAGATGTTGAGTCGCTTTCGGAAGTCAGCCAGGGAGGGTGGTGTTCAGAGGTGGTGGGTCACTTCAGGTCTTGGCAGTGATGTAGGAGAAAGAACGGCCCCCGCTGTGGCTGCGATGAACGCGGGGGGCGTGTGAGAGGGCAAGTGAAGTGGGGCGCAGGTGTCTCAAGGCAGCTGGAAATTCAGCCAGTGGTTGATGTAGGATGGTTCTTAGGCGTGGAGAGTTTTGTAGGCGTGTGTTAGCAATGCATGTAAGTCACACTTAGCATAGGCCCTGGACAGATCAGAGGGCAGGGTGCAATGTATTTAAATAGCACAACAGGCACTTTTAAGTTGTACATGTCCTGGTAGTAAAAAACTCTTTCTTTCTTTTTTCATTACTGCAAGGCCTATGTCTCCCATAGGATAACATCAGAGTTGCCTTATTACATTTTATAAGTGCAATTTCCAAATGGGAAGAAACGAGTCCATGTGTGGTGTCTCTGAAATCACAATTTAAAATCCTAACTTATGGTGAAGTTGGGTTGTAAATTGCAATTCTGAAAATGCCACTTTTAGAAACTTTACCTTTTCTTGCCTTAGTCATTTAATGCCAGCAGTCTGTGTCACATGACTGGATGTAGCTGACATTTGGGCTTTGTGTATTCCTCCTAGACAGCCACACACAATGGGGAGCTTAGGTGTGACTGGATGGGTCATCACTGGCAGGATAGGTGGAAGGAGCTGGGCCCAGTCCCTCTTACACTTGGATAGGCTGTGTCCTGTCTCCACACAGAGGGCTGCATACCCTCTACAGTTAGTCTGGAGCGAGAGCCAGGAAGGTGGGGCATATGTGCACTTCAACGCAAGCCTTCAGAAGCTTCTCCCCATTTCAAAGGCACAAATGTGTATAAAAGAAAGACCTCAGACACCAATTCTTCAGTACACTTCTCGACCTGTGGATACTCTGCCAGAAAGGACTGCTATGCTGCTACCAGGACTTTCACTCTGCTTTACTGCTGCTCTAAAGGAACCAATGTCTTGTTGTGCTGACCTGCAGCCCTCTTGCCAGGGTAAGAAGGACTGGACCTCCAACATCATCTTGAACCCAGGACCCCAGAGTGACTCCAAGGGCTACTCTGCTGGCCTCCTGATTTGAGCCTCAGGGAAATAAAAGGCTTCTCAAACAGCTCCTGGACCCAGCTGAATCTGGTTCCTGACCCTCAAGTGTTGCCTCTCAGGTCCTGGACCCTTGCTGTGGCTCAAGGGCTGTTAAAATCAAGCTTTTTCGTGACTGCGAATATGCACGTTTGCACTGAGACCTCGTTTCTTGACCCGAAAACCAGCTCAAACCATCGCCAGTCCGTCTCTCCGCATGAAAGCATCGACTGCTCATGGAGGACCGCCAATACGAATCACCAGTCCGTTCTCTTTGCTCAATACGCCTTCTGTTGTCTGGTATGAACCTCTAACGATGTAAGACAATCAAACTCAGGCACTGTAGGTTTCAGAGGATGATATTGCGGTCTGGGATGTTATTTTGAAGCTTAAATTCTAAAGTGGAATATATTATGCTAGGACTTTGTGAATTAGCAGTATCTGAAAATCTCATACAAGTAAGCTGATAAAATATGATTGGTTTTGAATCTTAGTCTCCTTACTGTTTTTCTCTCTATTTAAAACCTGAATGTCAATGGAGAGGGGTGCACATGGATGGTTGTAAGAAGGGAGCCTGCACTTAGAGGGCTTAGCCTTGGTAGATACCCCCATATATATATTACACACAGATTCCATGTACCTGTGGCTCCCAATGGCTAACGTGCTCCTCAGGCCAAGTCTTCTTCTAGGTAGTCCAGCCAAGTCAGGAGAGGACAACTATCCTTCACTGGAGGCAAGTTAGTAGAACTAAAGCATGCTAGTCAGACATCTAGTGTCAGAAATATGGGATCTGCAACAATGAGGTCATGGCAGAAACTTCTCTTTATTCACACAATAAGCGACTTTCATTTCCCTGATTATCTCAATACCTAAGTGATATTCAAACTTGCCTTCACAGTAATTGCCCTTGAGAGTATATTTTGTTGTGGTACAGGAAACCATAAGCAGAACAGCATGTACTGCAATCTTTCCCCCATTACAGAAGACAAAAAGAAAGTCAAAATTACTATTTTTTTCAATTCAGGAAAAATCTGGCTAGCTTGTCCTACGGTATGATTCTGAAAAAGCTTCCTAAACTTATATGCCAGATAGAAATATACCTCGGATTACTGTTCAGAAACCATTAGAAATGATGGGTATAGCTGTCTCGTGGGGAACTGGTAGCTTTCTGGATGGAAAAATGTTGGTAATATTGCACACTATTAGCTAAGTGCCCAGAGGAACATATACTGTTGGAAACATTCCTTTTTGCAGGGTCATTCCGAAATTGTTTTCCTTCCTACTCCCCTTTTTGCTAAATTCATTTTTGTTGTCTTCAGGACTGTGTACTTTACTACTGCAAACCAGTGCTAACACGCTTGTGGCCTCTACTTAAAACACAGTGAAATTGGTTTATACCCAATTGGCACATTTAATTAACTTGAAAGTTCCTAGTAAAGTAGCAGAACATGTGCCCAGGGCCTGTAACTTAAATGCTACTGGAGGCCCGCCGCACTGATTGTGCCACCCAATTAAGTAGCCCTCTAAACATGTTTTAGGCCTGCCATTGCACAGCCTGTATGCGCAGGTTTAACCTGCCATGTCGACTTGGCAAAATAAACCTTTTGGCAGGCCCAAATCCCTAAGGTAGGCCCTGGGCAGCCCCAAGGGCAGGGTGCAATGTATTTAAAAAACTGGACATGTACTTTTAAGTTTTATGTATCCTGGTAGTGAAACCCTATTAATTTTGTTTCGGTAAGTTTGCGCCATTCGGCTCCGCGTGGCGTAGTTGGTGTCATTCGCACCTGAAGTGACATTTGCAGTGCCTATATAGGCACCACCTAGGCACACTGATGTCAATTAGTTTTCGGGACTTTCCATGCCAGAAGCGCAGGGCCTCAAAAAACACTGACCACTCTTGTGGAAAACTAGGGCCCTGAAAGGGGCGAAGCCCTGTCCCTAGAAATCCATTTGCAGAGCGGGCAGGATGCTTGTGGCAGTAAGGAATCTGCAGCTACATTGAAGGCCTGATTTATATCCTATGGGATTTATATTTTGGCGGATGGGATATCTATCACCGTTGTGATGGAGTAACCCATCCGCCAAAATCTAAATCGGGCCCAGAGTCTCTACCAGATAAGGCGCTCGAAAGGTAAGTAACTTGTTCATCTGATAGAGACTTTTAGCCACAGATTCTTTACTGTAGTAAAGATTCCCAAACAATACCTCCCCGGTGGTGGGTATGCGGACCAATTTCACATGAGAAAGTCCTGCATGACCGAAAGGGCAAAGTGTCCATCTCTATGGATCTGGCTGTCCAGACAGTAGGGTTTGGTAAACGTTTGTACGGAAGCCCACATTGCTGCCAGGCAGATGTCCAGGGCCGGAACTCCGAGAGCTAATGCAGTTGTGGCAGCTTTTGCTCTGGTGGAATAAGTACGCAAACCGTCAGGAGGTTGCTCTTCTTAGCCAATGCATAGCAGATTTTTATGCAGAGAACGATCAATCATGAGATGGTCCTTTTCTGTCCAGCCCATCCTTTCTTCATTCCGACATACCCCACAAAGAATTGGTCATCCACCCGGAACTCTCGTGTGTGGTCAAGGAAGAACAACAATGCTCTTTTTGGGTCCAGATAGTGAAGTCGCTCCTCTTCCTTGGAGGGATGAGGGGGGAGTATAAAAAGGAGGCAGAGTGATGGTTTGACCTACGATAAATGGAGTGACCACTTTCAGAAGAAAGGAAGCTCCCGTACGAAGCACCAGCTTGTTTGGGTAGATGTTAAGATAAGGTGACTTGGGTGACAAGGCCTGAATCTCACTGACCCTCTGGGCAGATGTTATTGCCACCAGGAAGGCTGTTTAAATGGTAAGGAGCCTGAGAGGACAGTTATGTAAGGGCTCAAACGGAGTGCACATCAGGAACGTCAGGAACAGATTAAGGTCCCACTGAGGGATAATGTAAGGACAGGAAGGAAACATATGTTGCAAACCTTTCAAAAACCTATGTACAATAGGGGATTGGAAAAGGGAAGATTGGTCAGGCAACCGAAGAAAAACAGAGATTGCAGAAAGATATCCCTTAACAGTGTCCTGGGCAGAGCCTTGCTGGGCAAGGGAAAGGATGTGCAGGAGAACCTGAGAAAGGGGGCAGAAAGGGGATCAATTTGTCTTTCTGTACAGCATGCCACAAATTTTGCCCAATGGCAGGTGTAAACCGTCTTGGTGGAGGGACGATTGGCTGCTAAGATAATGTTACAGACTTTGAGAGGAGGGTTAAAAGCTATCAACTGTTGCAGCCCTATCTCCACGCAAAAAGGCGGAGCATTGACAGGTTCTGGTGGAGAACCATCCACTACTGCTGCAACAGAAGATCCGCTTGAAGGGGCAGCCTGATCGGAGGACCGATGGCTGTGCTCAACGGCTTAGACTTTCCATACCCAGTCCGGAGCCACAAGGATAACTTGGGCCCAGTCGTTCCTGATATTCTTGGGCAGGAGTGGTATGGGCAGAAAGGCATACAGAAGGCCTGAGCTCCACTCGAAATGAAAGGTGTCTCCGAACGAGAGCCGACTTGGTAACACCAGCGCACAGAACTGCTGACATTGCGCATTCTCATCAGTGGCAAACAGATCTAACCAAGGCTCTCCCCACTGCTGAAAGAGACCTTGCACTACCTCCAAATGGAGATGCCATTCATGATCTGGGAGGCATCTTCGTCTGGGTTTGTTCGCTATGGCATTCAGAGAACTTACGAGATGTTGAACCACCAGGGATATGCCCTGCTGTTCAAGCCATGCCCAGAGACTCATGGCCTCTTGACAAAGGGTCCACTACCCCTGTTTGTTGCAGTACCACATGGCGGTGGTGTTGTCCTTGAACACTTTCACCAGCCCTCCCTGGATTGAGGGTAGAAAGGCTTTCAACGCCAATTGGATCGCTCTGAGCTCCAACAGGTTGATGTGGAGTCCGCTGGAGACCAAAATCTCGAATCTTCACCTCTCCCATATGGCTGTCCCATCCCAGGAGTGACACATCTGCCACTACTGTGAAATTTGGTTGGGGAAGGGAGAGGGGTCTGCTGCTTACCCAATCGCAGTTCATTAACCATGACCGCAGATCTTTTGCAGTTGCTTCTGAGATCTGGACCATGTCAGAGATATTCCCCTGATGCTGAGCCCACTAGAACATCATGTCCACTGTAGAGTCAGCACATGCCAACAGGCATGTGCCACTAGCAGGAGGCCATGAGGTCCAACAGCCTTAGACTCAGTCTCACTGAAATCCAGTATAGAGGCTGAACCATCGGTATCATAGCCTGAATATCCAGATCTGGCCGTTAGGGAGCATAGGCCCAAAACTGCACCATGTCCAGAACAGCTCCAATGAAAAGGAGCGTCTGAGAGGGAGTAAGGTGTGACTTTGGCATGTTGACAGTGAACCCCCAGTAAATGCAGGCGGTCTGCCTCAGTCTGCAGGTGGAAGACGACAGCCTGGGGTGAGCCCGCCTTCAAAAGCCAGTTATCGAGATAGGGGAAGACTGGCACCCCTAATTTCCACAGATGAGCAGCAACCACGGCCATCACCTTGGTGAACACCCGAGGGACACTGGTGCGGCCAAAAGGGAGCACAACAAACCTAAAGTGCTTGTGGCCCACCATGAACTGCAGGTAACGCCAGCGTGCAGGCAGGACAGGAATAGAGAAATATGCATCCTGCAAGTCCAACGCTACTATCCAGTCTCCTGGGCCCAGGGCAGATAGGACCTGAGCAAGAGTGAGCATTTTGAACTTCTCCTTCTCAAGGAAGAAGTTGAGAGAGCACAGGTTGGGGATAGGACGAAGGCCTCTGTCGTTCTTGGGTACCAGAAAGTAGCAAGAATACCAAACATGACCCGATTCTGCTGTGAACACTCTCTCTATGGCTCCTTTGGCCAAAACAGCCATCACTTCCTGGCAGAGAAGAGATAGGTGGTTCTCCATCAGCCTGTCATAAGTAGGTGGCATGGAGGAAGGTGTAATCTTGAAGGGGATGGGTAGCCCCTTCAAACAATCTGCAAAACCCAACCATCCAACTTTGTGGACTTCCAGCGGGGCAGGTGATGGCGAATCCTGCCACCCACTGGGGCGATAAATGGGCAGACTTGGTGGGTTTGGAGGCTGTGGCTGCTGGTGGGTGGTGAACAGGCCTGACCGTTGCCAACCCAACATTTGGGGCCAGTAGGTACTGCGTCCTTGGCCAAGACGAGGCTGGAAAGCTTGCGCGCCGCAGTGGCTGGGCAGGTAAGGCACGCGGCTGTATGCCCCTTCCGTACCAACGAAAGAAGCGAAAGGTGGATTGAGGGTTCCGTGTCAGAGTCAGGAATGAGAATGGGGATGGCAACGCTGGTGAGCGTTGGCTGCGCCAGGAGCATCTTCCTCGGGACCAGTGCATGGGAAGGTCGACGTGGCACGACTGCCGCCAATCCGGATCCATCTTTGGGTCCCTGGGCCTAAATGGTGCTAGAGCTGCCGGTGTGAATCCAGTAGTGGCCCCTCCCAAATCTGCAGGGCCCGAAGGCGTGCTTGGGGGAAATGGCTGCTCAACTAAGAAGTGCATGGCCTCGTACAACTCTTGTATTTGAGCGGGGGTCGCTCCAGCTTCAGGAATGCAGGGAGTCGGCCCAGGCTCTGGCTAACCACAGATCCAGGCCTCAAGGGATGCTCCCTTGTCTCGTTGGCCCACACACAAGGTGAAATCGAAGCATGCTTCAACTTCTTTTTCTTCTTGTGGGACTGAGACTTATCTGAACGGCTCAACGACCTCAAGCGTTGTACATCAAGCTGCCAGTAGCTTGAGGGATCACTCCCTCAAGGCCTTCGGATGCATGGCACGACAGTCGGGGCAGGTCTTCGGGTCATGGTGTCATTTGAGGCAGCATAGGCAAACAAGGTGCGGGTCTGTCACAGACATCTGTCAGTGACAGGCTCCACAGGGCTTGAAGCCGGCCTTCTTTGATGACATTCCTACCACACCAGAGGTTAAACCTCAAAAATGACTTCAACAAAAACGTCTAAAAAAGCTGTGCCTAGGTGGTGCCTATATAGGCACATGAACAATCATTCCGGCACGGACAACGCCACACGAAGCCGAATGATGGCACCTACCGGCATGCTGGGGTACTTTTCAATATTGTTTCTGCACTGTAGCTTAACTTTTTGTTCCTTTATAGGTACACTCTGGTATCATTTCGGATACCGTGGGTAGGAATTGGGTATCACATTGGATAACAGATGAGTGGGGCTCTATTTTGTCTTGCTGCATGTGTGTGTTCATGCAAAACGTAACTGTACCTGTAGTCTTTCTTTCCTCACCATGCCAGAAGCGGAAAAAGGTTTTTAACCACTATGCAGGGTGTGTGGTACATCGCTAAGTGCGGAACTGGAATATGTCTCTACTTACGCGCTGTTTGGTTCCTGAAGGGCAAGAAGTTTTTGGACACCTTCCATATCTTTCCTCAGTTGAAGCTAACAGCTTGAATGAATATGAAATATGTTTGAAAGAATTACACTTACATTATTTGCCAAAGTTGAGTACTCTTTTAGAATGTTATCACTTTGGGAGAAAGATGCAGTGGTTGGGAGGATCCGTTGAGGGATATATCATGGCTGTAAGGAAACTGGCATCTACCTACAATTTTGGGGCCGCAACTGAAGAAGGATTGCAGGATCAATTCATGTTGGGCTGTGCTATGGACAAAGCTAGGGAAGCCATGTGGCAGAAAGATAATCCATCTCGAAATGAAATAATTAATGTGGTTAATTCTTGTGAGCATTCACAAGCAAGTGTAGGGGTGATTAGGAAAAATTCCCTATTTGTGAGGACAAATGTGGCATGAAAGTGTACATGTGGTGAAAATAGTAGTAGGATCAACGTCAGGTGGCCGACAAGACTTAGAGTGCAAAAGAATTTCAAGGAAAATGTTTTAGGGCCAGTAATGTGGTGCATGTGACTAACTTCAAATGATACCTGAGTGGAAAGCTACGTGCAGGACATGTGGAAGGAAAGGTCATTACACTACCTGCTGTAGATCTTCCAAAGACAAGAAAAAGGTCGGAGAGGTGGTTTGTGACTCTGATCAAGAGTGTGAGGAGGTAGTATTGCAGATTGAAGACAAAATGAACAAAGGTCCCTTTGAGGTGGAAGGATAAATGGATCGGCTGTTAAGATGTTATTTGAATTGTTGGCAAAATTAAAGTTAGTACCTAAAACATTCTTTGAAGCAAATTTGAAACCAACAGTGAAGCTGTTAAAACCAGATATTTGGCCCAAAGAATATGGGGAGGAACCAATCAAATTGATGGGATACTTTTGGGGTACTACTCAGTTTGCTAATAGACTAATTCCTGGGAAAGTCTATCTTTCAATTAGAAGTTATTCTTTAAATAGTTGTTACCATCAGAAAAGTTTGGCAATGTATCTTGACCTCAATAAAACTCAATCAGTGAGACTGAAAGAAAGTGTGGTGGTTGCTGAGGTGGTGAGAAAGTCACCATTCAAAATGACTATGAGAAGCAATTACTTGAGGTATTCAGAAATTATCTGGGGCACTTAAGAAATTTTGTTAATTTGGTAAAGCTTACACCGGGAATTTTGCCTGAAGTCAGGAAGGTGAGAGGTGTGTTCATTATGGCATGGGAAGCAATGAGGGGTGAATTAGAGAGGTTTCAAGAAAGGGATGTCATACATGAGGTAGAAGTGACTGAATGGTTGTCTTACATAGTGATGGCTTACAAAGCAAATGGGGTAGTGAATTTATGTATTGATTTGAGGGAGTTGAACACGACAGTGGTTGTTGATCACTACTTGTTACCCAACATAACAGAGATGTTGTGCTGTTTTGAAGGTGCAAAATACTTTCCGTCCTTAGACTTGACATCAGCATATCACCAGATCTCACTACAT
This sequence comes from Triturus cristatus, assembly GCF_964204655.1. Lineage (NCBI taxonomy): Eukaryota > Metazoa > Chordata > Amphibia > Caudata > Salamandridae > Triturus > Triturus cristatus. Next base: position 314,141,083 of record NC_140591.1, read on the forward strand.
CCCCAATCACAGGTGTGAACCTCATCCACCACACCATTTGGAACTTTCACATTTTTACGTATGCTTTTTGGGTTGGTTTCAGCCTTTGCAGTTTTCCAAAGGGCTACGGAGTACATTTTGAAAGAGGTTGATGGAGTGAAGATGTATCAGGACGATGTGTTGGTGCATGGAATGAGTCAGGAAGAACATGATATGAGACTGACACGTGTTTCATCAGTTAGGTATGCAATCACCTCTGACTTCAAAGAGAGTACTCCATCCATGTCTGTGTAACAGCGTGGTACCACGCTGTTACACACACAAGGATGGAGTACTCGCTTTCGGATGTGATAACGAGATAGGCATTTACTCTCTGGCATATTGAACTTACCAGACAATAAAAAGTGGAGTGGACTATTAACGTTTCATAGAAATAACTAGGGAACCGTTTTTTGACCATTCATGTTCACCTAATATAATAGAAATTGATGGCGGCAGCCCTGATGAAGTCAGAGGTGATTACATAACTAACTGACCAAACACGTGTCGGCTACAGAAACTACCCAAATGACTATGAAGTGTATTAAGAACAACAATTGGAATGTGAAGAAGAAAGAAAATAAATGAACGAGGAACAAAGAAACTTTTGTACTCATTTATTGTATTTTTATAACATTGGATGCTCAGGGTATTGCATCTATTTAAAGTGACTGAGGTTTTCCTCAGACAAATTGAAAGTGTTAGTGGACGCTCTTTTCCCCTTGGAGCACCATTAATCTTGAGAATAATTTGGGAGTACTCTAGGTTTGCGCTAGTACCTAACCTTGCCACATCATTTAATTGTATGATATGAGACTGAAAGTTGTCCTGAGGAAACTTAGTGAAAGGGGACTGACACTTAAGCTAGAGAAATGTAGGTTTAGTGTGACTGAAATAGAATACCTAGGTCATTTAATCACATCTGAAGGTATTCAACCAATAGGAAGATTTGGTGTGTGCAATCAAGAAAATGCCTAGCCCGAGCATCAGAGATGAACTTTTAAAGTTCTTGGGGTCAGCGGAATATTACAGTAAATTTGTACTATGTTTTGCAGAGAAACTTAGTTGTATGAGGAAATTGTTGAAGAAAGGGTCTGGATATGTTTGGTCAGAGGATTGTGTAAAGGAGTTTGAAGAGGTTACATTTAGTTTGTGCAAAGCTTTTAGCTTAAGCAGCTTTGAACCAGGTGCCAAGACTATTCTGACAAAGGATGCCAATTTGAAGGGGGTTTGCTTTGGTACAAGTATCTGCTGGGAAAGAGAAGACTATCTTACTTGTTTCGAGAGGCCTGCGAGGAGATGAAATTAATTATTCAGTCATTGAGAAGGAGGCTCTTGCCGTGTAATGGGTGGTGAGAAAGCTCAAAACATTTGTGCGGGATAGTCACGCTTAAATTAAGACGGATCACAAGCCATGGAATTTATTAGCAAAAAAAGGCATTGAGTCTGTCTCTAGCAGAATATGAAGTCTGGTAGTATCATTGTAAGAACTTTACCTCATTGTATCACATCTCCCAGGTACCATGAACACAGCGGCAGACTGTTGTTCAAGTTTGTTTGTGGAGGAACCTAGTGGAGGAGGTTTGGGTGGTAAGTTTTTGGCAGATGATTTTGGTGGTGATAGTGTTAAAATGTGTTCAATTTCTGGGAGCATTGTACATGAGGATGAATGGAGAAGGCAATTGGAATGTGATAATAATTTGTTTGACGTAACCGGTAGACTGACAAAGGGGTAGATGGCAGAGGACAAAAGCAATGGCATGTGAGAGATGAACTTTCCTTGGAAGATGGAGTGATCATGAGGGGAAATAGATTAGTGCCACCCTTTAATGTGTGGATGAAGTCAATTCAATGTGCTTATGACAGCCATCCAGGTATATCCAAGATGAAGGCAAGGGTCAGAGAGAATTACTGGTGGCCTGTGATGGCACGTTTTATAGAAAGAGTGGTAAAGGCTTGTGTGGAGTGTAGAAAGAGTGATAAGATCTTGAAATGTAGGACACAACCCAGGGTGATCATGGAATTGCCATCTTGACCTTGAGTGGATGTGGCATTGGATATTGTTGGTCCCATTAGAATTTCTAGTACAGATAGATACATCACAGCATGTACTGACATGTGCTATTGTTGGCCCGAGGTGAAGACTGTAAACTCGGTGGAGACTCACGATGAAATTGGATTTTTCGAAGATCTATTTGAGAGAGACAATGGTGTACAATTAAGAAGCTTTTGCAAGAAAGGGGAATAAGACATTAAAAAATTGCCTTATATCACGTAGAGGTCAATGGCATGACAGAGAGCTTCAACAAAGTTCTGAATGATAGCATACAGCATTCCTTGGTTAAAAGGCTCAATTGGATGCAGCAATCTAAAAAAGATGTGCATGTACAGGGTGCCTCCACATTCCTCAACAGGAGTTAAGATTTTGAGGTATTTAGGAAAAGAAGTCCTAACAGACAAATAAATCCATTGTGGTTGAATAGAATGAGGATGCATGGTGTGGCAGAAGAAAAGACACATTGGATGGAAAGAGAGAAGGAGAAAATTAGAAAAAGTGAAGGTGTACTTTGACAAGAGCATGATTATTAAGGATACTAAGGTGTGCGTTGATGATTGGGTGAAGATAAAAAATCTGAGGAAAGGGGGTTGGTGGACAACTTCAGCCAGCCCTTGAAGGTTATAAAGCTGTTAAAAAATGCTGTCAAGATGAAAGATCACTGCATCTGGAACCTGAGAGGGGATGTTACTTGCAAATATGGATCAGGAAGGGACAGTTTCACCAAGGATGTGGAGGAAAACAATGGATGGGCACCTGTGAAGCTCCCGCTGCTGAGGAAACCATGGACAAGCGGGGTGGCAAGGACAAGCAAGTTGGCAAAAGCAAGAATTCCCCCGTTGGGAAAAGGCCATCTTGTCAAGAAGATTTAATCTGATTTGTTTTAATAATGTGTTTTCGTACTCTCATGTGTGGGTGTTGTCAAGTAAATCCATGAGGAGCAAATCGGTGTTGTTTGGGTATTGAGGGGGAGGAGTGTGGTATTCTGTGCTTGAGGGAATTGAGCTCCTTGATGTAATATTGTTCTAGAAGGTATGATTTGCTGTCTCCAAGGAGTCAGAATGTTTAGATTTGAATAGGAGTGGTGGTTAAAGAATAAGTGGCTACACCTGGCAAAGATCCTGATGTATGGGTTCTCTGTATGTGTTTCTCTTAAATAAACATGGATAGCACAGCAAATAATAGTGTATCCTTTTTACAGAAATCTACTCCAGCAGGCCTCTAATTGAAGATCTCTGAATGTCAATGTATATACAAGGAATCTCAGTAGAGCTGGATCTTTATCACAGCCATAGATTTTGTGGACTACTGTTATCTGCAAAAAGTATTAATCCTTTATTTTTGACTCTGCACTCAAGTACAAAAGACACCTGAGCAAACTCATGTTCAGTATTTGCCCAAAAACCTTTTTTGCTTTTTTCATCAAGAAAGGGACGTTCACTGTTGAAATACAGTTTGCCATCAGACCCATTTCATATAGGGGTGTTGTATTCCCCTTACCAGCTTAGATATGCAGTTATCTAACTTTCATAGGAATAAATCTACATGTCATTCCAATATTCAATACTACATGCAAGTGATATGTAAATTCTCAGAAACTTACGTATTTCTATGTGTTCACATTTTTGCATACTTACTTATCTTCTCAACTCATGGCCTTAACATGAAAATAAATTACCACTAAGGCTTTGAGTGGAATATAACACCACAGAACTAGGAAAGAGGTCAAAAGTAGGGTTATTTTAACTTCCGTTTGACGGTCGCTTACAGAAAGTTGGATAGCCAGAATAATACTACAAAAATCATCCTGAAGGGGCTGCCATTAAATAGCCCTGCATTTTGAAGACTCCAAAACATATTTCTATATTGTATTATGGTTTAGATCCTGTTGGCCACTCTCCAGAGAACAGGATGTGAGCAAAACCTCTCTGGGAGGTCCTGGAAACTGGGTGTGTGAGAAAGTGGATTAGTAGTTGAGGTGGAGGGTAGTCCTCCACAAGTATTATTGGGCCATATGTACGAAGCTTTTTTGCCATCACAAACAGTGCAATGGCAAAAATGCTTTTCCAGATGTACAAACATCCAAATTGGGATTCTCCAGAATTGCAGTTTCAGGGTAGACATTTTATTTGGAAGGGGCATGTGTAGGGCATCCCTTATAAATAGCAATTTCCAATATTATGTTTCAAGGTGACCAAAATGCGGTCGCAAAACCTTGATATTTTACCACCAACTCAAAGTTGATGGTAATGCATTCGCAAACTGGACTGGGTCCATGGGACCCCTTCTCCTTTGTGAATGTCGAAAAAACATTTTTTAAGAGCAGGTAGTGGTCGCATGGACAACTAAAAAATGAAAACAAAATGTTTCATTGTTTATTGTTGAACTGCATACCGTTTTCCTTTAAGTAAAACGGGTTTCATCTCAAGAGAAAAAAATAACTTTATTCAAAAGCAATCACAGAAATGGTGGGCTGCTGGCCTCAACAGGCCACCATCCATATGATGGCAGGCTTTCCTAATGGGTTGCAAACTGCGACCTACCTCATTAATATTCATGAGGTAGGTTGATTTGCAACCCAGTAGGAATCGCAAGTATGAAACACAACATTTCATACATTAGGTATAGCGATTCCCAAATAGCGATTTGGATAAAGTCGCAATTTGAAAATCGCTATTCCTAATCTTTGTACATATGGCCCGATGTCAGGTCCAGTAAAGGTTTTATTAATTTAAACATGAACTAAACCCCTGGTAGCTGTGGCATCGAGCAGATAGGCTTAACTTAAGAAAATATGCAAAGCATTTAGAAGTACCAAAACAGGTACAATGTCGAAACACAGCATATTAAATCCCACTCCACTTTACAAAAACAGAGAAATTATTGAACAAATTGACACCAAAACGACAAAAAAGCAAAAGGAAAACCAGAGATATGGTATTTTTTAAGTTGTAGATAAATTTTGTGTCAAAAAGCATTAAGCGCCACCACAGACATCTGGTAGTTCTTGACTGCGACCGAGGTGTGATTTAATGCCATCTGCGATGGAGCGTGGGTCGGATACAAAAATCAAGTTCATCCTGGTTGGAGGTTTTTCCGTCTAACTTAGTTTCTGAGATGGGAGTAAAAAATCCTTCCTGGGGCTAGGCAGCAGGCTGTGGCCAAGAAGGGCTCTACATGACCGGACAGTCATTGGACGAGGTCCCGGAAAAGCTGCTGACTTTTAATGGGAAAGCTCCAAGCAGGAGAAATTTAAAATTCACACCCACAGAAGGTCCCTAGCCGACTAGATACTCTTGGCATCTTTGCCTGGTGAAGATTTCTACATTTGGCTTTAGTAACTTTTTAGGAGCTCAGATTTCTCCAGCGGGGCAAAGCTGCAGGCTATAACCAAACAGGGCTCCATTAGGCCTATACCTTCTCTGTGACGTTCCTATGAAACAGATTTGCTGCTGTGGAACTGTTCCAAGCAGGAGCAATCTGAATCGTTGGCCCAGCAGCAACGCACCTTTTGGCAGGTTTCTCTTAGTCGCACAGAGGTTTTTAGAGCCAAAAAGCCTCCAAGTCCCAGGTTTTTGGGATGTTAGGACGAGTACACTTTGATACAGCCAACAGTACCAGGACATCAAGAACATCACCGGGGGGTCAAGACTCACTCTAACTCCAGCAGAAGCAACTAGCAGGATCCAGGTCAAACTCAGTTGGAACTGGTTAGCTGAGCTCTTTAGGAAAAGAGCTTCTTGCAGCTTTTTGTTGCCCTATAGCTTAATAGGAGGTCAGCCAATTGACCCTCGGAGTCTACATTTAGGTACAAGTTGGAGCAGGTCTAACCTTTCAGGTCTCCTCACAAGTCTCAACAGGAGGTGCAGTACTTCTTCTGCCTTCCACAGGTCCAGGAATGTCCTGAAGAGGAATTCCATGGGTGTCCATTTATGTCAGGAACTAGTCTGTAGGTTTGGGTGTCTCAAGGCCCCTCCCTATCCAATATGGAAAAAGGTCCCAGGGTTACACCTACTCATTTTTTCAGCAGCTCCTGCGTGCCCTACTGCAAACAATGCCTCGATGTCCCTCTCTACATAATTGTGGTCACTAAAAACTGGTTCTGGTGGCAGCTTCTCTCTCACTTGAATTGATGCCTCGCTTACTAGCGGGACAGTGGAGGGGGTAGCCTCGGGTGTTAACTACATCTGCCAATGACAGGGTAGGCTTCTTTGAAGGTAATTAAGTTCCTGGGCACTGCCCAGATGGTCATGCTGTCAGAGGAAAACCTCGCCACATCCAAGGCCTTCGTCCCACCTCTGGTACCAAGTTCACATCTCATCAAAGGGGCTATTCAGCTCTTTGGATACCATTGGAAACTCATGTAAATGGGCTTCTGCAGGCATTAGTCAGGTAAAAGGTGACATTTGAAAAGAACCTTGGTAAAAAAATCCAGTACAAATCCGAATTTACCAGTGAACTGGACTTGAAATAAACAGTTTAAAACGTTCAAAAATATATAGCTTTGTAGATGTTCCCTAAGCAGGGATAAGAATATTTAATTTTAATATTATATTTCACTGCATTCCTATTTACTGGCTAACCATGCTAAAGTGAAATTAGATCTTGAGAGCCTTGTCACTGTAAGGACACGTTTTACAATAAACATTTACATGTCCTCCTTTTAAATATCATGCACACTGCCGTATTGATCATAAAGGCCTACTTAGGGGTGACATATGAATATTTAAAAGGAGTGTTTAGGCCTGTCAAAGGGGTTATTTTGACAAGTAGAATTTGAAGTTCAGTTTTAAACTGCACAGACAGGCTAAAGAGGTAGGCCCACAGTTATGTTTTGCACTGTCACTGTAGTGGTGGCACAATGTGTGCTGCAGTCCACTAATGACATTTAAATTACAGGCCCTGGGTAAGTGAGTAAAAGGTTTATAAAGCGCACGATTGCTGATGCGTCTTGGTGCTGGGGTAGCAAAGAAATGTACTGATACCAGGTACACTTTCTACCAAATATTAGGGACTTATAGGCAAGTTAAATATTCAAATTAGGAGTATACCAATTTGGCTTGTTTTTAGTGGTCAGACTGGGCAGTGAAAAGAAGTGTTCTAGGGTACAGAGTCCAAAAACCAGCAATATTCAGTAAAACAAATGGTGGTGACCACGCAAAAAAAGAGCATGTTCTCACAGGGGCATCTAATGTACAGAAAGAAACCATGATGGGAAGAACGGACGATCAGGAAAAGAGGACATTTCCCTCACAAAACGGAGGCCTTGTCCCACTGTGGACTAGAGGAGTGGCCACAACTCCAACGAGCCCAATGCACACCATAGCTCACCCTTAAATTCTAAGACTTATCTCACAGCCAGTTATAGTAGTGGGTCAGGTTTGCATTTTTAACTGTGTTTAAATGGCTGAAAATTGGGAATGAAGTCACAGTGGGCATGCTTGCTTACTAGTGAGTCCTTCAGTTCAGCTACTTGGCTATGAATCAACTTACCAATAATGAATACTGCATTACAATAAAAAACAGATGCTTCCACTAATGTATGTATGAATGAACTTAGTGTCAAAGAACTGCACAGATAATATACTACTGTAAAACACACTTGATGCATGCGTAGCAGCATGAAATAAAAATCATTTAATTGAACACAATAGTAAAAAAGTGAAACACCTCAGTCTACATATGGCACTTCTTCACAAACATGCAATAACATGCATCACCAAAAATACACATTTCCACAGACATGCAAGAACAACCAAGCTTCACCACATTGAATTAGTTAGTAAAACTAAATATGCACTTAAAATATGGTTCGTCCATTAACATAACCAAACATCAACAAATATTAAAAATTAAGTTCAATGTACAGTTGGCCTTAACTGTACATGGAAGTAATACTTTTAAAGCTGAGATTCCTAACCCACGTAAAATATTTTTTTTGTACATATCGAGCTAAATGTGCTTGGTATACTTTTTTTTTACACAGCGAGCTAAATGTGCTTGGTATACTCAATGGTATCCCACATGTTTCTTTTGCGTTACATTTTGTTGAGCTCGCTGCCTATTTGTCTGTAGCCAATGAATCTCAATAACAGCGTAGCATTTTACTCAGTACTTTCAAAAGGAGGGAGCAATTTGATTTTTTTGGGCTAGTGAAAATTATTTTATTTTTTTAAAAGAGAGCATTTTGTTAATCATATAAAACGTATTTGCAGTAGTAGGACACTTGTATCAAACAATTACGTGAGCGCTTGAGCCATGACCAATGTGAAAATTGTGAAAAACAGCAATGTCATTTTGGATTTGACAAGGAATTTAAGGTAGGAGTACTGATATTTGCTGTTAGAATTAGAATGTATCCCACTACATTGCATGTATATATGAGTTCCTACTGGGGTTAGGTGGAAGGTATGTTCCAATTTAGGTTGAGCATGTGAGACCTCTTGTATATACTTTAGTATATACTTATATGTGTATGTACTTTGTGGGCTCTGAAGATCAGCCCTAGGACTTGTCTGCTTCCGCTTAGGGACTTTTTTTCTGTTCAACTGCCTTTATTTAACTGTCTTGATAGAAAACGATCAATAAAGGACAGTAAGATACCAGAATTGCTTTCTGCTTGTTTAACTGCCTCTATTTAACTGTCTTGATAGAAAACGGTAAAGGTCAGTAAAATACCAGAACTGCTTTCTGCTGACGGACTTTATTTTTTTTATTTTTCTGGCAACTGCCTCTATTTAACTTACTTGATAGAAAACGACCAGTAGAGGTCAGTAAAATACCAGAATCACTTTAGCATTCTCTAGATTCCAGTCCATAGATATTGTCTTCCACGAGCACCCGTTGATAATATTTTTTTCAAATCTTGTATTTTCAGTGATATGACCACCGAAGGCCCTGATTTTATATTAAAAACAGAGCTTTGGACTATAACATTTCCTGCTGAAAGGCAATATTTCCCTCCATGTGTTCCCATACCTGGTGTGTCACGCAGTTTGGTGATTACTTTCCCTCCATGTTAAAGAACAGTAGCATAGCTATATACATAAACGGTCACAAAGGCTAAACTGATTGCATTGCAAATGCTTGTTTTTATTAGGGATCCTTTAACATGCAGAGGGACTCTGTGGAGCCGGTCCTATTGTTATTTGGACTACTACACGCTGCACTTGTCGTTTTGAAACCATGAAGCAAATGCACAGCATTTGCATTTGTCTAAGCTTTCTGGCTGTGCAGTGCATGTAATGGCCTGCTAGTGATGTGCATCTTAGCATGGCCGATTAATTAAAGCATATGTTTAAGTATAGACATAGTTGCAGATATTTACTGTTCAAAAGATTTAATTTATTTTGAATCTATGCTCCTGGAACTTTTCTTCTGACTTGGCTATATATTTCTTCTCTTTCGGGGCATCACAACTTGTTGGATCTATTGCCAGCTTAATGCCTCGATCCTCCCTTTTCTTCTCCTCAGTTTGTCTGTCATCAGGTTCTTGGGACTTTCATTACCTTCCTGTGACTCTCCGACCTCACTGTACATACTCCATCTTTTACACCTTCCTGTATTTCTATTGCTTTCCTTCCCGCTGTCTGTCCCCCTTTCTCCTTTATGTATTTCTATCGAACGAAAACACCCATTTGAGGCTAAAGATATTTGGAATGTTTATTGGCAGCCCTAACATTTTTGAGAAGCTGAAACTTCAAGTTTCTTTAACCCATTAGCAATTAAAGCCCTGAATCATGCTGACTCTACCTTTATATGTGTGTTAACATGTGCACATTATTACGTCAGACTTGACTACACAGCTGTCGGCAAAACATACTGTAATCAATACAATGGGTCAGCGGCTCCTCCCTGAGGAGCATTAGTCTCTCACATCACAATATAGGCTACTTGGTGCATCACTCCCCCTTCCAGAAAGTGCTTGCATCGGAATGCGTAAGGGACTATATTACATCTGAAAGGTATACTCAATCATCTTGCTGCTTGTTCCATTCATTTCTTTATCTCATATATGCATTTTATGAATTCTGCAATACTCCTTTCTCCAGCATTAACAAAGCCAATAGAGTAAGGTTTAAAGTTATCAACAGTATGTGTGCTTGCAGTGCATGTAAACCACATTTGTGAATGCCTTTGTTTACATACTTTGGCACATTAAAGAAAGATCTAATGGCTTTGCTGTTGCCTGCTTTTAATCTTGTGATGAGTTTTTGAGATTAGTAATAAACAATGTCTGATCACACCCCTAAGAAATTGCAATTTTTTACCACTACTGTATTTCTACTGGTGTGCCACAATCATACTACAATAGCAGTGTAAACAACAGCAGTCCGACCAGCAGGTCCATGATAGTTAGGCAACACAAAAAGATGATGGACGGAATGCTTACATTGGTAAACATTCACCCCCTGTCACAGATCTGGGCTGAATCCATTGTTTTTTTACTCACTGTGCCACCCCAGTGTTGACCCAGCCATATGCAAATCCGTCTTGAACCTGCTGCCCATAGGAACAATCCAGTCTGAAATGCCAGGCCATGTCCTCCCTGGACTGGAAAACAAGCATTCTGGGACTCACCCCTCATCAGCCAAACTAGCTTGAATCCAGTGGCACAGCAAGCACGGGACACACAATTGGGCATACCCTTCCCACTTAGGGCGACTACACCACCACAAAAAGATGATGGACTGAATGCCGAGTATTGTCAAACATTCACCCCCGGTCACAGATCTGGGTTAAATCTATGGTTCTTTGGTTCACCATGCCACCCCAGTTTGGACCCAGCCTTATGCATATATGCATATGTGATACCCCGAAACTGGTCCCAGGATGCTTCTCTCTGGCCCAGGCAGGACCTGGCCCAGGAGTTCAGGCTGAACTACTCCCATGAGGAGCAGGGTCAAGACTGATTTGCATATGGCTAAGTCCAAACTGTAATTGCATGGTGAGCAAAAAAAGATGGATTTATGCCCAGATCTCTGCACTGGGGTGAATGTTTGACAATGGTTAAAATTCAATCCATCATCTTTTGTGTTGCTATAGTCACCCCAAGTGGGAAGAGTATGCCCAGATATGGATCCCGTGCTCAATATGCCATTGGATTCAAGTTAGCCTGGCTGATGAGGGGTGTTACTCCGAAACCGGTCCCAGGATGCTTGTTTACGGTCCAGGGAGGACCTGGCCTGGCAGTTCGGGTTTGACAGTTCCCATGAGGAGTAGGGTCAAGACTATTTTGCATATGGCTGGGTCCAAACTGGAATGGCATAGAGAGCAAAAAAACAATGGATTTAGACCCAGATCTCTGTACTGGGGGTGAATGCTTGACAATGTTCAGAATTCCACCAATTATCTTTTTTGTTGCTGTGTTAGTTAGGCCGCACACCAGTGTTTCACTACATTTAGGGTTGGACTGGGTAGTTTAAGGGTAAGTCTAATTCTCCTTTTTCAACAAAAGGCAGTTCTGCTGACTCTTCTCTTCCTTTGCAATCCCACTAATGACAAACTAGTGCTCAGAAATTATTATACCAGACCTCTGAGAAACATTAGTGTGAGGTAACTCTGTACCCCAACTTAGGCATGTCCTGCACAGAGAGGTTCCAGGGTCTTTTTTTCAAACATTTGTTTCTGCAACATTTGTCTTCTCATATGGGGTTTTAGTTGGTTAGGTTTACGTAACAACACTACCCTTATTAGGTTCCTTATACTTCCTATCTTTTTCATATATTTACCTAAGTCCGTGCATGCATTTGTGTAGTAGTTCTCCTTTTTTCACCTTGTGGTTATTTCTACTCCTTTGGTTTTCTTGGACCCCCCTCAATTCTCTTACTTCCTTTGTTTTGCCACCTTTATCAAGCTACCGGAGGTTCACCTTTTTCTATACTTTTCATTCTGCTTTGAGTCTTTCGCATCTTTGTTTTGCTCTTCCTCTTCCCCAACTTGAATTTTCCATTAGGGTTAGTAGTCCCTACAAGATTTTTGAGTGGGTGCCACACTGCAACTAATAGGTCTTAGAAGAGCAGCGTTAGGAACAGGGCTACTCTTCTAGCTAAGAGAAGATCTGAAAGGACATGTGCCTACAGAGATACGTTGGTAGTAGAACTTCACTGTGTGAAGCTACTGACAGGGACTTGTGTATATGCTATCAGCTAGATGATGGAGAAATTGAAGATAGGTTTAATTGTTTGCCTAATGTTCATTCATGAGTGAGTTTTCCCTTAGAACACATTTTAAAAGTTGCAGTCCACACTGTACTAATTCTACCCGGTCACCATGTACTTAGCAAATATGAACCCATCAACCCAATGGCTCTGCGAAAATTAAACAAAGGGGCTTCCAGTGGCTGCAAGAATATGTGTTTTGCACTACTAAAAAAAAACGCAAAAATAAATGAGCTAAAATCAAATATTTAAGCGCTGTTTTTAAAGTCTACGTTGAAATTATTTGCCAATTTTAGTTTTTTTGGACAATTACATTATAAACGCAAGCCTGTGAATTTATTCTTCACGCTTGAAAGGGACACATTTGAATATTAGATACAGACAAACGGCAGGCATACAGTCACCACACTTTTCAGACAGCAATCCTACCTGAACATCCCCACAGAAGCTGTTGTGCTAGAACATAATCACATACATTGTAAATACTTTTAACTTACTACCTTTTGTCATTGACATATGAAGCCAAACATGAAAAAGTGTACAAATTAAAGACCTTGAAAAGTTTACAAATAATCACATTCATGTAAACGCATTAATATCTAAGTGTAAAGCAACTCAGTGTAAGGATCGGGTACAGCTACTGAGTGTGTCTGGTGTACAGACCTCAATTTAGAACCAAATAGCATAAAGAAAATTGTGTGGTGAGCATAGAGCGACACTGTGCACAGAACAACAGATCAAAAACTGCATCATTAACAGGTAAAACATTCTAAAGTTATCAAGGGTGGGTCGCAAAGAGAAGATATGAGATGGAAAGGTTAGTAGCATTAATGGTAGTTCTCTTCAAAATAACACTAAATATAAAGTGATTGTAATGAGTCTAAAAGCATGATTACCAACATAGGGATGTTGCATGATGGTAATTATAAACTGCTAATCCTAAACCTTTATCATCATCAGGGTTCAGCCTGTCTCACTTCCCTCCTTTAGGTCTAATCTCGGGTTGGTAAACGGTGGTGTTCTCCAAGTTTCTACACTCTCATCCACTGCTGTTCAATCTGTACATTTATATGGGGTACGATTCTTTATGTATGCAGATGACACACACAATTTATCTTCACCATCTCATGACGTCAGGATACTTACATATCAAACTCTAACCATCACAACATGAATGCCTGCCAGGCCAACACTTGATGGTGAATGTCCTCCAATTTTCTCAAGCTGAATCCTCAAGAAAACTAAGGTCCTTCTTACCCACCTCATTATTGACCAATAGAACAACATATCTTGGTTTGAGCCACTGGGCTTTTGCCCTGCTCCTGTTAATACCGTAGGAAACTCAGGGATTCCGGTTGAGTCTTCGATTTCAATAAAACCTCATGCCACCAAGGTAGCACACAGCGAGTTTCTTCAAGTCAATGGTCTAAGAAATTCTCTCTTTTCGGGAAGCTGACTTCCAATTACCTGTGATTTATGTACTGATAAATTCAAGACTGGACTATGCTAATTCAGTTTACATGGCTTCTAACCAACTGATTGAAAGCCTTCAGTTGATGCAAAATACAGCGGTTTGCCTTCTGGTGGCTGCTCCAGATGGGGCCGAATTAAACCCATCTTAAGATCGATTCACTGGCTCCATGCACATCACAGAATTACTTTCAAATCCTTAACAGTTATGCATAAGGCTATTTACGAAAGCACTCCAAAATGTCTTGCATTCAAAGTTTTATGGCACAATCCCTCTAGAAACGTTGGTTCTGGGAAACTATTCCCTCCTCTTGTCCCCAGATCAAAAAAGGCCCATAGGGGGAGGAGCCTAGCGCTTGACCAAGATGGCCGCGTGAGCCTTGAGCTCCCGCGACCCTCGCGCCCTCCGGCAATTATCCTGTCCTAAATCCTGTTTTTCATGCACGGAATCCTGCAGATGAGTCACAGCTGGGGCGATTGACGTTGTCCGGGCTAAGATCGCCCACCGGGAACCGAAGTTGTGCATGGCGGAAGATTGCGGCCTACCTCCGAAGGATGCCAGGGGCTCGCGTTGGCAGGATGCCCGGCCACTAATTGAACAACAGCGGCCTTGGGAGGTGTGAACTGGCAGACGGGTGCCGCTGCACTTTCGCTTTCGCTTTCTCGCCCTTTGTTTGCTCTGGCCCGGGAGTGCTTCGTGCCGATCCCCTGATATCTGGAGGACCTACACTCGACCCTGGCTGGCTGTAGAAGTTTTGGTTGACCCTGTCTCCTCTGGCTGAGCGAGGGACGTCTTTTTGTAACTGACCGCCCTGCTGTTCGAGATGTCGACCAAACTGGAGGGGGACAAGCCGAAGTCTAAGGCTACCAGGCGGGGAGGCTATACCCAATCCAACAATATGGATCGCTATGCCCAGCAGAAGGGGTCGCCTGGTGGATCGGGAAAGTCGCTGGAAGTGCAGAACGCCGATCCATCCCCAGCCTCGGAGTTATCATTGCAGGATATCAAGGGGGCGATTGAGGGGATGCAATCATCGATTGGGCGACAGTTTGAGACCCTGGCGCACAAGGTGGACATGATTTTGGTTGATGTCAACTTGATTCGCGCGGACCTGGGCAAAACCAATGAGCGGGTCAAGTCCCTGGATCTCAAGACCACAGGCCTCGCGGACGAGGTCTCGGAACTCCAGGTTGAGGTTCGCAAGTTACAGACCGCGAATGACCTCTCCGCCCGCCGGCTCGAGGACTTTGAAGGTCGGGCCCGGCGCAACAATGTGCGCCTTATTGGGGTCCCGGAAATTTCGGAGGAGCTCTCCGTGGACTTACTCGTCGAGGACTTGGTGGTGAACCATCTTGCGCCTAAGGGCCTCGGCAAGTTTTTTGCGGTTGAGCGGGCTCACCGAGTGCCTGGCCGAAGGCCTAAGGTGGGAGCCCCCCCGCGACCGATTGTCGCCCGGATCTTTCACTTTCGAGACCGAGACGCTATCCTGCAAGCATCAAGGGTGAAAGGCCCGGTGCCTTTTCAGAATGCCTCTGTGAGCTTTTTTCCTGACTTTACCCAGATGGTGCAGAAGCAAAGGCAGAGTTTCCTGGGGGTGAAGAGGCGGCTTCGGGAGATGGACCTGAAATATGCCATGCTTTTCCCCGCCAGGCTACGTGTGGTGTATGAGGATCGGACTTTCTTTTTCGAATCGCCGGACATGGCAGGGGACTGGTTGGATGCGCTCCCTCGGCGACAGCCCGGCGGGGACCATGTGGTTGGAGCGGAAGGCGACCGGGATGGACAGGAGTGACACCTCCGGTGTCGGTCTGTTTTGACTCAGTCCCAGACAGTGACTAGCACCCTACTGCAGTAATGGGAGGGCAGCGGGGGGAAGATAGGAGCTCTTTCCTCCCTTGGGGTACTTTTTGTGGATTTGTTTTTGGTAGGGCGACAGGCACACTGCAAGTTGGGGGGGCTTCGCAAGCTGATGCAGGGTTGCAGGGAGGGGGGGGGATTTGTGATGTTGGGTTTGTTGTTGGGGGTTTTTTTTCTTGCAAGGCGTAGAAACTGTTGTCCGTATTGTCCGATTGTGGTTCTCCGGGGGGGTGGAGGTCTCTTCATGTTCCGGGATGGGGGGTAGGGGCTTAAACATAATTAGCTGGAATGTTAATGGCTTAGGGGATCGTATAAAACGGGGGATAGTACTACAATTCTTGAAACGGACCTCACCAGATGTGGTCCTCCTGCAGGAGACCCACCTTATAGGGAATACGTGTTATGCACTTAATAGAAAGGGTTATAAATTTGTTGCTCACTCGGGGTTCTCCTCGGGCTCCAGGGGTGCGGGCATACTTGTTAGAGCTTCCCTACCATTCGAGGTTGACTCCACCATTGCTGATGATAGGGGGCGCTTTGTGGCTGTGGCGGGGAGGTGGGAGGGCAGAGCGTTGGTATTGGTTTCTGTTTATGTCCCTCCTGCCTTGCAGGCCACCACGTTTGCTGATCTGGGCAAGGCCTTGTTGGAACTCCCTGAAGGGATGCTGGTGGGGGGTGGGGACTTCAATGCGGTTGGATCTGGATTGTTCGATAGGTACCCGCCCAGGGACACCGGGGGGGCTCAGAAGTGGCTTCCCGACTTTATAGATACTTTTGGCCTGGTAGACTGTTGGAGGCTACGACACCCCACCCAGAGACAATATACCTTCCACTCCGGGGCCCACGGCAGTCTCTCCCGGATTGATTACTTGCTCACCCTGGCTGCACACGCCTCACTGGTATCTGAGGCTAGGCACATGGCACGGGGTATCTCCGATCACTCGCCGGTGTGGGCCCGTCTGGATATTGGCCGGGTAGCGGGGGGCAGGGTGGCTCCCATTAACCCCTGGTACTTTCGTGACCCCAAGTTGCGCAATGCGTTGCTGAAGGCAGTTGATCACTACTTTCAGGATAATCAGGGTTCAGTTGAATCGGCGGTGTCCTTGTGGGAAGCGTTTAAGACCGTATTGAGAGGGGAGGCCCTCTCCTTGGTAGTGGCCGCCAAGCGGCGGAGAGACGCCGAGGTGACACAAGTTGAGGACGAGATTGCGGCTTTAGACGTGGCCTTGGAGGAGGAGGTTGCGGCGGCTACACTGCATAATTTGAGCTTGAAGCAATTGGAATACAGGGATCTGGTGACGAACGCTGCCAAGACCCTCAGTAGGGAGCAGCAGGGTCGACTGTACGATGTTGGTGATAAGGCCGGGAAACTGTTGGCGTGGTTGGATAAAAAAGAGCATGTTAATCGAGTGGTGCCGGAGTTGTCCATGGATGGGGGAGAGGTTGTCACTGACCCCGATGTATTAGTCCAGCATTTCTCGGACTATTTTCGTACGGTATACACCTCGGTTTCGGATAGGCCGACTGAGGACTCGTGCGACCTTCTGCGTGATATTGCTCTGCCCTGCCTTTCTGCCATAGATAGGGATGACCTCGATGGAGATATAACTGTTGACGAAGTGGCGTGTGCTATCCGTGCGTTGCGCTCGGGTAAGGCCTCGGGCCCAAATGGGTTGCCGATTGAGTTGTATAAGCTCCGTCCGGATAAGTTGGCTCCTCACCTGCGCGCCATGTTCGTGGAGGCGCGGGAGAATGGGTTTCTTCCGCTCGATCAACGGCTGGCTACGATTGTGGTAATACATAAAGACGGTAAGCCCCGGGATAAGTGTGGTTCCTATCGGCCGATATCACTTCTCAACGCTGAGCCGAAAATCCTTGCCAAGATCCTTGCCAACCGCCTGGTCCGGGTGCTTGGAGATTTGATCCACCCGGACCAGTCGGGCTTTATCCCGCACCGTAACACTGCACTGAATCTCAGACGCCTTCATGGAGTGATTGCTAGGACGGGCACGATGCGAGAGCCGGCCATTGTGGCGGCTCTCGATGCCACGATGGCTTTCGACACGGTGGAGTGGGCATACTTGTGGGCTGTGCTAGCCAAATTCGGCTTCGGGCCTGGCTTTGTAGGCTGGGTGCGGTTGCTTTACGAGGGGCCCCTTGCTAGCGTAGTGGTGAACTGGCGGGCGTCGACACCGTTCGAGCTCGGGAGGGGCACCCGGCAGGGCTGTCCCCTGTCGCCGTTGTTGTTCGCCCTTGCTCTTGAACCGCTGGCGGCGTGGATACGATGGCACCCGGATATACGTGGGATTCGATGGTCACCCGACCACGAGGACCGTATTTCGCTTTACGCCGACGATATTCTGTTATACCTCACCTCGCCTAAGAAATCTCTCATAGTGATTTGTGACGTCTTGACTTCGTTCGGTAGGAACTCTGGTCTTGTTATTAACTGGGGGAAGTCATACTTGTATGCCCTGTGTGGGGATGTCCCGCCTGTCCCGCGAAACTGCTCGATCCAGATCGCCCGGCAGGGCTTTTTGTACTTAGGGATCTATATTTCCACTGACCCCGCTTTACGATACGAGAAAAACTTGCTCCCTCCCTTGGCACGTTTGCGGCGGGACGTGGCGAGCTGGCGGTGGTTGCCGTTATCCCTCCTTGGTCGCGCCGCTCTGTTCAAAATGATGTCCCTTCCCCGTTTCCTCTATGCCTTGCAGAATACCCTTGAATTGGTCCCGGCCAGTTATTTCCGAGAGGTCGAAAGCCTCCAGCGCGCGCTACTGTGGGAAGGGCGACTGCGCATAGCGATTGCAAAGTTGACGCTTCCGTGGTACGACGGGGGTATCGCGCTTCCAGACATTCGACGTTATTATTGGGCCACTCAGTTGAGCGCGATTAATCATGGTGTCTATGGTCCGACGCTGAGCCCCGGCTATGCCATGGACCGGTGGCTGCTGCGCGGGGGTAAATACCACAGAGCGCTGTACTCGAAGTCGTTGGACTTAACCCTTGCGGGGCCCACCAGGGTGGCCGTGCACGTGTGGAAGGTGGCGACAGATTCACTGGGCTGGAAGGGTAAGCTTACCCTCGCCACCCCGTTGTTTGACTCCGATATTCTGGGAAAGCTTTGGCATACAAAAGGGTTTGAGAAATGGGACCTAATCGGTATATCCAGGGTTGGAGACCTTGTGGTTAAGGGTAGGGTGAAGTCATTTGAGGAGCTGCAGAAGGAATATGAGCTAGGGAGCACGGAGTTCTTCCGATACGCTCAAGAGTGTCACGCCTTGCGGTCAGTCCTTGTAGAGGGGTAGACGGTGCCTGTGTCCTCTCCGTTGGAGGACCGTATTCTGGATGGCCATATGCCGGAGAGTACGATCTCTCTCATCTATAAGAAATTAATTAATGTTCGGGCGGATCTTCTTCTAGGGTTGCGCGATCAATGGACTAGGGATGGCCTCGAATTAGATGATGAGGATTGGCAGTATGCAGTCTCTTCTCCCAAAGAGGTCGCGATCCCTGCGCGCCTGCGGCTGGTGCAGCTTAAAATCCTCCATAGAGTTTACGTGACAGGGCCTAGGTTGGTCCGTATGGGTTTCTCTGAGGAGGGCTTATGTAAGAGAGGCTGTGGTATGGTGGGCACCTTCCTACATATTATTTGGGAATGCGGTGTGTTCATGGAGTTCTGGAAGCGAATCCACGATGTGATGGGGGAGGTGACAGGCATCGTCATGCAGCCGGAGGCGCGGTGTTGTCTCCTGAATGTTTGGGGTCCTTCTGACCACGACGCGGCACAGACTCAGTGGGTGACCCTAGGGAACATGGTAGCTAAGCGTGACATCGCTCGCCTGTGGGGCTCTGCTGGGCCCCCTACATTGACAGCGTGGATGGAAAACATGGATTGGTGCATGTTTAGGGAGAAGACAGTATATTGTGCTCGAGGGCGCCCCCGGGAATGGCACACCGTGTGGGGGCGATGGAACCAGTATAGAGGGGGCATATGCCTGCCCCCAGACCCCGACCCGCCTGAGGAGCAGCTCTCCCCTTAGCATTCTTTCCGGCTTTGTAGTCTTCGCTGGTATGTGTTTGCCTTCTTGAGTCTCTGCCTTCCCCTCCTTTCCCTTACTAGAGATCTGTGTCTGATGGACGAAATGGGGCTCGCTCCCCCCTGATGGGAGCCCTTTTTGTGCTTTAAGTACTTATCGCCTTGCTTGTGTTTGGGTTTGGGTGTGTGTTTACTTAAAACAGAACCTTTTGATTCTCCTGTCAGTCAAATGTGGACGCTCGCTTGTGTTGTGTTTCTAAAGCTGCCGTACCCCCGGGTTGTCGGCTGAATAGCTGTGTCCCTGATTTAACAGAATAAAGGTTTTTAAAAAATAAAAAAATAAAAAAAGAAAAGGCCCATAGCGACAATGCATTCTCCACAGCTGCTGAAACACTTGGAACCCACTACCTCTATGATTTGAAACCTCTCTTGTAAACATCAGAAAACCTGGCTTTTTAATTAATATTCGACTATAGCCCCAGTTATTGTTAGTCCTGCAACTCGAAATAAGACCCGTACAAATACCCCTAAACATAACATAATGAAACATAAGAAACTAAAATAACATAAAATGAGTTTAAAAAAGCTGGTTCAAAAGCTGATTACTAGGGGGCCTATTAGCATGGAGGGCGGAACGCCACCACCCGACCGGTGGTGGCGATCCACCCGCCAAAACTCCCCACCAGACGGCAATTTACCCCCCACCACATTAGCAACGGACAGCAAAACATTTATGAGCCCTTTAAGTGTGTGCTCACCCCTCCTGCCCCTGGCCCCTGCTCTGGCCCCTCCCCACACCTAGGGGCAGGAAAAAATAATAATAATAATAATGTTCCGTTATTATCATTTTATTTTTGCTCTGCACTGCTCTTAAAGCAGTGGGGCGACGCTCCTCTGCCTTAGAGGAGGAGCCGCCCCTGAGTCTATCAACAAGTTTGCACCTCTGTTGCTCCTAGGTCGACTCCTTACAATAATTCATGCTGGTTTAACAGTTCCTCCAACGCTTTGGCTACTCACATGCTACTGAGTAAGCCTTGTGTATCATAATCAATCTCAGTGATGCACATTAGTAGTGGTTTCTATGTATGAGACTGCCAAGCCCCAAGAGAAGGGAAGTGTCTAGATGAGCGGTTGCATATATTCTGACACTCTCAGCAACAACAAAGCTTATGCGCAGTGATACTCAATGCACTGCGCACTCAAGTTGTCATTACACCTCACAAACTTCACTGACATTAGCCAAACAAGAAAAAAAACTTTCAACAGTGCACTCCAAAGGTGACCAGGAACATGCTGCAAATCAGAAAGCTTCAATACTTTTCCAGTGATATGAGGTGGTATATAAATAATGCAGTATATATACTAAGAGGGTAACTGTTCCTAAGAGAATGAGAAAAGTGCCAAGGAGTTGGTTTGTGTGCTTGTTACGCGGTCGGGTAAAAGTGAGTGTGGGGGAATTTCTCCTTTAGAATATAGTGCCCTCACACACCCTTTCGAGTGTCATGCTTCATCATCGGGCGTTGCTCCTCGTGGGGGTGGCGCTGCAGTCCCTCACGGGCCCCGCGAGAGGGCTCTTTATCGGAGATCTTTTATGGAGACGCCGCAGTTGTGCATGGGGGTGTGTGGGCCTCTAAAAAGGGAGGTGAGTTAGTGAGTTAAAAATGCTATACGGAGCCCAGAACCAAAGTTTTTATTCACGGCTCCGTGTAGCAAAGGTTAGAAATAATCCTGGAGCTCCTCTTCGGAAAAAATGGTTGAGGGCAGGTGTGTAACTTACTGCTACTCTCAGGATGGGTGTAGTGTTGGTGAGTGGAAGTTCTACAAAAATGGGGTCAACATGTTTCGCGCATTAATGCTGGTCCATAACGGATCCGTTAGCGCTTCGTCAGGACCGGAAATAAGGTGAGAGGAAATATTCTAGAGACCAGGTTCCAGGGAAGAACAGAACTGTGAACCTGTAGTACCTTAATAATAAAGGGATCAAGCGTCCACGCGCTGATAGGAACTCCTTCTTTTAGGAACTCATACCCAACCCTTCTAGTTCAGGGAATGGGCTCCGTCGGCGCCTCGGTGGTGGCAAGTCGAGAAAAAGTGCTCGTCAGCCCAGGGTGTGGAAACCTACCCCTCCTCCGTAGTGCGCCGGGATTGATAAATACCAATAAAATACAGTGCATTCTACTCTGGAGAAGATGTAGCTCCCACAAACAATATTCAGAACTGTGGTAGCCAGAAATCACCAGGGACCTTTTGCCACTTTTCAGACTTTGTTCCATAACAGGGACGATATAATCCTTGACCAATCCCAACCACATGCACAGGACACCCATGTAAGATAATTCTGTGGTTGGGAGACGTTCAAACCTACACAACTTGGTAAAGTTTGTGGACTTCACACACCTTTTCTTGGGAACAATGCGTACTGAATAAAAACATGTTTCAGGGAAAATGGAGATCCTATTAAAAGTTGTTTTGTTAGATTTTCCCTCACAAAAATGTACCCAAGTTCACAAATGTGACAAAGATTTTTTTTAAACTTCTCAAAGTACCATAGGGCATGTTCCTGTAAACGAATGGAATACTTACATTAACAGCTGGACCATAATCTATCATGGGGAAGGGTTTACCATATTTACTATCTTGTAACATTTATTTGTACATTTGTGTGGTAGCTAGTTAATGCGATTCTAGGCAATTACAAAGAGTCTTTAGCTGGGCACGTTGTTGTAACTGGTGTCCAACTCTGGCATGGTTGGCTTAGGGTCCTTTCGGAGAGCCAGTCCCACCCTGTAAACTGCTTGCATTATTGGATATGGAGGCTTAAAGCACACCGTTTGTGACTGTTGTAGAAAGGAAATCTAATCACTCTCTGGCTTATTTTCAGATGTCTTTTCATTTTCATGAATATTGTTCGAGTTGTAGACAGGAACCAAGTTGAGCTAAGGAAGAACAGCTGACATGTCTTGCTTAGGCGGGTTTAGCCCATAAACTTTCTTAGGCCCTAAAGAGAGAACAAAAATGAAAGAATACAATAACATAAGTTGAGTTGCTGTTGTTTGACGGGTCAGCCACAAAACCTCAGGTCATCTCTGCGATTAATGCAACGCATAGAAATATCCGAGTCACCGCAGTGATCAGAGGGATGGTCGTGGTTCGAGCTGCATGAATCTCTTGTGTGGTTAAAGTCTAGAATAATATGCAGGAAAGATGCAGCAGTGTAGCAAAAAGCTATCAGTAGCAACAGTGGGTGTGCTAGGCTAGATGGGCCCTGATCTACCATCAGGGATGCCGTGACATCAACTTCAGCCAACTGGTCAATAGAATGTGTCGATGCCCAGTGTGGAGAAGGTACGTATGGAAAAGGGTATGGTTCAGATCTTTTGGTTCTAATAATAACACGTTCCCATGTTATGTGCGTGCTCATGGAGATAAGAAAGACACAACGATTGAGTTCTAAACCCCTATAGGGCAAACAGCAGAAGTGGGATAAAAGATGGCTGTGCATCACTAGATAAGATAGGCATTAAAAAGGCACGAGTTACAATGCAGAAAACATAAATACAAAGTATCAAATCACAGAGTCCAAAGGTTCATAAGTCAAATAAATATCGCACAAAGTAAAAACTAAGTTGATATCACCCTGCACACTGGCAGAGTACAGTCATTTTAGGTATCTGTGAATTTAAGAGACACAGAAAACACAAAGAAAAAAGTAATAAAATGTCAGTGAATATAGGTGGTCTGTTGGCGAGAGAACAAACGCTGTAATTGGTGGCAGCTGCATCAAAAGTATACCTGATGGACTGATCAGAAGACAGGTGGGATGCAAATGCTGTTATGGAGGGTGCCTTGAGTTGGTAATAAGAGTAACCCTGGGCGTAGTTTGCGTAGTAGCGCTACGCATAGCTACTCGAAGTGCCCTTCGCACTATGCGAGATACGCGTAGCGCTACACGAACTGCGTAGTGCGCTTAGTGCGCTGTTCGGGATGATTGCACAGTGCCGGATGCTTGTCTGCACTGTGCAATCATGGAAAACAGCATCTCGCACCGTGCGAGCCGTTGTTTTCTGCCGCTCAAGTAGATTTTTACTCGAGCGGCAGCTTTCTCAACGCGGACTGGTAGTTTCTCATCGCGAGCGGTCGCAAGCATACGCGACCACTCGCAATGAGAAACCTGACCTCCCCGCATTGAGAATCTCTTCGGGAGGTTTATTTTCCACGCTTGCGATCGCCAACTTGATGTTGCTAAACGCGAATGAGGAAAAGGTCTCGCCGGGATGTCTTTTTGCATCATCTTGATGTTGAGGACCGCGAGTGAGCAAAAAATGCCAACTACGCTACGCTACGTGTTTTTGCACTGTGCTACGTGCAATTCGCGTAGCGCGAAGTAGCACAAACTACGCAAACTACGCGAGCGTAGCGTAGTTGGCCGCCCAGGGTTAAATAAGAGGCGTCATGCAAGGAGTAGCAGGAATTTTAAAAGAAATATCACAAGAAAGCAACCAAGGTCCAGAGAATTAAAAGCACTGGCTTCTTCCCATGGTTGGTAAGGGGGGACACATAGTTCACTAAAAAGTTGAATGACATAATTATGCTTCCATGTCATTTGCTTTCTATTACGGAAACATACTTTTAGCCAATGTTATCTTCAATGACAGTTATAATTCTGGCAGCTGCTGAAACAGAAGGCTAGTGAGAGTCAGTGAAGTTGCATTTGTTTTGTAAGCGTCAAACTAATACATTCACTGTTAAAAGAAAGCAAAACAGCATTGCTGAACGTACCTCGACATTTGGAAGCTTCTTTCAAAGTGGTAAGAATTTGACTTATTAGATTTTCAGATAGGAATCTTCCTTCGAGACCTGGAAAGAAAGACCTAGTAAAAGAAAGGGAAACATTTTAGTATCAAAAATTGCATAACATATTTCACTATCTCTTACAAAAGTACATCTGTTAACAATTCTTACTCGTTCCTCTTTGAACGGAGGAAATCATGGCTTTGCTTTAAAGGTTACACAGAGATGGAAAGTTTTAGCAGTCGCAGATCCTTCGATTTACTAAATTTGTGGGTTTACGACCACTAAAATGTTTGTTAAATGTCGAATGTTATATTTTGCCACCCTGCAGAAAGTCACTGATCTTGCTTTCCACCGATAACTGCTTGTCTCTAACGGCACACTAAATAGGTTCTGCGGTTGTTACCAGAAGGACAGAAGATGGAAGGAATGATGGTAGTGTCAATGTCTACTGGACCTACGGCCCGATTTTGAAAGGGCTGGAAAGCCTGTTGTTTGGGCAGTGGGACTGGTGCTGTTGATAAGCCATGCACTTGAATAGCCCCTAAAAGGACAAAATAGTTGTGGGGATTACAAGGCTGGAGCTGAGAGGCCCAGAGAACATGCTGTGGTGCAGCTCTGTGTAAAACATTCTAGGGCAGAGTCCATCTTCTCGCCAAGCAGGTGGGAGCTGCCCACCACACTAGTTCCTACAGCCATACCTAGACAATCTGTGGTGTCCAGAACCAAGCAGATGTCAAATTTGGCTGCAACCTGAATCATCTTGAATGGTTTAGGCTAGGATGGCCGCAGGCCTTCTGGGACGACAGGTAAGATCTCAACCACCATGCCCTAAAGTGCGTATAATGCCTGTGTAGCCAGTTCGTATTAACTGACCTCAGGGTAAGACTGGCCGAGGAGAACATATATTTGCCAAACATGTCCACTTGTTTTGACTCCTTGTGAGGGGGAGCAGTATGAAAAGCATTAGGATTTACTTCACTGGTGGACGCCTGTACCACCAAGATCTTCGGTTTGGATGCTGGGTCAAAAAATCTGGGTTGCCTGGAGCAGGTCTATGGTGACGGGCAACTTGTCAGTTGACTGGAGGGCCATAGCACAGCTTGGCCAAAGAGCCCAACAGCATGTCAGTAAGGGCTTTATTAAAGGGTAACAGACACTATAGGACCTCTATCAGAACATCAGTTTTAGCCTTCATAGTCGGGAAGTGAGGAGCAAGGACCTTAGCAACCTTCTAAATATTGTGGCGAATAAGGTACTCCCCTCTGATGCTGGAATGGGGAAGAGGTGTAAAATGCACTGGCTTCCTGCAAATGTTGTCTACATCATAAGGAAGGGCACATTCCTCTCAATGCCCTCCATTTTCAACTCCATATGGCTGGCATTGATCAGAGTCCAAACCAAAAAAACTGGTGCAATGTATATTCATGCGGTAGTGGGATTGTATCTAAGTCGGATGGGTTCAGTGTATACTGTGTGGTACGTCAAGATCTGTATGCAGGTTAGGTCGAACCAAAGCCATCTCGGAGCTGGACAGCACAATGGTGTTGATGAACAAGAGGCTGGCACGGATGTTGGAGTTGAGCCTGATGGTAGTACAGAACCAGAGATGGTTTCAAGGGGTCCAGGTAGGGCTAAAGGAGAATCTGCCAGAAATATTCTGATAGGAGAGTCCTGCAGATCCTTTGCATGCATAGGTGCGCAAGAGGGAACTGGAAGCGTTACAAAGATTCACAGCCCAGCCTCAAAAATGGCTTTGACTTGCTGTGAGGTCGTCGATAGGCCCAGAAACGTGGATGCATTAGAACCAGAGATTGAATCAGCTCTTCGTGGAATGAGAGTGAGACCGAAAGGCTGGAAGGGGGCGAGTCCCGTTGGACTTTTTCGGTTTCTCCTTTGACTTATCTTAAGACTTCCCCCATAAAGAAGATCGGCCTCAGGTATGACTTCAGGAGTGGGACTGTAATGGAGTCCGTGCACTCCACTTCATCTTGGGAGTGGGACCGGTGCAGAGCCTTCTGGTGCTTCAACATGTAGAGCTTCACCTCGCAATCTCGAATGTTTTTCGGGTTCATCTGGATGCAGACACACAGGCCTTAGAGTTGTGCGACAAACCTAAGCACTAAAGGGACACCTCATGGAGATCTGTCACAGAAATCCATTTTTTACAGTCCCTATAAGGCTTAATCCCTGTAGTCTTAGGGAGAAACATGCCTTACATGCTGGAAAGTAAAATTTGAGTGAAAGAAGTGAAGAAAAAAAGAATGAGCAAAGCTCTGGATATGCCTCTGAAGGTGCAGAACGAAAGGAATTGATGTCAGCAAACCTGGGTGGTGATTACTTGCAGCTCGGTTTGTCACTTCCAAAGAAGCATTGATGTGGAGTTGCACTGTGCTACCTGTCAGAGCACAGGAGCACAGCTTTAAATTTTCTGGATCCAGTCAGCCTTCTGGTGATATTCACAAGGTAAGGAATCTGTGGTTAGAAGTATCCATCAGAAAACATAGTACCACCTCTGCTCACATCGGTACAGAAGAGCCTTCTTTGAATGGACGGTAAGGCAGGCCTCACACGTTTCACATTGTGGTCAGGGGAGAGGTACAAATTGTAAACCTGGTGGTGGTCGTTCATTGAGTCGGAATGGCACTGGGGGTAGTACTGGAAGGGCACCCTTTCCATCACTGTATGCACATTCTTGACGACGAAGTCCTTGAGGCAAGGGGCACAGTACCCTGGTGTGGCCCTGACGGTGAGGCGTATAAAGGAGGCCGATGTTCATTAAAAGTCATCTGGGGAAAAAAGCAAAGTCGAAGATCTGTTGTTAAGAAGAATTTCTTCCGCAGGTACTGGAGTAATGACAACCAATTGGGCTAGAAGGAAAGCACTAAAAATCACAGAACACGGAGCCCACTTTCGGCACAAATCCGAACCTGATGGTGGACAAAAACAAACAGGGAATCAATGCCCATAACCATTGCCAGCTAAGGGGGGAGTCACTATACCTCATGACTCGAAAGGCTTCTTCGAAGAAAAACAACTTGCAAATGTCAGTGCCCATTTCTAGATGGCAGGAGTATGCAGAGTATGTGTATTTACAGCAAAACATGCTGCAAACACATAGGGCCCGATTTACACAGGCAAAGTTAGACTTCTAGTCTACATTTAGACCAAAAGTCTAACTTTACTACTTTTCGGCATCACAAAAGTAAAGTAAGTTATGAGTACTATCTCTGCGACTGCTGAGTTTCCACACTCGAGCTGAATCTCAATCAATCATGGATTTGTAGAGTGTGGAAAATCTCCCATGAGGGCCTCAAGGCACTACGTGGTGATCTGTTCATTCGAACAGCCAAGTCTCGAGTTCTTTCATGAATTGCTGAAGCGATGAGACAGACTTGAGGTGCAGGATAAGGTCGTTCCAAGCTTTAACCGCCAGGTGTGGGAAGGAGCGGCCTCCACTGTTGCCTTAATGAATCCGAGGGGTGTCTGCTATAAGGAGGGAGGCGGATCGCAGGTGTCTGGTCAGTTGGTGGAAGGTCATGCGCCTGATATATGCTGGTCCTAGTTGTGCAGGGCTTTGTATGCGTAGGTCAACAATTGGAACTGGCATCTCTTCTGGATGGGGAGCCAGTGTAGCTTCTTCAGGTGAAGTGTGATGTGGGTTCATCTGGGGAGGTCGAGGATGAGTCTTGCTGCTGAGTTTTCTATTGTCTGTAGTCTCTTCAGGAGGCGTGCAGCGATTCCTATGTAGAGTGTGTTCCCGTAATCTAACCTGATGGTGACAAGGTCCTGCGTAATGGTCCTCCTGGTGTTGACTGGGAGCCACTAGAAGATCTTGCGGAGAATATGTAGGATGTGGAAGCAGGCGGAGGAGTCTGCGTTTACCTGTTTCTTCATGGATAGCTTGCTGTCCAAGATGATGCTGAGGTTGCAGGCATGGTCTGTCGGGCGGGGGATGAGCCAAGTTCAGAAGGCCACCATGCGTCATTCCATGGCGAGGTGTTTTTCCCAAAAATGAGGACTTCCGTCTTGTCCATGCTGAGCTTGAGACAGTTGTCCTTCATCCAGTTGGTGACATTCCTCACACATCTGTGGAAGTTGGCTCAAGCGGTGGTGGCGTCTTCTGACAGTGAGAGGATGAGCTGGGTGTCATCAGGGTAGGAGATGATGTTAAGTCTATGCATACTGACAGTGCCGGCCAAGGGGGTCATGTACATGTTGAAGAAGGTGGGGCTGAGGTACAATCCTTGGGCGACGTCACAGAGGACCTTATTGGTTTCCGAGGTGAACGGTGGGTTCTGCTGGGTCGGCGGATGGTTTCTTCAGGACGAGCCTAACTTCAGTGTGTTTCCAGTCCTCAGGGAATCAGGCCAAGGTGATGGAGTTGTTGCCAGTTTTCTTGCTCCCGAGTTTGAAGACGTGGTGGGGGCAGGGGTCCGTGGGTCCTCCAGAATGTACAGAGTTCATGATGGAGATTCTGGGTTGAGTCGTGAGTTGGTCCCAGTGGGTGAGTAGGTGTTTGGGGTTTATGTTCTTGGGAGTTAGCAGGCTGATGCTGTCAGTGGCGGAGGGTTGGGGTTTTTAAGTTTTCGCAGATGGTTGAGATCTTGTTATGGATAATGTCTGCTATGGTGTGACACCGTTCTTGGGAGGGGGTGATTTTGTTTCAGGTCGCTGTGGGTTAGAGAACTCCTACATGATGGCGAAGAGCTCCTTGCTACGGTTTGTAGTGGTTGAGTGCAGTCTTGAGGGTTGTGGTGAGGAAAGGCTGTAGGATGTCATTTTTTGTGATACACAGCAAAATGTAAATACCTCTAAATGAACTGTACATATTCACCTTTTAGGAAAGCAAAAATTAAGCAGATTTGCTGTTACTAGGATCAGAACTAATCAAGACACTTTACTTGCTGATGCACAAATAATAAATATTCACTGAAACTCCAATTCCACACATTATCATTTGTGTGCAATATAGTTTGATTAGTAAAACTGTATGTCTGTTTAAATTTAGTGACCATTTCAATGGAAAATGTGCGGTGTGTAAATGGCAATGCCGTACCACACGATGTTTTAGTACGCTAAAAAAATCGCTCACTTCATGTTCAATAAAGCCAAATGGGTCGTGAAATTTTGTTGTGCTAAAAAGTGGGTCATCACCCTAAAAAGTTTGGGAAGCACTGATAATAGCAAAGGTATTGCAACAAAGCGATGTACAGGGTCAAAGGCAAACATAAGTTCAACAAGTGATAGGAGAAGTAGCTGGCTATTGGAGTATTAGTGTATTACAATGCAGTGTTCTTTAAAGAAATGTTTTCAACTCTCTCCTAAACTGGAGCAGCATTCGGGTGGTCCAGGGATATTGTACCAGATCATGGATGTATAGTTGGAAAAGGCCTTCTGCCTTGTCTTTTCCTTTATTAAACTTCTTAGTCTCCAGTCTGATGGTAGCCTGGCTGCAGGTGTGTCAAGAGCAACCACAGATGGTCAGCTTGTCCACAAGATAAGCAGGGGTGCTGTTCAGGAATCAGGAGGGCACTACATTTCAGTGAATAGAAATATATAAAAGCCACTAAAATGCAACCGTCTGACATATTTACAGATGTCTGTGGACACCACAGACCTCAGGCCATTGTTGTTGTGTCAGATAAAATAGCTTATAGGAAGCATTAGCAGCAAGCCCTGAAAAAAATGGCTGATTATAGAAGATTGTCAGGTAAGTGAACACAGGCCTGCGACTTGAGGTCTGAGGCGTGGATTTCTATTTGATGTAATATAGCTTGTGAGAGGTTTTTGTTTCTGAGTTTGAAAATACAGTGCAGGACAAACTAGCTTGGCAAGGCCCATAAGCATCTTGTGTGATAATATAGAATGATATTTCAAGATAGCACTCTACCTATTACTCCTACGTGCCACCAAGGATGAGGATATGCCAGACCTGGAGGTGGAGTAGGCAGACATGCTCTTTGTGTTGCAACACTGTTTACCTGAAGCTTTGTGCAATGCATTTTTGATGTGATTGTTAGGCATCTGACTATACAATATAGACAACTGCAGAATGTGTTAGAGATACCACTATTCTGGGGTACAGTATGGCACGTGACAGAAATCAGCAGAGCAACTACTGCTAAAATTACATCCAGTACTGTACACTATCATTCCACGTAAAGGCCAGTCAGATTTCACACTTTATGGGCTGGTCTGTTAACAGGGGAGAGTCAGTTCACTCAATCTCTAGCCCAAGAAGTCTTCAGGACTCGGACAGGCAGTGCTCTGCAGCAGGTCAGCATCAAGGTGAAGCGTTAGTTTAAGAGGAGCAGAATGTATCACCGAGTTGGACATCAGTTGCAATTTCCATACCTCCCAGTACTATGGAGTACGGCTTTGATCACTATTATCACTAACGTGGTAATAGTTTCCCACTCTGTTCCAGCATCACCAAGATCATCTCTAGCACACAAGCAGTGTGTGCTTATGGCAAGAATGCCACACCAGCACAATGGCTAACACCACATTAACACACACAACAAATACCTGGCATGTGGAATGTCTTTGTGGAGCAAAATGGTGAGCTGCATCTTTCCACCAGCAATCTGCAATACACCTGCAGCCCAGTGGAGACCAAAGACCAATGTGTGGGCTTCACATCTACGAGCCAGAGAACTGGACACATGCAAAAGCAACAGTTGAAGGACAGAATGCAGAACACTGTGTCATACGTTCACCCCAGTTGCCAGTTAGGGTTGGACTGTTCCCATGAGGCACAGGGTCAAGACTGATTTGCATATGGCTGGGTTCAAACTGGAATGGCATGCTGAGCAAAAAAAGGATGGATTTAGGCCCAGATCTCTGTACTGGGGTGAATGTATGACATTGTTCTGCATTCTGTCCATCAACTGTTGTTTTTGCATTCGTCACCTCGAGTGGAAAGGGTATGCCCAGATGTGGGTCCCGTGCTCTCCATGCCACTGGAATCAAGCTATCCTGGCTGAAGAGGGGTGAAACCCCGAAACCGGTCCTAGGATGCTTGTTTCCAGTCCAGGGAGGACCTGGCTTGGCAGTTTGGGCTGGACAGTTCCCATGAGGCACAGGGTCAAGAAAGATTTGCATATGGCTGGGTTCAAACTGGAATGTCATGGTGAGCAAAAAACGATGGATTTAGGCGTAGAGCTCTGTACTGGGGTGAATGTATGACATTGTTCTGCATTCTGTCCATCAACTGTTTTTGCATTCAGGGAACTGGACACAACATTCAGCTTAGTCCCCCACGACCAAGCAAACACAGAGAAGCATGGAGAAAGCAGTCCCCGATTATAAAACCTGCACACAATATACTTATGTCTTTTATTCATTTTTGCATGGTTATTAAATCACATTTTATCGGAGTAAAGTTTTATGGTGTAAACTGCACATATCAAGTTTTCTTTTTTTTTTTTTTTTAATTCGGAGGAGGTGTTGAGCGCTCATGTTTTTTCCTCTGTGTATATTCACTGTTATGTAGTCTTAAGCATGACCTGGCCAGCTTTATGGGCACTCTAATACCAAATGAGCAAACTGGTTTTCTCCAAGTAGCCTTTTTCCTGCTACTTATGATAACTATCTTGTTTGCTTTACTACTTCTTATTCTAAATACATGACTGTTTTACAGTATTCTCCTTTCCTGAGATCAACGTTTACGTAATGAAGTCCTGAAAAATTCACTGGAAAACCCACAAGACCTCCCAAACCGCTTACAATACTGGGGACCAATACATCTAGCTCACCAGGTTCAATGAACAGACATGGGGATCAAGCAAGGTATTACTGTGGATCTTGTCTCTCCTTTATAACTGCAGCCAACAAATGTGTGATAAGGTTCAATCCTGAACTCGAAGTGTGGCATGCAGCAATCCACAGGGGTCCTCTCTTTCACCCATTCTGAGCAACATCTGCACTCTCCCAACACCACTGTCACCAAGTCAAATCCCAAATGTATGCCCATGACACCCAAATTCATATGTGATTAAACTAGAACCAGAAAAGCATCACAGATAAGCTTGACTGAATGCCTTCGATTTATTTGTGTTGCATGGCAGAGATTCAAGTACTGGAAGGCACTGACTCCCAAAATATTTCTTTAGTTTTACCCACATACATTCGCACTTCCCCAAACAGTGCATAGAATGCAAGAAACGGGGATAATTGTCGACACAGATATATAATTCCCACCACAAATCCATGGAATTAGCCAGATCTTTAGTAATTGACGATTGGACTGCTGCAAAATGATCAACGTATGGCTCCCAGAAAGCTCACTGATAAACTACAAAGGATACAAATCAAGATGGCCAAATTATGGTTTAATCTGGGGACGCGCGATCATGCCGTCATTCCTAAAAGCAGTCCACTGGCAGGTAGTGTGGACAAGGATAAAAGACACTCCATAGCGCCCACAAGATTTATTGGAACAAAGGACCCAGATATCGCCAAAACTTGACTTACTACTACAAACCCACTAGGGACATGGATCAACCAACCTGCACCACAACCAACCATGCACCGTAAGGCAACAGAGGTAGATTACTGGGAGCCCAGAGTTCCAAACTCTGGATTTCTTTGTATCCCATCATGAGCGTAGACAAAATCTCTTGCTGCATTAGAATTCTGATTTGTGTAGCTCTTTAAAGTAATTGTTAGACTACATTCAATGCTATGTGACAGAGTAAAAAAATGAATTATTTAAAATAAAATACATTGATTAAACATCACCAAATTAATTAACTGCCAATCGTTCCACATATATGTACAATTGTTTAGATTAAAACACTTCCTTTGAAATACACCCCAAATGCTTGCTTTTCAAAGGTACACAGTGCTTTAAATCTGCACTCAGTCATGCAAATCTAACATAGAGTCCTATTATAATTATCAGCAGCTGAGTGGACAAAATTAAATCATAAATTAACATAGTATGGAGATATCAAAAGTAAAACATTTTACCTTGGGAAATCTTCTAAGGTTATGTAAACAACATCTTTATCTGACACAGATGAGGAGAAAGTAGTGAAGGTTCCATTCTGTAAAGGAAGAAGTTCGAGGCCAAGAAGTTCACTGTAGTTTCCATCACTGAGCACAAACTCTAAGAGGTGAAGCTTTTCCTCGGCCGAGCCTTTGTGCCCAGATTTCCTCAATACCTGTCGCACCAAAGAAGGAGTCACTTTCTTCACTGGCTTGGTATTGGGTACTGAAAACTGAATTGCATCCGAAATGTTGGCAGGTACTTTAGTGACATGTGTTCCTGAGGTTTGAAGATACTTCAGCACCGTTTCTGTATACTCAAGTTTTTCATCAATTTCTGAGAAGCACACCTCATGCACGTTCAACCAGGAACCACCGATAGAATAAACAACAGCATTCTGCAGCAAATCACTCAATAAAGGGTCTAATGCAGACTTCCAGTGTAGTCTTGTCTTGGTCATATCTGGCCATATGTTATAAATTTTCTCTGCAGAGAGTGGAAAATCAGGATTCTCCTCAGTCTCCATTCTCTTGATAGCTTCCAAAATGAGGGTAGAATATGCCTTTGGGACCACACATTTTATGAGAAGTTCATTCCAGAGAGCAGCAGGGTCTCGCCACTGATCCAGTTCACGCCACTTGATGCTCCTTCGGTTATCAGTTAGGCCAAAGAAACCACTAATATGAACTGGGAGACCTGTCTTGCTTTCGTCACCTGGAGGTAAAGGAAGAAAGCAAAACGCTCTCCCGTAAAATTCAGCGAATGCTCCCTTGTCCTGCCCATCACATGACAAAGGCATGGCGATACCTATTGTAGGTATAAATTTCAAGTCATCAGCTAAGCAGTCAAGTTCATTGCACATTCCTCGACCGCCAACACTATTGCACACCAACCAGGAGGTGTGTTGGACCTCTTTAATGCTCTCATCCTCTACAAGTATGTTTATGTGGTAAGTTACACAAGTTATGCTGTTGCTTGGAATGCCATTACAATAGTCATCTATGGCACTACCTAGAATCTTGATGGAGTTTGGCCTTTCATGCTTCAAGGCTTTATTTTCATTAGCGGTCACCTTAAAAAGAAGCCGCTCTGTTCCATCTGCCTCCCTCACATACAAGGACACATTCTGAACACTCTTGAGAAACAGCAACACAGTATCTGCATCTGCCCTGAATGAATCAAACAGTTCTAGGACTTTTTGTTTGTTGTATACATTGGTACTTAATAAAGAGGGCTCATGGCGGAGAGGAAAGCGGAAGAATGTCCCAGGAAAATGGCCATCGATGATTGTTTCTTTTGTGCTTCCAAAAATGCCGATGAATGGTGCAAACTGGTCCACAAGTTCGTTGATCTCTTTTATGTCTTCTTTTAGATTCCAACACTGGCCCGATTCGTGGCGGCCGAAAAGCGTTTGATGGGGGTCCAGCATTCCTATTTGGTCACCGCTGAATATACTTGGAACATCTGCCCAAAAAAGGAAAATAATACAAGATAAATTTGTCTTTAAAAGAATTATTATCAGATCACGTTTCTTATGTTAATCGTATGCATTTATGTGTATAAATTATGAATGCTTTACAAGCACAAATAGCGTACATAAACTAGATTTGTAGGAAATTGTTATCATTTTCAAGCTTAGCTTTTTGTACTGACATTGATTCTTATTTAGAATTAGAGAATTATCAGGAACTCCCTTTTTCAAACCTTACTGATATGCCTTGGTAGTGTTCCATCATCTGGAGAAAGCAGTCTGACACAATTTTGGTTATGGGCACGTTAGGTGCACGGTTAATAAAGGCAGACTAGTGCCATCTGGCTCACCTACTGTGACCTTCCAAAATGGAAACCATCACTCTTCAGCTCTCCATCACTGAGCTCCTCAAATGTTTCATATGTAAATAAGAAACGAGCAGTGCTTGAGTAATGTGTCTGATGCTAGCAAGGGCGACAAGGAAGATGTTGTGAAGAGTATTTGAGCAAAGACGAGGTGAGCGTGAACTAAATAGATTAATGCTAGTGACAGAAGAAAACGAGCATTGGCAAAGCCAATAGGTCCGACTTTAATGCGTTAATGCACACAGACACAGGTATACACAAGCGATGCCTTCATGCGACAGCATACTAAAGTCAGAATTATTGGCCTTGCCGGTGCTAGTGTGTACCTATTTCACCAACGAGCTATGGTAAGATGGGTTCATCAACAAAGCGTGGTTTTCATCTTGTGCAAAGAAAATTCAACAGCCCGAGAAGACAACGCATTTCAACCTCAGAGGTTTTAGTATTTGTTACATGTATGGTTCTCAATCTTCAAACATAAGGAAAAGTCAATGTTACGAACAGATTTCCCAGTAAATATATGCAAATTTGCCACTGAAATACAATCTATTTGTACTTCCCATAGTAAGCAAAACGTTTCTTTAACTGCGCGTGTTTTTGAAAAGACTGCATATATCTAGCAGAGTCTCACACAATCTCACATGACTGCATACCATGTAGAGTGAAAGAGACAGGTTAGAGGTAGACAGAGAATAAGACAAAAGAGAGCGTGGCTCAGAAAAGGAGAAACAGGAGGGAATGAACGAGAGAGGGAAAAGAGAGTCAGGGAAGGAGTGCTAGAAAGAGGGTAAAAAAGTGCGAGAGCAAACAAATGAGGCGAAGTACCAAGAGAGAAAATATGAAGAAGTGAGAAAGAACAACACGGCCAACATTGAGAGATAGGTGGGAAATTGAGAGAGAAGACGTGACAGACAGGAGAGAAAGAGCACCGATGAGGGAAAGAAAGAGGGAGGGAGGAGAGAGAGAGAAAGAAAGAAAGAAAGAAAGAAAGAAAGAAAGAAAGAAAGAAAGAAAGAAAGAAAGAAAGAAAGAAAGAAAGAAAAGAGAGATTGGTAGAAGAAGAGAGAAACAACGAGAGGGAGAGAAAAAAGAAGGGGAAATAGGAGTCACAGAAAAAGATGTATAGACCTAGATATAGGCACATGGCTGAATGGGTTATACAAGACAAGACTATAGAACCCATATTAGGCTTTACAAAAACGCATTAAAAACCGCGCAGGCCTCCTACTTTGAGGAGCAAATAGCCTCAGCTGCTAATTCCGCGAAAGAGACCTACCGAATAGTGAAACTCCTCACCAAAATACAAGACCCTCCATCATCCTCAGACTTGGATGGGGTAAAAAGCAATCAAATGGCAGATTTCTTTTCGGCAAAAATTGCTAATATCCTGAGTTCCCTTCCAGCTCCTTCTACCGTACAATCAGCCCTTGGTTCCTCTCCCACTCAAGACACCCTGAGATTAACCTTTTTCTCTCAAATCTCCATTGAAACGTTTCTCAACGTTCTTCAGAAAATCAAAAGTGGCTCCCCATCCGATCCAGCTCCCATTAGTAAACTGAAGCTAGTCGCTCCCACTATCGCCCCCCTTTTTACCAATCTGATTAACGCTTCCCTCAAAACTGGTATAGTCCCGGCGAACTGGAAAAAAGCCACAGTCAAGGCTCTCATTAAAAAACCGCACTTAGATCCCACAGATCCTTCTAATTTTAGACCGATCTCATTGCTACCGGCTATGAGTAAAATAGCCGAACGGGTAGCAAATCAACAACTCTCGGCATATTTAGAGACCAATCATCTTCTCCGCATGTCCCAGACGGGCTTTAGACCCGGACAAGGGACTGACACCGCTTTGTTAGCCGTGGTCGAAGAAGCAAGGGGCATAATGGACGCAGGAGGATCAGTGGCAGTGATCCTCCTCGACCTGAGTGCCGCCTTCGACACGGTTGACCATGCAACCCTTGTCCAGCGCCTTGGTCTGATGGGAGTGGCGGACTCCGCTTTGGCCTGGATCTCATCCTTTCTTGAAGACAGGTCCTTTCAAGTTGTTGACGGGCATTCCGTTTCTAATGCTCAGTCTCTCAAGTGTGGTGTGCCTCAGGGATCCTCCCTGAGCCCCACACTTTTTAATGTCTACATGGCTCCCCTTGAGGATGTTGTCAAGCCATTCGGCATTAAAACAATAATGTATGCGGACGACACTCAGCTCGTCGTTTCGCTTAACCAACTTGACAACGCCTTGTCTAATCTGAGCAGCTGCCTGGAGAAGGTGCATCAATGGATGTGCGAATCCAGGTTAAAACTGAATGGGGAGAAATCTGAAATTCTCCTCCTGGGAACCTCTAACAAAATCCCCATATCCCTCCCTTGGCCTCCATGTATGGGAACGCCACCTATACCCAAATCCGAAGTCAAGAGCTTAGGGATATGGCTTGACCAGGACCTAAGTTTTAAAACTCAGGCTAGGAAAACGGCAGGAACTTGTTTCGGCCTGATAAAGATGGCTCGAAAGATTTTACATCTACTCCCGCCCCAGTCTAGGAAACTCCTGATGCAGGGGCTTGTGAACTCCAGACTGGACTATGGAAATGTCCTGTATCTGGGGGCCCCAGTCTCGGTTGTCCAAAGACTTCAACGCGCACAGAATGCGGCGGCTAGAATCCTCACAGGAACCCCAGCGAGGAATTCGGCCAAACCAGCTCTCAAAAGCCTGCACTGGTTGCCAGTAAAGGAGAGGGTCAAATTTAAGACCCTGTGCATTACGCATAGAATGTTGCACAACGAAGGCCCTCCCATTCTGAGGACACTCGTGACCCAACAACATTCAAGCCGACAACTAAGATCTAACTCTCTTTCCCTCGCCAATGTCCCTAGAATTAGGAAGGCCAGAACAGGCGGTCGCCTGTTCTCTTATAATGCTCCTAGACTGTGGAACGTTCTTCCTCTCTCCCTGAGGCAAGAACACAACCACCTCAGGTTCAGGAAACGTCTAAAAACCCTACTCTTCCCTTGAGCTCATCCTCCTGACCTTTCTTTCCCTCAGTACCGTGGTCTTTTCTTGTTAGCGCCGGGATGCCCTAGGGTAGCTGTGCGCTCTATAAAACCTAAAATCAAATCAAATCAAATCAAATCATTCTACATTTTCTAATTGCTCTTTGTTTAGCAGTTTCTCTGACAGATTAAATTCGAGGCCTGCGAGATGAGGTCTGCAGGGCCTCTTGCGGTGTAGCAGTTGTTCTGTGTGGACAGACCGTCAGGACCCATTGACTTGAATCTTTACAGTGCCCGTCCAGCATTTGCCACTATGGCAGGTGGTCACCCTAGCCAGTGCTCCAATAAAACCACTTGCTTATCATCCTCGGAATCCTCGGTGTAGCATTTAACTGGCAGCTGAAACCAGTTTGAATGGCGCCATAAAGCCCCGGCACTTCTTAGGATGGTCAGCATAACACATATGTAATTGATCCGAGAATGTAAAATCAAAAGTTAGAGGTTCTGAGCTCTGTACTTCAGCCATGCGTTTTCTCTTTCAGCAAAAGCCTTCCCGAGCTAGAGACAATGCGATTTCTACCACATCGCGGGGCATATGTACAAGGAAAAGTCGGAGAGCGAAGCTGCGCCAAATTTGGCAGTGCCGCACTCGCACATTTCAGAAACACAGGCATACGCCGTATTTACAACAATATGGCGCACCCCTGTGTTCTCCCTAGCTCTGGCGCTAAAATTAGCTGCCTACCGCCAAAGCAGGTACCCTTACACAATTGTGCAAGGGTGCCTGCGTTGCACGGAATGATTGTTTTATTGCAGGAAGGTGATCCTTCCTGCACATAAAAAATCCATTATGTCAATTTGTTACTTCCATGTGTGCTCCATAATGCAGCACACATAAAAGTATCAAATTGTCATTATTTAATGAATGATTGAGTGCACCTTCCTGCACATTAACAATCATTCATTGCGTTTTGCTCTTTAAATGTGCGCTGCAGAATGCAGCACAAATGGAAAAAGCAAAAACAGGGAGAAATGAAAGTATTTCTCTTCATTTCGCCATTTTAATGCATGCTATTGCATGGCATTAGTGTTTGGCGCTGCCTCAGATTTACAGATCCTTGTAAATTTCAGGCAGTGTCAAAAAGCAATGGGTGTTGCAGTGGAATGCCTACAGAAACACCCATTGCACGCCCCTTTTATGCAGATACCTGCGTGAAAGGATACCATATTCACAAAGCGGTATTAAGCCACAAAAAAGTGGCTAAACACCACTTTGTAAATATAGAGGAGGGCATTGCCACACAGAAACGTCGTTAAAGGTGACGTTCCTGTGGCGCAATGCCCTTGTAAGTATGCCCCCTCGTCTTTTGATTATATCTAAGAGATGCTTATCAATGTCTCTCCATGCACTAATGTTTTGAGTGCTCTACCAACACAGAAACATTAAGCTTTTTTTTATCGGACCAAGCACATAACTTCTGTCCACTCAACTCCTGTACTCTGGGATCCCAACATGGGGTCTGAGCCAAAGCCCCTCTCCTGGTGATTCTCACAGAATTATCTGGCGACAGATGCGCTGTCTAGCCAGACTATTAAAAGTGAGAGACCATCAATTGTGCAAGTAGGCTTGACTCCGGAAATATCACCTCTATTCCTATTCTGAGCATTTATTTTCACTCACATAAGACTCAGATATTAAGTCTGCAATCATACTTTTTCACTCACAGTATGTTTCGATTCAGTCTTTCTTCCTATGCACATCACCAAGTCTACATGGAATCAATTGTTTGTGAGAGGAAACATTTGTTTACCTAGTCATTTCTCAAGCACTTGCACACTCTCCACTTGCTTGGCGGAGACCCCCAGGGCCCTACATACATGCCACAATGTGGGGGTCCTCACATGGGCCCCAGCAGCAATGTTGATGATGTACTGTGCAGTGGTGAACCTGGGAATGGGAAAGGAAGCATGCTTGGCACAGGAAACTTTGAAGGAATGTGACATAAAGGAAATAAGTTCCATATAAGCAGAAGTATGAGAGGGAGGAGCAAGTAAGCTGAGCTGGAGGGAAGGCGAGCGACTTTGAAGAAGGAGTCCTGGTGAGAATGTGAGTCTTAGAGACAACAAAGACCTTTACTCTGGTGGAAAGAGAAGAATTGCAAAATGGTTGGAGTTATATCTTGGACTATGTAGACAATTTAGAGACCAGGGACTTCGGTTGAGGAGGCATAGGGGAATAGAGACCAAAAGGTGAGCCTCTTATTGCAGCAGAGATCCCAATGGATAATTAAGCTTGTGACATCTGACGTTTGGCCAAGGACATCTCACAGATGGCCAAACAATACAGCAGCAAAACATCCCCCTGGACAGTGAACCCTTCCCTGGAGTTTCAATGTATCCACGCCTCCAGAAACCACAGCAGCTCCAGTAGCCAGTGCGTCTAGTAAGCATTATAAAAGACAAAGGGAAGTTGTGAATGAACATTTTGAACCAAACTATCATGTCCTGGTCAATCCCATAATCATCTCATGGCATAGGAATTTGATTAAAGTCACTAAAATGAAATGGCTCCCTGAATAATTCATTTACATTCAGGTGTGAGTTTGAATGGCTTCTTAAACATATATAAGACATATCTCATAAAGCTGTTTATCTAAACGAGTTAACTAAATTCTGATTTCAGATTTAAGAGCTTATGCCCCAGACGTTCCCACTTCCTGAAAATTGCAATTATTTTATGAACATTTAATTTTGGCTGAGAACTAGGTTTTTGTATCTGAAAGCTGCTTTGGACATGGATATTTGAGCATGCAGTCCCTGCAAGATAACAATACCCTAAAATGATTATCTTCCAATGAAGCCTAAAATAGTCCAATAATCTATTCATGTGTCGACAGAAAATATGCCAGGCCCACAGCCACAAAAGGTAACAATAATGCATATTAGAGGTACAATAACCTAAATAGCTGACACCGGTCTAAAACATATTACTTTTTAAACATTTAATTTTACGGATTTAGGGTTGGGTAATGCCACAAACATGATGGACATCCTGTCCACCTTATTACAAGTGGCATAGTATATAATGCACATGTAATAAGGCAGAGAGGATATACGTCATACTTGTGAGGAGGTAACCTATTTACTGAACTACATTCACAGCCTAAAATGTTTTATTGATCTTTAGAAGTATGCATAG
This sequence comes from Triturus cristatus, assembly GCF_964204655.1. NCBI lineage: Eukaryota > Metazoa > Chordata > Amphibia > Caudata > Salamandridae > Triturus > Triturus cristatus. The sequence goes on from NC_140591.1 coordinate 314,182,496, forward strand.
ACCTAAACTACAACCACTTGTGGTGAGGAAAGGCATAAAAGAAAATATAGGGCTGAGCTAAGCGTTCGAACATAAGAACCTGTTCAAGAAGCCCGACCTATTACCCCCACATCCATCAGAATAATACGGTGTTAAAAGATTATGCTACCAAAATGTTCCATTTAGAGTTCAACAGGGTCCCTCTTTTTCAGTGGCCCAAGCAATCCACAGGGTAGTTGTGACAGGCGTAGAGAAACACATCTAAGCACTCTTAAATACGGAGGACATGTAAAATGTCAGATTACGGAATACAAAAAGGAAAAGAAAGGGTCCCGGTCTGTTTCAAAGTCCTCAAGCTTTAATTTAAGTGCCATTGTTAGAATCCGGGTTCTCTGGTTGGCACAGGTAGGTACTTGTGACAAGCAGGGAACCTTTCCTCTAGTCAGGGTAAGGGGTTACACTCCTAAAATAACCCCTGCTCACCCTCTAGGTAGCTTGGCGCGAGCAGACAAGGCTTATCTCAGAGCGTTATAGGTTAAGCATTTGTGAACACATACAGTAACCAAGTGACAACACTACAAATGGACACCACACAGGTATTTATATTAAAAATAAGGATTCTTTATATAGGATTATCACAAGACCATTAAACGATTAAAAATACACAATACGGTTGCTTAGTTGGTAGAAGATTGCTTAGTTTCTCTTAAGTTCTTAGATGCAACACTTTAAGTCAATGTACCTTAGATGCGACACGCAGGGCAACGAAAGTGTTGCAGTGATGCAGATGCGTTGAAGTTCTTGGTGCAAAAGAAATAAAGACGGGATCTTCCAGATGCGTTACGCTTCTCCGATGTTGCGAGAAGGCTCGACTCGATGCGTCAGCTACAGCGGCGTCACCCTTGACGAGATGCGACGACAGCGGCCTTGGCAGTGGCACTCTTCTCCAACGTTGCGAGACGCTTCCGCTCGATGCGATGCTGCAGCGGCGACACCCCTTCTGCGAGGTGCGGCAACAGCGGCTCCGACGGCGGCACGCTTCTCCGTGGATGCGAGGCACTTTTCTGGATGCGGTGCAATGCGACAACTACGATGGCTGCGATGGCGACACACTTCCTCCTCGATGCAAGACTCTCCTCTCGATGCGGTGCAATGCGAAAGCTACGATGGCTGCGATGGCGACACGCTTCTTCGGCGTTGCGAGACACTTACGGATGATGTGAGACGCTTCCGCTCGATGCGAGGCTGCAGCGGCGACACTCTCTGCAAGATGCGAAGGCAACAGCTCCGACGGCGGCACGCTTCTCTTCCTTGAGTCGCGCTTCCAGCTCCTTGCGACACGCAGTCCCTCAGAAGGCCCAACAACAGCAGCAGGTACTTCCAAAAGACTTTGGGGAGCTGGGGATGAAGTCCACTGGACCTGGGACTTCGTTCAGGGGGCAAGCTCAGTTCAAGCCCTTGGAGATCTTTAAGCACAAGTTGAAATAAAAGTCTTTGTAGTCTTTTCTCCTCTCCTTCAGCAGCAAGGGCAACCACTGCAGGCCAATCCCCCAGGTCAGGGACAGTTTCTCCTCCTACAGCTTTCCCAGTTCCTTCTCTTCCGGCAGAGGTTCTTCTTGTTTCAGCAGGATCTGATCTAATTTCTTGGGAGCAGGGTCCCAATACTTATACCCCTAATTCCTTTGTTCCTCTGGGGTAGAGGGGCCTTTGCCCAGTCCAAACCAGTTCTTGAGCACTCTGTTGACATGACTCTGCCTTTCTATTCAGGGTGCAGGGCAGAGACATCAGCCGCTCCGCAGGAGGTGGAGTCAGCATTGTGGTAGCAGAGCACAACCCTATTCAGAGCCCAGGTGTACTCCTCCCACCCATCTGACTGCCAATCTTCCTATTCACCACCAGGCTACCTAGCCCTGCCCCTCTGGTTTTCCCCAGCCCTGCCACTCACACAACCAGACAGGCAGATACACATCATAGCAGAGGCGGGCTGAAATGGTCAGGCAAGCAAATACCAACTTTCTAAAAGTGGTATTTGCAAACACAGAATATTAAAATAAACTTTACTAAAAGATGTATTTTATTATTCTGAGTTCAGGCATACTAAACTCGAATTTCTACCATGTTCCCTGGGTCTGTTAGGATCATAGGATGTAACAATTCTAGCAGCCCATTCTGGCCTATGGGGAACAGGTAGCCTTACAATAGTGAAAAACGAAAATGGCTGTAATTCACTATTGGGACATGCCACACACATCAGGGCTTGTCCTACCTTATGCTTACAATGCACCCTGCCCTTGGGCCTACCATAGGGGTGACCAATATGAAGTTAAGGGAAGGTTTAGGGACTGGGAAGTGGGTGCACTTACCCAGTCAGCATGACAGTACCAGACTGCACGCAGGTTCTGCAATGGCAGACCTTAGATACATTTTATCAGGCCGCTTCTGTGGGTGGCACAACCAGTGCTGCAAGCCCACCAGTAGCATTTGTATTTACAAGCCCTGGCACTCCTGGTGCACTTTACTGGGGTCTGACAGTAAACCAAATAAGCCAATCATAGAATCCAACCAACATATATATTTTAAATAGGGATAGCATATGCACTTTAGCACTGAACAGCAGTGGTAAAGTACCCAGAGTCATAGAACAGCCAACAACAGGTCAGAGAAAATACAGGAGGAAGGCAAATATTTCAGGGATGACCCTGCAAAAGGGGCCAAGTCCAACAGCCATCAATAGTTCTCCATCCATAGGAGCTCCCAGAATCGGTAATAGCAATCTCTTGTTGTTGGAGGAATCTGCACATTTCAGTTTAGTTGGGTGAAGGCATGATTCGTAATGCTTCTTCGGTCCTGACTGTGTTAGCCCCAACGGAGGAAGAATGCTCTTATTTGAGTAATCCCCAAGGAAGCAAAAGCAATGACCAACTGATGTTTTGGAGGCACAGGGTCGCACCATGCCAAATTGAAATATTACCAGCCACTGCAGATCCAGCATGCCAGATTCTAAAGCTCACTTGCCCAGCGTTTGCACCCTATTAGTTAATTTTTGTCTGGACTGTATGAGGTTAATCTATAGTGTGAAAAAGCAACACAACTTTCAGCACAATAAGCAATGCAGTAAAACACACACTTTGCATTACCCCTGCTCTTTATTGGTCAACTTGCTGGAGGAGTAGTGAGAGCATCAAAGACTTTGGGCAGTATCCATACAGACAGAGGGCTGTGCCAGTGAGGGTTGTGGGCAGCACCACTGGTGCAAAAGTGATAAAAGAGTGGTAGAAGAGCGTTCACAAGTGGTGGAAATGGCTGGCTGCCTCCTTGTGAAAGAGTGTGGGCACCAGCATTTTAAAAAAGAATTTAAGAATTGTTTACCACCTCTTGGTTCTGATAAGCATTTAAGGGTGAAGGTTTTTGGACACATTCAGATTTGCGGACATTAAATATTTCTTTGAATAAAAATAAAGTCCTGTGAACGCTTCCTTCTGTGAAATAAATTAGTAAGAGTTGCAGCATTTTCCATGTTGATCTATATTGAAAATACATGCTCTCTGTGAATATTAACATTGTTGCTAAGTTATTGGGTTACTCATCGTGCAAAATACCTGTAATGTGATAAACAGAATTGAACCCAATGCCAAATCGCCCGACTTTCAATGGGTCATCTTTTTTCCTGCTTCGAGCAATTTCCTGAATCCCGTGCCAGTCTTCAGGAGTAAAAATGGCATTGTTGTATACATAAAGTGCTGGTCCTAAGGAATAAAAAATATAAGTTGATCCAAGCAATAAAGGTAAAGGTAACAAGCAGAATTAAGCCAGTGCCAACAGCACCTATTAAAAAAGTCAGGACATCAGACATCACTTATATGTTCAGGTAATTTTTTAGTTAGCAATCCTACAGAATAAATAATTGTATAATACACATATTTACAAATGATTGCTCAGTTAGAAACTATCTTTTTCAAGTCAAATGGACCAATAATCTGCTATTTATACTCAATATGCGACAGGTCAGCTACAATCTAGGACTTCTGTGCATGTATATTCTTTGTAAGGTAGGAATATGTATGTGTGTAGTATTTGTATACCATAAACCTAGCCAGAAGCCAGCATATAATATATATTTTCTTTACCCCTGAATTGTAAATCAGAAACCTTGTCTTTTTTACATTTAGTATGATGTACTTTTCTTGATGTTAATTGCGAACAAAAACAAAATTTAAAAAAATTAAAGCATGTTGCTAATGTTGAAGAATATATGCAAAAGAATTGTGATGTGGAGCAGAACAGTTTTGAAGGCAATCGGCAAGCACAAGAGGAACAAGCATACATCACAAAAAGAAGCATGGCACCGCCCAAGATTGTAAAATATTTGCCAAAATCAGTTCACAATTGGAAAACAGAGACTTAATCCAGAAAGGAGGACAACGGCTTCAACCTCACCATTTTCTTCAATGTCCTAAACTGTTGCATGGATCACAAAGTTCGCCAAATGTGATCCGAAAGTGTTAAAAGAAAACCAGTATGAAAAGCTTCTGATTATGTTTTTACCTTACAGTAACAGTAGCAAAGTTTTTACAACAAGGCCAAATGCTAAGAGGAAATATAAACATATAAACAATCATGCTTTAAACTGCCAATATTGTTTAGTGAAATTCAACAAAAGACACAGCACATGATTTACAGGAAAAACATACCTTGGTAAGGCACCATATCTGCAGACCAAAGAGACTCTGTTCCATATTGAGTCTCATCATATAAAAATTTAACTTCTGTTGCACCAGCATCTTCAGCATTCTGGATAAGCTCCTGTAGGCAAAACATGCCAAATATGACAAGATAAACAATTGTTCATGCGACATCTCTCCTTCATGCCTAACATTTTATCCTTTAAAATGTGAAAAGTAAAGGTGTGTCAATAGTAGATAACTATCTATTTTTTGTTAAAATAAATTGTACAGCTCAATTGCTTTTGAGAGTGTCTGTGTTTTTGTGTTATTTATTCTGCTAAATCATGAATTATACTATTTCAGAAATATGTTAAATTCTGTGTCAAGCAGAGTAAGTTACTTACCTTCCGTAACTAGTGGAGACCTAAAAGCAGATTCCTCCCCCTTGTGATTTTCCCCAGGCACCTGACTGGATCCGAAGATATTTTGATAGCAATTCCCTTGCAAGTCAATAAGTAGCAGTGTGAGGCTCTACAGTGGATATGTCCTGCCCAGATGTGATGTTGAGCCCCTTAACCTGCCCACTCCCATGCACTGACGTCAGTTTCTGCTGCGTAGTCGGATGCAGACTCCATATGAATCAGAACCAGAGATTCTACACCTTATGAATAGATGCCAAAGCAGTACCTCCCCCAGTGGTGTTTGTGGAATGGCTCAGACCAGACAATCCTACTGGACTGATTGGATCGGATGAAATGCCCATCCCGCCGGCCATAGACGTTAATTTGGAGTAGTCAGGGGTCACAGCTGTGACCTCTTGCTTGCTCCGTGCTCTTCCTGGTGGCCTCTGGCCTCAGAGGGGCAAAACCTTTGCCTTCCCTGAGGCCAGGGGTCACAAAGGAAGTGCCATAATTAGCAGTGAGCAAGCTAGATGGAGCCAGGGTTCTCCCAATTGCTGGAAGATGCCCTGTGTCACCTCCAAGTGTAATTGTCATTTGTGATCCACTAGGCAATGGCGAATGCGTTCTCTTGCCCTTGTATAATTTAATGATTCTGCCAGGTGCTGGGCAATCAGGGAAATGCCCAGAGCGTTCAGCCACTTCAAGAAATACAGAGCCTCTTAGCACAGGAACCACTACCCCACTCCGCCCTCTTTGTTGCAATACCACATGGCAGATGTATTTTATGTGAGAACCTGCACCCATGTCCTTCGATGATCGGGAGGAACATCTTCAGTGCCAAGTGAATCACATGCAACTTCCCTAGGTTAATGTGGAGGCAGGCCTCTGCCGGAGAACAAAGTCCTCTGATCTCCACCGATCCAAGGTGGACTCCACAACCCAGCAATGATGCGTCTGTCACAACTATTAGCTGTGGGTGGGGTAGGTAGAAGGGTTTGCACTCGTCCAATTGCAGTCGAGCAGCCACTACTGCAGGTCTTTTGCAGTGTCCTCCGAAACCTGGATGGATTCTGACAGGTGCGAATCCAGACTTCTCTGCATTTTCCACTTGGTGTGGTCCACTAGCAGGGTGCAGGAGGCTAAGAGGCCAAAAAGCCTCAAAGCTGCTCTCACTGAGACCCAGGTTAGGGGATTGAAACATCAGTTTAATAGTCCTGAATGTCCTATGACTCGTTGAGGCAGAGGGAAGGCCTGAAAACGCACAGTGTCCTGGATGGCTACAATGAAGAGAAGCAGTTGTGAAAGAGTCAGGTCTGACTTCGGCACACTGATGGAAAAAACCAATGATGTCAACAGGTTGGACGTCGTCTGGAGGTGGCTTGCCTTCAGTAGGCAGTCTCATTGAGGTACAAGTAGACTGGTATTCCCAACCTCCTCAGATGGGTTACAACTACCACCATCACATCTGTGAACTGCCAAGAGGCACTAGCAGGGCAAAAAGTGAGCAGGGTGAACTGAAAGGCCTCTTGGCCTACCTGAAACTGCAGGTAGCATTTCTGGGACTGCAGGACAGGGATGTGGAAGTAGGCATCTTGCAAAGCCAACTCCACCATCCACTCTACGGGGCCCAGAGCAGACAGAACTTTAGCCAATATGAGCATTTTTAACTTGTCTTTTTGGAGGAAAAAGTTCAAAGGGTGCAGATCAAGGATAGAGGGCCACGAATGACCTTCTTGTTCACCTTCATGCAGCATTCACACAATGCAGAGTTGTGCCTGAAGCTGTGGCACCAGAGTCAGACATTGTGGCTGTCTGTCACCAACATTTGTCAGTTGCAGTCCTTGCAAGGTTTAAACCCTGTTGTTTTTGGAGGTGGTATGTCCCTTGCATGTTATAAAGTTAGGGAGAAAAAAGAAAACTTGTCTGACAGGATTCAAAAGGAGCGCTGGTTCACGTCGGAAGCCACAGAAAGAAAGGAACTGACGTAAGCGTGCAGAGATGGTGCAGGTATAGGGGACCCAATGTTACTTCTAGGGTGGGACAAATTCAAAACAGAGCCATACAACACCACCTATTGATGCTTGAAGTAAATGCTATCAAAAAATCTCCGGGTCCAGTCTGGCGCCTGGGGAAATTCAAAGGGTGAGGAATCTGGGTGCAGAAGAAAAACAAGTTTGACTAATACATATCTGCAGCTGTGAACAGTTTATTTTAGATGCATAATGATAAGGGATCTTATTAAGGGTAAAACAGTTGTTAAGTTTTATACTTTTCTAAAGTAGGCTTTCTACTTTTCAAACGTGCAAGTTTGTTAATCAGACCCGGTCTTTTTCAAAACCCAGCAATCTATCAATGACAAGTTCCATAACTCAGTAAAAAAACATTAACCCTAAATCCACTGGTCATAACAGTCGGAGCTTCTGAGAGGGACCATGCTGAATACTCATGCTTACAAATGCTTTCCGTATGTCTCCTTCTATCTTAAGGGATGTTAAAGACATGGAGGTGTATGATGCAAGAAGTGAATCGAGATGGAAGCAAAGTTGGAAGTTTTTGATGGCCCCCCCAAACAAATGGAATGCTCCCATACATAAATGCTTTTGCCACCATGTCCAGCTCTGATCTCCAAAGATTGTTCCTCCAAAAAAGGCAGTAAATCTGCTGGAGTCTTTCAGTATGCCAGTGGTCTTTAACTACATGTGACATCTTGCGGACACAGCTGCTCCATCTCAGAGGACCCTGCCATAACTGCATTTTGAGCTGCTCTGCCATTGCTCAGCATGGTGAAGCTAGAGTTCCAATACATTCTTATTTGTAATAGCCCATGCCAACTACCCGACCTCATTAAATCAGGAATATCTACCTATACAAACAGGAAGGTACAAATTATGAGAGGTCCTGCTTATAGGGCCATGGAGAAAGGCCTTTTTTAATAAAGAAGTCAGTCCTAGTTAGGATTGTGCACTTGTGTGTCAACTATATAGTTTAGGGACCTCGGAAGTACCTGCCTCAGTGGTATAGGCATTGGAACGAGGAAGAAGACAGGTAATAATGGCAATGCCCTGATTTGTCCTCCATCTGACTAACTTTTTAATAGGTGAAAAATGAGAGCTAAAATAAAAAACTCTTGGAGCAGAAGCCACTGTGAGTAACATAAGCAAGATGTGGACATTAAATGCAGCCAAGGGCTCACCAGCAGACGTTGTTTCCCTGCATAACTGTCTGTCAATTCACACATATGCACACAGTGCACCTGACCTGACCATAGCAGCTGTGAGTTACACAAAGAATGTTGCACACAAGAGCAAGAAAAATAACAGTTCTAAGGTACCCACCTCTTCACGTCACTAAAACTATGATAGGTAAAGATACAGAATGAGTGGTGTGACTTCTATGGCCCAAGGTTCCTTATGACAACAACATATATCCAAACACATCTTCGGTATATGAGGGGTTCTCCTTTTTGCACAAGACTCTGGTTGAGGGTCTTGCAGGGCCCAAACCGGTGTAGGGAGTCTCTCAAGCCTGAAATTGCATTGCCCAACATGATGAAGTCAGGAGGACCAATAAGTGCACAATGAGAGGAGGTGGGCTTTTTCAAAAGACTTGGGGAGGTGTCCTCATACTAAAACGTGGTTCGTTATTAGGGCTGCATACTTTGTGTGTCTATATGAGATGTAAGAGAACTGATGATTGTGTGTGTCAAACTTTGTAGGGATTGTTTGCGGCAATGAGAAAGACAAGTAATAGAGGCAAAGCAAAACTGTTGTCAAAGGGCAATAACGAGGGGGCGTGGCTTCGGCGTCTTCGGTGATGGCCGCCGATTTCGGGAGCTCCGCGGTGCCGTGACACAGTGCACCCTCTCCAGGATATTTTCGCTCGTTTTCGGAGCGCGGAGATCACATTTATCAGCGTCGGAAGTGTATCCAGATGCAACGCAATATCTTTCCCACCGTTTGGTGAGCTTCAAACTGTTTTTTCTCCTCAAAACGGCCGAAATGCATTCACGGCCGCCATTTTGTTTTCATTTTTCAGGCGTTTTTCACATTCCCTGCAGTTCTACCTCAGAAATTGCGTATTTTTTCCTGAAATGACTGCCTAACCAGAATTTTTCTATTTTTCTATATTTTCATTGATTTCCTTTGTTATGATGCGCTTGGCTCTTCATATTTGAACATTACAGCTGTGCTATTTTATTTACTTCATGTTCTTTGGCTTGCTGTTTTCACGCTTGGACCTGGATTTGTGGGACATAAAACCGATTTGACAAGGCTCCATATTTCTGCCAGCTTGCTTTGCGTAACAATACTCTCTGGGTCAGAATGTTTTGGAGCCGTCACCAGCATTTCTTCTTCTATAGTGGTATTGTGTCTGTTCCCGTTTTTGGAAGCTTTCTACAGTTATTTTGTTCTCTGGAATTGTGCTGAGAATCTCCTTCTTTCAATTTTGAACTATGGCGACATCTCGGACCAATCGTAAAGAAGTGCCGCAACCCACTGGTGCCTCTTTAGAGGACTTCAACCCTTTTACTATTTTACAAGAAAATACGGATGAAGCTCTCAGTGACTCTATGGCCATAAAAAGCTCCTCTTCTTCTACGACTCGATTAGGCTCCAAACAGGGGTCCAAAATTCCATCTTCAGCTCCCTTTACGCCTAGAAAACGAGGGAAAACGAATCCTCCATCTCCCACTAACTCCTCTACGCCTCTTTCGTTGGAACTTCTTCTTGAGGAGATCCGTGCCCTCAAACCCTATATGGAGGAAACCAACACCCGTTTGCTAAGCTTAGAAGATAACTGGTCCCACACTGAGCAGCGGGTTGATGTTCTAGAGAAACGTGTTGACTCTGTTCAGGAGTTCGCTGACAAGGTTCCTCTTATTCATAAAGATGTTGAACATATTCAACAACAGGTTGAGCAGTTGGAAAATCGTAATAGGCGTAATAACTTACGCATTTATGGTCTGGCTGAAGGTCTTGAAGGTTCTAACGCCATATCCTATTTTCAGACATTTCTTCCGACTCTTCTTGGTCTTCCAGAATCTCCACCATTGAATATCCAGCGTGCACACCATTTGGGCCAGAGTCCCCGTTCTCCATCTTCCTCAGCAAAACCCAGAGGAGTAATTTTGTACTTTCTAGAATATACGGATCTACTTAAAGTCTTACAAGCAGCCAAACAAAGAGGAAGACTTTCCTGGAATGGTTCCAATCTCTTCTTCGCTCAGGATTATGCCAAAATAACTGCTGACCGTCGGAAGAGGTTTTTAGATATGAGACTAGCCCTGCGCAGTTTGAACGCACGTTATGGCTTATTCCACCCCAGCCTTTTTAAAGTGACTTACAACAACAGAACAACCAACTATGAAGACCCAGCTGTCCTACAACGATTTTTGGACTCTTGTAAAGGAATTTCTATGGGTATCTCTAAACCATGATATGTCATGTAATGTCTGTTGCGTATTTACCCGCAAATGTACACTTCGTTTGTATCGGTCATATTCGTAAGTTTTTGGTGTCATTATCATTTCTCACATTAATTGTTATTTTATTTTATTTCCTTTTTACCAGGTTGTGGTTTCTGTGCTCCCCTACTTAATGTTCTTCGTTTCGCCTGGATGGTGTTTCTCTGTGTACTTCGCGTCCTGCGACCTCCCGTCGGACGTGTGGCCTTCCCCATGTGGCTCCACCTACCCCGTTATTCTTGTTCTTTGTGGTACGTTTTTCTGTTATAGTACTGTTTTATCAATTGATAACTTGGCTTTGTCCTTTTGTTCCCTATTTCTTTCTCTCTTTCCCTCTTTTTCTCCTCATTCCTCAGTTCATCTTTATCTCTGGTTTTTCCTTTATATTTCTCATTTATCTAAACTCCTCTCTTATCCTCATGTTCATTTTTCTCTGCTGTTTCATGATCTTCTATGTTTCTCACTGCTATTTTTTCACAATAAGGAGTCGTTTTCATATTTTGCTGTGTCCTTTGATTGTCTTTGCCTTTATGCACGATATATTCTTTTACGAACAGTTTTGACTATGTTTAAATAAGATCTAAATGTCGGTAAACATTATATCTTGGAATGTTAAAGGTTTGGGTTCTCCTATCAAACGTCAACGAGTTTTGTCTCATATTGCAAACTTAAAAGGAGATATTGCTCTTCTACAAGAAATTCATATACCAGACACTGAAATAACTAAATTGAGACGATGTTGGGTGGGCCATGTCTTCGCATCACCAGGTTCTGGAAAACGCAATTGCGTTGCTATTCTCTGTCATAAACGCTTGGATGTCCAACTCATAGGACAAGATAATAACTCTGAGGGTAGATGGGTTGTGATCTCCTTACTAATTAACAAGATTCCTTTTACTATTTTTAATGTTTATGCCCCCACTTCGCAGGATAAATTGTTTTGGCCTCAAATTCTCTCCCGTTTAATGCAATGTACTGATGACTATTTAATTTTTGGGGGGGATTGCAATATGATTGTGGATCCCTTTATTGACAGGAATTCCAGCTCCAGATTTGTCCCATCTTTTATGCATTCTCAATTCATATCCACTCTTGTAGACTCTTGGAGGCTTTGCCATCCCACACTACAAGAGTATACTTATTATTCACCTGCTCACTCCTCACAATCCCGAATAGATTACCTTTTTATTTCCAAGGCTCTTCTTCAGCACATTTCTCACTCGGACATAGGTTCTATTCTAATCTCTGATCATGCCCCGGTTTCCTTGAGTTTAGATTTACTTCCTCCCATTAAAGGAAATAGACGCTGGAGATTCAATAACTCTCTTCTTTTAGACCCTAAGTTCTCGCCAGCCTTTCTCGAATTCGCTTCCTTATTCTTTGAAGAAAATTAATCCCCTCAATTATCTCCTCAACTTGTATGGGATTCCTTTAAAGCTGCTTCTAGAGATTTTGTTATATCCTTTGTTGCCCGAAAACGACGTGCAGCTTTTCTTTCTTCTCAAGCACTTACTTTACAAATTAAAAAACTGGAACACCTTTATTATCAATCGAAAAGCCAATCTACCTTGAAAGAATTAATTAGTGCTAAACTCTCTTTTAATAAGCTTTCTACTGACTCTGCAAATCTACATTTACTCAAGTCTAGTGCTAAATTCTATAGTGCGCAGAACAAATCTGGTACTCTTCTTGCTAAATATCTCAAGATCAAAAAGGAACGTACTAAAATTGATTCTATCATATCTTCTGCTAATGCCGTGCTTCATAAAGATGAAGACATTCTTTTGGAGTTTTCTAATTTTTATAAATCCCTATATACTCCTGAATCTCCTCCCCTCTTATCTGACATTGATCAGTATTTGGCTTCCATTCCTCCACCTTCTTCTTTAGATGTAAACTTCTCCTCTTTAGAGTCTGATATACATACTAAAGATAGTCTTAATGCTATTCAGTCACTTAAAAAGGGGAAAGCTCCAGGTCCTGATGGTTTTACCATAGAATTTTATACCCACTTTTCCAAATTACTTATCCCCAAATTACTTAATTTATTCTTGTTTTTTATATCTTCCCGAAAATCTGAAGGTTCTTTTCAAGAGGCTTTGATTTGTCTTCTTCCAAAAGAGGGTAAAGATCATACACTATGTTAAAACTACAGACCTATTTCTTTAATCAATTTGGACTATAAAAGTTTTGCAAAGATTCTTGCACTTCGTTTAGATAATATTTTACCTCAATTAATTGGTAAAGAACAATGTGGTTTCATTAAAGGTCGTCATCTCTCGGATAACACTCGTCTCTTTTTCAATGTCCTTAGTAAATCTCATTCCCATAAGTCTTCGTTAGCAGCCGTAGCTTTGGATGCTGAAAAAGCTTTTGACAGGGTTAATTGGCAGTTTATATTTTCGACTCTTACTTGGTTTGGTTTTGGTCCTCGATTTCTTTCCTATATTTCTCTGCTCTACTCTTTTCCGAGGTCGTTTATTTTAGCTAATGGCCTGGTTTCTTCTTCTTTCCCACTTCTCCGCGGTGTCAGACAAGGTTGTCCTCTTTCTCCCCTTTTGTTTATTTTGACTTTAGAACCTTTTTTATCTAAAATCCGGATGAACGAAAATATTACTGGTTTCCCTTATGGCGATAAACACTTAAAAATCTCGGCGTATGCTGACGATATTCTTTTATTTCTATCTAATCCTCAGACCTCTCTACCGGCTTTTCTTTCAGAAGTTTCTTCTTTTTCTTCTGTTTCAGGATACAAACTTAATGTAGATAAATGTGAAATTCTTCCGTTAAATAAATATTGTTTCCATGCTGATTTTGTATCTTCTTCTTTCCACTGCAACCCTACTAAAATTAAATACTTAGGTTTATGGTTCACTCCTTCTATTAAGGAAACTGTATCACTCAATCTTAAGAACCTCCAGTCAACTTTAATTAACTCCACAACACGATGGCATCCCTTGTTTTTATCTTGGTGGGGTAGATTGGATTCTGTAAAAATGATGCTGGTTCCTATAATCTTATTTTTCTTATCTAATCTTCCTGTTAACATTCCTAAATCCTGTTACAAAAAAATATATTCTATTTTATCAAACTTTTTGTGGCAGAACAAAAATCTAGGATGTCTTTTTCCAAACTTAAACAACCTAAACATTTGGGCGGGGTTAATTTCCCCGATTTTGCATTATACCATACTTCCTTCTTTCTTAAGAATTCCTCTTCACTATTATCTCAAAATACGACTGATTTGTTATCATTACCTTTGTGGGTAGATATTGAATCCTCTTTCATTTACCCTCTCTCATTTGATGACTTTTTATCTATATCGAATACTCCTCAGAAATTCTCCTTTCCCATTCTTAAACATACTCTGTCACCAAAAACGCCCTGAAGCATTGGAGGGGCACTCGACCGTGCCTCAGACCATGGGGTCAATCATTGCCTCGCTGCAGCTTGCCTCGCCATTGCCATCCATATTCCTTAATGCCGACGCGTTTCGAGGCACACCACGCTTCTTCATCTTGGGCAGGGAAAACAAACATCGATGGCTCACCTCTTTTGTTTCCATTATTTATTTATTTCACACACCCTTAGTGGGTTTGGCTTCGTCCATTAAAGCATTGTGGGAATCGTAGTTCCTAGAGGTGAGTATTGGTTGATTCTTTAGTAAGTTCGATGTTTAAAGTCCATCATTAATGCACATTTATTTCCTGTAGTAGGATTGGCAACGCAGGGCAGGCCAAATTTAAGCAGATGAAACACGGTGCTGACAGGAATCGGACCGTCCTTTTCCTCAGCCTTCATTTTTCATCAAGAATGGTGCTCCCTCCCACGGCCAGGCTGCCGTGTCGAATATTTTGTCACCAAAAACGCCCTGAAGCATTGGAGGGGCACTCGACCGTGCCTCAGACCATGGGGTCAATCATTGCCTCGCTGCAGCTTGCCTCGCCATTGCCATCAATATTCCCTAATGCCGACGCGTTTCGAGGCACACCACGCCTCTTCATCTTGGGCAGGGAAAACAAACATCGATGGCTCACCTCTTTTGTTTCCATTATTTATTTATTTCACACACCCTTAGTGGGTTTGGCTTCGTCCATTAAAGCATTGTGGGAATCGTAGTTCCTAGAGGTGAGTATTGGTTGATTCTTTAGTAAGTTCGATGTTTAAAGTCCATCATTAATGCACATTTATTTCCTGTAGTAGGATTGGCAATGCAGGGCAGGCCAAATTTAAGCAGATGAAACACGGTGCTGACAGGAATCGGACCGTCCCTTTCCTCAGCCTTCATTTTTCATCAAGAATGGTGCTCCCTCCCACGGCCAGGCTGCCGTGTCGAATATTTTGTCACCAAAAACGCCCTGAAGCATTGGAGGGGCACTCGACCGTGCCTCAGACCATGGGGTCAATCATTGCCTCGCTGCAGCTTGCCTCGCCATTGCCATCAATATTCCTTAATGCCGACGCGTTTCGAGGCACACCACGCCTCTTCATCTTGGGCAGGGAAAACAAACATCGATGGCTCACCTCTTTTGTTTCCATTATTTATTTATTTCACACACCCTTAGTGGGTTTGGCTTCGTCCATTAAAGCATTGTGGGAATCGTAGTTCCCAGAGGTGAGTATTGGTTGATTCTTTAGTAAGTTCGATGTTTAAAGTCCATCATTAATGCACATTTATTTCCTGTAGTAGGATTGGCAACGCAGGGCAGGCCAAATTTAAGCAGCTGAAACACGGTGCTGACAGGAATCGGACCGTCCTTTTCCTCAGCCTTCATTTTTTTTTTTTTTTTTATTTTTTTTTTTTTTTTTGAAACCTTTATTGACATCGTAATCAATTACACATATGGGCCTACAACCCCCGGGGCCGGCCGCTAGACACGAAAATCACAGCAAGCAAGGCTATCACAGTCAGTACCTCGGGGAGCAAAATCTCGTCACTAGCAGACTCCCAATCTTGAACAGCCCAGGTAGGAGATCAGGATAATAAAGGTTTACATTTTATGATGAAAGGATGAAAGGATCAGGTGCCAGACAGTTTCCCAGATAACGAAAAATAGCAGGCAGAGCGATAAATGTCGACAATATACAGCAATCTATCTTAGCAATGGCACTTGAAACAGGAAATTAAGGATGTAGAGAAAGGACACGGCCATTGCGTCTGCAACCCCCTGCCCCAAGACCCAGGAGACTCCACGGAAATTATGGCACTCCGGAAACAGTAGCGATTGACAACAACGGAGTACTATCCTACTGATCCCAGGAAAAGGACAGGAAAGAATAAGAGAAGAAAAAGAGGCCATGGAAAAAGGAGACGAAAGACTAAAGAATCCCCCCCCCCAGCCCCCCACCCTGCACCTCTGCAGATGAGTACGGCCCCTCCCCCAAGCAGCGTGCCTGTCGCCCCGGAACCAGACCCGAAATATAGAAGAAACAGAGAAAGGGAGTAGAAAAAGAGCCCCCGCCAGACGGGGGGGGTTGAGAGAATATTAATAAACTGGAGGAGGGCCTACGGAACACGCCCCCGACTTCTCCCTCTTGCACCATACGTTGTCCCATAAAGCAAGCAATAAAGAACCCCAAATCGACCCCGTCGAGAAAGGAGAAAGGAGCAGTGCATACTTAGTACATCAACAATTATACCGTGTGAACACACAACTCCCGAGCCCGCCCGCCTAGTAGGTGACCACCTCTGGAGGGTAAGCATCATCCTTGGCCACTCTTTGAAAACCCACCCATGCCTACCCCACGTCCCAGAGCCATGTCCAATGTCACCAGGGAAAGAGGCGTCCAATAAAACTCAGGAAGCAACACACACCGGTAGGGTAGAGGGCTCAGAAGATCGATACAGTCAGTTCCATGGAAGATCGTCTTTCCCAATGCCGATCCAGGATTTACACTACACACCAGGCCCAGGAAGGCGGAATCAGCCAGAGCGGGCGACCATAGCCCGGAGGCTGCCCGGGTCATCGGAGGCCACGCACGGGTCGAGGCCACCCCCCCCCACTCAGGCCAAAGACCATCGGTACCGACCAGATCCACCGCCAGCTGATCGCACGTTGACATTCTGTCCGGAGAGTCCAGGCGTGCACTATTCACCGGGGCGATCACGACGTTGTCCCCCCGTGCGCGGCATGAGAAGTCCCAGCGTACCTGGGGATAGGCAGGTGGCAGCTGCTCCGACGCCGATGTCACTCCATCGAGCTTGCTCCCCAACACCCAGGCGCCGTGAATCAAGGTGGCGTGTAGGGCACCGAGAGCCTCGAGAAGGTCCCCGTACCCCAACGCAGCTCCCGGCTCCCGCTCCGCTACGTTCCTCAGAGTCGCACCCTCCCAATCCTGCTGAGACCCGGTGTACAGGATGTTGGACTCTGTCGCACCAAAATAGCCACAGGGTAGGACCATCCCAGATCGGGACCGGGACTCAGACACAGGCGCCTCGGGTTCCATGGCACTGGTGGCAGATTCCGAAGGCAGACAAACAGGGTGTCCGGTGTGTGGTCCTGGGCCACAGTCGCCCCCACCACGGACCAGCGCCCGCGAAAATCCGGGAGCGGCCCGCGAAAATCACCAGAGAGTCTTGAAGTGCCACCTCGGGCACACACGCGTTCAGCTACGCTTTAGACACCCACTCCCTGGCGACTCGTGCGGCGGGGGCCGTAAAGCTATGCCCCAAACTGCGTCAAATTTTAGTGTTGTTATAGGCCACGTTAGGAATGGGGCGAGCTCAGGTACCTGTGCGGTTCTTCCCGGGCACCGTCAGACACCAACAAGCCAGAAGGGATCCAGCACGAGCTCCACACCCTCCGCCGAGCTCCCCTCCAAACGAGTGGGCCTCCTATTCAGTTAGTCGGCGCAGGCAGCACAACAGTCTCTGCTAACGGTATGGGACCGAGCGTTTCAGGCTGCACGGAGCCGCACCAACCCGCCGAGTCTCCCCGCTCCGTTAGCTCAGGATGACAAAGGCCGGGGCAGGGGGGAGCGGACACCGCCAGCAGGTCAATGGCCCTCGAGCCGGGCTCGCAAGAAGGTCCCCGCGGCCAAAGCGGCCGCGACAATAGAGCACGGCGGTGCGCCGTGCTATCGCGCCACCGCCGTGAAAAAGGGAAGCCGGCCAAGGGCGTCTCACCAGGGGCCACAGTCAGGTGGGGGCGTAGATCGGATGCCCCGGTGCAGGTCCAGGCAATTCTGAGGGCAAGCAGTGGTCCCGGTGAAGCGGGGACAACAGGAGTAATCCTTTGTCAGGGACGAGCCGCCGCCATCTTCCCCCTCGCGGCCGGCTCGCCCCGCCTCACCCCGGTCAGAGCGTTTCGGTGCCGCTCCGGAGCCCAGTCTCGGCCCCCCAATCCTCAGCGCTGCTGCTGCCGTGTGTCCGCCCAGTCGCCGCCCAGGCCGCTCGGGACAAGGATCCCCTCGCCGGCCCCACAAGTTGCGGCGCCACCGCCGGGTGTCCAACGGCCCGGCTGGGCTCGTCACTGTGCGTCCCGGCTTCAGGCCCTGGCGAAGGACGAGGCTTCCGGGGACGATTTCTCCGCGGTTGGGCGAGCTACGAACACCGGAACCGGCGGGATGGGGTCCGTCGGTATTCCGGTCACGGGATCTGTCGAGGGATGAAGCGGATCAGTGGTCAGGATAGTCGCGGGCGAGGATGGACGGCGGAGCTCCCTCACAACGCGGCCATCTTCAGCCCATGCTTGGCTCCTCCTCAGCCTTCATTTTTCATCAAGAATGGTGCTCCCTCCCACGGCCAGGCTGCCGTGTCGAATATTTTGTCACCAAAAACGCCCTGAAGCATTGGAGGGGCACTCGACCGTGCCTCAGACCATGGGGTCAATCATTGCCTCGCTGCAGCTTGCCTCGCCATTGCCATCAATATTCCTTAATGCCGACGCGTTTCGAGGCACACCACGCCTCTTCATCTTGGGCAGGGAAAACAAACATCGATGGCTCACCTCTTTTGTTTCCATTATTTATTTATTTCACACACCCTTAGTGGGTTTGGCTTCGTCCATTAAAGCATTGTGGGAATCGTAGTTCCTAGAGGTGAGTATTGGTTGATTCTTTAGTAAGTTCGATGTTTAAAGTCCATCATTAATTCACATTTATTTCCTGTAGTAGGATTGGCAACGCAGGGCAGGCCAAATTTAAGCAGATGAAACACGGTGCTGACAGGAATCGGACCGTCCTTTTCCTCAGCCTTCATTTTTCATCAAGAATGGTGCTCCCTCCCACGGCCAGGCTGCCGTGTCGAATATTTTGTCACCAAAAACGCCCTGAAGCATTGGAGGGGCACTCGACCGTGCCTCAGACCATGGGGTCAATCATTGCCTCGCTGCAGCTTGCCTCGCCATTGCCATCAATATTCCTTAATGCCGACGCGTTTCGAGCCACACCACGCCTCTTCATCTTGGGCAGGGAAAACAAACATCGATGGCTCACCTCTTTTGTTTCCATTATTTATTTATTTCACACACCCTTAGTGGGTTTGGCTTCGTCCATTAAAGCATTGTGGGAATCGTAGTTCCTAGAGGTGAGTATTGGTTGATTCTTTAGTAAGTTCGATGTTTAAAGTCCATCATTAATGCACATTTATTTCCTGTAGTAGGATTGGCAACGCAGGGCAGGCCAAATTTAAGCAGATGAAACACGGTGCTGACAGGAATCGGACCGTCCTTTTCCTCAGCCATCATTTTTCATCAAGAATGGTGCTCCCTCCCACGGCCAGGCTGCCGTGTCGAATATTTTGTCACCAAAAACACCCTGAAGCATTGGAGGGGCACTCGACCGTGCCTCAGACCATGGGGTCAATCATTGCCTCGCTGCAGCTTGCCTCGCCATTGCCATCAATATTCCTTAATGCCGACGCGTTTCGAGGCACACCACGCCTCTTCATCTTGGGCAGGGAAAACAAACATCGATGGCTCACCGCTTTTGTTTCCATTATTTATTTATTTCACACACCCTTAGTGGGTTTGGCTTCGTCCATTAAAGCATTGTGGGAATCGTAGTTCCTAGAGGTGAGTATTGGTTGATTCTTTAGTAAGTTCGATGTTTAAAGTCCATCATTAATGCACATTTATTTCCTGTAGTAGGATTGGCAACGCAGGGCAGGCCAAATTTAAGCAGATGAAACACGGTGCTGACAGGAATCGGACCGTCCTTTTCCTCAGCCTTCATTTTTCATCAAGAATGGTGCTCCCTCCCACGGCCAGGCTGCCGTGTCGAATATTTTGTCACCAAAAACGCCCTGAAGCATTGGAGGGGCACTCGACCGTGCCTCAGACCATGGGGTCAATCATTGCCTCGCTGCAGCTTGCCTCGCCATTGCTATCAATATTCCTTAATGCCGACCCGTTTCGAGGCACACCACGCCTCTTCATCTTGGGCAGGGAAAACAAACATCGATGGCTCACCTCTTTTGTTTCCATTATTTATTTATTTCACACACCCTTAGTGGGTTTGGCTTCGTCCATTAAAGCATTGTGGGAATCGTAGTTCCTAGAGGTGAGTATTGGTTGATTCTTTAGTAAGTTCGATGTTTAAAGTCCATCATTAATGCACATTTATTTCCTGTAGTAGGATTGGCAACGCAGGGCAGGCCAAATTTAAGCAGATGAAACACGGTGCTGACAGGAATCGGACCGTCCTTTTCCTCAGCCTTCATTTTTCATCAAGAATGGTGCTCCCTCCCGTGGCCAGGCTGCCGTGTCGAATATTTTGTCACCAAAAACGCCCTGAAGCATTGGAGGGGCACTCGACCGTGCCTCAGACCATAGGGTCAATCATTGCCTCGCTGCAGCTTGCCTCGCCATTGCCATCAATATTCCCTAATGCCGACGCGTTTCGAGGCACACCACGCCTCTTCATCTTGGGCAGGGAAAACAAACATCGATGGCTCACCTCTTTTGTTTCCATTATTTATTCATTTCACACACCCTTAGTGGGTTTGGCTTCGTCCATTAAAGCATTGTGGGAATCGTAGTTCCTAGAGGTGAGTATTGGTTGATTCTTTAGTAAGTTCGATGTTTAAAGTCCATCATTAATGCACATTTATTTCCTGTAGTAGGATTGGCAACGCAGGGCAGGCCAAATTTAAGCAGATGAAACACGGTGCTGACAGGAATCGGACCGTCCTTTTCCTCAGCCTTCATTTTTCATCAAGAATGGTGCTCCCTCCCACGGCCAGGCTGCCGTGTCGAATATTTTGTCACCAAAAACGCCCTGAAGCATTAGAGGGGAACTCGACCGTGCCTCAGACCATGGGGTCAATCATTGCCTCGCTGCAGCTTGCCTCGCCATTGCCATCAATATTCCCTAATGCCGACGCGTTTCGAGGCACACCACGCCTCTTCATCTTGGGCAGGGAAAACAAACATCGATGGCTCACCTCTTTTGTTTCCATTATTTATTTATTTCACACACCCTTAGTGGGTTTGGCTTCGTCCATTAAAGCATTGTGGGAATCGTAGTTCCTAGAGGTGAGTATTGGTTGATTCTTTAGTAAGTTCGATGTTTAAAGTCCATCATTAATGCACATTTATTTCCTGTAGTAGGATTGGCAACGCAGGGCAGGCCAAATTTAAGCAGATGAAACACGGTGCTGACAGGAATCGGACCGTCCTTTTCCTCAGCCTTCATTTTTCATCAAGAATGGTGCTCCCTCCCACGGCCAGGCTGCCGTGTCGAATATTTTGTCACCAAAAACGCCCTGAAGCATTGGAGGGGCACTCGACCGTGCCTCAGACCATGGGGTCAATCATTGCCTCGCTGCAGCTTGCCTCGCCATTGCCATCAATATTCCTTAATGCCGACGCGTTTCGAGGCACACCACGCCTCTTCATCTTGGGCAGGGAAAACAAACATCGATGGCTCCCCTCTTTTGTTTCCATTATTTATTTATTTCACACACCCTTAGTGGGTTTGGCTTCGTCCATTAAAGCATTGTGGGAATCGTAGTTCCTAGAGGTGAGTATTGGTTGATTCTTTAGTAAGTTCGATGTTTAAAGACCATCATTAATGCACATTTATTTCCTGTAGTAGGATTGGCAACGCAGGGCAGGCCAAATTTAAGCAGATGAAACACGGTGCTGACAGGAATCGGACCGTCCTTTTCCTCAGCCTTCATTTTTCATCAAGAATGGTGCTCCCTCCCACGGCCAGGCTGCCGTGTCGAATATTTTGTCACCAAAAACGCCCTGAAGCATTGGAGGGGCACTCGACCGTGCCTCAGACCATGGGGTCAATCATTGCCTCGCTGCAGCTTGCCTCGCCATTGCCATCAATATTCCTTAATGCCGACGCGTTTCGAGGCACACCACGCCTCTTCATCTTGGGCAGGGAAAACAAACATCGATGGCTCACCTCTTTTGTTTCCATTATTTATTTATTTCACACACCCTTAGTGGGTTTGGCTTCGTCCATTAAAGCATTGTGGGAATCGTAGTTCCTAGAGGTGAGTATTGGTTGATTCTTTAGTAAGTTCGATGTTTAAAGTCCATCATTAATGCACATTTATTTCCTGTAGTAGGATTGGCAACGCAGGGCAGGCCAAATTTAAGCAGATGAAACACGGTGCTGACAGGAATCGGACCGTCCTTTTCCTCAGCCTTCATTTTTCATCAAGAATGGTGCTCACTCCCACGGCCAGGCTGCCGTGTCGAATATTTTGTCACCAAACACGCCCTGAAGCATTGGAGGGACACTCGACCGTGCCTCAGACCATGGGGTCAATCATTGCCTCGCTGCAGCTTGCCTCGCCATTGCCATCAATATTCCTTAATGCCGACGCGTTTCGAGGCACACCACGCCTCTTCATCTTGGGCAGGGAAAACAAACATCGATGGCTCACCTCTTTTGTTTCCATTATTTATTTATTTCACACACCCTTAGTGGGTTTGGCTTCGTCCATTAAAGCATTGTGGGAATCGTAGTTCCTAGAGGTGAGTATTGGTTGATTCTTTAGTAAGTTCGATGTTTAAAGTCCATCATTAATGCACATTTATTTCCTGTAGTAGGATTGGAAACGCAGGGCAGGCCAAATTTAAGCAGATGAAACACGGTGATGACAGGAATCGGACCGTCCTTTTCCTCAGCCTTCATTTTTCATCAAGAATGGTGCTCCCTCCCACGGCCAGGCTGCCGTGTCGAATATTTTGTCACCAAAAACGCCCTGAAGCATTGGAGGGGCACTCGACCGTGCCTCAGACTATGGGGTCAATCATTGCCTCGCTGCAGCTTGCCTCGCCATTGCCATCAATATTCCTTAATGCCGACGCGTTTCGAGGCACACCACGCCTCTTCATCTTGGGCAGGGAAAACAAACATCGATGGCTCACCTCTTTTGTTTCCATTATTTATTTATTTCACACACCCTTAGTGGGTTTGGCTTCATCCATTAAAGCATTGTGGGAATCGTAGTTCCTAGAGGTGAGTATTGGTTGATTCTTTAGTAAGTTCGATGTTTAAAGTCCATCATTAATGCACATTTATTTCCTGTAGTAGGATTGGCAACGCAGGGCAGGCCAAATTTAAGCAGATGAAACACGGTGCTGACAGGAATCGGACCGTCCTTTTCCTCAGCCTTCATTTTTCATCAAGAATGGTGCTCCCTCCCACGGCCAGGCTGCCGTGTCGAATATTTTGTCACCAAAAACGCCCTGAAGCATTGGAGGGGCACTCGACCGTGCCTCAGACCATGGGGTCAATCATTGCCTCGCTGCAGCTTGCCTCGCCATTGCCATCAATATTCCTTAATGCCGACGCGTTTCGAGGCACACCACGCCTCTTCATCTTGGGCAGGGAAAACAAACATCGATGGCTCACCTCTTTTGTTTCCATTATTTATTTATTTCACACACCCTTAGTGGGTTTGGCTTCGTCCATTAAAGCATTGTGGGAATCGTAGTTCCTAGAGGTGAGTATTGGTTGATTCTTTAGTAAGTTCGATGTTTAAAGTCCATCATTAATGCACATTTATTTCCTGTAGTAGGATTGGCAACGCAGGGCAGGCCAAATTTAAGCAGATGAAACACGGTGCTGACAGGAATCGGACCGTCCTTTTCCTCAGCCTTCATTTTTCATCAAGAATGGTGCTCCCTCCCACGGCCAGGCTGCCGTGTCGAATATTTTGTCACCAAAAACGCCCTGAAGCATTGGAGGGGCACTCGACCGTGCCTCAGACCATGGGGTCAATCATTGCCTCGCTGCAGCTTGCCTCGCCATTGCCATCAATATTCCTTAATGCCGACGCGTTTCGAGGCACACCACGCCTCTTCATCTTGGGCAGGGAAAACAAACATCAATGGCTCACCTCTTTTGTTTCCATTATTTATTTATTTCACACACCCTTAGTGGGTTTGGCTTCGTCCATTAAAGCATTGTGGGAATCGTAGTTCCTAGAGGTGAGTATTGGTTGATTCTTTAGTAAGTTCGATGTTTAAAGTCCATCATTAATGCACATTTATTTCCTGTAGTAGGATTGGCAACGCAGGGCAGGCCAAATTTAAGCAGATGAAACACGGTGCTGACAGGAATCGGACCGTCCTTTTCCTCAGCCTTCATTTTTCATCAAGAATGGTGCTCCCTCCCACGGCCAGGCTGCCGTGTCGAATATTTTGTCACCAAAAACGCCCTGAAGCATTGGAGGGGCACTCGACCGTGCCTCAGACCATGGGGTCAATCATTGCCTCGCTGCAGCTTGCCTCGCCATTGCCATCAATATTCCCTAATGCCGACGCGTTTCGAGGCACACCACGCCTCTTCATCTTGGGAAGGGAAAACAAACATCGATGGCTCACCTCTTTTGTTTCCATTATTTATTTATTTCACACACCCTTAGTGGGTTTGGCTTCGTCCATTAAAGCATTGTGGGAATCGTAGTTCCTAGAGGTGAGTATTGGTTGATTCTTTAGTAAGTTCGATGTTTAAAGTCCATCATTAATGCACATTTATTTCCTGTAGTAGGATTGGCAACGCAGGGCAGGCCAAATTTAAGCAGATGAAACACGGTGCTGACAGGAATCGGACCGTCCTTTTCCTCAGCCTTCATTTTTCATCAAGAATGGTGCTCCCTCCCACGGCCAGGCTGCCGTGTCGAATATTTTGTCACCAAAAACGTCCTGAAGCATTGGAGGGGCACTCGACCGTGCCTCAGACCATGGGGTCAATCATTGCCTCGCTGCAGCTTGCCTCGCCATTGCCATCCATATTCCTTAATGCCGACGCGTTTCGAGGCACACCACGCTTCTTCATCTTGGGCAGGGAAAACAAACATCGATGGCTCACCTCTTTTGTTTCCATTATTTATTTATTTCACACACCCTTAGTGGGTTTGGCTTCGTCCATTAAAGCATTGTGGGAATCGTAGTTCCTAGAGGTGAGTATTGGTTGATTCTTTAGTAAGTTCGATGTTTAAAGTCCATCATTAATGCACATTTATTTCCTGTAGTAGGATTGGCAACGCAGGGCAGGCCAAATTTAAGCAGATGAAACACGGTGCTGACAGGAATCGGACCGTCCCTTTCCTCAGCCTTCATTTTTCATCAAGAATGGTGCTCCCTCCCACGGCCAGGCTGCCGTGTCGAATATTTTGTCACCAAAAACGCCCTGAAGCATTGGAGGGGCACTCGACCGTGCCTCAGACCATGGGGTCAATCATTGCCTCGCTGCAGCTTGCCTCGCCATTGCCATCAATATTCCTTAATGCCGACGCGTTTCGAGGCACACCACGCCTCTTCATCTTGGGCAGGGAAAACAAACATCGATGGCTCACCTCTTTTGTTTCCATTATTTATTTATTTCACACACCCTTAGTGGGTTTGGCTTCGTCCATTAAAGCATTGTGGGAATCGTAGTTCCCAGAGGTGAGTATTGGTTGATTCTTTAGTAAGTTCGATGTTTAAAGTCCATCATTAATGCACATTTATTTCCTGTAGTAGGATTGGCAACGCAGGGCAGGCCAAATTTAAGCAGCTGAAACACGGTGCTGACAGGAATCGGACCGTCCTTTTCCTCAGCCTTCATTTTTCATCAAGAATGGTGCTCCCTCCCACGGCCAGGCTGCCGTGTCGAATATTTTGTCACCAAAAACGCCCTGAAGCATTGGAGGGGCACTCGACCGTGCCTCAGACCATGGGGTCAATCATTGCCTCGCTGCAGCTTGCCTCGCCATTGCCATCAATATTCCTTAATGCCGACGCGTTTCGAGGCACACCACGCCTCTTCATCTTGGGCAGGGAAAACAAGCATCGATGGCTCACCTCTTTTGTTTCCATTATTTATTTATTTCACACACCCTTAGTGGGTTTGGCTTCGTCCATTAAAGCATTGTGGGAATCGTAGTTCCTAGAGGTGAGTATTGGTTGATTCTTTAGTAAGTTCGATGTTTAAAGTCCATCATTAATGCACATTTATTTCCTGTAGTAGGATTGGCAACGCAGGGCAGGCCAAATTTAAGCAGATGAAACACGGTGCTGACAGGAATCGGACCGTCCTTTTCCTCAGCCTTCATTTTTCATCAAGAATGGTGCTCCCTCCCACGGCCAGGCTGCCGTGTCGAATATTTTGTCACCAAAAACGCCCTGAAGCATTGGAGGGGCACTCGACCGTGCCTCAGACCATGGGGTCAATCATTGCCTCGCTGCAGCTTGCCTCGCCATTGCCATCAATATTCCTTAATGCCGACGCGTTTCGAGGCACACCACGCCTCTTCATCTTGGGCAGGGAAAACAAACATCGATGGCTCACCTCTTTTGTTTCCATTATTTATTTATTTCACACACCCTTAGTGGGTTTGGCTTAGTCCATTAAAGCATTGTGGGAATCGTAGTTCCTAGAGGTGAGTATTGGTTGATTCTTTAGTAAGTTCGATGTTTAAAGTCCATCATTAATGCACATTTATTTCCTGTAGTAGGATTGGCAACGCAGGGCAGGCCAAATTTAAGCAGATGAAACACGGTGCTGACAGGAATCGGACCGTCCTTTTCCTCAGCCATCATTTTTCATCAAGAATGGTGCTCCCTCCCACGGCCAGGCTGCCGTGTCGAATATTTTGTCACCAAAAACACCCTGAAGCATTGGAGGGGCACTCGACCGTGCCTCAGACCATGGGGTCAATCATTGCCTCGCTGCAGCTTGCCTCGCCATTGCCATCAATATTCCTTAATGCCGACGCGTTTCGAGGCACACCACGCCTCTTCATCTTGGGCAGGGAAAACAAACATCGATGGCTCACCGCTTTTGTTTCCATTATTTATTTATTTCACACACCCTTAGTGGGTTTGGCTTCGTCCATTAAAGCATTGTGGGAATCGTAGTTCCTAGAGGTGAGTATTGGTTGATTCTTTAGTAAGTTCGATGTTTAAAGTCCATCATTAATGCACATTTATTTCCTGTAGTAGGATTGGCAACGCAGGGCAGGCCAAATTTAAGCAGATGAAACACGGTGCTGACAGGAATCGGACCGTCCTTTTCCTCAGCCTTCATTTTTCATCAAGAATGGTGCTCCCTCCCACGGCCAGGCTGCCGTGTCGAATATTTTGTCACCAAAAACGCCCTGAAGCATTGGAGGGGCACTCGACCGTGCCTCAGACCATGGGGTCAATCATTGCCTCGCTGCAGCTTGCCTCGCCATTGCTATCAATATTCCTTAATGCCGACGCGTTTCGAGGCACACCACGCCTCTTCATCTTGGGCAGGGAAAACAAACATCGATGGCTCACCTCTTTTGTTTCCATTATTTATTTATTTCACACACCCTTAGTGG
The DNA here is from genome assembly GCF_964204655.1 of Triturus cristatus. Taxonomy (NCBI): domain Eukaryota; kingdom Metazoa; phylum Chordata; class Amphibia; order Caudata; family Salamandridae; genus Triturus; species Triturus cristatus. The sequence goes on from NC_140591.1 coordinate 314,209,763, forward strand.
GTTTGGCTTCGTCCATTAAAGCATTGTGGGAATCGTAGTTCCTAGAGGTGAGTATTGGTTGATTCTTTAGTAAGTTCGATGTTTAAAGTCCATCATTAATGCACATTTATTTCCTGTAGTAGGATTGGCAACGCAGGGCAGGCCAAATTTAAGCAGATGAAACACGGTGCTGACAGGAATCGGACCGTCCTTTTCCTCAGCCTTCATTTTTCATCAAGAATGGTGCTCCCTCCCACCGCCAGGCTGCCGTGTCGAATATTTTGTCACCAAAAACGCCCTGAAGCATTGGAGGGGCACTCGACCGTGCCTCAGACCATAGGGTCAATCATTGCCTCGCTGCAGCTTGCCTCGCCATTGCCATCAATATTCCCTAATGCCGACGCGTTTCGAGGCACACCACGCCTCTTCATCTTGGGCAGGGAAAACAAACATCGATGGCTCACCTCTTTTGTTTCCATTATTTATTCATTTCACACACCCTTAGTGGGTTTGGCTTCGTCCATTAAAGCATTGTGGGAATCGTAGTTCCTAGAGGTGAGTATTGGTTGATTCTTTAGTAAGTTCGATGTTTAAAGTCCATCATTAATGCACATTTATTTCCTGTAGTAGGATTGGCAACGCAGGGCAGGCCAAATTTAAGCAGATGAAACACGGTGCTGACAGGAATCGGACCGTCCTTTTCCTCAGCCTTCATTTTTCATCAAGAATGGTGCTCCCTCCCACGGCCAGGCTGCCGTGTCGAATATTTTGTCACCTAAAACGCCCTGAAGCATTAGAGGGGAACTCGACCGTGCCTCAGACCATGGGGTCAATCATTGCCTCGCTGCAGCTTGCCTCGCCATTGCCATCAATATTCCCTAATGCCGACGCGTTTCGAGGCACACCACGCCTCTTCATCTTGGGCAGGGAAAACAAACATCGATGGCTCACCTCTTTTGTTTCCATTATTTATTTATTTCACACACCCTTAGTGGGTTTGGCTTCGTCCATTAAAGCATTGTGGGAATCGTAGTTCCTAGAGGTGAGTATTGGTTGATTCTTTAGTAAGTTCGATGTTTAAAGTCCATCATTAATGCACATTTATTTCCTGTAGTAGGATTGGCAACGCAGGGCAGGCCAAATTTAAGTAGATGAAACACGGTGCTGACAGGAATCGGACCGTCCTTTTCCTCAGCCTTAATTTTTCATCAAGAATGGTGCTCCCTCCCACGGCCAGGCTGCCGTGTCGAATATTTTGTCACCAAAAACGCCCTGAAGCATTGGAGGGGCACTCGACCGTGCCTCAGACCATGGGGTCAATCATTGCCTCGCTGCAGCTTGCCTCGCCATTGCCATCAATATTCCTTAATGCCGACGCGTTTCGAGGCACACCACGCCTCTTCATCTTGGGCAGGGAAAACAAACATCGATGGCTCACCTCTTTTGTTTCCATTATTTATTTATTTCACACACCCTTAGTGGGTTTGGCTTCATCCATTAAAGCATTGTGGGAATCGTAGTTCCTAGAGGTGAGTATTGGTTGATTCTTTAGTAAGTTCGATGTTTAAAGTCCATCATTAATGCACATTTATTTCCTGTAGTAGGATTGGCAACGCAGGGCAGGCCAAATTTAAGCAGATGAAACACGGTGCTGACAGGAATCGGACCGTCCTTTTCCTCAGCCTTCATTTTTCATCAAGAATGGTGCTCCCTCCCACGGCCAGGCTGCCGTGTCGAATATTTTGTCACCAAAAACGCCCTGAAGCATTGGAGGGGCACTCGACCGTGCCTCAGACCATGGGGTCAATCATTGCCTCGCTGCAGCTTGCCTCGCCATTGCCATCAATATTCCTTAATGCCGACGCGTTTCGAGGCACACCACGCCTCTTCATCTTGGGCAGGGAAAACAAACATCGATGGCTCACCTCTTTTGTTTCCATTATTTATTTATTTCACACACCCTTAGTGGGTTTGGCTTCGTCCATTAAAGCATTGTGGGAATCGTAGTTCCTAGAGGTGAGTATTGGTTGATTCTTTAGTAAGTTCGATGTTTAAAGACCATCATTAATGCACATTTATTTCCTGTAGTAGGATTGGCAACGCAGGGCAGGCCAAATTTAAGCAGATGAAACACGGTGCTGACAGGAATCGGACCGTCCTTTTCCTCAGCCTTCATTTTTCATCAAGAATGGTGCTCCCTCCCACGGCCAGGCTGCCGTGTCGAATATTTTGTCACCAAAAACGCCCTGAAGCATTGGAGGGGCACTCGACCGTGCCTCAGACCATGGGGTCAATCATTGCCTCGCTGCAGCTTGCCTCGCCATTGCCATCAATATTCCTTAATGCCGACGCGTTTCGAGGCACACCACGCCTCTTCATCTTGGGCAGGGAAAACAAACATCGATGGCTCACCTCTTTTGTTTCCATTATTTATTTATTTCACACACCCTTAGTGGGTTTGGCTTCGTCCATTAAAGCATTGTGGGAATCGTAGTTCCTAGAGGTGAGTATTGGTTGATTCTTTAGTAAGTTCGATGTTTAAAGTCCATCATTAATGCACATTTATTTCCTGTAGTAGGATTGGCAACGCAGGGCAGGCCAAATTTAAGCAGATGAAACACGGTGCTGACAGGAATCGGACCGTCCTTTTCCTCAGCCTTCATTTTTCATCAAGAATGGTGCTCCCTCCCACGGCCAGGCTGCCGTGTCGAATATTTTGTCACCAAAAACGCCCTGAAGCATTGGAGGGGCACTCGACCATGCCTCAGACCATGGGGACAATCATTGCCTCGCTGCAGCTTGCCTCGCCATTGCCATCAATATTCCCTAATGCCGACGCGTTTCGAGGCACACCACGCCTCTTCATCTTGGGCAGGGAAAACAAACATCGATGGCTCACCTCTTTTGTTTCCATTATTTATTTATTTCACACACCCTTAGTGGGTTTGGCTTCGTCCATTAAAGCATTGTGGGAATCGTAGTTCCTAGAGGTGAGTATTGGTTGATTCTTTAGTAAGTTCGATGTTTAAAGTCCATCATTAATGCACATTTATTTCCTGTAGTAGGATTGGCAACGCAGGGCAGGCCAAATTTAAGTAGATGAAACACGGTGCTGACAGGAATCGGACCGTCCTTTTCCTCAGCCTTAATTTTTCATCAAGAATGGTGCTCCCTCCCACGGCCAGGCTGCCGTGTCGAATATTTTGTCACCAAAAACGCCCTGAAGCATTGGAGGGGCACTCGACCGTGCCTCAGACCATGGGGTCAATCATTGCCTCGCTGCAGCTTGCCTCGCCATTGCCATCAATATTCCTTAATGCCGACGCGTTTCGAGGCACACCACGCCTCTTCATCTTGGGCAGGGAAAACAAACATCGATGGCTCACCTCTTTTGTTTCCATTATTTATTTATTTCACACACCCTTAGTGGGTTTGGCTTCATCCATTAAAGCATTGTGGGAATCGTAGTTCCTAGAGGTGAGTATTGGTTGATTCTTTAGTAAGTTCGATGTTTAAAGTCCATCATTAATGCACATTTATTTCCTGTAGTAGGATTGGCAACGCAGGGCAGGCCAAATTTAAGCAGATGAAACACGGTGCTGACAGGAATCGGACCGTCCTTTTCCTCAGCCTTCATTTTTCATCAAGAATGGTGCTCCCTCCCACGGCCAGGCTGCCGTGTCGAATATTTTGTCACCAAAAACGCCCTGAAGCATTGGAGGGGCACTCGACCGTGCCTCAGACCATGGGGTCAATCATTGCCTCGCTGCAGCTTGCCTCGCCATTGCCATCAATATTCCTTAATGCCGACGCGTTTCGAGGCACACCACGCCTCTTCATCTTGGGCAGGGAAAACAAACATCGATGGCTCACCTCTTTTGTTTCCATTATTTATTTATTTCACACACCCTTAGTGGGTTTGGCTTCGTCCATTAAAGCATTGTGGGAATCGTAGTTCCTAGAGGTGAGTATTGGTTGATTCTTTAGTAAGTTCGATGTTTAAAGTCCATCATTAATGCACATTTATTTCCTGTAGTAGGATTGGCAACGCAGGGCAGGCCAAATTTAAGCAGATGAAACACGGTGCTGACAGGAATCGGACCGTCCTTTTCCTCAGCCTTCATTTTTCATCAAGAATGGTGCTCCCTCCCACGGCCAGGCTGCCGTGTCGAATATTTTGTCACCAAAAACGCCCTGAAGCATTGGAGGGGCACTCGACCGTGCCTCAGACCATGGGGTCAATCATTGCCTCGCTGCAGCTTGCCTCGCCATTGCCATCAATATTCCTTAATGCCGACGCGTTTCGAGGCACACCACGCCTCTTCATCTTGGGCAGGGAAAACAAACATCGATGGCTCACCTCTTTTGTTTCCATTATTTATTTATTTCACACACCCTTAGTGGGTTTGGCTTCGTCCATTAAAGCATTGTGGGAATCGTAGTTCCTAGAGGTGAGTATTGGTTGATTCTTTAGTAAGTTCGATGTTTAAAGTCCATCATTAATGCACATTTATTTCCTGTAGTAGGATTGGCAACGCAGGGCAGGCCAAATTTAAGCAGATGAAACACGGTGCTGACAGGAATCGGACCGTCCTTTTCCTCAGCCTTCATTTTTCATCAAGAATGGTGCTCCCTCCCACGGCCAGGCTGCCGTGTTGAATATTTTGTCACCAAAAACGCCCTGAAGCTTTGGAGGGGCACTCAACCGTGCCTCAGACCATGGGGTCAATCATTGCCTCGCTGCAGCTTGCCTCGCCATTGCCATCAATATTCCTTAATGCCGACGCGTTTCGAGGCACACCACGCCTCTTCATCTTGGGCAGGGAAAACAAACATCGATGGCTCACCTCTTTTGTTTCCATTATTTATTTATTTCACACACCCTTAGTGGGTTTGGCTTCGTCCATTAAAGCATTGTGGGAATCGTAGTTCCTAGAGGTGAGTATTGGTTGATTCTTTAGTAAGTTCGATGTTTAAAGTACATCATTAATGCACATTTATTTCCTGTAGTAGGATTGGCAACGCAGGGCAGGCCAAATTTAAGCAGATGAAACACGGTGCTGACAGGAATCGGACCGTCCTTTTCCTCAGCCTTCATTTTTCATCAAGAATGGTGCTCCCTCCCACGGCCAGGCTGCCGTGTCGAATATTTTGTCACCAAAAACGCCCTGAAGCATTGGAGGGGCACTCGACCGTGCCTCAGACCATGGGGTCAATCATTGCCTCGCTGCAGCTTGCCTCGCCATTGCCATCAATATTCCTTAATGCCGACGCGTGTCGAGGCACACCACGCCTCTTCATCTTGGGCAGGGAAAACAAACATCGATGGCTCACCTCTTTTGTTTCCATTATTTATTTATTTCACACACCCTTAGTGGGTTTGGCTTCGTCCATTAAAGCATTGTGGGAATCGTAGTTCCTAGAGGTGAGTATTGGTTGATTCTTTAGTAAGTTCGATGTTTAAAGTCCATCATTAATGCACATTTATTTCCTGTAGTAGGATTGGCAACGCAGGGCAGGCCAAATTTAAGCAGATGAAACACGGTGCTGACAGGAATCGGACCGTCCTTTTCCTCAGCCTTCATTTTTCATCAAGAATGGTGCTCCCTCCCACGGCCAGGCTGCCGTGTCGAATATTTTGTCACCAAAAACGCCCTGAAGCATTGGAGGGGCACTCGACCGTGCCTCAGACCATGGGGTCAATCATTGCCTCGCTGCAGCTTGCCTCGCCATTGCCATCAATATTCCTTAATGCCGACGCGTTTCGAGGCACACCACGCCTCTTCATCTTGGGCAGGGAAAACAAACATCGATGGCTCACCTCTTTTGTTTCCATTATTTATTTATTTCACACACCCTTAGTGGGTTTGGCTTCGTCCATTAAAGCATTGTGGGAATCGTAGTTCCTAGAGGTGAGTATTGGTTGATTCTTTAGTAAGTTCGATGTTTAAAGTCCATCATTAATGCACATTTATTTCCTGTAGTAGGATTGGCAACGCAGGGCAGGCCAAATTTAAGCAGATGAAACACGGTGCTGACAGGAATCGGACCGTCCTTTTCCTCAGCCTTCATTTTTCATCAAGAATGGTGCTCCCTCCCACGGCCAGGCTGCCGTGTCGAATATTTTGTCACCAAAAACGCCCTGAAGCTTTGGAGGGGCACTCGACCGTGCCTCAGACCATGGGGTCAATCATTGCCTCGCTGCAGCTTGCCTCGCCATTGCCATCAATATTCCTTAATGCCGACGCGTTTCGAGGCACACCACGCCTCTTCATCTTGGGCAGGGAAAACAAACATCGATGGCTCACCTCTTTTTTTCCCATTATTTATTTATTTCACACACCCTTAGTGTGTTTGGCTTTGTCCATTAAAGCATTGTGGGAATCGTAGTTCCTAGAGGTGAGTATTGGTTGATTCTTTAGTAAGTTCGATGTTTAAAGTCCATCATTAATGCACATTTATTTCCTGTAGTAGGATTGGCAACGCAGGGCAGGCCAAATTTAAGCAGATGAAACACGGTGCTGACAGGAATCGGACCGTCCTTTTCCTCAGCCTTCATTTTTCATCAAGAATGGTGCTCCCTCCCACGGCCAGGCTGCTGTGTCGAATATTTTGTCACCAAAAACGCCCTGAAGCATTGGAGGGGCACTCGACCGTGCCTCAGACCATGGGGTCAATCATTGCCTCAGCTTGCCTCGCCATTGCCATCAATATTCCTTAATGCCGACGCGTTTCGAGGCAAGGCGTGGCAAGCTGCAGCGAGGCAATGATTGACCCCATGGTCTGAGGCACGGTCGAGTGCCCCTCCAATGCTTCAGGGCGTTTTTGGTGACAAAATCTTAAACATACTCGTAAAACTCTTCATCCTCTTATGCTAGATGGTTTAGATGATCGTACTCGTTTCTTACAATCACCGATTTGGTATAATACTCGTATTAAGATCAAAATTCGGACTCTTTTTTGGAAAGAATGGTTCAATCTTGGTCTTAAATGGACTCATCAACTTTTCATAGGCGATACTTGCATACCCTTCCCTATATTGCAACGGCGTTTTTTCCTTCCCTCTTCATTCCATTCTAAGTATAAATTATTGACCTTAGCTGCCCAAAGTTCCTATGATGAACTCATGACTTCCTCCACACAGATCATTTCTTCTCCTGTTCCAATTTCGTTCTTAAAATCGAGCCCTTCAGCTTCTCAAATTTACAATAAATTGAGACACATTGGTCAAACTCGGGACAAATCTGCAGTTGAAACTAATTGGGAATCCGATTTAAGCACTTCCTTTTCCACGTCAGTATGGGATAACATTTGGACTAAGATAAGGAAGTCTTCTAGGGCAGCAAATACTACGCAAACACTATTTTTCATATATAATAGACTTTTAATTACTCCAGCCAAATTGCATCAGATTAATCCTCTCTCTCCTTCTACTTGTTGGTCATGTCCGGCCCCTGTTGCAGACCTTAACCATATGTTGTTTACTTGCCCGGTTATTCATCAATTTTGGACTAAGGTTTGGCAACAAATCAACAAAATATTTCATGCGCATATCCCCTTTTCTTTCTCTCATATTTTTCTAGGTAGTGTTGCGGAAGTTTGGTCCTCATCCACTTCCCTTAATACCCTCATTATTGACTTACTTATAGCTGTTGCTTTTCAACAGATCACTAAATCGTGGAAAAATGCTTCTAATGTTTCTTTTCAGGCCTGGTGGTATGGCGTTTGTTATAATCATAGGTTAGATAGAGCTTATGTTCACCCGATTACTCTGGCTATTAAACGTGACCTCTTGTGGCTTCCTGTTACCAATTTTCTAGATTTATCTGCTCAATCATTACCGTCTCATGTTCCAGCCATAGAAGAAGTTCCAAACCTCCTTAAATTAAGGTTATTTAAATGTTATTATATTTTATATTTACTCTCAATATATAAGTGAATTTGTAGTAGTGAGTTCATTATGATATACCTGTTCTATTTTGTGCACAATACTTCTCTGTTATATTAATATAGGATATACATATCTTTTTCTTTTTCTCTCCCTCCCCCCTTTCTTCTCCCCCCCTCTCTTTCTTCTTTCTTTATTATATATAGCCTATTTTCTATTTTTATTGCTTCTATATGCTATGTTGTATTATTGATGTATCTTCTACTTATATTCAATAAACTTTCTTTAAACTCAAAAGGGCAATAACGAATACCTTAAGGATTTGTCCCCCTTCTGGATATCTTCTCAATATGTCTTTAAGGAAGTCCACAAGTGGAGGGGTTGTTTGGCCAAATCTGCCTAAAATAAGAAAAGACTCAAATGTTAGCTACGCTAAACCTTTAGAGAAGAAGTGCAAAAAATAAATAACTTTATTATCCTGACGAACAATAAATAACACATCATCCATGATTTGAACTGAAATATTTTATATTAAAGGCGTCAGGTTCTGTTTATTTTTGTTCTTAAGGCTTGCAACACATTTCTATTTTTAGATTATAGAGAGAAACCTATTGATTACATTTTTGAGAATACAGTAAGATTTGTTCAAGACAGTAAAGTGACACAACTTCACAAGTAGATCCCACTACTTGAGATACAGCAAGCCAATATGAAGAAAAAACAATGTAAGACAATCATTGGTGCATCAGTGTTTGGAACATGTCTGCTGATATTTAAGAGCAACAATAGAACTTTAAAGCACATGAAGTGGCCCCACACCCCTCTTAACGAATGATCCTTAGAGGACTCATACCCTTAATTAACGACCTCAGACTGGACAGCTCTACTTCCTCGCAGCGCCCTTGAGTCATATGCTGCCCGGTCATTATATGGATGCATTCCACCACCGCTCTCTCCTCCTCGCTGCACCCTGCCACTCCATAATATCGTTTGACCTCGCCGTGGTATCCCAAACACCCTCCTACCCCAGTTTATTCAAATGTTCCTGTTTAAGATCTGAATATATCGATTTTACTTCTGGCACCTTGTCCGCAATGAGCATGGTCTATCAGACTCAGTCACAAGAAATGTACTATTATCTTCAGACAAGGGCACCACCTACGAGCTAACCTAGTAACTTATTTCTTATGTACACCATTTGCCCCTCTATCTAAAAAAACTTCAACAAAAAGAATGTTAAAAAAAAAACGAAGTGGCACAGGCAATTTCTGAAAAGTTTCCCCACTCAGTAATGTGTGACTGGTAAAGAACGGAGGAGATTTTAAAAACATCTAATATAAATGCAACTCTCAATAGAGATTTTCTGTTTTACTTTGTAATAATCATACTTGGGGAGGCTGGCGAGATGGCCGACCAGCAGCTCTTTCATGGAGCTCCTGGCCCGTGGAACGAATCCTGTAACATCCTGCCACTCTGAGGCTGTGGGGGGCCCAGTAGTGAGCACCACGGCTCACAGATGACGACGAAGCGCAATCGGGACCCTTTCGCAACTGCTATAAGCTCTGGGGCGTCTGCGTGACTCGGTCGCTCGAGCCCAGAAAGCTGAAGGCGTAGATGGCGTCAGGACAGGCTTCCCTACCTCCTTGCAGCTGGGGACTGCAGCTGGAGAAGGAAGTCGGTAGTGCACAGGGGCAGGAGCAGCTTCAATTTGGCTGGCATGGCACCCACCTCGGGGCCTACTGAGCAAGGGGTTGAGCTGCTGCAACTGTGAGCTGGGGCCCGGAGGAACCATGCCGAGGTGGGCTCGGAGGTATGCTCTCAGGAGGCATTCCTTTTCCTCCCTCCTCTCCCAATTCCTCAAGCAAAATGGTGATTCGTTTGCAATAGCAAAGAGGCAAGGATCCGGCGTGGAGGACCTGGAGAGAGGGATTATGAGGTGGCCTATGCAGCCGGTGGCCTGTGGAACTAACAAAAAAGCATAGTGATGGTTCTAGGCAGATAGGGAACCAGTTCCTGCAGTGTTGGGCAGCTGGAGGAGGGTAGCTGTCTAGACCTACGAGGACATTTGTCCATGGGGAAGTCCACTCTCTGAATCCCCCTGCAACTCTATGCTCGGGCTCTGCTGGAGGTGAGCCCGTAGTGATAGCCCTGTTGACGCCCCCCCAGGCCGTGCTTCCCGAGTTGGAGATGGGGACTACCAGGAAGATCTGAAGTGAGCAACTGGGGCCCCTTGATGTGACCTGTGGTTTGCTGGAGCTGCGGACTGGAAGTGCTCCTGGTTTTTGGTGATACTGCGGATCCTGGCTGACGAGTGAGATGAGGGGCTGGACCCTACCAGTTGTTGTCCTGTACATATTCACGTTTACATATCAATTGTTTTTTTAAAAGAACTTAGCCTCGACACTTACTTGCAGTATTTAGATACAAGATTGAGAACACGTAGGATGAACAGACATTGTCTAGCTTTTTCAGATGATCAAATAGCTGCCATTCTATCAGGTCCTTCACTCTTCCCCGATGCACCATTGACGAACACATCGGCCAGGGAGGAATGGGAAAAATTGAGCACAATTAAGAAGAAACAAGTGAGGACAGCCCTCCATGAGGCGTTAATGACAGAATATCTGAGAGCAGGAGCAGCCCCAGCAGATTTGTTGGTTCGGATTGAACCCAGAATCTTCCTTGAGGACAAGCAGTCCTGGGTCGATTGGAGTTATATTGCCAATAAGTGTACACAGGACTGGCTGATCCTCATTATTAACACGGCCAAGAGGCTCAGTGAAGAGCTCCTGAAGGAAATTGTTGAGTTGGAGGAGAGTATCAAAAGAGATACCACGCTTACTGACACAAAAGAGCAGCTGGCTAGGATCCAAGAGGACCTTTCTGATAATAAAAACTATATGATTAATCAGAAAATAAAAGGTCTGAAACGTAATTTAGAGCGATTTACCAACGCTTGGGCTTTTCCCTGCACTAAGGATAGCTATTATCAACCAGGGAGTGAACAAAGACAACGAGGCGGCCCAATAAGGGGAGGGAGACAACCAGTCAGACGTACACCATACAACTGGACGTTTGACAGTACTTCTAATGAAGAAGAAGAGGTAGGAGCTCAACCAGACAAGATTAACAGAGTCCGATTTAATCCCCAAGAGAGGTCCAACGAAGATTTAGGAGCATTGTTACGCTCTTTTTTAGGACAAAGCCAGAGAGGCTACAGAGGGGGAGGCCAGAGAGGCAGAGGACAGTCCCGACAGAATCAGGATCAAACATGGCAGAATTTTTCGCCACGAATAACCCGCAGTCGGGGGAGGAACCAGTCGTGAATAATATTGTGGTGAATTTATCTGACCACTTGCTTTCATCAAGTGAACTATGTGTCCTTAATAAAGGCTTGGGATTTGTTCCTACCCCCACGCATGATTCTTTTAAGTGTTGCATTGAACTTCAAGAAACCATGAGGAAAATTAAACTCAAGAAGTTCTTTGCGAACAAGACACAGGATACTCCGTCACTTTTCTGTACTAACTTACATCGACCCTCACGATTTTGTCCGCCACCTTCATCATTTGGCCCTGAAGTCTTTGTTTTCGAACAAAGAGTTTTTGAGGAGATTAACTCCTTAGAACAGACTACCCAGTCTCGAATTTATAAGAACATGAATAGCGAGGATTGACGAACTATTAGAAATTTACAGGAGAACCCCCTTATCACTATAAAATCAGCGGACAAAGGTGGGGCAGTGGTGATTATGAACACCACAGACTATGAGAATTAAGTCATGAGCTTGCTAGGCCAACGTGAGAACTATCGCCCCCTTCCAACTGACCCAGTCAATGATTTAAAGGAGTTGATAAAACAGACTGTGGGCGAGGCTAAAGAGAGAAAATGGATCACTGTTAAGGAAACGGAATTTTTGGTGAATCTGAAACCTAGAACCCCGGCGTTCTACATATTACCAAAAATACATAAGGCCATTCGGCCTCCGCCAGGACGTCCGATAGTCTCGGGTGTTCTATCAGTTCTGGAGCCACTATCTCAATTTGCCGATTTCTTTTTAAGAGAGTCGGTCATAAAACAACCCTCATATGTCCAGGACACCAGGGATGTCTTAAACATATTAGAGGACACACAATTTGACTCCACCTGTGAGTTTCTGGTGACGATTGATATCGGGTCACTGTACACTTGTATACCCCAAGATGCCACGTTGGTGGCAGCGGCGCGCGCTCTTGGGGAGCAAGAATGGTTCTACGATGCCCCTCAATCCTTTGTGTTACAGTGTATCGAGATAGCTTTAACAAGAAACTATTTTAGCTATAAAGATACCTTGTACCTATAAGTGTCAGGCACTTCGATGGACGCGACCTTCGCGCCCAGTCTGGCCTGTATCTACGTGGGTCAGTTCGAGGAACATTGCATTTATCATCTGTCGAATCCCTTCCAGAGGAACATCCACCTCTGGAAGCGGTATATAGATGATGTGTTATGCATTTGGTCAGGAACAGAAGAAGGGTTACTTGAATTTTTGAATTGGCTGAATACCTTAGATCAGTGTCTCAGGTTCACGTGGTCATTTAGTAACCAGAAAGCAGTCTACTTGGATTTGGACAGAAATATTAACAATGATAAACTTTGCACCACTGTACACATAAAGAAACTGATAGGAACTCGCTCCTACATTATCAATTCTTCGATCCACGATCTTTGAGAACCAATTTACCGGTAGGGCAGTTTCTTAGGTACCGTAGGAATTGTTTATCCACACAGGACTTTGTCCAGCAATCAGAAGTACTATGTGAAAAATTGATGGGAAAAAAATATCCTAGGAAAATGGTTAAGAATGCTAATAAAGAGCTTTTAATACTCCAAGGAGTGCATTGTTGGAGAAAAATATAAGATTCAAAACAGAGTGTCTTCCAGTAGTTATGACTTTTGACCCTTTGGCAAGTAAGATTCGACAGGCCATACGTATACACTGGGCATTGCTGTCCACTAAGGACTTTAAAATGCCCCAACCAAGATTCGCTTTCAGAAGGGCTTGCAACTTAAAAGTTAAGTTGGTACATTCTCGCCCCAGACCAGGTTCTAGAGACTCTACTCTCCCTGCAGGACATTACCCGTGCGGGTCTTGTTCTGTATGGGATTTAACAGTAAGGACAAAGGAAGTGAAGTTACTTGATGGGGCGCAATGGTATCTGAAAAAATTCACCAATTGCAACACAGTGAATGTGATTTATCGCCTCACCTGTTCTTGCGGACTACACTATATAGGGTTAACCTCTAGAAAAATCAAGATCCGTATTCAGGAACACCTCAGCACTATTAGAGCAGGAAATCTCACAACCAGACTTTTGCAACATTTTAAAAATGCAAGTCACGATGCAAGATCATTGACTTGGGTTGTTCTGGAAAAAGTGGTGGGTTACACCTTCAATATTGACAAACAGTTATCCAAAAGGGAAGCCCGTTGGATTTTTCCAGAGACAGCTGATCAAATCGGTTTGAACAAGAATATTGAGTGGAATAGGGTCAGCTTATGATGTAATATATCAGAGCTCTGATATACATTCTGTATAGCTGCTCTCTTTGTGCCAGGCATGGATGGTCCCACAGATGATACACTACTTCATAATATATGCTGTGGGTAGCCATGTATATGATGACAAAGGGTTATGGATCCAATGGCATTATATGCAGAGTCGTATGTATTTTCTATTTATGGTGTCTTTTAGTTAAACGTACTGGATACAAAATGACTGAGTCTCAGTCTTAGAATGCTGATTTTGTTTTACTTTCTGCCAAAAGTATGCATATATTACTGTTGATCAAAGAAATACATGTTTTTGCTTCAGGTTTTAAAGAATTTGCCTATTACAAAATGGTGCCCCCACTAGGATGCCGGTCATGTGACGCAAGTCCGTAGTGCCCTCCTTTGTTCACTTCCGTGTTATTTTTAACGAGGAGGCACAACCGTTTGCCGATCAAGGCAACGCTCGTCTGATGGCAATTACGGTAAGATCTTCAGTCGACTGCTGAATTTAGATTCAGCCGCTAGTTGCAGGGACTGGGACATGAGTACATTCACCCTGGTGTTGAACGGGTGTTTTTATCTTTGTCAGCTGAATGACAGGTGAAACGAGATATGGAGGAACTTGAGCAGTTCTTTGGTTTAAAAACAATCAGTATCAATTACGATCTAAAATTAGTTACATGAGATTGCGAGTGAGACAAAGGATGGTAAAAGTAACTTGCTGAAGCAGAACTTGCAATTGGGGTCGTTTATAATTGATGAGGGGCGCCCAATAATAATGATTGTGTCGGACAAAGGTATTAAAGTGTGTTTATTGTCTTTTCAGAACGTGGATAACATTAGTATCCTTCTTGAGAAACAGGGCTACTATTAACACATAGTCCCTGTGTGACGTGGTGTCTAGCTGGTACGAGGGGCCTTGGCTATCACCGGGTAAATATGGTATGGGCTGCGGCCCTTAAATCAATATAGGACCATTGGAGTAAGTTGAATTTTTGTCTGACTGGCTGTGCTTTTAATCAACCTTCTCTCTGTTTAAACAGTCACCGTGTGTTTGGAATAAGGGTCCAGAAAGTGTGGACAGTGTCCCCGTGCCCTGAAGAAATTGCCACTACAAGGTACAGGCAATGAAACATGTTGGCCCAGCATTATATGGTCTGCACACATGCAGTTGGTTTTTATTTTGAATAAGCCCACGAGTCATTAATAAAAGTATCCCGTTGGTGACAGTGGGGCTTATCTCAATTTGGTGGTGTGCACGTGAGGTGCTATCTTGTGTTTTTCAAATTTTTTCCCAACATTTTTTAAAATCAGATTGATGTACCTTCTCACGGTATACACCTGTTATAGTACAGGGGACTTTATTTGAACACGATGACTGGTGACTCAGAGGTTGGTTAGTTTGGGGATTTTTTTAAATGTGAAAAATAAAAAGAAGTAAAAATGAGAGGGCTAGTATGAGTAGGGACAACACATACACTATATATAGAATTGTTGTGAAAGGAGAAAGTAAACTCCCATTTCTACTCAGAAAGGAAAGTAAATTAAATTAATTGCCCGACCGTATCAGGTCTTGTTGTTGTTGTTGTTGTCACATACACACCTGGGTGCTGTTGGGCAGTGTGGAAATGCACACAGCGTGAGGGGACTGAACACCTTTGTCAAACGATACAGAGTGAAAGCCTATTTGCGAAGGCTGGGAGTACATATCGCAATGATTCAGGAAATGCATCTGACAGAGAGGGAGGCACAGAAATTGCATAATAAATGAAGGGGCCAGCTTTACTCCTCTAGTTATTCTAGTAATTCCAGGGAAGTCTCAAACTGAATGGCCCCTAATGACCCATTCCAACTACGCAGTTTCACAGCTGATATAGAGGGGATATATGTTTTGGTGTATGGTAAGTTGGACGGGGTGGAAATATGTTTACTCAATATATATGCACCTAATGTGGATGATGGGGAGTTCTACTGTACACTGGAAATTGAATTGCTTCTGTACGTCGGGATGCCCATCATTTGGGCGGGTGACTTTAACTGTGTGCTTGATGGCCTTCTAGACAAACACTCCACTCCCAGACTTGGGACTAAGCCTAGCATGACAGCTAAGAGATGTTGACCGACTGAATTGCAAAGACATTTGAAGGGACCTTCATCCAACTGTTGGAGAGTTTTCTTGTTTTACCCCCACACATGGCACGTTCAGCCGATTGGATAAGTTTCTAGTTTCAGACGATGGTGTTATAAATATACAGGGGGCTTGGTACTTGGTGCTCTTCCTATCAAATCACACGCCATTACTGTAAGAATACGAGTTGGGGAGACAATGCCCTAAAAGAACAAGTTACTTACCTTTGGTAACAATGTATCTGTAAGAGACATATATTAGTTATAGATTCCTTACCTTAGAAATACCCCCAGGTGTCGGACTGGATCCAGAGATATTTTTTCTTAGCAGTACCCCTGCACGTCAGTAGGTGGCGTCGGTCAACTCCGCGTCCGTCGTCGGCAGCGTGGTCACTGGGATGACGTCGCGGTGTCTACTTAGACGCCGCCCCTATGCGCTGACGTCAGTTCTAACACGACTTTCCACACCAGAAGCATAGAGCCATGCAAGACACTGACCAGTGGTGCACCAAACTAGGGCCCTGTAAGGGAGTCCCTATCCCTAGAAGTCAGTTTACAGAACAGGGAGGATGGGTGGGGCGGTAGGAATCTATAACTAATATATGTCTCTTATAGATACATTGTTACCGAAAGAGACTATTATAGATTCCTTACCTTAGAATAGATACCCCAGCAATACCAACCCCGGAGGTGGGTCTGCGAACTAAGTTCATACCAGGAAGTCCTGGAGAACAGAGCGGCCGAAAAAGCTGTCTCTCCGGACTTGGCTGTCCAGACAGTAATGCTTTGTAAACGTGTGTAAAGATGCCCATGTGGCTGCTTGGAAGATGTCAACCAGCGGAACTCCACATCCCAAAGGAGTAGTGGCTGCCGTCGCCCTGGTAGAGTGGGTGCACAGTCCTACTGGAGGTTCCTTTTTAGCCAAAGAATAGCAGATCTTAATGCGTAGGACAATCCATTGAGAGATGGTACGTTTGTGCACTGCCCGGCCTTTCTTGGCACCCACATAACCCACAAAGAGTTGATCATCCAACCGGAAAACTTTAGTGCGGTCAAGGTAGAAGGACAGCGCATGTTTTGGGTCCAGACTGTGGAAGGGTGCAGAGGTGGAAAGAAGGTGGGCAATGTGATGGTCTGACCTATGTGGAAAGAGGTAACCACTTTGGGCAGAAAAGAAGGCCTAGTACAAAGAACCACTTTGTCCGGATGGACAGCAAGAAAGGGAGGTTTGGAAGATAAAGCCTGAAGCTCACTCACCCTGCGAGCAGAGGTGAGGGCAAGCAAGAAAGCAGTCTTCAAAGTAAGGAAACGAAGAGGACAATTATGTAGTGGCTCAAAAGGGAACACACATAAGATAAGTGAGGACAAGATTCAAGTCCCACTGGGGCATTATGAAAGGAGAAGGAGGAAAGAGATGAGTTATACCCTTCAGAAATCTGTTACCAATCAGGGACTTGAAAAGAGAAGGCTGATCAGGAAGGCGTAGAAAGGCCGAAATGACCGAAAGATAGCCTTTAAGAGTGCCGGGAGCAGAGCCCTGCTAGGCCAAAGAAAGAAAGAAGAGGAGAACCTCTGAAAGAGGGGCAGAAAGGGGATCCATAGCTATTGCTGTGCACCATGCCACAAATTTGTTCCATCTACAGGCATATACCGTTTTAGTGGAGGGACGCCTGGCTGCCAAGATGACGTTACAGACTTCGGTAGGAAGGTCGAAAGCTGTCAACTGTCGCCGCTCAATCTCCACGCAAGGAGGTGGAGGCTGGACAGGTTTGGGTGGAGGACTGTCCCCTGCTGCTGCTACAGAAGATCCTCCCGAAGAGGCAGTCTGACTGGAGTATCGATGGCCATGCTCCAGAGCTCGGGGTACCAGACTCTTCGTGCCCAGTCCGGAGCCAAAAGAATGACTTTGGCCCGGTCGCAATTGATCTTCTTCAGCACTCTGGGCAGAAGTGGTACAGGCGGAAAGGCCTACAGGAGGCTGCAATTCCATTCGTGTCAAAAGGCGTCGCCGAGTTAGTGCCGCCTTGGAAACTCCAATGTGCAGAACTGCTGACATTGCGCTTTCTCTTCGGTGGGTATTTGATCTAACCAAGGTGGGAGATGACAGCCTGGGGCGACCCCGACTTCAACAGTCAGTCGTCGAGATAGGGGAAGACTGTAACCTCTGATCTGCGCAGATGAGCTGCGACCACCGCCATCGCTTTCAAGAACACCTGAGGCGCGCTGGTAAGGCCAAAGGGGAGCATGGTAAACTGAAAATGATCGCGGCCTATCGTGAACCGTAGGTAATGCCTGTGGGCAGGTAAGAAGGGGAAGTGAAAATAAGCGTCCTGCAAGTCCAACACTACCATCCAGTCTCCAGGTTCGAGGGCAGACAAGACCTGAGCCAAGGTTAACATTCTGAACTTCTCCTCCCGGAGGAAGCCATTGACGTCCCTGAGGTCTAACATAGGATGCAGGTCTTTGTCCTTCTTGGGTACCAGGAAGTAGTGGGAGTAACAACCACGACCTACTTCTGGCACAGGGACTCATTCGATAGCTCCCTTGGCCTTGAGAGCTGTAACTTCCTGGCGGAGAAGGGCCAAGCGATCCTCCGACATGCGATGTGTGGATTGGACATCACTAGAGAAGCCAGATGTTCGCAGCCAGGTGTAGCGCCTCAGGGCTACCTACGTGGAAACCGTCCTACCCTGCGAGTCGGCCGCATCTAGCCCACGCCGGATGGTGAACCTATCTGCGTCTCAACCCTCAGCAACAGCACGTGTGAGCATGGTCCTGGCCTCCTCCGGGCACTGTGGCAGAAATTGCGCAACCGTATCCCACACCGTGTGTGTATAACGGCCCAAAAGACATGTGGTGTTCGCCGACCACAGTCCTATGCTGGCGGAAGAAAACATCTTCTTCCCAAGATGGTCCAGCTTCTTAGATTCCCTATCTGGGAGAGCAGTAGGGAATGCACCTTTTGAGGATGAGGATTGTACCACCAAGCTTTCAGGGGTAGGGTGTTGGGAGAGGAAAAGTGGGTCACCTGGGACCGGGCAGTGGGGTTGGGCAATCATCATGTCCACAGGAGCCCCTGTGCTGGGCTTTGACCAAGTGCCCAGAAGGAAGTCAGTGAGGGACTCATTACAAGGTAGCAGGGGCTCCGAAGAGGCTGCTGCCAGCTGAAGCACCTCAGTCAGGAGGTTAGTCCTGGCAGCCACCGTAGGAAGCTCGAGGCCCAAGGCCCCAGCCGCAACACCACAGCATAGGAAGCCCCCTCCTCCGCAGCCACGGTAGGGGGAGAAAACATATCAAGGCCTGAGGAGGTATCCAGACCACTGGCATTACCCAACTCCTCTTGCCAGTCTGGCTCCTCAAGTTGGTCTGCTAGACGGTCATCAGACCCCTCCCAGTCCTCCTCACCCTCTTCTGGCTGCCACTCAGGGCGGGAACACCAGGGACGAACAGTGGTACAAAAGTACCCTCCGGCACATGTACCGACGTCGGTCTGGCGCCGTGTCCAAGTCGGGGGTGAGGCTGGGGGTCGACACTGGTCGTCACGGGAATCGTGCCGGGGAAGGTACTGTGAGGTCGACCGGCGCCGATCTGGATCCAGACCTGTATCCTTGGGGACCCTGCGGTGCCGAGGCCAGAGCCGCCAGCATCGAAGGCCCAGGGCCCCCAGCCGGGTCCGTTGGGGCCGAAGGCACGCCTGTGGAGTCAGGCTGCCCAAAGATGCTGTGCAGCGCTTTGTAAAAGGCACGAAGCTGGTCAGGGGACGCTCTGGCTCCTGGAAAAGGAGGGAAGCAGGGAGCCGTCCCAACGGGCTCTGAAGGAGCCGGGGAGCAACGGTGCTCCAGGTACCGCGTCGGCCGACGGATGGGGGAAAGCAAAGAGCGATGATGCTTCTTCGCCTTCTTCTTGTGCTGCGACTTACATGAGGAGTGCAAAGACTTCGAGGACGAATGGTGGTGACTCCGCAACCGGTCCCGTGACCTTCCCCTCTAACGGCGCGGAGCGGACTGCCGGGCCTCCAAAAGCTTATGGGACTGCTCCCACAAAGACTTCAGGTAGAGGGCCCGGCAGTCGGAGCACGACTTCGGGTCGTGGTCACACTCCAGGCACCAGAGACACACAAGCTGCAGATCGGTGAATTATATCAACTGGTGAAAGGAGTCACAAGGCTTGAAACTCGGCCGACGGCTGGACATCCCTCATGCACCAAGAGTCGAAGAACCAAAAAGATGTCAACAAAAGTCAAAAAAGGGTTAGTCAAAAAGTGACTAAGGGGCACGCTCTCTCTGGATCTATGCTGACTGGCTCGGAAAAAGAATGAACTGACGTCAGCGCGCAGGGTCGGTGCATAAGTAGACACCGCAACGTCATCCCGGCAACCACGAAGCTGACGACAGACGCGGAGTCGACCGACACCACCTACCGACGCACAGGGGTACTGTTCAGAAAAAAGTTCTCCGGATCCAGTCCGACTCCTGGGTGTAGTTCTAAGGTAAGGAATCTATAACTAATAGTCTCTTTCAGATTACCTCTGTGGCGGCTTCGGCCAGAGGTGCAGAAGAACCCACTTTATAAGGAAGACAGTCCTACAGGGGTATTTTGAAGCCATCTGGAATGCGACAACATGGGGGGGGTGGAGTGGGGCGCCCTGAAGGTGGTGGTGAGGGGGAAGAGCCTTTCTAAGATCTATGGTGCTAGACAGAGACTGGAAAAGGACCTCGTGCAGGATGAAGTGATATTGACCCAGCTCCAACAACAGGTGAAGGACCAGCTGCCAACGGATGGGGCACTACTAATGGCGTAGTGCAGGGTAGCAAACATATGGAACAGATTGGACTGCTACACGAGGCGAGAGAATAGAGAATCATAGAGAAGGGGACATATCAGAGTGACTTCTGGTGTGGCTGCTCAAAAGAGAGACACCTGTGTTGATTCTATCCTTGGTCTGAGAAGACGGAACTTCCGTAGCAGACTATATTGGTATACATGAATTATTACGCGATCACCTTGCAGGGTACACGGGACGTCCACGGTGGACACAGTCAATGGGATGTGGGCCTTTCTAGAGCAAGTTATTGTGCCCCGGCCCCTGCCCAGAGGAAGGAATTGGAGGAGGAGCTTTGGACAGAAAATCTACAAACAGGCATATGCGACATGACCCATGGGAACTGCCCAGGTCCTGATGGTCTACTGTTGGAGTAGTATCATGCTTACTCTGATTTACTGATCCCCAAGCTCCGGGAGACACTTCTAGGGGCCAAACGACGAGGTACACTACCACTGCCTATGCGTGAGGCCCTTATTATGATGCACCCTAAGCCAGACTAGGACCCGAAAGATCTGAGGTCCTACATGCCACTGTCTATGCTGAATGTGGATACAAAGATACTTTTGAAAGTGCTGGTGAATGGGATTGCATTGTGTAGTGATGCACCTGTGGGTGACGACCAATGTGGTTTTATGCCGGGAACGGGTACTCATTTGAACATCCAGTGCCTGTTTCACGTGAAGCTCTTGATTTAGGGGATGGACATGGAGTCGTCCCTTGTGGCACTGGATATCGAAAAGGCTTTTGACACCCTGGGATGGGAGTGCCTCTAGGAGGTGTTGCAGCGTATGGGAATGGAACTGGGTTTCTTATCCTGGGTGCAACTGTTGTATACAGCACCCACTACGAGGGTACGGACATTTTCCACATAGGAATGGGAGCAAGCTCGGGCTGCCCCCTGTCCTTGCTCCTCTTCGCCTTGGTCATGGAGCCACTGGAGATCTGCCTGAGACAGGAACTTAGAAATTGGGGAGTGTGTGTCGGGGATACTATCCATATTGGGCAAATGTATGACGACGATACCCTCATATACCCGGTCAGAGGACTCGATGCAGATGCTATTGGGAATAATAGAGGACTTTAGGTGGGCACCCGAATTGCATGTCAACTGGCATAAGACAACCTTCTTTACCTTAGAAGGCTTGGTGGTGTGGCCGTGGACTGACCTCCCAGAGGTGGGATTACCCTGGGAAACTGAGAAGTTTCAATATGTGGGCATACAGGTAGCTCGTGACCTGGCCTACAATATGACCTCAATATGGGCGGGGTAGTAGACAATTTAAGTGCATCCATACAGTTTTGGAACATGCTGCCGGTTTCAGTGATGGGCAGGGTTGTCTTGAGTAAAATGTTGCTACTGCTCCGGTGTGCCTCCATGATGCGGAATTTCCTCTGTGATCTACCGAATTTCCTGTTCACAAAACTCAATAGCCTCCTGGGGTCATTGGTGTGAGAGGGTAAGAAAAGCAGAGTCAGACTGGATATCCTAAAACTGGATCCTCTGACGGGCAGGTTGGTGCTCCCAATTCTGCAGTTGTATCACATGGCCGGGCTCCTTTTTTAACACTATACTGGAATGGACTTAGCATAAGTAGGCCAAAAATCACCATATAACACACCACTCAAAACAGAGCGTACACAATGTATAAGGAAGAGAAAATATTGATTTTTAAGGAAAAATTCCAAACTGCCAATTATCTATAGATGCCATCTTGCTTAAGCAATGAATTCCTTTAGCATGTCTAGATATTAAAATCTAGTACATGGTGCTATTGTAAACAGGGGTGGGCGAAGAGTTTTTCTCTCACGTGGCTCGCAAACATTAAGTTGGCGAGCACGGAAGAGAGAAATTGCGCGCTAGACCACCTCCTAGAGAGATTTATGAACACGGGCAGTTGCTGCAGGTCACTACCACTCGCATTGAGAAAGCTGCCGCTCACGTTGAGAAATCTACTCAAGAGGCAGAAAAAAGCAGTGCCCTCTGGTGCTCCGCGTGATGCCTCTTGCGCTGTTTTTACAGCGCAGGAGAAACACTTGGCGCAAATATTCTGCGAAAACTGTGCGCTGTACCAGACTCCGCTGCTCGCAGAGCTCGGTGTAGCACAGCAGAGTTTTTTGCCCACTTTGCGGAGTACCGCGTAACGTGACTCCACGATCTCCACCCAGGACTAATTGTAAATCACACCATACCTCCCACAAAGATTTTATGTGATGTTTCAGCAAAATGTTAAAGTTACACACTTGCATAAATGAGAACAGAACATTCTAATTTGTAACTCAGCATTTTTCCTAACCTTTGTTAACTGGGCCTTGGTGATTATCACCTTATTTACTCCTGTGACTAGATATCAGAGACGAACAAATGTGTGTTATCAGGTGTCCAGGCTATCACTTTCAATTTCTGATGTCAAAGAAATATGAATGTTCTGAAGCAACAGAAGCTGATGAAAATTCAAATCAGCACTACTTAGGGCAGTGACAAATCTCGAGCTGTCTCCTCCGGGACCTGGAGGGCATTGGTCAGATTGCCTTGATACTGGGCCCAATGGACCTTCAGATTCCATTGCAGGTACGCATGTGCCACCTGGTATGCTGACGAGGAGGATAAATGAAGATAAGAGGCCAAGAAATCTCAGAGCCACTGATCCAGGACTAAATCTGAAACATCAGGATCATAGCTCGAATCTCCTGGGCTCGTTGCAGCAAAAGGAAAGACGTGAACTCCACTGTGCTAATATTGCCTCAATGAATGGAAGCTTCTACGAGGGATTCAGGTAGGGCCTCTGCTCATTGATAGTGAATGTCAAGAGGTGCATCTCCATCTGGAGGTGGTCCACAACAGACTGAGTAGATCGCTCCTTCAATAGCCAGTCTCCAGATATGGGAACACTGGTACCCCGATCTTTGAAGATGGGCAGGGACCACTGCCATCACTTTTGTGAACACCAGAGGGAGCTGGTGAGGCCGAATGGGAGCACAGCAAACTGAACATACTCCTCAGCTACCTTAAATCGCTGATCACATCGGTGAGACAGCAGAACAAGTATATGAAAATACACTACCTTCCAGGTCCAAGGACACCATCCAATCACACTGGTCCAAAGCAGACAAGACATGGCCCTGTGTGAGCATTGTGATTTGTACTTCTGCAGGAAGCCATTTTGAAGGTCAAGTTCTGAGGCCCCCATCCTTCTTCGGAATGGGGAAATAACAAGAGTAACAACCCTCTCCTCTTTCTGAATTCGGCACCTTCTCAATGACGCCCTTGGACAGCAACAGCTGCACATCCTGTAACAGAATGGACAGGTACTTGGCTGAAATTCGCCCTGGTGTGAGAGGAACAGTGAGTGGGACAGAGAGGAAAGGCAGGGTTTTGCCTTTTTGAGCAATCTGTAAGACCCACTGTCTGACGTGATGGATCATTAACCTGTAGGGAAATGTTGAATCCTGCCGCCCACTAGTTGGGTAAGAACTACTAAGGCAAACTGAAGTTGTTTGGCCCTGCGTGCCTGCACGTTGCTTGCCGGGCCCATGTCCACAGCCTCAAAAGGACTGGGGTGTCTACTGCATCACTCGTTGTGAGGTCTGTCTCTAATTATATGCCATACCTCTGGAATAGCCTCTAAACTGTCAGAATTGATGTGGAAACTGTTTGGCAGGGCTCAACAGCCCCAAGGAGTGCACTATATTTCTGATGTCTTTGAAGCATTTTAACACAGAATCTGCCTTCTCACCAAACAGAAGGGAGCCATCAAAAGGCATAACTATGAAGGAGACCTGCACATTACCAGAGAATCCTATTGATAAAATCCACAAGTGTCCATGAGGGACAACACTAGTACTGACTGTCCTCCACAGGCAATTGGGAGTATCCAGGCCTGCGTAAATAACATACTTGGCAGCATCTTGTCCATCAAGAATCACCTGAGCCAAAGAGGCCCTAAGTTCTTATAGGACTGCTGGCAAGATTTTGCTGGATTTGTCCCAAAGGTCAAGTGTATAGAGACCCAGCAGACAAAAAGCATTTACAGACGCATGGCCAAAACAGACGCATGGCCAACCACTGGTGCTGCAAAATTCTTCCACAGCAAATAGTGAAGCAGGGAATTCAAATAACACCCTTTTGGACATGGGCCTCTCTCCAGGTTCACCCCCAAACTTTTGTCTTCACTCTTTCTGTTGGCTGAATTTGTGTGCTGTTGGCATTTAGGACTCTGCACACTTTACCACTGCTAACCAGTGCTTGTGTTCTCTCCTTTAAACATGGTAAAATTGGCTTACACCGAAATGACATATTTAATTTACTTATAAGTACCTAGTAAAGTGGTACTCCAGGTACAGAGGGCCTGTAGGGTAAATGCTGCTAGTGGGCTCACAGCACTGATTGTGCCACCCACTTAAGTAGCCCTTTAGAACATGTCTCAGGCCTTCTATTGCACTCTGTGTGTGCAATTTTAAACTGCAATCTTTACCTGGTAAAATAAACTTTTTGCCAGGCCTGAACCTTCCTTTTTAATACATATAAGTCACCCCTACGGTAGGCACTAAACAGCCCAAAGGATTGGGTGCAGTGTATTTAACATGTTGGATATGTACTTTTAAGTGTTATATGCCAGGAAGTGCAAAACTCAGAAATGAATTGTTCACTGTATAGAGGACTACATCTCCCATAGGACAACACTGGGTTACCTTAATACATTTATTAAGTGATAACCTTTGTCTGGGAGCACTTAGTAATGTTATATTTGGTGTCTGTGGAATTGTAATTTAAATCCTTCTTTCATTGTAAAGTCAGATTTTAAGTCACAATTCTAAAAATGCCACTTTTACAAAGTTAGCATTTTCTTGACCTAGTCATTTGGTGCTTACAGTTCCTGTGTCTCATGACTAGGTGCGGTTTGCTGCTGGCCTTTGTGAATTCCACCCCACGGCCACACAACAGAGGGCCTGGTTGTTGGCAGGATTACCCATATTGACTTGATGAGAGGGGCGGAGCTGTCACCCATCACAAATGCCTCAGCTCACGCACAAAAGACTTCACATTAACCTACTGTCAATCAATCAATCAGGGAATTGTAAGCGCGCTACTCACCCGTGAGGGTCTCAAGGCACTGTGACTGTGGATTGACCAGGACCCAGACAGGAAGGCAGTAAATTCCAAACACCTCTGTCGGGGGGAAACTCTAGATGATTCCCATATTTCAAAGCCAGCACCTAGTATAACAAGCATTTGCAATGCAATAGGTCTCGCATTACTGATAGTTTGAGGTATTGCCTGATGCAAATACTAACGCAACACCAATAGCTCATACTTTCAATAATGCAAGACCTAGTGCAGTGCAAATGCTTGCGTAGTGAGCCAGGAACCGGCATTGTATGTCTCAGTGCAGTACCGCAAGCTGCTCCTAGAGGTCCCTAGTGAGCACGGCACCAGCACTCCATGTCTAGGTGCAGTACCCCAAGCTGCTCTTAGAGGTCCCTAGTGAGCAAGGCACCAGCACTGCATGTCTAGGTGCAGTACCGCAAACTGCTCCTAGAGGTCCCTGGTGAGCAAGGCACCAGCACTGCATGTCTAGGTGAAGTACAGCAAGCTGCTCCTAGAGGTCCCTAGAGAGAAAGGCACCAGCACTGAATGTCTAGGTGCGGTACCACAAACTCCTAGAGGTCCCTAGTGAGCAAGGCACCAGCACTGCATGTATAGGTGCAGTACTGCAAGCTGCTCCTAGAGGTCCCTAGTGAGCATCATAAACTACCTAAGCGAAACAGTACACAGCTGCTTGAAATATGAGCAATTATATGTTTAAAGTCATAAGGCCGTGGTGACATCAATGGACAGCTGATGATCCACTATAACCAAACAAGCACGCCCATGTTCAGGTAAAAGAAAAGCACGTCCGCCATTATCCCATCTGAGGTGGCCGTGCTGCTTACATTTTAAACAAGTGGACTAGCTAAGGATTTTAAGAAAGCAATAAAGTGAGAAACACAAAACTACAAGCTCCAGAATGCAAAGCGTTGTTGCACAACAAGCTAGGACTAGAAAATGCTGTTGCACATGACATGGGCCCACTTGGTCCAGTTGAATAGTCGAGGGGTGTAGTTCTGAAATGGTCAACTTAGAAAGTAGATGTACCAGAGGACTTCTCTGTGGAACAAAGCTAGAATCCCCTCTGTGCTTGTTAGTTTATACCGAGCTCAGAGAAAGCTGCTATTGTCTGGCCGCCTGAGATGGATCCTGTGACCAGCCACATGACCCTCCACAGAGCGTCCACGCTGGACAGTGACATAAAAGTACAGCCGGGGGCGGAGCCAGCATCTACACATGGGTTAGACCACAACCTGTCCCCAAGTCTCTCACATCTTCAAGTCACGCTGTGCAGAGGGAGTGACTTAACTGGAACCTGTGAATGGGAAGCTGTGCCGGCCAAGTGCCTTTCTTGTTCTGTGTCTGACACCAATAAACACGAGACGCTGTCAGAGCTCCCTCCCTGCCATGGCCACCCTCTTGGCTCTCTTCAAGAATGTCTGGTGCATCAAGAAATACCTGGGTCTTATCGGGACCCCGCTGCTCCTACTGCCCATTCTCTTTGCACTTCCACCCAAGGTAATGTTCCTATGTTTATTGAAATATTATATTTTCAGTTGAAGGACAGCAAGCTGCCCTTCATTAGGAGTCAGCAGGGTAATCTTTCCTGTGAATTTTCATTGGATTATGGGTCCTGTAGTCCTAGTGTTATAATAGGAAAAAAAGAAAAAACAAGTTACCAGAATGCTTGTGTAACTAGGGCTGAATAAACTACTCGCGCATGACTTGGAAATGGAACAACTTAGATATGCTTGAGAAAGGGTGTTTGTGTGGGGGGAGGTGGTGGAGGTGTATTGCTCAAATACATTAAATTAACCCATGCTGTTGCTGCTTAATATATATTAGTACGTCCTCCCTGGTATCTCTCAAAGGTGCACGCTTTCTCTGGGGGGTATTGGTGCTGTTGTTTGTGGCAGGTAACCTGCTCGGGGAAGGGGGAAGTTGCAAATCTGGTTGATGTACAGAAAGCAGACATACAAAACTTTTTAACCCGACTGTACTTCTTTTCCACCGGGCAGCAGCACAGCGCATTTTGGAGAGCTAAAGACACCTCCTCCCCCTCAACATAATCCTTTCGACCAGTGTTTAAATTGTACTTCAGGCGCTATTCGGTGCAGCCAACTGAATTACTCCAGGTGCCCTCGGGGTACGTGCCTACACTTGTGGCCGTGCAGCAGCAGATCCTTCCGATTTCTGTCAAGCGTGTGGGAATAGTATTGGTGACAGAGGCCAGGTTGGACATGTTCTTAAACTTTCATTTACCAAAAGCTACATCGTTTTTGAAAAATGCCAGTTATGTAAGTGGTTGTGGTTGTTTTGTTTTTTGCCTCATCTGAGTTTGGTTACCTCGGAGCGCTGAGTCAGTTTACACTCTGGTGACCTTACATCACAGCAATGCCACGTCCGGGGTAATAGTGGGAATCCAAATAATGGACGCGTGGCCAGTAAGACGCCTGCTCCCGAGCAAACAAAACAAAGGTCATTTTCACAGCATGCCGACAGGCGCCCCACGCTGCGAACCTACAATTAACTCAGCAGGTCTTCCGGAGAGGAGCACTCAACGCGCAAATGCTGTTCATGTGAAGCGCGTTCACAGACAGCAATCACAAAACACTGCTGCGCGTGCCCCAGTCTGTCTCCCTTGAGAGGCATCTCGGCGACAATAGGTCTCGAGAGCGAGACCTAAAAAGCGTTGTGAGAGAGAGAGAGAGAGAGAGAGAGAGAGAGAGAGAGAGCGTGTCCTGTCTGTATCAGCAGGCAGAAGAAAGCCAATTAAGAAAATAGTGCTCCCAGGCTCTAATTAAAGCATACGTGCAACAACCGAAGTGAAAGGGCCCATGGGACCACTTTTGGTCACACATGGTACTACACCCTGCAGAAGATATGGTAAATCCACCCTACCCATAATGCATTGAATGCAAGACAGTACTACAAGTACATTCAAATAGCTATGTCCATATATAGAATTAGTAGCTTCGAAATGTGACAAAAGAATTATTGTGTTAATTTAGGATTAGGTTGTACTCTGTGTGGAGCTGATGAAGGGAAATTTATAGACGGTCTCAAATAAATGTAAGATGTTCTAGTGAGTGAAGTAACCACTGCCAGCCTAGCTTAGGACCAAGTGTGTGTCCTGCCTGAAGTCTTTTAAGAAAATAGTGCCTTGAGGCTGTAATTAAAACCTAGGGAGTAACAACACATGTAACAGGGGGTGTCCTCATGGGAGGTTACAAAAAGAGACAAGGCAGTACTAAGGAGTGACTACTACGCCTATTGACCAATGAAAAGCCACCATTTACAAAGGACAGGGACAGGAGCCCATTAAAAAGATGGGCGGAAAGTGGGCGGAGCTTTACCCATATCCTGAATATAGCATGTCTCGAAGAGACAGCGCAAGTGCTGCCTAGGCGAGACCTAAAAATAGGACCCTCAGACTCACTGTTCAGTACACTCCGGGACCTGTGGATACTACAGAAGAAGGACTGCTCTTCTGTCAGAAGACTTCCCTGCTGTCTGAGAAGGAAGATTGACCAGCACCCTTCATCCCAGGCTGAAGTGCCTCCAAGGGTCAGCTGACTGACCTCCTGCTCTGAGCAACAGGGACTCAACAAGCTCCAGAGGCATCTCTGCAGCTGCCCAGCTGACCTGCTGCACTGGACCTGCAACTGGACCTGACTGCGCCCTGCTATTCTCTGCTGGAGTGAGTTCCTGATCCCCAAGCGGTAACTCCCAGGTCGTGGACCCTCGGTGTGGCATCACTTGTGCTCCTCCTTGAACAAAAAGGAGAAATCCTGAAGATTTGGGCTCTTCGCAACTGTGGATGGGCCAGTTTGTGCCAAGATCTTGATGTCCGCGCCAATTGCCAATGTAAAGCACAGGTGAACCCGAAACTTCACTAGTCAGCGACCGCTGGCAACGTGAGATCTGCACTTTGCGCTACTGCATCGTCAACCTACGTTGAATACCAGCACGAAGCGACAGCAATGATCATCCGCGATGCCCGATAAGATCTTCGCACTTCAGAGATGACTGTCTGCAACACCCGCCCAGCTCTACGTTCTACAGCAACCGCTCTGACCCTCACACCCTCCCCACTGCGAACCAAAATCTTTGCGCTGGAGTTTAGAAAGTAACCTTTTCAGCGGACTCACATGGTTTGTGTATCCCGCCCATGCTCCATTGTGGTTGGCCTGAACTTGTGACTTTCACCCAGTCTCGCCCACCAATAATAAACCAGACCTATTGACTTTGCCAAAGCTATTCCTTATCATCTATGAGCCTGATTTACAATTAATTTCTAAGA
The DNA here is from genome assembly GCF_964204655.1 of Triturus cristatus. Classification (NCBI taxonomy): domain Eukaryota; kingdom Metazoa; phylum Chordata; class Amphibia; order Caudata; family Salamandridae; genus Triturus; species Triturus cristatus. The sequence continues at coordinate 314,239,504 of NC_140591.1, forward strand.
GTAGTTGTGCATGACTCTAAACCTAGGTGTAACTTACCCGTGATTTTTCCCCTGCAAAGCATTGGCTGTCAAGGATAAAGGTTTGTGATTGTGTCCCTATGCAAGTTGTTATCAAGTGTGATTGTTCATCTATGAAAGTCACAGAAGCTGAACCTATCTGGTAAAAATTACTTACTACTGAGGCCGTACATATTAGTGGTAAATATTATTAAACTTTCATAAGGTTAAGCTCGGCAATAATTTACGCAGCTAATTCTTTGCAAAGATTAACATGCAAGCATAAGAGTATTTCTCAGTGTAATAAATATGACGAATAGGGCATGTATACTATACCTCCTCCTTTGAGCCCTGTTGACTGTAGATTTATAAAAATGCTAGGGTGGTGGGAATGAAGATCTCCAATTTTGGTCCAATCAAATAACTGAAAGACAACATAAAATACCATTTAATATCTTGTATTTTTCTTTTCTAACCAATTGCAGAGTTTGAGAACTGAAAAAACCTTGCGTGTTCAACTAATTGGATGCATTCTTAAAGTATGACATATCACATAATACATATAGGGACGAGCAATGTTTTTATTATGTTGTTGTAGATTTGCGTGGTTCCCGATTATTGGCGAACATGTAGTAGTTCGCAAAGTTTCATATATTACATATTCCTATGCCCAGCGTAGGTTTTACCTACTATTAATAGGACTCTATAAAATAGGCCCCTGATAGAAAATACTTTTCTTCACTTTCTCCCTAGCCTCCTAGTCTCAATATATGCTGCTAGAATGTTAATGATCAGCAGTTGTATGCGAGTGCGCACCTTGTATAATTTTACCTGATGAATGATGAAACACTAGAAAGGGAAAGGCATGCAAAATTACACTCGCATATAAAAATTTGGAAATGGGGGATAATTGCACTAAACGTTATCTGCATTTATACACGATAGCCGATTGGGTAGAACTTCATGACTATCACACATTTTTCAGTTTTTGCAGGAAATAAGCGAGGGCTGCAAGAAAAAAGCGTGGAACTGCACACAAATGTTATTAAACAGCAGTTACTTCTTTTACATTAGCATGCCTAGGAGGCACAGCATTAAGGTTCGTATTTCAGATTGTGAGCACTATACGTTCAAAGAAAATAAAGTGCTATAAACACAAATTCATTTTTCCTTTACCTGTGACCCAAAGAACTAACACTGCCAAAGGGAAGATCTGCTGTTCTGAAAAGTGATCACTTCGCATTTTGCACTTTATACTGGGGCACATTTGTACATAATGAAAATTGCTGTACCATCAAAAACAGGGTCCCTCTGAATGTAATGTTTTTAGTATTTTACAATTGTTTCAAACTTCTAGGTAAGAAAATAACATATTAAAGTCAAATATTATAGTAAAATATTAGCACAATACAGATAATGTTAATGATAATATAAAATGATAATATAACATGATAATATAAAAGATAATGGTAATGTGGATAGGGGTATCACTGTTTATATTACACGGCGGTGAGTGTTCACCACTGGCGGCGGGCATCACGGATCAGCGCCCACAGCATGCACTGCACTTGTGTAAAGCAATGTATTAGGAAAGTTAGGTGGTGCAAGATTTTTTTTTTGCGTCTTTTCTTTTGCATCAGTTCTTGTAAATAAATGCTTGTCTGTTAATTTAGCATCTTTCTGAAAGTTAGTGCTCTCTTAAGTAAACAGCAGCCCAGTGCGGTCATTCAGCATGTGGCCTCATGTACTGGCCTGGAGCGCCGTGCTTTGAGTATCACTGAGTTAGAGGGGGATCATACATGAACACGTCTTCAGCCGGTTTTTCCAGGAGAGTTAATGTACCCCATTAACAGAATATGTTGCTCGCATTTGCATCTGAAAGGCTATCTCTGCCCTCTCACTCACTGGGCCGTTTAACTTTGGATACCTACACAACAAGGCTTAAAGCCAAGAACAACATTTTATTTTAATTTCACAAATGTGCGCCTACTTTGGCACTACGACATAGGATACTAGTATACTACCATATATTTTTTTCAGCCAGTAGATGTTGCATTCTGGGGCTTGTAGTTTTGCTTTTAATTGTAGGCTCAGTCAGTCAAAATGTACTTTATTCGGTTAATCACAATAAAAGTACATACATACAACCGCAGCACCTCAACTATTAATAAAGCAATCACATTTATACGATTAAAATTTAATTTCGAATTGTTAAAATATAAAGGGGCATTTTCCATATAAAAATTCAATTCCTCTACTAAGTGGCAATCATGGTGAGAAAAGCAGAAAACGAACCAACAATGATAAATCAACTAGATAATTCAATGACGTTTTAAAACATTCAATAAAGACTACATTAAAACTTAAAACACTAAAAACATTTAATATAATCTGGGGGTAAGAACCTAGAACCAGCAACCCGAGAGAAACCGGCGAACTACCTTCTTTTAAATAGAAGCTCCATATATTTTCCTGACTTTTAAAGAGGCTCTTGTATAACTAAGGACTTACGCACCATGTTCTATAATGTGTGCAAAACAACACAAAGTAAATAGTGCTTTGTTAAGAATGATTATCACATGCGCAATTTGGGACAAATGAAAGCCATGCAACCCTGCTGTGGGAATGCTAGGAGAAAATTAATTTACCGAGGCTCAGGCGGGTTAAATATTGTCTGCATTGTGGATTCTTCATGAAAGTGAAATAATGTTCCAGAATTTATCCAATGGATAGTGCAGAGTCATTCATTGCTAATGGTGGGCATTGGAAAGGGACTTGGTGTGGCATTGTTCAAGAAATAAATACCTTAATGGGGCTGAAATTCCTTCAGCTGTGTCAGGATTTGTGAAAAGCTCCAGAATACCCAGACTCGTGGAGACTTCTCTGACATAAACCAGCCAAGGAATGTTAGCCATATTATCCAGGGCCAGGCAATCTTTTATAGTTAATTTTGTAATGCCTGCCTTGAAGGGGGGGGGGACATTGCCAGCTCTGACTTAAGGCATAGCAGCAAAGGGGCCAAACTAATCCAACCCTCCAAGTAATTCACCCCAGTCTCTACTTGACAAATGTATGTGGCTGTGCTTGAGGGAGCAGCTAGAAGTCGGCGTAAGAAGCTGTTTTCTACCTTTTGCAGAGTTTCAGAATTGGCATAATCCCAGACAACAGCTCCGTAAAGGCCAGCCGGGATGTATTTGGACTTAAAAAGATTAAAATACTTCTCTAACAGACTTGTGGCCAAATTCTGAGGCAATACAAACAAGCATTTGCAATGCAATAGGTCTCGCATTTGCAAGAGATTAAGCTATTAGCATTGTAAATGACAATGCCTTTTATTTGTTTTAAAAAACAAAACATAATAAAGAGGCATTGTCAGTTACAATGCCAATAGCGCAAACTCGCAATGGGGCAATGTGTCTTCATACTGGCATGTATAAGTGAAGTGTTAATGGAAAGTTGACCACCCTAACCTGATCGGGAGTATGAAGTGCAAAATAATTGAAATTGCAATACGATACAGTCAGAGCCGTCCCTACTCTTAAATTACAAAGGCAAAGTTGATCCATGCATTTTTCCTAAATGGGGTGGTTTAGGAAAAAACTTAATATTACATTATAGACCCGGTTATGTGAAGTCATGTACGTGCTATTCCAAAAGGCTGTACTGTATCCCCTATCCCCAGCAAATTTCCCCACACGCAACCTTGGAAAGAGTTATGGAAGTGTTGTCCCCAAAGTACTTTAAGGGACAGAGTGAGGTGCTTAAGCCTTCCTTGGCCGCAAGCGGCCATCTTGGAATGACAATACTTGTAAAACTTCGCACGAGCTTGTATTTGAATTAATGATGACGGTTGCATTTCCCGCCTTCAAACCACATTAATAATTAGCTATTTTCACAACGTAAATGTGTCACTTTTGTTATTAATTTCGGATTACAATTTAATTGAAAAAATTACGTGCAATCAACAAGCACAGCTACGTGTCTAAAGTTCACTTAAAATAATACACGCTTTCATTAGACTGGCACCAACAAAAAAATACTCTTGTTTCTGGGTAACTATTTTAACTCGCCTAATGTAATCGAATTACTTAAAGATGGCTGCTGCGTGCACACACACAGAGCGACCCATCTCCTTGCTCAACCCCTCTATCCTTCAAGCTACTTCTTGGACTTCACCCATCCCAATTCCCAGCCCTAGGTGGAAGAAGTTGTTCGCGCCCACAACGCTGTCCAACCCCCTTGTCTGAGAGCGCCTCCCTTTGGACTTTGCACGCTCGCGACCGTCACCCCCACTTGTCAGCCCGTCCCTAAGGACCGTCGGCGCGTCCGCTCTTTCCCACTTTACCTCTCCCCATCCCTTCGGCAGAGAGAGAGCACTAGCAGAGAGAGTCGGTGGCAGGAGGAGGAGGCCGCCGCGGGGGGCAGGACACGAGAGCCCGAGGAGCGCGAGCCCCAGCCAGTCGGGACACAGCTGCACGTCGGTGCCCCGCACTCCGCCGCCCCCTGCAGCCGGTTAATGGCCCCCGCCTGGTAGCTGCGCGGTGCCCGGGACCCACGACACCCTGGGTCGGACTTCAGATGACCCGCCGCCCCCGCCCGGACTCCCAGCAGCGGACACGATGAGGTGAGGAGCCGCCAGTCACCAAGGAGATGCTGCGCTGCGCCGCTATATTTAGGCTTCCATTGAAAGATAAAACCCTGACTGTATTCCTTGTTTTAACCTCTGGCCCCCATGCTGGGAGCAGTGCACGGGTTAATCTAACTTTGTGTAACGAATCGCCTGTCAGCCGCAGTCCCTGCATCAAGGTTTTTTTCTCATATTTACCACGTGTTCCTTGGCCAACATCTCCCCGACAGAGGGGTGGGGGGCGGAATGGAAAGTGAAAGTGAACGTGCATGCGGCTGGTGAGGACGGAAGGGGGACAGGAGATGTGCACGCCGTGTACACATCATTGCAAGCGCGTCTTCACAAGCGCGTACACCAACTCAAATCCGCCAAAGCCTGCACGTGCCCATCTCCTGTCCCACTTCCGAGGCAAGTCAGCAACAATAGATCTCGCTGGCGATAGCAGCGCTTCGCGCTGCGTTCGCCAGGCGAGACCTAAAAAGTGCTTCCATCTCTCTGGAGACTTGCTATCATCTAAGTGTCAATAGGCGACCCCAATAGGATCTCAAAGTGATTACAATTTCTCACTTGGATAACTGGTACCCCTTCGAGTGCATACACTCTGAATTTGGTCCATTTGGAACCACTAACCATAGTGAATGTCTTAGTGTGATTTACATTCAGATAGAGATAGTTCATAAAAAGAGAGCAGGCATCCATCAGGGATTGCAAGCCCTCTGCTGAGGACTGCACCGTCTGCAGATAATAGAGTGGAGATATAGCAATTACCCATTTTCGGAGCATCCTTCCCATTTGGCAATAAATATCTATCCAGCCCATTAATGTGGATTAGGAACAGAAACGGGGCCAAAATATAGCCCCACCATCGCCCTGGTTAAAACATCTCAAAGGATTACACTCTCCCTTTGGGTCAATCAAATCCTGACCATAGTATCCCAATGTAAACATCTCAATAAAGTGACCAGTGCCTCTTCTACCTCCAGGTTTTCCAATATGGACCATAATATGTAGAACAATTAATGGTATCAAATGCGCTTGAAAGGTCTATAAGCTCAAAGTGTAATGCAGTTTTCTTTGCTTCGACATACTTTACAATAAAGAGGGACTGATTCAAACATTGTTCCACAATACCAATGCCTGACCTAAAGCCTAAAAAATTGGCCCTCTGACAGGATATTAGTCTCAGCCCACTCCTCTAAAATGGAGAGGAGAACCCAGGCCAGGATTTTCATGGTAGAATCTAATAATGATATTGGCCGATAACAAGTTGGTTGGGTTCTGTCACCTTCTTAAAGATTGGTACAATAGTTGCCTCCTGCCAAGAAGGAATTAATGGGCCCACAATCACTGCCTGTTGGACTGTCCCTTTCTGCACTGTTATCCCCAGAAGTTTTGCCTTCCTCCTCCTATTTTGTAGCTGAATATGATATTGTTTGCCTTAGGCATTTTACCACTGCTAACCAGTGTTAATATGTGTGTGTTCTCTCCTCTAAACAAGGCAACATTGGCTTATACCCACTTGGCATATTTATTTTACTTGTAAGTCCCTAGTAAAGTGGTACAACCTGTGCCCAGGACCTGTAAATTAAATGGTACTAGAGGCCCTGCAGCACTGATTGTGCCACCCACTTAAGTAGCACTCTAAACCTGTCACAGGGCTGCTATTGCAATCTGTGTGTGTGCAGTTTTAAACTGCCATTTCGAGCTGCCAAAATAAATATTTTGCCAGGCCCACATCTTCCTTTTTAATATATATGAGTCACCCCAAAGGTAGGCCCTGGACAGCTCAGAGGTCAGGGTGCAATGTATTTAAAAAGTTGGACATGTAATTTTGAGGTTTACATATCCTGGCAGTGAAAAACTCTTAAATTTGTTTTTCAGTACAGTAAGGCCTACCTCTCCCATACGATAACATTGGAGTTATCTTATTACATTTTATATGTGTCATTTCCAAATGGGAACATGTTTGGTGGCCCTGGAATTAGAATTCAAAATCCTAATTTACGGTGAAGTCGGATTTTAAATTAAAATTCTGAAAATGCCACTTTTAGAAAGTTGGCATTTACTAGCCTCTGCCATTTGGTGCCTGCTGCCTCTCTCTGGGTCGCTTGAGTGGGCGTAGTTGACATTTGGGCTTTGTGTATTCCTCCTAGACTCCCACACAAAATGGAGAGCATAGGTTTGACTAGATGGGTCATCACTGGCAGGATGGAAGGGAAGAGCTGGGCCCTGTCCCACTTACACTTGAATAGACTGTGTCCTGTCTCCAAAAAAAGGAACTGCATACCCCCTGTAGTTAGTCTGGAGCCAGAGCCTGGAAGGCATGGTCTTATGCACTTCAAAGGCACACCTTTAGAAGCTTCTGCCTACTTCAGACGCCAACTCTTCAGTACACTTCTGGATCAGTGGATACTCTGCCAGGAAGAAGGACTGCTGTGCTGCTGAAAGGACTGCCACTCTGCTGGATTACTGCTCTAAAGGAACTTCTGCCCTGTTGTGCTTAACCTGCTGCCTTCTTACCTGGAGAGGAGCTGGACCTGCAACTTCATCTTGAACATAGGGCTCTCAGAATGACTCCAAGGGCTAGTGTACTGGCCTCCTTATCTGAGCCTCAGGGACATAAAAGGCTCTTCAACATACTGCCCCAGCATCTGGGCCCAGCTGCAGTGAGTTCCTGACCCCCAAGTGGTGCCTCCCAGGTCCTGGACCCTTGGTCTGGCTCAGTGAGCCAAAATCAAGGTTTTGGGCTCTTTGTGACTGCAAACAGGCCCATTCCTATTGAGACCTCACCACTCACACCGCAAAGCTCTGTTAGCCCGACTCTTCACGCTACAGTATCAACTGCTAGCGGGGAACCTTCAACATGAAGCTCCAGCAACGCACTCCTGTGATGCCGGCCGGCTCTTCGCACTATGTCCACAGCCTCCCGCAATGCTGTTGCTGCACCTCACAGCCCTCTCCAATGCGAATCGGGCTCTTGCACCAATCTGAGAAGGTAAACTTCAGCGGGCCTTCGTGACTGTAGCCGAGCTGCGCTTCATCGAGGTCGGCCTGAAAGTATGACTTTCACCCGGTCCAGCGCGACCAGATATCCCTAGGTGGCGCTTTGAGCTTTCTGGCGCTATTTTCACTAAATTCTTTAAAACTTCCATAACTCCGGTTCTACTGATTGAATTGGTGTTGTTTTGGTCATGTTTTATTCATTAAATTCTGCTCTATTTTCTAACTTCTTGTGGGATCCTTTTTGAGTAGTGTTTGTTCACTTAATTGCTTTGTGAAGTGTTGCTTTAATACTGTCCACATTGCCTCTTAGTTAAACTTGACTGCTCTGTGCCAAGCTACTGGAGGGTTGAGCACAGGTTAATTTGGGGTTGGCATGTGCATCACCCTGACAAGGATTGTGGTTGCTGCTTGACCAGGGCTCACACCCCAGTCAACCAGCAACCCCATCTCTTACACTGCCCGAATCATGTTTGTGAATAGAGGTGTCAACAACTCAATATTCTGTTTAAAAATGTCCACTACCAGGACCCAGGGCCTTTCCACGTTGGCTTTTTTTTAACTGTTACACTTTCGTTAATGCTAACAGAATCACAAAACTCCGTGGCAGCCTCAGGGTCAGCTATTTGATTTCTACCATCTCCTAATGAAGTATGAGAGGAAATATTGGATATACACTACTGAGAGTAATGAGAGACTCAAATATCAGCTGGTATTAAACATTCAATCTTCAGGACTAGACATTCGGAAAAAGAAAGGTCAATTCACTATTCCCAAAAGAGTCTACTGTTTATCAAGCTCCCTGCTGCCTCTAAATCATTACACACTGATCTTCTGATTTCTTCTTGTCTGGCCTCCAGGACAGCCTTGTACATCTTGCAGGCTAGCATAATACTCTCTCTGTTTCTCAGGGAGCAGTTTGAGGCTTTCTTAAGTTGTTTATGGGCAGTGGAATAGGCAGGATTAAACCAAGGAAGGATGGTTGCCAGGTTAGCCCTAGGTTTAGCTACAAGAGATTGAGAAATTGATTGACCCAACGCACCAAATGTGTTTATTATAGTTCTTGCAGGGGCGTCTACTGGTAAACAGTCAGCTAGCGCGTCCTTATTTTTTAATATCAGATCCTCAGTAAACAGAAATGAGTCTACAGAATCCTACTTAATTCTCACAACCTTATTAACCGTAAAATCAATGGGACCCACCTCATTTAATTTGGCTCCACTTACCCAGTCAAGGTTTATATTCAAGGAAAGAGGATTATGATTACTGGCACAGCTGGTGCGATATCCCTTGGCTGTTAGGCGGTGATTTTAATTCTGATCTAGACACTGCACATGATAGGTCCTTCCCGCCACTACCGCAAACCACAGCGACTTACAATGCTAGACACCTTGGGGACTGGTTAGCCCACTGGCATTTGGCAGATGTATGGAGAACTTTACACCCAGGGGAGCGACTGTATTCGTATTACTCACACCCACACTGGATGTATGACGTTACAACGCACACTATTACAACGCATGCACTTACAACGCATTTTTTACAACGCATAATCCATTACAACGCATGACATTACAACGCATGACACTACAACGCATTTTAAAAAAATACCTTTACAACGCACTACCATTACAACGCATACTACCTTTACAACGCATACCATTACAACGCATAATATTAAATTACATTTAAGGTAAGTATTAGATAGTATAGGGGTAAAAATTACTATTCTAACTCCAGGGGGTGCAACAGTAGGGTAAGTGTTGGATAGTGTAGGGGTAAAAATTACTATTCTAACTCCAGGGGGTGCAACAGTAGGGTAAGTGTTGGATAGTGTAGGGGTAAAAATTACTATTCTAACTCCAGGGGGTGCATCAGTAGGGTAAGTGTTGGATAGTATAGGGGTAAAAATTACTATTCTAACTCCAGGGGGTGCATCAGTAGGGTAACTGTTGGATAGTATAGGGGTAAAAATTACTATTCTAACTCCAGGGGGTGCATCAGTAGGGAAAGTGTTGGATAGTATAGGGGTAAAAATTACTATTCTAACTCCAGGGGGTGCATCAGTAGGGTAAGTGTTGGATAGTATAGGGGTAAAAATTACTATTCTAACTCCAGGGGGTGCATCAGTAGGGTAAGTGTTGGATAGTATAGGGGTAAAAATTACTATTCTAACTCCAGGGGGTGCATCAGTAGGGAAAGTGTTGGATAGTATAGGGGTAAAAATTACTATTCTAACTCCAGGGGGTGCATCAGTAGGGTAAGTGTTGGATAGTATAGGGGTAAAAATTACTATTCTAACTCCAGGGGGTGCATCAGTAGGGTAAGTGTTGGATAGTATAGGGGTAAAAATTACTATTCTAACTCCAGGGGGTGCATCAGTAGGGTAAGTGTTGGATAGTATAGGGGTAAAAATTACTATTCTAACTCCAGGGGGTGCATCAGTAGGGTAAGTGTTGGATAGTATAGTGTAATATTATGCGTTGTAATGGTATGCGTTGTAATGGTAGTATGCGTTGTAATGGAATGCGTTGTAATGGTAGTTTTTAAAAATGCGTTGTAGTGTCATGCGTTGTAATATCATGCGTTGTAATGGATTATGCGTTGTAAAAAATGCGTTGTAATGGTAGTGCGTTGTAAAAGTTGCGTTGTAAAGGTTGTTCCCCCCCACACTGGTTGCATGCCCGTATTGACCGATTTGTTGCAAACGCGGCACTCATTGAGAAGTGTCCCGAAGCGGATTATTTAGGGGAAAACGCACTCTGATCACAACCCACATATTATGACATTACAAGGGGAAGATTATCCCACAAGGCACGTCTGGCGGCTTCAGCCCCTGGCACTGGAGGATCCCCCTTGTAGAGAGTCAGTGGCCGCCACCCTGGAGGACACCTTACAGCACAATGAGGGGTCGGTTGCAGATATTGGGGTGCTGTGGGATGCCGGAAAGGCAGTACTCAGGGGACATTGCATGGGCTTAAGCTGATTGGCTCTTTTCGGCCACTAGCAGTCCTTAATACAGACTATAAGGTGCTGCCGAAGGTGCTAGCGAATAGACTTGCTCCGTTGGTGCCTCAGTTGGTACACATGGACCAAAATGCGTTCTGACTGACTAGGAATACTTCGTTGAATCGGAGATGATTTTTTAGAGTAGCCCACTACTCGAGAGTCAACTGGCCATGCGATGAATGCTTGGTCTTGGACCTAGAGAAGGCCTTTGACACCCTGGAGTGGGATTTTCTGTTTGAGGTGCTACAAAGGTATGAACTTGGCGATGTATTCCTAAGATTCGTTAAGCTGTTATACACGAACCCCATGGCCAAAGTCAGGACAGGACAATATGTGTCGACCCAAATTCCCATTAGGCGTGGCACGTGACGGGGTTGCCCACTCTCCCCCTTATTGTTCGCGCTAGCGGTGGAACCTTTAGCGGAGGCACTCCGCGCCATGCAAGCTGAATGGGGGATTCCACTGGGCGACGGCGTACATGCGGTATCGCTGTATGCGGATGATCTGCTCATTTACCTTCGGGACGTCGGACGGCCTTGCCGGTCAGTCGAGCGTACGCTGGAACATTTTGCCTTAGTGTCTGGACTGAAGGTGAATTGGGACAAATCATGCCTGTAATCCTTCGTGGAGTCTGTACAGCACCCGTGCTTAGTTATTAATGGGAAACCAGTGCACTGGCAATTGCGGGCCTTCCGATATCTCGGAGTCCATATATACCGCGAGCCACAGGATCTCCTGGAGGGCAATCTGACACGAGCCATCACAGCAGTACGGGCACAAATGTCCTTTTGGAAAACCTTACCCTTAGTAGTGATGGGCCGCATCTCTTTAATAAAAATGGTGGCCTTGCCACGAGTACTCTATAATTTCACTAACTTGCCACTTTATCTTCGACCTCCTATGTTCAAGGATTTGGAGTCCGATATACGGCATTTTATCTGGCATGATTCACGCAGCAGGGTGGCAATGGTTAAAATGTACCCTTCAACCACGTAAGGAGGCCTGTCACTACCCAATATGGAACACTACTACTTAGCAACACAACTTCAATGGGTGGCACGCTGGCTCATTGCCCGCAACCTTGGAGACACAGCAACACAGACACCTGGCCATACCCAGACTCAAATAGTGGCGCTCTTTGACCCTAATAGGAAGGGGAGCCCACCTATACAATTATTGCTGAAGATAGCTTATCAATGCTATCGCCGCTGCCTTCGCCTGACACACCACCTGATATCATATGTGCCCTCCCTGCCTATATTAGGTACCCCCAGAAGGCAACGAGCAGTATCTAACGCGGAGCTCCTTCAATGGGAGGAGGTGGGCATACTAACTGTGGAAGAGTTATTTAATGACGGGCAGCTTATCCCCTTTGAAGACCTGGCAGAAAACATTGGCCTACCACGCGGGCAGTTTCTACTTCATGCCGCGGTAACTCGTACGCTCACCACGCAGTGGGGAGCCGCACTACAGGAACCAGATACACATCTTACCATACAATATTTGCACGAACTTGGAACTGGCCGCCATCTCACCAAATGGTTTGCCGAATCACTACGAGCCCACACAGCACCACCACTGGTATCTCTGGGTGCCCACTGGGATGCGGACCTTCAGCTGCAGGTCACAGACCGTGAATGGAGCCACATACTTGAGAGCCCCGTGCAAATTTACCCGCAACACACGCTTTAGGCTCATCCAGTACTATATCCTCCACAGAGCTTACCTTACACCTGCCAAAATCAATAGCATTTTAATCGTACAGATGCCAAGTGTGCCAGATGTAACGAATTGGGGGCCGATCTTATACATATGCTGTGGTCCTGCACTATTATACAACCATACTGGGCCGAAGTTATTAGGAGACTGGCATCGTGCACAGAGCGGACACTGGACTGGTATTGGGAGGCGTGCATCCTGGGTCTTTATTGTAGGTCTAAGAAACACAAAGTGACATCCAGGTACATTGACCGAGGCCTCATAGTAGCTAAAGGATTACTTACACGCCACTGGAAATCTCCTGAACCCCCCCCCCCCCCCCGTAGCCAGGGCTTGGTATCGTTCCCTTTTATGTTGGGCACAGGTGGAGAGTGTTGCACTTCGCCGCGAAGATGCGATAGGGATATGTAAGCAACCATTGGCGCCAGCATGGGACGCAATCCTGTTAGATTTTCGCGCAGCAGAGCAAGATCAAGTCGCAACACCTGACAGAGCAGTACACGCTCATGACGATAATGTCCCACTGATGTCACCCACCTAGACCCATTAGTACATGGATGCAGCATACTTAGTCATTGCTACTCCTTGAACTCTTAACTTGTACAGTGGCCAGACGGCAATGTTTATGCCTATTCTAGGCTTTGTCACTGAGCCGGAAGTTCTTTAATGGACTGGACTTATACCCTCTCCTTTATTTAAATCATGTAATTTAGACTAATGGAGTATATTACTGTTAAACATACTTCCATAAGTAAGCACTGGTTGAGACCTTGTTGCCTAATGTATCCTATTGTTTCCCTCCACCCCCCCCCCATTTATCTTTGTTTTTTCTCCTTCGTAATATATTGGAATATGTATTATCCTACACAGTAGCAGAGATATAACCTTTTTCTTTTATATATAAGTGTATACTGTTTACAACAATGCTATACACTGTATTGGACACCTGTGTCAGAAGGTAACAAATGTGTATACGGGCTGTTTATAAACTGTTTTGTTTATCAAACTTTCATAAAACTATAAAAAACAATAAAAACAAATTTAAGAAAAAAAATGATCACTGGCACAGTTTGTACTTATTTCAAAATGAGCTATTAATGACTCAAAATCATGTGCTAAAATAAAATCAATAATGCTTCATTGGCCCGTACCAATATAAGTTGGTATCTCGAGTTCAGGAGTTGACAGCATATCAGTTGCAAAAATCATGTCATTTTTAACAATCATCCTGTTAAGCGCATCCCTGTAAGAAGTGAGTTTGAAATGAGTCATCTCAATGCCGTCACTATCTTCCACCCCATAGACTGGGTGCCCACTCAGTATACATAAAGAAATGTTAAAGTCACCAACCCAGATTTTAAAACATGAGCATGAGTTTTTCAGACTGTCATTTGAAATAGATTCTTCAAGTCTGTCTACAACTTTGGCACACTGCTGATCAAAAATGTTATGATAGAAATGAATGATCATTAGAACACTGGAATGTTGAGAGCTCAATTGAAAATAATGGAGTGCTCAGGGCTTCTAATGGCAGTTAAACAAAGGCCTCACAGAGCTCGAGGATCAGTGAGGCCTTTGTTTTACAAATTAGAACATTCTGCCCTCTAGTGGCGGAATGCTCTAACAGCCTTGGAGCCCTTCGTAGCGGGTTCTACCAGCCATTAAAGGCCCACTCCCTTGTTAACGGCCCTTGCCTTCGACTCGGGCCTTTAACGCTGGAGCGGGCCTTTTACGGTCGGTAGAGCCTGCTACGGCGAGCTCGAAGGCTATATTACATCATAAGCCCCATTAAGTGATACCAGGCAGCAGAACAGGCAACTTTCATTTTTTTACATGTGAGTTTGACTGAAAAAAGGACACCCAGACCGCCCTTTGCTCAACCAGCCAGGGAAGGAATTGTCTGGTTACAATAAGATTGGAACCCATCGTCATAAAAGTCATCAGTAGTCCACAGAACCTGGGAGGCAAGTAATATCAAAGTCATAATTAAGCTAACAGTCAACATTAGATAGCTAGGTTCTATTTAAAGAGTCTAGGGCCTCCAGGAAACGTAGTCCCTTCAATTAAGTAAATGAATCAGAATATTGAGCTCCCTGCTTCCTCGGCTCTTCCACAATCTCTTTTCTGCCAACAGCATGTTGCATTCTGGGGCTTGTAGTTTTGCTTTTAACAGTTTCACCGTGGGCTCAAAACCCCATCATTCAAAGTGCTAAAACGGCAGAATTAGCTGGAACCACAGGTCAGCTGTTATAAAATTTCACAAAGTAGCCCATTCCATTCCAAAAACTTGCGTAAAAGCAAAAGTAAACTTTGTTCCCTCTTTCATTAAAACAAGCTTTGGCAATGTGAATCGTTTTTTCTTATGCGTAGTGGATTTTGTTTTAGAGAACTTCAAAGCACAATTAACGTACAACATGAACAGCAGAAATGCAAGCTTCATTAACAGGAGTAATAACTAAAGGGTAGGAGGCAGTGGCAGAAGGAACAGCACACAATTCTCTCACACATACCAGACCGGTACAATACAGGTAGCTAACATATTAAAGAGGGAGTGAGAGGAGTTAAAGGACTGTTTTACGCTTTTTGTAAACAGACATAAACATGCATGAAGTACAAAAGTCCTGGAAGAAATAGTTCTTAGGGGATTACCATACATTCATACAGGACTCCATAGTCATGCGGTATCATGAACTCTCACCTACCTAGAGTGGTATGCTTCATCTGTGGGTTCCATACCTTGCACTGGGAAGCATTCTCGAGTAGTACTGGTTATTGGCTGAACAGTTTCCTAGACGTTTATTTTCTCCCTTTGTAAAACTGTCAGACCTATGTTAAAAATGTATGTGGGTGATCTAAAAATGTTGTTACTGGTGTGTCCCTGTACACAGGACTAAAAACAGGAGGACTACGCAACAGAACCTACTTCTTTTTTTCATCACATGATTTGGTGGTCGAATATTGCTCCTGGCGGTCAGGCGTCTACACAAGGAATATAGCTATCTCACATCAAATATTGAACAAATGTTTGACTCATGTGGGCAGGGGAAGTGCATAGACTTTGAGCCCAAGAACCACAGCCCCAACACCAAAGCATTTCCTGCCTCTCTACCTGCCTAAATAGGGTAGTGGTGGGGAAGCGGTGAGGGCAGGATCCCAATTATTCTCTGCAGCCCCATTTGTGTTGCATGCTGTCTGGAAAAGCAGCACTGTGGAGCCCGAAGAGCAAAGCTTTAGTACAGTCTGGCCCTCCTGCCCTGCTGTAATTATCGCTGAATGCTGCTTTTCTTTATAACTGAAGTACGAACTTTTACATTAAGAAGGTGTTTTTAGGTCTCGCCTGGCGTAGACTGCGCAGACATGCGCAGTCTCGCTGGCAAGATTTAATTAGTTAGGGTAGATTTCTCTAGTGGGCTTTAAGCCCCGCCCCTCTTTTCCATTGGCTGGCGTCACCGTTTATGCTAAACGGTGGCCAGCCATTGGAAAAGAGCGTGTAGTGAAGTACACTTTTCTCTTTTAGAGCTGTCCCAGTTGGACTGGCTCTGTTCCTTTACGTCTGTGGTAAAAGCTTTTCTTATCTTTATGGGGCCATGTGTTTCA
The DNA here is from genome assembly GCF_964204655.1 of Triturus cristatus. Lineage (NCBI taxonomy): Eukaryota > Metazoa > Chordata > Amphibia > Caudata > Salamandridae > Triturus > Triturus cristatus. The sequence continues at coordinate 314,255,453 of NC_140591.1, forward strand.
AACATATGGCCCCATAAAGACAAGAAAGCTTTCGTAAAGGACGAAAGTGAAAGCGGACTGGGGAGCAGTGGGGGCTCTGCAGGCGCCTGTGCGGGAGTGAGGACGGGTCATCGGAGGGACAGATCACTTGTTCATTATATGTCCCAAACGACTCGTAAAAAATAAAACTCGGGTTTCATTTCACTATGACGACACACCCAGACTTTCTAATGTATCTATTATGCACTGTCTATGTTAGGGTCCTGTACCGACCACCTTCCTAATATTAGCCGTTGGAATATTGCAAAATCTCCCAAAAATTCCCCAGTATATGGCAACAGCTTCTAAATTCCGACTCTTAAGTCCAGCATAATGTTAACATCAACCGGCTACTTAGATAAGCCATCCGTGAATTTCTCCTAATGTCAGTTCTTGACTCGAGCTTAGCGGATGTGAAGTCTATAATTCTAGTACTTCCGGGTCACATAACCAATTCCACGGCTGAACATATTCCGGAAGACGTCTGGAAGTGGGAAATACCGCTATTGAAAAGGTAATCCGGCACTGAGGAATCTGAGCCAATCCTAAAGCGCAGCACAACATTCCGTTGTGGTGATTGGTTGTGGAGAGGTCTAGTCGTTCTCTGGCAGCCGTTGGCTGTTGCACAAAAGGAAGGGTGGCACTGTCTAACTTTAAAGAAGCGTTAGCCAAGGGTAGAACTGTCGAGCTTGCCTTGGAGAGGCGTTAATGCAGCCACCTCCAGTTCTCTATGGAGGGTTGGAGGGAGAGGGGGCTGGAAGGAAACGTGGAGTGTTGACCCTGGGTGTGCACGTGAGCGGGGTTGATTGTAGTCTAGCTCTGACTCTCCCCAAGGGCATTTGGCACTTTAAATTAGTACCAGTTACATTACACTAGGTCGTCCGCAGAAATTTTTCCGGGGGAGAGGGACTAACCTGACAAATGAAGGGGCGTGGCTAATGTTAATCAATAGGGGCGGTGCTAAAATGGCAGACAATCAGGATCAGGTAATGCTCAGGCCAAGCTGAGAAAAACAAGCATTGGCATAGCCAATAGGTCTCGCCTTTGGGACCTTTTAAGTATTTAGTTATGCAGCAGGTCCCAAAGGCGAGACCTATTGGCTATACCAATGCTTGTTTAGATTGTTTAACTTTAGCACCTCGGATTATATTAATGCACAGACTAGTCTTTATTAGAATTAGTGTACCACACCTTTTCTGCTGTGACAATTGTACTAATGTCTCAAAAGGTAAATAATTTCTCGTTTCTCCTGTATAAGTCTTTATTTATAAAAATGGTGCAACATTATGGTCTATGAAATGAATGCTTAAACATACAAGCAATGAATGTGTGGCTGAGTGTATATGCGTGTTCTGACACCATTCGCACTTCGAAGATATTCTATGTCGGTATCCTGGAAGTCTCGCAACTGTATCTTAGAGGCTAGATGTTTGTGTTGATTCTTTGGTTTTCCACATATTTAAAAGTAGCTTCTACCTAGTAAATCATTGTTATTTGGAGCAGACTAGCCACATTGTAAGTAGCAATGCTCTAAAGAGGCACACAGGTGACAACCTCTACAAAAAGGTTATGAATGAGCGCGCCCCAGGCTCTGTGCAATTCCAGCCTAGGGGCTCTGCCTGTTCAAAATGTTGAGGGCCACCAGTGGTGTTCTAAGTAGTATGATATCCCTATAGATTTATCCACCTGTGATTTTATACAGAGGAGACAGTACCTTTAGGGGTGACAGAGTACTTTAAATAATGCAAACTGTGCGTGAAAATAGTAATGTTTGTCATTTTGTAGGTGTAAGGGATTTGATAGGTAGTGTGAGATTTTAATGTGCTGACTAGGGTTGTTTATGATGCATAGCGTTCCCTTATTTATTGAACAGTGACAACATATTTGCCTCTCTTTATGTCTGAGGCCTCCTCAACATTTTCTCATTCCAATAATTAGTACTGAATATAACCTTTTTCTCTAGTTCTCTCACGTTAAGGAGGGGCGAAAATACTTGGAGTATTGTAAAGCTTGCCCAAACAATCATCTCCAGTCAGTGAGATTCTCTTCCACTTTCTCATATATTCTCAATATTTTTATGTACATCTCCTAGGCCATTGCCCCAATCACCTTAATTGCTCAACCGGTCCTTTAAGTTGGGGACATCAGGGCTCCTGCATTTTATGGCAATGTGCCCTTAAGCTAGCGTCAGCACTAGAGTCATTACTATTTTTCTCATTTTACTCATAGTACGTATGCCCAACAGGTTGCATGCAGACTTAAACAATACATTTGAGAAACAACTACTGAACCAGAACACTATTTTCACACTTTAATATTTCAGTAATAAATACAACTGTTTTGGGCTGTTTTTATAACATACATACTTTCTGAATCCTAACTTGAGTTACACACGTTTCATAATTCATGATTGATAAAACAGTCCCTGCAAAATCTCCAAATTCCAACTGCTATTTAATGTAAGTGAAAAATAGTTGACGGTGCCTTTAAAACAATATTCCCCACTCTTGCCCTACCAACAGCCCTCCTTATCACCTCTCAATCCATGCTCTTCTAGCTGTTTAAAATGTGTGAGAATATTATCCAACATGAAAATTTGAGTCAAACTCCCTAATATACACAACCATTGGCAAAGATAATAGGTCATGCCTTTCAGCTGCCAGCACAGAGCTAGTGGCTTTGCCAATTCTGTTTTTTTCTCAAATGGCTGCCATGTGTATGTACACACATTAGCTATCTTGGAACACTTTTTATACATTAGAAAAATCCAAGATGTCCTCCCGCAAACACATACACAGTTGGCAATCTAGATAGAACAAACATCATTCCATGATGGCTGCTGATGCACGTGCATGCATGCTCACGCAAGACGGTCAGCTTCTAATGATTTTTTGTTAAACATTATTATTAAATTACCATTCAAAAATGGTCATTTTGGAACAGTAAGTTAAAGTATGTGCAGTTATGATGGGCAAATACAGACAAGCGAGCGGCTCAGTATCAATGTACAGCCACTGGGGCCTTGCACAATTAATTCAAAAACAGAAATAAATAAAGCGGGGGGGGGGGGGAGAGAAGGCAAGTGTTGCAGGAGATAGGACACAGACAAGTAACGTCAATGAGAGGGCAATACTGCAAAGATTAAAAAAGACCATAATTTGCATTTGGCATCTGGTGCCTCGCACAATCAGCAGACAATGCTTATACTTTCCTCTCAGGTGTTAATGGCGCATTTATTATTTTATACTGCGGGGCTCTCGGCACTAATTTTCATTAACATCCTGGAAAGTGGCATTATAAACCTCTACAGTTAAGCTTGGACCTCGGACGTAATGCCCTGCTCTGCAAACAAAGGCACATGCAAGCCAAAAGACAAGGAACACACCAAAACAAGACTGTACGCTCACAAACTAAGGGTCGGTTGCCATGACCCAGGTGTTGTGGGTTGCAGGCACGGTAGCCTGGAGGGGCATGAAAATACACGATTTGCCTATGACCAGAAGTAAATCAGACCTGGAACGTCACAAAGCTGAGCTGGTAGAGAGAGACGTTTCAACAAATTACAACCTTGACTCTCTCCCATATCCAGATGCATTACACCCTCATCCCTCTCGCTTTGATTTCTCACCATGTTGAGGCCTACTTGCCTCTCCTGATCCATTCCCAAACATAAAAGCCCCTCCCCCTTCTTACTTCCTGTTTGTCTTTGTCGTATCCTTTGATCTGTAGGCAGGTGCATTGCGCTCGCTCCAGAGTTATTGACAAGCATGGCTCCTGCACCAACCAGGGAGAGACTTTTGCAAGTGCGGGACCGGGGCATTTGGTGGAGGATTTCAGCGTCCTCGCTGGAGGTGGGAGCGCTTTCTTTGCCGATGCAAGACTGCATGATGGAGCACTGGTTCGGGGGAGTGGTGTGCCTCTCCATTTGGCTGGCGCTCTACCTGCCTTCTACTAGTCTTCCTGATTGGCGAGTGTGATGGCTATCCTACAAACGGTTTCTGCGGTGCGCCGGGAAGCAACGGTGTGCTTCTAGGCCTGAGGGACAGACCTGAAAGTTAGAAGGGCATTTTTATATATCTATAGCGGAGCTATAGCTTGTGTGATTGGTTCCCTGTTTTCGTTATTTCTCTCTTTCCAGGGTTACTTGAGGGCTTTGTGGGTAGTTTTCTAATTGGGCAATGGAATTTTTCAGGAGGCATTTGATACGGAGTCTTTAGGGTTCCTGCATTTCTTCTGTGCTCATGGAGGGTAAAACAATTGAGAAGCAAAAGCATTCTTCCTCTCCTTCTTCGGAGGTGGATGGGCTTTTACAACATGGTGGTCACTCTCCTGAATAACCTGGGATATTGACAGCCCGGCAGGTTCAGGCCATGATTGATGAGGCGGTGGCGATGGCCCTAGCTACCAAGCCTCCCAATCCCAAGATACAGGTCTCTGCACAAAACGATATGTACAATGATACGGATAATGACTCCTTCACTGTTAAGCCTAGTGCATCTGGGTGTAAAGTTATTTCCAGAGATGAATTGGGAGCTATTTTGATGCATTACATGGACAATCTGGTATTGATTGAAGCAATGTTTTGGTGTGGCGAATCTAGTGTTGAGGGTAGGATCCTATGTGCCGCTTGCTTCATAATCTTTGGTGAAGGATTTCGACTCTCTAGCTCAGGGGAAGCTGGAAGGGGCAATTGTGTCTGACAGTTTGGTACAGATGAAGCTGCAATCTAAACACTTGCATGATATTTCCTCGAATATCATTAATGCTGCATTGGTAGCTTCCAGCTTAGTGGTGATAGACCAGAGGAATCTGTGGCTCCGTGACTGGAAGGTTGATTTCTTTGAAAAAACCTTCTTCCTGAAGCTAACATTTGAGAATCCGAAGCTCTTTAGGGATCAGTTGGATGAGGTAATGATGAAATTGTTTAAGACAAATTTCAATAGATCATCATCTGGTAAGAAATTCAAACCCAGGACTCGGCAATCTAGAAACTATCCTAAGAAGGACTCTAAATCTTCTTCTGCACGTTGTTGCAAGTACCAGCCTCTTAAACCTGGGTGGTCGCAGGACAGGTCCAACAAACTGGGCCCATCCAATCAGCGTTCCAGACTACTCCAGTTCTACGGCCTTGGATGTGGTGGGGGAAGGCTCATTGAGGTTTTCCATTGTTGGGAATCCTATTTCATGGATTGCTGAGTTCTGGGCATTGTTCGGAATGGGTACTTTATTTACTTTGACTCAATGCCTCCAGACTCAGGGTGCATCCCTACTCCCGTCCCCAAGGATCCTGGGAAGAGGGCAGCTTTGCTGGGCAGCATTTCAGCCTTACTGTGCAAAAATGCAATTATTCTCTTCTCTACAGTCGAAAGGGGGTAGGGGGTGTGCTCCAACCTCTTTTTGGTGCAGAAAGTATCGGGAGGCTGTTAGAGAGTGCTTGATCTCAAGTGACTCAATCAGTGGATCAGGACTGTTCATTTCTGCATGGTAACCCTGCAAAGCATCATTCCTCTGGTTTCTGTACAAGACCTTCTGGAAACCATTGATCTTCAGGATGCATATGTGTTTGTGCCTATCCAGCAAGGCAATCAGCGGTTTCTCCGCTTCAAGGTAGGAGATTCTCAATTTCAGTTTTGTGTTCTCCCGTTTGGGTTGAAATCTGCCCCACGGGTTTTCACAAAGGTTATTGCTCCATTTATGGCACTTCTTCATCAGCAGGGACTATGCGTTCAGCCCTATCAAGAGGACTGTCTTGTAGTGGCTAAGTCTGCCCTGCAAGCAATAGATCATGTCATTCTGGTGCCAGATATCACACCAATCTGGGAGTGGTTATCTTGCCAGACTGCAAGGTGCATAAGATTCACTCTCATGTTCTGCATCACCTGGTGGCTTCTCCTCCTAAAATTTCGGATTGGATGAGGGTTCAGGGAGACCTGGCAGCCACTGTGCTTTTGGGTCCACCGGACCAAGTTGATTCACTTCCTTCTCCGGCATTGGTATTGGGATCCTGCCTCACAGGATATGTCTCTTCCTCTTCCAGTGTCGGGAGACATGAGATGGGAACTGGCTTGGTGGCTGGACTCTTGAAGAGGATCTCTTTGTGTTGTTGCATAAGTTACAACTTTAGCATAGCTCTACAAGGCTTGCTTTCCCACCCATGGGTATCACAGGTGAGCTTGGTCCAATGCACCAGCGATTAATGTGAAAGACAAGTTCTTGTAGCCCCAGAGAACACTATCCATTGTGTAATTGACATAGAAGCATTGCTTTTACTAACAATCCCATAAAGAGAGCAGGGGTTCCGTGGAAACAGCACCAACCTTATTTCATTATTCACAGTATCACACACACTGTAAAAGAATAAAAGCTTTTAAGTTAAAAGTATTTATTACTACAGGGACAATATGTTTCTCAGTACATCTAAAACAACTATACAGAATATTATAAACACAGCAATAAGACATGTTATCAATAACAAGAATACAATAAACATTTCTAGCATTATCAAAATGTAATTTAAAATGTTATCTAAAACCTAACACCCTAAAGCCTAATTTCTATGCGCTATGCTATGAAAGCATGAAAGTCAGAGCAACTTGCAATCTAGAGATTCTCAGGAAGAAGAAACGCACTGCATAATTTGTTGACACCAAAGGCTGTCTTTATGAGCGGAGGCTTGAAGACAGTGTTCCCTGCAAAGGGCAAACACCATCTGCTGCAGGAGTTAGTCAGTCTTTCTCTGGACTTGACTTTATCAGTTGTTAGTCTTAATGCAAGGTGCATCATCATGCTAGTGTGAAGAGCGCTGGCAGAAGGTTCAACAATCTCTGGCAGAATCACGGGAGAGAATCTGGGCAAAGTAGTGAAGTGGCAGTCCTTACGTTATGAATCTTATCAGAAACTGGAATTTCTGACATAAGTTTAGGAATATCTGACATAGATGATATGCATCAAGTCATACATCCCAGGCGTTTCTTTATGAGCACATAAGGCAAAAGGACGTCAGTACAGACTACATTTTTTTGGTTATATGTCTGTATGTGTTTCTTATTTAACAAGGTGAGGAGGAGACATATCACCCAGACAAATGTTGCATTAGATATTTTATCTATGTCATTGATCGAAGAACTTGATGATATCAGAGTTCCTAGAAAGATAAGGTCTGGCAACATCTGCGTTAAAAGGCAGATATGACAATGATTTCTGCAGACATCAGGGAATATGTCAGCTTCCATCGTCTAAGTTAAGGAAGATGGCGGTTTCCGTGAACCAGGATGAAGTCAAGGCCTACATAAGATGGAGTCGGAACATTACATCAGTGACTTCCTCCTCCATCGAAGCAAAAAGAGGTGGGAGAGTTGGATGTCTCCCCATCAAATTCAGGGTCTTTGGACTTCCACTCAAGTGTCTGGTCCGCCAACTAGCGGGAGCTCGATGCAATCTGGTTGGCTCTCCCACCCTTGTCTCCTTTGATTCTGCACCAGGCTGTCTTGATCTGGACACTCTACCACAGTGAAATCAAATCTCAACCGCCAAGGGGGAAAGAGTGCCTTATCCCTGTTGGTCATTTCGGATCAGATCTTCTCTTTGTGCAGACCCATCTCCTTTCTCTGATGGCTATTTATATTTGTGACCGCAAACTGACCTATTCTTTCGTCTGACAACCATCAGCGACACCCACCAACAATAAATCTCTACAGACTACTTGATCTTCATGTCATCTTTGAGATTCAGTGCCAATGGCAACTGTCCACATCAACAGGTGAACGCAAAGCTCTAGTGACAACCACAATTGGCGCTTTGTGCTTTTTCGCACTATTTTCCACAAGAAATATTTTTTAAATGAATAACTGCAGTTCTAGTGATTTGATTTTTTGCAGTTTTGTGTCATTTCATTTATTAAAATGATCTCTATTTTTCAGAATTGGTTTGGGATTTTCTTGTGTTGTGTTTTCACTTTGTTACTGAGTGCTGCATACATAATTTCGCATCAAGCTGCCAGAGGGTTCATCACAGGTTTATTCAGTGACTTTTGTGGTTCAGCTTGACAAGGATTGTGTTTGTTAGTTGAGTGTGGCATTCACCCCTATGAACTAACAATTTGTACCCATGCAATATCATTGCACAGCGCAGCGGTATAACGCCACGCCATCAGTGTGTTAATTTTTATTGCTTTTTTCAGAGAACATTAACCTCCAATCTAAACAATAGTGGGGTTTCATTTGCTCTGAACTGTAAATAATGCTCACCATTTCCTGAGCTACAATGGCTTGTATTTAGTAATAACATGCACAATTTCCTATCAATGATATAAGTCCTCAGTATACTCTGGGTTAGCCTCTGTGCTCCAGAGAAACTCAGTCCTCAGAGGAGGAAGTCCTCCTCCATGATGGTGCCTCACTTACTGTTTCCAGCCTCTGAGGAAAAGGGGTTTGTATCCCTTTTGAAAGGCCCCCCATCTTACTTGCCTTGAGCTGTACTATTTTCTGCATCCTCACTGCACCTTCAGTGGCCAGACCATGCTGCTTTTACCTGTGCTTCTGTTGGGGGTGATGAAGAATCAAGAAACCAAGAGATCACACTTTATTCAAGTGGGTCCAGATAACCTTTGCTCATTTAGAATCATCCTGAACAGAGTGGAGAGAGTTGGTGCCAATTTATTTCACACACTACCCTCCGAATCTTTCCTAAGTGTTTGGAAAAAACTTCAAACAGAACCCTAGAGTTCCTGAACACACTTATTTTTATTAGTACCAAAGTGGGGGCTATGGAAAGCTCAAAACAGACCTCATAGGCACCAACAACACCTCTTCCTAGATTGTCATTTTCCTCAGTGAACTCAATGTCATCTATGTCTCATATACCCCCATGACTGCAGACTAAAAATAGCTCCCCCTTCCTATTTCAATGGATCAATCACCATTCCCACAACAATTGAAGGATTATGATTCAGTCAACTAATATTTGGCGACAATATCAACTCTTGTCCCTTTTCAACATCAATTCTCACCCAGCCTAAATGATAAAGAAATTAAATGGACATCAGTAGTGGTCCAACTAAACAGATCAGAATTCTTTTGAGCAAAAGCTGGAGCTCCGCAGTTCTAAATGATCCCATACAGACATACATAGTTCCACTTAAGCGCTACGTTCACTTCTCTCTTAAAATATCTATCCACTCACTTGACCAGTGTACATACCTGGCCCATAAGACCTATGAACAATGGGCCATATCGTCCAGATGGACTCCACAGGCTTACACTGGTAACCTACTCTAGCAGACTATGGCATTCATTCTAGCTTTTCCACAGTGGCTAATCCCACCCCCATAGTTAACCTATTGGAACAGACTACCTAGTATTTCATCACTTAGGAAAACAATCAGTCTTAGTCAGTGAAAACTTTGACTAATGGGAACGTTATTCCTATTCTAAATGAAGCCATGGACACTCCTCACTCCCAAACTCTCACTTCAGCTCTTCAACGCATGCAATATAACTGTTAGGTCAGCAGTGAAGCACATGCTGGAAATTGACACTTTTTCCCACTACAATATGGAGATGCTATTCCTCACAGAGACCTGGTTCAGCTATACTTCCCGTACTATAAGGTACCTTTTACTCACTCAGAATTACTCCACCACAAGATGTGAACATAAAGAGATGTGAGAGGGGAGTTGCAAATATGTTTAGGAACTCTTTGCATTGCAAAGACATACTAAGTAGATCATTTTCATCTTTACAATGTCTCACTCTTATACTACACCCACAGCATAATTCCCCTATTAGATTAAATGTTATAACCCTGCTGGTGATACTAAAGCTTCCATTGATGAATGTATGACGCTCATGACAAACAAATCAATTCAAACGTGAAGTTATTTTTCTTGGAGACTTCAATCTATATTAGGGCAATCTAGAAAACCCTGCAGTCAATCTGCTTGCATCATTGCTTTCTAGAACTCATCTGATCTAACACAGCCTTTGATATACTCACACCAAAAGCACCACATTAGATTTAATTATTTTTAAGTGTGAATGGCACTCAGTAGAAGACCTCAAAGCTGTAGACAGGTCAGACCATCATCTGAACCCTTTCTCTTTGCTTCTCTCATATTCCATAACCAAAGGCAAACTCAAAAGGGAGGTATCATGGTTTTGCAACACCGCCACAATATGGCCATCAATAATTTTGCATTAGCACTCAAACTTTACTCCAGTTGTTTAATTCTGCCTCTGACATCAATCACTCATGCTTTCTCTTTTTTGACTGTTTATCATATGTGCTGGATAATATATCACCATTCAAGAGTAAAATGAAAAGACCTAAACCTTTGGTTCCCTAGTTCAGTAAAATTCTGTAAGAGGAAAGGAAAGCCCTGAGATTAATAGAGAAGAAATGGAGATAATGTCCATTCATCACCAACCTTGCCTGCCTCAGAATTGTAAGATCACTATATAAAAGGAACTTCCTAAATGAGGAAAGGATTCATTTTAAATCTCTCATCGACTCAGCAAAAACCACCCCAAACAAATCTTTGGACTGGCAGAGCTGCTAATAACCCACCACTGCCATTAGATTTGAAGACCCAACTTCAGAAATGGACATATTCGCAAACTTCTTACACACCAAAGTGAAATCTATTGAACAGTCACTGGCAATACATCCTGAATACTAACTCAACATGCTCACCACTTGCAAATCCAAGAACACATGGCAACATGTCAATGAAATCTATAAGAATGGATTAGTATAAATCATTATGCTGGCTAGACCCTTCAATCATTTTATGGATCCGATTTCCAAACATACTAAACTACTGAATGCCTCCCTCAGTAATGGCGTACTTCCTGATACCCCTAAAAGTGGTCATCAACCCCCATCTCAGAAAAGCTTTTACAGACACGAACGAACTCAACAACTTTTACCTTGTATCTAATCGCCTATTTCTTGAAAAATTTACCAAAAGCTGTGTAGCAAGGCAACTTGCCCAATACATCCAAGACAACAACGTTTTAGATGAATATCAGTCATGCCTGCAGCACTGAAACAATACTGCTCCAGGTCGTTGATGAAGTGATTTGCATCATGGACTCAAGCATAATCTGCCTCTGGATTCTGCTCAACCTATCAGTAGTCTTTGAGACAAAAACCCACTGTTGCGTCTCAAAAATCATATAGGCTAATACGGAGTGGGCCTCTAATGCTCCAAGTCATACCTAATGGACAGATCACAGAGGCAAAAAATTGATCCATGCCTCTCCAAATGGATTGTCTTAACACAAAGGATCCTGCAGAGATCTATTCTAGCCCCAACTCTATTTAATGATCTATTTAAAATTGTAGCCCTCAGAATCTTAATAAGAACACAACGACCCTTTCTCATCAATAAGCTCACGATACCCAGCTGTATCTACATGTCTCCTCTTGGAATTACAATTACAATCTTGCCAAACACTTTAAACACGATTCAAGACTGGTTGACTACCTATCATTAAAGTTGAATCCATCGAAAACAGAATGGCCTTACAAAAGGGCAGGCCTTACCTAACAATTTCCTCCCATTCCTCAGTCCTACTTCTCACTCCTACCATCTACGAAATTGCAGTACTCAGAAAGATTAATCAGCAGCTCCTTGCTAACAAAAGCTCTCATGGAATTTCTAAGGCTGACCTGTCTCCCATCTCCTCACTTCAGTGCCGGGGTCTCCAACCTCCAGCCACTCGAATGCAGGCAAAACACTTTCACTGTCTGGGGAGCCTGTCCTCCCTCCTATCTTTTTCCATGATAAATCAGAGGCATCCAAATGGATTCCACTTTGCTTTTGCAGTTAATATTGTGGGGCAAACTTTAAGGGTTAACATCAGAAGACCTCCACTTCAGCATCTGCAGAATCTTCTTTAAGTGTTTGGTTTATTCACCCTGCATTGTATTGTGTTTAGTGACTGTGTTCTCATTAGTGTGATTAGAATCTCCAATGATGGAAACGTCTTTCCAAATCTGAGTTGAGCAAACCGGCATCATGAACCCCCCACTCAAGAAAACTAAAGTGACTGCTAAAGCTGAATCACACTACAACAATGACTAGGTCTTTATGACCATCTTCTGCCTGTATGTTTGCAGATAAATTCTCATTAATTAAAGAATAACAAGACAAAGCGCAGTGTTGGTGGTGGAGGGGTGTCAAGTACTGGGACACAGGCAATAAAATACAAAGGATACAAGAAAAGACAAAAGGTCAGCGAGAAACAGACTGCCTGGGAGGCATAAAAGCACAGAAAAAGGAAGATTGGGAGAAGGGAATTGGAATGGGAAGAAAAAATGAATAAAGGATGAAAGGTGATAAAAAAAGAAGACTGGTGTAAGTGAGAGTGGAAAAAAAGGAAGACAGGTGTAAGAGAGGGTGGAAAAATAAAAGACAGGTGTAAGGGAGAGTGAAAGGAAGAGTGTGAAAAAGAAGGAATGAATGATGAATGTAAGGAATAAATATGGAGGCAAGAAAGAGAAAAGCAAAGAGAGAAGAGGGAATAGATGGTTAAAAGGAACTCTTCGAAAAGACTTGAGTTTGGTTGTGTTGTTATTAAACGTATAGCTCATAATGTGCGATGTCTTAATTTTCGGGGTACTTGGCTAAGCAGCACGCATTCTGCTCCGCAAACAACAGCTTGCTCCTGCCACCTCCTACCCTGTAAGGAGGAAGAGTGGGATACTCGATGCTGCGGCGCTAGGGCTGGCGGTCCACAGCCATTCTGTGCAAAACAACACAACCTCTGCCGCTGTTTGTGGTTGTGTGGAGCAGCGGGATCTGACCCAAGCACCATGATAAGTAGGGTGTAAAAGAGAAAGCGCCCAAGCGCTAATCTCGGTAGTTAGCGTGCAAACAACGATCGAACGACCGCCTTCACAACTCAACCATGGAAGTATTTTTGTCTCCTTTTGACCATGCAAAATGGAAGAGCCGAGCAAGTACCACATTTTGTGCAGATTCAAAGTTATTAACAATTCAAAAAAGCTATTTTTTATTGTACATTTTAAACATAATTACACAGTCGATTTTGGTTACTCGGACTCTGAAACATATAAAGGAAAAAATTTAAAAAGGATGTAAGGATAAAGTAACAGCATATTAAAGTCAATGATGCCATGGAAGTTGGCTCTTGTGACAAAACTATGAGACAGAAGTCGCAGTGCCTAATATAAGCTTGGGGTTTACCGTCAGAGACCTAAGTATTTCACAATTAATTTACAGCACTTTGTGATTGTGGAATAAAATGAATGCAGGCGTCTTTGAAACTTTCGAATTGCCGATTAGTACGTGGCGCATACTGTAGTGAGAAAGTAGCAATGAAACAGTGAAGCCGACCCTGCAGCTGCCTCGTTTTTGCTTTCACTGGCGCCAGGTGCTAACATGGAATGTTTTCAAGCGTCCCTGGGGGAAGGCATGATAGACAGCTTGACTTCAGGCTTGTTAGTACACTTGCAGGTATTCCAATCCAGGTGACACGTAGGATATTGTGCTGTTTGCAAAAATGAAACGTCAGATTTTGCAAGTGATGCTTTTTCGCCTATGTGTATATGCGACAAAAGTGTTAGGAATAATGGGAGTGGTAAAGCGTGTGATTTGAGCCACTTTACTTCTTAAAAGTCACAATCATACCATATGGAAAAGAAAAAAGACACATTGTTTATTACATTTTCAGAATTATACAGCGGTTTTGCTAATTTGACCTCATTTTTTAGTGTAAAAAATATTTGATTTTGTTCCTAACTATGCAGACTGCTTTCTTCCTCACCCCAGTTCATACGATCAACACAATCGAATCAGCATAAATAAATGTTTTCATATAAATTGTTACAATGAATAATTATCAAACACTGCAAATACTACTAGGAAAGTAAAGGTGACCATTGGCGTTTCTCTGCAGCGGCCTACACTGCCACGAGGTGGCACACAAAGCTGAGATTACTTTGGGTGATATTTTTTAATGGCTCTACAGATCTTATAATGTGTTGTTGTTCATGTAGCTGGTTTGTCCTGCCACCTCCGGATGACATTTGGATAAAGTGGGCAGAATCAATATTCATGCAGTGGGATAGTAAATAGATGCTAGGGCAAGAATACATTTTATAAAGCTCCGTTCTGATTAAAGTATAATTATTTTGGTGACAGCATGATGATTTTGCTGAACTTTATGATTCTCTATGCAGAAAAAGTGTAATTAAAACCCTGATTTTGGAGGTGAGCCAGAGAACTTTCCTGAGTTTTTTCTGCAATGCCCTAATCTAAGAGCCATAACCGGCATTGGCTTTATGCATTTGCATTTAGTATCTCGGCACCGTACCATTTGAATTTTTGGACTAAAGCTTTAACATTTTATTTCTGGTCTAAAACTCAATTATTGAGTGGGCCCTGACTCAATTAACTGTATTTTGATATGCTGGGGTGTGCCTTATCCCAGGAACACTTTGACGCACAACAGGCTTTATTAAGGTAATATTTTAGGGTGTACAATTTCAGGGAGTTTGGTTGGGAGGGCATTTTTTCAGGATGTTAGGCTTTTAAAATTTTATATAGCAATAGGCACAAATGTCTCATGAAATAAAGATCACAGCAGGAAAGATTGGACTCAGAGATATGTAATTTCAGGTAAGTGTTTTAATCAAACCTGCATCACTTCTCAGCCCACTTACTTACAGTCACTGAGTCACAAAGAAATGAAATACCCAAGAAAGAAGTGACTCAAACATGTGAACTCATCAATGAAGAAAAAATATTTCCACTACAAGGTTTCGGCTTCCGCCTTCCTCGGGTAGTACAAGATTGTTTGCTCAGCGGTTGCACAGCTAATACTGCTGCATTTTCAAAAAAACACCATGAGTTAAGATTCCATTTGGAATGTGGAATCAATGCAGTACTGAGTATATATATATAATATATATATATATATATTCAAACATATCTCTGTTCGCCATTTGTGTGGAGGTGCAGAGAAATTATCGTCTTTCTATATATATATGTGTGTGTGTATGTATATATGGCAGTCGCCAGTAGGTAGTTATAGTTAGGACCTATTTTCCATAGGAAATCCGCAACATTCTATTTGGAATAACGTTGGCGCCGATTGACGAAGCTACGCAAAATTTTCCAAACTTTTGGCCAGCTCCGGTCCGCCCCTATCCCGAAAATTTCACGGTGATTCATCAAGCGGGGGCCGAGAAAAAAGGGGGGTCCCAAAACACATTTTCCCCATGCATTTTCCCATAGGACCTGTTGACGCAGCTACAGCCCGAACTGCTGAACGGAATTACACCAAATTTGGCAAACAGGTAGTCCTCAGTTCAGACTCGTGCCTTTTGCTTAAATGGTGTAAATCCGTTCAGTAGGTCCTGGGAAAATTAGAGTTAAAAAGATAGATATATCTGGGCGGAGCCTAACCACACATCTCATCGTGAGATCTGATTGGCTGTCAGTACTTCATCCAAGAAGTGTTGGCAGCCATCTTGGGACCAATATACATGATAGCACCTCATTAAAAAGCATTGCAGTTAATAGAAGGTTTTAAGACTTTAGTTACATTATAAATCATTTGTTCAAGGTACCATACTCATTTTAGGAATTGTGGTGTGTTCTAAGGTGATTTTACCATGTGAAAAAGCCTTCTGCTGTGATATCATGAATCATGTTTGAGAGAAAACTATTTTCTCATGCTTTTCCCACAGAGGTTTGGAAGGTGATCTATAAGCTAAACTGAGAGCTTATTTTCTGTAAATTCACATTATCTTTCTCAGTCATGTGAGAATGAAGTCTGACATTCTCAGTAAAACATGTACATCCAACAAGGGCAGAGACTGTCAGTTGATTCCTTTGTGTTCTACTGCAGCTTCCCAGAGTGTTCTAAAGAACAACTAGAGCGCTAACAGTCCTACTTATGACAAACGTATTGCACACCTCAAGCCATCTTGATTGGAATAAAGTGGTAACTCTTAAAACATTTAATTTAAAAAGGAACAAAATGAGGGGGTTCATTTTGCCATAGAAAGTATGATTAGTGCTGCAGAAAGAAAAATTAGGGCACATTTTGAGTGACTTCTCAAATCCTCTTCTATTTCATAAAAAGATTCTGACATGCAGACTGAAACATGCACTTTCAATACCAGCAGCAGACTTCCCTGGTGAGCAGTAGCTTTACTACAGTGATCTGATCTAATAAGCAACTAGAGTGCTAACATTCTGAATTTATGGCAAATGTGTGACACATCTGAATGCCTTCTTGATGGAATCAAAGTAAAAAACTGAAAGTATTTCCTACTGAGGAGACTGTAGTAAATGAGGAAATTAGGAAACTTCATAACAAATAAGTCTCCCAAAATGGATGAGTTCCCCAGGGCCAATAAATTAGAAAAAGAAGGGGGGCCACACAGCCCTCCTTCTTAAAAAATAAAATAAATAAAAGACCGGCATCGCACCGGAGGCCACGCCCCCTCCTTGCAGCCCTCTGCAAACGCGCCCCCTGGCCAGTTGTAAGTTGGGTAATTAATTCCCCTTCAATACTGAGGGTCCCTGAGGGCCAACTAGCCCAACAGGTATCTCCAGTATGCGCCAGGGAGCTGCGTTGCAGACAGGTGTTCTGAGGCCACGCCCCTTTTTACACCTCTATGCAACGCAACTCTGTGGCGCTTACTGGAGGTACCTAGTGGGCTAGTTTGACCCTAGGGACCCTTAGGATTCAAGGGGATTTAATCTCTCAACTTAGAACGGCCACAGGGTGCGTTTACACGTTTTGAGTTGGGGAAATAATTCCCCTTCAATCCTGAGGGCCCCTGGGGGCTAACTAGCCCACCAGGTGCTTCCGGTAAGCGCCACTGAGCTGCGCTGCAGAGAGGTGGTCCAGGCCGTGCCACTTTTTACACCTCTCTGCAGCGCAGCTCTGTGGCGCTTACTGGAGGTACCTAGTGGGCTAGTTGGACTATAGGGACCCTCAGGATTCAAATGAACTTAATCTCCCAACTAAAAACGGCCACAGGGCGTGTTTACACAATGGTGAAGGGAGGTGACGGGGCCTGAGATAACGTGTGCAAACAAGCCCTGTGGCGCATTTTAAGTTGGGGAAATAATCCCCCTTCAATCCTGAAATTACTGAATTTCAACATATAAATGATAAACATGTAAATAAATGAATTTTTAAAGTGATACCGAACAGTTATAGAGCAAATGTGGGCACAATCTGATGTTGACACCTGCAAATCCCATTTTATATAAAAATCAATGAAGATCAACCAGAGACAATTACTTATTATCCATATGTTAACATACTCTATTCGACTTATGAAGAATCCTGTGTCACCATGAGTGGACTGCTACACCACAAAAAGGCATACAAGGAGATTGGAGCAAAATGAGCAAAAGGAAGGTTTGTGAGACTGTCCCTCATTTACTATTCTATAAGTGTGTATATAGCTCCTCATTGGTACTGAGCTCTCCTGGACTTTTACAGTTCAGTATTAGGATGTCGGTGGATTCCAGTTTTCTCAGATCTTTTCACCTATCTCCACCCCCAAATGTCCTAGGCACCGCATCTATAGCGAAGTTCTTCAAATGCCTGTCATTATTCTCATGCACTGCTAGAAAGCGCCTTGCAACTGGATATGTAATGTTGGTATTCTTAATAGCCCTGACATGCTGTAGAATACGTATGTGGACTTGGAGTTTATTAATCCCTACGTACCGGAGTACAGAAGGACACACCAATACATATGAAGCATAGTCAGTTTCACAGTTAAATGCCCCCTTGATTTTTAGAGGTTTTTTGGTCCAGAAGTGTGCTGACTGGGTCTTGTTGGCTCCATGTTAGCACGCTTCATACCTGCTGCATTTACGGAATCCATGGCTACCTCTGAGCCAATTACTAGTGGTGGATTCTGGTAAGCTGCTTTTGACTATGTAATCACACATGGACCTCTCCCTTTTATATGTGCAACCTGCATTAGACCTATTAGAGGGTCATTCCTCACAAGATGCCTATACTTATTCAGTAGCTCACTAATGATATTATGTTTAGAACTGTAATGGGTAATGAATCTATGCTCAATTTGTTTGTCTTGTTTTTCTTTGCGGGGTTTGAATAAAACTACCTCAGGTTTCAGGCCTCTAGTCTTATCAATAGCTTTACTGATTACTTCTTCTTAGTACCCCCTCTCCCCGAATCTCACAGTCATTTCTCTAACGGCTATGTCAAATTCTGTGTCATCACTGAAGTTTCTGCACATTCTAAGTGCTTCTCCAAATGGAATACTGGTCACCAGATTGGTAGGGTGAAAGCTACTTTGTTGCCTGAGATGGGCTTCCGGTATATCTTAGCTTCTAACCCGTCATTTTTTGCATACAGCAGTAAATCCAGAAAGACCACTTCGGACTTGCTGGTGAAATAGAGATTCAGATTATAGTTTATGTCTGTGACAAATTTTCCAGCACTGTCTTCTGACCCCTGAATATGACAAATAATTTGTCTATAAATCTAGACCACACTATTATGTTCTCATTCCAAGCACTGCTAAATTGGGTCTGGAGCACCTGCTTCTCCCACCAGCTCAAATGCAAATTAGCATAGCTGGGAGCGAAGCAGGTGCCCATAGCTGTACCTCTGAAATGTTTATACATTTCATTATTGTTAGGAATGGGGGTCTCTAGTTGGCAATGATTTGCATCTTTGTCCATTAAGGGACCCTTGCTTCTATAGACAACCTTTGCTAACCCCCTTGGTAGTTGGCACGAGCAGACAGGATTATCTCAGAGGCAATGTTTAAAGCATTTGTGCACACATACAGTAACACAGTGAAAACACTACAACTGGACACCACACTAGTTTAGAAAAATAGGAAATCTTTATCTAAACAAAACAAGACCAAAACAATAAAAATCCACCATACATATCTCAAGATATCACGAAACGTACATTATTCACAAAAATTGTAGCATCAAATAGCTCCACCTGGGGCCATTACGACGTTGTGACACATGAAAATTCCAGAGTGCGGGGCCGACCACGAGGTGTGCAGCGTCAGGCCCAGGGTCACACAGACCCCAAAGAACAGTACCATGGCAAACAATGAAAACAAAGAAAGTGCACGGCATCGGGGAGGTGATGCTTTGTCGGTGCCGTGTGGCGTCGGTTCGTACGACTAAGGTGGGGCTAGGCGTCCATTCCTTACTACAATGCAGGGGAGGTGAGGCTTCGGTTCCTTACTGTTGCCGGGGAGGTGACGTCGATGCGTCTGTTTCCTACAATGATGCGGGGTCGATGGATTCGGAAGGTCATCCATTGTGGGCCCCGAATACCTCAACGACCGCCTCTCGTTCTACACTCCCGCCCGACAACTCCGCTCCGCCAGCCTCGCCCTCGCCACCATCCCACGGATTCGCGGAACCACCACCGGAGGAAGATCATTCTCCTACCTGGCAGCCAAAACATGGAACTCCCTCCCCTCACACCTATGACTGACCCAGGACCATGTAACCTTCAGGAAACACCTCAAGACCTGGCTGTTCGAGCAGTAGCAGCAACACCCCCCCCCCCCCCCCCAGCGCCTTGAGACCCTCACGGGTGAGTAGCGCGCTCTATAAATGCTTTGATTGATTGATCGACATCAGGTACCGGCTCCAAGATGATGAAGCACCGGCATCGGGGCTGCTTTGTAAGTCTGGACGGTGCATCGTAAGCATCAAAAGCGCTGCCCTCAGCTCCGGTGCACGCAGTGGCCTCAGTGACGGCGCCAGAGTCGGTAGGTGTCGGGCTGCAATGCAAGTCAGGGCAGGGCATCATGCACCTCAAGAGCGCGGCTTATAGCTTCATTGCAGGTCACGGCGTCACTCGCTGGCGTCGGTGTTGCAATTTCCCTCTGTGGCAGCTGAAATCACAGGTTTAGGTGCGAGAGGACAGAGGGAACAAAGTCTTTGTGTCCCTGAGACGTTAGAACATGGGGGCAAGCTCTACACCAAGCCCTTAGAGATCTTCTTCAAGCAGGATACACAGTGTGTGTCCTCTCCTTGGCAGAAGCAGCCACTGCAAGCCAACCCAGTAAAGTATCCATACAGCAATGGGACAGTACTCCTCCTTACAGCTTCTCCAGCTCTTCTTCTTGGCACAGGTTCCTCTTGAGTCCAAAAGAATTCTAAAGTTCTGGGCCCCAATATTTATACCATATTTCCTTTGTTCTCTTGGGGCAGGGAGGCTCTGTGCTCAGTTAAAACCAGTTCTGTCCTCTCTGTCACAGCTTCCTGGCAAGAGGTGGAGACAGCATTGTCCAAGGCAGACAAGGCCTATTCATGTGCAGGTAAATCTCCTCCCACTACTCTAGATGCAGCTCAGCCCATCCCTGACTAATCCAGGAAAGGCAGGGCATACCTCAACCCCCCAGTGGCTGTCTGAAGAGAATGCAAATCCTCAGCCCCTGTCACTCCAAAGCCAGACAGGCAATCCACAAACCAGCAGAGGCACACAGCATGGTTAAGCAAGAAAATACCCACTTTCTAAAAGTGGTATTTTCAAACACACAATAAAAAAATTATATTTACCACAAGATGCATTTTTATATTCTGAGTTCATACATAGTAAACTTCATCTTTCTGTGTTGTCCCAATGGGAACTTATACTTATAAGACGTTATAAACAAACTCTCATTCTATCCTATGGGACAGATAGCCTTTCACTGCTGAAAAACAAAATACACTGCATTTCACTGGACACGTCACACACACCAGTACATGTCCTACCTTTCACATACACTGCACCCTGCCCTCTGGGGTACCTTGGACCTACCTTAGGGGTGACTCACATGTAATAAACGGGAAGGTTAGGGCCTGGCAAGTGGGTGCACTTGCCAGGTTGACATGGCAGTATAGAACTGTGTGAAGACACTGCAGTGGCAGGTCTGAGACCCTTTTTGAAAGGCTGCTTAGGTGGGTGACACAATCAGTGCTGCAGGCCCACTAGCAGCATTTGACTTACAGGCCCTGGGCACACACAGTGCACTGTACTAGTGACTAAGTAGTAAGTCAAATCAGCCAATCATAGAAACACCGATCCATAAACACAATTCACATAGGGAGCACTTGCACTTTGGCACTGATCCGCAGTGACAAAGTGCCCAAAGCATCTAGACCAGCAAAAACATACTCAAGCACATAGCAAAAATACAGGAAGCAGAAGCAATAAGACAATGGAAAACCACGCCAAGGATGCCAGGTCTAGCAATTATTGAAAAGAAAATAATTATTTTCAAAACACCATTTAGCCATACTGGTCAACATTTCTGTATGCCTTAGTAGTGCCATTGGTTTTGCACTAAGAAAGTATTTCATTACTTGTAGGCCATCGCTGTGTTTGATACTTGTGCAGAGTGAAGTTACGTCTATCGAAACCAAGAGGAAACCCTCCTCCTATGGGATGTTGAATATACCTTTAAGGAAGTCCCCGTTATCTTGCCTCCTCAATAGTAAAATGCCAATGGCAGAAAACATTGGATGTCCTGGCGGTTGCTTGAGATCTTTATGCAACATGGGGATTAAATATAAACTGGGTGTTTTGGGATTATCATTTTTTAGGAAACCTAGTTTTTCTTGTGTCAACAGTCCCTTTTTGCACCATACAATTAGTTGTTAAGGAAATTCGGCCTTAACCTGTTTACCCTTCATTGTTGTGGCTTTTATGTAGCACTCCATTAAGTTGACGCATGGCTTCTTTCAAGTATACATGTTTCAAACAAAGTATAATATTTCCGCCTTTGTCTGCACTTCTTATCACTAAATTCGAATCAGCTTGAAGCTTTTTAATCAATTTATCATATGCTGCTCTGTTTTCATTAAATTTGTCATGTGCTTTGCTTTTTTTTTTTTAAACATCTTATTATTTATTAAAGATAGGGCAAAACAGATTCATACCTGTGAACACATAGTGTAGTTGGTTGGTACAGTTTCTTATTATCATTGTACACGTACTCTGTTACAGTTATTACATGATGGCTCACACTTGACATCCCTCTTACGCGGCCACATCTCCTCCCCCTTTCAGCTCAAGTGTTCCTCACTCGGTACCTCCGGTGGTTCACAGAGAAAGCCCCTGTACTTATCCCAGGCTCCCCACACCTTCCCCCACTTCTGGGGACAGCCCCGGTTAACATATGCAGCCTTCTCTGCCACCATGGCTTCGTCCATGTCCCCACACCAGTCACCAATCGTTGGTAAGCATCTGGAGCCCCACAGTCTAGCTATATTCCTCCTGGCAACCATCATACCCAAAGTCGCCCAATCCTGTGCTGGGTGATTTAAATCGTTAGGTTCCCATATATTTAGCAAACATCTTTTAGGCTCTGGTGCCACCGACACCTCTACCGTCTGCGAAATGGTCCTCATCACTGCCACCCAGTATGTCATGATCTTCTGACATTGCCATAGAGTGTGGTAAAACGTACCTTCCTCCCTGCACTCCCACAGGCAATACAGATGGAGGGCATTCCCTATTCTATGCAAGGTTAATCTAGTGTAGTATACCCGGTGTAATATCTTCAGTTGAATTAGTCTTAATCTCGAGGGTATTGCAACTTCCCGCGGTGATGAGAGTGCCGCCTGCCAGTCTGTGTCGTCGAGTTCCCCTAGTTCCACGGACCATTTGTCCTTCAGTGCCTGCATTGGGTCCGGTAGGTTATTAACTAATTTACGATGAGTAAAAGAGGTGGCCTTTTTCATCATGTAGTCAGTTAGAAGCCTATCTTCTAAGGGGGATGCCTCTGGTAATGTGGTGTTTGGTGGTATAACTGCGTGCAATGCATGTCTAATCTGCATATACCTGAATCGTTCAGAGGGTGCGAGTTCGTATTGGTCTTGTAGGCGCTCGAACGTAATCACCCCGCCCCTAACCCATAGGTCACCTACCGTTGAGATTCCTATTACATCCCAGTTATTGAATCCCTTGCTTTTTCTGAGTCTTCCCAGCCGCCGCGTATACCAGAGTGGTGGTAAGCTGTGTGATAACCCCATGCCATCCCAATTTTTTCTGTGCCGAGTACCATATGTCCACTGTGTGTGCCGTCGGGCCAATCAGTGGGTTAGCTCGTTTTCGATTGAATAAGGCCGCCATGACGCCTCCGTCTCCTAGCACATATCTGTCCGCTTGAAACGCAGGGTCAGTCTGTGGGGCGTGAATCCATTGATTGATGATTTTCAACTGTGCAGCCCAGTAGTACAGTTGTATGTTGGGAAGTGCTATATCCCCATCATACCAGCTCTTAACCAGTTTGTCCATTGCAATACGCACTGGCTTGTTTCCCCATAGTAGACTAGATACCTCAGTCCCTATCATTTTAAAATAGCTCGCCGGAACCGGAAACGGAGTGTTTTCTAAGGCATAGAGAAACCGTGGGAGCGCCATCATTTTAAAGAGTGCTGCCTTCCCAAGCAGCGTCAACGGCAATGTATGCCAGTGCTTTGTGTCCCGTTTTAGCCGGTCTAGGGGGGGCAGTAATTTTTTTTTATAGAATTCTTCAGACCTAGGCATCACATAGATACCCAAGTATTTGAAGCCCTCCGTCATGACTAGGAGATCGCATTCTTTAGGAAGGCATGGTGGCGGCCCAGACAGCACAAACAAAACCGATTTAGACCAGTTAATAGTGTAGCCAGACACTCTCCCATAATTTTCACAGATGTTCAGTAGCACCATAATGGAACGCCTCGGGGAGGCCAGATACAGCAAAACGTCATCTGCATACAAGGAGATACGGTCCTCCCATCCCGCCGCCCACTTGAGTCCCCTGATGCTCGGTTCCCACCTGATCAATGCTGCCAGCGGCTCTAACACGAGGGCAAACAACAAGGGGGACAAGGGGCATCCCTGGCGAGTACCGCGTCCTAGCTGGAAGTCCTCTGACATGTGACCATTGGCGGTAACATGTGCTAGCGGTTTCGAGTATAACAGGTGCACCCATGCACAAACTTTAGGACCGAAGCCCAGATGCCAAAGGACCGCAAATAGGAAGGGCCATTCCACCATATCAAATGCCATACGGGCATCCAATGATAGAATAACAGCTGATTCTTGGATGTAGGTTATACGGGTTATCACCCCATGAAGGCGCCTCGGGTTAAGAGCCGTATTGCAACCTGGCATAAATCCCGATTGATTTGGGTGTATTAGGGCCGTCATGTGCGGGGTCAGGCGAATCGCCAAAGTTTGGCGAGTATTTTAGCTTCCGCATTAATCAATGATATTGGGCGATATGAGGCATAGTCCTCAGGAGGTTTACCAGGTTTAGGAATAACCACTATGGTGGCCGTTCTTTGGTCCCGCAGGAGCTCACCTGCATCTAAACTTTCAGTATACATTTTTATCAGGTGGGGGGGAGAGTGTTCCCGCCATCCTCTTATAATGCTCGATAGGTGTGCCGTTAGGCCCTATCGCCTTCCCCGTCTTCAAAGACTCAATTGCTAACTGCAGTTCTTCTGTCGTGAGGTCAGCTTCGAGCTTTCTGGCCGCCTCTGGTGTTAATGTGGGCATTTTGATGTCTTTGAGATAGGCTTGTGCCCCCTCAATAGTATTGATTGACGAAGATGTGTAAACCTGGGCAAAGTAACTGGCCAGTCCGGCTACAATTTCTTGTGGGTCCGAGATCACTACCCACTCTCTAGTTTTTATCCGAGCTATCCAGCTCCTTGCTTTTTCTTTTTTGTCGAGCCAGGCCAAGAGCTTACCTGCCTTATCCCCAATTTCGTATATTTTATGTAGTGTATTCTTTCATTTGGATCTCGCCATGTCTTTTAAATACTCCCTGTACTCCTGCTGTTGAACATGCAGGGACCGGGCCGTTTCCAGCGTCAGGTGCTGTGTATGGCGTTCCTCAGCTTGATGCAAACTCGATTCTATGTCACACAATACCTGTTGCTTCTCGCGTTTATAACCTATTATGGATGTAATGGCTTGCCCACGAATGACAGTCTTATATGCCTCCCATAAGGTGACCGAAGATGGGACCGATGTTATATTTTCTTTAAAATAGTGCTTTGTTGTAGTGTTGAGGTCTTTAAGGATTTTGGAATTATTCAAATATCCTGGGTGTATGGGGTAAATACGTCGTCTGACCCAACGCCGGCACGTGTATGTTAGTAGTACTGGGGAGTGATCTGAAATCCCTCTGGGCCTGATCTCTATGTCCGCTACATTGTGTAAGCCGTCCGCTGACGTCAGGAAGTAATCTATCCTAGATAGGCTATTGTGTGCTCCCGATTGATAAGTGAACTGTTGTGTCGTGGGGTGACGGCATCTCCAGGCATCCAGAAGACCAAGGGCTTCTATAAAGCTCTCTATGCGAGACATCCTCCCAAACCTCCCACTGACGGGATGTCTACCGTCAGTGGGAGGTTTGGGAGGATGTCGGTCAAGAGTCCCATTGACTGCAGCGTTTAGGTCTCCCCCAATTATCAATTCTCCCTATGGGAGAGTGAGTAGAAATGTACTGAGCGCTGGGAGGGCCACCGCGTGGAGCGCTGGAGGGATATATACTGACACCACATTGAAGGATTTCCCCTCCCACTGACATGCTATTGCCGCAAAGTGGCCCTGGTCATCTGTCCATTTTTGGTTAATGATCAGAAGGAACTGCTTTCTTACAAGAATTCCCACTCCCCGTGAGCCGGAGGAGAACTCAGAGTGCACAACCATTTTAAAACCAAACCGGTCCAGCGCTCTACAGGTCGTCCTGGTTAAGTGTGTGTTTCCTGTAAGAGGGCTATTGCTGGCGCACACCGCTTCAAATACTGTAAAACTAGACCTCTTTTAATCTTGTCCCCTAGCTCCCGAACATTCCAGGTAACCAATGATAAAGGAGTAACTGGGCACACAGGGGACGTGATTGATTCAGCCCTTGGGTGATCCTGAGCCATTAGTCCTGTTATATTGCAAGCATGCAATCAGTGCTATAACGCATCTGTACTTTGTGAAACCAACACAGATAGACCACAATCTAGCCAGTGCCCTTACAAAAACAATAACCAACAACTTCCAATACTGTAAACACAACCCCTTACCTCCCTCCCCCCTCCCTGCCTCCCTGCTAGACGGACCCAGAACTACCCGCCACCCCAACAGTGCAGAGTGCTTAATACCCTTCCCCGACACCATAACTTGGGGTTGAGAGCAATCGTCCGTTGTCCTCGGAAACCCATTGTTCCCTCTTCAATAGTAGCAGTCTCTGCTCCCTCTCTCTTAGGTCGTGTATATTTGGTGATTGGACGGTATGGTTTCCCCTCAGCAGGCCGCTCCCGCCACGGTATTCACTTCCCCTAACCCCCGTATGGGGCAACCCTGATGTAATTACAATGGATTCCTCAATAGTCTAGTAAATTGAGCGAAGTCTAGGCCCCAGCCGGCAAGTCTGTCCAGGCCGCGATCTCCTTATCATTGCAGCTTATTCTTTCTCTACTGCAGCAAGCAATGTCACCCTCCCCTACAGCCGCTTACTCTGGTCCCTCTCGCACGCCATCTCCCCCGCGTTGGTCGTGTCCTCCATTCCGGCGTTCCGAACACGAGGCTTTGCGCCAACCCTCCAGCCACTCCTGTGCGTCCCCCGGCGACATGAAGAACCATGCTTTACCTTTGGCTTCAACTCTCAACTTCGCCGGGAACAGCATTGAGTAGTTGATCCCACGTTCACGGAGTGCCTTTTTTACTTCAAGAAATCCCCGACGCTGCTTCGTAACTGCTTCCGTGTAGTCCGGGAAGATGGAAATAGTAGCATTGTCAAGTCTCAGCGGGGGTGCAACATGTGCGGCTTGTAGTATCACGTCTCTGTCCCGGTAATTAAAGTTACGAGCCAGGATAGGGCGTGGAGGGGCCCCTGGTCTGGGCCGGCCTCCTGGAACTCTGTGTGCCCTTTCAACAGAGAAATAGTTAGAGAGGCCTCTTGGGTGTAGATGATTTGTGATAAGATCCTCAACAAATAGGTCAAGGGCTCTGCTCTGGCACACCTATAAGGCGTATGTTGTTTCGTCGCGACCGCCCTTCCTGGTCCTCCAGTTCAGCCGCCATTAACTTGTTATCCGCTATGAGCTGTTGCACTTGTGTCTTAAGCGTGGCCGTGTCAGTAGTTAGGGTGGTTGCTGTGACCTCCACCTCTGACACTCTGGTGGATATTTTGTTGAAGTCAGCTCGGAGTAGTGAGAGTTCGGTCGCGAGAGAGCCAATGTGCGAATCTTAGGACGTGTGCACTTTATTCAGTGCAACCATAATGTCTTAAAGCGTTACCTCCTTGGCACCTGCGCTGCTCGCACTTGGCCCTGGCGTTGCATCATGATCTGCCAAATCCAGATGCGATTTTGTATAGGCATACTTCTCTAGCTTCGCCTGGTTCGACCCTTTCGTATTTCTGCCACTCATTTTCACGTTGGGGGTTCAGTCGCGCAAGTGGAGAGATCCGGAGTGGTAATCACCGCCGCCTGCCAGAGGGCTGACGTAGCCCAAGCGGCCTGTCGGGTTTCCCACCCCGTTCCTCCTGTAGCGTGCTGCTGAAGGTGTCCCAGGACCGGCCCTGCCCACGGGACCCCTTCTGTCCGCTCCTTTCTGAAACGATCTTTGGTTTGCCGCTCAGGACCAGTTTACCATATCTGGGGATGGCCTCCCCCCTCGGGGCAAGATGGCGTCAGTGCTCTGTGCTGAGACCAATGCAGAAATACCAAGGTCCAGGGATCCCAATTCTGGAGGAAATTGCCCAAATTTTTTATGTAACTTATTCCTTGTGGAGGATGACTCAAGACACTGGACCTCTATGGTCTCAAAAAAGTACATGCATTCAGTTGTGAGTCAATTCACTCCTTCTCAATTAGGTTTAAAAGTGAAGAAAATCAATATAGATTGATAAGGTCAAATTATTATTTTATTTGTTCAAACGAAAGACTTCTGTTTCAGATAATCCAATCATTCAGGATCAGTCAGAAAGTCAGAATCTCGGTATAATTCCAGGCGCTTATTCTTCCCACTTCGGTGGGAAGAATAAGCGCCTGGAATTATCCCCCGATTCTGACTTTGAAAGATCTGACCTAATGTATTGTGCAGTGACTCTAAATAGTGAAATGTGAAGCTAATGTACTATGCTGCATCCTTGAACATTAAGCCTTGAGAAAGCCCTGGCCCGATACTGAGCCATAAGGGTGAAACACGTGTCGGCTGTTTACTTCTGCTTCAAATATGCCTGTTCGCCTTATTTGAAAAATACAATCCTGAATGATTGGATTGTCTGAAACAGAAGTCTTTCGCTCTGTGCTGAGACCCACTCCTGAAAATAAGATTGCGCCGTCAGTCCGCCATCATGTGGCACTGCTGACCCTTGCTGCGTATGATCAGCCCTCCCCTGCACCGTCCACCACACCGGCGAGAGAGGCACCAGACACTTACTCACTGTGCAGGGCAGAGAAGGTCTATATGCTAGCCACTGTTAGTTTCAATGAGGTGCCAATATGCTGCGTCTTTATTCAGTTGTACATCCTATTGACGATGTGCGTGTAGAGCTGTGGGCAACCTGACGGCGGGTACACCATTTATTCAGACGATGGCCAGGAGCCAAAGCTGCAACACCTGGGCCGAGCACCGGTCTCCCGAGGCAATTACCCCGCCGTTCCGGCCTCGGAGTGCAGCGGCGCTATGGTGGGGCAGCCAACCGTTAGTTTTTCCCAAGCGCCAAATCTCGAAGCGGCAGGCAGCCCGCCTCTCTTTCCCGGCTGACGCCCCTCTCCGGACTGCTTCAGGACGCTGAAAGCACCTCCAGTAGTTCGCCGTCGGCGGAGGGGGGGGCCTCCACCGGCCGCCTCCAATCCGTCACCCCTCGCGCTCTCCTCCGGTCAGCGCCGCTCGCTCTCGCAGTCGGCTCCGCCTGAAATATACTCCCCGGCTCACCTCCTCAGTGTAGGCCCCTCGTTGCCTCCGCGTCTTCCGATAGTCAGGACCCTACGCTCAGCCGTAGGACGGGGACAACGGGTGCCCAGGGGTCTCCGCTACCACAAACTACCCTATTTTAGAGAGGGAGCCGCCGGATAAGTGTTCGGATTTGCTGGGAGGGTTCCTCGGACCTCGGAGCCTCCCTAGGCTGCGGCCATTTTCTACAGGTGCAAGCCACGCCCCCATGTGTGCTTTGCTTTTTGATATTTGCAAATTCTTTATATCTTAAGTTACCAGGTCAGAAAAGATATCCATACCATTGCTTGTTAGATTAGGCACAAAAGCAAACGACGGTTTGAATTGTGTAGCTGCCTCATCATCTACTTCCAACTCCTAGGAGGTGATGATACTATCCTCAGTAATAACTTCAAGTATTCCTTAAATTTCCTTCTCCAATTGTTTAAGTTCTATTAATAATTTCATGTCAGATACTGCAAGGTTAGAATTCTTGACATGAGTTGTGGGGACACTTTGAGGCTTCCACTTCACCTGCCTGGCAAAGAATTTCTGAAGTTTGAGTTTTCAACTTATATACATCCACATGAGTTTGTGCGTAGTTGAAGCATCTTTACCGGCAAAAGGACATGCCCAATTTTAAAATCTGTTCTTCTGCTTTGCTCCAAGTTGTCAGATTAATTATTGATGATCTATCAAGGTTTATTTGCGGTTGTATTTGCACTTTCCTTTGGTATCCTTGGCTGGTTGTTTTGGAGTATCGATTGCGTCATCTTTTCCTGTGTCTCCTTTTCGTTGTTGGTTTTGTTTCCTTGGTCTTAAATTTAGGGGCCTGTCCACCAGTAAAAAATGAAGCTTGTCTACTACTGTTGACACATCCCTCATTCTTTAACTGGTTGATGGTTTATCGAGCTCTGTTTCTACTTCAGAGCTTGCTGTCGATGCTGTGTCGCTCTGGCATTGCTCTTGTCTCTGTCAGTTACTCTCAAAGATAGCCTCTGCCATCTAATGGTGTCAAACTGATAGGCAAAAGTGAAAATGGATCCACATTCGTAGTGGTTTTATATCTTTTGAACTTATTTGCCTTGCGATTGATGATGATTTCTTCCTGCTTGCCAAGCCTGACTTTTTTATCAACTTTAAAGGCATTCACTTTGTCTTGATCAGTCTCCTGTGCCAATTCTGTGTTAAATTTATACAAAACAATGAGAGGCAATATAACTCTGTCACAATCCAGGCCTGTACCGGGATTCTCTTGTATAGAGCCCCGGGGCCGACTGGGTCGTTCTTTGATGCACTGCAAGTTGCTCTCTCTGTCCCCTGTCTCAGATCAGAGCACTGCATGCTTCTTGGGGACCTCAATATCCATATGGATATTGTAGCGGACCCTGAAGCAATGAAACTGAGTGACATTACAAATACCTTAGGTCTGTCCCCGTTTCTTCTAAAGCCAACGCATAACAAAGGCCACACTCTCGACCAGATCTTTTCTACAAAAACTATTGTGATAGAGTCCTCACAACCGGTACTCTGGTCTGATCATTTTTTGGTCTCTTTTTCGGTACCTGTCGCAGTTCTCACCCGGGTGAGAGAATCTATACAGACCTCGCGATCCTCGCGCCCTTTCCATCTACTTTCGGCGGAGATGCTATCTGAGGCTCTTAATATCTTTCCTTGTCGTCTTCCGGGTACGTTGGAGGAGAATCTTAATCTCTTTCAGAGTTGGCTGACAGCAAGACATCAGACCCTAGTTCCCGAAAAGAAGCACAAAAGTGGCAAGCGCAGAGTGTCTGCCCCATGGTTCACCCCCCAGTTAAGGGAGCAGCGTCAGGGCTGTAAAAGGGCAGAGAGAGTTTGGCGACGGGCCTATGACCTGACTGAGAAAGCAAAATTTCGAGGATTAATTAAAGCCTACCATCAGTCAATTTGGAAGGAAAAAAAATCATACTTTGAGCGTCGAATTGATGAGGCTGAAAATGGCTGTAAGGAAATCTTTAAAGTTGTTTTGGATTTTATGTCCCCTGCTGTTTGCACTCCATCTCATATTCATTCTGAAGAATGGTTAAAACAGCTTGCAACTTTTTTTACGACCAAAATTACAACTATTCAAGCCTCTCTTCTCGACCCTAGCTCACACTTGACCGCAGGTTTCCCATCTCTCCCTGTTTTTAGGGAGAGTTCAGGCCCTTCTCTCTCACTTTTTCCTCATCTTTGTCTTGACACCTCCCTGGAGCTTCTGTCTGGTCTGAAATCAGGTTCTCCACTTGACCCGTGCCCAGCTAAACATCTGGGGAGGGTAGCACCTGCTTTAAATGCTTTACTGAATCCACTCTTGAATTCTTCATTGATTACAGGAGTGGTCCCACAAGCATGGAAACATGCCTTGATCCTGCCATTGATCAAGAAGCCTACCTTGGACCCCCTCATCCATGCCAACTATAGACCTATCTCCCTTCTCCCTGCTCTGGCAAAGGTGGCCGAGAAATTTGTCCATCGGACGATTTCTAATTTCATTGAGGAACACGATCTGTTGCACGATACGCAATCTGGGTTTCGTGCAAATTTCAGCACAGAGTCGGCCCTCTTAGAGGTCACGGATGCCATCAGGGAAGTACTCGACTCCGGAGGAAGGGCTATGCTGGTAATGTTAGATCTATCGGCGGCATTCGACACCGTCCCCCATGATCGCCTCCTTAAAAGACTCTGGGAGTGCGGCATTCAGGGAACGGTGTGGAGTTGGCTTAAATCTTTTCTAGCCGGCCGCCGACAAACGATCTGGGCGCCTCCTTTTTCCGTGGATATGTCTCCATTAGAGGTAGGGGTACCGCAGGGTTCCATCCTTAGCCCCACGCTATTTAATATCTTCATGGCTCCTCTGGCGGCAGTCGCGGAATCTTTTGGTGCCCAGGTCATATCCTACGCCGATGATACCCAGCTCCTGTTCACCTGTGACAGGGGCGGAACTTTCGATGGCGTACAGATCAAGGACTGTTTGGGGGCGGTTTTCGAGTGGTTCAGGTGTAATGGGTTAAAGTGTAATCCCGACAAGTCGGAGCTGCTCTTTTTTGGTTGCACCTTTGAACCAGATTGGAAAGCCTGGTGGCCTCAAGATTTGTTTCCACCTGACAGTGTGTCACTTAAAGCAAAAAACCTGGGAGTAATTGTGGACAGTGAACTGTCTTTTGGGCCACATATTTCGTGCCTCTCAGGTAAATGCTTCGGCATTTTAAGTATGCTGAGAAAGTTCCTTCCTCTTTTGTCTGTTCAGTATAGGAAGACCATTGTTCAGGCTTTGATTGGATCGCGACTGGACTACGCAAATGCCCTTTTTTTGGGCTTACCAAAATATCTTCTGACCCGTCTGCAAGTGGTCCAGAATTCGGCAGCCCGTGCTATTTACGGGCTCCCAAGAAGAGCCGGCGCCACGGCTCTTTTGAGAGACTTACACTGGCTGCCGATCACTAAAATAATTCTTTTTAAGTGCCTGACATTTGCCTTTAAGGCTCTACATGGCTCTTGCCCCAAGTACATAAGGAAACGTCTATCCCGATATGTACCGGGCAGGGCCCTGAGATCATCTTTGCTATCCAAAATGACAGTCCCGGTCATTAAGCGTGCAAGGATGGGTGGTCGATCCTTCCGCTACCTAGTCCCGAAGGAGTGGAATGAACTACCACTCTCTCTCAAACAGGCCCCGAGTCTCCTTGCCTTTAGAAAGGAGCTTAAAACGTTGCTCTTCACTAATTAAGTACCTCTAGATAACCTGAGTCTCTTTTCTGTTTCTCTTTTGCAGTCGCTATGTTTTGTTTTTATCTGCTAATGTTCTTCAGCAAAGCGCCGGGACGCTCCTGGGAGTAGCCGTGCGCTATAGAAGAAATAAATTAACATAACATAACATAACATAACAATCTGTAGCCAGGCATATAGAAGCAGCCAAAGCGTTTCGCCCAAAAGCAAGGGCTTCTTCTGGGCAGCATCGCATATAGAACAAAGTCAAACAAAAAAGAATATGACGAGTATTGGCCATATCTTCAAACGATTTACTCAACTTTAATTTGAGAACATCCTTCCGTTATTCTACGCATATGTCAAGCATGGCGTAGAGGAGACGTGACGGGCCAGATATCGCTTAGAATTAGTTTGGAACTGATAGAACTTGGATGATTATTACCATTGGGACTATGATTGCTCCATGACGTATAAGGATGTACTCCATTTGAATACGTGGCCCGACTGCATGTATTTGTTATACCCATGAGCATGCTTTATACCTAGGAAATATGCAGGGGAAATAACATGATTTATCCCAATTAACTCATGAACCAAACTTATTCCCAAACTCTGCTAGGGATATTACATGGAGGAGACTCGCTGCCAAGTCCCTAAGAAATTGTAATACACTTTTTGCATGCCAGGACACTATGTGAGTTCTACCACATATGACTACGCCCTACTTTCTACCTCGAGCTCTCATCATACAAGCCAGCAACTACATTGCTAGTTGAAAGAGGATAGGAGACGGGGATACCTGTCTTGTTCCCCTACAGATCTTTGATTTCTCAGAAAAGACCCAGCCTGTATCCAATTGCGATGCTCTCCCTCACTCCTATCTTAGCCACCACCCCAAACAGATAAGGCCACAAAAGTGTACTGAATCCCTTATCAATGTCTAAGGAGGCCACGGTAGGATAATCTGGTGCTGTGCAGGACCAGCCCAAATTATTCAACAGATGATGTATATTAATGTGTGAGTTTCTCCTGTGTACAACCCGTCCTGCTCTGGATGGATCAAAGCTAGCAGGTATGGAAGTAGTAGGTTTGCAATAATTTTGCCCAGGAGTTTACATTCTGTGTTACACAAGAATAGAGGTCTATATGATTTAATTTCAAGTGGGTCACGACCTTGTTTAGACAACACAGTAAATATGGTTTTCCTAGTTGTATCTGGTGGCACTTTCTTTTGCTAGTCCTCGGTCTATATAGCATGGGGTCTCACTTTAAGATGAATTTTGCAAGTAGTACAGAACTCTGGGGGAAGCCCATCTGCTCCTAGTGTCTTCCCACAGGCCAGTTGGTCAATAGCAGCTTTAAACCCCTGCACAGTCAGGATCAGAGTTAAGTGAAAGCGTTTGCTTGGGGGCAAAGAACCACATATGCGTGAAATTAAAATAAGCACTGAGACGTGCAGGCTGCGGTAGACCATGAACCTCATAAAACGTCTTATGGTAATCAGAGGATACCTTGTTAGTATCTGTTTCAGAGGACACCAGATAATCAGCAACCAACCTAATACCACAAATTGGCTTGTGTGGTGTCTCTGTTATCACTAGCCAAGTCGAGATTCAGCCTGCCCTATCACCCCCTCCATGTTGACATGTTAAATATGCTTTATAGTTCAGGCATCTCAGAAGTTCAAGTAGAGTGTGATAATTCTTAGTTGCCCCTAGAAGTTTCGGCCTATCTAAGTTGTTCACAACTGCATCGGTCTCTAATGTGAGGAGCTGTCACCCTGTGTCAGTAATATCACAAGTCAGTATTGACTTCATTCCATAAGTAGTTTTGATACAAGTTCCACACATAACAACTTTAAAGGCATCCCATTCCTCATTGAGATGGGAGGCCTTCCTTTCATTTTCCCTAAAATAGAGGTCTATGGTCTCACTAAACCCTTGGCAAAAAAGGGGGATCAAGGAGTGCATCTGGCTGGAGCCTCCTCGTCGAAATGGCGGGTGCCAATTTACCATAATGCAGTGTCAGCATCAGGGGATTATGGTCCATGGCAGTATGGCATAGATAATCATATCATGCGTCCTTCGTACCAGATCCAAAGACCCCATAAACATATCTGGTCTTGCATTGATAACATGGATAGTTGGATAACATGAGTACTCCTGACCATCTATGTGGATGGAGTTCCTGTCATAAGTCCAACAAACACCAAGTGGCTGGCTCAGTGCTGGAACTTTTGAGCCAAACTCTTGCAGGGAGTAACCTGAAGAGACAGAAGAGTGCAGTCTTGGTCACTGCCTCAGACCAAATTATAATCTCCTGCCCAGAAGATAGGAGCGTCCAATTCCAATGTTAAATATGGCGCCAGGGTTTCGAGAAATTGCAGTGGACATACATTGAACACATTAATGCTAGCAATAGTGAGTGGGATGCCATCTAGGAGGCCTTCATTTATTGTGAACATCCCCTCATCACACACAATCATTTGAGTTGTTGTGTAGGGAACTCCTGGGGCTACCCAGATCAAATACCACTAGAGAAGGCGGAATATGTGATGCCTCATAATTAACCCCTACATCTTTTCTCTCACTGAGCCAGTTCTGTTTATGTCATGTGGGGCTCTTATTAATATGCTTTATGTACTTTTCTATGCCAAAGAAAGGATTGTTTTGTGGGAGAGCCTAACTCCCTAATATTACAACTGGGAAAGGTGTAACTGTTACTCATGGCGGAATATAAATGGATCCCGGGGGCAAGGCTGTCCATGGGTCTAAACCATTCCCAGAAGTATCAGTAATGCATGGCTATTACCACTAACAGGCGATCAAGAGAGGTAAAAGGGCATGTAAGAATGTGCCCTTTTTGTCATAGTCATCCCCACTTTTTGCCACTGGTAGTGATGTTTTTCGAATAATGTGCACTAGGTCCATCCTAACCAGGCTCCAGTGCCAGTGCGTGCTCTTTCCCTAAAAACAAGGTAACATGGTCTAATTGTATTACAATTGGCACACACTTTCGCACCGCTGTAAGTCCTTAGTAAATGGTACACTTGGTACCTAGGGCATGGGTACTATAAAGGGACCCGAAGGGCCGCATCATGTATTAAGCTACCCTAGGGGACACCCATACCAACTGCATGTAGACTGCCATTGCAGGCTGCATAACATGGTGCAAACCATGTGTGAAAACATGACATGGCACCCTCACCAAGTGCCATGCCAAAGTTACAACATATAATACATGTACGTCACTTCTACAGCAGGCCTTGGAGACCAAAGGTAGGGTGCATTATATTTTATGTGAGGGCATATCTGCATTAGCAGAAATGTCCCTGTGATGTTTAATTATATCACTAGATATTGCAAGTGAACAGGGAAGCCATCCTAAGGTATGTATTGGGCACAGGTCATTACGAGCTACCCAGCTCCATAGGGGATTCACTGAAACCTATGGTGTTTGGTATCAAACACCTTGTCTTAATAAATCCATAATGATTCAGTATTGAATTTATTATGACTGGCACCCAGCAAACACCTTAGAGGTGCCCCCCAAACGCTACTAGTCTTCTAGAATGCAGGCTGACTGGTCTCGTCCAACCTGCCACCACAGACCAGTTTATGACCACTTGTAGGTGAAAGCCAGTCCTTTCTGAGGTCATGAAATAATGCCTGCTTCGGAGAACATGTTATCACCTCCTCCAGCAGGATGGCTAGTGAATCTGCATACCAAGGCAAGAGGCTTTAAAGCCTCTGCCATCTTTGATATGCAACCCTGACTTCCTCCAGACCTGGAGAATACCACCCTCTGCCCTGACGCCCATTTGGCACCAGGACAGGTGGGAAATTAGCTATGCAAGTAGGCGTGTGGCACCTCCAGGCTTGTCACACCCCTAAGGTGGACTACCTGATGTGCTCCACGAAGGAAGGGCGACATCGTCTTTTTTTTGGTGGAATTAGGAACACTGGTCCAGGGTTATGCCAACTCCCCACAAGAAGTGACCCCACGGGTAGGTAGCCCATTTTCTACTAACCTTCACTCCCCTTAACACCCTTAAATGTAGTACTTACGTCGCCTCCTGACACCAGTAACTCAGATTCATCTGCCTGAAAGAAGAAGAAGGAGAAAGAAGAGCTGAAGATGTGAGAACTGTGGACCAGCACCGAACTTGGTGCAAAAACCCACCTAGTTGCTGCTCTCCCATCAACCACCGACTCGTCTAGAAGTGGAAAAGCCCTCAATCCCTTGGAGGTCTGCCCAGAACTTAATCGATCTAGTAACATTTTCCTTGGCGTGGAGAAGCCACTTCCCTGCACCAGCAGGCACTGACCGCATCTGCCCGGTACAGCGTTCTGTCGACCCCAGGCCCACCGAGGGAGTAGCGCCCCAGAAGAAGGACTTCAGGGCTCCCAGAGGCTAGTCCCAGCTCCCCAGCAAGTACTGAGCTGCTAGACCCTCCAGGAGCCCCCCTGCACCAATACCCGGGATACCAGAGCCAGTTGCAAGCACCAAGGCTTGTTTGTGTTCAGTTGGGACACCACCTCGTCAAAACTTACTTGTACGTTGTGGGACTTCGAGAGAGACCGCTACACACAGAGAGTGACCCTGCTGTGCTCTTTTTCCTCTTCTGTAGGTTCACCAACAACCGTGAGAGTCTCTAACTCCCCAACCTTCCAGAAAAAAACACCCCTCCACACAAGCTCCCCAGCCCTGGCTCAAGGAAACCGATGGTGTATCTGTGGTCCTGAGACCCTCAAGAGCTGAGCCCCCCCTTGGGTTCTGCCGGGCTGGTCCCCCAGTCCCCAATTCTAACCTTTTTCTTACAGGTACTTTTTCCCCATTGACTTTAGCGTGTAGAGCTCGAGGATACCACGTCGTAAGCACCTCTGCACCCGGACACCCCAAGGCAGGTAAACTTGAACTGCTTGTACTTTCTTGAACTTTGGCCCCTACATACCTTAAGTCCAGAAGAACAGTCCTGTAAATCTACCTAGGCAGTGAATGTTGCTCCCATATGATAATATTACTGGGTTTTAGGCTCATGCCTCAAATCTGATAGCTGTCATTTTCTACTGCTTTTACTGTAAAAATTGATAACATCTAAAGTACTGGTGTCTAAAAATATATATAAATCTGTTATTTTTCTAAATTGGTCTCAATTTTCTTCTTGAGTGTGTGTCTCATTTATTGACTCTGTGTGTACAACAAATGCTTAACACTATCCTCTGATAAATCGAAACTACATGACCACACTACCACAAAGAGAGAATTTGGGATTACTAATGTAAGCCCTGTAAACCAATAAGGGTCATCTGAGCTTTCTACATAGTTTACCTCATTTTGGTACACTACATAAAAAGTCTACTTCAGGGCGCATGTCACATATCCATAATCTATAGTTCAGCCCTTCGGTAGAGCACGTGTGAAACCAAACCGATACCCAGTGGGCAATTCTTTACAGAGTTTTATATAGCGCGAACCTGACCCGAATCGGGTATCAGAGCGCTTTACATAGCACCAGTTGCATTACATGAGTACACATTCATTTTTTTTTTTTGTTAGGCACGGGGAGATTAAGTGATTTGCCCAGAATCACAGGATGTTCAGCGTCGTTGCCGAGACTCGAACCCAGTTCCCCAGATTCGAGGTCAACCGCCCTAGCCGTTAGGCCAACTCCTCTCTCCAGTGGGTAATTCCCAGCATGATGGCAAGAAATAGAACGGCTAAGTAAATATTGTAGAGTATGTTCAATAAATCAATAATCCCACCTTCCCTAGTCATGGATAAACATGCACTGACCACCGAAACAACAACAAAACTGTATTAAACCAGTTTGTGGTTGAAAATTTGCTAAAGCTGTCTGTAATCATGACCTACAAAGGATTATTGATCTTGTCGAATAGACTAGGCAAAAAGAAAATAAAGACAAGCATGAAGATGTATACACCAGCATGCGTTCCCACCTATGCATACGCACATATGCGTCATGATATTACAGCAAGATCAGCACGATGACATGCACAAGTATGTGTCACCATCCATGCGCACAAACATTCCATGATGCAGCAGCCATTTTGACTTTTATCAATCATTTTTATTTTATTTAATGTTTCAAGGTGGCAGACACCAATCTTTGAGCAGCAAATAAAAAAAAATTAAAAAGCAAATAGAAGGGCAGAAGCCCTCCAAAATAAAATCAAAAGGGATAGAGTGAGATGGGGAGATCGCGTGAAGTGCAGCAGACGAGGGTATACGTGGCAACAATTAAATGACTTTGAGTGGTGGGAGCAGTGGCTAAGAGGGACAGGGGCAACAGAGAAGCTGGAAGGGCGTTTAAAAAATACGGAAAAGCAGAATGAGGTGGGCGGTGAAGCAAAGGATGAACTTGAGTCAGCAACATCAACACCATAGAGGAAGGGGTGTGGGGGGAAGGAACACACAGGGGAAAGAGATAGAGAACGCATGCGTTTTCATAAAGTGCTGAAAGAAAAAGAAAGAACTTTTTTCCCTGATATGGAGTCAAGGAAGAATACAAGCCATCCATTCAAAAACAGGTTAGAGACAAACACTAGAACAGGAAGGAAAGCCATAGAATAAGATGTAAGCAAATGAGATTGACAAGAAAGTCAACTGTTGACAGACAATACGTTGAGTCAATGTTTACTCTGTTGTGCTACTATACACAATCGTTTTTCAACAAGAGTCAGCTAAAAGTCGTAGGCAGGTGAGACCTAAAAACTTGAAGGATTAACTGAAAATGGTGTGTAAAAAATCCATTAATACCTTAGCGATCAACTTTATTAGTTATTATGCGATAGTGACTTCAGGCAATAATTATTTGGCAATAATTTATCAAGGGTTTAACAAAGCTGATGAAGAAAAGTGCGACGATGTGTAGTCTTTTTTGAGGACCTGCACTCACCTTCACTCTAGTGTATCCACTGCAACACCCTTTACCACATACTTCACACCCCATACCTCCCCACTCATACCTCCTGCTGACTCCTTTACCCCTATACCTGCTATGCATACCTCTGTGCCTCCCTTATCCATTAACAGCAGGAGGTGGTCGCCTAATGTCTGTGAAGGGGTAATAACTAGTGTTAAATAGATTTGGGACAATAGAAAACAATTCACGGGTGGATTCTTGCAGTTTCAGTATTAAGGGAGTAAAAAGCAATTTGCAGTTGTTTAATTCAATTTATTTAAAATCTAATAGCTGCAATATAGGTTATCTCGGTCTCAGGACAGAAATGTCAATACATGACCTTTCAAGGAATTTACAGTTGCACTTTAAATTATGTAATTCTTCCAAAACCCAGGGGACTGATGGCAAAAAATGCTTAGACTGAAATTCCCTTCATGGTGCAAATGAATTTAAAGCAGCTGTGAGCCAAGAAGGATTAGTTACTTACCTGTAATCCTAGTTCTCTTCCAGGGGTATCCTCATCAAAGTCATACGCATTAGAATATTCCCGCCCATGTGCGGGATCCCGGAAACAGTATATTATATGTGCCCCACATATATATATCCATACATATATACCTATATGTATACACAAGCAATTGCAGCCCCTAAACCCTAGAGCTGAACCATGCTGTAAGTAATTTCCACTACACATAAGAAAATAGCATTATAAACATGAGAAACAACATTATAACTTGTTTGGAAACTGTTTTAATGCTTAGAAAACAGCAGAAATTCTTAGAAAACACTGAAAGCATAGGAAGCTCCCAGGCTGCATTGCAAATACCCAGTCTAAAAAGACTGAAAAGCTAACTCATAGCTGCATAGCAAAAAACTGACACCGTGCCTTTAAGGCACACCTGACCCCCACCTTCCCATCATGCCTCAGGGGTGGCAGTTAGGTCAGTTGTTCTTTGCGGAGACTGAAAAGTCATGGCACAAAGAAAAATAATAACCTCTGAAAACTAACACACCTTTGCCCGGGGAGGCGGGAGGGTTGCTTATGACTTTGATGAGGATACCCCTGGAAGAGAACTAGGATTACAGGTAAGTAACTAATCCTTCTCTTCCAGGGGATCCTCATCAATAGTCATACGCATTAGAATAGAATAGCGAGCCTCACCTCATCCCCCTGCGGGCAAAGGAAAGAAAAACAGAGAAGGAACAGTATGCTCAGATAGCTCAGCTACCCAAACAGGTTCCTCAAGGAGGCTTGGCCTACTTGGGCATCCGCCCTGGAATCGGATTCGAGGCAGTAGTGCCTGGTAAAGGTGTGGACCGATTTCCAAGTGGCCGCCTTGCAGATCTCTGCCATTGGAACGTCATGCAAGAAAGCTACTGTGGCCGCTTTCCCCCTAGTAGAATGAGCCTTAGGGGCCAAAGGTAAGGGCCTTTTCGCCAGCTGGTAGGCTAGGGTAATGCAGGAAACAATCCATCTGGAAATGGATCGTTTAGCCGCTGGGAAGCCTGTTCTCATGGCGCCATAGTTGACAAACAGCTGATCCGTCTTCCTAATGCTTCTGGTACTGGCCAGATAGAATTTAAGTACCCTCTTGAGGTCTAAGGAGTGGAGCGACCGCTCAGCCGGGGTCGCTGGATTCGGGAAGAAGGATGGCAGAGAAATGGACTGATTAATATGAAAATCAGACACTACCTTAGGGAGAAAGGATGGATGTGCCCTTAAGACCACTTTGTGCTGGTGAAAAACTGTGTACGGTTCTTTAGTACAAAGAGCCTGGATTTCGCTTACTCTGCGTGCCGATGTAATGGCTACCAGAAAAGCGACCTTCCATGACAGATGCTGTAAAGAAGATTTGTGGATCGGCTCAAAAGGTGGGCCCATCAACTTGGATAACACTAAGTTCAACTCCCACGGAGGCGAAGGGTTTCGAACAGGGGGGAAACTTTTTTCAACCCCTGCAAGAAGTCCTTGACCACCTGCATCTGGAAAAAAGAAGGTTGACTTGGAGACCTCCTGTAAGCTGTAATGGCAGACAAATGGACCCTGATGGATGCATACTTCAAGCCTGATCTAGCTAAGTGAAGGAGGTACGGAAGGATGACGTCCTCCTGCCCCTTTGTAGGATCATGGTGATTCTCCCTACACCAAATGAAGAACCTCTTCCACTTAAACGCATAAGACGCTCTTGTGGAGGGTCGCTTCGCTTCCTTGAGAATATGCATGCAGTCAGGCGGTAGACCTAAATGTCCGTATTGCAGGACCTCAGGAGCCATGCTGTTAAGTTCAGTGAGGGAAGGTTGGGATGCAGAATCCTCCCGCCCATCTTGGACAGCAAGTCCGGCCTGCAAGGCAGCCGCCTGTGAGGTCGAACTGAGAGATGAAGAAGGTCCGGGTACCACCACTGGCGCGGCCAGTCCGGAGCTATGAGGATCATCTTCATGTCGGATCTGAGCAGCTTGGATACCACCTTCGGAATCAGAGGCAGGGGCGGAAAGGCGTAGGCAAATGTCCCTGACCAGTCCATCAAAAGAGCATTCCCCCTGGTCCCTGGACGGTGGAATCTGGACTCGAAGGCGTGGCATTTTGAATTTTCGTCGTCTGCAAACAGATCGATGTCTGGACGACCCCACCAACGGAACAGGTCCACCACCACGTCGTCGTGCAGCACCCAGTCGGGCTGATCTTCGAAGTGCCTGCTGAGTGCGTCTGCCTTGATATTCAACTCCCCTGGAAGGTGTACTGCCACCACCGAGAGGTTCCGGGCGAGCAGCCAGTGCCAGATCGCCTGCGCCTCCAGGGAGAGGGGGCGTGACCGAGTCCCGCCCTGTTTGTTCAGGTAAAACATGGTCGTGGTGTTGTCGGTCTGCACCAGGACTGAGTCGGTCTCGATTGCTGGGAGGAACGCCTTTAGAGCAAGGTGGACTGCTCGAAGCTCTAGCATATTTATGTGGTAGCCCTGTTCTTTTGCAGACCACTGACCTTGTATTTGGAGGCACCCCATGTGGGCCCCCCATCCTTGTAGCGATGCGTCTGTCACCACCGATTGCACCGGAAGTGGCTGGTGAAACGGGACTCCCACCAACAGATTGTCCTGACGAGTCCACCATGCTAGGGAAGATTTCGCTACCTGGGAGAGAGAGATTCGATCTCCCCAACGGCCTGTGGACTGATCCCATTGGTCCTCCAGAGCCTGCTGCAAAGGTCTCATTCGCAGTCTGGCGTGGGGAATTAGAAAAATGCAGGACGCCATGGAACCCAGCAGAGATGCTACCTGCCGAGCTGACGGCCTCCGCATCTGCTGCATAAGCCTGCATTTCCTCTTCATTGAAGATAGTCTCTCCTCCGAAGGATACGCTCTTCCCACGCTTGTGTCCAGAACGGAGCCAAGGTAGTGGATGGACTGAGTGGGCTGCTGCACGGACTTTGCCATGTTGACGTGAAGGCCGAGAGCGTGCAACTGTCTCAGACAGATTTGGAAGTCTTTCTTCACCTGCTGCTGGGATGGAGCCTTCAGCAACCAGTCGTCTAGGTACGGGTAGACGAAGAGACCCTGCTTGTGTAGGCAGGCCGCCACCACTGCCATACATTTGGTGAAGACTCGCGGAGCCGACTTGAGTCCGAATGGGAGGACTTTGTACTGGTAGTGCTTGCTTCCAACCACAA
The DNA here is from genome assembly GCF_964204655.1 of Triturus cristatus. NCBI lineage: Eukaryota > Metazoa > Chordata > Amphibia > Caudata > Salamandridae > Triturus > Triturus cristatus. The sequence continues at coordinate 314,298,717 of NC_140591.1, forward strand.
ACCGCAGGTACCTGCGGTGATGTTTCGCTATTGCAATGTGAAAGTACGCATCTTGGAGGTCCACCGAACACATCCAATCTCCGACTTGTAGATGTGGACATATTTGGTGAAGCGCCAACATACGGAACTTCTCCTTGACGATGACTTTGTTTAGGAGACGAAGGTCCAGAATCGGCCGAAACTTGTGCTCTTGATCTTTCTTGGGCACCAGGAAGTACCGGGAGTACACTCCTTTTCCGACCTGCGAAGGAGGAACCCTTTCTATGGCTTGTTTTTGCAGAAGGGCCCTCACCTCCTGCTCGAGCAGCTTCAGGTGGTGAGGACGGGACCTCTTTGGCGGGATGTCTCTGGGACGCGCTCGAAAACGTAGCGCATATCCATGACGCAGTATATTCAGCACCCAGCGATCTTTTGTGATGCTGTCCCACTCTGCTAGATGTTGTGACGCACTTCCTCCCACTGGAGTGGGCAACGGCCGTAGAGGAAGCCACAGCTCATGATTTTCCTCCTCTTGTGGTAGTGGAGGACTGTTGCTGGTGTCCACCTCTGCCCTTGCCAGACTTTCCGCCTCGAAACTGGGTTTTCCCTTGGGGCTTGCTCTGAGACCACTGAGGGGTTTGAACCCTCTGTTGAGGCCCCTTGCGTTGGGTGGGTCGAAAACGGCGCTTGAATTCCTTTTTCTTCTCCAAGCCCACGGCTTTGAGTGTGTCCAGCTCAGTTTTCATGCGCCCCATCTCCTCATCCGTGTGAGTGCCGAAGAGGGAGTTGCCAGAGAACGGGAGGTTTAAAATCCGTTGCTGTGCGTCTGGCTTGAGCCCTGTCAGTCGCAACCAGGACGACCTCCTGGCGCAGACGCCGTGTGTGTAAGAGTGGGCTGAGATTAGCGCACCATCCGCCGCTGTGCTAATCGACTGATTAGCCACCAGAGCCCCTTCAGTAACAATCTCCTCAAAGTCCTTTTGGTCCTCCTTGGGGAGCTTGGACTTGAAACGCTCCATCGAGTCCCAGAGAGCCCTGTCGTACCTGCCCAGAAGCGCCGCCGCGCTGGAGATTTTGAGGGCCGCTGCCGCAGAAGAGCAGGCCCTGCGTCACCATGAGTCCTGGGTTCTGCTCTCCTTATCTGGAGGGACGGAAGAGGAGGCCGACGCCGTCTGACCCTTTCTTGCAGCTGCTACTATGACAGAGTCCGCAGGCGGGTCTGTCTTCACAAAGACGGGGTCAGAGGTAGCTGGCTTGTATTTTTTCAGGATACGAGCCGGAACGGCTTTGACGGTCGCCGGGGTGAGAAAGGTGTCCATGACTGGTTCCATGATTCCTGGGACCAAAGGCAGCAGCGGACGAGAGGCAGACTTTTGGTGAAGTGTTTCAAAAATCACCGACGTGGTGACTTGGGGGACTGACATCTCAATCCCCAGCTTCTGTGCTCCCCGCTGCAACACCTCCTGGTAGGTGTTGATGTCGTCTATGGGCGAGACCCTGGACACTGGGCTGCCCGAGAGCGTGGGTGAATAGTCCTTGATGGATGACCTGGAGGACGAGGAAGAGGACGATGATGGAGTCCTTCTCCTCTTCCGGCGATGATCACGAGCCCGTGACCCAGGTGAACGCTCCTTCCGTCTGGGGGAGCGCGATCTGCGTCGCCTGTCGTCCGGCGATCTCTGACGCGCTGGCCTGGGGGGACTAGCTCTGTCCACAGCCGCCACCAGCCGTTGCAGCGGAGAATCATGCACTGGACTGATGTATTCCCGCATCCTCCTTGTAGGCCCGGAGTCCTGCCAATGATGTGCTGGCAGCAGCCATCTGGGCGACAGATTAATTGTCTGAGTCTGAGGAGAAGACCTACGGGGTTGAACTGCAGGTTCTCGTGGATTTGCCGGTCGTGGAGAGGCCCCTGAGTGGGAGGAGGAATGGCGAGACGCCGACTCTGTCACCAGGACCAACGACCTGTCCGAGGCCTGTCTCGACGTCGAGCGCGGTCTTGACGTCGATCCGTGGTGTCGTCTCCTTTCTCGCCGGGACTCTCTCGACGTCGAACGACGCCTCGATGTGGACCGGCGGCCATGTTCAGTGGGCGAAGCATGCCGCCTCGACGTCGAACGGCGATGTGAAGCCGACGACGGAGGCCCTCTCTCCCTCGACGCCGAACGCCGCGGGGACGCCGGCGGAGATGCTGCCACTCTCGACGTCGACACGGATGCCAACCTCGACGCCGAACGCCGCTTGGAGGACGACGGCGGAGGATCCTGTTGTCTCGACGTCGAACGCCGATGGAGCCTCGACGACGGAGGGGATGGTGCCCTCGACGACGGAGGGGTGACACTCCTCGACGCCGGTCGTCGCCTGGTTGACGACGGCGGAGGGTCCATGCTCCTCGACGCCGATCGACGTCGAGATGTCGACGGCGGAGGGTCCCTGCTCCTCGACGCCGAACGCCGCTGGGTTGGCGACGGCGGAGGCTCTCTGCTCCTCGACGCCGATCGTCGCCTGGTTGACAACGGCGGAGGTTCCCTGCTCCTCGACGCCGATCGTCGCCGGGTTGACGACGGCGGAGGGGTGGTGTCTCTCGACGCCGAACGTCGCCGGGTTGACGACGGCGGAGAGGCTCTGGATCTCGACGCCGATCGTCGCCGAGTTGACGATGGCGGTCTGGACTTCGACGTCGACGACGTACCTGCTCTCGACGGCGAGCCCGCTGTCGAAAGCCTCTTTTTCGAAACACGACCTACCGGAACATCTTTTCTCAGCGCCGAGCCCGACGCTGAGGCGGAAGGACGAGAGGACTTGCTTCTAGATGAATCTCTATGCCTCTTGGAGCCCTTCCTCACCGGAGATCGGCCTCTGGATGGTTGTGCCAGGCCATAAACGCGAATTCGCTCTCTGTCCTTCAAAGTTCTTTTGGACAGGCTCTGGCAGTGAGTACATGTCTTGGAATCATGATCCTCCGGTAGACACAGGATACAGACCCTATGAGAGTCAGTCCTGGCCTTCTTCTTGCCACAGGCAGGGCAAGGATCGAAAAGAGAAGGCATTTTAAGATGGAAAAAATGCCCAAAAATGCCTAAAAAAGGCAGCCTCTTACTGACTTAGATGTAAAACGTCGAAGTAAGGGAAAAAACAGTTGAAAAACAGACAACATTTTCTGACAAACTCAGAAAAAAGTGGAGCTCTGTTGCCAGGATCCTTCCAGAAGGAGCCGGAAAGAACAACTGACCTAACTGCCACCCCTGAGGCATGATGGGAAGGTGGGGGTCAGGTGTGCCTTAAAGGCACGGTGTCAGTTTTTTGCTATGCAGCTATGAGTTAGCTTTTCAGTCTTTTTAGACTGGGTATTTGCAATGCAGCCTGGGAGCTTCCTATGCTTTCAGTGTTTTCTAAGAATTTCTGCTGTTTTCTAAGCATTAAAACAGTTTCCAAACAAGTTATAATGTTGTTTCTCATGTTTATAATGCTATTTTCTTATGTGTAGTGGAAATTACTTACAGCATGGTTCAGCTCTAGGGTTTAGGGGCTGCAATTGCTTGTGTATACATATAGGTATATATGTATGGATATATATATGTGGGGCACATATAATATACTGTTTCCGGGATCCCGCACATGGGCGGGAATATTCTAATGCTTATGACTATTGATGAGGATCCCCTGGAAGAGAATTATACCTTTCTGTGCTTGTCTCAATGACATTCAAAGCACCCTGGATGAAACAGAAAGAGGCAGCCGAAGGAAACAGCATGTTCGTTGGTATTCCTGAACCAGTATTTAGAAAGTGTAGCAGGCTACCAGACTGCTGATACAGAAGTGGTAGAATAAAGGAGAATGTCAAATGAAATAGCATAATGGTTTGACCATTCTATAGAAAGAGGCTGAATGATCAAATAGGGAACTTCCGAGACAAAATATGTATCACGTGAGTGACTGCAAATATGCGTGGCTTGGTCAATTTTCTGAGTAAGGCCCGCAGTAACTAACAAGTCAAGATGCCTCTTCTAGGAGTGTAGAATCCTCTTGCCCTGTGGTTTTAACAAGTGGTCCAAAGACTTCTAGGGGACTGCGAGGCCTACTCAGGGGGTTCGCAACTTTGTTACAAAATTAAATAATATAAAAATGAATACATTAAAATGAATAAAGTATACACAAATAAAATTGAAAATACTAAAACGTTTTCTATATCTGATTATGAATAAACAAAGTATCAAAATATCTGAGCACATTTTTCGTGTACACTTGATTTTGTTTTTCTGAGTATTGTTTTGAAGTTCAAATCATAGACAATACTCAGGCCGGGTGTCTCCAGCATTCAATAATTACAAAGTGGGGTCCCCGAGTTCCAGTAATGATTCAGTGGGAGTCCACAGAACCCAAATGGTTAAGAATTGCTGCTCTAGCCAAAAGTTGACCTCCTCAAACACTATTAAATTGGAGAAACGTAAGCCATAAAGAGCAAGGGAATATACAAGCTCCTGACCAAACCCAGTAGAGGGCCAAGGAGGGTGCCTAAAAGTAAAGAGTGAGTTGAACTAAATGCAACTTTTTAATAACAAGGGTTTTTGCTAGAGAAAATGAGCTATCAGCCAGAATTGAAGCTTTTCGGGTGCTTTTATATTTTTTTCAGCAGTCTCAATGAATGATATGGCAATGCTTTGTACTTGAGTGTAAAAATAATGCAATGACTTTAGCCAAAGTAATTATAATGTTTCCAGAGAACATAACTAGAATTATTTAACAACACCATGAACATCCTCGGCCTCTGGCATGGCTATAGACTAAGATGAGAAGTTATACAATGTCACTGGTGGAACACTTGGTTAACAAATGCAGTGTATGTAGCCAGTACTGCTGAGCAACAGAGTAACTCTACAGAAGTATTTAGAGAACTGCTTGTTTTTTTTCTTCTTACAAGTGCTTCTTAGTTTTGATGTTTATAATAATTTAAATCAATATATAAATTTGAGTATTGTGTAATGGGGAACAAAAACTTAGAACCAGGGTGAGTCTTTGCAAAAATCTATCAGGGAGCACATATGCATTAATATTAATCAAGCTTTACATGACTACTTGCTCTTAAGTAAACACTTTTTTGAGTCTTTTGTAATTTATGTACTCCAAGAGATATTTGTATATTTTGTATACAAGTGCTTATATGGATTTCTTAAACTAGAAACAAGTTTACATTAACAAACCACCTCCACAGACAGGATGAACGTTTAGTAGCATTATCCATGACTCACAAAGTGTAGTCTAGGCTATATATTTGTACCTGTCAGTGACAGCAACTTCAACGCAATTTTGGCCTCATACTGCAAACATTTATCTGTTTGTCTCAACACTTTTCAATAGTGGATTTAGGTTACAATAAGAACTGTCAATTCTTTATAAGACCAATGTATTCATAAAAGAAGGCCCTCCGCATGGTTATAAATTCAGGTATTTTAACGCAACAAAATGAAGCTGTAGTCAACAGTCAGTATTTTTCTTTATGCTTTTCTCATATTTCATAAAGACATCAGTAAACTTATTGTCAATATATGCACACAAGAAAACATAATCTGTTTTCTGTTTGTTGTATTTTCATGTATAAAAAGAATGAGTAAATGTGGTGGCACATTCATAATAAGAGGGGAAGGCTGTTGGAGCCAGGGGCTACAGCAAAGTGCCTTGTTGGGGCACAGTAGCACACACAAGATGGTGGCACCCAAAATACAGAGTTCCTGTTGTAGGTGAAGGGGGGCATTTTACTGGAAATAACAGCCAATGTGAAGGATATTGCAATCAACATGAGGAGTGTTTGATTCTAGCCAAGGGTCTGTAAACAGACACAGAAGAAATGTAGGGAGTGGGTGTTGCTAATTAAGGGTATGAAAATGCAATGAGCAGCCAAGGCCCAGATAACTCCTGAATCTAGTGGCTGCATACTGCAATTGTTGCCGCCTTTAGATTGGTGAGAATTTAACTATAAATTAAAAGATTAACAGTCTTTGGAGCTTACATAGCTACTATACTGTATTTTCAGCTGAGGCCATGAATAGGTATAGAAAATGAAGAGCTAATGAGTCATAACCTAGTAAAACCACAAGGATCGTGCCACAAATAATAGTAAAACAACTTCTTTGTCTTTGCGATTTTAAAGTCACTTCCTTTTCATAAGTTTCGTTTGTGCTTGATGAGAGAGTGACACAGACAAATGGGCAGTTATCAAAATTCGTCAAATGGTGTGTTCTGAGTGGTTGTGGGCCAGCGGTTGTTTAATGTACTGTAAACTTGTGCAGGCAAGGTTTTTCAAAAAAGGCTGAAAATATGTATCTTGAGAATACAATGTCATTAGGTTATCCATGTTTTTGTTTACACAAAGCACAATAAAGATAAAAGATCAATTCTAAAAATAAGTAAACACCATTACAAAAAATATGTTACAATTTTTCACAAACCACATTAAAATCAACAATTGACAAAAACTGTCCCAGACTGTTCCTAGCTTCAATAAAGCCCATAGCTTGAACACAAGTTCTCTTCCTGTACTCAATAATACTGGTTTCAAATACATTTTACGAATAGAGTAAAACAAAGAACATTCCAACAAAGAAAGTATAAAAGAATATTTAGTTTTCAAGTTTAACAAACTGTTACCATCAATACCCTTTATCAATTTCCTAAATCTCTTCAATTTCCAACCAGAGTTAATACCAATTTGGCATCTAAAGATGGCAATACGCATCTGAATGCTAGGAAGGTCATTAAAGACACAAAACACATCACTTCTTCCTAAAAAAGAGCTACTGTATCTGCTACCGAAGGTTTTCTGTAGAAATATCAGAAACTCTTCAAGAGGCTCTCTGCAATCACACTTTAGGATTAATTTCAGGGATAAAGTATAATCAGGTGGAATTATAACCAAATCACAATACTTATTTATTTTCTTCCTTAACATATAGAACATATAGAAGAATTTCGTTCAATTTAAACAGGATTATTTTTATAACTTATTGCCCTCAAAGTTTTTTAACCAATAAAAAAGTTTATGAGACACTTTAACATTAGTATATCCCAACTGCAAAAGGATAATTCTACTTTTGCCTCCGAAACATAGAAAACTTTAGGAGTAGGAGAACTGGCATTATATATACCAAATTGTACATTTTGACAAAAAAAATTATTTATTTTCCCAAAAAGCAAACATTATGATTTGCAATTATAAAGCTAAAAATAACATAAATATAGAAAACTGTAACACATATAAATATGCACTACTGGATTACATTAACAATTCAGGATAACCAATTTCAAGACAAGCTGGGACAGACATATATATATATATATATATATATATATATATATATATAGGATGTATGACGTTACAACGCACACTTTTACAACGCATGCACTTACAACGCATTTTTTACAACGCATAATCCATTACAACGCATGACATTACAACGCATGACACTACAACGCATTTTTAAAAACTACCTTTACAACGCATTTCCATTACAACGCATACTACCTTTACAACGCATACCATTACAACGCATAATATTAAATTTCATTTAAGGTAAGTATTAGATAGTATAGGGGTAAAAGTTACTTTTCTAACTCCAGGGGGTGCAACAGTAGGGTAAGTGTTGGATAGTATAGGGGTAAAAATTACTATTCTAACTCCAGGGGGTGCAACAGTGGGGTAAGTGTTGGATAGTATAGGGGTAAAAATTACTATTCTAACTCCAGGGGGTGCATCAGTAGGGTAAGTGTTGGATAGTATAGGGGTAAAAATTACTATTCTAACTCCAGGGGGTGCAACAGTAGGGTAAGTGTTGGATAGTATAGGGGTAAAAATTACTATTCTAACTCCAGGGGGTGCAACAGTAGGGTAAGTGTTGGATAGTATAGGGGTAAAAATTACTATTCTAACTCCAGGGGGTGCAACAGTAGGGTAAGTGTTGGATAGTATAGGGGTAAAAATTACTATTCTAACTCCAGGGGGTGCAACAGTAGAGTAAGTGTTGGATAGTATAGGGGTAAAAATTACTATTCTAACTCCAGGGGGTGCAACAGTAGGGTAAGTGTTGGATAGAATAGGGGTAAAAATTACTATTCTAACTCCAGGGGGTGCAACAGTAGGGTAAGTGTTGGATAGTATAGGGGTAAAAATTACTATTCTAACTCCAGGGGGTGCAACAGTAGGGTAAGTGTTGGATAGTGTAGTGTAATATTATGCGTTGTAATGGTATGCGTTGTAATGGTAGTATGCGTTGTAATGGAATGCGTTGTAAAGGTAGTTTTTAAAAATGCGTTGTAGTGTCATGCGTTGTAATGTCATGCGTTGTAATGGATTATGCGTTGTAAAACATGCGTTGTAAAGGTAGTGCGTTGTAAAAGTTGCGTTGTAAAGGTTGTTCCCCATATATATATATATATATATATAATAGAGAGGAGATTTTGTTTTGAGAAGAAGAATCAATTAAAATATTTTTCTAATATTCTGGAGTGTAAGACGCCTATGTTTTGGACATTACTCAAATACTATTACTACAAATTCATCTCAGTTGAATTTAGTGTAAAAAAACTACCCTACTATCCAGACACTGGTTTGCCCCCATTGACTTCAATAGCATCATCTTCTCACAAACCTTCATTACAATTCCAACAATGATTTACCTTCATTTCATGTTACTGTGTAGGGCATTACTGTTTGTGCTAGTTCATTAAATTGGTTACTGTGCGGGGACAGTAAAGCTTCTTGCTGAGGAGGGCCATTAAAGATCATTATTGTGAGGGGATATTAAAGATTATAAAGGAGAGAGGCCTTTAATGTATTTTACCCTGTGGTATGAACACACATTCAGTGCCTACTGATACATATCCTGCCTGGTGTCACTCAGATATATAATACACAAGGAAAGCAATCCATATAATTTCTTGGGAAGAGGAATTCAAGATGGATTCACAAAAGCAGAATCCGTGTCAGATTTTTACAATATCAATATAAGCTGTTTCTAAAAACAATGTAACTCAATTGACCTAATTTACATAGTCAGAGATTATCCTGAAAAGGTAACATGCTACCAACATTCCTGAAACGAAGTTAAATAACTATGGCTTGGACCACTGATGCACATACTGTGTAGGACCATTTATGCATGGTATTGCCTATCCCATACATGCACGGATGGTGCTGTAAGAGGGCATGGAGGTATTTGCTGTCTTTGAAACCTGATGCATGTTACACTGTCTAGAGTCATGGGCACATCCTGCCTAGTCACCAACTCCTCTCTCCTTCGGGTTCATCTGACAAGTGTACAGATTCAGAGAAGTGCAGCACTAACGCAGGTCAAGATACATAATACGTTTACATTAGTGCACTTGCTTAATCAACCCTCTCTTCATAGCCCAAGAGAATACTTCTTTGATATGGCTAGGTTTTGGAGAGAGGGCTGGAGAAGATCAAAGATATTGCATTTGTGAATTCTTGGGAATTTGCCTAAGCCATAGGTGACTCCATGGAAAAATAACAATAAAAACAAGTAAATCACTTGCAGTGTAGGTTGGAGTGAATATTAAAAAAGCGCGGCAAAACTAAACGAAAACTAAGGCAATGATATGTTTTGAAAAATAATTTGTGAAAAGAAGAAATGGAACCAGAGACAGGCAGGTGAGCTGGTATAGGTTTTGAGTCGGCCACCCTGTGGTGACAAGATTATTTCAGCTTAGTTTGCGGGCTACCATTATTTTTCTAGCAGTTTCTTACTGTGATCAGACATTCAACTGTGGCTGTCGTGGGTCGACAGTCTATGGTGCATTTGTCGCACTACACTCTGAATTTTATAAATCTTATGTTTATCCCGGAATAAAATAAATGCAGAATTTGGAGCACGGACACCCAAACCTATCCAGGATGTCACATATAATTCTCACATCTGGCTATACAAAGAAATATCTGACAACATTTTCCATTCCCCACAAAGGTGCTTGCACTATGCCCTGCAGGTAGTGAAGGTAGTTCAGTGCCAAATCTATGCATTGTGTCAATTGAGACTGCCTATAAAGTCACAAACTCTGCTTCGGATAAGCACCTACCTCTTTCCTGTTATGGTACAGTTGTTGCTCAGTCACTGGAAAATCAGTGTCAATGTAAATTAACTTCTTGATGTCTCCGACAGATGCAGAAGGAAGCACTTCATATGTCCTGCAACCAACATATTCATGAAGGACTGTCACTCTGGCCAACCTGTGCAGAAACAAAACAAAAGAGAAACGCATAGGTCAGATCTCACTATATAACTGAATTTCCTCCGCATCACACAGGGCAGACAGGGAGAGAAATATACAATGCAAGCAACATTTGGGAATATTCAGAGATGGCAGACAGTGAGCTAGGCTCACAAATGTCTATTCAGTGAATGTTGATTCAGTGCAATCTGTCATAGAAACTTAAATACAAAATCGCTGTTTCAAATTCTTTACAATCTGGAAATAAATTTAAAGTGGTGCTTGTTAAAAGTATTTTACTCGTGGATGAGTGAGTAAAACTAATCTTATGATGAAATGGAGTGTGAAATGCTATTATCTCCTTTTTTTCCAAATCAAATTTTATTGAGTTTTGACAGAGATTCATAGCCCGGTGGGCAGATAGATAAACGAAGGCTGATAATATCAAAATACACATAAACAAAAGCGATAGCCTGCGCATCCAACCCCCCCCAAAAAAACCTCTCCAATGTAATAAAATGATAAGGACATTAACTCGAGCATGAACTCCACGCCCACCCATCTCCCTCCCCTCCTGCGATCAAAAAATTCTCATCTACCAATGATTCCAAGGATCGGACATGGTCCAACACAATACCTCTGTAATCCGCCCACCCCTGCCAAATATAGGGATGTTTCTACATACATCCCCTCGTCTTGTACACCGCCACCTCTAGGCCTATGCAGCGATCCATCCCCTTTTTTCAAGGATGCAAGGGAGGGCGGGTCTTCGGCCTTCAGTGCCCTAGATATGTCCCGCTTTGCAAAGGTCAGTCGAAAAAACAGGAGTGATAGTTTATATCTGTTACCCCCAGACTATCTGTGACATGAAAGAGGATACTTTTTGGGTCCAGTGGGATTGACCAGAACAAGACCCCACTGAGACAAGAAGTGACCCCGCACTAGAACTGGTCCAGCACAGAGCAACCCCACACTGTATGTAAGAACGTTCCATCTTGCATGGCATTGGCGGCAGATCAGGGAGGCAATAAAGTCCATGCGCCTTAGTCGATGACGTGTGTAGTGCACCCTGTGAAAGTATTAAAGTTGGATTAAATGGAGGTGGGCTGAAATAGTGGCTTCCCGAGGCGCACCCAGGAGCCTCAGTCCAGTCTTCGTTCTCCTGGAACCCAATATCCACCTCCCACGCCCCCCCGAGAGACAGAAATGTATCTGGACTGTTAGAGTTAAGGGTCTGATAAATTTTGGCTATCTTGTGATCCCCCAGATCGCCCAAAAGAAGTTTACTCTCCAGTGGGTTAATTTCAGGGAGATCAGGTTGGGCCGAAATACATGGGGTAAGCGCATGGCGGAGGAGAAGATAGTGATGAAATTGACTACGGTGGAGTTGGTATGCCATCTGCATGTTCTGGAATAAATTAAGAACCGTACCAGTGATGATGTCCCCTAGGTTGGAGATCCCAATGAGGTCCCACTTTTGTCCCACTTGTGAGGTGACAAGAGGACAAACGGTCACTGGGGGCTAGTTGGGGGCACCAATCAGCACCAACCTCACTCACATCATCAGCACCTCCATCACGTCCGCCATTTTTCCGGATGAATTAGAAACTTGCAGAAATGAATGCCCTCCTCAAGAAACCCACAGCCGAGCCGAATCAACTGAGCAACTTCTGACCCATCTCCCTGCTTTCCTATCCAGCCAAAGGGATTGAGAAGGCGATCAACAAGCAACTCGCAACCTGCCTCGAACTTCACCATCTTCTAGAAAATACTCAATCAGGATTCAGAAAGAACCACTGTACCGAAACAGCACTCATCACGGCCACAGATAACATTTGAATCATCCTGAACTGAGGAAAAACAGCGGCCCGCATCCTGCTCGACCTCTCTAAGGCCTTCAACGTTGTGTCCCATAACACCTTCATCAAAAGACTCCACGAGATTGGCATACAAGGATCCGCTCTAAAATGACTCTGTCCTTCCTCATGGGAAGAATGCAAAAGTTCAGGCTGCTGTTCTTCACATCAGAGGCCAAGAAATTGATATGTGGAGTCCCACAGGGATCATCCCTCAGCCCCACTCTTTCCAATATATACATGACACCCCTCACACACATCATCAGATCACAAGAAATCACTGTTATTTCCTATGCAGGTGACACCTGACTCATCCTCTCCCTGACGGACAAAACAAACACCGCCTGAACCAACTTCACTAACTGCATGACCATGCTAGCAGACTTAATGAAAACCAACTGCCTGCAGCTCAACTACAACAAGACGGACGTACTGGTCTTCATAACAAGACCTCTCCATGGGACTCTATCTAGTGGCTTTCGTAGCTAGGACCAACACCTACAGACCATACGGGAAATCTAGGGCCGACAAGCTCAACATGACGGCTCAAGTCAATGCAGTGTGCACCTCCTGCTTCCACATCCTACGCATGCTGTAAAAAATATTCAAATGGTTGCCTCGGAACACCAGATGGACCGTCACACAAGCACTCATTACCAGCAGGCTGGACTACGGCAACACTGTCTACACTGAAATTTCTAGACAACTCCTACACAGACTCCAGACCATCGGGAACACCGCAGCAAGACTCATAATCGGCCTCCCACGCCGCACCCACATCACACTGCACATCAGTAAGCTTCACTGGCTCCCCATTCACAAGTGAAGACAATTGAAACTTCTCACGCACACATACAAAGCCCTACACAACACAGGACCAGAACACCTGAACAACTGCATATACTTTCACCAACCCACCAGACACCTAAGCTTTAACTCACTCTCACTCGCACAAATTCCTGAATCCTCAACAGCAAAACTGGTAGTTTCTCGTTCTCCTACATCACACCCAAGAAAGGGAACAACCTCTCTCAAAACATCAGAGCCTCCTCCTCACTTCTTAAATTCCGCAAGAAGCTGAAGGCCTGGCTTTTCGTACAATTACCTTATGGAGGGACCACAAACCTACACACCTGCCAAACTAACTGGAAACCCTCTCTGGAGATTAGTGCGCTATACAAATCAATATAACATACCAACATAACACAGTATGTCTGCCAAACCAACAGTAATACTGAAGTTTCCAGATCACAAATGAATTACAATGGAAATTACTTTGAAAGGCCTCGTCATAACTTCAGTAGAGCTAAGCATTTAACTTTTTACATGACATCTGGTTTGCCATTATGGTTAATCATGATGGGCCCGATTCACAAAAGTAATCTGAGACAAAATCCTAACTTTGCAACTTTCGGTATTCACAGAAGGCATTTAGTAGTAGTAAAGTTAGGATTCCTAACTTTAATACTTCTAAACTGAGAAAAATCCTAACTTTACGACTTTTGGTATTCATAATAGGTATTTAGTAGTAGTAAAGTTAGGATTCCTACCTTTACTACTACTAAATGCCTTTTCTGAATACCGAAATTCGTAAAGTTAGGATTTTGTCTCAGATTACTTTACTTTTGTGAATCGGGCCTGAAGTGTCTGATATGTACAAGATGGCAATGTTATTCAATGGAATACTCTGGCACAGTCAGAAGCAGCATCTGTTTAAAGCAAATGATCTGTCCTTATGTCAGCAACTGGTCTATTAACTATACTGGACAGAAGCATAGTACTCTTCTGACCTCAATGCAGTGTGCATCGAATACAATGAATAAATAATTAACTAATGAATTCCTTCAAAGCTCACCTGTTTGTGCAAGACCTTACCGAGCACAATAAGTATTATGTTGGTTTACATATTGTAAATACCTTAGTATCTCCAGAAGCACAAGCACCACAGTAGATGACAATGACAAGTGTATATAACAGATCATGCAGGCCCATCTGTCTGTAGCAAACTAGGCTCAGTGGAATGCTTTCTTCGACCTTATGCAGAGTGTATGATGTCGACTCCTGTTTATACTGTAATCCGCACCTTTCTCCCAGCAAGCATATGTGAAGAAATGACGTCCTTCAAAGTTCTCTCTCTTGGGGCCTCATGTCCCAAACTGTTTTGCAGTCATAAAGTCCACAATTCACACAATTTCAGGGTTAACCACAGCAAAAGAGTGTTTAGCAGTGTACTAACAAAATCTTTACGCGTTGGAAAATCTTTCCGACCCACATAGCAGCTTTTGGGGCACATTATGAATCGCAAAGGGAGAAGGGGTTTGCTTGAAAGCGGCATCCCCTACAAACTGCGATTCACAGTCAAATGTATCAGTTGTTTGCAACCTCAACTATAGTCACAAACCAGTGACCAGATACCAGCACCAGAAAAAAGATCTGCAAAGTGGGACCTGTTTTCCTTGATTTAATGGTGGATTCCAGCCTTGTGTGTATCAGACAGGGGCCAAGGGCTACAGTTAAAAAAATATTATGCAGGAAATATGAATGCAAGAATGAAGGTCTATTGTCCCTTGCAGGCTTCCATGCCTTCATTTGCATCTATTCCCAAGGGGTCGCAAGATGTATCCTGCCTCATACATATTAATGAGGCAGGAGTTTTCACAACCTTCTGCAAATGGGCATTTTGTGATGTGACTGTTTAGTACATCAGTTAAATCACAAACTGAAGCTCAGGTAGCTACCCAGTTGGTGTGCATACACACTGACAAGTGACCCACTATCAATTTAAGACAAAAGCCACCAGAATAGACGGGTCAGTGGAAGCAGCCTGGGCAGATGTGCTCAAACAACCCCCCCAGATTTTGTGAGTAAAACATAATAATTTTAAAAATGTCACTAAAGTGTCACAAAATGCCGCATTTTACACATTTGTGTCTTGATGTACTTGCCTGGATGGACAGGCCAATTACAGTTTTGGTTATCTGACAACTGCAGCACAAGCATCATCACGTCATAATTTTGATTCACAAGGAACTTATGCAACAACATCATACTTGCAATCACCAAAACAAAAAATGATGTCATCGTATTTGGATTATTAATGTTCGATATCTATGCATGCTTTTTTAATTACAGTAATTGCTGCTAAAATAACACTTATGTAGTGCAATGTGTTTTCCTACGCCTAAGGTTTTTAAATCACTGAGACTAGAACCTGCAGAGCCTGAGAAATGCATTCAGAAAACATAGTCCAAGAAAGCAATGAGGCCTAATGATAGCCAAAAGATTCGAGGTC
The DNA here is from genome assembly GCF_964204655.1 of Triturus cristatus. NCBI lineage: Eukaryota > Metazoa > Chordata > Amphibia > Caudata > Salamandridae > Triturus > Triturus cristatus. Next base: position 314,314,065 of record NC_140591.1, read on the forward strand.
TACCTTCTGGATTGTTGCAGAAAAATCTAGCCTATGGAAAATATATTACCAAGACAATGTTTATTTTTAACTGAAATCAGTAGGTTGGAATTTAGATGGAATGGTATTTTGGTGATTAAAATTATAATTTTTTAACAAGGCGTGCCTTTTCCCCTTTATCCTTTCCCATTTCGGGAATGGCAGATATATTTCAAAATCTGTCAGACACTTGAGCCTCCTTTTCATGTCGCCGGCCGTGACACTAGGAGACTTCTGATTCATCACTAAACCACTATTTAAAGGGTACAATGGTACAAAGTCTTCGGGTGTCATGATAAACAATGATAAACTAAAAATGATGAAAATGAAGCATGAGTCCAGTTACTACGTATTTAATGCGGTCTAAATAATTAATTCAAGTAATGATAGTGTGCTCACATATTAGTCCTTAAATGATTGCTGACATTAAATTCTGAAAAGTAATTCAAACAGTCAATGCAGGCCTGTATTCGGAAATGAATGCATGAATTTGATTCAAAGGGTGGGCAGGTGCATGATTTTTCAGTTCTGAATAGTTTTACCAGTAGTTCTGATTCAATTAAAGAACATTAGTTGGGAATAAATGAAAAGAAAAACTGGGGGAGAGAAAAAGCACGAATGACCAAAGTGGTCTTTACTCGCCGAAGTAATCCGACACAATCCATAGTGTCAGTCTCTGTCATATTGTGAGGAGTGATATATGACAGTGATTTCCTCGAAAGTGAATTGCCATAATCCTTCCACTTCTTGAAATGCACAGTCGCGTTCTTTACTTAGGAATTGTCTAGCGGCCCTGGCGTGGTATACAGAAAGACAGTGCTATGCATCACGGATTCCCTTTCAATGTTGTCATATTTGGGGGATTTCCCGTGATTTGCTTCCAGAATCCAAGCGTTTGTTGACACATTCAGCCATGCATGTAGTGCAATGCCTCTTACGTGCAGGCAGTCAGAGACAGCAAAGAGCTTTTTGTTGCTTCAGTGAATCTGAGAAAAGCATTGTTTTCTCGGAGAGGCGGACGTCTGCTCTTGCACTTCCCAGGTCAGAGGGCAGGGGCGGTGTCCTGCGGAAATAGTAAATGTAAAATACAATAAATGAGCGGCACTGACTGACGCGTTGGGTTGCAACGCTGCAGCACATGTTGTGCTGTCAGGAGATGAGGATTGAGGACACTGCCTCAGAGACCCTAGGCATGTCCGCTACTTCCAGCGGCGGGGAGGGACAGGGACCTGCCGGGGAGCTTCTGAGGCACGTGTACTGGAGGCAAGGCGTCCGAGATCTACGGTAACCCGGGTATTCCCGGGGAGCTGCGTGAAGCGGCCGCCTCTTTCCGGGAGCCGTGCGGAAGCGTCTTATACTTACATCCCCCTGTGCACGTCTTCTCCGCCGCCCGAGCACAGGCACCGTCACCGGGGAGGACAGCACGGAGGGGAGCCGGCAAAGGACGTGGTAGAGGCGGAAGAGAGATGGAGTGCGGTGACGGCGCAGCCGAAACCGTTAGTCAGAGCAAGGCTGCAGAGGGCGGTGTTTGGTGTGGGCAGCGTGAGATCACGCACCGCAGGCAGCTCTGGAGCACACGCTCTGAGGCTGGAGAGGGGCGCAGCACCCCGTGCCAACCCGACACAGCAGAACGAGGGAGGCCTGGCATTCAGAAGGGAAACAAACCACTATCTACGGAGATTTACACTTCAGCTACGTGTTTTCCATGTCACATCCACCACCTTTTTAAAACCAGCATTTGCAATGCAATAACTCTCGCATTGGCGACAATACCTTTTACATATGTGTTTTGAAAAACCTGCAAGCGGTGCATAGTTATTGCTTACTAGAAGCAAGCCTGGCAGTAACTGCGCCTCTTTTACTGCCAGCCTGGCTT